>NC_059140.1:64894985-66163792 GCF_020740605.2 Lemur catta
ATTGTCTCTGATCTAGGGAAGATCATTTTAGTGGACAAGAATGATATCTAAGCATATGCTTAGTGTACAGTGTGATAAGTTCTGTGATACAGGTACATAATTTGTAAAGCACTATAAGAGTATAGAGAAAGGGAATGATTGACTGACTATACTTGGGGAAATTGAGTAAGGTTACACAGGTCATACTTGAGCTAGGTGTCGAAGGATGAGTTTCCCAGTCAGAAAAAAAGTATGAGTAATAGTGACTATGCCACGGGGTCTTAAAAGCCTGGCATGTTCAAGCCACAGTTGATACGAGAGCATTATATCCATTCCCCCTTCTTTTGGAAACAGCATTCTGATTTGGCCTTTGGAAACTACTTTTCTGCCATTGGATATCTTGTGGTGGGATTTTTAATCTAGGTGCTCCTTCCTGCTCTGTTAATTAAGGTACCTCACCTTTTTCTGGCTAACACAAATTAGTCCAATCAAATTCTGTTCCTGGCATTTAAGTCTTAAATGAGCTGATACTGGGTCCTAATTGGTTTATCCTGACAGAAGAGCTGTGAAGGTAACCATCCATTAATTCCGGCTACCAGATCTGTGGGAGTTGCTTGCATCCCTGTATTTTCATAGGTCTGATTCTGCAGCTCTTCCTTTGGTTCTGTGAATTGCCCTCTATGTTTCCAGTAAATTCTCCTGCCCCTCTTTTTTTCTCTTGAATTAACCCAAGTTAATTTCTGTTGTTTGCAACATAACTTTAAGGTACTGTTTTGGTTTGCCTGGAACTGAGGGAATTCCCAGACACAGGACTTGCAGTGCTCAAACCAAGAAAGACCTGAGCATACTTGAATGAGTTGGTCTAATTGAAACATTTTGGGGCATAAACATAATGAGTTTTGGAATCCAAATGTTGTTCAGATGAAAATATTCAGTATGCAGCTGAAAACAAAGTGTGCAGAACAAGCTTGCTCCAGTTATTTCACTCAGCAGCTATTGAAATTCTGAACCAAGTATGAGGACTAAAACAGTGAAAATAATGATACCCAATAATTGTTGAGCACTTAACTATGTGCAAGGCACTTTGCTTATAAGGATAATCTTAAATAATCCTTACAGAATTTCCATTATACAGATGAAGATAATAAGTTCAGTAATTTGCTTAAGAGCGTACAACTGGGAAGGGGCAGAACTGGCATTCATTCCCAGATTCCCGACTTTAAAACCCCATGCCCTTAATAATCTTTTTCCTACTGTCCCTTGGGGTTCCTGCTCAAGAAATGTGTAGACTAGTATGGAGATGATGTAAAAGCAAAGAAATACTTATGGTAATGGAAGTGTGTACTGAGTGCAGTGGGCATACTATAGGGAAAGAATCACCCAGGTTGGCCTGGGTGGATCAGGGAAGGCTTCATGGAGGTGATTGTGCTTAAGCTGAAAGTACAAAAACGTGTAGGTATTTCTTTGGTGGTAAATCTTGCTTGCGTAGGCCTGGAAGTAAGAGACAGCATGATATGTTCTAGGGGAACTAAAGTAATTTAATATTTCTTACAGGTAGAGTAGATTAGAAAGTTGGATAGGATGGGCAGGATCCAGATTGTGAAATACCTCTTCTCTGGGAAAATTTTAAATAGGGAAGTGGATTTGTGCATTTAGAAATGCACAATAGGTTGTACCGTAGGAGATGGATTGGTGAGGGTGAGAAGAGAGTTTGGGAGTAACAGGAAACCCTCAGGAATCTCAGAGATGGGTGGCCTGACCATAGTGCTGGCATCAAGAAAAGTTATTAGGACCATTTATTTGGTGTATTTTACCTTACAGAACAGTGGTTGGCAAACTTTTTCTGTAAAGGGTGATAATATTTTTAAAAAGCCTAAATATTTGCAACTGTTCCAACTCTGGCACAAAAGCAGCTATAGGCAAACAAATGAGTGTGCCAGTGTTCCAATAAAGTGTTATTTACAAAATCAGAGGGTGGGCTAGATTTGGCTCACAGGTCCTTCTAGGCTAATGTGGCCAGTGGTGAAGATCTGAAAAATAGTTCAATCAGTGATTAGAATGAGATGATAATGTAGATGACGGTTTATATAGGGATAAGAAGGAAAAAAGACCAGGGAGGAAAGAACCCTGATGAACCGCATCATTTCAGGGGACTAGGTGAAAATGCCACTGAAGTATGAGTCAATAGGAAGCTTAGCAGGAAAATGTTGTATCAGAACTTTAAGGGAGGAGGGTTTCCTGAAGGAGGGGGAATACTTGTAATATCAAATGCTACGGAGAGGAGCGGTATGATGAGTTGTTAGGGAGGTGAAGTAAGAGATGTAAGTTGTGGTCAGATCTTGAAGGGGACTCAGGTGGAAAGGACTCAGAAAAGCACAAACAGAAGTGAGGACCACCTGTAATAGGGTAGGTAAACTAAAGGAAATTAAGCCTCGTGGCCTCTATTTTCTTTCTTTTTTTTTTTTTGAGGCAGAGTCTCACTTTGTTGCCTGGGCTAGAGTGAGTGCCGTGGCATCAGCCTAGCTCACAGCAACCTCAAACTCCTGGGCTTAAGCGATCGTACTGCCTCAGCCTCCCCAGTAGCTGGGACTACAGGCATGTGCCACCATGCCCGGCTAATTTTTTCTATATATATTTTTTAGTTGTCCAGATAATTTCTTTGTATTTTTAGTAGAGACGGGGTCTCGCTCAGGCTGGTCTTGAACTCCTGACCTCGAGCGATCCACCCGCCTCGGCCTCCCAGAGGGCTAGGCAGGCGTGAGCCACCGCACCCGGCCTATTTTCTTTGACAAAGTTATCTGTAGAGAATGAAGGGTCTAAGAGGTAATGCTTGAGGAAAGGTGTTTGGGGGAATGCCAAATAGGACTTTTGTAGGAAGGAGGGCCCAGCTGAGGTGAGTATTGTACGTATTGTATTTTGTTAACAGTTGTGAACAATTGTCAGTTAATTGTATCAGATTTTACCAACAATTTTCAGTTAATTGTATCAGATTTACCTATCAGTGCACTCTAGATTATAGTTAGAATTTTTAAACAAATTTGAAGTGTAGATATCATAGTCAATTGAATTGTAAAAAACAAATTGAACTAGCAAAACATAGGGATTTAATGAGTCCAACTCCATTTTTTTCACAGATGTGGAAAACTTCGGGCATAGAGAAATAATGTTGTACACTTACCTTATTGAACTTCTGTGTACCATTTTAAAACAATTATAATTTGTGGTCAGTTCAGTTTGATTTATATCCCTGCCTTCTTCTGTCCTTCCTGGATTATTTTGAAGCATAAACTGTCAGTATAATATTTCATCTGCCAATATTGTAACATGTATGCCTAAAAGGTAAGATACATGGTATTTTCAGTGTTTTCTTTCCTTTTAAAAACATAACCTGCAGTATGTTTTAAAAGAAAAGAAACCCAAAACAATAATTGTCGTACCATTAAATATTCATTTAAAAGCATACTTTTGACATGAAATTTCAAAGTAAAAATACTCACTATGCCTACCATACATTTTTAGACCAAAAAGAACCTTGTTGGCCAGCTGTTTGGGGTTGAGATGTGACATAAGATATTGACAAATAATATTTTAAATATTTGTTCCTCTCAACTTTCCAACTAAGAGGATAATTTTATCTTCCCCAAAATAGGTTGATGATGACCTGTAGTTAATTTTTAACTTCCAAAGATGGTATAGAAATTATTACAGAATAAATGGACTCTATGGAGATAAAGGCTTCTTGATATTTGCAGTGGTTTTTTTTTTTTTGCCTTTTTTTTTTTTTTTTTTTGAGACAGGGTCTTGCCCTGTCACCCAAGCTGGAGTGCAGTGGCCTCATCATAGTTCACTGCAACCTCAAACTCCTGGGCTCAGCCTCCTGAGTAGCTAGGACTACAGCCATTTGCCAAAACAATCGGCTAATTTTTTTGTTTTTTGTGGAGACAGGGTCTTGCTTTATTGCTCAGGCTGGTCTCCAACTTCTGGCCTCAAGTGATCCTCCTGCCTCAGCCTCCCAAAGTGCTGGGATTACAGGAATGAGCCACTGTTCCTGGCCAGTATTTGCTGCATTTTGATAGTGATTTAACTTTCATTTTAAAAATGAAAATGACTAATGAATGTTGTACATTATCAGAAAAATGTTAAACACTTTATCTGTATCCAGAATAGCCTGATGTATTTCAGTTGACTTATAGGCAAGCTTATACCACAAAGTTTTCTTACCAAATGTAGAATCATCAGAATGATAGAGGGACAAAATGGGATAGCAGTGAATTTGTGCTCGTGACCCTTCCTATGTTGAAACAATGTACAGTTGGCCCTCCATATCTGTGGATTCCGATTTGGTGGATTCAACCAACTGTGAATAAAAAATATTAGTGGGGGGATTAAAAAATAATACAAATTTAAAAAGACAATATAACAACTGTTTACATAGTATTCACATTGTATTGGGTATTCTAAATTATCTAGAGATGATTTAAAGTATATGGAGAATGTGCATAGGTTATGTGCAAATACTGTGCCATTTTATATAAGGGACTTGAGCATCCACAGATTTGGGTAAGGGAAACTCCTAGAACCTGTGTACTTTCTTTGCATTCCCTATTTCAGAATCACAAAAGGTAAAGATCCAACTCTTCTGAATGTCTTTGTGATATTTACAAAGGGTGTTAAGATTGGCACTGTTGTTATTTTCCGTTTTTGTCATTTTTTTTTTCTTTTTTTGAGACAGGGTCTGGCTCTGTCACCAAGGCTAGAGTACTAAAATGCAGTGGCATCATCATTAACTCCCTGCAACCTCAAACTCCTGGGCTTGAGTGATCTTCCTGCTTCAGCCTCCTAAGTAGCTGGGACTACAGGCGTGCCACCACACCTGGATAACTTTTCTATTTTTTATAGAGACTGGGGTCTTGCTTTTGCTCAGGCTGGTCTCAAACTCCTGGTTTCAAGAAATCCTCTCACCTTGGCCTCCTAGAGTGTTAGGATTACAGGCGTGAGCCACTGCACCTGGCTGTCATCTTTCCTTATTTAAGATAATAATAGAGAATTTGAGAGGTAGAAAGTTGAATAGTGTATGGAGGAAGGTAGCTGGGCAGGCTTTGAAATAGAGGGATTGGATAAGGTCCTCTCAACATATGAATCTGCAAGAAAAAAGGAATTAAGTAGGCTGAGGAGGAGGATGATCATGTTAGCTGAGTGTTGAGCTACAGATTATAGAGATGCTACATGGATGATAGAAAAAAACTAGAAATTACGATATTAATCTCAGCTAGCAGAGAACCGCAGACTGTACAGTTAGTATCTTTTATAAATTTGAGCTGATTTTTTATACTTGAAACTACTTCCATGAATATCATACATATGTATCTTGGTTTTGGAATATTACATAATTGGAAATGTTTATTCAGACTTTTTAGATTTTGCAAAAATATTTAACTTTAGCACCTGGTATTTTAAACAAGGGTCAGAAAAACATAGGAAATGGATAGAAGCGTATTTTCAATGAATATTTTGGGAATGATGCTTATATAACTTGTGTACTAATCCAAATTAGTACTTAAGTATCTATTCACTTACTATATTTTTATTTATTCTCCTTACTAGTAGTTAAAAGTTAAATATCTTTTAAAGGCAAGGAGAAGATGAAAATATAAATTATGACTATAAATAAGGAAATCTCAGCATTCAGATATATTCACAAATTTTAAGGAGAAAGCTTATAAACTGGCAATTCCCAATTAGGGTTATAGTACTCTTCCTGTATAATGAGAATTCTCATTGGCTGAAATTCTTCAGTAGTAGTGAAAATAATTTAAAAACGCTTCCTCCCTCCCCTAGGGCAATTTAAAGTTACTGTCAGGGACTATGGCTAGTAACAGCAGTGTGGTTTTCAGTTATTTCTTGAGTTCTGGGAGCACAGTTTTTGCTTGGAATAAAGGAATTGGTACTTGGTTGTTAAAATTCTATCATGTCTATCAAATTCTAGACATTTGCTTTTGTCTTCTAAATTTTATGGGTGTAGGGCTAATGCAAACAAACATTTCTATATATACTGTTGAGCTTTTGGAACTGTGGAAAAGTGGGATATTTGAGACTTAGAACTAAATTAATCATAGTTTTGAAATACATAGTTTTGAAATACAGATGGACAAAGTACATGGGCTATAGACTGTGATTATGGTTTAGTACAAAAAGCATTGTCACTGAATATGACTCACCCCAAATTCAGTTTGGATACATTTGTTGTGCAAACTGCATTTTTTCAATATTGTGGAACAGAGGGAAATAAAAATAAATGAAGCAAGATCCCTGCATTCAAGGGGCATTTAATTTAGTAGTGTAAATAATGCAGCGACCAATAACTATAAGACAGAATGCAGTAGTTTAATAAAAGTAAATGTGGTCTGGAAACAGAGAGAAAGGACAGATGTGAATTACAGCCCTAGAGATTTGGGAAGGCTTCATAGTGGAGATAACATCAACTGGGCCTTGAATGTTTCATAATTTGACTAAGATGTGTAGGTTAGAATAGCAGAAATAAATGTTTTCTTAAGCTGGCTTATTTGTATCAGTGTATAGCCGTATGGATGAACTCCCGGAGACCCAGGGTATTAGCATGAGAGTCTGTTAGATCAGTGTTTCCCATCTGGTTTGCTGCCCTAGGGGCCAATTGGGGAATTGGGTGCAGCCTTGTCCCTTTATCTCAGTATGCTATATAAATATTTTCTGTGTATACCACGATGTGAAAGAGATTCGGAAGCACTATTAAATTTTTTTTTTTTTTTTTTTTTGAGACAGAGTCTCACTCTGTTGCTCGGGCTAGAGTGCCGTGTCATCAGCCTAGCTCACAGCAACCTCAAACTCCTGGGCTCAGGCAATCCTACTGCCTCAGCCTCCCGAGTAGCTGGGACTACAGGCATGCGCCACCATGCCCAGCTAATTTTTTCCTATATATTTTTAATTTTGTGGCTAATTTCTTTCTATTTTTAGTAGAGACGGGTCTCGTTCTTGCTCAGGCTGATCTCGAACTCCTGACCTCAAGCGATCCTCCCGCCTCAGCCTCCCAGAGTGCTAGGATTACAGGCGTGAGCCACTGCGCCTGGCCGGGAAGCACTATTTTAGCTTACTTAATATTTGTCTTGTGGTAGTTAAGTTCTTTAGTACTGCAGTCCCCAACTCCTGGCCTGTGACCTGTTAGGGATCGGGCCACAGAGCTCTGCTGGAAAAACTTAGGGGGAGGGCACAGCAGGAGGTGAGCGGCTAAGCGTCTGTATTTACAGCCATTCCCCTCACATCACCACCTGAACTCTGCCTCCTGCCCCCCACCTTCCACACCTGGTCCATGGAAAAATTATCTTCCACGAAACTGGTCCCCAGTGCCAAAAAGGATGCAGACCACTGCTTTAGTATATTGTTTAGCTTCTGTCAAAAATAGCTAGAATACTTTCGTAATAAGAATTAGTTGTATTATTGATAGTTACCAGTGAACCTATTTCTGAGAACTATGTATACTATTCACAGCAGTGCAGGTATTTGGGAAGGAGGATGGTTGGGCAAATTTGTGTATGGTAAGGACAACCTGAGAGGAGGTTCAGAGCTCCCTTACCCAAGAGGCAGAAAAGGGAGAAGGAGCAAAAGAGACACTTGCTTAAAGTTCTGAATTTACAACCCAGAGGAAGCTGGACAGCTGGACAGCCAGACCTAGGTGTTATGGGAGCCCCCTAGTTGTGACCGCTGCCAAGTATTGAATTCAGGATATAACTGTGTAGATTCTTGGGGCTGGGGCTGATGTGGCTTTAAATAATCTTTTTTTTTTTTTCCATTGATTGTAGTGAAGAGGAGAAATCATAGTTGCAGCTGTCTTGTCTCAGGAAAAGGGACTAAGATGATTCTATGAAAGGGTTAGTTATAGTGCTAGAGACTTTCAGAATGTGGTTAGTTCTTTTTTTCTTTCTTTCTCTCTCTCTCTTTTTTTTTTTTTTTGGTAAGTTGGGAGATAGCTGGTGCCTAAGGGTATTTTAGGGATCTTCAGAAAGATTCAGCACCTTCCTATTCTTGTTCAGTTCATCTACCTAGTAGACTTTAGTAATGTTAGTTTGGCTTTATAACAATACTGTAATAAAGTCACTTTATATGAACTCACTAGTCCTGATTATCACTGAAACATAAAATGAACAAGTACAGCATTAAAATAGGTGTCATGTAAATATTATTGTAAGTTTATTTATACCACTCTTGAAGGTTTGTTATTGACTGCTTATAAATTTCTAAAATTATAGGGAATATTTATCAACTGCCACAAATGTTGATAGGCAACACAGATCCAAGTGTATAATATTAACAGGAGAAAAAATATTAGGATGGTACTGGTAATTATATATCATAGAAAAATTAATATTTGTGGCAAATTAATTTAGGAAGGATTTAAAATAATTTGCATACTTCTCAGAATAATGGAAGGTTTGAAATTTACAGAGGTAATCCACGTGTTTAGCTTGATGAGTTTTTTTTTTTTTTTTTTTTTGAGATAGGCTCTTGCTCTGTGTCCCACACTAGAGTGCAGTGGTGCGATCATAGCTCACTGCGAACCTCAAACTTCTGGGCTCACGCAATCCTCCTACCTCAGCCTTCTGAGTAGCTGGGACTACAGGCACATGCCACCATGCCTGGCTGATTTTTCTATTTTTTTGTAGAGATGGAGTCTTGCTCTTGCTCAGGCTGGTCTCAACTCCTGGCCTCAAATGATCCTCCAGCCTGGGCCACCCAAAGTGCTAGGATTATAGGTGTGAGCCATGGTTGGCCACACTTGATGAGTTTTAGCAAATGATTATCCCCCTGTTGCCACCATTACAGGGAAGATGTAAAATATTTCTGTCTTCCAAAAAGTTCTCTCATGCCCATTTTCAGTAACTCCTTCTCTTCCCTTAGCCCTAGGCAAATATTAATCTGCTTTCTGTCATTACAGATTAGTTTTCCCTTTCTGGAATTTCATCTAAATATGACCACAATGCATTTTCTTTTGTGTCTGGCTTTTTTTGCTTAATACTAATATTTTGTGTACCTAGATGTGTTCATTTTGTGTTGCTGTATAGGAATACCTGAGACTGGGTAATTTATAAAGAAAAGAGGATTTTTTGGCTTACGGTTCTACAGAGTGTACAAGGCGCGTGGTGTCAGTGTCTGCTTCTGGTGAGGACTTCCAGGAGCTTCCAGTCAAAGCAAAAGTTGAAAGGAGAGCAGGAGTGTCACATGTTGAGAGAAGGAGAGCAAGAGAGAGAAGAGGAGATTCCAGGCTCTTTTAAATAACCAGCTCTCATGAGAACTTATTCATTATCATGGGGTAGGCACAAAGCCATTCTTGAGAGATCTGCCCCCATGACCCAGACACCTCCACTTGGCCCCACCTCCAACACTGGGGATCAGATTTCAACATGAGATTTGGAGGGGCCAGACATCCAAACCATATCACAAAGAATTCATTCTTTTTAGTTGCTTACTCATATCTCACAATTTGTTTATCCATTTACCTATTGTTGGACATTTGTTTCCAATTTTTGGTAGATATAAGTAAAACTGCCATGAATATTTGTTTACAAGTCAGGGTCTCTGTCACCCAGGCTGAAGTGCAGTATTGTGATCATAGCTCACTGTAACCTCAAACTCCTGGGTTTAAGCAACCCTCGGATGCCTGCCACCACACCAGCTAATTTTTAAAGTTCTTTGGTAGAGTTGGGGGGAGGGTCTCCCCATGTTGCCAAGGTTGGTCTCGAACTTCTGGCCTCAAGCAATTGTCCTGCCACAGACTCCCAAAGCACTGGGACTACAGGCATGAGCCACTGCGCCTGGCCTGTTTACAAGTCTTCGTGTGTTTTGTTTTATTTTCCGTTGGATAAATATCCAGGAATAGAACGGCTGGGTCATCTGGTAAATATGTATTTAACTTTATAAGAAACTTTGAAATTCTTTTCCAAAGTTGTACTATTTTACATTCCCACCAATAGTGTATGAGTTCCATTTACTCTACATCTTCACCAATGCTTTGTATTGGCAGTCTTTTTAATTTTTGCCATTTTAGTGAGCATGTAGTGATATCTTTTTATGGTTTTATTTTGTACTCTTCTAATGATGTCTGGCATTTTTAAAATGTGCTCATTATAGGCCAGTCATGCCTTCTTTATATAGTGTCTGTTTTAATATTTGGCCCATTTAAAAAATTAGGTGGTTTTCTTTTAATTAAGTTGTAAGAGTTTTAAAAAAAATAGATATAAGTTCTTTGTCATATTCATGTATTATGCATATTATCTTTCAGGCTACTGTTTGCCTTTTCATTTTCTTAACAGTATCCTTTGAGAGCAAAATTTTTTTGCTTTTGAAGTCCAATTTATAAATTTCTCTTTTATGGCTCATGCTTTTTGTGTTTTACTAAGAAATACTAATTACCCCACAAGTTTCTCTTACACAAAGATTTTCTCCTGTATTTCCTTCTAGAATTTGTTAGTTTCAGCTTTTACCTTTAGGTCTGTGATTCATTTTTTTTCTTTTTTCTTTTATTTCAGCATATTATGGGGGTACAAATGTTTAGGTTATGTATATTGCTCTTGTCCTACCCAAGTGAGAGCTTCAAACATGTCCATCCCCCATGATTCATTTTTAATTAATATTTGTGTACACTATGAGATAAGGGGTTGACATTCTTCCAGCACCCTTTGAATTACCTTGGCACTTTTCTTGAAAATCAATTGATCATGTATGGGTAGGTCTATTTCTGAACTCTTCTTGGTTTTATTAATCTATATGTCTGTCTATATGGCATTACCTTATAGTAAGTCTTAAAACCAGCTTATGTAAACCCTCCAACTTTGTTGCTTCTTTTCTTTTTTTCCCTTCCCTTCCTGTTTCTCTTTCCTTTCCCCCCCCCTTTCTCCTTTACTTCCCCTTCTCCTCTCCTCTCCTCTCCTCCTCTCCTTTCCTTTCCTTTCCTTTTTCCTTTTCCTCCCCACCCCCTTTCGTTTCCTTTCCAACAGGGTCTCACTCTGTTGCCTGGGGTGGAGTTCAGTGCCCTCATCATAGCTCACTGCTACCTCAAACTCCTGGGCTCAAGCAACTCTCCTGCCTCAGCCTCCCGAGTAGCTGGAACTACAGGTGTGTGCCACCACACCTGGTAAATTTTTCTATTTTTTGTAGAGCTGGGGTCTCGCTTTTGCTCAGGGTGGTCTCAAAGTCCTGGCCTCAAGTAATCCTCTCACTTCAGCCTCCCGAAGTGTTAGGACTGCAGGCATGAACCACCATACCCAACTTCTATTTTTTTTTTTATTATTATAGCAAACATTTCCTGATAACGGTCCTCCTTTTCAAGATTGTTTTGGCTATATAACAAACATCTGTAGAACATGCCTGTCTCTAATTTGATTGGCATTCTTTTTGTATTAAATTACTTCATGGTATTGCTCTAAAATTTTAAACTCTGGGAACACAAAGTCCTGTATTTTAGTCCTATCCTTCCAGCTGTCTTGTGCCAGTCAGAACTTATTTTTAATAGGAATCCCATTTCAGAGTTATTTGTGAAGTGAAAAATCTCACTTCCTCCTTAATTTTTAAAATTCCAGTTGATGTCTAGGAATATGGATGCAATGGAATTTTCAGTCTGTAATGAAGTTGGGATAGGCTTTTTTGGGGAATTGAAACAAGTCTTAATTTTTTGATATTAGGTTTACTACTAAACTTCTCCACCCCCGGCTGTATTTTTTAAACTGTAACTAGCAGACCATTGGGACTTGGTAGAGAAGTAGGTTAGAAGTTTCCTATTTATTCTTAATTTCTCATACTAGACAAGACTTTTTAGATTAAAATAATGCTTGTCTTTTAGATGATACAATTCAAATAGCAAATTTAATATAATTTCTGGTATTTAGATTCTAATTCATTTGCTTTTTAATTACTATTGTAGAAAAGCTAAATGTTTCAAATTTTGGGCAGTCTCACTAGCACAGGGAGAGGACAGAGAAGCCTACCCTAAGCTCTTAATCCAAAATTATAAAACACACAAGGAAATAAATCTACCATAGATAACGTACAGACACTGCAAACATTGGTCTTAAGTCTCCTAAGGATTTTGGCGGTACAAATAACCAGAGAAAGGCCATAAAATAAGTATTTTTAAGATGATTGAATCATTTTAAGAAGAAATAAAAAAACACTAGAAAGTAAAAAAAGGTACTACCAAAATAGACCAGGATATTCTGCTAAAAATGAAAGTAAAATCATTGATGTTAAAACCTCAATGGACAGAAGTAATGGCATTTAAAGTTAGAAATGAGATTACCACCTGTAGACAGAAAAGGGAAATAAACATTGATGACTGCCTGCTTTGTGATGCCAACTGTGCCAGGTTCGTTTATTAATGTTTATCTCACTTGATTCTCAGAACCACTTTTTGAGGCAGTTTAATAATCCACTTCAAGGATATTCTTACCCTGCTGTTATCTACAGATAAGGGTAAGAACAGTAGATGAAGCGAGATCAGTGAGGAAAACGATGAGCTCAGTTTTGAATATCTCAACTTGTAGGGTTTTCTGGGGAATAATCCAGGAGACACAAGCTCTGGAGAGATATCTGGGCTTAAAGTTTTAAGCTGCTTAAATTCCTAAGGTTGTTGGACTTGCAGAATACACCAAAATCTGTTTACTTACAAATATAGCAGTTAAATAAACTGGCCGAAGGGAGCTATAGTTGAAGGGGTGATTCAAGTCTGACATCTGAAATTTTTTGTACACATTGACAAATCTGTAGAGACAAAGGTAGAGTAATGGTTGTATAAGACTGAGAGGGGATAATTGATAAATGAAGGGGACAAGTGATGAGAGGATATTAGATTCGGTGCACAGACAGCCCCTTACACTGTCATTGTGACTGGATGAAAGGAGACAAGGATGTTTAAGGATACTGGTTATTGGGGATAGAATTGGGGAGGAGATTTGGATGTTCATGATAGGAAGTTGAGGGGTTACTGCTATTTGATGGTTTCCATTTTTGTAGGAGGCCTCGTCTGCTGAGAGGAAGGAGGATATGAAGAAGGGGGCTTAAGAGCAGTAGCTTTTTGTGCAGAATCTAACTAGGGAAGCCTGGAAAGATTTCCAAACAGTAAGCATTGAAAGTTTAATTGAGGCGAGAGACCTAGAATTTGTAATACCCATAACGGAGGTTGAATAATTTTTTTTCTCTTGGGTTGCTTTCAGTATTTTTGTTTTTATTTTTTGCTATTACAAACCAGGGATATGAAGAAACCACCTATATATTTCTCATGATACATATATGTATATATTTTTTAATACATATGCATGTAAGAATTTCTGTAGGGTTTATACCTTGCAGTGAAATTGTGGTGTCTTTGGGTATTTTTCAACATTACTAGATTTTGCCAGTTTGTTTCCTGATAAGTGACGTTGACCACCTTTCCCTGATGGCTGTTATGTTTTATGTTTTATGAAATACCTGTTTCTGTCTTTCTACATAGTTTTCTATTGCCTTTTCCTTACTGATGTGTAGGAGTAATTTATATATTTCAGATAGTCATTATTCACTATTTAAGCTTCAAATATCGTTCTGGTTTGGCTTGGCTTTTCACTTTCTGTGTGGAATCTTTTAAAGAACAAAAGTTCTTTTTTTTTTTTTTTTTGAAGGCAGGGTCTCGCTCTGTCACCCAGGTATAGCTCACAGCAACCTCAAACTCCTGGGCTCAAGCGATCCTCCTGCCTCAGCCTCCCAAAGTGCTGGGGTTATAGGCATGAGCCACCATGCCCAGCCAGAAGTTCTTAATTTTAATGGAGTTATTCTTTTGTTTTTAGCACTTTTTGTGTCCTGCTTAAAAAATCTTTCTCCATTCAGGGATCAGAACGATATTTTCTTTTAAAAATTTAAAAGAAGTGTTGCTTTTGCAAATCTTCATTCTATCTGGAAATGATTTTTCTGTATGGTGATATAGTAGGTATCAGTTTTATTTTTTTTCCCCTCATGGATAATTAGTTGGCCCAGCACTGTTTACCAAATGGTCTATCATTTTGTCAGTGGCTTGCAGTGCCATCTTTGTCACATCAAATGTTCATATATGTCTGGGTTTATTTGGAGGTTTTCTTCCATTGGTGAATTTATTTTCGACTTTAATTTGTATATTTTTATTATATATCTTTTTTTTTTTTTTTTTTTTGAGACAAGAGTCTCGCTTTGTTGCCCAGGCTAGAGTGAGTGCCGTGGCGTCAGCCTAGCTCACAGCAACCTCAAACTCTTGGACTTAAGTGATCCTCCTGCCTCAGCCTCCCGAGTAGCTGGGACTACAGGCATACGCCACCATGCTCGGCTAATTTTTTCTATATATATTTTTAGTTGTACAGATAATTTCTTTCTATTTTTAGTAGAGACGGGGTCTCGATCTTGCTCAGGCTGGTCTCAAACTTCTGACCTCGAGCAATCCACCCGCCTTGGCCTCCCAGAGTGCTAGGATTACAGGCGTGAGCCACCGTGCCCGGCCACTGTTTTTATTATATATCTTTAAAAGATTTTGCTGATTGTATGCCATGATGTTGTTTTATGTGTAAATCTTAAACCCTTTAGCAGTCGCCCCCACCCCAATTTCTTCATGCTCTCCACATCCTCCCCTTTCCCCAGACCAAAGCAACTGCTAGTCTACTTTTTGTCTCAATAGATTTTCTGTTCTGGACATTCATAGGGATGGAATCATAGAATATGTGGTCTTTTGTGACCTGCTTCTTTCACTTAGCATGTTTTCAAGGTTCTTATATGTTATTAGTAAATATCAATACTTCATTCCTTTTGTGCTGAATAATATTCCACTGTATGGATATACCACATTGTACTTATCCATTTATCAGTTTATGGGCATTTGGGTAGTTTTCACTCTTTGGCTGTAAGTATAAGTTTTTGTGCAAACATGTTTTTGTATTTCTTAGATGAATACCTTGGACTAGAATTGCTGGATCATATGGTAACTTAATGTTGAACTTTTGAGGAACACCCAGACTATTTTCAGAAGTCAGTTTTGTCATGAATACCCTGAAACATGGCTACCCCAGTGATGGCAGGTTATCAGCACAATATCTTTTAGACTTTTTATTCCAGAGCTATGGTTTTCCAGCTGTGTCACCACTTGAGAGGGCGATTTTGTATCCTTACACGGTCTTAGAAGCCAAATGAATCCCAGAAATTGTTTCGTCTCCTTTGTTTCCTTTCCCCACATAAAATTTATACACTTGCTTCAGTTACTACGCTCAGGAAAACAATCAGTAACCCAAACAACAAGTGTATAAATATCTGTATTGCAGAAGGTTTTCTCTTTTACAGGTTTATTGAGGTATAGGTGATATATCATACAATTCACTCATTGGTAGTATACAGTTTGGTTTTTAGTAAATTTATGTAGTGTATAACACTACACTACAGTCCAGTTTTAGAACAGTTCCATCACCCCAAAAGGCTTCCTCCTGTCATTTTCTGAAATTATTAACTTGTTTTTTTATTATAGAGATTTTTTTTTTTGAGACAGAGTCTCACTGTTGCCTTGGGTAGAGTGCCATGACGTCAGCCTAGCTCACGGCAACCTCAAACTCCTGGGCTCAAGCGATCCTCCTGCCTCAGCCTCCCGAGTATCTGGGACTACTGGCATGCGCCACCATGCCTGGCTAATTTTTCTCTCTACATATATTTTTTAGCTGTCCATATAATTTCTTTCTATTTTTAGTAGAGACGGGATCTTGCTCTTGCTCAGGCTGGTCTCGAACTCCTGAGCTCAAACAATCCACCCAGCTCGGCCTCCCACAGTGCTAGGATTACAGCCGTGAGCCACTGTGCCCAGCCTAACATTGCTTTTTTAAAACATGAATCATTAGAGACAGTATTTATTGGTTGCAAGCATCAAAAAACATCTGTGGCTGACTTAAGGAAAACCATAATTTGTTGGAAGAATATGAGGTAGCTCATAGAATGACTGGGACAGGGAAGAACTGGGGATAGAGCAAGTCAAGGATGTAAGCATTACTACCTTATCTTCCTTTAGAATTTAATATGCCTTTTTTATTTCCTCTTTCTACTTTGCTTAAGATTCAGAGTTATAGGGGAGAGAATTCTGTTGGTATGGTTAGGTCTCATGCCCTACTTGAGCTAGGAAAGAGTGAGACACTTTAGATTTCATCAAAACTGTACACAGTGGGGAGGATGTAATTTCTCAAAGAAAACTGGGCACAATTTGGGCAGGGGAGTGGATCCTAGGCAGCCAAACCCCTAGGCAGCTTCCACCTTCCGTAAAATTAACCAACAGATTTCCAATTAAATAGACCTTTAATTTATTAATATATACTAGTAATATCAGTACTTTGATACTTATGTAATCTTTATTTTTCTTTGTAGACAATGCGAAGGCACAGAAATGAAGTGACAGTTGAACTACGGAAGGTAAGGGTGATTTGCATTTAGAGAAAAGTAATTAGAAGACTTTTCTGATGTTAAAATGCTATATAACTTGAATAACGAAAATACCATGCCAAATTAGTGGTCATCCCTAAAACCACACATTATTAAATAGTTTATAATGGTCTATATTCATAGTAACTTTCATTTGTTGAGGTTCTAGACACTATGTGAAGTACTTTATCATCATTGAAATTCTCGTAACATCTGATGAAGTTAGATACTTTTTCCTTAATATCTTCTTTCTGTGGGCTGTGTACAGAACAGAATTCCTCTCCCTTTCCCCATGTAAAAGTTACGTACCTGTTAAAGGTATTTTAGAAAAATAAATGAAAGTAGAAAAACCTTATATATCTTGCCAATTGAGTGTAACTGCTGTTAAAATTTATTATATTTTCTTCCATTATTTTTGGAGTTACCTTCATCAGATTGTGTTTTTATTTGAAATGAATATTTAAATTGCCAATCAAGAAAATGCACATAATGAATTCTCTCTCTATATATATATATGTACATTTTAAAAAATAGATTTGAAATTTATTTCAAATTGTAGTGTTTATCTTAGATCCTTTTCCTGATCTAATTTACTCCTAAAAATCCTTCTTATGTCAAATTATATCTTGAAACTTTCCAGTTTTAGAGACAAGGAACGTCTTGATTCTGAAAGTATACCCTCTCTTATAGTCACTAGAACTAAAGAAACCTGTGCATTTAGTTTTTACAAAGTACTAATATTGTTTGCCAGAAGCTCATATTTAACTGTGTTTATAAGATCTTCATCAGAAATTCATTTAGTTATTCAAGCATCACTATTTGAGCTACTGTCTCATAGAGCTGAACATTATGTAAATAACCACATAACTAAATATATCTTTACAAGTTGTGAATAATGTTATAGAGGGAAAATAGGTAGCCATAAAAATGAACAGAGTGAGTTTTTTTTTAACAAGATGTTCAAAGGTGATTTGTCTAAAGAAACAACATTTAAGCTGAAACTTGAAGGATAAATTGAAATTAGCTTATTTTTCCTAAATGTTTGTGTAATCAGGTTTTGAATTTTTACCCATTAATGTCACGTTCATTGGTGTAGTATTATTATGTAGTTCCTGAAATCCATTCTCCTGTACCCCTTCCCCTCCCATTTTTTACTAATTTTAAAAATACTTGCTAATTTCAGTGTCCTATCAACTCTTTAACTCCTTTATGGACACAATAGTATTTTGATAATCATATTTGCAAGTTCTTTCAGATCCTTGGGTGATTTGAACCAAAGAATGAACTAAGCCTTAGCTTAATAAAGTAAAGAGAACTCCTTGCCAGTCTTAACACTTTAGACTTCTTTTTCTTTTTTAAGATTTTATTGACATACACATACAAAAAAGTCCACACATTTTAAGTATACAGCTTGATGAATTTTCATAAAGAGAATACCTGTACCCCAGGCCCACTTCTTAGGCATTGCCTTGCCCCAAAGGTAACCATTATCCTGATTTCTAACATCATAGATTATTTTGCATATTTGGACTTTATATAGATAGATAGAACAGTATGTCACCTTTTTTGTCTGGTTTTTCATTCATCAAGTAGAGATTATTCTCTTTAATAGAGGCAATAGGAATAAAATTGGAATTAAGTAACTATTCATTTATTGTCATCTATTAACATTATATCATCTGTCCCCAGTCATGAACATTTACTTTTCGTTTACTTTTCATGTTTGCAATTCAGCTTTGAAGCTTTTGTTTTAATTCTGGTATTATTCAGAATCCTCCCCTATTTTAAGCTTTTGAGACTTGTGGTCCCCAACTCCCCTGTTAGGAACCAGACGGCACAGCAGGAGGTGAGCAACGAGTAAGTGAAGCTTCATCTATATTTACAGCTGCTCACATCACTATATAAGATCTGCCTCCTGTCAGATCAGCAGCAGCATTAGATTCTCATAGGAGCACAAACCATGGTGTAAATTGCACATGCGAGGGATCTAGGTTGTGTGCTCCTTATGAGAATCCAATGCCTCACGATCTGAGGTGGAGCTGAGGTGGTGATGCTAGCACTGGGGAGCGGTTGCAAATACAGATTATCATTAGCAGAGAGGTTTGACTGCACGATAAATGTAATGCTCTTGAATCATGCCAAAATCATCCCCCACCTGGTCCGTGGAAAAACTGTCTTCCGTGAAACTGGTCCCTGGTGCCAGAAAGGTTGGGGACTGCTGTTTTAGACCTTCTAATTTGCTGATAAATCTAAGCTATTATATTTGTATTTGGTTATTTGATTTCTCCTTCTGTTGTGTTCCCTTCTGACTTAATTTATAGAACTAAAAATTGTTGCTTGTCAGAGCACATCTTTTTAAATATCTACCTTTGTTACCTTAGAGACTTCTTTTCTGTCTTTTTTCTGGATAATATTATTCCCTTTCCAATTACTATGGTTAGATTCCTGAAAATCCTTATAGTAGGACTGAAAATAAAATTAATTAAAGAAATCTCAAGCAATTTGTTATTTCACATTTAAGAATCCCCCAAGTAAGCAGTGGAAAACGAAACCCTTCCTGAAAAAAGGACTAAAGTTCACGTAAAGCTTAGTTGATTTTGATGTGATTCTACAGAGGTATATAGAGCTCCTCGAGAAGATTCCTCCAGTCTTTATGGTCAGAGTGTCTGTCTCTGATTCCAGCCTTGCTATCTCTATTGCTCCATTGAGGGAAGAATCAGAATATTGTTACTTACTGACATTGAGATTCTTGGAAATACAAGAAGAGGGAGTTAGTCACCAGAGTTCATTTATGAGCTCTACCATTTGAGAAATTGGTCTAGTGGATGTCATCCACTGATTCATAACTTACTTCACCCCATGGAAGTTGCTTTGACTATTTCATTTTCTATTAGAATGTGAGCTTCTAAAGTGAAAGTAATAACCATATCCACCATCCACCCTGGCCCCAACAATTAATTCCCAGGTCTCTCCCCCAACCCATCTCAAAATACCTAACTAGGCCGGGCGCGGTGGCTCACGCCTGTAATCCTAGCCCTCTGGGAGGCCAAGGCGGGTGGATTGCTCAAGGTCAGGAGTTCGAGACCAGCCTGAGTGAGACCCCGTCTCTACTAAAAATAGAAACAAAATGATCTAGAGAGCTAAAAATATATATAGAAAAAAATTAGCCGGGCATGGTGGCGCATGCCTGTAGTCCCGGCTACTCGGGAGGCCGAGGCAGTAGGATCGCTTAATCCCAGGAGTTTGAGGTTGCTGTGAGCTAGGCTGACGCCACGGCACTCACTCTAGCCAGGGCAACAAAGTGACACTCTGTCTCACAAAAAAAAAAAAAAAAAAAAAAAAAAAACCTAACTGAATTCTGGGTACATAGTTGGTATTCATTAAATGCTATTATTCAAGAATTAAAAATTAGAATCTCTTAAAATTTATATTTAAATCAGTAATTGAAGTTTTAAGAAAAATACTTTAGATATAGCCAGTGCTACTCAAAAGTCCTAATCTGTGACAAGTTAGGAAGCTTGTGCACAAATATAAAACGAGGTACTGCTTCCTTTATCAAGAAAGTCTTTCTGACACAAACAAACGGAAAGATATCCTATGTTCATGGATTGGAAGAATTAATATTGTTAAAATGTTCATACTACCCAGTGTGATGTATAGATTCAGTGTAATCCCTATTAAACTTCTAATGACATTTAGAAAAAACATCCTAAAATTTGTATGGAACCACAAAAGACCCCAAATAGCCAAAGCAATCTTAAGCAATAGAACAAAGGCAGAGGTATCCCACTACCTCATTTGAAAATCTTCTGCAAAGCTGCAGTAATCAAAACAGCATGGTACTGACATAAAAACAGACACATAGACCAATGGAGTAGAATAGAAAGCCTAGAAATAAATCCACACATTTATGGTCAGTTGATTTTTGACAAGGGTCCCAAGAACACACAATGAGGGAAAGAACAGTCCTTTCAACAGTGTTGGGAAAACTGGCTATCCACGTGTAGAAAGAAGAATGAGACTAAATTCTTGTCTCATACCATATACAAAAATCAACTCAAAATAGATTAAAGACTTAAACATAAGACCTGAAACTGTAAGACAGTTAGAGGAAAACATAGGGAGACAGATGCAGTGGCCCATGCCTTTATGTAATCCCAGTAACTCGGGAGGCTGAGGCAGGAGGATTACTTGAGGCCAGGAGTTCGAGTCCAGCCTGGACAACACAATGAGACCCTATCTCTGAAAAAAAAAAAAAGAAGAAAAGAAAACACAGACAGGGGGACACTCCATGACATTGGTCTGGCCAGTGATTTTCTCAAAAGCACAGGCAACAAAACCAGAAATAGACAAGTGAGATTACATCAATTTAAAAGCTTCGGCACAGCAAAGGAAACAACATAGTGAAGATGAAGAGACCACCTACAGAAGATACTTGCAAACCTTGCATCTGATAAGGGGTTATTATTAAGTAAGGAATTTAAACAACTCAATAGCAAGAAAACAACCGGATTTAAAAATGGGCAAAGGACCTGAATAAACATCCTCAGAAGAAAACATACAAATGACCAACAGGTATATGAAAAAATATTCAATATCATTAATCATCAAGGAAATCAAACTACAGTGGGATATCTCACACCTGTTAGATTGGTTATTGTCAAAAAGATGAAAGATAAGTGTTGGCGAGGATGTGGAGAAAAGGAAATCCTTGTACACTATTGTTGGAAATGTAACTTAGTACAGCCATTATGGAAAACAGGATGGAGGGTTCTCAAAAAATTTAAAGTAGAGCTATTATATGATCCAGCAGTTCTACTGTGTATATATCCAAAGGAGATTAAATCAGTATATGGAAGAGATATCTGCACTCCCATGTTCATTGCAGCATTATTCATAATAGCCAAGATGTGGTATCAACCCAGATATTCACCAACAGATGAAGGGATAAAGAAAATGTGGCATATATGCACAAGGAATACTATTCAGCCGTGAAAAAGAGGGATATCCTGTCCTTTATGATAACCTGGATGAACCCAGAGGACATTATGTTAACTGAAATAAGCCAGGCAAAGAAGACAAATACCATAGGCTCTCACTTAGATGTGGGATCTAAAAAAGTTGAACTCATAGAAGTAGAGAGTAGGACGGTGGTTACCAGGGGCTGGGGGCAGGAGAGAGTTGGGGAGATGTTGATCAAATTATGCAGAATTTCATTTATATAGGAGGAAGAAGTTCAAGAGATCTGTTGTACGTGGTTATTAACTATAGTTAATAAAAATATATAGTATTCCTGAAAATTGCTAAGAGTAGATTTTAAGTGTTTTC
Organism: Lemur catta; assembly: GCF_020740605.2. Lineage (NCBI taxonomy): Eukaryota > Metazoa > Chordata > Mammalia > Primates > Lemuridae > Lemur > Lemur catta. Next base: position 64,916,763 of record NC_059140.1, read on the forward strand.
ATCACAAAAAAATGATATGGGGGTAATTTATACGTTAATTAGCTCGTAACCATTCTACAATGTATACATATTTCAAAACATGTTTTACACAATGAAGTAATACAATTTTTATGTCAACTTAAATTTTTTTTTAAAGTAAGTCTTTCTGCATAAATAAATATTTGAATTAAACAGTGTGCTTAGTTTCACAGTTGATTTACATTCTGGCACAAGTTCTTTGTCTTACAGCAGACCTGTAACGTAGTTTTAGGGTCATACTTTGAATAACACTGACACCAACCCATCAAAATTGAGGATGAGATCTAGTTATTAATATGTACTGTTTACCCGGCCTGTGACTTCTTTTGTGTGAACTCTTATTTTACCTCCTTGCTCTCTTCCTTTCCTATTTAGTTAGGCCTTTATGCATCGACACTTTCACACAGACACCTATACTTGTGTTTTATATTACATTATAGACAGAGGAATTAGGTAACCATCTAAGGTCACAAGCTAATAAATGGCAGAGCTCTTAACCATTATGCTATAATGTCTCTCTAAATAAATATTTGTTGAGTGAGCAATGCTTTATAAGTTGAGAATCAGTCCAAAGCCTGTTACTGATATTTTCAACTTTGGCACATTATATTAAACTGGATATAATTATCTCTTGATGATTGGTCAGTCAGATAGGCCATAAGGCCTTTATTGTCATTATATCTGGAGGTGAAGCATGTTTAAGTTCTTACATAAAGAAAAACCACCATACTGCCCCACTTGGCTGATCAGATTCAGTACTTGTTTTAGTTAATTTTTTAAAATATTTCTTTTTTTTAGGCCAGGCGCAGTGGCTCACGCCTGTAATGCTAGCACTCTGGGAGGCCGAGGCGGGAGGATTGTTCAAGGTCAGGAGTTCAAGACCAGCCTGAGCAAGAGCGAGACCCTGTCTCTACTAAAAATAGAAAGAAATGATTTGAACAGCTAAAGATATATACAGAAAAAAATTAGCCGGGCATGGTGGCACATGCCTGTAGTCCCAGCTACTCAGAAGGCTGAGGCAGAAGGATTCCTTAAGCCCAGGAGTTTGAGGTTGCTGTGAGCTAGCCTGATGCCACGGCACTCTAGCCTGGGCAACAGAGTGAGACTCTGTCTCAAAAAGAAAAAAAAAAAGCACACACACACAAAAAAAGCACAAAAAAAACCAAAGAGTTCTTAGACTTGACCACCAAAGTCTAATCCATAAAAGGACAAACTGATAAATTGGATTAAAAGATTTTGGTCTGTGAAAGCCCATGTGAAGAGGATAGAAAGACAAGCTAGATACTGGAAGAACATATTTGTAAACCACATATCCAATGAAGTACTATCATCCAGCGTATATAATGAACTCCCAAAATTTAAGAGTGAGAGCTGGTTGTGGTGGTACCTGCCTTTAGTCACAGCTGTTCAGGAGGCTGAGGCAGGAAGATCACTTAACCTAGGAGTTGGAGGCTGTAGTGTGTAATGATTGTACCTGTGAATAGCCCCTGCACTCCAGCTAAGGTAACATAGCGAGATTCTTATCTCTTTAAAAAAAAAAAAAACTCATCGGTAAAAAAAAATCCATTTAGAAATGGGCAAAAGGTATGAAGAATCTTTTCATTGAAGGGGAATATATAGGTAGCATACGAAAAGATGTTCAACGTCATTAGTCATCAGGGAAATAGAGATTAAAACCCACTACACATGTGTCAGAACAGCTGAGATAAGTAATAGTGGCAACACCAAATACTGCTAAGGATGTGGAGAAACTGGACCACTCATATGTTGCTGGTAGAAGTGTAAAATGGTACAATCACTCTGGAAAACACTTTGACAGTTTCTTATCTCAACCAACCTCTGTGTGACCCAGCATTTACACCCCTGGGCCTTTATCTCAAAGGAATGAAAACTCGTATAAAACCTGTACATGTTTGTTGATATAGCAACTTTATTTGTAATAGCCAAAACCTAGAAACAACCCAAATATCCTTTAATGGGTAAATAGACAAACTGGTATGTGTATAGTATGTACAATGAAATACCACTCAGCAATAAAAAGGAACAAAATATTGATACAAACAACAGTTTGTATGAATGTCCAGGAAATTATGCTCAGCCAAAAAATCCTATCACAAAAAAGTTAAATAGTGTATGACTCCATTTATATAACATTTTTGAAATGATAAAATTTTTAAAATGGAAGACAGATTAGTGGTTGCCAGGGGGTTAGATATAGGGACAGGGAGGTGAGAGGGAAGCAATTTTGCTTATAAAGTGCAGCAGGAGAGAGCATCTTGTGTCTTTGGAACTGTTCAGCATCTTGATGACAATGTTGGATATATGAATCTATATAGGTGATAAAATTGTGTAGAACTTAATACACACACTTGTAAAATGGGAAATCTGAATAAGAATAGTGGATTGTATCAATGTCAATGTCCCAATTGCGATATTATACTATAGTTTTGCAAAGTGTTACCATTGGAGGAACCCAGGCAAAGGGTACAAGGGAGCGCTCTATTATTTTGTACAACTGCATGTGGATCTCCAATTATCTCAATAAAAATTTAAGTTACAGGCCGGGCGCAGGGGCTCACGCCTGTAATCCTGGCACTCTGGGAGGCTGAGGCGGGTGGATCGCTCAAGGTCAGGAGTTCGAGACCAGCCTGAGCAAGAGCGAGACCCCGTCTCTACTAAAAATAGAAAGAAATTATCTGGCCAACTAAAATATATATAGAAAAAATTAGCTGGGCATGGTGGCGCATGCCTGTAGTCCCAGCTACTGGGGAGGCTGAGGCAGTAGGATCGCTTAAACCCAGGTGTTTGAGGTTGCTGTGAGCTAGGCTGACGCCATGGCACTCACTCTAGCCAGGGCAACAAAGTGACACTCTGTCTCAAAAAAAAAAAAAAAAAAAATTTAAGTTACAAAGAATTAAAGCCTAAATTAGTATCAAAAAAAAAAAAAAAAAAAAACCAGCCATTTGATAAGATCAATTAATGATCCTGTAGGAAAAAATTGTTAGGTTGTTAATTCTTATATGATTGATGAACTGGTAGTGTTATTTTAGAAAAATAAACTTTTTAAAAACACTCTGAGCAGAGTGCCTAAAATATAAATGTATAAAACTTGCGGGTGAATATCCATGTAACTACCCAGCAGTAATGTCATTTCATAAATATTAATATTGAGGGGAAGATCTATCTTTTGAGCATTTTTTTCCTACCTCTTTAGAAGCATTTAGATATAGCCAGAGTTGGGCTACTTCTAAAAAAAAACAAGCAGTAGAATATATTTAAGAAAATAGTTACTGTTGCCACTACTTGGGTTCAAATTTTAATTCTGATATTTCCTAATTACACAATTTAATTTAGCCAGGGTTCTCTGTGTCCCCGTTTACTCTTCTGGAAAGTAAAGATTTTTATTTCACAAGAACTAAAACTAGATGAGGATTTAAGACAATAAGGGTATTGTTGGATACAAACATTGTATTACTTACTTCAGGTTTGGGGGGGGCAATAAGTAATGTAATTAACCTTTTCATAATATTTATAAGAAGTGACTGCTGACTTATTTCACAAGCTTAAGTTTAGAATTGGAAGCCACTTTTTCAAGATGGAAAGAGGAAATTGGGAATGGAAAAGAAGTACTTTATGTAGAGATTAATGACATATAGAAACTCTAATAATAGTAGATTGGGTGATAAGAAATCTCTCATAGTTAACCTTTTTGATCTACAAAGTGGCAATTGTATGTGGTTCACCCTAATAGAAAACAGAAGATCTAAAAAGGATTAGATAAACACATATATACAGGGATAATAGATTAATAATGATTTTTAAAGGAACTTAAGAGTGTCTAATCTGTATGTATGTTTAAGGATTGGTAAGTCTTAAAACTAGACTAGTTCCCCATAAGCCCTGAGCTTCCCTCCCATTTGAGAAAAGGAAGGTACACTTTTTGTGGTTGCTGAATTTATTGTAGTGCAGTCTTCAGGAAGGTAAAAGTCTCTAGGGCATCAAGTGAAGGGATAGTTTAAGTTAGTGGTTTTGATGAAACCTCCTTTAATGATTAGTCAAATCACCAGAAACCTGCCCAGGGATTATCTTTCCCTGGCTTGTATATGTTTTTGTTAAGAGTAAAGTAGGGTTCTTGTGCCCTAGATGTTTTGGTCTGTATTAGGATCTTTTTCATTTAAATACAGGGCTTGTTACATAATGTTTGTTAAAAGAAACAGTTTACTAAGAAAGAAGCTATAATAGCTCCAAACTAGTATATGCCTAATAACATATGTCCAAATATATAATGTAAAAATTGGCAAAATTAGAAGTAGAAATTTGTCAAAGACATAATCATTATGGGAGACTTTCTTAGTAATGCATAGATTAAACACAATAATTAATAGGAGACAGAAATGTAATAGTTTTAACTAATAAACATGTAAAACCATATACATATTTGGAAACTGGTTTTGTGATAGTATAAGCTGTAGTTTCCAGACTGTACTGTGAGGCACCATGGGGCTCCACAGTGAACTCAAAGGGATATTCTAAATTTTGAGAGTAATACGGTGACATCTTTCAGATACCACAGAACTATTAGATTAAGAGGCAGTTCACAGTTTGAACATTAAATCACACTGCATTCCTTTTAATCAGTTTTTATTTGAGTGAAATAATTTTTCTTTCAATGTTTATATTTTTCTTTTCTTTTTTCAAAATGATTGTTAAGTTGTTTAGACCTACCTACTTGATAAAAGAAACTTAGATATTTCCTTTGGCCTACACTATAGACTGAGAAAGTTTGGGGACCTCTGGTATAAAGCACATGTCAGCTAATTTCAGCATGTTGTACAGACTGTGTTCTCTAACCACAATGTAATTAAATTAGAAATCAGTGAATAAGACAGTTACAAAAACCTCATAGTAGTTGAGATTATAAAAGTTGTGAAGTATTTTCAAATACATCGAGCATCAAAGATACCCTAATGGAAAGTAGAAATACCTAAAATGAATGATAGGAAAAATGTTATATGTCAGAACCTGTAGAATGCAGCTAAAGTGTTACTTCATGGAGAAATTTATAGCAAGGTGAGAGAAGAAAGAAATAAACAATACTAGGAATTTTAAAAGGCATATTAATATAAATATAGCATAAATTTGAAAACATATAGCTAGTTTTTGCTGCATAATAAATTACTCCAAAACTAAGTAGCTTAAAACGATATCCATTTTATTCCGCTAACAATTCTGTCGGTTGGCAGAATAGTTTTTCTGGCCTAGGCCAGTTCAGCTGCTTTCTGCTGGGCTCCCTTATTGTCTCTGGTCAGCTGGAGGTTGATTCATGACCAGATGTTCTAGGATGGTTTCATGTAAATGTCTGGCTGTTGGCTGGGGACCTTGGTTGTGTTCCACGTAGCCTCATCCCCCACTGGCTCAGTGTTGTTCACATGATGGTTTCAGAAAAAGAGCATCAAGAGAGGACCTGCCCTGATGTGTAAGCACTTTTCAAGTTGCTTAATGTCCGGTTGCCGGAGCAAGTGACACATGGCACAGCTGTGCCTACAATCAGTGCAGGACTGGGCTACGACACAGAGACATGAAATTGGGAAGGAGAGTTACTGCCATTTTTATAAACAGCCTACTACGATTTAAATATGAGCAACTGTATGCCAATATATTTGAAGACTTAGGTGAAGTGGACAATTTCCTAGTAGAAAAAAATAAAAATTTATCCAGCTGACACAAGGAGATATGAAAAACCTGAATAGCTCTAAAAACAATTAAATTAAAATATCAGTAGGTAAAAATTTAACCTTACTCACTCCTCCTACAAAAGAAAAGGTAGTCTTACAGGTGGAATTCCAGCAGACATTGAAGAAACAGATAATTTCAGCTTTATTAAATTATTTCCAAGAAGGTAGAGGGAACACTTCTCAGCTCATTTTATGAAGCTAGCAATAGCATAACCCCAAGCACCAGACCAAGACGTCTGAGAAAAGATGCTTACCAGCAAGTTTCACTTAGGGTATAGGGGAAGAAAAATCCTAAATAAAATATTAGCAAATCAAGTTCAGCAGTGAATACTTTAAAAACAAATTCCAAGAAAGATTTATCCCAGGACTTGCAAGGATAGTTTAATGTTAGAAAATCAATTTACTATATTTAAAGATGAAAGGGGAAAGTGATATATGTTCATTTCTATAGATGCAAAGAAGCACAATTTGATAAAATTAAGTACTCATTAATGACTTAAGAAGAAAAAAAATAGCAAATTAGGAATAGAAAGGAGCTACCTTACCAGATAAAGGATACCTTTACCAAAAAAAGAGAGCACATATTTATATAATGACAAAGTGGGGGTCTGTGTATGCAGGCGGCTTTAGTTGTATTTATGCTTTATATTATTTCTGTGCCTATAAATACCTGGGGGAGGAATAAGATTCCTAAAAGGCCTGTGGAAGCTTGATTGTTCAGGTTCTGGAAAAGGTAAAGGAAACAGAATGAAAATAGAATGGGATCAGGGTTAGAATCATTTGGGCAAGTGGAGCTAATCAGTCAGTAAACTTTCTTAAAACTTTTTAAGTGGATTAAATCCAAGAGATGTTAAAGATTACCATATTATATAATAGATTCTAAAACTGTATATTACAAACCACAGAGTATAATACATAGATTTTAAATTATTTGAAACAATTTCAAATTTGTAGTTTGAAATATAAAGTTGTACAAATAGTATAAAACATATCATATACTCTTCAGTCAGCACCCAGATTCCTTGATAGTATTTTTCCATATTTGCCTTATTCTCTTTAATTTATATCTATATATAAATATATATATTTCTTGAACCAGTTAAGCTACAGGCTTCATACACCATTACCGTTAATACATCAGTTCGTATTTCGTAAAAACACTTTTCCATGTAACTGCAGTGCATTTGTCAAATTAACTTAGGTAAAATTCTACCATCTAATCCATAGACCCAGTTCAGATTTTGCATATTCCTCCCAGTAATGTCCTTTGTAAATCCAAGATCAGACATTTTATTTGTCTTGTTTCTTCAGTCACCTTCAGTATGGAACTGTTCCTCAGTCTTTATCTTACATGACTATATTTTTGAAGAGTATAGGCCTGGTTTTTATAGAATGACAGATTTGGGTTTGTCTGACTTTTCTCAGGTTATTCATTTATTTAAGTTAGGAATACCACAGAAGTGATGTTGTTTCATCAGTGCCCCAGACCAGGAAGGACACAGTGTTGGTTTGTCCTTTGTTGGTGGTGATACCTTTTGTTACTTGGTCAAGAATGTTGTCTGCTAAGTTTTCTGACTGTTAAATTAATAAGTATTTGTGGGAAGCCACTTGAGACTATATAAAATATCAGTTCATGGGTTTGAATATTTGTAAGATGCTTTAATTTAAAAATAATGTAGAATTGGTTAAGTAGTTACTAAAGAAGTGTGCTGTAAATGGAAGTTAGTAAACTACTAATGATTAGTGTGTACACACACATCAGTTTGTTTAAACATGTTTGCTTTTATACACAGCACAAAAAATGGTGTCATACAGAAAAGCATATTTCTCTCTATATATCTGTATCTTATTTAATCTGAATTTTAACATCAATATTAATGCCTCTTCAGTAACTTTCTGTTATAATCACTTTCGTAAATATTATATTGAACACTAGAACTATACCCTTTGAAATTTTAAATTGAAAAGAATATTAGAAATCATTAAATCTTTTGATATAATTTGTTTTGATTAATTCTATAGACAAATTAAAAATCTAGAGAAAATTGGTTATTTACATATTATGTGAAATGGCATGGGTTACCATTACAAACAATTGAAGTCCCATAAAATGTAGAAATATATTTGTTAGTAGAGAATTATTGTTTGTAAAAGCCAAATAGCAAGAGTTTAAATCTGAGAATATGGCAAGTAGGTGGCATTTATGTTAATGATAACCCACTCCCCACACCCATAGCAAGCATGTACAAACCTTCACATTTGAGCATTGAGCTCTTCCCATTAATCTGGCTTCTTAATAAATTGCTTCAAGTAACCATTAGCAATAAGTACATGAAAGCTAGCGTACTAGTTGAAATATATTTGTTAGATCTTTAAATTAATATTGTATCCCCAAATTTAAGTCTTTACTAAAGACCAGGAGTCACAGTGTTGGTCAAAACAGTTGGTGCTTAATGAATATTTTGTGTGTGTGTGTGTGTAAGAGAGAGAGAGAGAGAGAGAGAAAGAGAGAAAGGTGAACTGTATGCCAGTTAATTTTATTATCAAAGCCAGAGTGTAGCCTTGTCATTGGTTTGCAGTATGCACATTTAATTCATATTATTTTTATGTATTATTTATTTCACAATTGCCTAATAAATTTGAAATAATTTTAATTCGTTTTTCATTAACAGCAGCCTTTGTGACTTCTTAAGCATTTATTGATTGCCTTTCAGAACAAAAGAGATGAGCACTTACTGAAAAAGAGAAATGTTCCCCAAGAAGAAAGTTTAGAAGATTCAGATGTTGATGCTGATTTTAAAGCAGTAAGTTACCATGTTTTTATAAAGTTTCTTCAAAATGATTTTTATAATAACTGGGAGAACTTCATTTTTATTATAAGACTGATTTTATAATGATAATTAGGGTATTTTAGCAGATACATTGTTTAATGTAGTTTTGCTAATAAACTCTGCTGAATTACCTTTTTTTCTTTTTAAGCAAAATGTAACACTAGAAGCTATATTACAGGTATGTTATTAATTTAATATTCTCATTTTGAAGTGTTTTGAAATTGATTTTTTTTTTAATTTCTGAAATTTACATTTGGTATTACAGAATGCCACAAGTGATAACCCAGTGGTCCAGTTGAGTGCTGTCCAGGCAGCAAGGTAAATACTAGGTTGTCCAGAGAGAGCATTGTGTCATACCTCACATGTATTAGCTGATAGTCTAGAAGCAGTCCATTGTTATTTCTGTTGATAGTTTGAAAATTATAGCAATTAATTTCTTATATTCCTTTTTCTAGAAAACTATTATCCAGTGACAGAAACCCACCAATTGATGACCTAATAAAATCTGGGATTTTACCAATTCTAGTCAAATGTCTAGAAAGGGATGATAAGTAAGTATGGATTTGACTCCTGTTTACTTTTTGTCAGTTAACTTAAAATTTAGGATTGTTATTTAACCAATAGGTTCAGTTTGGTTTTGCATGTATGGTGTTTTTCAATTGTCTTACATTTTAATGTAATTTTCTTATTCTGTGATCAAATTCAGCAGTCCCAAAGTTCTTCTCTTTTTAGTTTCTGAAGTATGTATATATTTTCTAGGAAATACTCAGTTCTTGTTTATTGCCTATTCTAACTTATCTTAAATATTGAGTCTTTATTAGGATTTTTTATTAGTAATATTTTAAAACAACCCAAATAGTATTTGAGTCACTCTTTACTTATGAGTCTATATATAGATTAACCTCATGACTGAGTCAACATGAATGGTTTCCAGCACTAAGTGGCTCTTTCTTTCCCTGGGAATATTCCAGCTGATCACTGATCCTCTGTGTAATCTTTAAAAGAACTCCAGCTATGATTAGATGTCCAACATATGGTTTTTATTTGTGGTAAATTAAGAATAAGGGGACAAGTCATATTTATCTAGAAGAAAAGGGGGAAGACATTGCTGGGTGGTATCTTCTGAGGAACTGGCCCTATTTCCATTTGTGTTTAGAGATATCTCAGTGCCATGTCTTAACTTCATCAATTTGAATTAACGGGAAAGAATATTAAGTTTGAATTCCAAAATACTTTAAAACAAATGCTATTTTTGCACTTAAGACCATTTAGACTGAAACTTGGGATATTTTGCTAAATGTTGTCCAAGGAATGTTCAGTTGACTAGATAAGAATAGTGGTATATAAATGTTGCCACTAAGGTTTTTAGTATTTAAAAATACCTTCTGCTTTCATTGTGTGCCACAACACTCCTTCCCACCCCCCTGCAGACTTTTAACACTTTTTAAAATACTATAATGTGTGTTTTCTATAACAACATTTATTTAAGTAAAAGTAAGTTTTATTTTAGTTGTTTAAAAAATAAATTCTATCTTACCTCCACTTTTAGGGACCCCATTTTGTTCTTGATCTGCTTCTTTTTTTTTTCTTCTTCTTCTTTTTTTTCCTTTTCTTTCCACCCTTTGGCACAGACTCATTTGTGTGGGTGTGTCTCTGAAACATAGCATATATACAGAAAAGTATACTAAAATATATACAGCTTAATGAATAATTATAAAACACAGACCTCTGTAACCACCACTCAGAGCAAAAATAGAAAATTGTCAGTGATTTGGATCTGATTATATGGATTTGTCATGGGAAGTTGTGTTATAGTGTTAAAGATCATAGACTTTGGAGCCAGACAGACCCTGGTTTAAATCCAGGATTTGCTGCTGATGAAAGCCCAAGTGGCTTTTGAACCTCAGATACCTCATCTGTAAAATTAGGTGGCGGGACAGGCACGATGGCTAATGCCTGTGATCCCAGACTTTCAGAGGCTGAGGTGGGAGAATCACCTGCGGCCAGGAGTTCAAGACCACTCTGGGCAAATACCAAGGACCCCATCTCTATAAAAAATTAAAAGATTAGCCATGTTTGGTGGTGCATGCCTATAGTCCCAGCTATTTGGGAGGCTGAGGTGGTGGATTGCTTGAGCCCAGGAGCTCGAGGTTGCAGTGATCTGGGATTGCACTATTGCACTACACCCTGGGTGACAGAGTGAGGACCTGTCTCTTAAAAAAAAAAATTAGGAGGTGGTAAGGAATGGAAATAAGGTATACAAAACATTATATACAATACCATGCTTAAAATAAATGTTCATTTATTATTTACTTACTGCACTCATTTATTTTTTCTGTATCTTCTGTTATTCTCTTTTTTTCACATGACATCTTAGAAAACTTTCCCTGGCTTTGTAACTTTATTTTTTACATATATCCATTTTCTTAATTAAGGCCTCCATTGTCAGTATTTTGCCAGACCAGTTAACCAGCTTAATAACTCTTTGTCTTTCCTATCTGGGACAACATATAACATCTATAATCTTTGATCTTATTGTCTTTTTACTTCTCCTCTGCTTCTGATACCTCCTTATTTCCTTCTGCCAGAATTCATCACATACAAGGAGACTTCAAAGAGTTCACGGAAAAATGGAATTAAAAGATAAAAATAAAAAATACAAATTTTATTTCTTAACATATGCTCCATTAAGGTCCAGACACTTTTGTAAGTGATGATAGCAGCCATTTAGTCCACCCCTAAAGTACTGAGGGTCCTGCGAATTTTACCATGTCAATGCAGTCATCTTTACATTATTAACTAAAGAAAAATGGGTGCTCTTTACAGATTTTTAAAGATCAGGAAACAAAAAGAAGTTAGTAGGAGCCGAATCAGGACCGTAAGATGGATGCCTAATGATTTCCCATCAGAACTTTCACAAAATTGCCCTTCTTTGATGAGAGGAATGAGGAGGAACACTTGTGGTGGAGAATGACTCTCTGGTGAAGCTTTTCCAGGCATTTTTCTACCAAAGCTCTGACTAACGTTCTCAAAACACTCTCATAATCAGATGTTATCATTCTTTGGCCTTCCAGAAAGTCAACAAGCAAAACGCTTTGAGTGTCCAAAAAAACTGTTACCATGACCTTTGCTCTTGACCAGTCTGCTTTTGCTTTGAGTGGACCACGTCCACCTCTTGGTAGCCATTGCCTTGATTGTGCATTGTCTTCAAGGTCATAGTGGGAAAGCTATGTTTTATCTCCTGTTAAAATTCTTCAAAGAAATGCTTCAGAGTCTTGATCCTCTTGTTTAAAATTTCTGTTGAAAGCTATATACTCTTGTCTGTACCTGATCTGGGTGCAACAGTTTTGGCACCCATCAAGCATAAAGTTTGCTCAACTTTAATTTTTCAGTCAGAATTGCATAAGCTGAACCAGTTGGGATGTCTGTAGTGTTGGCTGTTGTTGATGCTGTTAATTGTTTGTCTTCAATTAGGGCATGAACAAGACTAATTTTTCCTTGTAAATTGATATGGATGGTCTGCCTCTGCAGGCTTCCTCGTCAACATTGTCCTGTCCCTTCTTAAAATGAGTTATCCATTTGTAAACTATTGATTTCTTAGGACAGTGTTCCTATAAACTTTTCATAAAGCATCAGTGATTTCATTCTTCTACCCAAGCTTCACCATAAATTTGATGTTTGTTCTTGCTTCAATTTTAGCAGAATTCATGTTGTTCCTTAGGGGCTCTTTTCACAGAGTTGTCATATCTTTCTTAGGGCTTTAAACTAGATCCTGTTCAGCCATGTTACAACAAATTAATAGGAGTTTATTTTGGTGCGAACAAATTGAAGTCCATGCATACTTTTTCATAATATACGTTTTTTGTTTTTTTTTTTTTTTTTTTTTGAGACAGAGTCTCACTTTGTTACCCGGGCTAGAGTGAGTGCCGTGGCATCAGCCTAGCTCACAGCAACCTCAAACTCCTGGGCTTAAGCGATCCTACTGCCTCAGCCTCCCGAGTAGCTGGGACTACAGGCATGAGCCACCATGCCCGGCTAATTTTTTTGTATATATATTTTTAGTTGGCCAGATAATTTCTTTCTATTTTTAGTAGAGACGGGGTCTCACTCTTGCTCAGGCTGGTCTCGAACTCCTGACCTCGAGCGATCCACCCGCCTCGGCCTCCCAGAGCTAGGATTACAGGCGTGAGCCACCGCGCCCGGCTATAATATACGTTTTCCGTGAAAATAAGTTCCCTCCTTGTAGTTCTTATCTGCTCCTCCATTTTCTCATCTGTTCTATCTTTTTAACCTGTAGAGTATATTTCCATCCTCAGTGTTTGCTGTATCTCTAAATTTATTCTCCTTAAAACCTTTTCCTTCTTGGATCTGTCTAACCTTTTGATACTAACAACCTCACTTTTTTTTTATACTTTTGATACTAACAACTTCACTTTTTTTCCTCCAGTGTTTATAGACTTATAATTTCCTAAGCTTTGGCTAATTTTAGTTTATTCTGACTACACCCTCTCCTACTTTGATATTCTACTTAAGGGAATTTGTATTCTTTCACCTATGTATCCTAACTTAATTTTGATAATTCCGTTTTAACAGGCCTTTCCTACATGTCTTTTAACAGGTCCCTCCTACATTAGCCTTCAGCCTTTTTTATCCATTCTGCATACTTTTGACTCCAACATTATTATTATTATTTTTTTACTTTCTCTTTCAATAGTCCCCTATACTTAGTATGTATGTAGAATAAATTCCAAGTTCTGGAGCCTAAAATTTGAGACACACTCCATACTCTCGTCTCCCAATACACAGGCACACACTCCCCCCGTTATACCTTTACATATCTTCTTAGCTTTAGCTCTCTTGATCTATTCCTCGTCATCCATACACATCATGATCATTCTACCTTTGATACTTGTTTATTTCCAGCTGTCAGTGCCTTTTTTTTTTTTAATCTATCTTTGGAAAGGTAGTTCAGTTTTCACTTTCTTTGGGAGGTCTTCCATCACTATTCCAAAATATAATGATCTGATCTTTTCAGCAAAATTATATAGTGTTGTAATATCTCCATTATGTAAAGAAGATGGTACCATGGAGTCAGATGGGATCTCAGCTGTAAGACCAGCTTAGAGGCTGTGGCAGTGATTTCAGGTGAAATGATGAGGGCCTCAGCTCACATAATGGTATTAAGGGTGATTCCATAAATGTAAGGAATATTTAAAAGGTAAAATTGATATAACTTAGTGATTAGATGTGGTGTCAAGGGAAATAATGACTGGCTAAATGTTGCAATGCCAGTGGACATAAAGCAGCAGGTTTACAATGATTGGCTTTGGGAGCCTGTGAGATTTTCAGGTAGAGATAGCCAGCAGGCAGTTGGGTATAACACAGTGAAATCCAAGGACAAAGTAAGGGATAGTTATATAGGTCCATAATTCATAAGTTTAAGTGGTAGTTATTTGTCTAAAAAGATTTTTTAATTGTTTTTTTACAGTCCTTCATTACAGTTTGAAGCTGCTTGGGCGTTAACTAATATAGCATCAGGAACATCTGCACAGACTCAAGCTGTTGTACAGTCTAGTAAGTAAATTAATTCCTTACCCTTTGAACTATTCTTTTAAATGATGACAAGGAAGTAGAGTTTTGTAGTAAAGACTGAATTTTATCTTGTAACACTTTTTAAATGGTAAATTTTATAAGTTGCTTTGAATGATTGTTGTATTTTCTGTAGCTATCATTAATCTATCATTAAATAATTTTAACTGTGGTTACTAAAAGGAGAGTAGGGGTTGGGTGTGGTGGTGGCTCATGCCTGTAATCCTAGCACTCTGGGAGGTCGAGGCAGGAGGATCGCTTGAGGTTAGGAGTTAGAGACCAGCCTGAGCAAGAGCGAGATCCCATCTCTACTAAAAATAGAAAAAATTAGCCTGTCAACTAAAAATAGAAACAAAAAATTAGCTAGGCATGGTGGCGTGCGCCTGTAGTCCCAGCTTCTTGGGAGGCTGAGGTGGGAGGGTCGCTTGAGCCCAGGAGTTTGAGGTTGCTGTGAGCTAGGCTGACACCACGGCACTCAACTCTAGCCCGGGCAACAAAGCGAGACTGTCTCAAAAAAAATAAATAAATAAAAGGAGAGTAGGGTTTTACTTTTTGGGGTAGAGACTATCCTCTAGTAACAGGAATTTAAATTTCTGTTTCTATATCTTAAAGATGCTAAGTCACTTCTGCCTTTTAGCTTATATATATTTTTTAAATTTTACTTACCTCAAGATGGGTTAATACTATTGGTATGTTGACGGAAACTGACATAAGCTGTTTGAGAAAATACTAGGTATCAGCAAGTACATTGCTTCTTCCAGTGTGGGATACTTAGGTGACTTTAGGTGGTAATGAAGATGATTTTAAGTTGTATATGATATAGCAGTAAGTTACCTTGAATCATGTGGTAAGAATACTATTCTCTGTCAGTTCTTTTCCAGATATTTCAATAAGAAATGTCAAGGAGAAAGTTTCTAATTAGGTGTTAGTTGTAACAAAAAGGAAACAGGTTTTAGACTGGGGCTTTCAGTAGAAAACTAGGGAGTACAATTGAATAAAAATTTTTTATTTTCAATGTTTATTTCTTGGTTATCTTTTGTTTGTGGTAAGTGATCCTGGTCTTCTATTTACAAGAGTGCCAAATTCAGTTAAAAATATGAGTCAAAATATGAGTCTGTTGAAGCCATCATAAAATGCTACCACCACTTTGGAAAACAGTTTCTCAAAAGGTTAAACATAGAGTTACCATATGACCCAGGAGTTCTACTCCTCACAAATGTTCACAACAGCACTCTTCATACATAACCCCAAAGTCCATTAACTGATAAGTGGCTAAACAAAATGTGGTATGCAGTGGAATACTATACAGTAATAAAAAGAATGAAGTACTGATACCTGTTACAACATGGATGAACCTCAAAAACATGTTAAGTGAAAGTAGCCAGACACAAAAAAATACATACAATATTATTTCATTGGTATTAGATGTCCAGCATAGGCAAATCTGTAAAGAGAGAAAGCAGATATTTAATGGTTGCCTAGGGCTGGGGGAGCTGGGGAACAAATGCCATATTTGTTCACATTTCCAGTGAACTATAATTGGGCAGTGCAATATGCCAGGCTCCGTGTATTTTATCAGCTTATTTAGGCTGAAATCTATAAATTCTTCAACATTTTGCCAGTATAAATGTTAGTTTTTCTTTATTACAGATGCAGTACCTCTTTTTCTGAGACTTCTTCATTCACCACATCAAAATGTTTGTGAACAAGCAGTATGGGCTTTGGGAAACATTATAGGTAAGTTGCATTTAGGTTTGAAAAGATGCCAATTAAGAATCTAAATTAACTTTTTTCCTACGTTGGCATAGCCATTATGCACTATGTTTCCTCTGAACTTAATGTGTGGGTTGACTATCTTCTTGCCTCTTAAATGCTAACTTAAAGTGATACCTCTTTGAAAAGGATATGCAATTTTCTATCAACATTGGTAGGTTAAATTTGTGTTCCCCAAATCAAAATTTGGAGAAACAAGAACACTTGATGCCTTTGACTAATGGTGAGGAAACATAGAACATCAGTGTCCCCACATAAGCCATTGCATACATTTCAGACTTTCTCATCCTGAATGTAATTTTTTGTTAAATACAATTTTCATTTCTGTAGGTGATGGTCCTCAATGTAGAGATTATGTCATATCACTGGGAGTTGTCAAACCTCTTCTGTCCTTCATCAATCCCTCCATTCCCATCACCTTCCTTCGGAACGTCACATGGGTCATTGTCAATCTCTGCAGGAATAAGGACCCCCCACCGCCTATGGAGACAGTTCAGGAGGTAAATGAAGAATTGTAAAGGCCAGATGGCATATTTTCCCTATGTTTATACTTTAGGTATTCATGTACAGGGGATTAAAATAACACGTATACTGATTTCATTGCAGGTATGAGATTTTTAAAGTAACATAGTATATTTAATTACTGACTCCTGTGAAATAAAAGTTGAATGTCTTATGGTACCTAAAAGAATGTCAGTCCATCCTAATGCTTATTTTTTAGTGACTTTCCATTTATTAAAAAATTCAAACAGAAAAATACAAAAGGAGAAAAAAAGCTCAAAGTTTTATTACTCATTGCATTATTGGTTTAATGCTAAAATAAGGAGTTGCTACAGATGAAACAGTGTACTTACATGCAGATGTACTTGAGTGAATTTGCATTTAAGTCCAGTTGATTTCTGACAAAATTAGTGTTCTTAAAAATGTGCTATACATTGTGTTAAACCTACTAATTAAAACAAAGTAAAAACTTTTCTATTTACATTTAATATGTAAATGGTTCTGAGTTTTTTGAGTTTTAAAAAGTCCTACATAAACTTTATTCACTTAACTGTGTAAGAACTGTTGCCTCTGTATCTTTTATAATGGATATCTTTCTCTAGCACCTGATACCTTTTGTTATTGAGAGGTATTTAGTGTGATTCCCACCACCCCCTTCTCCCTCCCTCCTAGATTTTAAAGAGATCTCTGGGGCCTGAATTCAACAAATGAATCTTTATACTTCATGTTGGATAGAATTTTATTAACTTAAGCTGAGGTCAGAAATGTTAATTTGATTTAAGTAGTTTATTAAATAAAATCTTACTTTTACTTTAAGCAGGTAAGTGAGACAATGATAGAAGTTTTATGAGTAGCTTTTCTTAAATAGCTGTTTATATAATTGCATCTCCATTTTTTCCACTTGACATTATATGTCATAAAGAAGGTTATTGAAAACAAATGTTTTTATTTTAAGGTACATTAATCTCTGCCAGATTTATCTGGATGTTTTAATTGGACATATGAAATATGCTTTTGGTTTTTAAGATTGAATTTATCAGATTTTCATTTTCCTAGTAGATATTAAAACAAATTTAACATTGTCTTTCTTGCCCTACAAACAGTATTTACTGCTTTTTGTGTCAAAGTTGTTAATTTTTACAAAGACATCGTCAACTGTAGTGTTACTTATTGTTTATCTTCTTTTCTCAGATTTTACCAGCTTTATGTGTCCTCATATACCATACGGACATAAACGTAAGTAAAGCAGAAGCTTTATCTAACAGGCTTAAGGAAGTTGATGAAGGTGTGAACATACGTGTGTGTGTGTGTGTGTGTGTGTATGTATGCCAAAGTTGTGTGTAATTTATCACTGAGATGAAGAAAATGCATCTTTGCTTACATTCTTCCAAGTCAATATAGTTCATATATAAAAACTGAATCACATTTTTCTAGCTTATTTTAGGACTTTAAGCTCTTAGGATGAAGTCTTTTAAAGGTAACTAAAGTCACTTTTTGTTTGTGGCATATTAGCTTGAAATGTCACTAACATTAAGTAAGACATTTATTTATATACTGTCCTATTTTCAAAATGGATATAAAGTGACTTAAAAGATATAATATCTTAAAAGAAAAGTAAAATTATAAAAAGTTCAGTTGTCGCTAATGAATGCAAAGTTTAGTTCTTAGCTTTCTGACACTTAAGATTAAAAGGAGAATAAGCAAAATATCTGCTATTTGCATCAGGACTTTCCCCCCATAACATCATTAATTACAGGCAAATAAAAGCTTTCATCATCTGTTGGTCGGGTTTATGTGAAAACTAGAGGTATTTAAGTGGCAGGAAATTGTAGTTACAGGTATATCTGTTAAGTTTAGCAAACACTCACAGATTGTTCCACTTAAAGCCAGAATTGTGCCATGAATTGTGAGCTCAAAGATAAAGAAGGCATAGAGAGACCCTGCCCTTTAAGGCCTCAACATTAAAAGGCCTCAACAGATAAAAAGAGTAAAAGGAATAAACTTCTGTCAAGAACTTGATATGCTGGATCTCTTTCTCTTGTCTCCTTTTGTCATACCAGTACTCTTATATAAAAGTATTATTCTCTGATTTTACATATAAGGAAATTGAAACTCAGTAATCTTATTAAGGTCATACAGTGAGTGAGAACCATAGCTGAGAATTGAAGCCAGGTCCAAGACCTATGCTTTTTCATACAGTGATCACATAAACACACCAAATGGTATGAAAGCAAATAAGAATTAAAAAGTACAATAGAGGAATGACTGAAGTGCTAGATTATGGAAGCACAGATAATTTTGTCTGGCGAAGCAGAAAGCTTTAGCGAGGAAGTAACATTTGAGATGAGCATGATAAGGAGAAGGAAGTAGTGACAGAGATGTCAGGATGATAATGTTCAAAGTTAGCATTTATTGAGAGTTTAAAATGTGCCAGACACTGTTTTAAGCACTTTTCGTATGTTAACCCATTTAATCCTTACAAAAATCCCATAACATCGATAGTATCATTATCTCTATCTCCATTATCTACAAATGTGGTAAAAGAGGTGGAGGTAGTTAAATAATTTGTCTGAAGTCATACAACTGGGATGAGTAGGATTTTGTTAAGTTGAGAGAGTCATTTTAGGAACACGAGGAATGATACTAAGGACTCAAGAGAATAGCAGGTGGTTTTAGAGAATATAGGTAGATAATAATCCAATACATTGCCAAGGAGTTAATTTGCAGAGTTTTAAATTCTGTGTTAAAGAGTTTTGACTTTATCTCATAATGATTGCAGAGTCATTGAAGATTTTTAAATAGAAAAGTGATATATCTGTTATACACTGATAAAGTTATCTGTAACAGACAGATAACTTAAAAAGGTATAGAGGGGGCCGGGCGCGGTGGCTCACGCCTGTAATCCTAGCACTCTGGGAGGCCGACCGAGGCGGGTGGATCGCTCGAGGTCAGGAGTTCGAGACCAGCCTGAGCAAGAGCGAGACCCCGTCTCTACTAAAAATAGAAAGAAATTATCTGGACAACTAAAAATATATATAGAAAAAATTAGCCGGGCATGGTGGCGCATACCTGTAGTCCCAGCTACTTGGGAGGCTGAGGCAGTAGGATCGCTTAAGCCCAGGAGTTTGAGGTTGCTGTGAGCTAGGCTGATGCCACAGCACTCTAGCCAGGGCAACAAAGTGACACTCTGTCTCAAAAAAAAAAAAAAAAAAAAAAAAAGGTATAGAGGGTTTGGAGTGGGGAAAGTTTGAATGTAAGTAGACCTGTTTGGCTATCATAATAGGTTTAAGTAAGTTGATGAAAGTATGAACTAGTACCAGTAAGTATAGGAAAGGTTAAGGGAAGAAAAATTTGAAATGTTAAGAGATAAAGTGAGTAGAATTTAGACCTTGTTTCTCGGTGGCAGTATTTCCAAGAAGCAAAAGGCAATACAGATTTGGGATTAATCAGTTATTTAAAGGGTTGATGAAAATATGGGTATGAAGTAAGATGGCCTGGGGGGAGGCTGTGTTTCAGAAAGAGGACTAAAAATTTAACTCTAAGGAATTCCCCGCATTTGAACAATGGCAGCAAGGGAAGAAGAACCAACAAAGGTGTTTTTGGAAGCATGAACTGAAACAGAGTGGGGGAAATATAAGGCAGAGTTTTAGCAGGTTCCAGATCATACAGGGTCTTGGATATCAGATTAAGAGTCACATATCTTTTTCATTTAGCTAATAAGGAGCCAAAGAATAAATGGTGAAATTCTTATTTTGGATTGATAGCTCATTCTACATGAGTGTATGGAGCGTAGATTTTAGTGGAGACGAGTTGGGAAGGCATATTGGTGGTGGTTTTGTGGTAAAGACGAGAGAAAATTAGGACTGAAGCACTAGGAATGAAAAGGCTTGAGTAGGCTTGAGACATACTTAGATAATAAATTTGCTGGATTTGCTGTGGGTGGTAAGGAAAAAGAAGAGTCAAGAGTAATACCCAGCTTTCTAACTTTGATTTTAGGGTAGGACTCAACAGAAAGAGCAGCAGGGAGAGGTATAAAGCAACAGGAATGAGTTAAGAATTTGTGAGCTGATGACTAGTGAGGATGCTGGAGAGGAAGTTGGGTTAGAATATTGGAGAAGAATGCTGGAGACAATCAGCTGGGTTTTAGATTTTAATATGCTTGTGTGGTATTAGAAGCAAAACTAAGTATTGACCCTGAGGACTAGAGGAAAAAATTTGGACTGATTAAGTCAATGTGTGTTCATTTGTTTTCTAGTTACTCTGCTGCTTAAAATTAATTTGCAACTACAGTCATTCTGTAGCATTTGATTTTCTTGCCTTTTTTAAAAGTTGTTTATCCATGGCTTGAGATGCCTAGACAATTTTGATAATCAAGCTGTTACAAATCTAGTTTATTTTACTGCTGGTACAAGTGAAATAAATCAGTTGTAGCAGACTAGTTATTTGCTAATGCTTGATTGTGGGTGACAGGCAGTAATAAGTGTGTCAGGGATCCCCAAGACCACCCCAATGTTTGATGATTGGCCAGAGGCACTCACGGAACTCAAAAGCTGTTATACTCATGCTTATAGTTTATTACAGCAAAAGGATACAGATTAAAATCAACAAAGACAAAAGGCAAAAAGGATGGGGTTCAGGAGAAACCACATATAAGCTTTCAGTTGTTCTCTCCTGGTGGAGTTGTATGGACAGCACTTAATTCTCCCAACGATGATGTGTGACAACATGTTTGTCCACCAGGTGAGCTCTTGAACCTTGGTGTCCAGGGGTTTTATTGAGAGGTCAGTCACATGGCAGTAACTGCCCATGTGGTTGACCTTAATTACTCAGTCTCCCAGCTCTTCCCAGAGGTCAAATTGATACAGCATGGCCCAGGGCTATGGGAAAACAAAGAGTTGTTTGCCATAAATCACATTGTTAGCATAAACTATCTAGCACAGCCCAAGGTGTCAGGTATACAAAGACATTATTATCAGGCAGGATATTCTGAGAGCTCAGACATTATCTCATAGAACCTGATCAAGGACCAGTCCTTTCTTTGGAATGTGCAGGATTTGAGCACCCAAAGCCCACTGAGTTACCCTTTACTGCATATAAGGATTAAGTATAAACACATAATTGTAACTTGCTTAATTCTAGTTGGCTGTGAAGCCTGTGTAATGTTAACATTCCATGGACATTCCGTAGACATCTAATCTTTTAGAAAATGCTGTACTTACATATAGCAGTTCTTAGTAATGTTGCCTAACAGAACATTATTTATTAGTATATTTACTGGAGATGGCAGAAATCAGTGAAGCTCTTGTAGTTCAGCACATCCTTATTTTAACACTTTTGAATGCTGGAGATTTTCCTTTGGTTCACATAACACAAGATTTCAAGAAAATTGAGTTCAGAACATTGACCCTGTAGAGTTGTCAAACTCGTGCACACCTTTATGTGTGGGTGTATCTCTCCCCTGTTGTGTGTCTAGAGATCAGCTTTCTAGAAGTCTTCAAGTATCTGAAATATTACTAAAGTAACAACTTTAAAAGTTTTCCAGCAGTGAAAAGCGGACACAATAGTGAAAAATAATTAAACTAGACCAGGATTGCTGAAGACCTTGTTGGTACATGATTAATCAGATTATTAACTAGAAGGAAAAGAATATACTCATTGACTATTAGTGGCCATAGAAGCCAGGTAGTTTAGCATAGAAATCAAAAAGAAGGGAAAACCAAGAAAAAAGAAAAGTAGACAGGGAAATTATAAAATAGCAGAAGAGTTCAGATGGGAAAAGACAGTGACAGGTAAAATTACAAGCATCAAAGACATTTGGCAGCTGTTAACCAGATAATAGAAATAAGGAAAGCAAAGTTAGAAGTAACTAGAATGGCCCAATAATCCTGTGCTGTGAATTTCAGAATTATAAGGGGTGTTTGTTTGTTTTGTTTTGTTTTCCTCAGACAGGTTCTCACTCTGTCACCCAGGCTGGAGTGCAGTGATGCCATCGTAGTTCACTGTAGCCTCCATCTCCTGGACTCACGTGATCCTCCTGCCTCAGCCTCCCAAGTAGCTAGGACTTCAGGGGTGTGCCATCATGCCCAGCCAAGAGTTTTTTTAAATGAAGATTTCCATGAAGGTCCAGCATATTAAGAAAAACAAAACAAAACAATTAAGCTGGGCATGGTGGCACACGCCTGTAGTCCCAGCTACTTGGAAGGCTGAGGCAGGAAGATTGCTTGAGCCCAGGAGTTTGATTTCAGCCTGGGCCACGTATCGAGACCCCATCTCTAGAAACAGAAATTAGAGACTACAAGAGTCTGCAGTTTCAGGGGGAATAAGATCTAGCTCTAGTTTACCTTCCCCCGTCAGCCTTTGAGATGTTGTCATGGGAAACCTTACTGAAAACCATAACCGATCTTAGTCTAGAATCCTTAAACATTTTATTATTTTAGACTTCTATATATTAGTTAGAAAAAAATGGTTTTCTGCTAATAGCAAGGGCCATGTAATGAAAACAAAGTAGCCTCCCAAAACATCACAGGGCAAGGCAACATGTCATTCTGCACAGGGTTCTGTTTCGTGGACACAGTTTATTTAAACGTACTATTATGGATAGGCATTTAAGCTATTTCCTGAATTTTGCAAATACAAATAATATACCAGTGAATATTCTTGTGCATTTTCATATTATTGGAAGCATATCTTCAGGGTACATTCCTAGAAGTGGGATTGCTGGGTTAAAGTGAATGCATTTGTAATTTTATTACATAGTGCCAAATTCTTTGCTTTAGGGGTTGTGTCATTTTGCCTTCCCAACAGCAGCAACAAAAGTGACTTTCTCTGTATCCGTGCCAAGAGAGTATGTTGTCACATTTTAAATTTTTGCTTGTCTGATAGGTGAGAAACTGTATCTCAGTTTTAATTTGCATTTTATTTATTATGAGTGAAGTTGAACATTATTTCATTTGTTTAAGGGTCATTTTTATTTGTATCTTTGCAAATAGACTTCATATTGTCCATTTTTCTATCAAAGTTTGCTTTTTCTTAGCTTTTAAGTGTTCTTTGTATATTAAGAATATGAGCTCTTTCTGATACATATTTCAAATACTTTCCTAGTTTGTCTTTTGTCTTCGTGATATGTTGTACCATGTGAACTTTTTAAAAATCAAATTTGTCAATCTTTTTTTTTTGTTGTATATAGATTCTGAGTTATAGATATTTTATGTTAAAGGAATATCTATAAATTCCTATTTTTGTGTTTTATATCAAGAGTGTGTGAATTTTTCAGCATCTGTGGAGATAATCTATGATTTTTGTCCTTAAATCTATTAACAAGTCTTATGTTAATGATATTCCTAAAATTGAGCCATCCTTGTATTCCTTGAATAATTCTACTTGATCATTGTATGTTATTTTCTCAATGTGGTATGTGATTCTGTTTAATATTATATTTTATTTCAGAGCTTTACATCAGTGCTCACATAAGTGATCTACAGTTTAGCTTTTGTGCTATTAGGTATCATTTATATTGTAGATATTAATATATCTATTCATATTGATACAATTAGTTGATAATGCTACTAATCATTTATAAATAATAAATTATGTAATTATACTTTATTTTTTTTTATGCTTTTATTGCTTTATTAAAGTTTAGGTATTAATGTTATGCTTCCTTCCTTTTCTGTATGCTTTGGAACAATTTTTATAGCATTGAGTCTGTCTGATCTCTGAAGATATGGCAGTTTCCCTCTTTAGTCCTTTTGGGTCCTGGTACTTTTTTTGTGGGGTTAGTTTCTTGATAATTTTCTCTTTTCACCATGGAAGTTGGCTTGTTTAAGCTGTCTCTACCGAGGCCAATTTTTGTAAACTATTATCCTAGGAAATTATTCATTGCATCTAGATTTTCAACTTGCATGTAAGTATACAGAGTAGTCTCTATATAGTTTTTTTATTTTAATTTATTGTTTCAAGGGTTATTTTCTTTACCATTTCTCATTTTGTATATTTGTGCTTCCTTCCCCCTTTTTTCTAAGTTAGCTAGGACTTTTTCTTTTTTAATTTTTTCAGAGAACCAGGGTTTCAGTTTATTAGTTAGATGGATGGTTTTTCTGTTCTTTATTTATTACCTCATTACTTTGTGTTTTTCATTGACACATCATAATCACCCCAGATCCATAGTTTACATTATGGTTCAGTCACTCTTGATATTGGGCATTCTGTGGATTTGGACAAATTTGTTTAAATTTTTAAGGCTTTTAATTTTCCTTTGATCACTATTTTAGATAAATCTTATAGATTCTAATAGGTGGTATTTTTGTTATAATTTTTTAGAAATTATATAATTTTTTATAATTATTTTCCCTAAGAGCTGTTTAATATGTTATTCAATCTCTATATAAAAACTCCTTTTTGGTTTTTATTTTATTAATATCTACTTTTATTGTCTTGTGATAGGTTTGTAATACTTCTGATTTATATAATTTATTAATGTTTTCTTTGGGCCTAATATGATTTTTGTGCTTCATATGCAAGTTATATTATTCATTATCAGGGTATAAATACAAGGTTTATATCTTTACTTTTTGTCTACTTGACCTCCCTTATACTGACAGTAGTGTGTTAAAACCTCTTATTATTAGCATGATTTTATATATTTTTCTTGTATCTTTTTATTATCGGCTTTATAACATTGATTACAGGATTATTTGGTGAATAGATGATTATAGCTATTGTATCTTTATTATACATTATGGGATTTAACTTCATAAAGTATCTTTATTTCTTTTTTATAATGCTTTTTAGCCTATTGGTCTGTTAGCAGGATTGCAGTCCCTACTTTCTTTTTATCATTAATTTAAGATACCTTTGCTCATCCCTTTATTTTTAGCCTTTCCAGATTCCTTTAGGTCTATCTCTTGTATATAGCATAAAGTTGGGTTTTGTGTTGAGAGCCAATTTCAAAATCTTTTACTTATTATAGGTGAGTTAAGCCTATTCACATAGATTGATGTGAATGATATATTTGGTTTCAACTCTCTAATATTATTTTGTGTAATAATTTCTGTGTGTTTTTATTCTCTGCTTAGTATGCTTTTCTCTTTTTAAAATTTCTTTTGGTATTTGGGAAGGTTTGTGTTTTTGTTCTAGTGGTTACCTTTGTACTTATTATTTCAATACCTTTTAAATGCCCTTTTCTTTTTTACTGTCTGTTTTGACAGTTTTAAATAGTATTGTTTGACTCTATTACTTGCGCAGTGACACGTGAGCTTATTCTATTTTCTCTTGCCTCATCCTCCCATTTTTGAATCTGTAGGCTTATGTCTTTTGCCAGATTTAGGACGTTTTCCACCATTATTTCTTCAAATGTTTTTTTCAACTCCACCTCTCCTTGTAGGGATCCTGATGACACAAATGTTAGATGTATTGCAATTGGGCTACAAGTTCCTGAGGCTCTGTTCATTCCAATATTCTAATCTTTTTTTTTTTTTTTCTGTTATTCAGATTGGATGATTTCTATTGATCTTTCTTTGAGTTCATTGATTTTTTTCCCCCTACTGTGTGTCTTTTTTTCCTGCTGAAACTTCCTATTTATTTTTAATTTGTTTCAAATGTGTTCACAATTGTTCACTTATGCATTTGTATGATAGTTACTTTAAAATCTTTGTCAAGTCCTTGTCAGATAATTCCAGTGTCTGTGTCATCTCAGTGTTGGCATCTGTTCACTATCTTTTCTCTTTTGAGTTGAGATTTTCCTGGTTCTTGGTATGATGAGTTATTTTCAGTTGTAGCCTGCACATTTGGGGTGTTATGCTGTGAGACTGGTTTCTGTGTAAATCTTGTTACCTCATACTACCATACTGGGTAGTAGCCAGGCTTTGTTTCCACACGTGGCATCTCTAGACACCTCCAGCAGGGAGGCCTCTTCACTGCCTTGGTGGGTGGTAGATGGGCACAGCTCTCAGGCACAGCTTCTGTCCTCCAATTTTTGAAGTTGGAATATTTCTATTTTCCCAGAACGTGTGACATTTACAAGTTACTCTTCTCTTTATCCCCACATTTGTCCTAGTTCTTCACCTACAATGAAATATATCAAATGCTCATTATTACTCCTTTTGCTCAAGTTTTCTCAGTCATCTGTTCAATGAATAAAGCACATTCTCTAGTTAAGGGATCAGTAAACTTTTCTGTAAAGGTTCAAAGAGTTAATATTTTAGGCTTTTTGGCCATGTGGTCTCTGTCCCACTAAAGTAGACACCCCTCTTCTCTTCTCTGAAGTCTCTTTCCCATGGTCTTGGGGCAAGAGATCCAGACAGAAGCTGTAATTGAATTTTTTCTCTTCTTACAGGTAATTGGACGCTTTTAGTGTTCTCTGACTCCTAGTAATGCTGAAGGTGTGGGTTATATGTCATTTTATCTGCTCTTCTTATTCATCTATGTGCTTTTTTGAAGGATATGTGAATTCAGGTGCATTCTATTGTTATAGGGCGACGAGATATCTCTATAATTTGGATAATCTAATAGGACACATCTCTGGATATCACATGAAGTTTCCTCTGTGGTAACACAAGGAAAGCCACACATAAGCTCTTTGACCTTGAATGAATCACCAAATCTCTGAGCCTGTTTTCTTTTATGTATTTGCAAAATTAGTATGGCGTAGGGCATGGTTTATACTCCATGCTTTTCAGTTGGGAAAATATTTCAAGGGATTTGCAAATAATTTTTTTCCTCAAATGAAGTTAAAGTGCCAAATCATTTCTTTTATCTGCTTACTTTAGTAGTCTGAAAAATTGTGTTACTAAGTATTTTTGAAAACCAGTAGAGTAGGCAGATGATCTTTTTGGTCTCTTTTAGACTTGAAGCAACATGGTATATTGGCCTCATTCTGTAAATAGTGTTCCGTGTGATTTTTAGGTACCTAATTTGTGAGGACAGGGAGAATTACTTTTTTGCCTGTTTTAAAATTATCTGTCTGATACATAAATGCAAAAATCGGGATAGAAGTTGTCCCAGACTTCAGTGTCTCATTTTTGTGAAGAGTGATCTGAGATAGGCATTGAGAGAAAGATAAGGTACCTGCTAGTTAATAGATTAATCAGGTAAGCAGATGTTTTTGCCACTAAGCTCAAATGTAAACTTTGGTACTTTTTCTGTCACCACTCCTGAGGTAAGCATTCAAACAAATATGTACACTGGTTATTTTTTATTTCCTGTAGATTCTTGTAGACACTGTTTGGGCTCTGTCCTACTTGACAGATGGAGGTAACGAGCAGATACAGATGGTTATTGACTCAGGGGTTGTGCCATTTCTTGTGCCCCTTCTGAGCCACCAGGAAGTAAAAGTTCAAGTAAGTATTTTTAAATTTTTCTTATTTGTATAGAGTTGTGTTTGCTCTAACAAGTTAACTTGTACAACCAGGCTTCAATTCTGTCTATAAGTGCTTATTCTCCATATTTCTCCTCCTAGTCTCCTGAGCCTAATTTTATTGATTTCCAAATCTTTATCTCACCCAGATTCTTTGCTGAATGTCAGACCCATGTAGATACATGTTCTTGACCCTTTAGACATACCCCCTAAGAACTCATTCAGGCATTCCATTGTCATTTCAACCAGAAAAAAAGAAACAATCTTCTCCCACAAACCTGCTTTTCTTCCTTATCCTTTTGCAATGGGCAACGTGGTTGAAGCCAGAAACCTTGTTTCCTCCTTTCAATTCCTATTTCACTACAAAATCTTTTCAATTTTTCTTATATAGCTTTCAAATCCATCTCTCCTTATCTATCTAGAGCCACTGATTTAGTTTAAGACTCATTTTCTTTCCCCCAGATAATTGCAGTTAGCCTCTTCTGACTGTACTCTTGCTTTGTCTTCCCCCCACTCTAATTAGGTGTAGGTAGCCAATAGAGCCGTTCATCCTGCTTTTGCCAAGGTGACTTGCTAGATGGAAATGCACACCTATTCCAGGCCTTTATTAAAATATTTCTATGATGCCAATTTAGTAATGGATTAATATAGTTGTTAAAAAAATGGGACTTTATGTTTTTTAATTTCCTTTTATTTTTTGAATCTTTTCCAACAATTTTTCCATAAAGTTCCAGTTTTTCACAAAAGTCTATTTGTTTAAAATTCAGAATTGCTTTCTGTCTGCTTAATGCTTTGTGTAAGGATAAAATAAGTGTTAATGATTCACTCCTTGCATTTTATATTTTCTCAGGATTATGAAAAATATAGAATCAGTTTGATATAAGCAAATAAACTTAATAGAAAACGTTTTATTCTCCACCCTAGACCGCAGCACTCAGAGCAGTTGGCAACATAGTAACTGGCACCGATGAGCAGACCCAGGTTGTTCTCAATTGTGATGTCCTGTCACACTTCCCAAATCTCTTATCACACCCAAAAGAGAAGATAAATAAGGTAAGACAAATAATGTCCTCATCATAGTTTGTTCTTTCTCTTTCTTTACCTCCATTTTAACTGTCCTCTTGTTTCTATTTCTGCTTATTTGTGATTTTCTTCCACACCACTACAGTGAGGATGAGGATTATTTTAAATCACCGCTATGATTGTTTTGTGTCAACTTTTAATTGCTTCCTTTAAGTGCCATCCTGAACATCACAGAATATTTTTAGACTACCTGTGTTTTTATTTAAATAGACTGAGCTGTAGTAACAGCCATTAAATTAATAGCCACTAGGAGAAGGTGCATACACAATCTGCCACTTGCATGGCTGGTATCTTTTTTAAACAAACAAGTTATAATTTAATCTCCCCACAAAATTAGATTGGACCTAAAGATGAAGTGGTGGCTAAATTCAAGGATCATAAAAAATTGCTCTTTTAGGCCGGGCGTGGTGGCTCACGCCTGTAATCCTAGCACTCTGGGAGGCCAAGGCGGGTAGATTGCTCAAGGTCAGGAGTTCAAGACCAGCCTGAGCAAGAGCGAGACTCCGTCTCTACTAAAAATAGAAAGAAATGATCTGGCCAACTAAAAATATATATAGAAAAAATTAGCCGGGCATGATGGCACATGCCTGTAGTCCCAGCTACTTGGGAGGCTGAGGCAGAAGGATTGCTTGAGCCCAGGAGTTTGAGGTTGCTGTGAGCTAGGCTGACGCCACGGCACTCACTCTAGCCTGGGCAACAGAGTGAGACTCTGTCTCAAAAAAAAAAAAAAAAAATTTGCTCTTTTAAAGATTTTAAACTTGATAGGCAAATTTATTAATTGTGTAATATGTACTTAAGTACTTGTCTTTTTATTTCTGGCTTATTTCACATAGCATGTTTTCAGGGTTCATCCATTTTGAGGCATGTATCAGAATTTCATTCTTTTTATGGCTGAATAAATATTCTATTGTATGTATATACCACAGTTTGTTTACCCACTCACCTGTTGATGGACACTGGGTTGTTTTTACCTTTTGGTTATTATGGATAATGATGCAATGAACATTGACACACAAATATCTGTTTGAGTTCCTGCTTTCTATTTCTTTGGGTGTACAAGTGGAAGTAGCATTACTGGGTTGTATGGTCTTCTGTGTTTAGCTTTTTGAGGAACCACCAAACTGTTTTCCATAGCAGTTGTACTATTTTACATTCCCATCAGCAATGAATGTATGAGAGTCCTGATTTCTCCACATGCTTGCTAACGCTTATTTTCCATTTTTAAAAAATTATTATTGTAAACCTCCTAGTAGATGTGAAGTGGTATCTCATTGTGATTTTAATTTGCATTTAGTTTAATGCGGGTTTTTTGTTGTTGTTTTGTTTTTGTTTTGTTTTGTTTTGGAGGCAGTCTCGCTTTGTTGCCCTGGCTAGAGTGCAGTGGCATCATCATAGTTCACTGCAACCTCAAACTCCTGGGCTCAAGGGATCCTCCTGTCTCAGCCTCCCAAGTAGCTGGGACTACAGCATGCACCACCACACCTGGCTGATTTTTTCTATTTTTAGTAGAGACAGAGTCTCTCTCTTGCTGGTCTCCAACTCCTGAGCTCAAGGGATGCTCCTGCCTTTGCCTCCCAAAGTTCTGGGATTATAGGCGTGAGCCACCTTGCTCGGCAGTTAATGCAGTTTTATCTGCCTAAAATGCTATCATCCCCTAAATCCAGCAGAATTGATCATTTCTTCTTCTACGTCATAACTTTATTTATGTGGTTGCTTGAGTATAATTTGACTATTGGATTATTACAGAAAAGTATGTTGTCAAAAATCACATTTTATGGGCACATTTGTTCCATTGAAGAGAAAAAAGCCAGAGACTTTCAGACTCTGGGCCAGTTACTTTTACTGTAGAAATTTCAGTAATACAGGTGATTTTTGTAGCTGAATGAGTTCCGTAATTGGAAACAGCTGAGAAGTGAGGCAGCTGGACAGAAGTGTGGAGAGAGAGGCTCCGGTCTGTGATGCACTATGCTCTTAAGTGAAGGTTTCATGGGGAGAGGAAAAGTTGATATATTTTAGATACCTTCTCATTTTCACCAAGTAGTTAGTTGCTGCAAAAGTTTTTTGCTTTATGAGTTTGTTATTTGCATTTTGAGACTTGTCACACGGGACCCTGGAAATAGAAGTGACCAACTTGGTTTTTTTCCCTCAACATTTTTGAAAAATTTTAAACCTGCAAAAATTTTGCAGGAATAGTATAATGGACACCCATATACTGTAAACAAAGATTCACCATTTATTAATGTTACCACAGTTGAATGGCAAAATAAATTTACAGTATGTAACTCTTTCAATTATGAAGGAGGAAGGTACACATTTGACATTAACTTGTAAACAGGTCACTAAACTTGTTTGTTTATGGCTTATAAACCCTTTAAGGTTAGAATAATATTTAGGTTATATAGACCCATCCTAGACTAGTTAGATGCTTTATTGCTATGAAATACTTGAATGACTGTATCTTGTGAGTAAATGCTTTTAAAATAAAACAATTCACCTTTCTTTGAAGTAGTTTTAACCAAGTTTTCAGAAATTCAGTCATATATTTATTTCTACCTGACTTTTAGAGAGAGCTAATATACAGAAATATAAGTTCCATGAATAAAGATTTTTGTCTGTTTTGTTCACTTCTGTATCACTATTGCCTAGAATAAATCCTAGTTTATAGTAGGCTTATATTAATATATTTTTGAATGGATAAGCACCAGGTTAATTGGGCCCAAATATTATAAATGGAAGTTTCCTTATAACTTGTTCAAGTGGGAGATTTCATATAACCTAATCACATTTTAGATGCAATCTCTTTAACACAACTCAGGTGATTTTATTATTGTATATGTAAAATATGTTAAAAATAAAATATAAAAGCTTTTTTTTTTTTTTTTTTTTTTTGTGAGACAGAGTCTCGCTCTGTTGCCCGGGCTAGAGTGCTGTGGCATTAGCCTAGCTCACAACAACCTCAAACTCAGGAGCTCAAGCAATCCTTCTGCCTCAGGCTCCCGAGTAGCTGGGACTACAGGCATGCACCACAATGCCTGGCTAATTTTTTCTATGTGTTTTTAGTTGTCTAGCTAATTTATTTTTTAGTAGAGATGGGGTCTGGCTCTTGCTCAGGCTGGTCTCGAACTCCTGAGCTCAAATGATCCGCCCGCCTCGGCCTCCCAGAGTGCTAGGATTACAGGCATGAGCCCCTGCACCCGGCCAATATAAAAGCATTAAAGGCATAATTTTTCAAATAAAGATGCCTTGTATTTTTTTAATTATAGGAAGCAGTGTGGTTCCTTTCCAACATAACAGCAGGCAACCAGCAACAAGTTCAAGCTGTAATAGATGCTGGATTAATCCCTATGATTATTCATCAACTTGCTAAGGTCAGTCATGTTATAAATTCATCATGTCTATTAATCTGTTATAACCAAGACTTTTTGGAAAGAGAATTTATTTTATGATTTCATTTTTAACCTTCAGGGAGACTTTGGAACACAAAAAGAAGCTGCTTGGGCAATCAGCAACTTAACAATAAGTGGCAGAAAAGATCAGGTGAGTTTGAAAAAACTGTTAACTGTCATGATTGTTATTATTGGAAAGTACATTACTCTCATGTTTAGTAATTGCTGATTGTTTTTAAGCTCTGTACTGTGTTCTTTTTGGGGAAAAGATTATTATTATGTTTTGTTTTTATTTTTAAAGAGACAAGGTTTCACTGTGTTGTCCAGGCTGAAGTGCAGTGGCTATTCACAGGCACAGTCATAATGTGCTACTGCCTGGAACGAACTCCTGGGCTCAAGCAATCCTTCTGTCTCAGGCTTCCTGAGTAGCTGGGACTATAGGCATGAGCCACTGTGCCCAGCTAGGGAAAAGATAATTATATAAATAAAAATAATTTCTTCTCTTTTGTTTTCTAGGTTGAGTACCTTGTACAACAGAATGTAATACCACCGTTCTGTAATTTACTGTCAGTAAAAGATTCTCAAGTGGTTCAGGTGGTTCTAGATGGCCTAAAAAACATTCTGATAATGGCTGGTGAGGAAGCAAGCACAATAGCTGAAATAATAGAGGAATGTGGAGGTAAGAGTGGATTGATTGGAGAAAAGTGGTTGTGAGCCCCTGGAATTCCGAAACATTAGTTCTTTAAAGTCAATTATTAGAAAGAAAATTATTAGGATATGTTGTTAAAATGATTACAATATGTTGCTATTCTTTTTTTGCTACATGCGTATTCTAAGAGGATTTTCCAGAAGACAGTCCATACTTGGCAAAACTGATTGTGAAAGTTACTCTGTAGCCTTGCTAGAGATTGTTGTTGCTTCTTAGGAAACCTAATACCTCTCTTGAAGTCATGATGCATGAGAGCAAATTAAAAGCCTATAGAACCACTACCATAGATACATTTAAAATTTAAAATCTTTGTTTAATCTAGCATTTCTCAGACTCCTTGACAGTGAAACCCTTTTTTTAGGTTGTACCTGTTATTTGATTCTGTAGACCCCACTTTGGGAAATACTATTTGAGATTGTTGGAAAAGGTTAATGATTTCTGAGTCATCTTGATAATTTTGTTTCAGTCCTATCAGTTGTAATGGTTCTTATGACTGCCACAACTGTATGCTGAAGTTAATACAGAAGCTACTTTGAAATTTTAATGAGAAAGAATTTGAGTGAAAGAAGTGATTTGAAATACTGTGTCATCATTTCTCTGGTAATTACATATGAAACATATATTTTTTAATTCTATTTGTTTATTTTTTATTTTTTATTTTTTTTGAGACAGAGTGTCACTTTGTTGCCCGGGCTAGAGTGAGTGCCGTGGCGTCAGCCTAGCTCACAGCAACCTCAAACTCCTGGGCTTAAGCGATCCTACTGGCCTCAGCCTCCCCAGTAGCTGGGACTACAGGCATGCACCACCATGCCCGGCTAATTTTTTCTATATATATATTTTAGTTGGCCAGATTCTTTCTTTCTATTTTTAGTAGAGACGGGGTCTCACTCTTGCTCAGGCTGGTCTCGAACTCCTGACCTCAAGCAATCCACCTGCCTCGGCCTCCCAGAGTGCTAGGATTACAGGCGTGAGCCACTGCGCCCAGCCCTATTTGTTTATTTTTTCTTTAATTTTTTATATATAGAGAGATCTCATTATGTTGCCCAGACTGGTCTCAAACTCCTGGACTTGAGTGATCTGCCTGCCTAGGCCTCCCAAAGTGCTAGGATTACAGGCCTAAGCCACCACACCCAGCCTAAAATTCTATTTTAAAAGGCACCTATTCAATATGTATTAACATGTCCAAACTTTAAATTAGTTTGCCATAATATCATGTTTTATTTTTTATATTTTATTGACTACTTTGTATGAATTTCTACTCAGTGTATTTTTTTTAAGAGAAAACAAACGTGATAGCATTGTAGCATACTCATACTAGAAGGATTTCTTAATAACAAGAAGAAATTATCCCAAAGATTTTAAGGATTCTTGTCCAAGGTCACAGAAGTAGGTAGTGATAGAAGCAAAATTAAAATCCATATATTCTTACTATTGATTTTCTGCTAATTCTGGTTTTACAATGTTTTACTTTTTAAGATAATTAAATTTTAGCATTGTAGTTAGGTTTGTAACTTCGCCCTGTTAGTTTGAGCAACTTAGAGAACTGTTACTCTTCAGCTTTTTATCAATATAGTTGCTTCTGTCTATGGAAGTAATAATTAGGGTACGTATTTACTTAGTATTTTGCAATTTTATAAGGCACTTTACATGCATATCTTTGACACCTATTTTCCCATTTTTCTGGTTTGTTCATTACTATATAAAGGAAAAATGCAACTCTTTCAAAATAACGTCAAAAAGACATTTCAAGGAAGAATATTGTTAAGGTTTGAAATTTATAAACATGCATATGATGCATGGAGTAAATATATTGGAAATATAAATGAAGGCATTCTGTGATTACTGTTCCGAAAAATTATTTCCCCAAGTTCATTGTGGCTGTAGGACATAGACCCCTATGTACTTTTTTTAAAGAAAGTTCTTCAAAATTTAAAGCTTATCTTCTGTTAATACCAGTTAGTCATTAAGTTTCCAAAAACTTAGTTTTATAATTATATAAAAGTAATAACATTTGGAAAACAAAGAGAAAGATAAAAATCACTATATTAGCATGATTCTATTAAAACAATCTGGGGAGATACCAGTTCAATACTGTCACTAATTTGTCCTGTAACTTGAAATAAATCCCTTTACATGTCTGTGCGACAGCTTCCTCGTCTGTCAAGTGGAGTGTTTAGGTGTTTTTTTAAGACTGCCTGCCTCAGAGACCAGGACTCCTCAAGGGCTTCTAAGGAGGAAAAAATTAGTGGGATTCTGGTTCCATTATCATTTTAGGTGAGGGAGCAAGGTGTCCTGAGTTCCTTAGGATTTCTCCATGATTAAAATGAGCACAGTTTTCAGTGGTATCTCCTTATGAATTATTTAGTTATTTTGGTTACTTTATTTTTATCAGGTTTGGAGAAAATTGAAGTTTTGCAGCAACATGAAAATGAAGACATATATAAATTAGCATTTGAAATCATAGATCAGTATTTCTCTGGTGATGATGTAAGTATAAAAATATGGTGTGTCTGCATGTAAATTAAAACCTATACATAATATAAATTAATTGAGAGTTTTCCTTTTAATATGATTTAAGTTTATATCATATTTCTATTAGATACCCCATCAGTCACTTAAATACTTTGACACTTCATTATAAGGTAAAATTGTGAAACAGTTCTTGTTTGATTTGTAATCTATTAACTGGGTAGAAATAGTAATTATATAAATGATACATGTTCAGATAGGTTAAATAAATCTACAGATACAAACAAGAAAGGGGCAGTTTTTAAATGTGTGTTCAATTTTAAATTGTTAAATTTCTTAATAAAATTATTACTAATTGACCCAATTGTTTTTGGGTGATTAAAACATTCATACAGAATTCTGTCCTACGAAGTAAAAGATCAATTCAGCTTACGCCATAATGTATAGTATCATAACATAATAGCGATTTTTTTCTTTTTATAGATCGATGAAGATCCCAGCCTCATTCCTGAAGCAACACAAGGAGGTACTTACAATTTTGACCCAACAGCCAACCTTCAAACAAAAGAATTTAATTTTTAAGTTCAGTTGAGTGCAGCATCTTTCCCACATCAATATGAAGCACCACCAGATGGCTACCAAATGATAAGAACAACAGCAACAAAAGGCTCCAAAACACACATGCCTCTTCGTTTTGATGCTTCTAAAGCAAGCCATGTCTCAGTCACTTTGCAGTTGCCAAAAGTCACTATCACATGGACTGTAAATGCATATGCATGATTTCCTAAACTGTTTTAGAATTCTCCTTAACAATCTCAACTACCCTATTTTTCCCTGTTCCCTGGTGCCACAGGCTGACAACTGCAGTCTCCAGTTTAGAATATTCCATAGTGGTGGCATGCCAGCTGCCCACTGATACTCCTTTGGAAAATGGTGCGCTGTGGATCAAGACACTTTGTGTGATGCATATACACGTTGGAAGACTAAAGAGGTGCAGTGTGATCTGAGCCTCCATCATTGTCCTCCACAAACATATTTTCATATTCTATATGTGGAAGAATAGATTTTAAAGTACAAGCCAAATGATTTTCATTGGTGGAACTGACACAAAAAACATAACTTAAGAAACTTGGTTATTGATAAAACAGATAAGTTTTAAAAAACTGTACTTCATTTACCAGTAATTGATGTGTTTATTATCTGCCTCAGAAGCCAGGGTTGGAGGGAGAACTTTAGATATGGATGGTAATGCTTTTGCCATTATACCTAATTTTTGAGAACAGCAAGTCCTATTTGACCACTCACTTCAGCCTGTGTGTTCCTGCTGTTTTGAAGTAATCAAATGCTGTGCATGGTATTTTACCTGAGCTGCAACCTGTTACGGACTTGAACTTCTGTTTAAGTTGAAAGCAAGAGTCCCTGACTATAAAGGAAAAAAAGCAAAAAAAAAAACAAAACCAAAAAAACTGCAAAGGTCTAAAATACCCATTGGTGATGTTTTAAAAAGAAAAAAATCTTGCTTTCAGCTTTCAGGAGTTAATTTTTTTGTTTTAATTTGATAATTGGATATGGTTGATTTATATTGGGTTTAAACTGTGGAGCTTTCATGTTTACTGTAATTTAGTCTTAAAATATTTTTTACTTAGTAACCAGTGCTTTTGATAATGTGGTTGGCAACAAACCAGCAACTATTTAGAAGTGTCATAAGACTTCATTCTTTGAGTATTGGGAAAGTTAATTCAGATCCTACTCTAACAGCATCTTCACATATTAAAAGATTCAGACAGGGATCTGTGTAGAGAAGTTATCTGCAGTTATTTAACATAAACCTGATTTGCAGTGATATTTAAGTAATTCTGCAAAATCTGGTCTTACTGTGTAAAGTCATTGCTTTTGGTAAATTGTCTGACCCAGTTACTATTGAAAGAATATGGATTTGAAAATTTTTAAACTAGATAATTTGTGCCGTCACAGAAATGGTTTTGTTGCTCTTGTTTACTGGGTGTAATTTCCCAATGCATTGATGTGAAGGGGTAGAAAATCTAAACTAACTTAGTTATCCAATGAGGGGTGTATTTACTGTGATGAAGATGAGACAGATGCCATCAGACCTTGTGAATCAGCTGGGGTGTTTTCACTGATAA
Organism: Lemur catta; assembly: GCF_020740605.2. Classification (NCBI taxonomy): domain Eukaryota; kingdom Metazoa; phylum Chordata; class Mammalia; order Primates; family Lemuridae; genus Lemur; species Lemur catta. The sequence goes on from NC_059140.1 coordinate 64,954,354, forward strand.
ACAACACATAGGTGTACATTCATTACAAATATTTGTATCTGCCAAGGTGGAGCCACTTTAAAGAGTGAGTTTTGTCTTGTATCTAAAGTGGATACAAGCGTATGTTTAAACTGCAAGATTTTTACTTGCTAGAGAATCTGTTTTAATATAGCAGTTTGGCCTCTGATTATTTATAGGTTTTATAAATTTTAGAATCAATTTCTCTTTAAGGTGGCTCAGATTTTTCAACTCTTGTGCACATAAAATTGAGTTGAAGTTCATTGTGCCTTTTTTTCTTTATCCAGATTTTGAGTTCAAGCTTCATACGGTAACTGCATCCTGTTCAGACAATATAGTCTAAATTTTTGAAACTGTGTGGTGTTCACTAAAAGTAGGAATAACAAAGTCAAAGCTAATTAAGGTCACAAACTTCGATGAAACCCTTAAAGTCCAAATCTTCTTGATATTATGAATTGTACCCCTTCTAGTTTAGTTTCTTCTGGATTCTCCGTAGTTAACTGACAGTTACCTTTTAAAATTTCCACACATTCAGATTAAAATTGGGCCTCTACTGTGACGATTCCTATTTCCTCTTGTGTTTTAAAGTGCAAACTAACATATAAGTAAACATTAGCATCAAGTAGTGCAGACACATGTATGCATTTGCTTGATTCAATTTGTTGTGACCTTACCAGTTTTGAATTGGAATTGCACCATTTCGTAGATAAAGGAAACTAAGTATATTGCTGCACTTTTAAGTTTTCAAAACAGTGTTTAAAAATCGCATTGTTTTTATTTTTTTTAAACTCAGTTAAAAAAGACTAAAACGTTCTTTCAAAAGAGGCATCTAAATGTGTTCCTAATTTTGTATATGGGCTTAGGTTTTGTAACCAATAAAAAAAGCTGCTATCAAATATGGTAAAACATTGAAAGACTTATTTCTGAAAATAATTACTCAGCTTTGTTTTGGTTAAATTTGGAATTATTTTTCAAAAATCAACCACAATGGAAGTGAATCATGAATTACTCTTTTACTGTATTTTAATATCTCTTTCCCACTAAAACAAACCAGGATGACCAATAACTGCTAGATTTGAAAGTATTTTGTGGCAAATAAGAAGTACCAAAATCTATGAATTTCCTAAGCTGCTGTAACAAAGTACCACAAACCAGGTGGTTTCAGACAATAGAAATTTATTTTCATACAGTTCTGGAGGCCAGAATTCTGAAATCAAGGTGATGGCTGGGCCAGACTCTCCTGAAGGCTTTCGTGGGAAGGATACTTCCTTGCCTCTTTCTAGCTTCTGGTGGTTACTGGCAGTCCTTGGCGTTCCTCGGCTTGCAGCTGCATCACTCCAGACTCTGCCTCTATCGTCACATGGCATCTCCCTCTGTGTCTCAGATTTCAGTAATATAACTCAGACAAAGGCCGTTTATTTGAGATGATGTGATTCTGACTTTCATGAAACAAACACAAACTCGAACTTTGTTTAGGACCTGCCTAACCCTTGAAAATATGTAAGTATAGCAGTTGAAGTAAACCTGAAAGTTTTAACCTGTTAGATAGAGGTTATGGCTCTAAACAAAATCTTGGATTTATTAAAAGAACAAAAGAGCAGCCAAACTTTTGAGTATATAAATATTTTTACTTTTGTATAATGCCACTTCAAATTATTTTTGAAAGAAGTTGGTGTATACGTAAATAAATGATAGTACTCATATAATCTTGCTATCATTTCCTTCAGAAGAGTTATCCTTTTCAGTGGATTAGTTATTTAATTATTGTAGGTAAACAAGAGCAGCTGACATTTATGAATGTCAGTTGTCTTACCTTGATGGTTAGTTTTTTTAACCATAGTTTAGCTGGGGAATTTTAATCAAATCTGTTTGGGGAAAGGGAGTATAATTTCTGTATGTTAAGCTGTGAGTTTTAAGACATGTAACCCAAAGAGTGCTCTATGCAACCCACCACTCATTTGTCCAAAGTTTAAAGGGAACTCTTCATATAAATGTACTTGATTAGACAGCTGAAAAACTGATAGAATGATTCTCCAGTACTATATATATCATATCAAGAGATAGGCCAGGCGTGGTGGCTCACGCCTGTAATCCTAGCACTCTGGGAGGCCAAGGTGGGTGGATCACCTGAGGCCAGGAGTTCGAGACCAGCTTGAGCAAGAGCAAGACCCTGTCTCTACTAAAAATACAAAGAAATTGTATGGAAAACTAAAAATATATATAGAAAAAATTAACTAGGCATGGTGGCGCATGCCTGTAGTCCCAGCTACTCGAGAGGCTGAGGCAGTAGGATCGCTTGAGCCCAGGAGTTTGAGGTTGCTATGAGCTAGGCTTGACGCCACAGCACTCTAGCCCCAGCAACAGAGTGAGACTCTGTCTCAAAAAAAAAAAAGACAGTGTATGGGAAAAGGGATGTGGGAATGCAACCTAATCCCACTATTTATTTGCCCATGAAATCCCTGAACTAACTTTGGTCTAAGTCAGGGTTTCTCAAAACCTGCACTACTAACATTTTAGGCTGGGTAATTCTTTGTGGTATGGGGTCTGTCCTGTGCATTGTAGGATGTTTAGCAGCATCCCTGGGCTCTACTTAGTAGATGTCAATAGCACCTCTCCCCCCTGCACCAGTCCCAAAAATGTCTTCAGACATTGCCAAATGTCCCTGTCGCCAAAACCACCCTGGTTGTGAACCACTAGCCTAAATCAATTCCTGTAGAAAACTCCACTCAAACAAGGCAGCAGCCACTATGATGACTTTTTTGTTGTGTGAACAGTCCTAGACTTTCTTCAGATGAATGAGAAGACAAAAAATGTGCCTTTTCTTCATTTTGAGTTTTAGGAAAAATCAGGCAGACCTAAACTTACTTCCCAAATTACCCATTTGTGGGGAACTCTAGGTGGTACTGAGGCCCATCTGTTGCAAACGATTTAGGATAGAAATGGGAATATGGAGCAACTAGTTATCTTCTTAAATTTATCCTGTGGCTAAAAAACGGGGTTGCGTGAAACAACCAAATATGTTGGCTGCCCGAATCTCAACTCTGCCCTATTAGCAGTGTTTTTCAAACATTTATAATGGAAGACTTTTAAGTTCTCTGGAGAAAGCCAGAGTTGGACTAGAAAATCATAGCATAGTTTCAAAATCACTTCTTAAAGCACTGTGAGAGATTGGCCCCATCAGAAAACTTACAAGGTTATTAAATGATTAAAAGCAGAAGAACTGGTTGAACCATGCTATAAAGGAACTGTTCCCTGCAAGGGATTTCTTGTACAGCATCCCCCTCCCTACCCTAACAAATTGCTGTATACCTTCTTCAGTAATTCTCTTTTCTCAATCTGGTACCCAAAGATACCTGGCCTTGTGCCAAGTAATGTGTGACGTGATAAGCAAAGGACATCATGGGACAGCCATTTTACTAGGCGGTAAGTAAAACAGTTTTGTGGTAGGCCATTTTATGGAAACATTCCTGCAGCAGTAGGAGTCAGAAAAGTTTGAAAAGCAAATGAGGTGCTCATTTGCAGGGAACTTGTTTTTCTTTGTTGGCTACCTTTAGTTGCTATAAAGTCCTCTCTTACTATTAAACAAAAGTCACCTCTCTTAATTGTCCATCATTATAAATTAACTGGTTTTGATTGGGAGTAGACTTTGTTATTTCCAGATAGAAGAGACTGATTCCTTGTTAACTGCTCCCTTCCTCCATCTGAATACCCCATGCTATTCATCCATCCTGATTATAAAGTTGTTGCTGGATCTGGTTCCTATCAGCTTAATGCACTACAAGAACCCCAGCAATAAAGAGTGTAGTGTGACTAGTTTCTGGGTACTTGGGAATGGGAACATTCCATTATCTGGACCCTTAATTCTATTAATGTGGAAGAGATTATGTCAGTTATTTTACCAGCTTCATCATAATTAGATTTATGACCAAGTCACAGCCTCAGCTCTCATTGACCCAGAACTTAGCCATCCACTCTTTTCAAACCTAAATATAAGAATAAATTTCATATTTACTTCAACCCAGTTTTCCTCAGATTCTCTATATGTAGCCTTTCAATGTTTTCAGTCTTTTATAAGATTTTGAATATTTACTGAGTACCCTATCCTATGCCAGGCACTGTGCTAGGGCACAGGGTAGTTTTTAAAAAGTCACAGGAATAAAAGGTGAAAAGTTACGACATGCTAGGAGAAAAGACATATACAATGATATATATAGTAGAGGGAATTGGCTACTTAAGGTGATAATCAGGCTGATAGTGAGCCCTTACTTAGTGCCAGCCACTGTTAGGAGCACTTTACAAGTACTTGCAGTTCCCTCACCTCTGAAGAAGTTTCTATCATCAGGCAGAGAGAAGTTAGATTTTCCCAAAACTACACAGCTGACTGGTGAAAAGCAGGAGTTAACTGGGCAGATTGACTGGAAAAGTTTTCTACAGTGGGAAGAGTATATACACAATGCCTTGTGGGAAGCACCATGGGGCATTCAAAGGGGGTGAAAGATAGCTGGTAGCACTGGGTCAAAGATTAGAGTGGGGAAAAGGATTAATAGGGGCAGGGGAGGGGCTAAAAAGATAGGGGCCAGCCCCCACAGCCTGGTAAGTCATAGAATTTTGGTATTCTAAGAGTAATGTAAAATCATCATTAAGCAAGATGCATGATAGAAGATGTATGCTTAAGAAGGATCACTAGTTGGTAAGGCTGAGGCCAGGAAATGGCCTTTGGGTTTAGTGATGTAGAGGTCACTGGTCACATTAGTGAGTGTGAAGCACTGAGACGAGATGGTGAACAGTTTGGTCCATGAAGTGCATGGGATCAAGAGATGCTTGGCTGCTAAAATAGACAGGAGTTGGTGATGACTTAGATACAGAGTTTGGGGAGAAAGAAATATCAAGAATGATTTCTAGGTTTCTGAATTGTAGAAACTGATGAATGGAAGTATGAAATAAGGAGAATCAGACATAAAGTATAGAAGGTGATGAGCTCAGATGATGAGTTTTTGTTGCGGCTTCTAAATGACTGTCAAGTAAGGCAGTGGGAAATACTAATCTGGAGTCCAGAAGAGAGGACCGGGCTAAAGATTTGAGTTCTCTTCCTATTTTGCTGGTTATTAAAGCAATGGGTGAGGATGAGGCTGCCTGGAGGGCCTGGAGTGAGAATGGCCTAAGACAGTGCCGTGGGGTTGCAACATTCAGGGGGCACGTAGTGGAAGGTGAGCTTGCAAGAGAAACAGAGGGAATGACTATGGGGGTAGGAGGAAGACTCTGTGTTTTCTCAGAAAACCTAAGGAAAAAGATTGCAATGCCCAGTGCTGCTGCTGAGAGAGGTCCAGTAAGGTAAGGACAGAAACTGTCGTTTGGGTTCAGTGATGTGGAGGTGACTGGCCACCTCAGTGAGAGCTGTGTCAGTGTGGTAATACAGGCAGGAACGAGAGTACAAAAGACTGAGGAACAGGGGCACAATATGAAGACAATGGATCTGATCAGTTTTCTCATTAGGTTTCTATTTTTTTCTGAAGGGGAGGAGGGTAGGATGTTTACAAAAAAGGCAATATGTGGGGAAATTGGTGGGGGAAATCCAGTCAGAAAGATGTTGAATACACAAAGAGTGATCATCAATATTCTAAGTTATTGGAAAGAATCCAGAGCATAGGTGGCAGGATTGGCCATATTCCTTCAGTCAGCAGTTGTTTAATTGAGCAGCTAGTACATGCCAAATTCTGTAATAGATGCCACAAATATAGCAGTAAACAAGCTAGTCACAATCCCTGGCCTTTAAGAGCGTGCATTCTAAGGACAAGAGACTAGCAATAAATGTGTTAAAAAAAGATAATTTCATTTGCTGTTAACTGCTATACAAAAAATGGTATAGGGAGTGAATAGTGGAGAAACTTTTTGAATTGTGCTCATGCCAACATTTTTTTTTATTGTGGTAAAATACACATGTTTTACCATCTTAACCATTTTTAAATGTACAGTTCAGTAGTGTTAAATACATTCACATTGTTGGGCAACCAGTCTCCAGAACTTTTTCATCTGGCAAAACTGAAACTCTATACCCATTAAACAACACTCCCCTTTCCCCCCTCCCTCCAGCCCCTGGTAACCACCATTCTACTTTGTTTCTGTGAATTTGATTATTTTGAGTACTTCATATAAGTGGAACCATAAAGTATTTGTCTTTTTGTGACTGGTTTATTTCACCTACCTCATGGAGTTGTAAGTTAAAATAAGGTAGGTTAGGCTGGGTGCAGTGGCTCACGCCTGTAATCCTAGCAACTCTAGGAGGCTGAGCTGAGAGGATTTGGGAGGATCCCTTCAGTTAAGGAGTTCGAGACCAGCCTGAGCAAGAGCGAGAGCCCATCTATACCAAAAATAGAAAAAATTAGCCAGGCGTGGTGGCATGCGCCTGTAGTCCCAGCTACTCGGGAGGCTGAGGCATGAGGAGGGTCCCTTGAGCCTAGGAGTTTGATGTTGCAGCGAGCTATGATGATGCCACTGCACTCTAGCCCAGGCGACAGAGCAAGGCTGTCTAAAAAAAAAAAAAAAAAAAAAAAAACAGATAAAAGCATCTAGCACCAAGCCAATATGACTTATTGCTCCTCTCCCCATACTTGTGCTGCTTTTCTGTATTTTTAAGAGATGGAAATATTGCCAGAGTCGGCCACAAGGGCTTTAAAAAGCCTACTGGTGGCTGGAAACACTCTTGGTTCGCACCTCTCTGGCAAGACTTGCAAGGGCCTAATTCAAACCTTTTGTCCCTAAAATTCTCCCTCGTCTATTGGCCACATTTCCACCATCTGGGGTTCAATTTGTGGCTTCAAGTTTTGAGCCTTGCTGAAAATCAAACTGCATCAAAAAGTGTGGTCCTCTTACCAGCCCTATGGGCTTGGTTTGGGACTAGGTTTGGTCGAGGCGGTTGAGCGAGTTTGCGAGCACGTTCCTCGTCTCTAACCTCCACCCCCGAGAGCCGGCAAAACCTTTGGACTCTGCAGGCCGGCGGGGCGGCAAGGCGGGAAGGGAACCCTCGCTCTCGCCCGCCCGGGCCTGGAGCCCCGCCCCTCCCCGGAGGGCCCCGCCCCGTACCCGAGGCCCCGCCGGGTCCGTCTCGTCTGTCCCCGCGCTCCTCGGCTCCCTGGCGGTCGCGGGCCCGGCGTCCGCCGCGGCGAGCATGGGCCCCGCGTGGGGGCTGGAGGCCGCGCCGGGCGGCTCGCTGCTGCTGTGCGCCGCGCTGCTGGCGGCGGGCTGCGCCCTGGGCCTGCACCTGGGCCGCGGGCGGGGGGCGGCGGACCGCGGGGCGCTCGCCTGGCTCTGCTACGACGCCCTGGTGCACTTCGTGCTGGTAAGTGCCACCGCCTCGGGCAGCGAGAACGCGGGCGGCCGCTGCCTCCCTGGGATCCTCCCTCCCCAGTGGGAAGTGCGGGGGGAGAGGACGGGGGTGAGGCCAGACTCCCCTGAGGCGGGAAGTCTGCCCGGACCCGGGAGGTACCTGGAGGCCGCGGCGCTCGTGGCCTTGGGCCAGATGTCGCCGTGCTCCGAGTTCTGATTCCCAAATCTGTGCGCAGAGCGCCGCTTGCCTGGCGCTGCCGAGTCCTCCACCAAACTTGAAAAAAATTCCGTACGGGTAATGGTACTTTGCGAGATACTGAAGAGGACCTTGGCTTCGTCGTCTTTGTAACGAGCACATAAATGTTGAACTGAAAACGGAGAGTGAAGATCGTTTTTAAATGTCCCAAAGGGAGTAAGGAAAGGTGATAGGCAACTGCTCAAAGTCCGAGGCCTGGACCAAGAAAAACAAACAAAAAAACCCGAATCTACACATTAAAGTGTTATGCACATTGACTGCTAAGTCTAAAATTTCTAATCTTGAAAAACATTAGGTGACTTTCCAGTGCCACACAGCTGGCTTGATTCTGAGTTAGTTTCGTCTGGCTCCAAAGTTTGTGCTCTTTAATCACTCCAGGCTTTAGGAAACATATAGCCTTAAAAATTCAACCCATTTTATAAAATAGCCAGGAGAGCTGCACTTAAGGGAATTCTACTGAAGTACCCTCACACACACGCACACATACACCTTTTTAGTTTTTTAGAAAGTGTGAAAACAAATCTTTTTTTGCAAACTTGACCTTTCTTAAATCTTAAATCTAAACAAACGTGGCTAATGTGAAGCCAAAGTCTAGTATTGAGAAAGCAAGCAAGCAAAGTTTTTGGTAATCATCTGGGTCTGCAGGTGCCTGGTGTTGATGGAATGATGAAATTCCTTCTTTTCTAATAATCAATATATGGAGATAAGGGACAGTGACAATTTCTCTCAACTCCTTTATTTATAGAATTGATCTTTAAACTATCACTTGAACACAAGGTCTCCCAATGAACAGGGGAGGTAAACAGGTTGCTAGGCCCACTTAAAGAAAAATGTATTATAACATGTTTTAGACATACAAAAAAGCTGTGAAAATACTGAAATACATGCCTGTATGTTCACCATCTACTTTAAGATTGTCTGCTTTTCAAGCACAGATTGTTACAAGTAGCAGGACACACAGCCTCATTTGTGGCACTACGAGGTGTGGTTTGGTATGTGGAGTCACTGCTCTGCTCCCCAGCCCCCCACCACCTGTTTGTGAAGGAAATGTCCCCCACACAGCCCTATATTGTGCCATTTACCTGTCCCCCACTGCCAAGTGTTCCACCATTTGAATACACCATACCTGAGTTCTCCAAGTCTAAGATGCATGTGGCTAGAGGGGAGGGCAGATTGACTTCCCTCCAGTGCACCTGGTAGGAGCTGTGGCAGCGTACCTGAAGAAATAAATCGTGACTCACCATGCTCGGAGGTCACTATGAGTGTGCTAGGCACTGGTGCTTCATGGGTTTTTCTCCCTTCTGCAATCTAAGCATAGCATTCTAGGCATGGCCAGAAGTAGGAGGCAGGATATGTCTGTCTATGCCTGGGAAACATCCTGAAGTCCAGATTGACTGGAGCACAGGGTTTACATAAAGAAGAAGTGGGAGGACCAACTGGAAAGGTGATAGGTAAGAATTTGAATTGTTATTCTGTAGTAGGAAGCCAGAGAAACTATCTCAGTCCCTTGTTTTTCTTCTTCATAATACTAAAGACAATTTCTAACTATTTTATTTTATTTTTCTTCCTCTATCTCCAGTGCCTGGTATGGTGCCTGGTTTTTAGGAGCTATTCATGTGTTTATTAATATTGAATGAATGGGCCAGGCGTGGTGGCTCACACCTGTAATCCTAGCAATCTGGGAGGCCGAGGTGGGCGGATTGTTTGAGCTCAGGAGTTTGAGGTTGCTGTGAGCTAGGCTGACGCCACAGCATTCACCTGGGCAACAGAGTGAGACTCTGCCTCAATAAATAAATAAATAAATAAATAAATAAGTGATATCTATCTTTATAATATAGAGTCTTCCCTTTGAACTAGATGGATCTCATTTTGTTTAAATCTTCTGTTACAGTCTCTTAAAGTTTATTTCTAAATATTTTATATTTTGTATTTCTCCCTTGTATTTTAGCTGGTTATTGTTACTATAGTGAAAGCTATTGAGATAGTCTATGTACTAACCAGCCACTTTTCTAAATTCCCTCCCCCCTGCTTTATTGAGTTATAATTTACATAAAATAAAACTCACCCATTTTTTGTGCAGTTTGATGAATTTTGTTGATTGTGCAGAGCGTAAGCATCACAATCACAAGATAGAACACTGCCATTGGCTTTTTAAAGTTTTCTTATGCCCCTTTGTGGATAATCCCAATCTTGACTGCCAGTCCCAGCAAACACCAACCTGTTTTCTGTCTTTAAAGTTTTGCTGTTCCTTGGATTTTATGTAAAATCCAATCATATATAATTTTTGATTTAACATAAATTGCTGAGTAGTAGTCTATTCTGTGGATTATCTCAATTTGTCCATTTGCCGGTTAATAGGCATTTGGATTGTTTCTAGCTTTTGACTCTTATTAATAGTGATGCTATGAATATGTGCTTACAGGTCCTTGGGCATGTTTTTATTTTTCCTGGCTAAAGGATTAGGAGTGGGATTCTTTAACTTTAGTAGAAACTGCCAAACTGTTTTCCCAAGTGGCTGTGCCATTGTGCATTCCCACTAGCAGGGTAGGAGAGTTGCTGTTGCCCCAGGTCCTCATCAGCACTTAGTATCGTTGTATTTTGTTGTTTGTCTTTTTTTTTCATCATCCTGATAGATGTATATGACTAAAACTTGTCACTCACCCTTATACATGCCACAGGTTGCATTTTTAAATGCAGTGCCAGTTACTAAATGCTGTTTTAGAGGGGTTCTGACCATCATGCAAAAAGCCTGGGGCAGGATGAGAAAGTGGAAAGAATCTTGGCTTTGGGGTGCAGCAGATGCACCTCGAATGCTGGCTCTGCTGTTTGTCAGCTGGGAAGTGAGCCCTTTCCCCCTGCAAATCCTTTCTGTAATGAGGAGGGGAAGGAAGGATAACTGTTTCTGTCTTGGTTTCCTCATCTGTACAATGTGGAAATAATGTTTTCTTCAAAGAGTTATAAGGATTAAATAAAGCTGCATAACTTAGGACAGTGCTTCTCAAACTTGAACGTACACACAAATCGCCCAGGGATCGGCCAAGCATCGCACTGGGAACCAGCTCCCAGGTGATGCCCAGGGTGTGGTTCATGGACTGTGTTTGAGCAGCAAGGATGTAGGGTGCCTGGCATTTAGCAGAGTTCAGTAAACATAATCTTCTCTTCTGTCCCCTTGGTCATTCCTCCTCTTTACATTCCGTACTTGGATTAGCTTTTAATTTTCATCCCATCCCTGTGTACTAAGTGATGATGTATGTGTCCAATTAAGATGAGCCTTGGAAGATTTCCTTTCATATCCTTAATCTGAGAAGTAACAAACCTTCTCAGCAGGATATATTCTTAAAAAGGGAGAAATGTTTTTCAAGTCCTGAATTAAACACTAAGCTGCCATGTTGTAGGAATGATAGAACTCGTGTGACTGTTTGATCCCCGCAGTTCTGAGAGAGATCAGCATGGTCTACTGTGAACATTAGGGGACAACCGGCTGCTGGTGCAGGTTCCATCAAATGGAAGTCGTGGTCTCATTAAGCAGATGACAGCTGGGCAGCATACATTTATGAAGCCACTAAAGCCTTGTGCTCGAGGGGCCGTAGGAGGCTGCAGCAGCTGATCCCTCTGGAAGCAATGATGTATGCCGTTGCCATGAAATGGAAAAATCCACTCTGATTAGGCTGAGGTTTTGTGAGTCAGATTTGAAAATGCTAATAAATGTTGACAGGATTTACGTACTGATTCTATTCTTACCACACTTCATTCTCCCACTCTTGACAATGAATGTTGTGCTATTTTCTCTGGATCTTCATTGAAACACACTAAAAAAAAAACCCTCACAAATACATTCAGATACAAATTCAGCTTTAATTTGTGTTTTTATTTCTATAAAGGCTTTGTTCTGCTAAATTTTTCTTAAAGGATCAAAATGAGTAAGTTGAGCATTGTCTATAAATCAGATATTTATTAATAATTATAGGTAGCAGTAGCTAGCACAGCTTAATCATTTGTTTTATCTGAGCTTTGACTTATAGCTGTCTTCAAATCTATAAAATAGCTTGTTAAGATGTCTGGAGCATCTTAAGAGAAAAATAAGAGTAGCCTTTTGTTACTTAATTTTATTTGCCATGATACAGTTTGGTTTTTAAGCTGATTTTGTTAGCAGCTCAATTAAATATAGTTCAATCCGTCTTTTAGAGCATCCAATAGGAATTTTCCTGTATTTTTTAAACCAAATTCCTAATTTACAGAACTTTTAAATATTTTTTATGCCTGATTTTAAAGAACACAACACCTCTTTATTTCTGCTTGAGATACAAATGTTCGATTTGGTTGATGAGAATGAGCCAAGTACTAGAGACGACAGCTAGCTTTTCTGTTTTTTCCAACGAACTCCAATGGAGGAAGAGGCTAAATAGGATCTGGACTGTTTCAGTCCGCTGATAATCCGGCTGTCAGATCTCCAGCCTGGTACTTCTTGAGCAGGACGCCCCGGAAGGCCGGGTGTGTTGACAGTTGAAGATGGCAGATACGGAGAATTCAGCGTGTATGTGCAGTTCAGGCTGATGTCCCCATATGTCCAATGTCCATCCATGGTGAGCACAGGGCGTGAGATCAGGGTGCTGGCCCATTTTTGATGCGGTGCTTCTCTGATTCTGCTTTGCTGCCTTGGAGGGACAGTAGGTTTAGCCCATCTGGAAGCCGGCGGGGCCAGGCCGTTGGCAGCGTGACGCGTATCCTCTGGGCTGGGCCTGCCGAGGTCCCCGCGGACACGGGCACCCGCACCGCGCCAGGCCCACGTGCGACGGGCTCTGTGGTAATTCTCACGGGGCGACCGCGGCATCCGGGTTCCTGAGCAAGTGGCGGGCAACCGCTTCAGGGTTCAGCTCCCGTTTGACACTGTTCTTCATCTCCACCTCGAGGTGACAGCTCCTCAGAAATGTCACTGTCGCCTCACGCGCCTCGGTCTGGATCTTTACGCCTTTTCCTTCTCCTCTCAGCAATTTCTCCTTTTCCTGGTTTTCAGGGGATGCGAACACGGCCGGTCCCCGAGGAAGGAGTCGATTCCGACCCACAGAGTTGCTCACTGAGGCCAGGGCACCCCGGACTGCAGGTCTCCACAGGCCGCGGGAGGACGGGCTTCCCGGGCCGGCGCTCCGCGTCCCGCGCGCGCCCCGGCGCCGCCCGGGCCCTTCCCCGCGCGCGGGCGCGGCGCCCCCTGCAGGTGGCGGCGGGAGCAGCTCCCGGGCCCTTCCCGCGGCCGCCGCGGTCCCCAGCACCCAAAAACGTTCTGAATAGATAAGCACCATGGATTTTCCCCCCCGCACTCTCCGGGTAAATAGTAGAAAAACTAATAGCAGGGAGAAAGTATTTTAAATATTTACAACCACATACTGATATAAACATGAAAAACGGCTTGAAGCTACCGTGGAACTTAACAGTGGTTGCCTCGGGGCGATGAGACTGGGAGTCAGGAGGGAGAGAGGCTTTTATCCCTTCCTTTGGACGTTTTTGTAGAGTTTCTTTTAAAAACTTTCAGCATGTGTCACTTTTATAATATTTTTGAAAAGTTTAAATTTGCAAGGTGCACTACCAGAAGAAATGTCAGAAGAGCAAAGAAAAATGCGCTGAAATATCGGCGTGCAGCAGGTGTCGTGGGGACCACAGACTTGGGCCAGGAGGGCAGGAAAGGCCCCTTCGCGGTGAGCGGTAGGTCCGGGCAGCTCCGGGCAGCTCCTCCGCAGACCCCCGTGGGCAGCAAGAGAATTGCTCGGCGTGGCCCAGAGCCGGGAGGACTCAGGGCTGGCCTCTTAATGCCTGCTCATTTACCAAGAGGGTGCAGGTATTAAAGAGAGAATATGAATAACAAGTTTTTTCCTTTCTCTTTTGGTCATGATCACGGGCTCTCCTTACTTTTAACCCTTAACATGCCGCCAAACTCAAATATGAAAATTCCCTTTGGTTCCCTTGAGCAGGTGATTTGACAGTTGAGGGGTGTTGGCACCCCCACACACCAGGTGGAAGCCAGCATCCCTGGTTTGCTCTGTGTGGGGATGGGTGGGGAGGGGAGGGCATGCTGAGCCTCCTGTGGCTGGGCACCTTGGTGTGTTACTCAGGAATCTGCCTGGCAGGAAAGCAGACGGCAGGAGAGAGAAGGTAACCAGGTTTGCCCTGTGGTTTATTGAGGCTCAAGTAATCACGAGACTCACAGTAATGCTGACTACAGAAACACCAGTTTGTTTGATATATTAATAAAAGTGCATCTGACGGGCAGGAGGGTGGCAAATGACCTGCTTTTGTGGTGTGCTTTGCCTGCCATGTGCTGCAGGTCTCTGCCAGTTTTTGCCTGTGTTCATTTACGCTGATCCTGACTCAGGCACCCGGCTGCTTTGGGTCCTGGGAGGACTTAAGCCCCAGGCTGTCTGGAACCTCAGGCGCTCTGTTCCTTCCATCATCCACTGTGGTCTGAGCCTCCTGCTTGCCTGTTACAAACGTGAAGGCAGGGGGCCTCTGGGACCGCAGGATCCTGTGTCTGGAGCCCAGAAACACCAGGAGCACCTTCTCTGACCTCTCACAGGTGGAATGGCAAGCTCTGTGACTGGATATCTCTAGTGGTGCCACATTCTAACTTGACAAGTTGCTGTCTATCTTTTTAAAAATTAGGTTTTACAGTAAACAATTTCAGACACTCATAAATGTAGAGAGACTAGTACAGTATATGTGAACAAATTCAGCATTTTCAAATTTTGCTGCACTTGCTCTGTCACGTTTTTTCTTTTCTCCCTCCCTCCTTTTTCTTCCTTTCTTCCTCTGTTTCTCCTTCTCTCCCTCCCTTCCTTTTTAGTTTGTTATTGCTGAAGTAATTTGGAAGTGATCTGGACCTCATGTCACTTTACCCCTACATACTGAGTAAGTCTGTCTCTAAAAAGTCAGGTCGTGCTTCTTCAGGGGTAGGTGTCTGCCTCTCAGGTTATTATAGGAATGACAGGGTACCTGAAAATGTCATCATGTCCCAGCCATTCAAGGAGTCTACCCTGGTCCTCTCCGTGAGCTTGACTTATAGGCACTGGCAGGTGTAGAATGCACGGCCCATGCCCACTGGAAGTGCTGGGGCTTAAGCAGGCCTTGTCCCCATGGCCCGTGATACCTGGCCCTCTGCTGACACACTGTACCTGGGTTTCTGCCCCGGGTCCTCACCGTCCTTTAAATAAGTGATAATAAGTCTTCTGAGTGCTTTGCTCAAGGCTGCAAATCAGTAAGAGAGACCAGCAAAGGTGGACTTGCAGATCCAGTCTAACTGTGCTTATTACTCATTCATTCCGTTATTCATTCACTAGACTTTTATTAAGAGCTTAACTCTACTTTTTATTATCGATTAGGAAACTGAAACCCAGAGAGGTGAGAGTAGCAGTGAATGTAAGAAATAGAACTGTTGTACTTGTTTTTGCTCAAGCTTAACCATATCACACCTACACCTGTTCAAGCCCTGCCTTCCCAGTTATAACAACACGCCACACGTGGCCCTTTGCTGAGTACAGGCACCTTTCACCTGATCCTTACATCCTCAGGGTGCTTGTTGAGCTTAAACCTGACTTGCAGTTCCACGTGGCTGGATCTTGGCCATACACTGTGGTTAAAGACTTTCGGAGCCAATAACCTCCCACATTTATTCTGCAATTTAATATAAACTTCATGCCCCAGAGCCTGGAAATAATTTCAAGGGGAAAGAAAAAAAGCATTTTATATAGTTCACTTAACATAGGTTATTTAATTTAATATGGTTCATTTACCATAAAGTGTGAATTCATGGAAGGAACTGTCTAGATTCTCTACAATTCTACAGATAATTTTGGCCCTTGGCAAATAGTAACTAGTGTTTTCAGTGGCTTTGATTGTAGGTCTTTGTGTGGTTAGAGCAGATTTGGTTCAAAAGCCCCCAAAGAATCTTTAAAGCCATAATAGCTGATCTCATTGTGAAGCCGGGGCCTCTGCCCCCACACCTAATCTGTTCAGTTTTACATTGAGTCTATTACTAATGGAGTTCCAACTGCAGATGGTGCAGCCTACAGTGATGGGGCTATGTTTGTTGTTTTTTGTTTGTTTGTTTGTTTGTTTGTAGAGATAGGGTCTTGCGATGTTGCCCAGGCTGGTCTCAAACTCCTGGCCTCAAGCCATTCTCCTACCTCAGCCTCCCAAAGTGCTGAGATCACAGGTGTGAGCCATCATGCCTGGCCTGGGTTTGTTGATTTACATTTCTCCTAGTGAGTTCCTTTAGGGTATGAACACGCCAATCCAGAATCACAGAACCTTCCAGAGATGTCACCTAGAACTCTGATATTGACTTGCTCACTGCTTTTCACTGTGTGCTTTTCCTGACTTTCATCTCAACATCCATCCTGTGGTGGGATGCATCAGGACTCGCTGTGAGCCACTGTGGGCCAGACAAGTTTGATGGTGTGGGGAAGGGTTACAAGCTCTTAGAGTTGTTTGAGGGAAGAATCAAATAGTTGCTAATGGTGCACAGTCTGCTTTATGAAGAAAAGCCAAATGTGGATCTGCTCCCTTTTTACATAAAACACAAGGGCAGTGTCCCTGCGTAGAACTGTTGCACCTTTTGGGAAAAACATGACCTGCCATTTAGACAGTGCTGATCTGCACTGACCCACTGTACCTGCCCCTATGTCTGCAACGGTCCTGTTTCTTTTATCTCATGAGAGCATTTTCTCCATGTAGTGAATGTTTCAGCCAAGCACCTTTGTAATTCACACCTCTGTACCCATTTCATCTCTGCTATAGCAAAAAAAAAAAAAAAAAAAAAACAGAAAAACCCAAAGCCTGAGGACTAGGAAATTAAGTGACCCAGCTAGTACTACAGGATTCAAGGGTAGCTGTCCAAAGTCTGGAGAATCCGCCTAGGGCTGTCTATGGAAGTTCACCATACACGTGTTTGGTGTTTACTGCATGTAATCAACACACGGGCCTGCCCTTAGGTAGGAGAAATGGACAGGGAAACAAATCACCGTCGAGCGGTCTGGCGAGTAATAGAACTCTGTCCAGGTCTAGAGGTGGCACCAAGGAGGGAAGGATTCACTGGGGTTTTAAAGGCCGAAGAGGAGCTTTCCAGGCAACAAGGGAGTAGGCATTTAAGAGTCACTGCAGACCCCATGCTCCCATGACGGATTGACAGATCGTGTTCTCCAGTTCCTATGACAGTGGCCTCTGCCCTGCTTCACCAAATGCTTTGACTTTAGCAGAATTGTTGGTTAATCTTGCCCGTGGGGCAGACTAGCCCACTGCTTTCAAGTACCAAGTGGCGATAGTGCCACTTTAAAACTTTTACAGGCTGGGCGTGGTGGCTCACGCCTGTAATCCTAGCACTCTGGGAGGCCGAGGCAGGAGGATTGCTCGAGGTCAGGGGTTCAAGACCAGCCTGAGCAAGAGAGAGACCCCCATTTCTACTAAAAATAGAAAGAAATTAGCCAGACAACTAAAAATATATGGAAAAAGTTAGCCGGGCATGGTGGCACATGCCTGTAGTCCCAGCTACTCGGGAGGCTGAGGCAGAAGGATCGCTTGAGCCCAGGAGTTTGAGGTTGCTGTGAGCTAGGCTGACGCCACGGCACTCTAGTCTGGGCAACAGAGTGGGACTCTGTCTCAAAAAAACCCAAAAAACTTTGACATTCATATCAAAAGAATATCTCAGGCCGGACACGGTGGCTCACACCTGTAATCCTAGCATTTGGGAGGCTGAGGTGGGAGGATTGCTGGAGGCCAAGAGTTCGAGACCAGCTGAGCAGAAGTGAGACCAAAAATAGAAAAAATTAGCCTGGCATAGTGGCTCTCGCCTGCAGTCCCAGCTACTCGAGAGGCTGAGGCAGGAGATTCACTTGAACGCAGAAGTTTGAGGTTCCATTGAGCTATTATGACGCCAGTGCACTGTAGCCAGGGTGATAGAGCAAGAGAAAGATGAAAGAAAGAATGGAAGGAAGGAAGGAAGGAAGGAAGGAAGGAAGGAAGGAAGGAAGGAAGGAAGGAAGGAAGGAAGGGTGGAAAAATAAAAGAAAGGAAAATAAAATAAATATATAGTGCATTTCAAAAGCCTTATCAGGGTATCCTTTTTAAGTAATCTGTTATGTGAACTTGCAGTTAATTCAAGATTAGTAAACACTGGACACAAAATATCATCCTAGATTCTTGAGGATTCTAGGATAAAGATGACAATATTCCAGGCCCCAGAGATGTATGATCTCACAGGAGCTGGAGATCCACAACCAGCAGACAGCTGGTGATTACAGATACACAAATTTAATAGCGTGAGAATTATAAAAAAGTGAGACATTAATCCTCCCTAGGAGGTATGGGAAGGTTTCTTCAAAGAAGGGAGATTTGAGCTGGGGTTTGAAAAATGAGTAGAGCATCAACAAGTAGCTATAAAAGGGAACAAGTTTGTTCCGTACTCATAGGTCCCTATCTTGCCTCTACTCACAGAGTTGCCTCTGAGCAAAGGTTTTCCACCTGGTGTCGGAATCCGTGTTTTGCTAATGGGTCCAGTTGAAGAGGTTGCCAATGGAAGTCACATCTAGGTTTAGAGTGAGATCCACAATCTAATTTTAGGAGTCCTTCATCTTACAGATAGATGGCCTGAAGCCTAGAGAGGGTCAAATTCAGCCGAGCCCCACTGCCCCTACTCTCTGAGCCAGTGGACGTGCTTTGTCTAGAAAGTTCCCAGGCCAAGCCAAGGAAGTGGTGTGGATTTCCCCCTATGGCTGTGCTAAAAATAAAATATTGGCTGGTGAAAATAAAGTGTTGCAAAGTAAGTGGACTGGGGCATACTTATTTGTTTAAAAAACATCGCTATTCATCTCATATGTCATTTTTGAAAAATCCCTTTTAAAGAATATAATTTTTACATATGCTGAGCTAAACCACATTTACCAGCTAAGTTACTGCAAAGAGCATTGAGAAAAGACAAAATAAACCAGTTTTAAAGCCAACAGCGATTAAAATGGATGAGAAGCTGAAAGATACTCATGAGATGGAGAGTGAGGTTTCTTCTCTCAGTCAGAAAGAAAAAGAAAGGTTATTATAAACTGTAGGATAAACAAAAATATCTTATAAGACAGTCATGGCCCAAATACGAAGCAAACTAAAATATAGCATGATTTTGAGAAATTCATGAAGTAAGAAAGGATATTCCATTTGCAACACGGTCCTGAAGTGACACAGGAGTCAAGATACTGGATCTGTAGAGAATGACATCGTGGCGCACTGAAGTGAACTATATTTCCACAGTCACAAAATTGTAAATGCTGTTAATCGGCTTATCAGTTTGCAGAATCCACTTACAGATAAAACAGGGAAGACAAATATGTTTTCAGAAGAGGAATGGAAATGTAATGAATCTCAGCGAGCAAAGTGGACAGTTGCGAGTTGGAAGTGGGGAGTGGGGAGCATGGAGGGGTCTCATGCTCTTTTATGGTAGGACGTCCAGTTGCACAACATGGGCGAGCGAGTGAGCTGAGGTTTTCAGTTTCTTACTTAAGTTACAAATTTGGATAACTAATAGAAGAATAATGTAGCTATCAAAAAAACTGGAAGGACACGACAGGAGAAGGGAAATGATATCAACTAAATAATTTTTCATGCTAAGCAGTCTAAAGAAATAGCAGTAGGAGTTAGGAAGGTAATCACCAGAATTACAGACAGGTGTGGTTAAGAATGGTAGCCTCTAGGAAGTGGTACCAGAAATGAGCAGAGGGAAGGTGGAGACACAGTTTGAATAGCATATAGGAGATTACTTTGGTAAAAAAGCTGGGCAGTGGCACACACCTGTCCTCCAGGTGACATACATGGGAGGCTGAGGCAGGAGGATCACTTGAGCCCAGGAGTTCAAGGCTGCAATGAGCTATGATCTCGCCAGTGTATTCCTGCCTGGGCGACAGAACTAGACCCTGTCTCAAAAAAAAAAAGAAAAGAAAACAAAGAGGGAAAAAGCAGTATTGACCAACAGCAAAATGTATTCAAAGGAGCAACATGACAATCAGACATCCCAGTGGTTTCTAGTTGTCTAGTTTTTGACATCTTAGGTAAAGAAACACTTCAGTGATGGGACAATATTACATGTAATTGCAGATATTTTATTACCTGAATGCTAAAATGTAGCCTGGAACCATTTTAAATGTTCCTTAATTTGCCCTCATGGAGGAGGCGGTAACTCAACTCCGGTGTAGACAATCGATTGCCATTTTTGTTAAGAGACACCTTGGAATTTTTTTTGTTTTCAGGTTAAAAAGGAATGAACTGCTGTGAGGTTCTTCTCAAAGATTTAAGATCCCTGGATTAATCTAGAACTTTATTTAATACAACAGTTAAACTCTTTTTTTGTGCAAAATTTTTACTTATTTTTTCCACATAAGAACACACCTCTGATTTTATAACACCTATCATTAAAAATAACATTAATTACTACAGTAGCATTGGACATATCCATCTCCAAGGTCCAGGTAGCCAAGCTCCAGGGTCAAACCCTACAAGGGGGTGCAGGTGTGGTACTCCCAGGCTGCTGACCCCATGTGGACACCGGGTAGTGGGGGGCAGGGGGTGCTGCCGTGCAATGCCATGTGTCTGCAGTGCCATCATGTGGTTGTGATGCTAAATTAGAGCATGTCTTCATTTTCTTCTCTCTAGGAAGGCCCTTTTGTCTACTTGTCTTTAGTAGGAAACATTGCAAATTCTGATGGCTTGATTGCTTCTTTATGTAAGTAATTAAAAACATTTGCATTTGAATGTTTGAGATTAATTGCAAGTGTGGCTGTCAATTAAATGAATGCTTGTATCACATGTTGTATGACTTCATTTATATGAAATGTCCAGAGTAGGTAAATCTGTAGAGGCATAATAGCTTAGTGGTTGCCTAGGGCTGGGTGTGGGGTAGGGGTGCCAGGGAGAAAAGGGGAATGACTGCTCATGGAGACAGGTTTCTTTTGGGGGGCATAATAGAATGTTCTTAAGTTAGATCATTGTGGTTCAAATCTTTGAATATACTAAAACTCATTCTTTAAACAAGTGCGTTGTATGGCATGTGAATTTCATCTCAGTAAAGCTATATGTAATATTAAAAAATGTTTGTAGTAAGTGCAGATTGAAGACCTTGCAGCATTTAAACTGGGTATTTTTTCATACTTTTTAATATCAACTTTCTTTTTATTTTACATATATGTCTGCAGTCTTGTAGATAATTTCTAAAATATTTCCTGGTCTGCAGAGATATATTTAATATCTAGATCTAGTTAAGTTTTCCCTATCTTCTTCATGCTCTTTTTTTTTTTTTAAAGACAGAGTCTTGCTCTGCTGCCTGGGCTAGAGTGAGTGTCATGGCGTCAACCTAGCTCACAGCAACCTCAAACTCCTGGGCTCAAGTGATCCTCCTGCCTCAGCCTCTCAAGTAGCTCGGACTATAGGCTTGTGCCATCATGCCTGGCTAATTTTTTTTCTATTTTTGGTCGTCCTCCCGCTTTGGCCTCCCAGAGTGCTAGGATTACAGGCGTGAGCCACCACGGCTGGCTCATGCTCATTACTAATCAATCAACATTCAATCAATTAGTATCAACTACCTACCATGGACTGTGTCAATAGTGACAAATAAATGAGCCATGCAGTAGTGTCCTTTGCTGCTTTTTTTTAAGTAGAGATGGGGTCTCACTATGTTGCCCAGCTGATCTCGAACTCCTGACCTCAAGCAATCCTCTTACCTTAGCCTCCCAAAGTGCTGAGATTACAGGCATGAGCCACAAGTTCTTGGCCATTTGCCACTTTTATAAAACTGCCTTGCTCAGGATAACTGCTTTCAGATAACTGCTTCTGAAATTTTGCATTGTTTATCTCATTTCTTTCATGAGTCTAAAATCTCATCTCCTCCAGCTGGGATCTGTGTGGGGACTCCTGTTCACCACTAGTATTAGGAAACTTCTAGAGGATTGAATCAGCTTCAGTCAGCGCTTCTTGAAACAAAATGAGTAGCATTTTTGATGCCTCAGGTCCTAGCCAGTGGTCTAGGGAGTCTGTAGTCCAGACTCTCTCCTGCCCCTCCTCTTCCTATTGTCCCTTCAGCCCTGAATTTCTCTTCAGTTATTAATAAATATGTTTTTTTGGCTGGGCACAGTGGCTCACACCTGTAATCCCAGCATTTGGGGAGGCCAAGGTGGGAGGATCGCTTGAGGCCAGAAGTTTGAGACCAGCTTGGGCAACATAGTGAAACTTCATCTCTAAGAAAAATAGAAAAATTAGCCGGGTGTGGTGGCACGCGTCTATAGTCCCAGCAGCTTGGGAGGCTGAGGCAGAAGGATTACCTGAGCCCAGGAGTTTGAGGTTGCTGTGAGCTATGGTGACGCCACGGCACTCTAACCTGGGCAACAGAACAAGACCCCATCTCTAAAAATATAAATAAATAAAATAAAATGTTTCTCTTTTTTTTTTCAGGACTTGTGGATTACTAACCTATAAGGGCCACATCATAGTGGAGAGATAATTCCTCCACAAGGCATTTGGGTTTTTGTTAGAAAGGAGGAATAGAAACAGGTGAAAAGAAAAGAAAGGAAAAGAAAAGAAAAGAAAAAAGGAAGGGAAGGGAGGGGAGGGGAGGGAGCTATAGAATCTTGTGACTATGTCCCTTTGCTCAGAATTCCATGTCCTAGGTGACATGCCTGCCCCTGCTCTATTCCAGAATGTTGATAGGGAGCATCTGCAGCAGCGATTTCCAGGACTCTTTCAGTTTCTCAAGTAGGAGGGCAGGACTTGTGGGTTACTAACCTTCAAGGGCCACATCATAGTGGAGAGATAATTCCTCAAAATGGCATTTGGGTTTTTGGTAGAAAGGGGGAATAGAAAACAGGCGGGAAGGGAAAGGAAAAGGGAAGGGAAGGGAAAAGGGAAGGGAAAAGGGAAGGGAAGAGGGAAAGGAAGGGAAAAGGGAAAGAAAGGGAAAAGGGAAGGGAAAAGGGAAGGGAAGGATAAACATGTTTTTAATAAACGTTTCCTTAATAACAATTTTTCCCACATCTAAATTACACTTACAGACTATATCATGAAATTTTGAAGTAAGGAATTATAATGCATTTACCAAGATCATCAGGTGTTCTGTTTTTTTTTAATTTTAGAGATGGGATCTCTGTCGCCCCAGCTGGAATGCAGTGGCACAACCAAAATCATTACTAAAGATTGTCTTTGCAAAATCTGACTATGTTGAATTAACTGAGAATTTTACTATTATAATGAACAAGGCAGGGATGAGGGAGGGTGTATATGTGAAATCACTTTGAAAACTATAAATTATTGTACAAATAAAACCTGATATTATTCTTACTACTGTGTGTCAGGTGGTGAATGCATTTTAGTCCCAAGACTTCTCCTTACCTCCCACTAAGGTATTGTGAAGAATGGAGAGACAGTGGTGGAGAGATGATCCTATCTCCTCCTTAATGGAAAAAAGGTCATTTCCATTGACTGTCACAAAAATGGTTGCCATTTAAGTAACTACATGGATTTTGTCTTTAGGGAAAGAATATGGCAAAGCCGATGCAAGGTGGCTTCATTTTGATCCAACCATTGTGTCTGTGGAAATTCTGACCGCTGTCCTGGATGGATTTCTGGCATTGTCCCTCATTTATGCCATAGTCAAAGAGAAACATTATCGGTAAGTGCACTTCTATCTTGCTGGAAAGAGGGGAAACATTAGCTGTCCCAACACCAAAGTGACATTTGGAGTAGGTCATTTATTTGTTAGATAAAAGGTAGAGTAGAAATGAAAATTGTTTGATATTAGATAAGGATCATAGTGACACCAGGATAATTTCAACTTTTCAGAATCAAAATTATGAGACATATGATTTTAGTAACAGCCTAGTCACTGTGTTAACACCATTGGATGATTTGCCACCAAGATTTTGGAGAATAAAAGGGTAATATTTCCATCCTTTTTTTCCAAAATCACTCTAGAAAACTCCTATGCCACTTGACACAAAGTAAATTCACATATAATTCTGAGCTGGACATGCAAGATAAATAAGAAATCTTTTCTGAAGCAGACTGTGGAGGGTACAGGGCAGGCAGAGGATGGAGAGGAGAAAGATGAAAAATTAGCCATCCTATCAGTCATACTCTGAGAGACTCTAAACTCTCCTGCCTCCCTTTTCTTTTCTCTCCTTCTTAGGGACAAACTGACATGGGGTAAATAGATTGCTATCCTGGGGTGATTCCCTAAAACAACGTCTAGTAGGCTCAACTGCATTCAATTTTCACTATATTGTATTGAAGAAGTCTTTTTTAAAGCTTCATCCTAAAACCCCAGATTTGAGCCAGGTGTGGTGGTACACATCTGTAATCCCAGTTACTCAGGAGGCTGAGGCAGGAGGATCGCTTGAGCCCAGGAGTTCGAGGCTGTATAGTGCACTAGCACAATGCCTGTGACCAGCCACTGTGCTCCAGCCTGGGCAATGCAGCAAGACCTCGTCTATTGAAAAAAAAAAAAAAAAAAAACTCTCAAATTTGAAAGAGGCCTCGAAGGTCATTTAACCCACTTTTCTCCACTCAATTTTATAGAGATAAGTGGCCATAAAAATTAAATTTCTCTTTGGTGCCTTGACATATTTTTGGCTCCATGACCACGGATGTAGATTTACTACGTGCACCTGTGTGTTTATTATTGCAAATATTTATAATATTTGATTGTTGAGCACTTCCTGTGTGCCAGGCATAGTGCTTGGTCCTTTACCTACATATCTCATTTAATCTCCGCAAAATTCTTCGCGGCAGGTGCTATTATTATCCTCTTTTACGATGGGTGAAATTGTAGCTCATGGCAAGATTTACATTCAGGTCTCTCTTTGCTGGTTCAGGTGTAACCTTACTAAATCTTCTCAAGAATAGGCCAGGATACCTGAGAGTCCTTATTTAACTCTAAGAATAATTTTCTAGAAAGGGCAATGTTGCTTCTCCGAGGAAAGACTGAGTCTTCATGACTAGCCCCGTGGAAGGAGCAGTACACAACACCTGAGGTCCAGCTTCAGAGAGGTTTTCTGTAGTGAAGACTGTGTTGATGCTTCCTCTAAAGAAAAGATGTCATGATCCAGGGTGCCAGGCTGTGCCACACTCACAGTTTCATCCCTGGCTTCCTTCTCTCTAACAGGCATTTCCTGCAGATCACCCTGTGCGTGTGCGAGCTGTATGGCGACTGGATGACCTTCTGCCCAGAATGGCTTGTCGGAAGCCCCAACCTCAACACCGACAACTGGCTCTACTATTGGGTCTACCTGGTATTTTTCAATGGCATGTGGGTTCTGATCCCAGGACTGTTACTGTGGCAGTCATGGGTGGAACTCAAGAAAATACATCAGAAAGGAACCAGTTCAAGGAAAAAGTTTCAGTGAATTTTCAAAATCATAAACCCTGTTATCTTGCTTTATGAGCCAAAATGGATCAAACTTTTTGTTTTGCCAAAATGCAATACATTCCAGTCTACACGTTCCTTTTATATTTTCCTGAACAACCTGTTTCAAATTGGTTATAAGGTGGCAAGTTTTCATTGTTTGTTTTTGTTGTTGTTTTTTCCAAGTGAATGGCAATATAGGAAAGAGAACAGATTTTAACTTGTAATAATAACACATTTAGTTAAATGTTTTTATGGCTGGCAGTAATTGTTCTACATTAGTAAAGCCAATTACCATACAATACTGTAAAGAGTATTATAATTTTTTTATCCAAAAGAACACGGTGTCAGTTCATCTTACAATCTTCTCACTAGTCTTTTTTGGTTACCAATGTGAAAACGGAAATGAAATGAATGCTTCTATTTCATCTTTGTATTTTTTCAACTTTGTGAACCCAACAAAAAATAATAGTATTAGGAACTTGTGAGTGGGCTAACTCCTTTCGGGTAAATGTTGGGGTCCCCACATGGATAGATGATTGATTTATGTTTATCCTTTTTTAAGGGGGGAAGATTTGAGATGCCTTACAGAAACACATAGTACATTATGATAAAAGGTAAATCAGGAAACAGGAACGCAGGGAAAAATAAGAATGAGAAATAATAAGATGAATGTAAAGTTACTATGCAAAATGCACGCCCTAGCATTCTACAGAATCGAGAGAAGTGAAACAATTTGACACTTACCCTCAGTACCAAGAGGGAGACATGACTACATCCTGTTTCAGAAAACACTAGTTCTGGGAGATGATGAGAGAGTTCTGTCGTGGGTGCGAAGCGGGTACTCACATTCATTTGTTCAGCGCTTGCCTTTCTTACTAGGCCCTAAACTTATACATGTCATCTCCGCCCAGAACGGTGCCTGGCACCTAGACCAGGCTCCTAGGATGTTGTGATGGATGTTGTGTCTCAGAGAGCTGTGTGTCCCACTCTCCTTCTAGTTGCCTCCTTACCCTGCAGAGGGTTTAGGCTCTGGTCCCAGTTGCCAAATTGATTTCACTCTTCAGAAGTATTTGAGAGATTTAGAGGCTGAGAGCAAAGAAGCGATTTTTGAGTGGTTTTTTTTTTTCCTCTCTTTTTTCTGTTTTGTGCTAAGAAGTAAGGCTGTGAAAATGTGAGGGTTTTAGCATTAGTATACCGACTGTTCAACTCCCTTAGTATTGAGAGACATCGTGGATAGAGGTCTGTGGGCCTCATTGGTCGTGCCTGTCTCGGGAGGGCCCACTCTCTGGTCATCCGGGAATCATCCCTTGAAGCTTAGTCTAGCACCTGTACCCTAAAACTCACCAATGCTCTATAACCCAGTGACTCCTATGTGTATACCTCACAGAAATGTGTAATATGTGCACAAAAGTGGCTGCATTTTTTTTTTATGAGTCAGAGTTTCACTCTGTCACCTGGGCTAGAGTGCCATGGCATCATCATAGCTCACAGCAACCTCAAACTCCTGGGCTCAAGCAATTCTCCTGCCCTAGCCTCCCGAGTAGCTGGAACTATTGGCAAGTGCCACCACACCTGGCTAATTTTTCTATTTTTAGTAGAGACGGGATCTCACTCTTGCTCAGGCTGGTCTCGAACTCCTGACCTCAAGCCATCCTCCCTCCTCAGCCTCCCAGAGTGCTAGGATTACAGGCGTGAGCCACCGTGCCCGGCCCAAAGTGGGAGCATTATTCATAATAACCCCAAACTGGAAACAATCTAAATGAATAAATTGTGGTATATACATACAGTGGACCACTCTACAGGAAACTTAACAAACTCTGCTACTCATAACGGCCCAGATGAATTTCACAAGTGTAATGATAAATGAAAGAAGCCCAACCAAAAGAATACATATTCTATGATTCTATTTATGTAAAGTTCAAAAACAGATAAAAGTAACCGATAGTGTTAGAAATCAGGATAGAGGTTGCGTTTGCGGAAGAAGGTGGGTGTAGTGGCGGGGAGAACTCATGAAGGGGCTTCTGAGATGCCGATAATGCTCTGACCTTTCATTTGGCTGTACACTTGCGAGTTGGGTAATTTTTGGTATATATATTATAGTTGAATTTTAAAAGTTTATTTTAAAATAATTTGTTTTCGGTATGAAAGCCTGAGAAATGTCTGCAGTGGGCCCTCGTAAAGACCCCTTCTGTGTCCCTGACAACAGCTTCAGTACCCCTGGGGCTGTCTCCGACGCGGGCCAGCGCGGGTGCTGGCGGGAGAGTGTGCAAGCCTGTGCCGGGGGATTACCCGTGTGTTTCCAGTGCTCTGCTCTCTGCTGATCTGGCTCCATCCGAGGG
This sequence comes from Lemur catta, assembly GCF_020740605.2. Lineage (NCBI taxonomy): Eukaryota > Metazoa > Chordata > Mammalia > Primates > Lemuridae > Lemur > Lemur catta. The sequence goes on from NC_059140.1 coordinate 64,981,682, forward strand.
GAAACACAGTAGAGCAAAATGGACGGGCTGCAGATCCTGCCGGCAGCCCTGGACACACGATTTCTCTCCATTGAGTTTTTGCTGAGTGTTAAACGGGACAGAAATGGGGATTATAGACTCTGACAGGGACTTGGAGTACTGATGCGTTCAACTGCCAAGTGAGGACAGAGCTAAATGTTTTCACGATTAAGTGAATTGGAAGGAGGGCTGGTGTCCCCATGTGGCAGTTAAGGAGTCACAGGTCACTGTGAATAGGACCAAGCTGACATAGGGAATGTCATATTTCATTGATTCTAAGATGCCTCCCCCTTACTTTTTAACATTTTAAAAATTAGGATTACAGTTGATGTGTCATAATTTAGTTGGCAGTGATTTTTTCTTTCAGAAATACATCTTATGCTTGATGGCATCTTAGATTCAATGGAATAAGGCACTACCTTCAACGCTGTTCCCCTCGTTAAGCTTCAGTAGGTCTAACTACTTGGAGGTGATAGATAATTACAATTTATTTTTGAATTCTAAATTTTGCTTGGGATCTTAGGGACCAATTGCCCCAGTGCCTTCTATCCCCTCTCTGTCACATTTGTTGTCCAGGGGAGCCAGCCATAGAAAGCACCCTTTAATGAATATATAGAATGATTTGCAATGGGTCATGCATGGCTTATATTGTAGGGAGTGAGATTTCTGCAAACTATCCATCTCTCCTGCTATGGTTTGAATGTGTCCCCTAAAAGGCATTCATTGGAAACTTTCCCAATGCACTTGTGTTGAGAGGTGGGACCTTTTAAGAGGTGATTAGGTCATGAGGGCTCTGCCCTCGTGAGTGGATTAATGCCATTATCTCTGAGTGAATTATCTTAGTGGAGTGGGTTCCTGATAAAAGGGTGAGTTTGACTCCCTCTCTCTCTCTCTCTGTGTCTCTTGCATGTGCTCTTTTGCCCTTCCACCCTTCTGCCATGGGATGGCACAGCAAGAAGGCCCTCGACAGATGCAGCCCCTCAGGCTTGGACTTCCCAGCCTCAGAACCGTGAGCCAAATACATTTCTGCTGCTTATAAATTACCCAGTCACAGGTATTCTGTTGTAGCAGCACAAAACAGACTAAGATACCTCCCCAGTATTATTTATACTGTAAATTTTCTTTGCAAACTCTTCCTTTCCAGATAATGTTGAGGCAAATATAAGCCTAACCCATTTAAAAGAGTCTAAATGATGAAGGTTCCTTGTATTTAATTATGTCAGCTCCACAACTCCTGAAGGACTTACTATAATAGTACTGGGGCTCCAAGAAAAGTCTATGGATTGCAATATGAAAATAGTCAAAGAAAACTTTGTCGAAGAACAGCTTGATGGAAACCAAAATGAAAAAGTTTAGAGAAGAATCCCTTGTTTTTCTTTTTATTTTAAAATTACTATTAAAATCCATGTGCCATTTTTTTGTTTGTTATGAAGGCTGGAGTTTGACTCTAATGAGAAGTTATTTATGAAGAGAATAATTGGGCAAAGCCTTACGTCAAAGAGGCTAACTGTTCCTATCCTTAATTTTAATTGAAGCTGGGCACAGTGGTACGTACACCTGTAGTCCTAATTACTTGGGAGGCTAAGGTGGGAGGATTGATTGAGCCCACAAGTTTGAGACCAGCCTGGGCAACATAGTGAGACCCCATTTCTAAAATAATAATAATACAATAATAATAATAAATGCCTTCAGGGTAATAGGTTGCACCTGGCAGGCCTAAGGTAATGTGAGCCAACCTCCTCTACCACTTCCCTTGTGGAGGCTTTACACCTTCTCTTTCCCCTTTCCACTGCCTCAAGCACTGCCTGGACATCCGCAGACCCCAGACCTAACAAAATCCATTTCTTACCACCACTTCACTGTAGAAAACAAATCACATTCATTAATTAACATTAAGGCATTAACAACTGATAATGATTTGAGGTATTAGCCTTCCTGAATGTATTTGCATTAAAAAATTTATTACACTATTGACATGTTTATTGCTAAAAAATGAAAAATTCAGATGAGCAAAAAATATTAATAATAATTACCCCCAGTATCATTAGAAGGAACCACTGTTACAGATTTAGTTTCTATTTTTCAAACTGCAGGTTACACCATGTGTGTATTAACATTTTGGGGAGATTCCTGAAGAAAGACTTTAACACTGTCTTTCTTGCCCTAAACTTATCATCCAGGAAGTAGTAGTTCTACACGTACCCCCAAATAGACTGTGGACAGTATTGCAGAAAATGCCCCTATTCTTGAAAAATTCACGTGCTTAAAAAGGTGGATAGGTAGCAGTTATCATTTGCTTTTGGAAACCAGTTTCCTTAGATGACTATATTGGTACAAGTCAAGTTATCTTAAAATATTTGATCAGCCACCTCCCAGCTCTTAAAGGGCGGATCAGGTATGTTGATCATGATGTAGCATTCAGTCCTGGGTGTTTAATGCCTTCTCATCCAGAAGCCTTCCCTCAATCTCCTAAAAGTCAGGAGGAAGGATCTCTGAATTCTCAAAGGCCTTGTCTGTGTCAGTAAAGTGGCCCTGGGTGGCACTGCATTGTAATATTGGTTCATTCCGTGTTCCCAGCTGCACAGGAGCCTCTCTCAGCCACGTGTAGAATCCTGGAATCTTGCATTGCTTAAAGGCGTCTTGGAGAGGTTCTGTTTATACACAAGGACACTGAGGCACACAGGGGTCAAGTGAGCTGGGACCCAGTCCACTTAAAACTGGGTCTTTCCATTCCAACAGTGAGTCTCAAACTGAACATTAGACATGTTCCCAGGAGCCTAGAGATTGTGAAAATTATTCAATTTGGGGGATTTTTTTCACACTCTAAAAAAATTAACCTAAGCACATGTCTGACCACCTGGGTCTATTTATTATATTTGAGTAGCCACTCAATTTCATTGTTTGATTTTTGTGTCTATGAATGGTCGTGTTTGTATTTTTTAGTGGGTTGGACCTAGTGGCCAAGTCACAGCCGTTACCTGTAATGCAGTGGTTTTTCCAGGGGCAGAGACGGCAAATGGAGGACGTGCTCTCGGGGGTCCTGCTTTTGCAAATTTGAGCAACACTGCTACACAGTGCTTCATGTTCTCCACAATGGTGTGTGGATGATGCATTCTAATGAAATGTAAATTAAAAATTCGGTCTTTGCCTCTCATTTCTGATTCATGGTATCGTGTTGAGAGTGAAGGTGAGCAGATCTTTAGCATTTTTTGTTGTTTTCAGAGTCAGACTGATTTCAGCCACTGGAGGTGGCACCTAATTAGTAAGAACTGGAAGTAGAAAATGGATTTCACGGGACAGCCTTTGAGCACCCATGGTTTGAACTGATCTCTCCATAAATTCAGTCCCTGTCCTGACAGCTGGCTGCAAATAGGCCTGTTCCCTATAACAGTGACATCTGGTGGCCCTGAGGTAATAGGACAGCAGTCGGGTGGCTGATATGTGGATTTTGATGGGATGACCTTATTCTATTAATATATAGTAATAATAAAGCAGTTCTTGCTGTCATCACCTCAGGAGCCACTGCCCTCTACCTGGAGTCCCCCTCCAGTGACACATTCCCCAGGTAACACTTTTGGCCCCAGAGCCTGCACGGTGAGCCTGCTGCCTCTGGGCACCTCCTCCCGGCCCAGAGGCCCCGAGCGGGAGGCAGGCCATTGCGAGCTGCCTGGGTGACAGTGGACTGAACTCATGGGTCGGTGTTTGCTGCCCCGTTAGACCAGACCTGACCCAGATTCTGGTGCCGGGAGGCCAGTGATTTACCGCCTCCCCGGGCAGCAGGTGGCCGGGGTATTTTTAGTGTGTGGAGCCTTCAGGAGAAGAGGCGCGTGGTGAGGTCTGAGGAAGGCTGCTCTCCAAAGCCTCCAGACGGTGGGTCTCGTCCCCAGCCTCCTTTGGGCTTCCCGGCTCTTGGCAGGGGGTGCCTGCTTGTAAAGATCACGTGCATGTCTCCTCGCATCTGCCTGGCTTTTCCCTTTTCCCAGGCAGCTTGTAAACACAAGCTAGAGAAAGTGATCGCTTTGGGATGCCACATTGTTGGGCATCTGGGAAAAGGACGGGATGTTCTTAGTGCAGATCCACTCCACTTCCGGAGTATTGTCGGATCCTCACAGTGATCCATGAACACCATGGACAGGGATGACCTTCCTTCTGCAGAAGAAGGACCTGGCAACGAAAAGTGAGCGATCTGCCCTGGCCGTGGGCACAAATGGGAGAAACTGAAATCAGGCTGCCTGCAAGGGGCAGGCGGGGCCCAGCACCCAGGCTGTGCCACCAGGCAGGGCTGAGTTAGCACCACTTCTGCTCCTCGAGGGTTGGGGAACTGGAAAGATGTGTAACTTCCCCGAGCCCCGGCCTCCGCATGCAGAGACTGTGACTCCTGTCGCTCAACACACACATTGTGCGGATGAGCACGTGTTAAACACTCAGTAAGCTGTTCTCGTCCCTTACAGCTCTCACCTTTATTTGGCTTTGAGTCAGTCCCTGGTACAGGCCCGGAACAGATGACAGTCTCAGAAGCAATTGTAAAACATGCCAGGGTGCTTAGGGTTCGAGCAGAACAGCTGGCCGAAACCTGGGGCTCCGAGCAAGGCACATCAGAGAGAATAAGATGTAAAAATTAAAAAGCCTGTGTACCTAGGAGCTTTGTCAATCGGACAAGCTGAGACTGGGTTTGAGTTACTTTCACACCAGGATTACTGTCAGTGCTTTTGTGACACCTTGGCCTTGGCATCCCTTTGTTTCCCTTCTAAGGAAACATTCTTCCTGTGCTTCGGGGAAGAAGGGGTTTTGTCAGCACCTGGGTGAAATGGTGTCGGCACCAGGGAACCTCGACTGGAGACCTGGAGAAGTTGGGGGAATGAAATGACTGAGCCCCCTGCAGCGAGTGGGATGGGCTGTGGTTGTGAGTTGTCAACTCCTGCATTTCACACACACCAGTGAGAAGTTACTTAACTTCTGTGCCTCTTCTCCAAAATTAGTATACAAATCCTTCTAGCGTTTTGGGAGATTGCACAAGTTGATACACCTTTAACCCTTAGATCAGTGCCTGGCACAGGGTGAGTCCTTTGAGCTCCACAGCTCCCCCCCTCACCCCCAACAGCAGCAGACCTGGGTTTCTGCTTTCTCTGGTCTGTGAGGTCACTTCCCATCTTCCAAAATTTTCTTGCTATCTCAAGCCTGCTACTCTCCTCTTCTGCTTTCTTTGTCCTCATGGGTTTTGTCTTTTTTATTTTTTAATTCTTGTATCTTCTCTCTGGTGAGGTTTGAGGAGATACTATAGTTAAATGTACATAGGCATTTCAGAATATTAAACCACAAGTCACAATGTTTTTCTCTCTTTCTTTCTTTCTTTGTCCCTCCTAGAGACACCCTTTAGGTAGTACATTCATCATATTCTAGCCTGAACTCACTGGGTATTGTAGATACAGTCTAGGGTATGAATGTTCCTACTTCTGAGTCAGGTCTGCAACTAGCTCCTGATATTATCTAGAAAATGCCTGAGAAGTTCCCCAAGATGAACCTGCTGGTTGAATGTTCCCCAAGCTCCTTTCCAAAACCTCCTGAGTCATCACTGACTGAGGGGAAGGAAGGGCCTGTGGTGGGGCCATCCCAAAGCTTGTGTAAAAGCCTTGTGACCCACAGCTGTGGCAGAACGAAACAACCTGCCGGCTTCTGCCCCCGCTGCCCAAGGCTCTTGGTTCCTCGGGCTCATCTGATTGTCCAAGAGAACATGATCCTATCTTTAGAATGGTAGAAGGGGGACAGTACAAATGACGTGCTTGAAGAGTTTGGAGTGCTGGTGTAAGAATGGATTCCCTCCCCCTTGAGGATTAGGCCCATGGAATTTTGTGATCACAGGTTTTTTTTTTCTGCCTGGGTCATTGTTAGGGTGGAGTGCTGGTGCAGAGCTAGTGCACTCGGATTTTGAGAAAGATTTCTCCAAAGTGTAGGATAGAAAGATTATTTTACTTTTCCCAAGTGGAAAAGGGCCAACATGGTGAAAGAGAGGAAGAGGAAAAGCGTGTTGGCAAAGAATCAGGTATTTAGGCTTTTTGTTTAGGAATTGTAAAAGGCAGGTGAAGATGATTTATGGTTGTAGCCAAATTAACAGGGTACTGTGAACGCTGCATCCTGCATCCGCTCCTCTTCTTAGCAGCAGCTGGTAACAGAAGCGGCAGACAGAGACTGAGGCCTGTTGCTGGCACCCCCTGCTTGTCCCTTCAGGAGCTCCCCAAGGCTGTAAAACAGATTCTCAAACGCAGTTTAAAGAAAAAGATTTACATTTCCTTTTTGTCTGTTGAGGTTCTTCTCAGGTGTTGTGAAAACCGAGTCCCTGCAGGGTGCCTGTCAGCTAGTCAGCTAGGGAGAGCAAGAGCAGAGAGCAGGGAGGGAGCTCATGATTGACTTTAGCTGTTATTAGGAAATTGTGGGATTAGATATTTGCCTGTTAATTTCAGCAAGGCTGCCCCCTTCAGTCACAATGCTGTCCTTCTGCACTTGGAGAAGCCCCACTTGAAGTGCAGGATACAATTGAGGAAAACATGGCTTTTCCAGTGAAAGGCTTTAGCTGCCTTCCAGCTGGTTGCCCCTTAGATATCAGCCCTCTCTATTGAACTGTAATAATGAGTTTGGGCTTCTTATTGTCTATTTGCTCTTCCCCACCCCAACCTGGATCCATTCTCCACACTTGTCTACCCTGCTTCATGCCCTGAGTGGCCAATCTCTAATGGAGAGACTTGCCTGAAACCAGAGAGTGGGAGGCAGGAGAAGAAGGATTATTCCTTTCCCACCCACTTCCCGGCCTAAAGGGGCACCCCTGGGCCAGAGATTTAGTTCTGTGTCTCTGCAGCTGGAGGCCACCCTTCCCAAGTGCCTGGGAAAGATGGCAGCCCCACACCCTGGAGGTCCTGGCTGTGTGGACTGTGACACCGGTTTGGTCCACATTCAGTATGGCCTTAGGCAACGTTGTGAGGCTGCCACCCTTTCTCTTTTTGGTGGTGTCTGTTCTGGCTTCTTTCAGCTCTTCTTAGCTTTTAGCTTGGCTGCCTTACTAAAACCTCTCCCGAAGAGAGCTTGAGAACTCATTCACACTAATGTGTAAATGACAAACCATCCCTGCAATCATCCTTCTAGGCATATTAGCTTTTAAAAACTGAAGTCCAAGGAATGGATCTGGAACTGTCCAGTTTCAGAGAGGAGCTGAGTGTGGGATTCAATTCCCAATCTTCTGAAATCTTTCCCATCTTTCCAACCTACTAGCCTATGTGAGAGGAGGGTGCATTTAAAGTGCATGGAGGAGAAGTTCACTCAGGGCTTTTGGGTGCTCAAATTGCAAGGGCTTTGGCCTAGGAAGAGGGAGAGAAGTCCTGGGCTGCAGATGTTAATTGTGGTTAAGAGGAGGGAGGCTAAGTGTCCAGCATGTTCCAGAATGCTTAAGAATAGTTTTGGGCCCTGCACGCCCACACTTCCACCCCTTTCATCAAGCACAGGACCCTCTTTCCTCCAAAACAAGTCTGGTTCTGGAGAGTTCCAAGGGTGGGGGAAGGGATCTGCAAGAAAAGCCTGGGCCCCAGAATTCTGTGCTTTGTTTGCATTTTTAACATGCTTTAGTGAGACTTAATATTAATAGCTGTTCCTTATTGAAAGCTAGGCTATACGTTCGAGGGCAGGGACTGGGTTTGTATCTCCTTCATCCATGTAGCTCCTTCATCCATGTATCTCTTGTGATTTGCTCCGTGATTTACACATAGTAGGTGCTCAAGAAACACAAGTTGACTAGATGAACACATACATCGGTTAATTCTCACGTGAGCCTTGTCAGGTTATTATCCTGACACGCCCATTCTGCAGATGAGGCAGCTGGGGCTGAGATGGGTTAAATAATTCACCCAAGGGTATTCCCTTGGTGAGGGGTAGGGCTGGTGTTCTGGTCAGTTCTGCCTGACTTCAAGCCCAAACTCTAAGCCAACATGCTCCACAGCCTTTAGACATTTGAGCACAGGGTGAGGCTGCATCTCCCTCTTGATGATGATTCTCTCATGGAAGAATTTTCATAATCCTGAGAAATCTTTACGTACATTTCTTTGTATCCTTTATATTAAATAATTCCCCTCTGGGTTAAGCTAACACTTAACATCACATGAAATTGAAGGTGGTGGAATCCAGAGAAGAAGTGGAGTAAAAACTGCAAAATATTATGGTGTCGCGTTCATAAGGCAGAGGTCATTTATAATCCTGATGCCTCCTTTTATTTGAGGAATTGGAAGTGCTTTTATTGAAATCAATTTGTTTAGGTTTGCAATTTCATGCTTGAGGTAACCTGCAAAAATACCCGTGTGCCCCAGGCTTGGGGCGGGCAGGAGGACTCGTGATCAGGTTTTAGCTTGAGATCTGCGGTAGAACAATGCCATTACTGAGGGAGATTTTGAAAATACGCATCTGTAGCTACATAGCCAAGTTTTCTTGGGGGGTGAACGTGTCAGAGGAGGGAAAATCAAGACAACGTGGTGAAAATAAAAGGGTTTTTTTCCTTTCTAAAATTGTTTTGTTGCTTTTTCGAGCCATGTGGGAGGGAATTTGGGGTCACCCCTCACACACTGTGAAATACTTCCTTCAGTGAGTTCAGGGACAGCCACAGGTGTTCATCGTCTTGCCGGTGGGGGGGCCACAGGTCTTGCTGAACTTGTGTTCATTATTACTAATTAAGTGCCCTCCAAAAGCCACCTTGAGTTTTCCTTTGTTGATTAAGATGCCTTTGGGTAGAGCACCCCTCTGACTGGTCGTGGGTGCAAATAAAAGTTCACAGAGCCAGGCAGATGGGGCCTGCAGGGGAACTATTGTTAAAAACAAATCTGCCAACCCAGAAAATCTCTCCACAAAGGTAGTAGAGAACGAAGTGTTTTATTATTAAATAAACATTCAACCAGAATGTGACTCGCATCACGGGCAATCCCCTAAGAGACTGCAATGACAGAAAGAAACCTCACCCTCTTACTGAGCGGAGCAGAGGCAACCAACCCCCCCTTGACGTGTTCCCAGGGCAAACAATAAAGAGCTAGTGAGTCCCCTGGCAAGAGCACTTGACAGCCCATTTGTCACACGGAGTGTACCCTAGATTCAACTAGTAATTGGGGTCACCATCTGTGTTAGCTAATTGGCTTTATCCAAAGGAAAAACAAACTTCTTATAGCTTTAGGACAGGAGGTAGTTTTGCAACTCAGAGCCAAGCATCTGCCAGGTTAGGCTCCTGCGACTCCTGCTGAAACAGGGAGACTGTCTCCTTTGATGATGACATTTCAAAGGAATGGCTCCTTGGTCCTTGGAAAGGATGCTACGTGAGCGATTTGACGTTCATATCTGTCCAAGCAGGAGGCAGACCAGCACTAACACTCGCTAGGCATGGTTATTATGGTTTGTTGTTCCTGTCCATTTTTTGAAGTCTTATCTGGGGGGATGATAAAAGGGACTTCCTATGGCCTGTTGAGACCAAGCGTGTCTGCCTTCAAGGATGATGGGTCTGGGGTAGGCACTCGGAGCTGCCTGCGGGCCCTCTCGCCCACTCTGTCCAACAGGAGCACACACTTGGAGCTGGGCAAAGCATGGTGCATCCTGGTGTCAGCGAGGAGACCTGCCTGGCTGAAGCAGAGGGATTGTCAAAAGAACAGGAAAAATAGTGTCTATAACATGATGGGGTGGCTGTGGTGACAGTCCCTGCAGACCAGTGGTGTCAGTCGTATGGGTCAAAAGACACCTCGGGCCTTCCCCTAACCTGTCCCCTGCCTTCAGGATCCTCCCCGACCCAAACGCTGCTGCGCGTGTTATCTTCCCAAGCACAGATCTCGTCAGATCACCCTCCTGCCGGCACCTCAGGAGGGCTCATGGCCACATAGCAAAACAAGTTCAGGACATCCAGCTGCGTGGCAGATGGCTTTCCCATTATGAAATCATAGAAATGTTGGGTACGCTGAAGTATGACACCTTTGTGGGAACAGCACATGTGGCCTTAGGCTTGCTGGGAGGAGAGAAAATGTTGACCTGAGCTCAGCAGAAATGTAAGAGCATCAGAGAGAGTGCCCGTGTGGGTGGGAACCAGCAAATGTATCCAGCAGGTGCTCGCCATCTCCGGAACTGCAGGGAACTATCTGGAAGCAGCTCAGAACCAGTAAATGTATCCAGCAGGTGCTCGCCATCTCCGGAACTGCAGGGAACAATCTGGAAACAGCTACAACCAATGTCAGACCCAGCGTTTTCAAAAGCGGAACCCAGTGGCCCCAGCCCCTGTCCCACCTTCTCACTTGTATGGTGTTCCAGTCCCTCCGGTCATGAAGACTTGAGATCTTGAGCCATCCTCAAATGCTTCCCCTCTCAGCTATTTCCCTTAAAAATAATTTCCTTCAGTCATCTCTCTTCCTCTGAGAGGAAGCATTTACCCTCATAAATGGCAAGTCCCATGGTTTCGCTTCCCTGAGCCAAACTCCTGATTATTAAAATTCAAACAGCCTGGCCCAAGTCGGACCTAAACTTCCTTTCCAGTTTTATTTCCTATTATAGCATCACCATCACCCACCTCTGTCCCTCAAGCAACAAGAGGTCGCAACCTCCCCAAGCCTCAGTTTCTAAAATTATATAAAATGGGAATAATATCTATTTGGCAGAGTTGTGAAAATTTGAGATAATCTATGTAAAACACCGAGCACAGAGGCTGGCCCAAGTAAGTGCTCAATAAACAACTGCTGAATTGAGCTTCCACCCTCACACCTTTACGAGAATTATGTCCCTATTGTCTCCCCAGCCAGAGTTCCATGAGGCCTGAGGCCTTATCCATCTTTGCATGCTTAGTGTCTAACACAAGAAGTCTGGAAACACGTCAATTGACAAGGGGTGGAGAGAACTAGGCGTGCCTCACCTGGTGTTTGCAGGGGAGGCTTTGGGTAGAGGCAGATCTCATTAGAAGAGTATCGAAGGCCAATTTACATTGTGTCACTCCAGAGAGGGCAGAACATTGCCAGGAGCTATAAGGAGGCTGATTTTAATTCAGGATAGGAAGGAATATCCAACATTTAGAGCACTTTAACATGAGAACAGGTGCCAAATGTAAGCTGCTTGCCATTAAATAAACTCGATTACAGCTGGTTACAGTGGTGTGTGCCTATAGTCCCAGCTGCTCAGGGGGCTGAGGCGGAAGGATTGCCTGGCAACATAGGGAGACGCTGTCTCAAACAAATAAACAGTGAAGAAAACCAAACAAAAAACTCAGATTACAGGTGTGTGCGATGGTGCGTGCCTGTAGTGCCAGGTACTCCGGAGGCTGAGGTGGGAGGATCTCTTGAGCCCAGGAGTTTGAGGCCAGCCTGTGCAACATAGGGAGACCCCATCGCAAACAAAACAACACAAAACTCAGGTTGCAGTAGGCATTCAGGGTTGGATGAGGGTTAAAAACCAGATCAGTGATTCTTAACTTTTGGGAGTCACAGGTATCTTTGAAAGTCTGATAAAAGTCCTATATCTTCTGATCCCTAGAAAAATGGCCCAAAACATAACATTTTGCAAATAACTTCAGGAGCTTCATGGATCCTAGGTAAAAATCTCCTGAAAGCCCTTCTGGGAAGCTACGTTCAACTTCCCTTTTGCCTGTCAGTCATGAGAGAGAAGGCATAGATTGCTGTCGTCTGCGTCTTCAGAATTCTTCGGCCCCATCCGAAGCACCTCCGTACCTGGAAGTTCAGCGCCTTTGCCACAAATTAAACACTCTGCATATTCTTTGGTTAAGTGAAATAATTGATTGACCTGATCTTTAAAGAAAGAGATGTGCTATGAGGAGAAAAGACAAGGAAAAAAAGAAAATGAAGGGTTTTTGAAAAAGACCAACACAGGATGCCAAAGGGTGGGGAAGGGCTAATCAGGCCCATGTCCAAGATGAAATTCTGATTTGATTTTAAAACCTCTTGCCCTCTGTGAATTTAGGTCTCAATCACTATGTAACCACTCACTGCCCTTTTATTACAGTCCCACTGGTAATGAGCACTTAAATCGTGTCATGGTGGGTTTTTTTTCTTAGAGTATCATTATTCAAAGGATAGTTGATTTGCAACATAAACACCGCGGAGAGTAAGTCCCTAGAAGAAAATATCCTGTCCAAGAACAGAAGGAGTTCTTGTTTGTTAAACCGAGCTTGAGTTTCTCAAGGATCAGCTGGTTCTTCCGGTTCGGTTCGGAGGAGCAAAGATAAGCTGCTCTGTCCTGGTCAAGATTTGTGGCTGGCGCGACCCTCCCCACCGGCTGTCGCCTGCAGACGCCGGTGGCCGCGGGACTGCAGGAGGCGCCGCAGGCTCTGCAGGGCCTCGGGCAGCCCCTCGCCGGTGAGGGCGCTGCAGGCGCGGAGCTCCCAGCGGCGGCCCCGGAACCGCTCCGGGCGCAGCGAGTTTCTGATGTCAAGCAGCGAAAGAGCGCCGGGCACCTCCTGCTTGTTGGCCAGCACCAGGAAGGGGACGCCAGCCATGTTGGGGTCGCCCAGGACTTCCGTGAGCTCAGCCGCCGCCTCGGGCAAGCGGGCTTCATCTGTGCTGTCCAGCACGTACACGAGGACGTCTGTGCCTTCCAGATGGTCCTTCCAGCTGGCCCTGAGCTGGCTCTGCCCCCCAACATCCCAGAAAGTCAGCAACACGTGCCCAGGCGCTTCCAGAGGCTCCACATTGAAACCGATAGTGGGCACGGTCTCCACCAGCGGGTGGCCCTTCAGCTTGTACAGGAGCATGGTCTTGCCGGCCGCGTCCAGGCCCAACATCACCACCTGGGCTTCTGCCCTGGGACCCCTGGAACTCACAGAACCCATGATGGCCGCTGCTGAACCCTAGGGGACAAAGGCCAGAGGCGCACATCAGCTGTTTTTTTCCTGAAGGGACACAAATCCGTGCAGACACATGGAGGAACCTCTACTTCAAAATAGGAGAAGTCTTCACAGGGCCGGGTTCAAACACAGGTCTGGGCTTTGAAAGGGCCAGGAAGTGAGAGTAGCTGAGTCACCATCAGCTGACCCATGTCTGGGGCCTGCCTCAGAGAAGAGCTGGGGCCCCCTGGGGGACACAGCACGTGGGCTCACAGTCCTTAGTAGATAAGGCCAAGAGGCAAAGTGAAGTTCCAGTCAGACAGACCTAGTTCGATAGAAATTGCGGAGTGGTGTCTTCAATTCCTGCTAGTCTGCGGCTTCTGACCTCTGTCTTCCTCCTATAAGCCTAAACCCTGACATGGAAGCTAAGCTGGGTTCCACGCACAGAGTGAGGAGGATGGTTCAGCTCATGGAAACTTCTGCTACCTTTGGAGCTGCCCACAGGACCAGCACTGTGTCCTGTAAATACAGTCAGGCGTCACTTAATGATGAGGGTACATGCTGAGAAATGCGTTGTTAGGTAATTTCCTTGTGCGAACACCACAGAGTGCACTTACACAAACTAGGTGGCAGAGCCCACCGCAGGCCTGGGCCGTACGGTGTAGCCTTTTGCTCCCAGGGCACACACCTGCATAGCGTGTTACTGGACTGGATACTGCAGGCAACTGTAACACTTTTTGTAAGTATCTGTGTGTTTCAAAATATCTAAACATAGAAAAGGTAATTCAATGCACCACAACATTAAGAGGGCTATGATGTCACTAAGCAATAGGAATTTTTCAGCTCCTTTATAGTCTTATGGGACCACTGTCATATATGTGGTCTATCATTGAATGTTATTATGCAGCTCATGACTGTCATAGCCATTTATAAATACTACTGACTGTGGGCAAATTCATGTGTCAGACCAAAGTGGTTTCTTCCACTATCTTCTAAGGTAAATGACCTCTAGAACACTCCATGTGTTTAAAGAACCCCAAATTTTAAGACATAATACCTGTTCCCAACTCAGCAGATGCCTGGGTGGGACAGAAAAAGGGACATCTCACCTCCAGGGCTGTATCTCAGCTGCCCCTGGAGGAAAACAAGACGGCCTGTGTTCATCCCTCCTCCCCAGGGTAGAAGAGTAAATATTAAAATTACCTCTGTGTTATTATTAGCTTGTGGCTCTGGTCTCTCGCAGAGCTGCTTTCTGCTGTCTGGCGTGTCCCAAGAGCGAGAGATGCGAAGGAAGTGGAGTGGCAGTTGCTGCTTCTCCTTTTTCTGCTTCCTTTTCCCAGGTGGTTGGGGGGCGGGGCGGGTTTCACAGCCCCCTCCCTGGCCAAGGGCGCCCCAGCAGTCATCCTCATGAGGACCTGCCACAGAGATGTCCCCAGCTCGTCAGCTGTGGGCAGAGCGAGGCCGGCACCCACCCGTTTCTTAGCAACTCAGACTTGCACGGGCTCCGAGCAGTGCCAGGGCCAGCTGCCTCCTTCTGCTCTTCCCCTCACAGTCCCGTCACCTCGTCCGGGGGGGATTTCTGAGAAAAGGACCTTACCTTTCAGCACATGCCTCGATGTTTTTCTTGTGCGTGGAGATCTTTTATTTGCTTGGAACCACACATTTTTTTAAAAAACTGCCTAAGCATGATTAAAATACTCTAAAAATAGGTATATAGGTTGAAGCTCAATCACAAAAATTTAAAAGTTGTGTTAATGTGGAACTTAACACAACTTCTGCCCGTGGTGGAACTATGAGCCATTAAAGTTATTGCTCAATTTTTTCTTTCTTTCTTTCTCTTTCTTTTGTTTTCTTTCTTTCTTTCTTTCTTTCTTTCTTTCTTTCTTTCTTTCTTTCTTTCTTTCTTTCTTTCTTTCTTTCTTTCTTTCTTTCTTTCTTTCTTTCTTTCTTTCTTTCTTTCTTTCCTTCCTTCCTTCCTTCCTTCCTTTCCTTCCTTCCTTCCTTCCTTCCTTCCTTCCTTCCTTCCTTCCTTCCTTCCTTCCTTCCTTCCTTCCTTCTTTCTTTCTTTCTTTTCTCTTGTCTTTTTTTTTTTTAGAGATGGAGTCTCTAAAAAGTCTTGCTCTGTTGCCCAGGCTGGAGTGCAGTAGTGACATCATCATAGCTCACTGCCAGCCTTGAACTTGTGGGCTCAAGTGATCTTCCTGCCTCAGCCTCCCGAGTAGCTGGGAGTACAGGAGCCACCACACCAGGGTAATTTTTCTATTTTTGTAGAGATGGGGTCTCACTCTTCCTCAGGCTGGTCCAGAACTCCTAAAAAGCCACTATTTAAAAATTATCTCATCCTAGAACCTAATTTTGTTTCATATATAAATAGAGACTATTTTTTGCATGGCTTTCATGAACACTATACTTTCCAGAAACGTAAGTGCTATGTGAATTGAGGAAAGCTTGTGCTTTGTTTTGTTTGATGCTTTGCCATAAGCTGTTCATCATTTCAGAAAATCACTGACAGCAGGGCAGCGCTGATGTTGCGGATAAGATGCACCACGACACTGATAGGTGCCGTTGCCCTCACGTGGATCCTATGTAGAGATGCAAGAGTTTGACAGCATCATTAATGTGCTTGTGCCTAAGCACTTATGTATGAGAATGTATATTATTTTATTATAAATGACCTTCTTTTATTTATGTCTTATATTGCAGTTACAGCATGACACTGATTTTCTTTCAAGATTATGTGGGGAGATAGATTCTATTATTTATTATTTTCATTTCTAGATTTTTAAAACAGATGTTGTAAAATATTCATTATATAAAAAAAGAGCTGACCTGCTCCGCGTTACGGCCCATTAGTGGAGGAGGACAAAGTTGGGTAAAGGAAACTGACACGTAAGGGACCAGAAGTGATGGTGTGCCTGGTGGGATGACAAGGGGAGACCCCGAATTGGAAGTCATCCTTGGTGACAGCCAGAGGGGCCATCGTCGTGCCCTCTGGATCAGTGAGCTCTCCTCCTCCAGGGTGGCATGTGGTCTTGCTCCTACACGCAGGCTGCTTCTACCTGCGAGCCATGGGCTACCCTGCAGCACAATACTGCCTTGCCAACGTGGGCGACGGTCGCACAGGGGGCACACGAAGGAGCTGGCAGGAAAATGTGCTAGTCTTCCGTTAGAAAGATCTCCACGTCCACCACAGGTTGGGATTTTCATGGATGAAGATCTAAATTAGTCATAGGATACAGTAGATGTTGATTGCAAAGATATTTTATTTATATTTATAACATATAAATACATTTATATTTATAATTTATTTTATTGTTCATGTGCTTTTTAAAGTATATAGTTGTGATTTCTGTATGCCTTTCCATGCTTTTCCTAGGTCATTGGCTTCATGGAATACTGCTGATCTATATCGTCCTCCACAAAACTCCCGAGGACAGAAGTCTGTCTGCCTCTGCTTTCCTAGTACTCTGACCACAAACGAGACCGTCAAAATAAGAGGGTCAATCAATAGGAAACATCCTACAAGAAATATTTATCCCGCAAATGGCACGTGGAAGCTGTTTCTCTGTGTTCCTAAGCCCCGGGTTGCGTCTGCTGCTCATCTCCCTTGCGGTGTCTGGAGAGCCGGACGTCTTCCCGGTCCTGTCCCCACTGCCCGTGCTGCGTCCTGAAAGTGGAGCTCCTGCCTTGGACGCCTTCTCTGGGTCTTTCTTCCCTTTTCTGGCAGTGTTTCTTCAACAATCCACAGCCCCTTTCTTTCCTGTGTTCGGTGCACTTATTTAACAATCAGTTTGCCAAGTGTAGCCCAGCCTCATTATAGCTGAGTTCCACGTGGCTGTTATCAGAGTGTATAATCCATACACTTTTATACTTTGATTTTTTTGCTTAAGTTTATATCAAAAATCACATTGCCTTCTTGCTACATAGTCTCTAATAAAAATTATGGTGTTGGTTTCATAATTATATTATATCAAGGGGAAATATTATGATTTACTTGTATCTAAAGTCTACAAAAAGTCATGCTGAGTTAAAGTTTTGGTGAGCAAAATTTTTCTCTTCATTTGGACTATTTTTGCTGGCTAGATTGACAGAGTTGGGACTTCTGGGACAGAAGAAATGAACACTTTGTGGCTTGCTAAGATCATTCAGTACAGCATCATGTTGCGCTGCAAATGCTTTCATTTTATGTGCTTGCTTTTTATTTTTATTGTTTTCCCCTGTAGGCTGGCCCCCCGACCTCCCGGGCCCAAAGCTGCCAAGCCTGAGCTCCTGAGCACTTGGAGAAGAGGTAAGAGCTGGGCGTCCTGTCCGCAGACCACTGTTGTAGGGAGAAGGGACCAGGTGCCGTGACATTGGTGGAGCAGAGAAAACACTCCCACTGTTGCGGATTTTGATATAATGGTTATCATGATTATGATATTGGCAGCCACCACTTACTGAGTTTCTCTATGTTTGGCATCGTATGGTTTCATTTCCTCCTCACGACCACCTTGCAGGTAGGTGTTGTGATCACCATTTTATAAAGGGAAAAACGGAGGCTCAGAGAGGTGAACTATGCTTTCAGCTACAAGTTACAAAATGCCCAACTGCAGGTGGCTGAAACAAGGGGATTTTCTTGTTATCTCACATGACAGTACATCTGGAGAGGGGCCGTTCCAGGTTGGTTTGGCAGCTCAAGAGTCATCTAGGAGCCAGTGTCTGCTTTGGCACCATCAACTCTTTGGTGCAGCAACATCAGGCATCTTATCCTCACACAGCTGAATTTAAAGGCAGGAAGAAGGGAAAAGGTGGCAGTCTTCTTGTGTGTTTGTGTGCATGTGTGTGTATTTATTTAATCAAGAAGGAAATACTTCCCAACGCCTCCCAGGCAATTTCCTCTTGTATCTCACTGGCCAGGAGAATAAGATTACTTGGGTTGGCCAGGCTGGGTCTAACTTCTCTGAGCACATTGCCCCCCACCTTCCAGTATCTGAGTAAAATTATGCTACTCTTAGCAAGAGGAAAGTGGGAATGGTGTTGGGTGGAAACAATGCCACATTTTCTTCCCTGACATTCCATGGCAGATTTTCTTCTCACAAGACAATGCAGGCCTCCAAGACCTTTTTCTCTTAATAGGTGTTAACAGGTGTGTGTATGTTTATGCACAGGTGCTCATAATTTTGTTACTGATGTAGCAAGTTCATCAAATTAGAAATCAGAAGGAATGCTGTGGTAATTCTTGCAAATGAGACAGAGCAGGACAGTGTCGCTGTATCAGTGAGGCACCATCATAAATTAGGAAGAACACAGGTTGAAGAATTAGATCTGGATTTTAGTCCCAGGTTTGCTACTTTCTATCTGTGTTGCCTGGGGTAAATTATTTAATCTTTCTGAGCCTCAATTTTCTAATCTGCAAAGCAAGAAGTGTGGAGGAGATAATGTCTAAAGCTCTGATATTCTATAAGTATAATGCAATTTTTATTGAGCAACGCTCTGTACAGTCTATCATATAATTAAAAAAAAAACCCTGCTCAAATGCATTGGCATGCCAAATGAATGGAGGAGGTCAACATTTTTCTGGTATATGAAGAATAAGACATCATGGAACAATTAGATATAGAACATAAGCAGATTATAGACTTTTTAAAATGTTTTTATTTTGTATTGCAACTTGTACTTTGATTACACATTAATTGGCTTGTGAGTGTTTTACATGTACAGCACAGCTCATTTTCCAGAACTTTCCTACTATTTCCATTTCCTATTTTATTAGCAATGTCATTTCTTTATAACTGAGTGAAGAACTGAGTGACAAGGATAGGGAATTTTTTTGTGCCTGTCTCTTTTTGCTCTCTTTCCTACTCTAAACAGAAATAGTATCTTGGCAGTGGATCTCTTTGTCTCTAAAAAAAGAAGAAAGATTGTGAAAAAACAGTCTTTAAAAAAAAAGAAGAAAGAAAGAAACAGGAAAAGGAAATAGCAGTGGATGATCTACTTTCTGGAACAGTGTAAAAAACATCTGGAGAATGTTAGCTTTGCACCGAAGCAGCAGCTTCAGCTTCTGCTTTTCCAGTATTTGCAGGAAGTTTCCTGACACTAAGGGGGAAAAGAATCGGTGGCCAGAGACTTTCTCCTAAAAATATGCAGGCAGGGCAGCATGTGTGACAAGCTCCAGTCTGACTCACAACAGGAGCTGATGATAGTGAGTTTTCGGTATTTTTCTTCCACGGTTGTTTCAATATGCAAAGCAGGTCTTCAGCAGCAGCTGCTATTCAATCAGCCACATTTCTTGAACTGTATAGTGTATTTTTAGTTGGCAGGAAAAAGAAAAACAAACCAAAAAAAACCCAACTTGATTAGGAAGGAAGTTGGAAGGTCACTTAGTAGTTAGTTAGAAATTCAAATCAGTGCTTGAGACTTTGCTATATTTCCCAGATGAGTTACTGTTACCCTGGGTAGCAACGAGCAAAGTGTTTACTTCAATTCTCTTGTTTGAAAAAAATCACATAAGTAATGATAAATATATTTCTTACAAGAGTCAAACAATATGGAAATCTGCAGGGCAAAATTCCTAAGTTCCCCCTCTAAAGCACTACTTCGAGGTAATCAGAATCAGTAGTTGGAGGTACGTTTTAAAAGTTACCTTTCTATAATATATGTACATATTTTGGAGCACATGCATATGTTTTATTATTTGTTTCTGTTTGGTTGAATCTTTTTAAATGTAATTGTGATGTCTGTAATTAACTTACTTCGTTTAGTAACATGTTGATGGGATCTTCTTCACTTTAGCATATATAAGTCCACTCCGTTATTTTTTTGTTATTAGTAAAAAGAATTTATTAAATATTGAGAAGGTCACGAGAAAATACAAGACATATAGTACTAAAATATTTACATGTAAAATTATAAGATTCCGACATTTGCTTATAAATTATCTGGTAATGCAGAAGAAGTCGCTTGGGATATAAATATAACAAGATTGGCCATAAATCAATAATTATTGAAGCTGGGTAGATGGAAGTGTACTGTATTAGTCTCTTCATTTTGCATACATTTGAAATTTTCCCTCGTAAAATACAAAAACATATATAAGGGGCATACACTATTCCAGTTCACCAAATCTGTCATTCTCTCATAGCTCACAGGTCCCCGGGGCTCCTAGGCGTGTCACATTCCACATTTCCTCTGCAAGAACTCAAAAGTCATGTTTCCTGGAAACCTTTATGGATGTCAGAAGATGTAGGCTGGCTTTACTGCTTTATTCTCACCCCACTTTGTATATATACCCCCAAACAAACACAGCACACACACACACACACATTAAAAGAATTGTCTTATTAAATTGAGATTTTAAAAAATATCTATGATGATTACACCCCAAATCTGTATCGTACATTATAAATAGTTCATTTCCTCCTCCCAACAGCTTGGAGAGGTAAAATTTTTTTGTCTCCATTTATAGATGTGGAAACTGAGGCTAAATGAGATTAAGTAACTTTCCCTAGCCTAGTTTTTTTTTTTTTTTTTTTGCTCCACACCCCTAGCCTAGTTTTTTTGTTTTTTTTCTTCTCGGATATTACATCATTTTGTCAACAACTATTTTTATATAAATATATGTGAAAGGTGATCAGTGCAAAAACTGAAAGAAGCAAGCACAAATCTCTCTAAGAAGGAAGGAGTGGCATTGCCACTGTTGGATGAAGGCTCCCAGGAAAAGATGTTGAAGAGAGTCCAAATTTAGCTCCCTTGAGAGTTTCACAAGAGCCCCTTCTGGGGAATCCCGTGGCGTGGCTGTGATTGTGTTAGGAGGCACAGGGCCAGCATAGTCGGTGCAGCAAGTGGGCCTTGAGTCAGGCCCAGGAGTGGTCGTCCAGCAGGAATACAGTCGTGGGCATGGACTGCTCTGCATGTTCCACCGCAAGGTTTGCCCCAGTCTCAGGAGGGAGCCAATCAGAATACTTGGGGTGAAGGGAATATCCCCAGCTGGCCCAGGTTGCAGGGCATGGCAAGGAAGGGAGAAACTTCATTAGCATATGATCAAGACAGGCCAAACACAGATAAGAATCCTAGCAGGGTTATCTGGGATTTTTTTCCTCAAGGTGAGGAGAGTGTAACTGCAGACATCTTGGTGATGACAGTCCTCACTGTGTCTGTCTCTTAAGACTACTGGTTCAGTTTCAGCTAGTTGCTCTCCACGTCACCTGCACATCCTCTTTGAGATTCCCTAGGCCTCTCTCCTATGTTAGATCCTCTGCTTCTATATCCCAGGTTTTCCTCTTTCCTGGTTCACTCTGTCATTTTGGGGAAGCACATCTTCAAGAAGGTTCTAGGATGCATGGGAAGAAAGTTTTCTGAGACCTTGAATCTCTGAAAATGTCTTTATTTTACCCTTACCATAGGTCGATAGATTGGTTGGGTATGAAATTCTAGCATGGAAGTCATTCCTTTCAGAATGTGGAAGGCACTGCTCCATTGTGTTCTGGGTTCCACCGTTGTTGAGAATCTAAAGCCAGACTGCCTCTTGATTCATTGATTGTGACTGTTTTCTCTCCAGTAATTTATAAACTCTTTTCTTTGTTCCAGGAATTCTGAAATTTCATAATCATGTGTCTCAGTATGAGTCTCTATACACTCATTATATTGGAAACCTGGTGGCCCCTTTACTCTGCCACTTACTATAAGGGGCAACTTACTTTTTAATTCTGGAATGTTCTCTTGAATTCTCCTTTCCATTTTTCATAGAACTCCTATTATTTGGTTGCTATACTCTGACTTATTCGCTAATTTAAAAAATATTTTCTTTCCTTTCTTATAACTTTGCCTTTTCACTCTACTTTCTGGAAGATTTCTTCAACATTATCTTCTAATCCTTCCATCAAGATGCTAATTTCTGCTATTACATTTTTAATTTCCAAGGGCTTGTTTTTGTTCTCTGGATTTTAAAAGATAGCATCTCTCTGAGGATCCAAGGAACCCAGTAGAATGGCAATAGGAGACCCTGAATCAGAAAACATGCATGGTGACAACCAGAATGTTCTTGTTCTTTTTTATTTTATTTTTTTATTTTTAGAGAGGAGGTGTCGCTCTGTTGTCCAGAGTGGAGTGCAGTGGTGCAATCATAGCTCACTGTAACCTCAAACTCCTGGGCTCAAGCCATCCTCCTGCCTCAGCTTCCCAAAGTGCTAGGATTACAGCCACACCTGGCCTGGGTGGCTTTTAATAGATTAATTTGTGGGGAACTGACATCATTACACTACTGAGACTTCTCTTATAGAAATGTGCGTTGCCTCTCCATTTATGTAAGTCTTCCTCTGTATTCTTGAGTGAACTTTTAGGTATTGTACTTTTCAGCTCCAGAATTTATATGTTTCTTTTTTATAATTTTCATTGCTCTGTTGAGATTTTTTACCTGTTCATTCAGTAATGCCATTCTTTCATTAAGTTCTTTAAACATATGCTTTGCCAACTCTTGAACATATTTACAACAGCTGCTTTGATGTGTTTGTCTGTTGAACCCACCATTTGGGCTCACTCTGATTCTGTTACTATTGACTGATTTTTATAATTGTTATCTATGGAAGAACTTGCCCAACATCTTTCACGGTTTATACCTGGAAATTCTGCTCTTTAGTGAACTTTAAAAATTTTCTCCATGTAGGCTTTGCATATTTTTAAACATTATTACTAAGTATTTTGAGGTTTTTACTGCTATTGGTAATGGCATCTTTGTCTAAATACATTTTCTAATTAGTTATTAATTTTGTATGTCTCTCTTATGCTTAAATTATCCTTATGGTGAACTCTTTTTTGTTCTAATTGCTTTTCAGTTGATTGTCTTGAATTGTCTATGGCAACGGTCATGCTGTCTGCAGATGACAGACATGTGTTATCCCTTCCAACATTAGGCCTCACATTTCATTGATTTGACTTATTGTTTTGTCTATAAGCTCTAGTTGAATATTAAATAATAGCAGTGACAGAGGGCATCCTTTTCCAATTCTCATCTGTTTTGGTTACTATTGCTGTGAAGCAAATTTCCTCAAGACTTAGTGGCTTAAAACAACTATTTTATTTTATTTTATTTTATTTTATTTTTGAGACAGAGTGTCACTTTGTTGCCCTGGCTAGAGTGAGTGCCGTGGCGTCAACCTAGCTCACAGCAACCTCAAATTCCTGGGCTCAAGCGATCCTTCTGCCTCAGCCTCCCGAGTAGCTGGGACTACAGGCATGCACCACCATGCCCAGCTAATTTTTTCTATATAGATGTTTAGCTGTCCAAATCATTTCTTTCTATTTTTAGTAGAGACGGGGTCTCACTCTTGCTCAGGCTGGTCTCGAACTCCTGACCTCGAGCGATCCATCCGCCTCGGCCTCCCAGAGTGCTAGGATTACAGGCGTGAGCCACCGCGCCAGGCCCAACTATTTTATTTTGCTCATGATTTTGAGGGTCAGGATTTCAAGAAGAGCTTAATCTGACAGTTCTCACTCAGGATTTCTCAAACAGCTGCAGTCAGATGTCAGCTGGGGATGGAGTCTCCTGAAGGCTCACCAAGGCTGGATAGCCAAGATGGCTCATTCACGTGGGTGACAGTCGATGCTGCTTATCAGCGGGGAGCTCAGCTAGGCTATCCACCTGGAGTGCCTACCTATGGCTTCTCCATATTCATTGGCCTCTTCACAACATGGTGGCTTCAGGATAGTCAGACAGTCAGACTTCTTCTTCTTCTTCTTTTTTTTTTTTTTTTTTGAGGGTTTCACACTGTTCCCTGGGCTAGAGGGCAGTGGCATAGCTCACTGCCATCTCCAACTCCTGGGCTCAAGAGATCCTCCTGCCTCAGCCTCTTGAGTAGCTGGGACTACAGAGGCATGCCGCCACACCTGGCTAATTTTTAATTTTTTTGAGGGGCAGAGGAGTGTCTCGATACGTTGCCCAGGCTGGTCTTGAACTCCTGGCCTCAAGTGATCCTCCTGCCAGGGTCACATCTTCAACGTGGGCACTCCTGTAGCCGCTTTGGAAATACTGCAATAATTTCAGAATTGGCTGAAGAAACGTATCTTGAAATTAAAAATCACTTAAGCCTATAGAATGTACTTGAGTATACATTTCTTATTAGACGGTATCAAATCTAGGTTGGTAAGTAAATACACATAGGCAACAAACTAAATGGGAATTCAACATTTAGCAGATGCGAGGTTTGGCCCCACCACAAGGTGGCAGGCTTACCCTGTATAGTTCTTCCTCCGCAGGCCTCCGGGAAACCCGGGAAAACAAGCATCATCGAGAAACAAATCTTACGCTTGGATTTAAATACATTAAACCACATCACTTAGGAAATTAACTTTTAGAAAGGATGCCAAAAGTTATTTTGTCAAGATTGTATTTTCTTTCAAAAAATGTTATTTTACATTGTATGGTACTTGAGCAGCAATGACTTTGACCTTCACTAGGACGTTCTACCTCTAGATCTCAATTTCTTCATCTCTAAAATGATGGGTTTGGGCCGGGCGTGGTGGCTCACCCCTGTAATCCTAGCACTCTGGGAGGCTGGGGCGGGAGGATCCTTTGAGCTCAGGAGTTTGAGACAAGCCTGAGCAAGAGCCAGACCCCGTCTCTACTAAAAATAGAAAGAAATTATATGAACAACTAAAAATATATATAGAAAAAATTAGCCGGGCATGGTGGTGCATGCCTGTAGTCCCAGCTACTCGGGAGGCTGAGGCAGGAGGATCGCTTGAGCCCAGGAGTTTGAGGTTGCTGTGAGCTAGGCTGACGCCGCAGCACTCTAGCCCGGGCAACAGAGGGAGACTCTGTCTCAAAAATAAATAAATAAATAAATAAATAAATAAATAAATAAATAAATAAAATGATAGGTTTGGATTACTTACAGTTCCAAAATCATTATACCTCTCTTACAACTGGAAAAAAAAAAAAAGCCTTCATAGTCTTTTCCAGTAAAAGGGATATCAGTCATGTTGCAGTTATGACAGCTTTATAGGGAATGTGGTTTCTGAAGTTAGACTGCCTAGGTTTGAGTTTGAGTTCTGCCATTTATTAAATGGGAAATATTAGGTACAGTACTCTGCCTATCAAAATTTCAGTCTCCTCATCTGTAAAATGGTATAAATTATAGTGTATATTTTATGGGGTTGTTAGGATTAAATGGAAAAAAATGCATGTGTGGCAGAGACTAGCTAACTGTTCACCAAACTATTTCTTTGTCTTCCTGGGCAAACAGCTAACCCATTTTCCATCTTCACTTGCAGTTAATTGTGGCCGTATCACTAAATTCTGGACAGTGGGATGTGAGAGGAAGAAAGGTGTGCTATTTCTAGGCTTAGCTCACAAAAATCTCCCATGTGATGCTCCTTGTACTTCCTTTTCTGCAAAGACCCTGGAAACCACTTGTTAAAGATGGTGGGACTGCAAAATGAAAGGAACTTTGGTCTCTGAATCACAGCTTGGAGGAGAGTTTGCTGCCTACTAGGAACACTATTAATGTCATTACTCAATATTGCAAACCAAAAGCCTAAAACCCTGAATTTAAGACACAAGCAATAGGCTTGGCATGGTGGCTCAAGCCTGTAATCCTAGCACTCTGGGAGGCCGAGGGGGAAGGATTGCTTGAGATCAGGAGTTTGAGACCAGCCTCAGCAAGAGCGAGACCCCGTCTCTAGTGAAAACAGAAAGAAATCAGCTGGGGAACTAAAAATAGGAAAAATTAGCTGGGCGTGGTGGTGCACGCGTATTGTCCCAGCCACTCAGGAGGCTGAGGCAGGAGGATCGCTTGAGCCCAGCAGTTTGAGGTTGCTGTGAGCTAGGCTGACTGGTGCCATGGCACTCTAGCCCAGGCAACAGAATGAGACTTTGTCTCAAAAAAAAAAAAAAAAAAAAAAGGTGTTAAAAGACACAAGCAAAAGTAGTGATCCTGTCTGCAGTATAGATGTGGCCTTTTTCCTTTTTTCCCCCAGCTGTCTTACAGGGTTGTTGAACTTTTTTTCCTCAAAGCTAGAGAAATCTAGTAAATAAAATTGTGTGCGGAAGCAGTAAAAATCTGAGCTATTCAGGCTGGGCACAGTGGCTCACGCCTGTTAACCCTAGCACCTTGGGAGGCTGAGGCCGAAGGATCACTTGAGCCCAGGAGTTTGAGGTTGCAGTGAGGTATGATGATGCCACTGCACTCTAGCCCGGGTCATAGGGCGAGACCCTGTCTCAAATAATAAAATAAAATAAAACTGAGTTATTTGTATATGTAACTTGCAGAAAGTCAATATCTTGTATTTATATTAGTAGTTGCCATATTTTTTGAAAAATTTAATGGAATATAAAAGAAGGGAAATCAAATAAAAAATTCAAGTTGGTATCATCTTGAAAATAATATTTAAAATTACTTCTTCCTTGTGATTACTTTGGCCCATGTTATGATTCACTCAATGGTTTCTCTATTTCTCACAGTGCTTACCTTTCTTTGTTGAAAATGTCTTTCTTGGCTACAACCCCTTTTGCTGTTTTAGTGCTTCTGCTCATACCAATCTCCAGTTTTCTCTGATTAATGAAATTCTACCTCTCTTAAAGCCCAGATCAAATTTCATGTATTAATATTTGGTCAAAGCCTTCCGAGATATCCCAATGGGAAGGGACCCCACATCCCCTGAACTGCAATGCTTAGACCCATCTCAGGCTCTTACTGTTTGCTGTTTTCTATCCTAGCTTTATTTCCGGGTGGGTTTATATAGCTTGCTTCTCCCTAATCAGATTGTAAACTCCCTCATGGGAAGGATTGTACTTTTTTCTTTGTATAAAATAGTAAAAGTTCTGTGCAAACAGCTATTGATGATTAACTCATTCAGCTAAAAGCCAAGTATATGAGATTTCCCCTAACGTTTTAATATGTATCTTTCATGGAGTTTTATAAGAATGAAGAGCAAGACCCCTCATTGATATTCCTTCATGAATGAATAATAATTTATTAATATAATTGCAGAACAATAGCAGCAGGGATGGTATTTTATAGTCAGTGGTTGTGGTTAGAGGAATTTTACAAAGAATAAATTAGTGCCTGTTTTTCCACATTGAAATGAGGACTATTTTATAGGTACTGCCAATTAAACTTATTTTGCTTTTATCCTTCAGCCTAACTATTCACTTTTTTTCTTTTTTTGAATATTTAAGATGTTTTCTTTAAAAATATTTAGTTATAGCTAAAACTTTTAACATTGTATACTTCACCATCATTGGGACCTTAGAATATCTTGCCTTTCATCTTTAATTTGATTGCTATTTAATGTTCTAGTTCTACTCTGTGCTTATCCTCTAAAAATTAGTCATTTCTTTGCTCATCGTTGACTCTTGCATCCTAATCTTTTCTGCTGGGTTTATTTTTCCTCTTTCTAAACTACATCCTTCAGAACTTCTTTCAGTAAGGGTTTGTGATGGGAAATTCTCTTAGTCTTGGCTTGAAGATGTCTTTATTTTATCCCCACCTTTGAATGCTAATTTAACTAGATAGAGAATTCCAGATTAACAGATATTTAATCCCTCATCAATTTGAAGATATTCCATTATCCTCTGGCATCTACTGTTGGAAACAAGAAGCCAAGCTTTCAGTCTAACATGTTGTTTCTTTACAAGTAATGTGACTTTCGGGCCCATCCTTAACATTTACAGAACCCATTGCAAAACTACAAATGGAGGCCTACGTGGCAGATATCTAAAAATTTGTAAGTTAAAAATCAAGCAAACAACATGTTACATAGAGTATGTTCTATCCTCCTATCTTGACAGATGCAGCTTTTTCATGACCTGGATGTCCAAGCTTCGACTTTGGATTCCTGGAATCCTAAGGGTTTCATACTGGAACTTGGCAGGGTAGGGAGTGATTGCCACGCTGGCCCCCACCCCTCAGCTCATCCCCCTCCTTTTGCAATCCTGGCTTCATGTGGCACTGCAGCAGGCTTCACACACATGCCTGTGGACCCTCCGCTTCCAAGCTCTGTCCACATTCCCACAAACAGCCACCTCCCTGGCTCTAGAGGTGTGCAGTCTGTCCTTGCAGGGAAGGACCT
The DNA here is from genome assembly GCF_020740605.2 of Lemur catta. NCBI lineage: Eukaryota > Metazoa > Chordata > Mammalia > Primates > Lemuridae > Lemur > Lemur catta. The sequence goes on from NC_059140.1 coordinate 65,009,571, forward strand.
AGGGAAGAGGTTCACACAAGTCCTGGAAGTGGGGTGGAGCTGTCTGGGCAGGAGCTCCAGGGTCTTGGGCATTTGGAACATGGTTTGGAGGGAAGGGGCAATCTTTGGGAAGTCATCTTTCCTTGACACTGCAATAACCGCCTCCATGGTTCCTCCCCATCCGATCTGTTCCCCACACTGTATCCAAGAGAATTTTTAAAAAACATAAATCACAACATTTTACTCTCTTGCTTTAAAACTCTTTAAAGGCTTCTCATTGCATTTGAAATAAAACCCTTTAGAAAGACTACAGACCTCTGGGTGTCACTAAAACATGCCGGGCTCTTTGGGAACAGCTTTTATCCATGATGTTTCTCTTTCTAGAACACACTCTCTTTCCTTTTCTTCACGTGGCTAACGTCTGCATGTTCTGTAATTCTTGGCTTCAGTGTCACCTCCTCCCCAAGTACATCTTCCCTGTTATCTGTTGTCACTGCATCTTGTTCATTTCCTTCAGAGTACAGGTCACAAATTTATTTTACTTGTTTGCTGCCTTCTCCTCTAAAGTGTAATCTACAGAGAGACTGTCACAGATAAGATGTCCTAGGAAGCCGACTCTGAGATGGAGATTAGCACGAGGGAAGTTTACCAGGTCGTGCTCCAATCAACATCTATGGAACACAAGGAAGTAGGATTGGGCATCAGGCAGGCAGTGAACCCCAGCTGCCTGGAAGAGGCCTGACTGTGAGTAAGGCAGCTCTCTTCAGCTGAAGCAATCCCAAGAGGGCTATCAGTGTATGAGCTTTCCAGAAGCTGGGGGAATAAATCCTTCAGTCTTAAAGGAGAGACTGGGTAAAGCAGCACAGTACCCATGAAAGAAACCATTACTATTTTATTCACCAGTGTATACCCAGAGATTAATACAGTGTCTAGACATGGCAGGCATTTGAAAGATCTTTCTGAATAAATAAATTACTGAAATATCCTGCTTTCCTTTGTTTGAAATATAAAGGTCATATCTTTTGGAGTTTTTATTGGTTTGTTTGTTTTTTGAGACAGAGTCTTGCTCTGTCACCTGGGCTAGAGTGAAGTGATGTGATCATAGCTCACAGCAACCTTGAGCTCCAGGACTTAAGTAATCCTCCTGCCTCCCAAGTAGCTAGGACTACAGGCACTCGCCACCACACCCAGCTAATTTTTCTATTTTTTGTAGAGATGGAGTCTTGCTCTTGCTCAGGCTGGTCTCGAACTCCTGGCCTCAGGTGATCCTCCTGCCTTGGCCTCCCAAAGTGCTAGGATTACAGGCTTGATTAAGGTCACATCTTATCCCACTTTCCAACATTTCACTGTGAAAATTTCAAAGCTTAAATAAGAGTATATAGAGAACACCTCCCAGATTTAACAATTGTTAACACTGCCATATTTTCCCGCTCTTTATGGATATGGATATGTATAGTATTGTTTTTTGCTGAACCATTTGCAGACCTCATTACACTCTGTTCTTAAATATTCTGGTATGCATCTCCTGAAAATGACATCCTCAATGATACTATTATCACATCTAAAAAACTAACAGTAATCCCCTAACGTCATCTAATATCCAGTCCATATTAAATTTCTATAATTCTCCATAAAATATTATTTATAGTTTTTAAAAAAATGTATAGAACCAGGATTCTATCCAAAGTTCATGCATTGCATTTGAATGTGTTTCTTTAGTCTCTTTTAACTTAGAACAGTCCTGTGTTTTTTTTCTATAAACTTAACTTTTTGAAGAAACCAAGGCTAGGAGTGTACTTGTCCACCATTCTGTATTTGTCTTTTTCTTCATAGTGTCATTTAATTTGTTCCAGATAACTTCACCTTTAATATTCCAAACCAATGAGTCAAGCCCAATCTGAGAATAATCTTACTATCTCCATCACTACTCTGGGGTCTCTCCAAGAAGTCTTCAAAATGCATATTAACATCCAGAGAGGATCAGTTCTGTTTCACAGTCAATTGCAATCTTCTCGGAAGACTAGTGACCTTGTATCTCCTACCAGAAGCTGGTGGCCTCCTAATGAGCCATGGTGCTACCACAGCTAAATGCAGGTAGAACAAAGATGATGGCTGATAAATTAAAAATAAATAAATAAATACGTCACTGTCAGCTGACATGGACAGTGCAGGAATTCCATATTTAAGAAGCTATTTCACAGGACAAAGGACAAGGAAGCAATTCTAAACAGAGGGTTTTGAGTCCATTTTATGCCTAAAGGAGATTTTATGTGGAGTGATATTGACAGTCACAAAAGGTGCTATGTTTGGAAGCGTTTTGTGCCTAGTCTAGGGAGCAGTGTGGGTTTATCTCACACCACCTGTTCAGTACAGGATCTGCCTCAGTGCAGGCGAAGGTATGAGTCAGCAGACTAGTCTACTGTAGCCAGGGCTAAACCACTTATTTGTTTATTTAATATGTTTGTCTGGTGAATAGAAAGTTTCATCTGGTTCTTGGGGTGAAGGAAAAAGGGAATTAGAATAATTTCATTCCAATTCTCTATCACCTCTTCTCTCAGTGTTTTCCCCCTGTTCTATGCAACGTTTATCTATCCCAACTATAAAAACAGAAGTTGTCACCACAGTAGTTTGATAGATGTTTAAGGCTGTAAAACTCATTGTAAACTTAAAACGATTCCACCTTGATTTTCAATTAGCTTTGCCCTGTTTGGTTAAGCTAATTGAAAATCAAGGTGGAATCGTTTTTTAGAGATACATTCTGTATTTTATTATATTTGTAAAATCCTGAAACAGTTATGTCATCCTCAATTCTCAAAATTAATCATATCGTTGTTGAGACTGTCAGAACAGATTTCCTGACTGTGTCAGATGAGAAGGAAGCAATCTTACATGGTGACCTAAACATTGCCTGGCCTATGTAGCCATTACAAGAGTCGGTCCTCTGGCTTGTTTCTCTGAATCTTGGCCACCTCCAAGAGCAGAGAAGAAGCAGAGAAGAAAAGGGAGATAATAGGGGTGTTTCTAGCTGTTTTCATTCTCTCAGAACAGTTCTTTGAGGAAGTAACTGAAATCGCTTTTAATATTGCTTGCCCAATAGAAAGAACTTTCCATCGGCCTGTGAAAAACAAATGTACTGCTAAGGATCAGAAGATTTTATTGGCTAAGATGGTTCAGCTGAAGGAGTTGGGACTGATTGCCTGACCCACACCTGCCCAAATTGACGTTCACAGACGAGAAGCACGGTGGAGGAAAAGAGAGTGAACAAAAGAGGAGTTTCTCATTTTCCATTTATTGAGAGATTAACTTTTGAAATGAGAGTCTGAAGCCCCCAAAAGTGATTAGAATCGTTCTATGTTCTATTCCATCTTAAACTTTACATTATTTTATTAGGTTTTTGACAGATACTTTTTAATCAGCATAATCATGAATTAGCATTTTAAGAGGAGTGGTTCCCCTCCACTCCCCCACCTGCTGGAGGTAGAGCCCAGTTTCTTCCTTAATTTACTAAATTGAGTTCTTTTGCCCTGTAGAAAAAATTTAGAGGGCTCTACAATCATCTTCTTTGGAACAAGTAATTTTGCTACTTTTAGATAATAATCATAGAGAGCTTTTAGATTTTTAAAAAAATGTAAAAAATCATCCAGCACTGGTTTAACCCAATTTTAGATGAAGAGTCCATTATGTGTGTGTTTGATGGAAAGTTACTCAACCAATAAGTAATACTAATACGAATAAGTGTCATTCTTTCATCAAAAATTAACCTAATTAGGTTTTCTTCATCCTAGAGGTAAATGAAGTCATCAAGGACAGTGATACAGGGTTGCTTGCGTTTCCCTAAACCATTATTACTGTTTCATGCCTTACTACCTTTGAACATACTGCCTCTCTCCTGGAATGTCTTTCCTTCCCTTCATCTACTGCCTGTCCTCCAAATTCACCTTCCCAGGAAATTTTTTCCTGACTCCCTGATTTGTGGTCCCTTATTTGTGTTCTCTTAGCTCCTTGCATCATGATATTTTTCACCTGGTACTGGAATAATGAACCAGAGTACACATTCCTTGTCAGCAACCCTGTCTCATTCAGCTTTTCATCCTCCAAGATGCACCAAGTATGGCATCTGACACAGAAAAAGCAGGGAGCACTCAGGAAATATTGGATGACTCATACAGCACGTCCCTGTTGTTTTCCTCAAACATGTTTTACAGAAGTTCTTTTGATCAGGCTCCAGCCAAAAGAAACTGATTTCAGTTTCTTTGAGTAAAAAAGGTCTCTTTTAGTAAATTAGCTGAACTTCTACTACTTTGGGAAAGCCACTTTATTCAGTGGATATTGAGGGTCTATCACATGCCAGGGACTATACTAAGCCCAGAGAGTCCTCTTCAAAGAGTTTATAATGTAGGGGAGAAGATAGCAACAGACAATACCTCTTACAGGAAATGTACAGTTCCAGGCAATATGAGATTTACGTCAGAATACGGGCAGTGTTTTAGGAATCAGGGAAGAAGTTGCACCTGACACTGTCTGAATGAACTTCAATTGCTGAAGCTGTTGAATCAGGGAGGAGGATGCAGGGAAGGCAGACAATTAAGAATAAGTAGGTGGTATTTGACCTGGATTATGAAAGATGAGTAGGAGACTGGTGTGTACTTTGGAGACTGTTAAAGAAAGTGTAGAACCAGACTGCAGTTAAAGCGGTAAAAACATTTTATTCACGAACTATTGCAATAAGGGAAAAGAGACCTCAGAATAGATACAGAACTGAGCTCAAAGTTTCTGAATAAAATGTTTTTACTGCTTTAACTAGGGCCCGGCTCTGGTTTTCTTTAAGGGTGGGAGGTAGTGATTCAGGACATTTCAGATAGAGGCAAAAGAATGAACGAAGCAAAGGGGAGTAAAGCAACTTGGGGGAACAAATGATCCAAAGGAAGTCAAGCAGCCAAGGAAAACAGGAATTCTCTGTAGCCAGAGCCTACAGTAGTGTTGGGGAAGTGGCAGGAGATGAAGAAAAGTAGGTTTTTAGTAATTCAAGGAGTTGTTTGGTGATATTTAGAAAACGAAATGTTTTTGTTTATTCATGGGAACTCAAATGGGAAAGGTAAATTTGAACAAACTTGCTTGGAATGCTATGCCAGGAAGTATGGACTTGATGCCGTAGAGCAAACTGGAGCTGTACAGTATTTTATAAGGACGGTTGTAGTCTCAACAGGTGACAAGCTGCAGCGGCACGAAGCTGTCCCTCTCCTGGCTTCGGTTTACTCACTTATAAGAAACGGGTTAGGTCAGATGCCCTCTTAGGTCCCTTCTAACCTTGACAGCTTGCTTCCAAGGTACCGCTGCCTTCCGTCCATTACCTGGCGCCTGCGCCTCACCTGCTCCTTCCTTATCTCGGTCCATTTGCCACCTTCCCTAGCCCCTGGCCGTCCTCACGTGCTTTCAATCCGGAGGTGGGCGCGGGAAGAGAGAGACACATCTCCAGGTAAAACAAATGGGTCTGCTCTCCGCGGCCCTTCGTCCCAGGCAGCACCACCTGGGGGGTCTCTCAGGGCCAGACGCGCCCTAGAGTGGGCAGGGAGCCGGGTTTCCCGGTCGCTTTTCCGCCCTGGGTCCCCTGGGGTGGGAGGCCGGCCCTCTCCACAGCCAAGCCACCTCCGGGAGGGGCGCAGGAGCCCGCCCCTCGCTCCTCCCTGCTTTCCCCGGAGACAAAAGCCACGAGGCTTCGCCGCGACTCTCCGGTGGCAGGGCCTCGGGGCTGGCCTCGGACGGCCAGTGGGCTCCTCCAGAAGTCCCGGGGCCGAGGGAGCAAACAGCAGGACTCCTTCCGGCCGCCCGGCCGCGCAGGGCGGGGCGCCGGGCTCCGGAGCGTCCCGGGCGCGCGCGGCACCGGGTCACGTGAGGCGGCCTGGGCCACGTGACCCGGCGGGCCCGGCGCCCTCGCGCGCGGCCTCCGGCTCCTCCCCTTCGGCGCCACCGCTCGCTCCCATTTTTAAGGCCGGCGGAGCTTCCGAGGTCCCCGGGGCGCCCTGGCGGCTGGGCACGGCAGCAGCTGGCCTCGCAGGTAGCTGGTGGGCGCCGGGTGGAGCTCGCAGAGGCCGCTTCCCTCCCGCCCTTCCCCTGCTTCCCTTCCCCGCCCGCCGGGCCGGGTGTGCCCCGTTACTCCTGCACCTCCTGCCTCCCTCCCTCCGGCTCCAGGTCCGCCCCGCGGGGTGCTGTGCCCGGGGCGAGTGATGGGGCCGTCGGCCGCGGCGCTCACACCTCTGCTAAAGGAGGAGGAGGAGGAGGGAAGGGTGGGCAGAGGCGAGGGAAAGTTTTCCGTGCTCCGTCTCTGTTTTGAGCTGAATGGACTCGGTTTTGCTCGTAGCTGAAGTTTGTCACTGCTCTGGGCGCCGCTTTGCTGAGAGGAAACCTCCCCTCTGACTCTCCCCATCCTTACTCGGCCTTTCCCAACAGTTTAGCATTTCTCCTTTGCCTCCCGAAGGTAGTGCTGTCACAAACCGTATTCTTGACTGTTTCCCTTTCCCCTACGATACGCAGTCCAGAAAGGGGGGACTCCCTTAGCGGAGACCTTTATCCAGGAGCGCGGTGAACTGAGTGAATGACGTTTCCCTTGTCCTGCCTCTGATTTTATTTAAGGTGACCATCGAGTACGCTCTGTTCTGCTCTCGTAAGTGGCTTTTTGTTTTTATTTATTTGCACGTGAGACACTTCAAAGCCATCTGCAGAACTCTTTGCAGCTAGGAATTACAATTTTATAAAGCAATCTTTTACTAATGCTTTTTAAAAACCAGATTTATGGTCTTTTTTTGCCTTTGCCCTACCCTTTTTTGGGGAAAGATTAAAGCCCTTAGAGGGCAAAAGCTGACTTTCTGAAACTGGTGTGTATGATGTTGGAAGAAATGGAAAAATGATTGAGACTTGACGGCAGTTTATAGTATACTTTAAATTTTAGAGTATCCATTTCAAGTGAGCACTGGGTGAATTTTACCCCTTTGAACTGCTTTCAGGGTTAAGTGTGTAATTGTATATTTAGATTCTATTAATATAGCAGTTCATCTGTGGGATGGATTCTAATCCATTTAATCCATCGTGTGAAGACCAGTCTATTTATTAATATTTCTAGACAGATCCTTTTTCTTCCACCCTCTAGTCTGTTTCTCTTGAAGAGGAAGCATGTTAATCTTCAAAGAGATTTCTTTTGCAAGTGATTTTTGTTTGTGTGATCCAAATGATCAAGTTCTGGGAACTTCAGAAAACAAATAGCCATAAAATTCAAAGCTGTGAAGCTTGTAGCTTTAAGAAAAGTCTTTGGAAATTTTTAAAATTAAAGAGTGCTGGCGGGGCGTGGCGGCTCACTCCTGTACTCCTAGCACTCTTGCAGGCCGAGGTGGGAGGATTGCTTGAGCTAAGGAGTTCGAGACCAGCCTGAGCAAGAGTGAGACCCCGTCTCTACTAAAAAATAGAAAGAAATTTGGCTGGGCAACTAAAAATATGTTAAAAAAATTAGCCAGGCTTAATGGCCCACACCTGTAGTCCTAGCTACTTGGGAGGCTGAGGCAGGAGGATCACTTGAGCCCAGGAGTTTGAGATTGCTGTGAGCTAAGCTGATGCCACGGCACTCTACCAGGCAACAGAGCGAGATTCTGTCTCCAAAAAAAATAAAAAAAGTGCTGGTATTGGTCAGACGTGGTGGCTCACACCTGTGATCCTAGCACTCTGGGAGGCTGAGGCAGGAGAGTCACTTGAGCCCAGGAGTTTGAGGTTGCAGTGAGCTGTGATAACAGCACTGCACTCTATCCCAGGCAACAGAGTGAGACTCTCTCTTAAAAAAAAGAAAGTGCTGGTATGTTCCAGCAAGAGGTTGTCCCCATCTTGATAAACAGGAGCTGAGGAGTCAGAGACGTGTCCTCCTTTTCCTGAGAATCATTGTGGGGATAAGGAAACTGTGAAGGAAAGTGAAAGACCTTTATTATTATGATGATATTCCTTCTGTGTCTACTACATTAAACGTCATGCATAGGAAACAAGATTTGGACCCTTAAGGGATCTAGAGTCCAGGCAAGGCATTAGGACACATTTTTAAAAAATTATTGTATTTTTTTAAAAAAATCTAAAAGTGTCACATACTGTGTACATGTTGAGGAATGCAAAAGAGGGGTGTGATGAGTGTTGGCTGTATTTAACCAGAATAGACTTACTAGAGGAGATCAGTTAATAAAATAATTATCTAAATCAATTATGTATTTGATCCACAATATGGACTTAATTTTTAAAAAACTTTCTAAGTACATTTAGTGCACAATATAGATTTGTTTTTTCTTTAACTTTGCAAGCCAAGAATGGAAGAAAATTTAGAAAATACAGACAAGTAGAAAGATGAATGCATAGGACCTATAATTATACTATCTAAAGAGTTAATATTTTGGATTATAAGTACTTTTTGCTATACACATTTATTGGGTTCCTTTGTTCAGATAGCAAGATCTCAGATTGTAAGGGATACTATGATATCCAAATCTAGCTTATTCCTGAACTTAGGAGAGCCAGTAGCAAGTTTTGGTAATGAAGAACTTTCCCAGATCTATTTGATTCTTGAGTTTAGATAATTTGGATAGGAAGAATTCAAATAGCTAGGGTTACCTCTATATTTTTTAGTATTAGATACACTTTTTTTTAATTTCAGCATATTATGGGGGTACAAAAGTTTAGGTTATGTGTATTGCCCTTACCCCCTCTCCTCGGCAAATCAGAGCTTCAAGTGTGTCCATCCACTAGACGGTGCTCATTGCACTCATTATGTATGGATACACCCATCCCCTCCCCCCCCACATCTGCCCGACACCCGATTAATATTATTCCTAAATGTGCTCTTAGGTGATGATCAGTGAAACCAATTTGATGGTGAGTACATGTGGTGCTTTAGATACACTTTTAAAAATGAAATGTTCATGCATATGCGATAACAAATTGTAAGGTGTGAAATGACTTGCGGAAGTGATGAATCTTATCCAGGGAATACTATGCTCAGACCATTCCTAAAGAATGGTGTCTATCTTTCCCACAACCCCAGAAAAGAAGATTCCATGGCTTTTCTGAGATTAACATTCCACAGGGTCAGCTCTTTGCCATGATATTCTTTCTGATGCTTCAGAAAAAATTCTAGTTTTAGAAATAGACATGGTCTATCCCCTCTCAAATGCTTCAATCCTGAACTCAAGTGGTATAGTGGGAACATCCAATAGTATTGTTTATAACTGTGGTAGATTGTTTCCAAAGATGACTGCCAGCAGTTAGTTCTTCCCAACTCCATACTTGACTGCCAGCTCCTCCCATCAAGAGATAGAGTCTCTTTCTGCTCCATTTGGATCTAGGATGGCGCTGTGACTTGTTTTGATCAACGGAAGGTGGTGTTTTGATCAATGGAGGATGATTCTGTGCCAGTTCTGGGCATAGTCCTTAAAGTGTATGGCAACTTTAGCTTTTACTGTCTTGGAAGCCAGTCAGCATGTGTAGAAACTTAAGCTAAACTTGGTGAAAGAGCCCTCAGGAGTGTCCCAGGCATGCGAGGGAAGCTTGTTTTAGCCCTAGTTGAGCTCCCAGTGCCTGCAACCTCATGAGTAACACCAGCTGGGTGCACTCAAAACACAGACTGGAAAGAAATAAATTGTTAACTTTTTTTTTTTTTTTGAGACAGAATCTCACTTTGTTGCCCGGGCTAGAGTGAGTGCCATGGCGTCAACCTAGCTCACAGCAACCTCAAACTCCTGGGCTTAAGCAATCCTACTGCTTCAGCCTCCCGAGTAGCTGGGACTACAGGCATGCGCCACCATGCCCGGCTGATTTTTTTCTATATATATTTTTAGTTGTCGAGATAATTTTTATTTCTATTTTTAGTAGAGATGAGGTCTCGCTCAGGCTGGTCTCGAACTCCTGACCTCGAGCGATCCACCTGCCTTGGCCTCCCAGAGGGCTAGGATTACAGGCATGAGCCACCGCGCCCGGCCCTGTTAACTGTTTTAAGCCACTGAGTTTTGGGATGGTATGTTACTCAGCAATAGATAACTAAAACAACAACACAGCCTCTTATACTATAAAACTCTTGGTATAAATCTAGGTCACATATAAATTAGTGACATATGAGTTGTGCTCAGTAACCGTGAGCACAAAATTGTTGTCAACCTATGAAGTAGCATGCTTTAATGATAAATCTTTTTTTTTTTTTTTTTTGAGACAGAGTCTCGCTCTGTTGCCCGGGCTAGAGTGAGTGCCGTGGCGTCAGCCTAGCTCACAGCAACCTCAAACTCCTGGGCTTAAGCGATCCTACTGCCTCAGCCTCCCGAGTAGCTGGGACTACAGGCATGTGCCACCATCCTGGCTAATTTTTTCTATATATATTTTTAGTTGTCCAGATAATTTCTTTCTATTTTTAGTAGAGACGTGGTCTCGAACTCCTGTCCTCGAGCGATCCACCTGCCTCGTCCTCCCAGAGGGCTAGGATTACAGGCGTGAGCCACCGTGCCCGGCCCCACAGCTTCTCTTATACCTCTGCGTCAGATTCCCCTCCCCGCTACTTTCTCAAAAACCTTATTTAATTCTTGTATCCTCTCCTCTATCTTTGATCTTTCTACTGGCTCCTCATTAGCATTTAAACGCATTCAAGTCTCTCGCACATTTAAAATAAAAAGATTAACAAAAAATGTCCCTCCATCTCATCCTACGATTACTACCCTATTTCTGTTTTTTTCCTTGGCAATTTTCTTGAACAAGTTGTTTATACTCATTGCTTCCTTTTCTTCATCTTTCACATACTTCTCAACCTGCTGCATTCTGGCTTCTTCTTCCCGTAACCTCAGCGAGACTCTTCTTGTTAAGGTCACCAATGACTCTCCCTGTTAAATCCAATGAACATTTCTCAGCCCTTACCTTGTTGGTGTCTCAGCAGTATTCGACACTAACATACCTCCTTGTGATGCTCACGTCCTGGACTTCCATGACACTGTCCTCTCCTGGTTTTCCTCCTGCTCTGCCTGTTCCTTCACGGTGTGTTCTGTGAGGTACTCCTTGTCCCTTTACTATTGGAGTTTCTTAGAGTTCTGTTCAAGATCCTCTGTTGTTCTTACACCACATACATTCTCCTGGGTGGTCTCATGCCAAATTCTCAAGTCTCCAATCCAGACCTTTTTCTTGAGCTTCGATTTATAAATCTATCTGTTGGGACATGTCTGCTTTAATATCCCACAGATACCTGAATTTTAAAATGTCCAGAGTAGAACTTGTTGCCTCTGAAACCTGCTGTGTTCTCTGCTCACTCACTGCGCTGAGCATCTGGTGTAATCCTTGCCTCTGCCTTTCTCCTTATCCAGCTCCCTTCGTCCCATTCAGTTGGCCACAGAATCCTCTGGAGTTTCCCTCTTGTCTGGTTTTCTCCATTTCCCTGGTGTGGGCTTGCATCTTTCTTTCCTGGCTTACCAGAGCCTCCTTGGGCTCCCTCTAAGCACTGGTTTCTTGCCCCCATCTAGTCTCTACATTCAGCTATAGTCATCTTTCCCAGACCTGCATCTGGTCCTGCCACTTCCCTGCCTAAGACCCTTCAGGGAATACATGGTGCTCTTAGGATAAAGCCTGAGCTGTTGGCTACAGCCATGCTGACTGACTGTCTTTCAGTTCCTTCTCCAGGCCTTTACCTAGCTACGTGCTCACTGTTGCAGGTGCTACCTCTTCAGGTAGATGAAGCACACCTTCCAATTGTGGTGCTTCCACAGCATCTGAGCCTTCCCATCAGAGCACTGACCACACTGTTGTGAGCATCAGTTTATGTGTCTAGATTCTGCCCCCGCCGCCATGTAAGTTCTGCTGGGAGCCGAGGGTCATGGTGTTGTCTCCGTGTCCTATTTACCTATTTTGTAAATATTTTTTGCTTTACTGTCCTGCTTGTTTATGGGTTTTGTTTATAGGTTCTGCCTTTCCATTGCTGGAATTTTAGTTTGACTGTAGGTCATTGCAAAGTACAGTTCATACTTTTCATATAGCCGGAGAGTAGTATTTGAAATCACTTTTGGGATATTCATATACAAAAGGTTTGTGAAACCATAAATAGATTTGAACTTGACCCTTCTATTCCGGCCTTGAACTTGTATCATTGTGTTTTACTCATTAACCTTTGACTATTATTGTGTTTTTATCCATTTCTTTAATCTTTGACCTATTTTTATCTGGTCTATTTTGTGATATCTGTATGTTCGGTGCAGCAGAGAACGAAACTGTAGAAAAACATTATTTCTAAACATTGAGATTTCTTTTCTGGTTTTCTTTTGAAAATAATAATATCCCATAAAAGCAGTACTTTTATAAGATCACAGTCAGCTTCACAACCCTGGATATGTTTTTTTTTTTTTTTTCATTTTTTGTTTTTGTTTTTTTTTACTGCTAATACTGTTGCCACTTGGGTTGTTTGCTTTTCTAACCTGAGCACATGGTTCCAGTAAAACTATTCCTTTATTTACAATGAGCAGTCATATTCCCTGTGTCCTAGAATTGCCTAAAGCTTCAGTGCAGTGGAGTGAAAGCAGCCCCATGGGTGATGGGGCTAAAGAAATGCTTCCAGAGGCCATTATTACAGTCGTGCTTTAAGTCATATAACTTAACTAGCAATTGGGAAATGACAGTTCTAAGACCTTACCTTTTCCTCTTAAATGAGTGATGAATTTGAGTAAAACAGATGAGGCAAAAGGCAGTCACAGTCAGTGTTAGGAAATTCAAAAACAGCAGTAATGCTGTTCTTTAAATGAAGGTGGGAAGATTACCTTTAGCTACCTGTAGAGGTGGCTTCCACTGCATCTTTATGAAGAGTGGTGTCTCAGCAAATCTGACACTTTTCTCCCTTGTACTATCGAATGGGGGAAATGGTTTAAAGTTGTATTTTTGTTTGAGGCTGATTCTATCTTAGAGGCTTACCTGGACCTGGGAAATACATTCAGTGTCTAAATCAGGGGTGTAGCATCTACTCAGTCTCAAAAAGCCCATCAAAATAAGTATGGAAGAAATTGGTAAGAGTGACATTTGGCTCTTCTGTACCTTCAGAGGGTTTTGAATTGCTTTTGTTGTAGTGTAGGTGAAAGACGTAAGTTATAATGTTGTATACAAAAAAGCTTACCTAAAACCCTAGAACTCTCTATGTACGTTTTCCTAGAATTACTCAAAAATAGAGAAAAGATGGTCACATCCTTAAATTTTTTGTGCTTAAATGGGAACTTGTATCAGGTAAAAAAGGAAGATGGCAGCTGGGTGTGGTGGCTTATGCCTGTAATCCCAACACTTTGGGAGGCTGAAGTGGGAGGATCACTTGAGCCCAGGAGTTCCTAGAGCAGCCTGGGAAATATAGTGAGACCTCTACAAAAAAAAAAAAAAAATTAGCCGGTCATGGTGATGTACATCTGTAGTCCCAGCTACTCGGGAGTCTGAGCCAGGAGGATCCCTTGAGCCCGAGAATTGGAGGTTGCAGTAAGCTATGATTGTACCACTGCACTCTAGTCTGGGTGACAAAGGGAGACCCTATCTCAAAAAAAAAAGAAAAGATGGCTATGAAGAACACTTGTTTTTTGAGGAAACTGAATGATCTTTGCTGAGGAAATACTTAATATTCTAGCAAATGATAAAGTATGAGAGTTTGGTTTCTGGGGTTTCATGTAACAGTTTTCTGGGATATATAATTTTTTCCCATTTAACACATTAACATGTATCACATGTACTGTGTACTTGCATGTGGCATCCCATCATTTGCTTAATTATTCCAGTTGTATTTGCATTCTAAGTTCCTACTTACTTAGGATCTGACTGTTAGACCTTCAGCTCCTCAGAGGCAGGGACCACGATTGTCTTATTCTTTATGATGTTCATAGCATTCTTGGTATCTGGGGTCACAGCAGAAGAATTAATTTAGGCTGTTAAAGTTGGCCTTCTGTATCTATGGGTTGCAAATCTGTGGATTCAACTAACTGAGGATTGAAAATATGCGGAAAAAAAATTGCATCTGTATTCAACATGTACAGAGTTTTTTTCTTGTCATTATTCCTAAGCAATACAGTATAACAGCTATTTACAAGCCTTTACGTTGTATTAGGTATTACAAGTAATTAGAGATGATTTAAAGTATATGGGAGGATGTGTGTAGGTTATATGTAAATACTATGCCATTTTATATCAGGGACTTGAGTATCCACAGATTTTGGTATCCTCCAGGTTCCTGGAACCAATCCCCCAAGGATACTGAGGGAAGACTATTTTTTTCACATTATTACATGGTAGTGCTTTTTTGTGAGGCATCCTAAACTTTATCAGTAGCTCATTGACTATAAATAAATTCCTATTGTAAGGAAGCTTAGTAACTTAAACTGATAACAAAAATCACCCCTTCAGTTTTTGAAAATAGAGAAACCTCTATTAGGAATTTTCAGTGTAAGTGCTTTGAAAAATTTTTGCAATTAGAAAAGTCATTTTGCGTGTTTGACATTGCTATTTCAAGTAGTCTAAACCTGGCTATAGCTTACGTGCTGAAGAATGTTTAGGCCATTTTAAGTGGATTGTTCCAGCATTCAGAGTCCTTCTTCCAGTTCCCTCTGAGAATCGGCTTTCAATAAAGAATGACACAAATTCATTTCATGCTCCAAAAATGACACTGGAAGAGTCAGAATCTTGGTGCTGACCAGTCCTGAAGGGTTGCTCACATTATTCTGACCTCTTTTCCTTAGAAATCTTTTAGGTCAGCAGAACACAGGTCTGAGGTAAAAAGTTCTGTTGGAGGTATCAGTCTCATGTGACAGGTATATTCTGGTTAGAATGGGGGGGAAGTTGAAGTCTGTGTGGAAGCCACATGCTTATAGGTCAACCATAAATTCCTAGTATTTTTTAATTTTGAGACCATTATTTCATTAAAGTCAAAGTTTTCCTGTACTATTTTTCCCCATTTCCTGTTTTTCAAACTCTGTAAACATATTCAAATATATTTTTGCTAGATCAGTAAAATATTAATAGAATCCTCCCCCACCTTTCCTTAATACTTGGTTCCTAGGGGAAAGTAACATAAATGTGCTCTTAGAGGAATCAAAAGATTGGTTGCTACATTACTTCTCCAGTCCTCCAGTTCTAAATGTAGATTTCTAAAATTGGATGGTCTGTGTTTGTCCTCCTGACTGAATTTACTTTCAGTGTATAAACCTTTTTTCTTCCCCAGGCCACAGTTCTCTGAGGGACAGTGCCAGTTGCTAGGAAAAGTCATCCCAGGGAATGGATATTGATGTATAGTACTAATAATGCAGGATATATTTTTAAGTGCTAAAGAAAATATGGAGATCCAAGTGGGTTGGCATATTATTCTTTTTGAGGTTGTTAAATTCTTTTCCTACTTCTGCTTGCATTTCTCTTTTCTGTTCTACCCTTCTTTATCTCCATACAATAAAAAAAAACCATTGATTCACTTATTAGTAATGCACAGTGAGTGATAATTCAGGCTGAAGATATCAGTGCTATGTATGTGAAAGTATTTCCTAGGTAAAATAATAGATAAAAAAGGTTGCAAAAAATTGCCATCTTAATGAGGTACTTCAGAAGTAACTATTTTATATGACTGACATGCTGATTACAACTCATCATTTTTATGATTATCAATCAAGCCCTGGAAGGACCTCTCATCTTAGTAAGTGAGATTTGGTCTAGTTTGAATTGCTGTATGTGCTGGGAAGTTCTAAGGAGGCTGTATTTCTTTTGGAAATGTTCAGTGGAGCATTTCTCTAATCTGAACTTGTGTTCCCAAGACAGAATTAATGAAGTATGATTATACTTTCCCAAAAGTATTTTTTAGGACTGAAACCTTTCTACTTTAATTTTAAAAATGTATCTTTGAGGCCGCGTGCAGTGGCTCATGCCTGTAATCGTAGCACTTTGGGACGCCAAGGCAGGAGGATTGCTTGCGGCCAGGAGTTTGAAACAAGCCTGAGCAAGAGCGAGACCCTGTCTCTATTAAAAGAAAAAAGAAAAATTAGTCAGGCATGGTGGCATGTACCTGTAGTCTTACCTACTCAGAAGGCTGAGGCAGGAGGACCCATTGAGCCCAGGAGTTTGAGATTGCAGTGAGCTATGATGAGGCCACTGCATTCCAGCTGGGTAACAGAGTGAGACCCTGTCTCAAAAAAAAAAAAAAATGAAATCTTTGAGTTTATTAATGCAGGCTTGATATGAGCTCATGGGATCATTATTTGATTTTTTTAAAATTATCGGTAAAAGATACATAACATAAAATTTGCCATTTTAACCATTTTTAAGTATACATTTTAATGACACTGAGTACCTTCACATTGTTGTGTAACCATCACCACCATCCATCTCTAGAACTTTTTCCTCATTTCAAGGTGAAACTCTGTACCCATTGAACAATAATTCCCTATCCCCACCCTCTTTCCATGTCTTGGCAACCAACATTCTACTATCTGTCTGTGAATTTCACTACTGTAGGTACCTCATATAAGTGGCATTGTACAATATTTGTCCTTTTGTGTCTAGCTTATTTTCCATTAGCATAATGTCTTCAAAGTTCAACCCTGTTGTAGCAGGTATCAGATTTCCTTCCTAAGGCTGAATAACATTCCATCGTATGTATGTACCACATTTTATTCATTCATCTGTCCGTGGACATTTGGAGAGTTTCCACATTTTGACTATTGTGAATAACACTGCCAAGACCATTGGTAAGCAACTATCTGTTTGAGTCTCTGCTTTCAGTTCTTTGGGTATATATATGCTAGAAGTGGAATTGCTAGATCATATGGTAATTCTATGTTTAATTTTTTGAGGCAATGCCACACTGTTTTCCACAGCAGCGGTACTATTCTTACATTCCCACCTTCCACGTTTAATTTTACATTAATAATTCATTTTACAGATTTTGCCTGAAACATTCTGCCATTCTAGGTTATAAATATAAGGCAAGAATACATCTTAAAACTTGTAACAGTTTAGCGGGTAAAAGGTAATTCAAATAATTAAACCTTTATTTTCATTTAAACTATTGGCTTATTTTTATTTGTCACAAAATATTTGTTCTAGAAATTTGGGAATATATATGAAAAATAGAACGAAAATGTCACCTGTAATCTCTCCAGAGAGATACATTTTGCTATATATGTTTTTGTGTATATTAAAAAATTATAATCATACAATACATATTTTATAACATAGCTAAGTCTTACAGGGTACATTTATTTTTATGTTTTTTTTGTTTTGTATTTGGGGATAAGCACATAATTTAGTTGTATTATACTTTTTCTTGGCATCTTTCCTTGGGAGTGGTCATGATTTGGAGGATGCGTAGTGCCATGGGAAGGAAAAGAGTTGGGCTGCTTTTCCTAGGGCACTTAGTTAGGCACTGTTGGGTCCTTATCCAAGGTACCTGCCTATCAGGGAAGGCTTGGGTTGAGTAGGCCAGGTAAGGTTCTTCCCTATTAGCAGTGCCTCCTCAGTACATGATAGAATCACTTCAAATCTTACTCTTTGAAGCATCTAAATTACTCTGCAACCTCTGGAATGGTGATTTAAGTGAAATTTAGTTGAACTATATTTATATTACTTTAAAATAAAATCCATACAAATCTTTTAATACCTCTATTTCATATTTAGTAGATGTCATGACATCAGAGCTGTCCTAATATTGCTCTTGTATTTTTGAGTCATTGATAGCCACAGGGTTCTTAAGTCTGATGTAGATTTTATAACAGATTAAATACTAGTTAATTTTTAATTATCCCATCTGCTTTAGCTTATTGGATTCTTAGTATGTACACTTCATAATTTTATGATGGAAGGTCGAACATTAATTCTTGAAGTTGATTGAATAATTATGCTTAGTATGGTTTTCTTAATAATAGCAAAAGGCGCCACTGCCCTAAGGAAAGTGGGGTAATTAAACATCTCACCACAATAATCAGCTTGTAATGGTGATGGTGGTAATTTTGAGTTAATTAGAAAATTTTGGTGGTATTTACATTTATATTTTGCTGCCTTAGGAAGAAAATGCCACATGCCCGAGTTAAGGACTCTGTTTTGTTGTTCTGTATGATGCGTAGCATATCCTGGGTTTTTTGATAGCTCCACAAAACCTCTCAGAGAAGCTTGTCTGAATTCTCAGGATACCTATTCAGGTCATCACCTGCCCTGGCTGAGCATGGTCTAATAAAGACATACTTTGTACCTTAGTAATCTATCGCCCAAAGATGTACCTTGTAATGTTGAGAGCTCCCTGAGGGGAGAGGTCACATTTGGTCTCCAGGGCCTCCCAAAGGTTGTTGGAAGAGTGAAGGAAACAGACATTCATGAGGTTTAACCAGGCAAATCTAGGCAGAGGCATTTTTGGCAATGCTTTTCTTTTGAGGGGGGGAGTATTTTTTATATTTGGAATACTTTAAAAACAGTTGATGGTGTACATTTATGAGACAAGACAAGACAAAGTCAGAAGGAAGTAATGGTGGAGTTTGGAGTTTAGCCATTGAAGGGCCAGGACCAACATTCTCCATGGGAAGAATCAGAATGGTGGGGGTTGAATCCTGACTGTGCCACTTACTGCCTTGTGACCTTGGCAAGACATTTCATCTCTGAGCTCATTCACCATCTGTCAAGAATGGTTTATAGTCGCCTCCTTACAAGATTATTGTGAAGATTAAGTGAAAGAGTGTGGGTGGCTACCAAACACAGTGTCTGTGACAAGGCAGGTTCTTGGTAATTGTTAGTTTCTTCGTCCCTGCTCTTATTTGCTTTGCCTGATTGTGTTGCTAGGAATAATTACTTGCTTGGCCAACATTACTACCCCTGTTGTTCTCATGCATTCAAGTAATCCCCCATAGCTTCTTCATTGCATCTTAAACATAAAATCAAAAATTTTTAGAGCTGGGACAGATTTGTGGGAAACCCAGGCTCAAAAAGGCAAATAGCATGTCATACTTACTGATTCAAAGTAGACCTGGGACCAAAGCACAGGCCTCAGGCAGGACTCTGGTTTCCACCATACCAAGACTATTGGGGATGCTTTTTTCTTTTATGAAGGGTGTGGACATGTAAGATATACGGACTGTTTTTTAAATTGAGTCTTAAATTACAAGTCTTTGGAGAAATACCTTGTAAAATAAAGTTTGAGGTAATTTAGCAGTGAGTAAAGTCAATTCATATAATACACTGTCATTATGAAGGTTAGCCTGATCTTGCAGTAGGTTACCAAACCCTTAGGGCAGAGCTGCTTGCATCCGATTAATGATTTCAGAATAATTGTACTGCTGTCAGGAAATTGTACGGTTTTGAAAGGTAAGAGCCCTTTGTGTTATGATTTCAAAGGCAGTGACTCTTTATATTTTTGGCTAATTTTATATCATGTAAAATTTAAAATTTTGAAGACTAACTTGTATGGTTCATATTACAGGAAAATATGCATCTGGATTTTCTTGAAATTTGTCTACCTGCTTATAGGGGTTTATATGGCTTGACTTCTTGTGACTCCTTTCCCCATCTGTTTTGTAAGAGGCACCAGGCAGGTCATTTGAGGGCCACCTGGTTTTGTTATCTTTACTTCTTTTAAAAGCATTGGAGATAATCTTACCATACAAAGAATACTTATAAATCAAGAACAAGAAAAAGAACCATGATCCAATAGGAAAACTAGGCACATGACACAGAAGGCTGACATGTGGCTCTTAAACATATGTTGGCAGCAGGTGAAGAGAGCAGGCTCCAGCTCTAGACCTCCTGGACTCAGATCCTGATGCTGCCACTTACGAGCTCAAGCAAATTCTTAAAGTCTCTTTGACTCTATTTCCTTATTGGTAAAGTGAGGATTAAATAATAAATGTCAAAGCACTTAGAACAGTGCTTGGCCCTTGGTGCTTAATAAGTTAGTTGTTATTGTTGCTATATTCTGATTATTTTTTTAAATGATGCCTGGCCTCACTTACCATAGGAGAAGTGCCAGTTTAAACAAAACTGAGATGCCATGGTAATAGGCTGTGTGGGAAGAGTGTGGGTAAACAGGCTCTACCTTGCATTGATGGCGATTTTATGTATTGGTACTACTACATTGGAGGACAGTTGGAAGTTGCTATTAAAGGTAAAATAGCTTATTAGACTTTGACCTAGCAATTCCATTTTTAGGGATTTATCTTAGACATTTATGTATGAAACAAGACACATATATACAATAATATATGCAAGCAATAATTGCAGTGGTATTCCAGCAAAAGACTAGAAATGCGTCTCAGTAGGAAACGGGTAAATTGTTAAATCCATGTAATGGAATGCTATAGTACCATCGAAAAGAAATGAAATAGGTCTGCATGTGCTAATATAGAATGATTTCTATGATATACTGTTAAGTGGGGGGAAAAGCTTCTATTTGTGTTTTTGTTTTTCAGGCTACACATACATAGCATACATGTCGTGCTTTTGTGAGTGTACACTGTCTCTGGAAGGAATTACAAACAACTGGTAACAGTGGTTGTCTTTGAGATGAGGGTCAGGGAGGGATGGTAAGGAGAGTTACTTTCTTCTACTCTTTCGTATTATTTGGAACAAAATTTTTTTTATCATGTTCATGTATTATTCCCTCAAATCCTTTACCTGTCCCTACCAACATACACACACACACACACACACACACACACACACACACACACACACACACACACACATTTGTCAGAACATTCACATGCTACTCGAGTTGTCTGGCTGTGTGGTGACAGTGAATAGCCTGATGTGATGGTGTTTAATCCTTATTGAATATATGGTGTGATACTTGGGGCTGAGAGCAGACACCTGGTCTTTGTCATCCAAGTTGGTGCTGCTGGGAAAAGTCTCTCTGGATGCAGGGAACTGAGGCCTTGGCTAAGTATGCTCAAGTCCTGAGCCCCTCTCTGTGTGTGGTGCTATTGGAGGTGCTGGAGCCGGAACAAACTTGGTCTTTTTTTTTTTTTTGAGACAGAGTCTCGCTCTGTTGTCCGGGCTAGAGTGAGTGCCGTGGCGTCAGCCTAGCTCACAGCAACCTCAAACTCCTGGGCTTAAGCGATCCTACTGCCTCAGCCTCCCGAGTAGCTGGGACTACAGGCATGCGCTACCATGCCCGGCTAATTTTTTCTATATATATTTTTAGTTGTCCAGATACTTACTTTCTATTTTAGTAGAGATGGGGTCTCGCTCTTGCTCAGGCTGGTCTCGAACTCCTGACCTCAAGCGATCTACCCACCTCAGCCTCCCACAGTGCTAGGAATACAGGCGTGAGCCACCATGCCCGGCACCAAACTTGGTCTTGAACCTCCCTCTCTTGGCTATTTTAGAGGTCTAGGAAGAGGGTGAGTAGGAAGCACTTATGGAACAGATAAGCACTGATAATAAGTGAGCAAGACAAACAACCAGTTCTAGCAGGTTGTCCTATCATTACAGAAACAGGCCCAGATTTGAGGTAGAAGAAGGGTTGGACACGTTGCTGGGGAAAGTGAGTGCTCCGTTTAACTAAAGATAGTTCATTTATTCTGGAGCTGGCTTTTGTTAGCTTTTGTTAACAGGTCTTTTATTTTTAAAGTTAGCTAAATGGTTATTTAATTTCTTCTTGGAATCCTTTTTGTTTGTTCCAGCAGAGATGTCAGCTTATTTATAGGAGTTGCTCGAAGCCAGAGTCATGGTGGATGTAGGGAAGTGGCCAATCTTCACTCTGCTGTCACCTCAAGAAATTGCATCTATTCGGAAAGCTTGTGTCTTTGGCACCTCAGCCAGTGAAGCACTCTACGTTACTGACAATGATGAGGTAAGCCTCTCTTAAAACCTAGAGTTTAGTTTCAGGGCTTACTTTGGGATTGGGCTTCAACGTGTGCCATTCAAACACAGAGAAAAGGTGGGGGATAAAGAGAACCTGAAGTTCAGGAAGACTATGCCTTTGATACAGTTTCCCTCTTCTTTCACTGTCATGATTTATACCCCTCCAGACTGCTCTTTGAGTTTCATGGTATAGACAAATATTCTAAAACTTTAGTAATGCCAGCAGAGGTTGAGTGTTTAACAACCTTATCAGTCCCTTCTTACCTACTGAATTATCCAGTTGAATTTGAAGTGTCTTATTTTCAGAGCAGAGAAGGGAGCTTTTACTATAGCGTTATGCCAAATGACTCCAACAAAACCATTTATTTTCTAGGTCTTTGTATTTGGACTGAACTATAGTAACTGTCTAGGAACTGGAGATAACCAGAGTACGCTTGTGCCCAAAAAGCTAGAAGCCTTATGTGGAAAGAAGATTAAAAGCCTCAGTTACGGGAGTGGACCACACGTTCTTCTCAGCACTGAAGGTAAAGAGAAACAAATCTAGCTTTTCAGTTTTGGGAAAGTCGAGCAGTTAACTCTAAGCTAAGAGAAGGTAGAGCTGTATTAATTAATTTTGGACTGTTTGTTTCTTAATTTCTGAGGAGAAGTACACAAAACAGGTTAAACACTTCAGGCTAACTCAGGAACAGCCATAGAGGAAGTCTTGCAAACTGGGCAGACTTCTGAGGTTTTAGACCACTTATGTAAAGCTGTAGACAGCTAGATATAGCAAATGGAGTGGTCCTTCCAGCCTAATTTTCCAGTGGATTTGTGGTTGCAAGGCAACTTTCAGGGTCTCTTGGGTATATTTTTATAAACACAGATCCTACTGGTTTTCCCTCCTTGTATAATTCCTGAATCATTTGAATGGAGAAATCATAGTTTATTCCTTGGCATTCACGTGGGTCATATTGAAAGAGTCGGGGATGTGGGTTGATAGATTCTTGTCCTTTTTTTCTCTGTCTCTTCAAGATCACTAAAGGGAGGAGACATTTTTCTTTGGTGATTTATCCGCACTGTGGGTAACCAGCACTCTCTGAAAGTATGTTACATATAACTTTAAATGCTTCCCTTTATATTTTAGGCACATTAGCTTTTGCTTTCTCTTTTGCAGAGGTCCTCAGATTTTTATTGAATAATAGTCTAGGGTGGCATCTGGGAAAGGGTTTGCATCCCTACCTTTCTGTGTCTAGACTGAGGAATCGCAGCTTCCTTAGATGCTGCCATAGGCCCAGGTATCTAGCGTTTTAATTGCCTGTAGCTCATCTCTGAATCCACTCCAAGTTCTCTGCATCTTTCACAAGCTGTGAGGTCCAGAGCTGAGCGTGATCATCTAATACAAGTCCAACTGGAGTTGTGCATAATGAGGTGATTATCTCACTTCTGCTTTGTGTAATCATGCCTCGTGGCATCACGCTGGTTCTTTCAAACAGTTACTGCATTACTGACTGGTTCATCTTGTCAGCCATTGTGACCTAAGGATTTAATTTCTTCCTAGCACATATCAAATGTAATTTGCCCCTGATTTTTGACCATAAAATACTGAGGCAGGTTTTTTTTAGAGCAAACATACTAAAACATATACATTCAGTTTCTTGGTTTTCTTCAAAGTGGTGACCTTAGGAAACTATAACTCTTTTGGAATTATTTTCTGAGTCCGGATCATACAGTTTTAAATATATTGAGTGGTACATTTCAGATATAAACAAATAAATAACCATTTTTTGTGGGGATATCTTTCTTTTTGTGGTTAATTAAGTTTTGATTTTTATAACACATTTTATACAGTATACATCGTGCTTTATATTACGTGTCATTATGCATGTTGCATATGTGTTATATATGTATTAAAAACAAATAGTTTTAAAACAATTTTACTCATCAAACCATCAAATAGTATCAGTTTTTTGGTGAAAATTAGGAGTGCCTCTGCCTTATCTTGCTTCTCTTAGTAACTACTCTTTAGAGGGAACCACTTTTAACTCTTTCATATACTTCTGGTATTTAATCTCATATTTTTAAAATAACATGCTTATACTCCTATTTCTGAATTTTCAATTTTAAATATTATCCTTTAACTTTCTGTAGTGGCAGATAGAATTTAGCTTTTCCGCCTACCCTTCCCTCTCCTGATCCTTTCAATATAGTGATATCATTTTAGTTAAATCAGTATTCAGTGTTTATATTATTTGGACCATATGGGTATTATTTATAGCTGAGCCGCCTCCTTCCTTGTACAACTGTTTGTTTTCCTGGAGTCGATAATTGCCTCAGGTTTTTTCATTTACTTACTTTTCTATACAGCCATCATTAATGTATGCCCAAACTCTTCCGCAGAGCAGCACATCATTTCACAGCACTTCTAAGCATATCAGGGAATGTCTGGAGCCCTCTGTCCCTTGCTCCAGTCTGGACTGGTCACTCTCTAAACCTATACACAGCTATTCACTTCACCTTTGTCCTCAGAAGTCCCTTCACTTTGTCCTTTCTGGACTCCCTATTTTTTATGTCTCACGTTGTCTTCTTTGGATTATACCCTCATTTGGGTGAAACACATTCTCTAGAAGCTTTCCAGAAAAGAGGGTGTGAGAAATCTTTGAGATCCTGTCCTAAAATGTCTTTACCCTTACTAATGCCTGTCAGTGGTTTGGCTGGGCTTAGAATTCTAGGTTGGAAATCTTATTTCCTCAGAATGTTGAAGTCTTTGTGCTTTTCAAGTTTCAGGGTTGCTGTTGAGAGTCTGGTGACTTTCTGACTTTTGCTATTTTGTATATGATTTTTTTTCCTCTTTGGAAGCTTTAAGAATCTTTTCTTTATTCCAAGTGTTCTGAAATAATTATGACTCTGTACTCTGGTGTAATTTTTAATTGTATTAAAAAGGTCATTCTTATAGGCCTTTTAATCTGGAAATTCTTTCATTTCTAGAAAACTTTCTTGTAATATTTCATGACAATTTCCCCTCTGTTTTCTCTGTTCCCTCTTTTTTGGAGTTTTTCTTGGAAGGAAGTTAGAGATTCTGTACTGATCTTCCTTATTTTCTTTTGTTTTCTCTCCCATCTATGTTCTGGAAAATTTCTTCAACTTTATCTTACAAGCCTTATGTCAGATTTTAACATTTCTGCTGTTACATTTCCAAGTGCTTTCTTGTTCTTTAAATGTTCCTTTCTAGAGCTTCTTGCTATTGTTGGATGGATTCAATATCTTCTCTTTGAGGCTATTTATAATTGTAGGTTATTTCTAAGTTATCTTCTGTTCTCTACATTGTTTCTTTTTCTCCTCCCAAATTTCTTGTTTCTCTTTGTTTTGGTCTCTGACTTTCATGTTAGAGGCTTTCTTCTAAAGTGTGGCGATCCTGGCTGTCGGTTCACAGGTAAGAGCAGGGCACTTTACACATGTTGGGAGTTCTGTGTTCATGGGTGTGGCCCGTCAAGTACTGAGGGAGGTAATAACTGTGAATTTCTATAAAGTAGAATCTGCCAGTTTCCTGACCTGGGGATATAAAGCTTTTTTGCCAGCTTTCTGGGAGCTGAGCAAGGGAAGTGTAGGATCTCAGTATTCGGTATGTGGCCTTGTAATTCTCCTCTTCTCACTACAGGGCCTCGTAGCTACCTTCAGGGCCCCTCTCGATTATTTTCTCTTTGAGCTTGTTTCACTCTCACATCCTTGGGTAATTTTGCTCATCTTTTAAGCCTCACGTGTTCCTAAAGATTCATCATTGGTCTGCTCAAGACTGTGTGGCCAGAGCAGGGCTGGGGAAGTGGGTGCTGATGTCTGGGGGTTGTGTTGCTTTGAGGGCTTCACCAGGATTTGGGACTAAGCCATCTTGTGATGGAGTTCACCTTTCTAGAGCTTCATCAAGGAAAAAGGAAAGAGAGGTGTATGTATACCGTCTTACAAGTAGTGGCTGGCACCTGGCTTGGGTGGCCCAGACTCTCGTCCATGAGGAGTAAGAGCTGAGACCGTTGCTGTACTCAGGCCATGGCTGCTGTACATTTCTGTTTACCATAAGTATTGGGCAAGTGTGCACAAAAAGACTCCCAAGTGTCACCTGGATGCCAAATATATTCCTCTCTGCCCCTGTTACATAACAACAGTCCTACCTCTTCTGTCAATGGGGTCATTTGCCCCTGGCAAGAGGGCAGCTCTTCTTTCCTGTTGGACTTTGGCTAGAGGATCAGAGTTCCTATGGCAGCCATAGCTTCAAGTTCAGCGGGACTCTCATTGTGTCCCTTAGTGGAAGTGTTCTCTCTTTGGGAACCAGGACTTATAAACTTGGGGAAACTAGAATTGCAGGGACAGGAAGCCCAAGTTCCCCAAGTCAGTCACTGGGAGTACTGGTCAGCAGGGCCTCTTATATATCCACTGTTGGTTCCTGGACCCATGTATTCTACCTGTTATGAGACGCAGCACCATATAGTGGCCACTGATTAAAGAATACACTTCTCTTGGTGGATGGCATCCCATCCGCACATGGCATCATCTCCAGGCTGGTGCCTTAGCAGTCCCTTTGGCCAGCTCATCCGTCACATTCTGGCCAGCAGCCTTTGTGTGTTGCAGTATGTCATAGGGCCTGTGAACCCCATGGTCATATGCACACACTGCTGCACCTCTTTTGCTGTAAAGTTGATCTGTTGGTCTGATGAGATGTTTTGTGGGATCCTGTGTCAGTGGATTAAATATTCTGTAAGCCCTCAGATAGTGGTGCTGGCTAAGGCCCTGTGGGCAGGAAACATACCTGGATTATATGTTGATTTCTGTCAATACAAATGTCTTGTCCTTCTAGAATCCAGTAGGTCCATTGTGATCAACTTGTCACCAAATGGCTGAGTGATCTCCCTGAGGGATGGTGCCATGTTGGGGGCTCTGCATTGGTCTCTGCTACTGGCATAGTGGGTGTTCAGCAATGGTAGTAGCTAGATCAGCCTTGATAAGTAGGAGCCTGGTCTTCTGTTGTGTTAAGATGTCATTTGCATTTTTCTTCTTAGGAGTGAGGTTGAGCACCTTTTTGTATGGTTAAGTACCATTTGGTCTTTTTCTTTTGTGTTTTTAGGAGCTCTTTTTATATTTGGGATATTATCTTTTAGTGATATAAAATATTTTTTCCCAGTATTTAATTTTTTCTTTGCTCATGGTGTTTTTTTCCATGTAAAAAAACTTTTTTTAATGTAACTGGATTTATCAGTCTTTTTTCTTATTGTTTCTGGATTTTTGAGTCAGGAAAGTTTTCTCTATTCCCAGCTTATGAACAAATTCACTAATTTTTTCCTTCTAGATCCTATACAGTTTTATTTTTTACTTTTAAATTTCTGATTTATTGAGAAGTTATCATGGTGTACGGTATGAGGAATTAATCTAATTTTTCAATAAGACTGTCTAATTATTTATTTCAACCCAAGTCATTTTAAAATAATTCAGACAAAGCTGGGCATGGTGGCTCACGCCTGTAATCCCAGCACTTTGGGAGGCTTAGGCAGGGGGAGGATTGTTTGAACCCAGAAGTTCGAGACCAGCTGAGGCAACACAGCGAGACCCTGTCTCTACATAGAAAAAAAAACAAAGAAAGAAAGAAAGAAAAATTAGTCAGTGTAGTGGCCCGTGCCTGTAGTCCCAACTATTCAGGAGGCTGAGGGAGGAGGATTGCCTGAGCCCAGGAGTTCAAGGCTGCAGTGAACTATGATTGCGCCAACCGCACTCCAGCCTGGGTGACAGAGAGACCCTGTCTCTTAAAAAAATGCAGACAGAGGAGCTTCCAGGTTGGTGAACATGTCAAGGTGCTGTGGCCAGGGAGGGCATGGAAGCTCTGTGCAGCCCACCCCTTACCTTGCTGTATGCCTCTCCTCCATTTGGCTGTTCTTGAGTTGTGTGCTTTATAGGAAACTGATTATACTTTCCAAAGATAGCCACACAATGGCAGTGAAGATGCCTCCAGATGATGCCAGCCCCCAGCCATTGAGTCATCCTCAGCCTTTGAATCTTCCTGAGATCACACATATCATGAAGCAAAGACAAGTCATCTCCATTGTCCTCTGTCCAGATTCCTGATATACAGAATAATAATAAAATGGTTGCTTTATGTAAAAAAAAAAAAAAAATTAACCCAGATTTCATGCCACTAAAATAGTCTGCTTGAGAGAGGCTCTGAGATTTTTTGCTTCCCTTGCAAACAGTATACATCTTTCGTCTGTACTTTGTGAGTGAGTGACACATACACCTCCCAGGGGTTCCCTGAGACTTGGTATTTGGTAAAGTGATGGTAAACATTAGTGTTGAGCTTTTTTGCATCTTCTTTCTTTTGCTTGGTACCTGACACAGAAACTGCTGAGATGCATCAAAGTGTTTAGAAAGTCTAATTTTTATATATATATAAATTTTTTTTTTTTTTTGGAGACAGAGTCTTGCTCTGTTGCCCGGGCTAGAGTGAGTGCCGTGGCATCAGCCTAGCTCACAGCAACCTCAAACTCCTGGGCTTAAGCGATCCTACTGCCTCAGCCTCCCGAGTAGCTGGGACTACAGGCATGCGTCACCATGCCTGGCTAATTTTTTGTATATATATTTTTAGTTGGCCAGATAATTTCTTTCTAATTTTTAGTAGAGACAGGGCCTCACTCTTGCTCAGGCTGGTCTCGAACTCCTGACCTCGAGTGATCCACCCACCTGGGCCTCCCAGAGTGCTAGGATTACAGGCGTGAGCCACCGCGCCCGGCCTAATTTTTATATGTATATAAATTTTGACTTCTAGCCATGAAGCTGATCTTCCATCTATGTTAGTACCAAGTCCTATCTTTAAGGATTTTATATAAAGATTTTATATCTGTCTATCCTGTTCTCTCATCCATTCCTCTCACCCCCACCCCATCAGTGGTTTCGTAATAAAGATAAGGGGGCAATGTGAGAGAAATGAAGATTGGAGAATGAATTGAACAAAGTACAAGGGTTACCATTTCTTGGAGCTGATTCTTTGTGTACTTTGTGTATAGATGGGGTGGTTTATGCCTGGGGCCACAATGGATATAGCCAGCTTGGGAATGGGACGACCAACCAAGGCATCGCTCCCGTCCAAGTCTGTACCAATCTCTTGATCAAGCAAGTAGTTGAAGTAGCTTGTGGCTCACACCATTCAATGGCTCTGGCAGCTGATGGAGAGGTAAGTACGCTGCTTTTATTCTTTATTCTGTATTTTTAAAACCGTGGTAAAATACACCTAAAATTTGCCATCTTAACTATTTTTAAGGGTATAGTTCATTGGCATTAAGTACGTTCACATTATTGTGCAACCGTCATCCCTACCTGCCCACAGAACTTTTTTCATCTTGCAAAACTGAAATTCTGTACCTGTTAAACTCCCCATTCTCTCCTCACTCTAACCCCCGGCAACCACCTTTCTACTTTGTTGCTATGAGTTTGACTACTCCAGGTACCTCATATAAGTGGAATCGTGCAGTATTTGTCCTTTGTGACTGACTTATTTCACTTAGCACGATGTCCTCAAGGTTCTTCCCACATTGAGCATGTGACAGGATTTACTTCCTTTTAAGGCCGCATAATATTCCATTGTATGCATGTAGTAAGTCCTCACTTACCGTCATGGACAGGTTCATGGAAACTGTGACTTTAAGCGAAATGACATGTAATAAAACCAGTTTTGTCATGGGCTGATTGATATAAGCAATAGTTAAGTTCTTGTGGCATATTTCTATTCACAAAAACATCACCAAACTTCTAAATGAAGACCCAAACCACATCTCATATTAAAAATTGAAATAAATGTGAGCTACACATGTATTAAAGAAGTATTAGTAAAAAGAGAATTATTAACCCAGTTTTTGGTGAATCAGTGAGTGATGGTGGTCATAGTGGTGGTGAGGTTAAATGAAGGAATAAATATTTGCAAATCAAAAACTGAGTAGTACATCCTGCCACCACACAGTTCAAGAACAATCACAAACATGACAGCTTGCTGAGCACTTTTGAACTGCATGTATTGTCATGAATTTGTATGATTATCATCTACTCTGTGAATTTTTATTTTACAATAATTTGTATTTTCATGTATTCATTTTCCAACTCATTTACTCAGTTCAGAGTCATGAGTGGTCCGAAGCTCAGGGTATAAGGTGGGGACAAGCCCTGGACAGGACGCCATCCTGTCGCAGGGTGCGTCCATGGGACTGCTACAACACATGCACAGCTTAGACACAGCCTATCGTACACAGCTTTGGCATGTGGGAGGAAACCGGAGAACCCAGAGAAAACCCACACAGTTGTGGGGAGGACGAGCAAACGCTACAAAGACAGTGGCCCTGGCCAGGAATCAATTTCTTTTTCTCATTAATGTTATAACAACGTTATTTGAGGACTTGCTGTATACCACATTTTGTTTTTGTTTTTGTTTTTGTTTTTTTGAGACAGAGTCTCGCTCTGTTGCCCGGGCTAGAGTGAGTGCCATGGCATCAGCCTAGCTCACAGCAACCTCAAACTCCTGGGCGTAAGCGATCCTACTGCCTTAGCCTCCCGAGTAGCTGGGACTACAGGCATGTGCCACCATGCCCGGCTAATTTTTTTTCTATATATATATATTTTTAGTTGGTCAGATAATTTCTTTCTATTTTTTAGTAGAGACGGGGTCTCGCTCTTGCTCAGGCTGGTCTCGAACTCCTGACCTTGAGTGATCCACTGGCCTCGGCCTCCCAGAGTGCTAGGATTACAGGCGTGAGCCACCGCGCCCGGCCTGTATACCACATTTTGTTTATCCATTGATGGACACTTGGGTTGCTTTTACTTTTGGCTATCATGAAAGTTCCTTGCTTTTAAAAAAAAAAAAAAAATGAAATAATGACCATTTTTGTATTTGGTATGATATGAACATAGTAGCCCTGTGTGTGTAGCTAAAAACATTGTGGGAACACACTCTTTCTCTAACAAAATATATATTATGTAAACAGTACCACTCTTGCTGACAGAATTCGATCTTAAGGCAGCCGAGTCTCATGTTCTGCTAAGACTGCAAATCAGATTTGTGGAACAGTTTTCTGTACGTATTTTTTTTAATTACCTCCATCCCTTAAGGTCTATTTTGTTTTTCAGTATACGTAATGATGTTGGAGAAAATGTACCACGTGTTCAGCCCCAAGTTCTGTACTCACTTTAAAGATTACTCGTCCTGCTGATTCTCCCTTCTAATCTCTTATATCATTTGTCCTCTCCATCTCCATCGCCTTTGGTCAGGTCTTGTTGTCGTCTACTTGGACTACTGCCACAGTCTCTTCTGTTCCTAACTTTTTAATTGATCTACCTGTCCGGTCTCACATCTCTATCTTCCTATGATTTCTAAAACATAGATTAGATCATATTGTTCCCCTGTTTAAAGTTCTTCAGTGGTGTGATAGTGATTTTACGAAGTAGGACAAGTTATAGATGAAGAAACCAAAAAGCTCCAGGTTTCATGGCCTGGGATGTGCTGGAGCCAGACATAGCACACAGGCTTTATGCCTAGAATCCACTGTTTCCTGGTGGAACTACAGTTGGTGGAACTACAGTTCCAATTTTTAAATGAAAGGTAGCAGCATTGCAAAGGAACTTGCTATATTTGAGTAGTGCCAGAAGAATGATTGTTGAAATTAGACAAAATTTGCTAATTTGTACAGGCTGGATTCCTGCTTTATTTTAACCATAAGCATATGCTACTTTGGATAATTGTGCTAAATATTTGGATTATTGTGCTAGATATTCCTGTGAATATATTTTGAGGAAGTATTGCAGGTTATTTCTTTGTATCTGTGAAATGAACCTGTGTAGCACATATTCTTTAAGACATCAGCAGTGGGTTTTGCTGTTGTTGCCTTGGGCAACATCCAACATGTGAACTTAAATAGAAAGTGCTGACAGAGGAAAGAAAGAATTGTGGAGGCCAAACTCAGGATGTGCATGGATCACTTCCGGCAGGCAAGTGAAGGGCAGTGGGGGTTGGGGTCTTAGAAATTCTCCTGGTGTTAGAGGAAGTTATTTCCTCTACTGCCAACACCCCTTCCCTAATTCTTCTCTCTGTTTACGTTTCTGTTTAGAAAGGTTTCCATGAAAAACAATGAATATTTGTGCCCAAAGAGTTGACCAAATTTTTTACATTATTGATAGTTATGTGGCATATGCCTCATTTCCTATTGATGCCACATTGAGAAATATATAGAAGGCTGGCACAGTGGCATGTACCTATGGTGGCATGTACCTGCAGTCCCAGCTACCGGGGAGGCTGAGCCCAGAGGATTGCTTGAGCCCAGGAGTTTGAGACCTGCCTGGGCAACATAGTGAGGCCCCTCTGGCCCAATTATATATGTGCATCTATATAGTTGCAATAATTATAGAGGCACCGTAGCTTAGTGGTTAAGAGCATAGGGAGACTGCTTGAGCCTGAATTCCACTTGCACTACCTACTAGCTGTGGGACCGCTATCAAGTCACTTAACCTCTCTGTGTTTCAGTTGCCATATATAAAATGGGGATTATAATATTACGTAGGCCAAGGTCACTTTGCAGGATTACTAAGAGGATTAAATAGGTTAATGTGTGTAAAGCATTTAGTACCTTTTAGCCCATAGTAAATACTCATTAAGTGGGTTTACTTTGATTTTATGATTGTGTTAGAAGTCAAATTTTCACCCTATTTCTTTTTCTTTTTCTCTTCTTTTGTAGGTGTTTGCTTGGGGATATAACAACTGTGGTCAGGTGGGATCAGGTTCTACAGCAAATCAACCAACTCCTCGAAAAGTTACAACCTGTTTAAATATTAAGCGGGTGGTTGGCATTGCCTGTGGTCAGACATCATCCATGGCTGTCCTAGACAATGGTGAGGTGAGCTCTCTCTCCATTTCTGCTCCCCGTCTACCTCGTTTTTCAAATAAATGTCAGTTTCTTCATGAGATGCATGTATCAGATCACGGAAGGAAGAGTGCTTTGTTTTGGTAGCTCCATTGAGAGTTGACTGAGGAGTAACCAGGGGATGTTTGCGCCTCAGGATGACTTTTTTAAATTCCAAGATTTGTCTGCAAGTAAAGATTCTAGCGTGTCTAAATTTTATTTTTGGCCAAGCTCCAGATGGCCTGATGCTTATAGGTATTTGTGGTGTTTAATGTAATGGATTAAATAATTTGATACTACCTCTCTTTCAATGAAAATGTCAGCTGTGCAAATTTTTTAAAGATAGCTGATAAAGTCTTTGTAGAACTACCCATCTGCATTTTGAATGTTTGTTTACAGGAAGAAGCAATTTGCAAAAGCAGATTTTTTTTGTCCTGATTGTTGTTAGCTACTTTTTAAAACTTACCTTTCAGTTACCCTCTACTGTGATCACCTTTGAGCTGATAGTTATTTCTATGAAATTATCTCTGGTTGCAACTTCTACTTAAATGGGCCAGTTACTTCCTGTGCATGTTTAAGTGCATGAAAATTATACAAATTTTGGACATAGATATTATGGCATCATGCATTGGGGTCCTAGGGGACCTTAGAGTTTACTGAATCCTCACCTATGTTAACTTATTTTTTATCAATTCTGGTATCATCCCGGCTGACTTTAGAATTCCTTGAGATAGCCATCAGATACCCTCCATTCCAGTATTCTTCATTTCTCCTTTATTTTTAAAAATAAGTTTAATTTTTAAATCATTAGTATGTGGTTATTTTAACAAAGGAAGACAATAGGTGAAACATAAAGTAAAAAGTGAATACCTTTTTCTATATCTTGTTAATAGTTTCATGCATATCCTTTTGGACTTTTTTTCTGTAGACAATTATATATGGATGTTTATAATTGTTTTTTTTAAAATGGCATGATTTTCTCTGCTGCTTTTCTCTGCTGTTCCTCAGCTTGCTTCCCCCTGCCCCATTTGACAGCATGTATTTATCTGTGTCTGTTTTCAGACCATTTGTACAGACCTTTTCATCCCAGTGGCTGCTTAGTTTTGTCTCTACGAATGACCCACATTCAGAGCTCTACTGATGGACATTTCAGTTGTTTCTAATTTTTTGCTGTTATGAGCAATGTTACACTGATTTTCTGTGTTACTGTGTGTTTGTGTGTGTGTATCTTTGTACACTTAGGCAATTATTTCTATAGAATAAATTCCTGGAAATAGAATTTCTTGGTCAAGGTGCATGCCATTTAAAATGTTGATAGCTATTGCCAAATTTCCCTCCAGAAATTGCACAGCTGTTACACTTCTGGAATTGGATGAAAGTGCCTTAAACCATCTCTCACTAGGACCCTCAAGTTCACGCCCCCTTTCCCCTCCATGGCATTGCCCCGCAAAGCCCCAGTATATGTCTGTGGCCCTGTGTTGCTGTGGGGCTTGGTGCCGCACCAATCTTGGGTTTCTAATTTGAGCTAGACCTTTATTTGTTCCTGGTCAATGCTTTTTTCCTGTTTCTACTGGCTGTTGTAAACCTTTAACAGTCCTGTCAAACCTGCACCCAGCTGTGTTACTCTCAGCAGATGGACCTTCCTGCTCCAGACATTTAGGGCTCACCACGTGCTGGGAAGTCCCTGCTCCTCCCCTTCCTCTCTATCCCTCTGTTGGCCCTGTGGTCACTCCCGAGCTCACTGTGATGAGAGACCAAATTAGCTCTCAAATGGTCTTCCTGCCTCTAGTCTTACATGCTCCTATCACCCCTCATGTTGTGGCCAAAGGGATCTTTGAAAATGCAAATTTAATTCATCTATTCTGACATATTTCAGTGGAAAATTTAGTCGTATTTCCCTTTCCCTGGTGTGTGTTGGTCACTTTGTCTCCTGGCCCTTGCGTTCCTTCTAAGTCTTTTCTCTTACCTTTACCCCAGATGTGTCCAGCCAGGCCCACCTGCTTGTCTTCTGAGCTGGCCTCCAACACATTCAGCGACTTCTCTCTGGAATGCCTTTGCCCTCATTCATCCTTCAGCCTGCTCAGATCTCCACTTTCTGAAAAGTCTTCCCTAAACTTTCTTCCTAGAGCTAAAGCCTTCCTTGCTGTTCCTATAGTGCCTTGATTGTGTCTCTACGGTAGCATTTGCTGCCTGTCTGCAAAAAATTTGCATGTGTTGATCTCCCGTGTTAAACTGTAACCAAAAACTTATTCCTGTTACCTTTCACAGCATCTTGACACCCAGTAGGTGCTTAATAATTGTTAGTGAGCCCCAGCTTTCTCATATATAAAACAGGAAAGAGTGATGTGCCTCAGGCTATCTAACTAGTAAGTTATGGAATAGGTAGGAACTGATGCCAAACTGTCATCCCCACCCCCAAAATATCTTCTATTTGGAGATCAGTTGTAGGATCCCGTGGAGCAGAATATGGTGTTGGAAGTATTTGATTTTTTGGGGTGGACTGGATTTTTATCTCTTCCTTCCTACTAGCGGTTTTAAAAGCCTGTTCATTCCCTTTCTCTCCTCTCTAAGGTGTATGGCTGGGGTTACAATGGCAACGGTCAGCTGGGCTTGGGAAACAATGGCAATCAGCTGACCCCTGTGAGAGTGGCAGCCTTGCACAGTGTTTGTGTGAACCAGGTACGTGTGGTGACCTCTCAGCTAGCCGGTCCCCTTCTACTGCTCCAACTTGGAGAGATATTGGAGATTTACTCTTCCATCAGTTTTTTCTGGCAATACCCGGTGCCTTCATCTTCCACATTTAATGTTAGATCTTCCCTAAATTCCTACTAGGAGAAGGAAGACAGTGCAGGCATATTAGTCTTGACAAGTTAAAAAAAAAAAAAAAAGAAAAAGAAAAAAAACTAATGGAAAAATTCAATAGTCTAAGGTTTAGGCTTTTCTAATGCTTTTTTAATGTTCTAGCAAATGTCAGTCCACACCTGATGATGAATTGGCATTCTGCACAAGCTGGCTGTAGCCTTTAAGTAGATGTTTTCCCTGCCCTTCCTGTTTTCCTGTTAATGGTAACCGTTGAAATTTACTTGCAGATTGTCTGCGGCTATGCACATACTCTAGCACTAACAGATGAGGGCTTGCTCTATGCCTGGGGAGCTAACACATATGGGCAGCTGGGAACTGGCAATAAAAATAACCTGCTAAGCCCAGCACACATCATGGTGGAGAAAGAAAGGTAACTTGCTGTGCTGTGTCTTGGGTCTGTGTGTGCATTGTGCCCTTGGGACTGCGTGTGGCAGAGCTGTGGTGTTTGGCTTTGTGACTCTTCTGTTTATTAATATTCTTGTTCTGAACAAAAGAATGTTGACTACCAGCCAGAATGAACATAAAGTTCATACAATTCTTAAGCAGCTTTCTGAAATAACCTCCTGTGATTGACAGACATGAACGCATCTTGGTGTAATTTCTACAGGCTTGTTGTTACCCGTTTAGTGGGGAAGACAGAGAGAGGGTCTGGGACTATGTTGATATCCAAGATGTAGCGTGAATTTTTCCTTTGAGCCAACTAAAATAACTTTTCAATAAATGTGCCCTTGAAAGGACATTATCTGTTTAAATATTGATTTGATGTAATGTGTATTACTGGAATAGATGCTACTGTTTGCTCAGCCAAATTGTGAGGTCTTACCCACTAAGTCTTGGGATACTGACTTCCAGCCCTGGGACTCTGCCTCAGACGCATACTCCTGAGAAGTGTAGGAAGTTTGCCCTGCTGTCCCTTTGTATGGGAATGCTCAGAGTCCGTGACCCCTCCCCTAGTGCTTACCAGCCTGATGCGTGTTCTGAGCTCTTTAGGGGATGACAGAAAAAGTTGTCTCTGTGAGGAAATAGTATCTTGAAGACAGTATTTTTTGCTACTGTATAAGCCCCCAGAACTGTCAGCGCATTTTTTTAATTGTCTGCTTTCCTAATTTACTTTGATTTCTAGTCCGTTTTCCAAGTTTTCCTCAACAGTATGTGTTGTTTATCCCAACTCAGTGTGAGCTTAGGATGCAAAGTGGGCAGTTAGGGAGAAATACAGTGCTCTTGCTCTGATCTTTGGTTTTGTCGATGTGCCTTGGCAGCTAATGTTCCAGGATCCTGGGCTGTTTTCTGAGGTGTAACAAGCATGAACTTTTTCATTGCCTTGTGTGGTGTGGTTTGGGCTTCTGTGATAATGAAGTAACATACATCTTTCTTAAAACTTTTCAGGGTAGTGGAGATCGCAGCCTGTCACTCTGCACACACGTCTGCTGCTAAGACCCAGGGAGGGCACGTGTACATGTGGGGCCAGTGCCGGGGCCAGTCGGTGGTCCTCCCCCACCTCACCCACTTCTCCTGCACCGATGACGTGTTCGCCTGCTTTGCCACTCCCGCTGTCTCATGGCGCCTCCTGTCTGTGGGTAAGAAAGCACCCAGGAAGAATAGTACCATCAACTGACCATTCTTCCTGCGTATTTGCTGGTTGTGGGCTTTTTAAGGTTCTAGAATGTTTATTCTCTATTAGCTTTCATATTAATACTTTTCTCCAAATTAGATTTTCATAATCACATTTATTAAATATTATGAAATATTCCCACGGACTTATTTTCTCTCCTTAAGTGCTTTCTTTTTAATTGATATCAAGTTCACATAACATAAAATTAACCATTTTAAAATATATAATTCAGTGGCATTAGTATACTTACAATATTGTGCATCCACCATTTATCGAGTTCCAAATGTTTTCATCACCTCAAAAGAAAACCCCATACTCAGAAAGACGTCCTCTCTTTGTTACCTCCCCCTTGCCCTTAACAACCAGTCTGGTTTTTTTCCCCGTGGATTTACCTGTGCTGGATATTTCAGCATGACCTATGGTGTCTGGCTGCTTTTACTTCATGTTTCTGAGGCCTAGCTGTGTTGTAGCATCCGTGCTTTATTCCCTTTTAGGACTGAATAATATTCCAGTTTGTGTGTGTGTGTGTGTGTGTGTGTGTGTGTGTGTGTATACGTATACGCACTCCATTTTGTTTGTCCATTTATCTGTTTATGAACACTTGAGTTGTTTCCACCTGTTGAATATTATGAATAATGCTGTTATGAACATTCGTGTATAAGTATTTGGGTAACCTTTCTTAAGCGCTTTTGTTATACTAGATTTGTTACATAATTCAATATAGTACTCATCAAGAGTGAACTTGAAAAGAAGTGAAGAACTTGTGGTTTTTAAAGTGACAAGTTGACCCCACCTTCTTTCTATCTGTCTTTGTCTTTTAACTGATTTCAAATTCTTTTATTTTGGAAGGACATCAAAACAGAGATATTATAAATGGTAGTGGAATTCAGGGTGATCTTCAGTTATATAATCGGTACTTTTTCCGAATGTTGTCTCCTTTAAGAGTCTATTATTGGTCGAAAAAGCTAAGATGTCTTAAAGCTGAGTGGCCATTTACAAGGTGATTTTAATCTTTTTCTTTTAATTCGTGTTCATTTATGCCTTTTTGCCAACGTATTTCTTCCAAGTGCTTCTGTTTGTAAGCATAGAAAATAAGTGGGTCATGATGCCTTGTGCTTGAAAATTAATGTAGTTCTTGACAATTAAGGTGTCTGGGTTGCTCAGCAATTGATATTGAAGGTTCCTCTTCTGATACATGTCATGCCCAGGTGTGTCAGACAGTTGGAATTGCCCCATGATTAGGAGACCAGTTGTGATGGGGGCAAGAGTGTGTTTAGGAAGAGTTAAACTGCTGTTTAACTTAAAGTAAAACAAACTGAGCATTTCTTTTAAATTCACTTTGCCAAATTCTTTAGCGATAATACAATGGCTTTTTTTTTTTCTGCAGTGACTATTATGTTTAGAAAAATTTAGTTTACTGAATGCGGCCATTTGGCCATAATTGCACATATGTATAATATACACAGCCAAAGCATTCTGTACACACCTTCAGATTTATATATGCTACTTAACCTGGATCTGTTTATAAAAGGTTTTTCAGGGTCTTGCATCTTAAAATGGCACAGGCATCCTTTCAGAACAAATGTCCTAACATTTTTTATGTTAAGTTTGGAAAAACTATGGCCATTGAATATATCTCCTAGATAACTTCTTTCCCATTCACACACTAAATGTCAGAAGTGTTTTTTTCCTTTCAGTTTATGATCAAGGCTGAGTGTTAGGAAGAAAGTCAAATGGTGAATTCACATCTCTGAGGAGTATTTCTTCTCTGAAAGGAGTATTACACTGTTGCCAGCAACAGGGAAAGGGTCATCTCATTTCAACCCTAAGATTAGATGCAGAAGTTGAGGCAGTAACAGGAAGTTGATGTTTTTCAGATGGGTTGGGTAGCAATCTAGATGCCCAGACTCTGTGCCCATCTTTATCATTTCCTTTCTTTTATCCACCAGTGTTCGGAGTTACAGGGTCAAGGAAACCCTCCTAACCCCAGCCCCAGGCTGGAGTGCAGTGGGCAATCATAGCTACTGCAGCCTGGCTTCAAGTGATCCTCCTGCCTCAGCCTCCCAAGTAGCTGGGACTACAGGGGTGCACCACTACGCCTGGCTAATTTTTTAATTTTTTGTCGAGATGGGATCTTGCTGTGTTACCCAGGCTGGTCTCGAACCCCTGGCTCAAGTGATCCTCCCACTTTGGCCTCCCAAAGTGCTGGGATTATAGGCGCAAGCCACTGCTCCCAGCCAAAACCCTGGTTTTTAAGAGATTTTTTCCCCTTTTCCTTCATAGCTAGGAGAACTGTGCTTTGTGTGGGGTTGAAGGGAGGGCTATTGGTTAAGGTCACAAGGCTTGGGCAGGTGATATTTCCTTGGGAGACTCTGATAATAAAGCTGTGGATAAGCTTATTTCTTAAATTTCAGGCTAGGTTTTAGTTATTGCCCCTCCTCTAGGAGTTATCCTGGTCACACCAGGGTACTGAGCATCACAGATTCTTCCAAAGCTTGGAAGCTGAGCTCTTTGATTAAGTCACTGTTCTCAGCTGTGGATAGTTGAAACCTGTCTCCTGTGTCTATAGCAGCTTGGTTCAGTGCCCAGTGAGTGTTTTTGGAATTTTTTGATTTCCCTCTTAGCTGCCTTCTATTTTTTTTTCCTGCTTTTATATGTATAAAGCACAAGAAAGTGTTGCAGGAATTATACAAATGCCTTTACTTTTCTTCATAACAACACAGTTTTACTTACATATAATCATAACATAATTCTTTTTATCAGGCAAGGTGATCCTATGCTCTTGTAAAACTGTTCCCTTTGCATATATGTTGTTGCCAAGTAAATTTTCTCTGTTTTTAGATAGTGTGTAAGGATTATTGTTTGTACATTGCTTTTTAGGGTTAAGGGGGATGTTTAGATTCCAGATACCTAGGAAAAAGTTTCTCTGCTTTAAGCACATGACTGCTTAGCATTACCACTTAAGTGGTATGTTTGTTTTTTGGGCCTCCTTGAGTTGGGTGTGTTGACCACCTGACACTCTCCCAAAGCAGAGAATAGATATTCTTAGGGTTTCAGTCAAGGAAAATCGATAAATTTTTAGCTTTAGAAGAGAACTGCTCATGTTTTGAGAGAGTGGTTATATCATCATGAACTACCTATAACTTTTTTTTAAAAAACACACATTTCTTATGTCTAAGCATGTAAGACTGGTATTTGGCCTTTCTAAATACTTGTAATTTTTGGTAGTTTATAGATGCAGGATATTTATTTTAATACTATAAAATTGATTTGTTAAATAAGGTATGAACTCTTGAAGAAACACAGATGAAATTATCCACTGTACTAATTGAAGTCTTTCAAATCTTGAATCTGTTCCCTGAGCTTTCTGTATTAATAGTGTGTTCATTGCCTTCAGAGCATGAAGACTTTTTAACAGTTGCAGAGTCACTGAAGAAAGAATTTGATAGTCCAGAAACTGCCGATCTGAAGTTTCGAATTGATGGGAAATACATTCATGTCCATAAAGCTGTTTTGAAAATCAGGTATGTTTGTATGAGCTTAGAGACACCAATAACCTTGCTTTCTTTTTGCCATTTCTGTTTATTTCGTATTCCACAAAATGGATACGGATAAGAAGTAGCCTCAGTAGTAGAGGGAAATCTCACAACTTAGCATTTTTGCAGGTAGTATCAGTCCATTTATTGTCGAAGAGTTTTGCATGTACTCTGTGGCAGTATAAGTATTTGTCTATATTATTTTTAAATTAAGGGTCTTGTGAATACTCATTTCTATTGTAAAATTTATTTAAATGGTTAAAAAAAATACAAAGGTTGTCATTGAAAAGTGTTCCCTTTTACTCTTGATTAAAGATTCATTTTCCCCAAGCAGAAAACTCCCATAGTCAGGACTGCTGGGCTTCTGTTACCAGTTACTTCTGATTACCAATTAAAGAAAAGTTCTTCAGGGTACCGTAAATGGCAGGAGTTCCCTGTAGAAATGGGAGGGAACTGTGCATTAGTAATAACTGTTTGGGCTGTTCTCACCGAGGCTGCCCTTACAGAGAAAGGCACGTGAAACAAGACCATTAAATTGGCCATTTACAAGTCTTTTTGGAAATTTAGTTAAAACCTATTTGCAAAATGATACATTTTAAGGGACTGGAAAAGCCCTATGTCATTTATTACCTAAGGAAATAAATATCTGAAGCACAGTATTAGTTGAAAAGATGCACTGAGAGTGATTCTATCTGTGCAGCTGCATTCAGTCTGTTCCTTTCGTGCACAGTTCTGTGACCGTTACATCCATTATTCCTTGCTTTAGACAACTGTTTCTTTTCTTAAGTAAGTGGAGCTGTGCTTTTAGTATTCTGAATGGATTTTGAAAATATTTTTTCTCTTTGTACCATGTCTCACTTTAAAAGAATTTGAAAAGATGATACTTAAAAAATATATATTATACTTTAAGAAAATCCAGAATTCAGAAATCAGTTCCTCTTGCAAGTGGATTTGTACATGTAAATACAATGCAAAAAGACCCACTTAGGTTTTCTTGAAATATGTGACTGTCCTAGGGAATGTGAGTCTATAAATAAGTGGTAACAGACTTGGGGAGAGAGGGAAGAGAGCAGGCAATGCAGAAAAACAAAATGTGGGTGATGGCTGTTTTGAAGACAAGGCAGAAAAGAAGAAACGTCATCCTGTCAGATAATGGAACAAATAATCAGCTTAATATAATCCAGTTAACATTTAAAGCAGTTTTAAGAATATACTTATTACATAAAATAAAAACAAATGAGTTATTTAAATGATGTTAGTAGTCAAAAGTTCTGAACTCTCATGTCTGAATTTCTTTCATTTCATTGTTAAAATACATTTCTGTACCTCCTTAAAAAACAAAACAAGTGAGCAGAAAAACTTGGTGACCATCAAATAGAAACAGTGGTACTGTTGAAGTGCTAGGTACTTCTAGGCTCTACATACAATTTGTAATATTTAATAGCAGATATAAAAGTGAAATGAGTGTATATAAAACCCCTTACACATGAAATCTTTCTACAGTACTAACTAAAGATTCATGATCCTGGTGTGTGTGGGCCCAGACTTAGAAGATAAGGATATCTCTAGTCTCTGTTTATCTGATTTCATCAACTTAATTAGGTAGCTTTTGCTTTTCTGTTTTAGATGTGAGCACTTTCGTTCCATGTTCCAGTCATATTGGAACGAGGACATGAAGGAAGTGATAGAAATCGACCAGTTCTCTTACCCCGTGTATCGTGCCTTTCTGCAGTACCTCTACACAGACACAGTGGACCTGCCGCCGGAGGATGCTATAGGTACCGTGGCTGCAGTGGGATGGCCGAGCCATGTGGTTGAGAATTTATCTCCTCTTGTTCTTGGAGTACTGAAATGGAAGAAGTTTCAGATTCATTGGCTTTTACTTGGTTTTTTAAAAAACATTCAAAGTAAATGTCCTTAAAAATTGTATCGTGTAGTTATTGTGGTTAATATTATAATTATGGACACAGTTTATTTATCACTGTGGACTTAATATTGAGTTATAAATGGCTAATCAAAATGAGGGGGAAATTCCATTTTTTGCCATTCCTTTGTACTGTAGAAGAAATTGTATAACAAGTGAGTATAGGAGAGGGGTATGTTTTTGGAGTTGGGAAGAAGGTAGGGAGTAAAAGAATTTATTTACCCAAATTAAGAATATTATTCACTAAGAAACTTCAGCTGTTCACCAAGATGAAACATAGATGTTTATAAATATGGGAAATTATTGTAAACTCGATTAAGACTTTCACACTTCTTGCTTTTAGGTCTTTTGGATTTGGCAACTTCTTACTGTGAAAACAGACTGAAAAAACTTTGTCAGCACATTATCAAGCGAGGAATCACTGTGGAGAATGCCTTCTCATTATTCTCTGCTGCAGTCAGATATGATGCAGAGGTAACATAAAACAGCAAACAGAAAACCCAAGCCACCCTCACCTCCCTGTGTGCCTGTCTCCCCCTGCTCCTCGTGTGGCCAAGGAAAATGATGAGTGGCTTCACTTCTGTTTAGGGAATCAGCCAACTGATCCTTAAGAACTGAAATCTGGTCCTGCTTATTTAGTTTCTGTTCGTTGTATCAAAGTGGTTTTTCCTCACTTACATTTTTAACTAAGATAAGAAACTGAGGTCCCAGCAGCTGTACTGCAGGTTGGAACATAAAGTACCACACCTAATTGGACTAGCAAACAGCATATTTTAATTTCAAATCTTTGTCAATATCAGCATATATGTTTTTTTTAAGACCCACTTTGCTATCTCTCCAGCTCTACGCTGTCATAAGCCAGGGAT
Source organism: Lemur catta (assembly GCF_020740605.2). NCBI lineage: Eukaryota > Metazoa > Chordata > Mammalia > Primates > Lemuridae > Lemur > Lemur catta. Next base: position 65,053,070 of record NC_059140.1, read on the forward strand.
GCCATATGATTGATGATTGATTGATTGATTTAAGCACACTGTCATCCCTGATGATGCCATATGATTTATATATCAGTCTTTGCTCTGAAATTCTATCATTGTCTAACTATAACTCAGTTATTCATAGGTTAAGAACTTGCTGTGGACTCCTTTTTGGTTTTTTGCACTAGATTGAGTTCTTAATCTGGGGTTCACAGATCTCTAGAGAGTCTGTGAGTTAATGAGCTTTGGAGAGTCTGCAATTTGGTGTTCATGTGCATTTTCTTGAAGTTAAGAACCAAAGCATCAGATTGTGAGCTCCTCAAGAGCAGGGATTGTATTTTACTCGTTTGTGTACTCTGTAGTTCCCGGCACATATTCGCTAATTGATGATAAATGTATGTTGAACTCAGTGGACACAGTACCACCTAAAGGAAGCATTAATGATAATCACTGAGCTAAAGGCTGGTATGGTTGGCTTTACAAAATTATAGAGAATAAAAGGTAGATTCCATGAGCAAGGTAGAGAGCAATAGTCTTGGAGGTTCAAGATGTCTATCTAGCAATGGTATGCGTGTCAAGTGACACAATTAGCCTGTTCTTATAGGTATTTTGTCATCATTTGACAAGGCAGAATATTTGGTATCAAGGAATTTATTAAACACCTGCAAAGAACTGCAGCTGTGGCCTTTGGGGTGTAACAGAGGACAAACTTCATATTTATCACAATTAGGGATCGAAGTTGACCATTATATCTTGCATTTTCAAATTGTATCCTATTTTTGTTTGAGGTTATATTATGATTATAAATATTTGATAAGGTCAGTTATATCTGACTTTATCTGCAGCCTGACAAGAGATGGAATGATGATCAAAGGAAATCATTTCTAATAGAAAATGGAGGTATGATTTTTTTTCCTACCCTTCCTGTGGCCTCATGAGCCTCTTTATTAGAAATGTTATTTCTTTAGATTTTATTTCCTCCCAGTGATATAATTTTCAGCTGGGTCAATGCCTTTCACCTCCACTTGGTGACTGATTTTAGAATCTCCTCTGTGTCTCCCCGCACTCCCCCTCCGTCTTAGTGAGTTCCCTGCTCTGGGTAGCCCACACCAGCCAGAACAGCCCGGCCCGGGCAGAGGCAGACAGCGCTAGCTGCTGGAGAGTTCTTCCTCACTCAGCTAAGATCTGTCCCAGGAAGTTTACAGAAAAACCTTTTGCCACTTCTGCCCGTCATTTCTTTTACTACTTTCAATTTTTCTCCTATGAAATATAAACACATTAAAAACTGTTCTTTTAGAGAGGCTGCAGCTGTACACAATTCCCTGGAGTCTGTCACAGTGGGTTGGCACTCAAAAATGTATGTCGAATTAAGTGAGTGAATGAATATATTTGAAACCCCTCACTGTGAAGGTATGGTTTAAAAAAAAATTAAAACCTGAAATCCCACAAATATTACACATTCAATGTAGAAAAATTAGAGAATAGAGAGAAGATAAAAAGAAGAAGAATTGCTTCTTTCTTTCTAGGGTGCATTTTTTAGGTTCTGATAGGAGCTATACAATTGACTAATGGGCTTTTACGTTTTATTTCCTTGATAACTGTAGAAGGTAATAAGTAAATAAATGAAATATTTCGAGTACAAAAATAAAACCCACTTACTGTATCTTCCAGTTGATTGGAAGTTACTGATAAGTCAGATTGGAGATTAATTGCAAAAACTATGATTCTCAGAAGCCCAATTTGGGGACACTAGATGACTTTGCCTTCATGCTGTGGGTGAGACTGCGAGGAAGATGGAGACTGCCTGCTTCAAGCATTTCTCCTCTTTTCTGTAAAAGTTATTGCAGTTCCTCCTTCCCCCCTTTTTGACAAGATGATTTTGAAGCAAATAGACATACATAAAAGCAACAAAAATGTGTAGACTGAGTAGTTACAAGGATTTTTAAAAGTGAGCTGATTCTTGAGGAGCCCTTGTATTATAAATTCATTATTCAATGGTCTACAAATTTTACAAAGAAGGCCTTGAAGAAGGGACACTTAAATATTCCTCTGGACAAACCTGAATAACTATTGGTATCAAGGGAGAACATGTGAATAAAAACATTGTCTCAAGGTAGTTCAGTATCACATCGCAAACATTTTAGAATGCTTCTCTATTTATACTGATGCTTTTCAGCAAATTTTTGGCTTTTACGTATATTTGAATGTTAGGAGAAACAGTTGGGAAGTATTATTTGCTTAACCAGAGTAGAGAACTTTCCAGAAAATCCTGCTGCTGAGCATCTTATATCTTATGATCTTGCTTTTGGTGGGCAGCAGTAAATATGGCCTAGGAATCTAACAGAAAAGTTGGTTGGGGATATGAGTATTGGAAAGCTTGATGCTAAGGCGAGATAACCAGCACATTTTTCTTCTTTCAGAGGGCCAGACTAACAGTGTTCGTGAGCAGTAGGCTGTAAAATGTTTTTTGTGTGATGAAAGGAACTTTATTTTTTCCCATATGGTCAGACGTTTAAATGCGTTCTAAAAAACAAAACCAAAAGCCACTTTGATCTGGAATATTTTGTACTTGATATTACTATAAAATTAATTATAGACTTAATGGTTTTGGAGTTCTGTTTTGTAATTTCCTTAACAACACATTTAGACAGAGTCAGGTGTGGGTTGTGATCTTTTGCCATCTGGATGTCTGTCAAGCTGGCTTGTGATGTGGAGGTACCTGTCTCATCCCGGCCAAGTCGTCTTTCCAAGAAGTGTTAGCTTTGGAATTTTAGGACTGGATAAGAATTCTGTTGAAGGCTGCATTAGCATTTTTTTAAATGAGGATGTTAAGACTATCAACTGTCTATGTTTTGTTACTAAAGAAAATCTGTGGAAAGGAAAAACAACTTATTTTCAGAGTATGTATAGTGATTGGAATAGTCTAAATGTTTAAAGATTTAGAATCTATAAATTACTTCAGAATAGCAATTTTTAATTTTTATCTTCTTTGCCAATAACAATAAATGGGGTATTTTATCTCATTTGCCTCATTCAGAACCACCATAATAATTTCACCACCAAATGTCATAAACATACAGTTTAGTTTCTGATACAAAGAGGACTGCATTAGACCCTATGATTTTACACTCTCTCCACTTCCCTATTCCATGGGCTGTAAGAAGACTCATTCTATCATGAACTTTTTTCACTTACTGATCAAATGATCCTTCTCATCCTTCTTGGAGTTGTTTTATTTAAAGCCCAGCAATCGTGTTACAGTTGACTTATTAGTTGGGCAAGAGTTGCATTGTCTTGTCTAGGTAACTGAAGATCTGATCATTTGCAGCATGAGATGAACAGCTCATGTAGGCTTTTGTGATATTAAAGAGGGATCGCACCAGAAGGGTGTTTATTAATTCACCTATCAAAGGCAAACCGACTCAGGGCCTTGCTTGCTAAGTGGTTCTGCTTGATGATGCCATTCTCTGGTTCATGTGAAAGAACTTGTAAATTCAAATCATTCTCTCCAGATGCATTAAGTGCTTCCTTTTACGTAGCTCCACCTTAACCAAGGTTCAATTAGTTGTTTAAACAACCCAGATTTAGATTCTTTTCAGTATTCTCTAGTTTTGACTTTCAGTGTTTGAAACTGTTGAACATTTATTGAATACCAGGGTATCTCACTAATTCAAACTAATTGGAGGAAAAGGGAAGGCAGTTTGATAGAACTATTTTCATAAATGTATAAAGATTGTAATTAGCATCATTTGCATACCTCTACTATATAAAAAGTTCTTAAAGTTTATACTCAAGGTAATTTCTGCAGTTAGTTGAATAAACTCACTTTAAACTCACTTTTTCATGTACCCTAAAAAGATCTTGAATTCCAAATTACTAGACACCAAAGTGATAAGGTTTTATGATCCAGAATTTAGTGTATTCTTATCCTGTGAATTTGAAATTATATAATTAAAATTTAAGTATCCTTATACATTACACAGTTTGAAGAACTTTCTGTGCTTATGACTGGCTATTTCCTAAGTTATGTGTAAATACCGCTTCTCAGCCTTTTGGCTAAGATGAAATGTAGTATCTAAGTTATATGTAAATAGTTTCCCATTTTTGATAACTAAATAAGATTAAAATGTGACTTTTGTGTTCCTGTGGAATATAATTTAGTCCTAAGAGCTATTTATTAATCATTGGGTTATAATACCAGGAGTAGTGCTTTTTCTTGAATGATAATCTGAGAGGGAATGCTTTATATAGTTCAACATTTTAATTTATGATAACGGAGCATTCAGCTGTACATTTAGCCCACAGAGAATCTCTGATTAAAAGACATGCATCCAGACATTGTGCTAACATTTTAAATGCATTTTGAATTACCTAGAAAAAAAACTCTGGCAGCAGCTGGCTGGTACACATTAGGTGTGGTTTTATCACTTAACGGTTACATGATTCTGTGGGTTTCCTTAGTTTACTCTAGAGCATCTTTCAGCCAGGGAGAAGGACCCTTCGAACAAGGAGATCATCGTTTGCAGAGGTTTGCCCTGAGAAAGCAGAACAAGGGACTTTCTATATGTTTCTGTGGGCCCTTCCCCACTCTGTCTAAAATTCCCACCTTGTGGTGGCAGGAAATGTGAACTTTTAATGTTGCAGTTTAGGTGTCAGAACCTTGAGTACTGACCTTCAATGTAGAACTTACCAGCTGGCCAAGTTATAAAAATCAAGCTATTTATGATAAGAGCTTTTAGTGTGATTTGCTTTTATATATTTAGTCTTTGTGTATATTCCAGGTACCTAATTGATTTAATACATATATTAAATATGTTCTAACATTTGAAGGAACAGACAGTATTAGAGTTTTGCCAGAGATGAAAGGGGATGTATTAGCATAGGCAGAAATTGATTTTTAAATTGTTCTGGTTGACCACTTGTATAGGTTACTTTCTTCACAATGTTAGTAGTTGGTGACTTCCATTTATCTGACTGAAAAATCCAGTCTGTGTGAATATACTTCTCTGGGGTTGACTATGTGAGAAATTAGTGTGATGGAAGTCACAGTGTATTATTCTTTGTGGCTTTAAAAACAAAGTCATTTTTATTAGGAGAGCATGAAAATGAATGTAAGGTTTGGGGGATTTTCTTTTTAATGTGTCACTTTAAGTTGACTGCATCTCTTCATCACTTTTCTATTTTTTAAAGTCTTCTCTTTCTTAAACTAACCTACTTCTTAATTCTTTTCTCTGATTTCTTGAATATGACAAAACACATACGAACTAAAGTGGGATTCTGCCTTTTACAACAATGTCTTTGAGTATAACTAGACTATGTAATAACCATGCAGGAAACTTGTTCATGTGATCTTGTGCGTGTTTATGTGTGTGTGTGTCTATTTTGAAGGGTCACACTCGAGTTAGGGAACCATTGCTTTTACTGTGTTATGAGTAAATAGCATGTGTTTTTCTGACGCCTTCCTGTGGTCACTTGTTTGCCTAGTTTTAGGTATCTGGCCTCAAATACCTTTTTTGGGGGAGGGTTACAGATTTGGGGTGAGGGTCTTGGAGAGAAATAAGTTAATCAAAGTTAATTTTAAAAGGCTTGTTTTTGTTTTTATTTTTGTTGTGTGTGTCCAGGATTTAGAAGAATTCTGCTTTAAGTTTTGCATCAATCATTTGACAGAAGTTACACAGACCGCAGCATTTTGGCAAATGGATGGCCCTCTGCTAAAGGAATTCATTGCTAAAGCCAGTAAATGTGGAGCCTTTAAGAACTGAAGCACAAGGGCGCTGGGTCTTGTGTGAGTGCTCTCAGGCACTGCTGTCCAGCTTGTGCTCTACGGGTAATGTGATTCTGCAGGTAAAAAATCTATCAGGTTGTTTTTTCCACATCTGAGACACAGTTCTCTGCGTAGGAATATATGAAAGATGAAAGGCTTTTCTTGAGCCCATTTTAAATAACTCTTGTTTCCAGATACGTGTATTTTAAATGTGGCCTTTCTTACATTTGGGCTGGAACATTGTAAAAGGGTGAGAGTTTAGCTGTTGGGTTTGTTTTAATTTTTTTGATTAGAGGAACTTCTGAACTTGAAAAGTAGAAGTTGGGGACAACTTTCCTGGGTTACATATCAACAGCCTTTTGATACTGGGAGTTGTGATAGTTTGTGAATTGCAAGATGAACTTAGATGAACGTAGAGGTCCCACCCTGAATTAAGGGTGCTGACCTGGGGCTTGTTGATGTGCTGTATTAGTTGCTAGTTAGGATCCTTACTGTGAAGGAATAGTAAAGATTATGTGAGGCTTTTGTTCGTGTGCTTGCGCTATTGATGACTTTTTTTAATTTCAAGGTGTATCAAAGTAATATTCAGTTTAACATGAGTTAAACCTACTGAAACGATAATTATGTAAAGATACATTTCTAAGTTAGCGAGGATTTCTCTTAAGATTTAAGTGCATAAAGAATAGTAATTTAGAACTATCCATGAAACATTGATAACAAAAGAAACTTCCTTTGGGCAAAAGTGAATGTTATATAAATTAGAATCTCTACTATTTATTTGGATAAGATAGAATTTGAGAACTCAAGTTAAAATTGCCCCCCTTTCTGTAAATGTTAACTCTTAAGAGGAAAATAATGGCGTGCAGTATACTGTTGCCTTTTTAAATTATGACTGCCAGATCATCACATCTGCTACATATGACTTGAAGAAGTGGTTCTTAAAATCTGCTTTCTTACAGGGCTTACTGGAATTTGCTTTATCTACTTTAGGCCATCACAAATTTGCTCATTTGAAACTTTACCACCTTTCTTTCACTGTTGGTGTTCCTCTGCTTTTAACTGTTAGGTATAATATTTAGCATAATTTAATCTTGAAAAAGGTCACAATTATGCTGTTCCTGAAAAGATCCTATTAAAGGACAGTTAGTTATGAAACGTGACTTTGGCATGTAAGAGTGGTCAACTTTGAGTTTTCTCATGTGTGTCCAGTGAGCTCACTTTAAGAACAAAGCTTTGTTTTGTTCTCTGGTCTGTGAACTCATTTGCATCTGTGTGAGCTCCCTTAGTGAATTTTGTTTCCTGCTCTGATGTCCCTCTTCTGAACGTGGACGGGAGCATGGATAGTTTTCAGAGCCAAACTAACAAAAGGGCAAAGACATGCTGTAGCTACTATTTTTAGCCATGTTTTTAAATGTGTGTTTATTGGAGTGTCAGGGGGGAGTGAGACCCCAAAGATAGGAATTCATCAGTAGGTGAAACAAATTCAAACCTAGCAGTCCCACCCACTTTTCTTGAGCATATCACAAGTGATTGAAGCCCAGTAAATTACTAGGTTAGAATTAGTTCTGAAACATCATGGAATTTTTCTTACTAGTTTGTTAAAAACGTATTAATTTTATTATTAATTATGATGGGTAGTGTTTGTAACAATTGCTGTTCTGTAGGCTTATGATCTGAACAAAATGAGAACTTCAGTATGTTTACTATTGCTCTTTTACTTGAAAAGGAAACTTCTTAAGAAAAGCACAAATTAAAGTAGTAGATCCATATCCATAGATAGTACATTGAACAAATATTTACTGAGTTCCTAATATAGGTAAACAACCACTTCTCACATTAGATTACTGAGTAGCTTGTATGAGTATGTATGGTAGTAAAGAGAATGCGTCCTTGAAAAAGTACTTGAGTTTTTTTTCTTTAATACTCCCTCTTATTTTTCTACTTGGTTTTGTTGTTAATCATAGCAGGAGACGAAACTGTTCTTTGATTTTTTTTTTTTTCGTCTGATGTAATAACAGAAGCCAAAGTATTTACATTTCTTAAAATAGCCCTAAATGTACTCTTGAACTTCTTACTGGAACAATGTTTGATATTGTAGTATGTAGGCTGTACTTATGTTTAAAATGACATGTTAATAAAGTAACCTGTTAAAACAGGCTTGTAGAGTTGTTTTTCCCCTTAAAATCATTAGTATGCAGCTTTTAAAAGGAAGGAAATTATGACAACTGGTGCACTTGGTTGAACCTTGGGGACATTATGCTAAGTGAAATAAGCTAGTCACAAAAAGACAAATACTGTGTGAATTCCCCTTGTGTGAGGTACCTAGAGTACTTAGATACATAAAGTAGAATGGTGGTTTCCGGGGGCTGGAGGAAGAGGGGAGCGGGGAGCTGTTGTTTGATGGGGACAGTTTCAGTTTTGCAGTATGAAGAGTTCTTTGGGTGGATGGTGGTGTTGGTTACAGAATAATGTGAATGTATTTAGTGCCACTAAACTGTACACTTAAAAATGGTTGAGATGGTAAATTTTATGTTGTGTATATTGTGCCACAATTTTTTAAAAAAATCAGTGTACTCTTAGCAAGTATCAGGCTAAAAATAGATACCACTATGAACATGTCAACTGCTTGATTTTCAACTATACACAAACACACATCACAGAAATCCTTGGATTTTATTCCTGCTAAAAGATAGTACAGTTGAACTGTCACCTCAGAAAAATGTATCTGAATCCTTTGGGGGTACTTATAAATGAAGGGAAAGACAGTCCCTATCCTCAAGTAATATATAAATTATTAGGAGAGAAGGGAGAGAGGGGAGATAGGTTTAGGAATTAACAGCACAGTAAGATATTTATAAATAGCTTTTCATAATAGTCAATGAGAGAAAACCAAATAAGGTTAACATGACAAGCAGTTGGTTTGAAGATTATGCTTGTGTAGTACGGGGGAAACACAAAGTGTTCTCTTAGTTCATCTCCAAAACAATGGGCACAAGTAAAGCCTTAGAGGTGGGGGCTGATGAGCCTTCCAGAACTTACCATAAGCAAGTTTGTTTGGTTAGAATGGAGAAAATAAGCCAGGAAATGTTGGCAAGGGGACTGTGTGAGAGATAACATTTATTTCCCACATTGTGCCAGGCATTGCACCCTGTGCTTCACATACATTTTCTTATTTAGTGTCTGTATTTTGTCCCATCTGATAGAATTATTCCCAGATAGATTTAAAGAATTTGAGTAAAGTTCTTCAGTAGAGGGGTAGCTGAAGTACAGACCCAAGTCTGTTTTAGCAGTTAGCCAATATTTGCCTACCTTTATGACCCCAAAATTATGCTGTTCCTGAAAAGATCCTATTAAAGGACAGCTGGTTATGAAGCGTGACTTTGGCATGTAAGAATGGTCTACTTTGAGTTTTCTCATGTGTGTCCAGTGAGCTCACTTTGAGAACAAAGCTTTGTTTTGCTCTCTGGGCTATGAACTCATTCGCATCTGTGTGAGCTCCCTTAGTGAATTTGATTTCCTGCTCTGATGTCCCTCTTCTGAACATGGAGCATGAATAGTGCTCCCTTGTGCCAAGTTACCTGCTGCGAATGACAGATTCAATTTGACAGTAAAGTGGGGACAAAGATTTTTGAATGAAGATCATGACATCAAGACAAGTAGATGAGCTTTGCTGTAAGATGTGTTATATCGAGATGGGGAGCTGAAGCTGCAGTGATCACAGACTAGGGAAACCACCCCTACGAATTAATAAAGAGGTGCAAGGTGAGAACTGTGGTAAGGGCCTAGCCAAAAATAAGGCACAGGCCCAGCTAAAATAATGATAATTAGCCACTGTCCCCTTGTCTGCTACTCTGGAGTCACATACCTGGTGGTGGTAAATATTCTTAGCTTTCTCTGTAGATAAGATTACCCTTTCAAAACGTAGGGGTAGTTTCTGAGATATCTTCCAGGTCCTGCATTCCAGTGGATTGGCTGACCCACCCAGGCCGGTGGCCCGTACCAACAAGCTGACTCAACTGGTCTTGTGACTCCCACCCAAGAACCTGCATTCCAGCAGATTGGCTGACCCACCCAGGTACCCATCCCAAGGAGCTGATGGCTCCACCCCGAACTCAACCAATTAGCAAACCTAATTGCCTAATCCTTTGCCCACCAAACTATCCTTAAAAACCCTGTCTCCCAAATGCCTGGGGAGGCTGATTTGAGAAACTCCTCCTGTCTCCCCGGTTAGCACTATGTGGAATTAAACTCTTTCTCTGCTGTAACCCCTGCTGTCTGAGTGTATTGGTTTCCTCTTGGACAGCCGGCAAATGAACCTGGTTGGACAGTAACACTAGGGGAAATCTTCATTCAGAGGTCTCCGTGGAGTCTTGGCCTCTGTAGTTTTTGAAGTGTCCCAGGTGATTCTGACGTGCAGCCAAATTTGAAAACCACCAATTTAGATTTTGTCCTTTAGGTATAAGGACTTGGGCCAGGACTGCCATTACAGCAGGAACGGAATGTTCCTTTTCATCTCTGTCATATTTTTCCTTCAACAGGTTTTAGGTGCTGTGACAGGCCAGGCACCATGGTGGGACTCAGTTCCAACCCATTTTGAAATGTAGCGTTACTGGAAATCAGAGGACCATGGTAAAAAATTAGAACTGTGAATGTGAAGTTTTCAGGAGTCAGGCATGCTAGTGTGGGCATAAAAATCTGAATTGTATATTCAGTTGAGAAAAACCTATTAATTTTTTTTTCCTTCTTGGATATTCCCACCAATGTTCGTATTCAAAGAGTCCATTTTAAAATTGAGGTGTTTGTTTTGAAGATGACAAATGCCCATGTGATAACTGAGGCTGAAAAATTTTTTTTTAAAAAATTTTTATTTTTTTGCTTAAACTGAGCGGTAAGAAAAAAATTTTTAAAAAAGTAGACTTTGTGACCTGAAGACAGGTAAATTTGTTACAATTAAGTAGTACATTCAAATTTATTATATCTAGCAGTCATTACAGTCTCGTTGTGGAACTAGTCTGAAAAGTTAAGAACATTTTATGCATTTGTCCACAAATGTTTATTGAGCATGGTAGGTGCTGGAAATGCGAGAGTGAGCAAAACACAGGAATGGTGAGTTTCTGCCCTCAGAGAGCTTGTACTCTATTGGGGTGATGTGAGACAGTTACACTGAGAAATGATGTGAAGGAAAAGTCCTCTCAGAGGGAATAAAGGAAGATTTATAATGAAGTCTGCAGGAGAAGCAGGTAGGCAAAGATGTTTGCAAAGGCCCTGGGTTAGTAGCACCTGATATGTTACTGGAATCCACTTAGATCACCATGGGGGGAGGGAATGCTCCAGCAAGAGGCCACCTACAGGATTTTAAGTGCATAGGGAGGGAGAGACAGGAGGCAGGATCAATGAACTGAATCTGAGAAACATTTTAGTGGAGGGGGCAGGTAGAAGTGAGATGATGACAGAGGGAGGCAATAAACACCCCATTGGCAAGAAGAGGTAAGAGCTGGTGGGAATTGCAGTTCAGGCCCAGGGTGAGGTAAGAGGCCTAGTCCTGAAGATGCAGTTTTTCACAGATCTCTCATTATGAGTTTGATTGCCATTTTGCCTGGCGTCTGGTTTAGGAAATGGTAATCCTTAGGAAGACATGGACGATATGGATGTGGAACTTGACCCAAGGTCTCTATTTTCTTGAAAAGAGCCCAAGGTTTGTTTTAGGTCCTGAAGTAGTTCAATCTCTTCCTTTAGCTTCTGCACCCTTTCTTGAGATTCACGAATTTTATTCTCTATTTCTATGAAAAGAAAAAGTGATTTCAGATTTTTCGGTAGTTTTGTTAGAAATAATGTACTATTATTTCTAGCTGCTTTCACCTGCAAGGACAGAGTACACAATACCTTTTTTTTTTTTTTTGAGACAGAGTCTCACTCTGTTGCCCGGGCTAGAGTACCGTGGCATCAGCCTAGCTCACAGCAACCTCAAACTCCTGGGCTCAAGAGATCCTCCTGCCTCAGCCTCCCAAGTAGTTGGGACTACAGGCATGCACCACCATGCTTGGCTAATTTTTTCTCTATATGTTTTTAGTTGTCCAGCCAATTTCTTTCTATTTTTAGTAGAGATGGGGTCTCGCTCTTGCTCAGGCTGGTATCAAACTCCTGAGCTCAAACGATCCGCCCGCCTTGGCCTCCCAGAGTGCTAGGATTCCAGGCGTGAGCCACCTCACTGGGCCCGGAGTACACAATACTTGTGCTTCAAATGAAAAGAATCTAGAGTCTTGCGAGCAAAAACTGGTTCTTTTATACCTTTGCTTCCTCTTTTTTCTAATTCAGGATAGAATTCTAGCATTTATCACATATAAAGCTGGTGAGTAAATCTTTAAGATTTTGGTATACATTTACAGCAGAACAAGTCTCTCATATATATCTTGAAGAACTTAAAAACAGTGCACAAAATGTCTGTAATGAACAGCAAAAAACACAAAAGCCAGCGACTATCACCTTCATGCTACACTACATCCACTTGCTGAGAGATGGTAACTGGAGAGAGAATGCAGCTAGACTAGCAAGGATAAGGGCAAGTCTTCTATACAAGGCATCCAATTTTTAATGTTACACGAAAGCTTTTGGTTTTCTTTAGAAATAGGAAGACTTTTAGTGTAGAAACTTAGGAAGAAGTTACTTTAGTTAGGCCTTATAAATAATGAGTAGTACTCAGTGGCAGCATAATTTTTAAAAGCCTCAAAATTGAATAGTTTTAAAATACACAGATACACGTAATGTTTCTTCAGAATAAATGCTGCCGGTAGTTAACTTGGAACATTACTAAGGCTAGATCAAGCAGGTCTTTATCACTTAGGGTGTCAAAAGTTAAGCCTTTTAGGTTGGTCCTTGTGCATTTGCAAGTAGTGTCCCCTGGAGTCCTGCTCCCCCCAAACACTGCATTGTACTGTACATGCTCCCAGCCAGCCCCTCCAAGTAATGACGTGTGACATGTTCCCAATGTGTAACTTTCACATGAAAGAAAAACACAAAGTCCCCTACAAACTAAAGCTTTTTAGAAAAAGATTTTAAAGGCTGCTTCTTCAAAACAAAACAAAACCAGATACTGCCATTAGCGGATATCCTCAAGAGACACTATGTTTAGTAGATTTTTAAAAACATTTTTTTCAGCTAATTATATATATAGTACAAAATTCAAACAGAAATGTGTATAATATAGAAAGCCAAAATGAGAAAGTATATGTTGGTACAGGGATATGAACTGTTTTCCCCACAGGGAAAAGCTAGTGTGTCAACACCACTTGCTGGAGAGACGATTATCTCCGTGGAAAGAACAGCGTGCAGGGCGCCGTGTGTGCAACTTCAGGGGCAGCCGCTCCCACCGGTTTCCGTGGGGCTGTGCTCAGCCTGCCCAGCCATGTGTGGCAGCCTTGAGAGAAGTCAGAACAGACTCATAAGTAAGGGGAAATTTGGCCTGTCTTGAAAACATCTTAATGTGAAAGGAGGACTCACTCAATAAATGGTTGACATTTTATAAAAGTGAAGTCTCCCTCCCCCAACTCCTCACACCAGTTTTTCTTCTACGAAAATTTCTTGGCTATTTTTGCTCATTTTTTTTCCGATGAACTTTTAGAATCTGTCAAAACCCTCCTCCCGTTGATAAGCGATTAGATTTGAAGATTAGTGTTGGGACGACTGAAATTTTTGCAAGTGAGGGAGGCAAGCGGCAGATGGTTTATTGCAGCTGGGCCACCTGCCTGTGCCCGCGCAGCGCTCTCCAATTTTGGAATCGATTTTTTGTTTCTACTCTTCTAATGAGTTTTTTCTGATTACAAAAGTATTTGTGTATATGTACAAAATTTGGAAAATACAATACAGCACTAAAAGAACAGACAAAAGAAATCACTGTAATCCAGCCACCTACAAATACCTACTGTCTCGGTGCAGTTGTTCAGTGCGCATGTGCACGTACGTATATTGTTTTCTTCTGTGTGTGGTGGGGTCATACTGTTTTTGTAATGGGCTTTCATTTAATAAAACAATGAACATTCTTACAAAATGATTTTTATCACCTATATACTATGATATTATTTCAATATCTATGACAAATATTTCTAAACCGTGCTGTTTGGTTATTATATAACTCATGTACCTGCTTCAAAATGTACAAACGTGTCTTCAAACAATCTACAGTCAAAAAGTGAAGTCCCAATTTCTTCATACTCTGGAGGGAGAAAAACATTTTCAGTATTAATTTAAATAATTTGTATAGGCAGAAACTCCTCAGAAAATAACCCCAAACAGGGAACAGTAAAGAGAGCAGTCGTCTACTGTGGCACTTTAGTGTTAGACTGCAGCCCCAGCGACCCAGGGAAATGTCAGTTCTTAGCATTTCTACTGCATCAGAGCCTGGGGGGGGGACAAGGCCCAGCTATCTCTGTTTTCGCAAGCCCTCAGGGTGATTCTTGAGCACACTCAAGTTTGAGAAGTGCTTGGTCTAGAGAAAATAATAAACGAATAAAAGAATGTAATGAAAGCTTTTGGCAATGTTTACTCTGAATTTTACTTTTCAGCTTTGTCCTATAGAAAATAATCCCTTTCAAATAAGCACATATTTTACATCATTACCTACTATATAGACTATTAAGCTTTTCCTGGTAAAATGACTATAATAAAGTTTTTAAGCTCATGATGTAGGTTATAAGAAGGCTAAGTAGCTATATACCTGCACCTATAAATGGAACTTCAGCTTCCCAAAGAGCTCTTTAAGAAAAAAACTTTTTTAAAAAGCTCATATTTAACTAAACATCAATCAGAACATTAAAATTCCTTCTTCTACACTTTAACATTATTAAAAAAGGACACTTGGTTTATCAAGCAATAGAATTTGTGTTCAGTAAAAACTGTTAACATAACACCATTTTCAGATCTTAATGACACACGCAGGACGGTGGGGGCACATGTGCGACTGAATCTCGCTCTCACTGGCCAACCTGCCATGCACTTCAGGAAAACAGTCACGACTCGGGGCATCAGCCTACTTCTGACAAAATTACTTGGTTTGAATTACCCACATCCTGTTGATTTATAAAAGACAGTAGATGTGGTACAATTATTTTTATTAAAGAATGAGATGAAGGAAAGGAAAAAAGAAATGGGTCTTTTTTTTTCTTGGTTTGGTTTTGTGTCACACCTACGTCTACGAGAAGTCTCTGTACTTAGAAATACTGGTATTTCAGTACCTGCTTCTGAAGTCTTCTCATCCATGAGTCTTTCTTGAATCAAATGAAGTTTGTCTAATATTTCTTCAAATAACTCATTGAGAAGTCCTGCTTCCTTAAGTTTCTTAAGGAAAGGAACTTTCACAATTGCATCTAAGAATAAGAAAAACACTTTAGGAGGAAATGGTCTGTCTCAGGGCAGCTGATGATAAATGACTCTCTGCTTCCTTCCTCAGGCCTTGCCCTGCAGTGGAGGAGCATAATTAGTAAAATAAAACGGCACCTTTACTTTTTCTATTGGCTGTAATTGCATCATACCTCATTTTTTGCCAGCTGAAACAATGAATGAAATGTTACAAAAAATGAAAATAAAAACATCTCTGCTTTACTATGACTATATGAATGAAGAGGATTTTTAAAAATTCAGCTTCAAATCTTTGAGATGACAGCCCCTGTCATTTTCCTGTCACCGTTACTATGTGTTGTCAGTGGAATGTCTATTTCCTTAAGGAACAGAGAGCTGCAGTCACTGGTGTCACAGTGTGAGGGGTGGCACATCATTGGATTCTGAGCGCTGCAAGCCTTGCAGCTTCTTTATTAAGAAGTGTATTTTTTTCTTAATAATTACTGAAGAAAAGATTCTAACCCAAGTTATTTTGCTATGCTGGGGTTATGACAGAGTGCATACTTATGATAAAGATTTATACTCTTCTTAGTTACTATAAGTCTAGAAGAATAAAGATTAAAGTGGGATAGGACCTTTGAAAGGCATGGGTTGACATGTTTGTAAGTACTTTATGTAGCACATATTTGGTACAGATACCACTTATAGCAAACCTGTGTGTCTGCCAGGCTCTTCCTTCATTTGTCTCATGGATGTATTTAATTCCATTGTTTCGAGTGCCTAGAAGGAGAGAAAATCAATATTATTTTACATTGATTTCACTATTGGCATTTAATATTGCGTGAAATGACAACAAGGCTTTTGCTGTGTATAATTATATGATATGCCTGTGGTCAGAATCATGCCCCATATTCTTACATGGATGTAAACATCAGATGTATTTTTGTTTTGTGTAATAAAACATCAAGAGGCATTTCACGAGCATCTCTTGTATAAACAGGAAGAGGTGAAGGTTGCTGGCTCATGAATTTAGCTTATATGAGCTGATGTGTAAAAACTTTCAAATCCCCAAAATATTTTCATATATTTTACATATAATAATCCAGCAATCGATAGGAGTTACAAATTAGATCAGGTGTGGACCATGTAGCTGGGACATGCTTGGCTCTGTGAGGATGACTGACTGTACCCTCCGCCCACTGTAAGACCTTGAGCGCCCTGTGGAGTCAGATGCTCTCACTAATTTGATGCCAGAGGATGCTTTATGGGAGCTGTGGGTATGTCACTTTCTGAAGGTTATGTGCTTGGGACTTCCAGCTGCTCATGAATACTCATCTCATTATGGTTCTATCATCTAGAAGTTATGTAAGACTTTCCTGAATATGGGATTCTTCCCGAAACACCTTCAGGGGCAGTCTCAGCTCCATCTGGGCTGAGAACACAAATGAAGATGTGTATTATACAAATGCTGTTCATTCAAATGATTTGGAAAGTACATTTCACTGGAAATTCAGAATGGTTTAAATAAGAACCATATGAAGAAATTTAAAGCTATAAAAATTAAGTCAAATTACCTGTATATGAATGTCTGTCGGGCGACATTTCTTCCTTCCTCTTTTCCTTTTCACTTCTGGGAACTCAGCTAGAAATATAAATCATGTAAAATTAGAAGCCATAAAGGAAAAGATTACTGTTAACTACATAAAATATACAATTCTTTTTTCTTTTTCATTTTTTTTTTTTTTTTTTTTGAGACAGGGTCTCACTCTGTTGCTTGGACTGGAGTGCAGGGGCATCATCATAGCTCACTGCAACCTCAAACTCCTGAGCTCAAGCGATTCTCCTGCCTCAGCCTCCTGAGTAACTGGGACTACAGGTGCACACTACCATGGCTGGTTAATTTTTCCATTTTTTATAGCGCTGGCATCTCGCTTTTGCTCAGTTTGGTCTTGAACTCCTGACCTCAACTGATCCTCCTGCCTCAGCCTCCCAAAGTGCTAGAATTACAGGCACGAGCCAGCACACCTGGCCGAATATAAAACTCTTATATGCCAAAAATTATTATTAATATAAAGTCAAAAGATATGGCAAACTTAAGACTGAGCATTTGTACCACATATGATAAAGGGTTAATTTTTAAAATATAAAAAGATCTTAAAAGTTAATGCAAAAAAGATAAATAATCGAATAGAAAAATGGGCAAATGGGGAACCCTATAGAGAGGGTTCACGGAATAGAAAAATGAACAAATTGGGTCATAAGAAAATAATTGGTGAAAAGATACGGGATGCACTTAATTTGACCCATAAATAAAGATACGCAACATAAAACATTTTCACCTATCAGATTGATAAAGATAAAGATGTTTAATATATATGTTTGCAAGAATATGGGTGAATGTGTACTGCTGGTACAGCCTCTTTGGAAGATAACTAGCCAATAGTTTGGTCCAGAGATTCATTGTTTATATTCTTTGACCCAGCAATTTATAGGAAGTTTTCCTAATATGTTACATAAAGACACAAAGATGTGTAGAGAACAATGTTAACTATAGTATGAAATGTAATAGAAAAAGGTGGAACTAACCTAAATGTTCATCAAGCAGAAAATAGTCCAATTGTGTCACAGCTATACAATAGAATATTATGCAGACTTTTAAAAATGAGGTAGATTCCATTTGTGCTGATGTGGAAGTATCTCTAAGCTATACCACGTGAAAAAAGCAAAGCATAATAGCAGGTGTGATCATATAAACAGAAAATTTTTGGAATCATCAAAAGAAACAACAATTTGTTTGCGGGAGACGATTCATTTTAGACAGTGTTATAATCTTAATCTTCTTTTTAAACCTAATAACGTGATTGTCTTCTTTCCCTGTTAATAAACACTGATGGAAAGCAGTATTTTTGATAGAATTTCCTAATGAGTTAAAAGGGTAGTGACTGAAAAATGAGGGTAGAGATGCTGTTTAGGGAGTGGTGTTTACCGTCAAAGTGCAGTTGGTAGGACACAGAACTAAGTCTTTTCCAAAGAGGTCCTGACTCCAGTTCACGGTGAACATTCCAGATTCAGTGCTGCTAAGACACTGCTGTCCCACTCATGAATGAATGTACATCCCATAACTCTAGTTACCCAAGCCCAATTTGCCTTAATTAGAACTAAAATGCTAACCATGCATTCTTAGGAAATTTTCATTCAGGGAATGTGCAGCACTTTATTAATTTTATCTACTAAAAATTCTAATATTCTTCTAGAAGAGAAGCAGTCACAAAAGTCAATGCTTTTCACAGTGTCTTAGTTTGGTCCTGTGAGTGCAGTGAGGATGAAAGATACCAGAGAATGGCCTAGAGAGAATAGGTTTCCTTGACCAAGAAGAAAAATCAGTCAATTACATGGTAAACAAAGAAACTGACAGTTTTATAGGTATGTAAAATTTTAACTCAAAAATTTGTCTTTTAATTCAATGAGGCTACTAAATCAGACTATTCCTCATCATGCCTAAATGTACCTTTCTTTAAACCCACAGTACTGAATTTTAGAAACTTACCTCTTGAAGTGATGTCTGGTAATGTAGGAGCATGTCTTCGGCATAACAATCTGAAAATATGCAATTTCAAAGAACTGTAAAATATTTTTATTTATAGTTTTCCAATTATGTCTATTGTGATTTTAAAAGGTACTAATCTATTTTTCATGATGGTTTCACCTTATTTATTAATTTATGTATTTAAAAAGTGCTGTTTAAGCAGCCTGTGTAAAATTAGCGACCCACATCAAGTGCAGATGGATGCTTCTCCGCCCTCTGAGCCTCAGGAGGTCATGACATTCTCTGAAGGAGTGAGTGCTGATTAAACTGTCTTCAGCAATACTAGTTCATATACAGTGGTCAGTGGGATTTTGCTGTATAGAGATATCTAAAGATCCAGCATCTTCTAAGGCAGGCAAGTTTCCACCTGACTACACAAAATTCTACTGATTTTCAACAATAAGCACCACAAAATTGCATGCATTAACTTGGGGACACGTAGTTCTCAGAATCAACAAGTGTCTCCTCCAGGTCTTAGATTTGACCTACAAGGAACCTGTCCTTGTAGATCAGTGTCCTCCAAGAGAAAAAAAGTTAGTATAGCAGGCTATGATGAAGAAGAAATGGAGTGAATTTTAAGAAACTACTCAAGTCCCATTTTCTTTCCAGCCTTTCTTCCTCCCCAGCCCCAGCTCACCTCCCTTCCTTTCCGTGTAGTGCTGACTCCCTGACGCAGACCCCGCCTTGCCTAGCGGAAGGTGTGGTTTCTTCCCACCTCCTCCATGCAGCCTTCCCAGCAACACCCATTCAAAATTATTCTCCCCCTTTGGATTTTGTATCTCTGAGCACTTTCATTTGCCAAGTACTTAAATTTTTCAACCATATTGACAGTGTAGAAAATATGAGGATGAATCCCCATGTCCCCACCATTCCCGTGTCGACAACTCTCAAGGCCAAGCTCCCTTCATGCAAACCCCCTCCTGCTCCTGCCATGGCCTGTACTTCTGCTAGCATTGACCTTTCTTGTTTTCCCACCAGGAGATAACCTCTCTGAGGTTCAGTCAGTATCTTATCCTCCCCCACCCTTTTTGTTTTTAGCGACAGGGTCTGGCTCTGCCACCCAGGCTGGAGTGCAGTGGTGTGATCATAGCTCACTGCAACCTTAAACTCCTGGGCTCAAGTGATCCCCCCACCTCAGCCTCCCGAGTAGCTGGGACTATAGTTGTGCACCACCAAGCCAGGCTAATTTTTTATTTTTTTGGTGGAGATGAAGTCTCACTGTTTCCCAGGCTGGTCTCCAACTTCTGGCCTCAAGCGATCCTCCTGCCTCAGCCTCCCAAAGTGCTGGGCATACAGGCGTGAGCCACCACACTCCGGACTCCTCTTCATATCTCAGGGTGTCTGTGTATGATAGGCACTCGGAATGTTTAAATTCAAGTAAAAAATGCATAAAAGTTCACCTGTTCCTTGATAAAACAATGATAAAATAGACTTTTATCAAGTCCTTATTCATTAGTTCTACTAATGTGTGATCAGTATATTTTTTTTTTCAAACTTTAACATGTAGCAAGAAATTTACTCCTTTTTGTTTGACATTGTGTTTAAGGTCGTTGTAAAGGTCAAAATAAAACAAGCTTTTGGGAAGGTAAATAATAAAAGTGAAATTCCAAGACTCTAACAACCCATGAGTTTCTTAGCAAGTCAAATATAAAAAGTAGTACAAAATTAACATATTTACACATTTCCTTTCTAATGTCTCAAGCAACAAAATACCTATGAAATTTGCTCAAAATCATATTTTAAACTATTTAGCAAACTTCTTTTAATGGTAGGCTTGCCCATATTATTCTAGAATATATGGCCTCTATACCTAAAGATGAATTGTTGGCAAAAAGCAAGGACCTGGGAGCCCTGAAGTTCTGCCACTTACTAGCTATGTGATCAGGGGACAAGTTACTAAGTGTCTCAGGGCCTCAGTTCCCTCATCTGTAAAATGGAGATAATAGTGTCTAACTCACTGGACTGTTATGAAGATTAAGATGAGTTAACATTTATAAAGCAGGCCAGGCACAGTGGCTCATGCCTGTAATCCTAGCACTCTGGGAGGCTGAGGCAGGAGGATAACTTGAGCCCAGGAGTTTGAGGTTGCAGGGGGCTATCATGACACCACTGCACTGTATCTCGGGTGATAGAGCGAGACTCCGTCTCAAAAAAAAAAATAATTATAAAGCACTTAGAACTATGCCTGGCATAAAGTAAATGGTTATTAAATAAACGAATAAAATAAAACAGTGCCAGGAACACTGAGGTAAAGTTGGGGATATATGCCCAACGGGGAAAAAAAATTCAGCCTCTGAATAGAATTTTTAAAAAGCATTTTAAGAATTTAACAAATCTTACAAAAATAAGATTTTTAAAAATAATGCTCTCCTCACACTAATCTTATTATTCACAATATTGTGACTGAGAAACATAAATGTATTTCACTGAAATTTAAAACGTTCAAGCAGAATCTACGCACATGTCCCAAAAAAGTAGGAGGCGTCGACCTGGCTCTTCAACTTCAGACCAGCATTCTCCTTTTCATTCCATGTCATAAATTTAAGAGGGTCAAAACTATTTCTAAGACAGTTTTTTCCTTCATCTTTTACTTTCTTAATTTTTATTATTTTTTTTAGATACTGTCTCGCTCTGTCACCCTGGCTAGAGTGCAGTGGTGGCATCATAGCTCACTACAACCTTAAGCTCCTGGGATTCTCCTGCCTCAGCGTCCCGAGTAGCTGGGACTATAGGCATAAGCCATGATGCCCGGCTAATTTTTCTATTTTTAGTAGACACAGGTCTCGCACTGGCTTAGGATGGTCTCTAACTCCTTAGCTCAGGAGATCCTCCTGCCTTGGCCTCCCAGAGTGCTAGGATTACAGGCATGAGCCACTGCGCCAGGCCCTGTTCCTTCATCTTTGTGTGACACGTCATGGGCTGCATCTACACACCAAAAAGAGTTGTTCAATTGAACCTGATCTGAATCAACTCAGTTAACTGGCTTACTGATGTCTTCTGACCAAACAAACTGTACTATCATTTAACTGCACTGAAATCTTTTGTCAGAAGACGAGGGTTCTCCCTGGATAAAACAAATATAATTCTTGGACTTCGGATCTGCCTTACTGGGTCCAAATTAACACTAAAGAATTATTGAAAGAAATTGGGAAAAATTTAAAACCCAAAGGCAATACAAACAGGATACATTTCTTCAACGCCTGCATGATTAATGGCTGTATTTGCTGCATAGTTTCTTTACTGTATTTAGGAGCTATCTGTAGGCAAGATGGTGGTGGTGACACATGGTGGTGGGAAATTCTGTTTATTCCACACACAAAATGGAGGGAGAAGCTGATGACCCCATGGCTTTAGAAGGACAGACCTTTTCCTGTTTGTCTCTCACCCTTTAGGCCATCTTTGCCACTGTGACAAGCCATGCTTTCTACCAGGAAGAAAAGGATGCAGGGAAATTTAAAAAAAAAAAAAAAAAAACGAAAATAGGCTGGAGTGGTGGCTCATGCTTGTAATCCTAACACTCTGGAAGGCAGAGGTGGAGGATTGCTTGAGGTCTGGAGTTTGAAACCCCGTCTCTACTAAAAATAGAAAAATTAGCTGGGCATAGTGGCCCGAGCCTGCAGCCCCAGCTACTCAGGAGGCTGAGGCAGGAGGATTGCTTGAGCCCAGGAGTTGGAGGTTGCAGTGAGCTATGATGATGACACTGCACTCTACCCAGGGCGACGAGGTGAGACTATCTTACAAAAACAAAAACAACAAAACCATGCATTATTTTCTCCCTATGATATTTAGAGAAGATCTTGTGAAGTTAGGTTCCCACCTGGGGGGGGGGTGTTCCCCAAACCATGTTCTCATTTGAAAGCCATTTACGTGAAATTAGTTCCGAAAGCCTCCTTGTCATAATGTAACCATTCTTTACCCCAGTTCCCCAAAATATGGTTTTAAAAATGTTTTATTCAATACTTATAAGTTCCTTGAGCTTTATCACTTAGTGGAACTGCGTAGTCCTCCTTGGCACAGAAAAAGTGGTATGACTTGTTACAAGCTCTTACGTCGCATCCCACGGTGGCTCCTCTTTTACCACAATATGAGCATTTCTACAGAAAAATAGATTTTGCTAAGTAAGCACCTGTTTTCCATAATTTTTGTTAAAATTTAAAAGTATCATTAAGTATTATTTAAGTTAGCAGCCCTATATTTTCAGCCTGGATGTCATTAGCAAAATTCCATTCTCAGCTACAAACATCAGGTATAGTTCTTACGTTTGGCCGCTCACGTAGAGATTTCAGCCACACCTCAGCTAACTAGAATGCTTGGCACAGATCTGATTAATGATATGATTAAAAGCAAAGAATGCTTTTTTTTTTTTTTTTCAAAAACAACCTCTTTCTTTCTTTTAAAAAGAGATTTCTAAAAAGCAGAGCTACACACTTACCCAGCTCTAGGCAAGAGGACTATTGGGGGCACTGAGACTGGGGCAAGGAGCAGCTGCTGGCTAGGACAGTAAGAGCTGTGTGATCTCGAGCCAGGTACTCCTCCTCGCTCAGACTGATTCCTCCCTAGGGCAACAGCATTTTTCTTACAGAGTTACGTGAGCTAAAGTAAGGGAAGCCTCTTTGGAATCTATGTAGTAAGGCAAAAACAAACAAAAAAACCAACCCTCTTGAGTAACAACCTTTTTTTTCTTAGTTCAATTTATTTGATCCCTTGCTTTTATCTATCTATCTGGTCTTTTGGTATTTTACAGACGAAAGTGGTGTGGGGACGGCTGGGCAGACAGTGTGTGCCCGCTGCAGCCTCACTGGTTAAGGGGAACACAGCCAGGGCGAGGCTGCTGGCATCATATTCTAGCTGAGTGACCCAGGGGCACCTTGCCAACAGGAGATGCTCACATGATATCCTAGTAGCAGCATAAGCAAGCATATAAATAGTTAAAGAAAATTCAAACATAGGTGACAAATAAGATTATGACAAAGGTGGAATTTCACATCAGTGCATACAACAATGGCCATTTAATTTTGGTGGTGGTGGGGCAGCAGGCTGTGCATCTAGGAAAAAAATAAAATTAGATCCCCACCACAGTATGCTGCTCTCAAATAAATTCTTTTTTTTCTTTTCATTTCTTTTTTTTTTTTTTGAGACAGAGTCTCACTCTGTTGCCCGGGCTAGAGTGAGTGCTGTGGCATCAGCCTAGCTCACAGCAACCTCAAACTCCTGGGCTCAAGTGATCCTCCTGCCTCAGCCTCCCGAGTAGCTGTGACTACAGGCATGTGCCACCATGCCTGGCTAATTTTTTTCTCTATATATTTTTAATTATCCAGATCATTTCTTTCTATTTTTAGTAGAGACAGGGTCTTGCTCTTGCTCAGGCTGGTCTCGAACTCCTGAGCTCAAACGATCCGCCCGCGTCGGCCTCCCAGAGTGCTAGCATTACAGGGTGAGCCACCGCGCCCGCCCAAATTCTACTATTTAAAATCTCGAACTACATGAAGCAAAACAAGAACAACAACAACACAAAAAACTCTTCAAAAAAATTAGGAAATGCAGGAGAAAGAGACGTGGTATCGGGGTGAGGAAGGCTTTCTGAGGAAGACAGGAAACCCAGAAGCCACAAAGAAAAAGACCGACAGATCTGACTGTATAAAAATTTTAAACTTCCATTTGTATAGTGACAGATACCATTTAAAAAATATGAAAAGACAAGGAAAAGACTGAAAGAAAATGTTTGCAGCCTATTAAAGTGTTCAGATTCTGATAACCCACAGAAAAATAGTAACAGGCAAATCACAGAAAAAGAAATAACAAGTGGCCAATAAACATTCATTCATTTAAAGACTATAGAAGAATGTGGCATTTATTCAGTGTGTGGTGGCTGTGAGGTGGCAGGCCCGGCCCTAGGAGGAGGAAAACAGAAGTGGGCAAAGCAGAGAAGGTACCTGCCTGCATGATGTGTATGTTCTAGCGGAGAGAATGTACTATGGTCAAATAAAGCATATTTTAAAGCATCTCATGAAGTGATATATGCATTGTATAGAATTTAAAATAAAGCCAAGTGACAGTGTCATTGCGTCCCTACGTCAGACTGGGTGGTCAGTAAGGTATCACCTTTAAGGAGGTGACACAGAAGCCAAGATCTGATTAATGACGAGGCCTCCTAGCATGCGAAAATGCAGGGGAAAGACATGCTAGGTTGAGGGCCTTAAGTCCTTGTGGCAAGAGTGAGCCTTGGCCAGCTGACTGGAAGGACCAGAGGGACAGCCAGTCCCTCTGGCACAGTGAAGTGGGCAAGGGAGAGTTTCAGGTAAGATCAAAGGAGTAAGAAAGGGCTGGGTCACGTAGGGCTTAGAGCCAGAGTAAGGAGTTGGGGTTTTATCTTGGGGCAAGGGGAACAAAAACTGATTAATGTTTTTAAGAGATCATTTCGGCTGCTGGACTGCCGGATAGAGAAGCAGCTGGGGTAGGGATGGCAGCAGAGCAGCAGGACGAGTGTCAGTACTCTTCAGCAACCACTGAGAGAGCGGGGCTGGTGGCTTCACCGTACTGGCGTAGTGGCACTGAGGGAAGTGGGTGGATGGATGCAAGATGTATCTAGCAGGTGACACTGATGGGCTGGGAGGTCGACGAGGAAGAGATAATCCTTACGCTTCTGGCTTGGGCAAATGGATAATAATGGTGCCATTTATTGGGATGAAGCAGGATTGAGCTGGAGTATATGTGTGTGTGTGCATGCGTGCACGTGTGTGACAAGGGGTGGAATTGTGTTCTTTTTTGGCCAGAGATGCTATCAGATATCCAGGTGGATGGATCAGGTTGGTAGTCTGGGATTCTAGGGAGAGGACAGGGCTGGAGTTACAGATAGATTTGAGAGGCCTTGGCAGGGGTATAGTTTTAAGCCATGGGAACTGGGTAAGCCACCTAGAAGGATATTCAGATCCAGAAAGGAGCCCAGGACAGAGCCTTGGGGCACTCCAACTTTTAGAGATCGAGCAGAGGAGAAAGCAGCCAGCCACCTGGTAAGAAATGGCCAGAACGGTAGGGGACACTGGGAGTGTGTGTCAAGGATGGCAAAAGAAGAAAGTACTTCAAGGTGCAGGGCATGGACAACTGTATGGTGAGCGCTGCTGAAGGAATAAATAAGGACAGAGAAGTGACAGTGTGACCAGTTTCTTGTGTATAAAGGAGGATTTCTTTTTTAAGATGACAGGACCACGGATCATGTTTGTATGCTGAGGGGGACACCCCAGTAGAAAGGGAGACACTGGTGTGAAGGGGGTGGAGGGAAATGCAAAGGCCTGGTCCTTCAGGGGAGGCCCCCACAGCCCACGTGGAGGGTTGACAGGAGGGAGGTCAGAGCGTCAGGGGACAGAGCTGGGTGGGCAGAAGCATGGGGTGAGGGCAGTTCCTGCCTAATTGTTTCCATTTGCTCAGTGACAATCAGGCACAGCCAACCTGGGGTTGGGAGAGGTTCTGAAGAGAGAGAAGAGGATGTGAAACAGCAAATGTGGAGGGCGGAGGTGAAGCAAACGTGCAAGGGAAGTGCTGAAGGCCCTTCTGAGGTCTGTGGCCACCAATCTGAGAAGGGGCAGCACAGCTGTGGGTTTTTCCCAGTTGTGCACCTGCTCCAGTGCCAGTGCCGACCGCAGACCGGCGGGTTCAACGCCCGGGCGGGGCTGTGCCAGGTGCCAGGGGATGGTGCGTGTGGGCAGGAGGAGGGGGAGGCCGGGGGCTTTGCAGTGGGGGGCAGCAGCCGCGTGGTGGGACCCCTGGGTACCGGGATCTCTGAAGAACTGCTGGAGCTGGGACCATGGGAGCTGCCTGAAGAGAAATAATGTCCAGCCTCTTCAGCGACCAGCGAAATGCAAGGTAAAAGTTCTCCATCAGCCTTACAAAAATGAACCAGAGTAGCGATACTCGTTTTTGTCCAGGGCTGGGAAAAGCGCTCTTTCATCCACCATGCACCAGAGTATAAACTGGTGCAAGCCTTCCTGGGGGACGGTTGAAAAATGCTAAAGGGAATTCTCTTAGACTCAGCAATTCCATTTCTACAGTAATACTCAAACAAGGACGCAAGGATATGTGGACAAAGATGTTATAGCAGCATTACTTATGCTAGTGACAACCCGGAGTCGACTCATTACCCAAGGGAGCGGTTTCGCGGCTTCTGGCGCTCCGGCAAGAGCGTCCCGTGGGGTTCTGCGCTCGCAGTATTGGCAACGTGCCCTGATCATTCTGGCCTTCCACACTGCTGCGCCTCCCGTTCCCTCTCTGGAATCCCCCTTCGCCACCTTCCTGTCACCTCCCACCCCACTAGGAAGGCTTGCTGAGCCCGGCTGCGGGAGGAGCCTGCGGCCTTGTGCCCCTCTCTGAGCTCGTGCCCCGCCGAAGCGAAACCGTCCCCGCACCGGCCTGTCTCCCGCATGGGTGGGCTCGGTGTGCCTGCCCGCTATTCCCAGGGGTCCTTGTTAGTGAGTGGGGGACTATCACGTCAGGTGACTTTTTCCTTCTCTCTCCTCTGTCCTCCACTGCCAACTCACCCCAGAGCCTTCCCAGGAGGGAAATCTGCATCCCAAAGTCTGCACAAACTCTCCGGTGCTCCTGCTTCTTTCTGAATATTATGCCTCCGGTCAGCCAACCCCGCTCATTCCTCAGCCTGCACCTCTTCGTATGTGAGCAACCACTGGAATCTAAGGCGGCTTTCCTGAGCTCTATGTCTCCTCACTCAGATCCACTTAACAAAGAGCAGCCACAGTAATCTTTCAGTTGAGGACTGTCTGATGCTTTCTAATCAGAGGGGCTCCCCGCTCACCCATCTTACCACACCCAAGTCCTGGGGATGCTGCCCTGTCAGCACTAATGATGGCGGTGGCCAGTCTTGCCAATTCCTAGGACAATACAGACATCTAGGGCAGGGGCCGCACACTCCATTTTTATGACTTTCTCCCTGCAGTATTGTGTCCACTGCCGGAGAGAGCCTAATTGCAGAATTCCATCTGGACTGTTCCCTTTCACTCTGGACTATTTCTTCTATTCATGAAATGAATCATTACACCTACAGCAGGAAGCTCACGTCCAGCGATGTGTGTAACACCTACCACAGGATGCTGCCACCTTGCAAGGACTAAATGAATGTTTGTCTCTAGTCATTAACCTCACTGTGGTTGTGGTCACAGTGTGAGGTGCTCACACTTGCTGTCCTGCTTGCTGAGCTGAGAAGGGCCTTTCACAGAGGAAGCGGATGGCAATGGACCCAGCAGGATAGCTCCTCAGCACTCCTTCCTTCCCTGAGATCCCCCTCAGGCCCCAGGGGGTGCTGCCCCGGTTCCAAGGGCAGATCCTGATTAGTTACGGTCACCCCCACCAACTGGTGCAGAAAGAGGGGTGCAACCTGATTAAACTTTCCGAAGGGCTCTGGTTCCACGCGTGGGGGTGAACTTTCTGTTCCACTAAATGTGAGAAAGAAAGCCTGGTGCTCTAGTTTCTGCCTGCAGCCGCCCTGTGACCACAAGGGGACCAGCTGACGCTGGGGACAGGAGGGCAGAGAGGGAGAACCTGGGCCCCTGATGACATCATGGAGCCACTGAAGCAAGCAACTTTGAAGTAGATGTTTTCCCTCGGTAAGTGAGAAAATAAGCATCCTCTTTGTTAAAGCCTGTTTGAGTTGGGGTTTTCTCTACTTACAGCCAAAAGCATCCTAACTCTTAACTACTTTACTGATGAAGAGTGTGGTAGTTTATTTTAAAATATTAAATTTTCAGTTGAATCTAAGTTTCCAATATGGGTCCTACTTCTTTCAGCTCTCCAAGACGCTTCTCTATGCCTGGTTTATCAATCAAATAGACTTTCTTTCGAATTCATCCCCAGGGGGCTGTTCATCCTGTAGGAGTAATAAAATCATTGACACTCACCAGTCTCCTTCCTCTGTGGATTTCTTTCTTTACTGATTCCACATCAAAGTTCCTGTCAAGATTCCGTGCATCATGATCCTCACTTTCCACTAGTGCTGAAGAATACAGCTGCAGATTGGGGAAAAAACCCAAAGTATGCACTAAAGTAATACTGAAAGCCACAAGTCAGAAAGTCATACCAAAAAGTTCTCACCAGGGTGGAAGATGGATTGAGGGTAGAACAGTGACCACCTTTTGGGGTGGATGAGCAGACCACAAGCCACCCCACTTCTTTGGGAGTGACCCTATTCTCCAGGCATGTTTCATACTCTGTAATCCTGACCCCTAGTGGCTAACTGGACCCTGATGCCACATTGGGCCAATCTGATTTCCTGTCCTGAAAATGTGGAGTAGGCTCTGAGCAACAGCCAAAGCCACAGGGTCAGAGTA
The DNA here is from genome assembly GCF_020740605.2 of Lemur catta. Taxonomy (NCBI): domain Eukaryota; kingdom Metazoa; phylum Chordata; class Mammalia; order Primates; family Lemuridae; genus Lemur; species Lemur catta. The sequence goes on from NC_059140.1 coordinate 65,082,063, forward strand.
AGTCAGTCTGCAAAGAAAGAAAAGCAAAAACAAGGGCTAGAGAGAGGCCATTCTGGGTTCCTGATGGCTTTCCAGCTCCTGTTTCCTAGACCCACCTACATGCCTGCCTTTAGGAGCCACGAAATGCCCCACAACCTTATTCCAAACCTCCTTTTATATCTAGGCCTGCTCAAGTTTCTGTGGGCTACTTGAAACCAAAAGAATCCAACCTCCCTTCTGAATTAAAGATCAATGTTACACATAATTCAGATAACAAAGGGCATGAAAGAGAAAATTTTTCTGACATTGGTACAGGCAAAAATTTCTTATCAAAGCAGAAACCATAAAGAAAAAGCTAATAAGTTGGACTTCACAATAAAAATTGTTTGCTCTTTGAAAGCCATCACTAAGAAAGAAAGGCAAGCCAGGGATTGGGAGAAAATATTCACAATACATATATCTGACAAAAGACTTCTATCAGAATATAGAAAAAACTTACAGCTCAATAATAAGACAAGCAATTCAATTAAAAGTGGGCAAAAAATTTGAACAGACACTTCATAACAGAAGGTTTATGAATGGCAAATAAATACACAACAAGACGCTCAATATCATCAACCCTCAGGCAAACTAAGACACGAGATACCAACATATACCTGCTAGACTGGCCAAAAATAAAAAGACTGAAAATACCAAGTGTTGTTGAGGATGTGGAGCAAATGAAACTCTGCCATATTTTTGGCAGAAGTATAAAATGACACAATCAACTTTAAAGTTACTATATACTTACTTCATGACCTAGCAATTGTACTTCTAGGTATGCACCCAAGAGAAATAAAAGCCTATGTCCACACAAAGACTCAAAAACATATATTCATAGCAGATTTTATCATAATAGCCCTAAACTGGAAATAACACGTCTATCAAAGGTGAATAGAAAAATTGTGATATACCCATTCAATTGAATACCATGAAGAAATAAAAGGAACGAAATACACACATATAGGCAACAACATGGACGAATCTCTAAAACATTGTGCTGAGAAACGAAGCCAGACAGAAAAGAGTACATATTGCAGGATTCCTTTCATATGAAATTTGAGAAAAGAAAGACTAATTTTTTTTTTTTTTTTTTAGACAGAGTCTCACTCTGTTGCTCAAGCTGGAGTGCAGTGGCATCATCATAGCTCACTGCAGTCTCAAACTCCTGGGCTCAAGTGATCCTCCTGCCTCAGCCTCTTGAGCAGCTGGAACTACAGGCATGTGCTACCACGCTCAGCCTGATAAGGCCAATCTAGGGACTTGGGGTAGGAAGGATTAATGGCAAAAGGCATGAGGGAACCTTCTGAGGTAATGGCAATGTTCTATAGCTTGATTGCAGTCGTGGTTACATGGGTGCGTACATGTCTCAAAACTTTTCAAACTGGACACTTAAAATGGGTCTATTTTGTTTTATGCAAATTATACCAATAAAATTAGCTAAAAATAGTAGCAAATCAACATCAGAAGTACACTGGAATAAAATATCATGATCAAACAGTGTTAATTTTAGAATGGTTTAACAGCAGAAAAAAATATAAGTATCTCACACATTACTAACATTAAAAAGGGGAAAAACCTGAGATATGAAAACTAAATGCAACCCATGAACTGGAATCGTTTGTTATAAAGGATGTTATTAGCACAACAGGTGAAACTGGAGTGGTTTGAAGATTAGGTGGTAGTAATGTAATAATATTAATTTCCTAATTGTGATGGTTATTTTGTGATTATGTAAGAGCATGTCTTTGTATGTATAAAATACAAAGTATTCAGGAGAGATGACAAATCATTTAATTTAAAATGGTTCTGGTCAGAAAAAAAGAAAATTCTTTGCACTATATGTGCAACTTTTCTGTAAGTTTGAGATTTTAAAAAACTATCAAATTATGAACATAAAAAGTAAAATGAAATAAAGCATCCAGCCCTGTTTGCAGCCACAGAAGGACAAAGAACCCAGAAGATCATTTCAATAGATGCAGAACAAGCATTTCATAATATTCAATACTCTAATTTTTAGCAAACTAGAGATAAAAGGTAACTCCCTTATTTTAATAAAATGAAATCATTAAAAACCTAAAGCATACAGAAATTTATTGGTAAGACCTTAGAAGCATCCCATTGATATCTGAAACAAGACAGGGCTCCCTACTTTAACTGCTTCTAATCACCACTATGATAGAATGTTTTAGAAATGCAATAAAACAAGGAAAAGAAATTAAGAGGCCCCAAAATTAAAGGTAAATAAATAAAATTGCCTTTATTCACAGATGAGAATTGTCCAAATACAATATCCAGATACACCTAGAGACTTTTAGAACTAATAAGATTTGGGAAGGTTGCTGGATGAGATAAATAAAAATCAACAGAGTTTAAATACATAGATAATAGCTCATTTAAAAAGGTATTAGAAAAAAGTAATAGAAAAGAACAAAAAACAAACCCAGCAGGCCTAACCCAAAGTTCTAGACCTCTATAAAGAAAAAAAAAAATATTGACTCACATATCATGAGGGTGTCTATTTTTTCCAATTGATCTACAAATTAAATGGAATTTTTGTGAAATCTGAAAAACTGATCCCAAAATTCAAAGCACCAAAACAATAACCAAGGCTTATTCTAAAGCCATAGCGTAGTTGTCCTTCAGTATCTTTGGGGGACTGGATCCAGGAACCCCTGCCAAAATCCAGTGCTCAGAGTCCCTTACATATAAAATAGCATAATATTTGCATATAACCTACACACCTCCCCCTGTACACAGACGGTCCCCAATATACAATGGTTCAACTTGGGATTTTTTTTGACTTTACAGTGGTGGAAAAATCTGCGGAAACCATACTTCAAGCACTCATACAACCATTCTGTTTTTCACTTTCAGGACAGTATTCAATAAATTACATGCGATATTCAACACTTTATTATTAAAAGAGGCTTTGTGTTAGATGATTTTTATCCAACTGTAGGCTAATGTAAGTGTTTTGGGCATGTTTAAGGTAGGCGAGGCTAAGCTATGATGTTTGGTAAGTTAGGTATATTAAATGCATTTTCAATTTATGGTATTTTCAATTTACAATGGGTTTATGGGGACATAACTTCATCCTAAGTCGAGGAGCATCTGTACATTAAATCATCTCTAGATTACTTATCTAATGCAATGTAAATGCTACGTAAATTGTTTATATTTTTTAAAAAATTAATTGTGATTTAAAAATTGTTGTATTGTTATTTTTTAGTGTGTTTTTTTCCCCAAATATTTTCGATCTGCGGTTGGCTGAATCAGCAGATGTGGAGAGCTGACTGTAATTAAGACAGTGTTATACCAGCACAGGGACAGAAAACCAGAAACAGATCCACATGCACATGACATATGATATTACCAGCACTTTAGATCTAAAGCTTGAGGGTTCTAGAACTAGACTACCCGGGTGAGGATCCTTGCTCAGTCACTTACTAGCCATGGGACCTTGGGAAAGGTCTCTCCATGCATCAGTGGTTTGTTTCATCTTTAGTTTGAGAATAGTAACAGTACCTACTTGTTAGGGTTGCTGTGAGGATTAATAGTTTAATGTAGGTAAGGCTCCCAGAACATTACCTTGCACACAGTGAACACCAAATAATAATAATAGCTATCATTATTGTTATTACAAATCCTTAGTAATTATAACTACAAATCCAAAGGAAGGGATAGATTATTCAATAAATAGAGCTGTGGAAAGTTGTTAACCATGTGGTAAAATAAAATTAGATTTCTACTTTACAATAGTAAAATTCCAGTTGGGTTAAGAAACTAAATGAGAAAAGCAAAATTTTAAAACTTGGGGGGGGGAAAAGGTAGAATCTTAGTACAGAAAAGAATTTCTTAGGGGGAAAAAACCCCAAATTATAAAAGAAAATAATAATGAATTTAACTACAGTATAAACGTCTGTCTGACAGAAAACACGATAAGTATAATTAAAAGCCAAGATACGTAATAAAGCATTAGGATCTATTTCTATATAAATAAATACATATAAGCAAAAAAAAAAAAAAGTCTCAAAGATAAAGTAAAGCCCATGAACACACCATTCTCAGAAGCAGAAACCAAACGGTGCATAAGCACATCAAATGATATGCAATCCCACCAGGAGCCAGGGAAATGCAAATGAAAATAAGATACTGTTTCACACCTATGAGAGAGGAAAAAATTAAAATCTCATAATATCAAATGTTGGCAAGGATGAAGAGAAACATACTCTGAAACAATGGTGGAAGTCAAAGTTAGTATAATCTCTTTGGAGAACAATTTGGCAAATTTAGTGAAGTGCAAAATGCCCCCTCCCTGGGCCCTAGCAATTCTGCTCTTAACTATACCCTAGACCAGAGAAGTTCTCACATATATAAGGAGACCTAGACAAGAATGTTCATGACAACTTGTTAGTCATAGAAAAGAAAATACTGGAAAAAATGTCCACTCACAGAAGAATATTTAAATGGTGTTATAGTCATGAAATGAAACACTATATTTAAAATGAAAAACTTAGAGCTATGTTCACCAACGTGGATAAATCTCAAAAATCTGTAGAGTTTGATAGAAATTATATCTGACTAGAAGGTCTATGGCTGTCTGTTATATATGAAATATTTCATTAAAATATTTTTAAAGAAGTTTCTTCACCATAATTCTTTTTCTTTGTGTGTTTGACCAGTTATAAATAAAATTAAAAGTAATCCTAAAATGATAAGGTCTGAAACAGTTCAAAGTTAGAAAAATAAGCTCCCCAAATCCTCACTTAAAAGCTCAAACCATGGTTAACTTGTTATTCTTTGTATTCAAAGCACCATTTATCTATTCTGGTATGTTCTACCCTAGAAGTACTTACGTACTTTCAAGTAAGTTTTCGAGTAACTTACCAAACAATTTTCATGAGCAGCTATATTCTCTGCTTGTGCAAAGTACAGGACACTATACTCGACATCTTTGGGGCAGAGTGCACACGCCCTTTTTTCCATCTTTTCTGCAACCTGAAAGACACCTATAAGTGACATTCCTGGTGAGAAACGGACAAGTGGAATTTCTTGGTCTCACTAACTTCTCCTCCAGTCTTAAAGTAGAAAATTCTCAATTTCCAGATAGACAAAAAAATCAAGGATACAAGTAGAAAATCAACTTTGTTTTCTAATGGGCTAATAAAAAAATTAATGAATCATAAAAATGCCTAAGAGTGAGGAAAACCTGTATTCAAGAAACACAATGTAAACTAAAAATAAAATCCTAAGCGCCTCACTGACTGAATGGACCCCCTCGTGGCCAAGGAGACCCCAAAAAAACCTTAAAATTGAGTTCCTGGCCACGACTGGAAGGAAGGGAGGTTGGACATGCCTCACAAGCCCTCCCTTTTGGAGTTGAGACACAACTGACCAGCATTAATGTTAAAATAGAGATCATAAGACTGACAAAACAGACTCTTTGTGGCAATAAGAGACCAAATTATAAACAAGGCCTAAAGCAATGCCAGTTAAGGGTTAAACCTGAAGGCCATCTACATTGTTAAACAGGTCATTTTGACCCAGTCATCTCTTCTGCTAACTCCAAGTTTTTAGACAAAGCTTTATTCCTTTAACCAGTTGCAAATTAAAGAATCTCTAAATCCACCTAAGGCTTGTAAGCACCTCCCCACTCCTCACTTCAAGATAGCCCGCCCTTTGGGGCCGAACGAATGTATACCTTCCATGTACTGATGTATGTCTTTGTCTGTAACTCCTGCCTCCCTGAAATGTATGAAACCAAACTGTCATCTGACCACCTTGGGACCACTCACTCAAGGCTTCTTGGGTGTGTGTCCCTCCCCACCCCTCCCATGGTCATTCATATTGGCTCAGAATAAACCTCTTTAAATTACTTTACAGAGTTTGTTTTCTTCTGTTAATAATAACCAGGAATTTAAATATAGGCAAAGCTCCCAAAACATTGCCTTGCCCATATCCAGTTCTCAATAATAATCATCGTTACTGTCAATACAAATCAAGCAGAAAACAATGGTGTATTCAAGAAATAGTGTTCTTGTTAACTGTTTGTAAAAAAAAAAAGTTAGATTCCCATGCCATATTATATTAAAAATAAATTCTAGGAGAATTAAAGAAGTAAATGAGTAATGTAATTCAATGTCTTGATTAGTTAGGCAAGAAAGATATATGAAGGTGTCACCAGTGTAAAGGTTCTTGCTAATGTCACAGAAAGGAATTTCAGGATGTGCACACAACCCAGTGATAGTGGCGAGTTTATTGAATGAAAGGGGACAGGCTTAGGACAGGCTCGTGCAGATGCGAGAGTACACGCCCAAGAAAGAGAGAAACTCGAAAGGAGCAAGTGCCCCACCTTCCTCCCCTGCTCATACTACTCCCCTGCTGACTACCTACTCTAACAAAGGTAGGAAATAGGTTTGTTTTTTTTTAAAGGAGAGGAATGGAAGACAGGAAAGAAACCCAAGGGAAGGAGAACTAAGAAGAAAAGGAAAGAGGCAAAGAGAGGGAGAAAAAAGCCAGCAGTTAGGAAGATCTCCACCGGTGTTGTCAGTAAGAGGTGAGCTGCTCAAACTCATTTGCTATTAATTTGGCCAAAAGAATCCATTTAAGATTTTTCTGCCCACTGAAATGCTCGTCTTCTTAATTCCTTTGGCTTTCTGAAGTAGAAAACAGCTTTTATTTTTCATCTTCAAATTTTAGTTTTGAAACAGATTTATTTTGCCATTTAATGATGAAAGTTTTATTTTTTATTTATTATTATTTTTTGAGGTAGGGTCTCTCTGTGTTGCCCGAGCTATGGTGCAGCGGCATCATCATAGCTCACTGCAACCTTGAGCTCCTGTGCTCAAGGGATCCTCCGCCTTAGCCTCCCTCCCCAGCAGTTGGGACTACAGGTGTGAGCCACCATGCCCAGCTAATTTTTCTACTTTTCTATTGTATTTTGACTTGCAGTGTTGCTCAGGCTGGTCTCTAATTCCTGGGCTTAAGCTATCCTCTTCCTTCAGCCTTCCAAAATGCTACACTACCCTACCCAGGCTTTAATGGCAAAAGTTTTAAATTTAGATGAGGTTAACTACTTAAATGGTTCCTAAAAGTCCCATTTGTTAGTCAGATCTCTTGTTCGCGTTTTCTCCCTCTCTCTTTCAGTTTTCCTCTTTCTAAATCAGGTCTTTCATTTTACAAAGTTAGAAGACTGCACTGGAGCTAGCATTTATTTCACACTCATATGAGTTTAATTAATTTGTTTCTTGGATTTGGGTCCCGCCTAGTGAGGATACAAATTAGTAGCACCTTGCTCTCCACCAACCAAGAAAAAGGAGTGAGATAGAGTGAAAACTGCTCAGATGAAATGGGCTTGTTTTTTGTTTTTTTCATTCATCTCAAACAACCCAGGATTTGGGAGCGTGCGAGTCACTGCTGGGTGCTCTAGACCAGCGCTGTCCAACAGAAACATAAAGCAAGCCACAAATGTGAGCTACAGGTGTCAATGAAAAATTTTTAGAAGCCTCATTTAAAAAGCAAAAACGAGGCAAGGCACGGTGGCTCACGCCTGTAATCCCAGTGCTTTGGGAGGCTGAGGCGGGAGGATGACTTGAGCCCAGGAGTTCCAGGCTGCAGTGAGCTATGACCACATTGTTACCAGAGAGTGACTGTCCCCGGTCCTTGTGTTCGGACACAAAGAATTGAAACCGAACACCAAAGCAGTAAAGCGCAGTGAAAGAAATTTATCAAGCAAGTATACCTCCAAGCATGGTGGCGGGGGGCGTGTCAAGAAAGATTAGCAAGAGATGATACACTCCAAAAGCGGGCAGGAGCAGGAACAAGTCCCAGCAGACAGTGGCCCTGGGGTCTCCTTGGGGTTCTCCTCTTCTTTCTCCTGACTTCCTCATTCTTGGATTGCAGTCCCCTGGCCAATGGGAAAGTTATCTCCTCCCATCAGTTGGGCGGGGGAGTGTTTTACTTTATTAGTTCAGGCCCGGATTTGTAGTGGCTCTCAAAGCCCATGGGCGGGGAAAGGAGGACCGGGAAGCTGCAAGGCTAATCTATGGTAATGATGGATGAAGTCAGGCTCATCTGCGGGCACTCTTACCCTCCATGGGCGCAGGCCGCTCCCGCGGGACTCCCCCCAAGCCGGAGTCGGCAAGGTCTATCTACAATAGGCACTGCAGCTTGCCCACAGCTTTTGTCTTCACTGATCTATAACCCTAATTTTGTTCCTATTGTTTCCAACACCTGAGCTCTTTCAGTGCCACCTGTGTTCCCTTGCCTACTAACTATCCCGCCTCCAAATCAATTGTTCTCTCACCTGGGTGACCCTGTCTCAAAAAAAAAAAAAAAAAAAAAAATTAAAAAGCAAAAAAAGAAACAGGTGAAACCAATTTTAATACTTGCTTTATATAAGCAAATATATCCAAGAACACTATATCCCTTCAGCATTTAGTCAATGTAAAAATTATAACTTATTCTTTGTACTGAGTCTTTGAACTCCAGTGTGTTTTGTGCTTATAGCGCGGTCTCCACTGGAAAAGCCACATTTTAAGTGCTCTACAGGCACATGTGGTGGGTGGCTACTGTACTGAACAGCACAGCAGAGGATATAAAGAAATGTGAGGCCGGGCACGGTGGCTCACGCCTGTAATCCCAGCACTCTGGGAGGCTGAGGCGGGAGGATCGCTTGAGGTCAGGAGTTTGAGACCAGCCTGAGCAAGAGCAAGACCCTATCTCTACTAAAAATAGAAAGAAATTAGCTGGACAACTAAAAATATATATAGAAAAAATTAGCCAAGCATGGTGGCGCATGCCTGTAGTCCCAGCTACTCCGGCGGCTGAGGCAGAAGGATCGCTTAAGCCCAGGAGTTTGAGGTTGCTGTGAGCTAGGCTGACGAAATGCCACAAAGTAATACAACTACCAAGGAAGTGCTCCTTGTGGCAAGGAGTGTTGTCAAAGGCACGGGCCTTGACCTGGTACAACGCGGAGATGAGAGAAAGGGGTGTAGAATGGGAGGGATGTTGCAGATGGACCTGCCACGTGGGAAAAGGCCCTGAGGTCTGCGCAGAGATGGTAAACCAGCCAGTCTGGAAAGGAGAGGCTGTGCACAAGAACCTAGAGAAGGATTTGAGAAACAAAGGTGAAAGGCTGCCAGGGAGCCTACTGGATTTAAAAACATAAAGGGACAGCTAGGATAGGTTAGATGATGAAGCCAAAGGAAAGTGCAGAGAGAAGTGGATCATAATGTAGACGTGAATTTAATATGAAATAAAGTGGCATTTGCATTTCTTTTCTCTAAGGCACTGATGTTCTTAGCCCATTTTTCTATTGAGTTACCCACTGTTTTCTTATTGGTTTATAAGAGCTTGTTATGTAGTCAGCGTATTAACCCTTTGTTGGTCCTATATGTTGGTCATTTAACTTTGTTTATAATGTTCTTTGATATAGAGATGTTTAAATGTTTTATTTGATGAAATTACAACCATCGTTTATTTTATGGTTTCTATTCCTGGGTGAGGAGGGACACACTTAGAAAACATTTACCTCTATTTTCTTCTACAATTTTAATTTATTTTAAAAATGGAAATATTAATATGGAATTTATTTTATTATAAAATATGAGATGAGATCTAACTTATTTTATAACGGTTAGCTACTTGTTTAAAATCTCCTTTTCAGGCTGGGCATGGTGGCTCAAACCTATAATCCTAGCACTCTGGGAGGCCAAGGCAGGAGGATTCCTTGAGGCCAGGAGTTTGAGACCAGCCTGAGCAATATACTGAGAACCTGTCTCTACAAAAGTAGAAAATTATCTGGGTATGGTGGCGCACGCCTATTGTCCCAGCTACTCAAGAGGCTGAGGCAGGAGGATCCCTTGAGTCCAGGAGTTCAAGGTTGCAGTGAGCTATGATTGCACCACTGCACTCCAGCCTGGGTGACAGAGAGAGACCTTGTCTCAAAAAGAACAAAAAAATCCCCAAAAAACCCAAAAAAACTCCTTTCCAGGAAGAAGATGACATGAACAAAGGCATCAAGCCACAAAACATCCTATGTGCCAACCATATGAAATGAATATTTCATTCAATTAGTACATAGATGGGCTGTAAGATGAGGAGGCACAAGAGATGAAGTTCCATCCTGACTTCCTCCCCAAACTCCAGATTGCTATAACCAACTTCTTCCATGTCTGGAATTTTCTCAAACTGAATATGTCCCAGAGAAAACTCTTGTTTTCCTCACTGGAAAGGATACCCACACACTCTCTACTAAAAATAGAAAAAAAAAAATTAGCTGGGCGCAGTGGCGAGTGCCTGGAGTCCCAGCTACTAGGAAGGCTGAGACAGGAGGATCACCTGAGCCCAGGAGTTTGAGGTTGCTGTGAGCTAGGCTGATGCCACGGCACTCACTCTAGCCTGGGCAACAGAACAAGACTCTGTCTCAAAAAAAAAAAAAAAAAAAAAAAAAAAGATAAAAATTATTAAAAATGAACATGATTTAGAGGAAATCTCTAAATCTCCAAACCAGCACTGGTTTACCAGTCTAGAACATAACCATATCCTACTGGAATGTGGTAAATGAAGTTATAGGATTAGTGAATCTTATTCATCAGTCTTACTCATTTCTTTTTCTTTTAATTTCAAATTCATAGTTTCAGTTTCACTCATTTCTTTTTCTTTTTCTTTTTTTAATTTCAAATTCATAGTTTCAGTTTCACTCATTTCATTAGTGGCAGAATGTGTTCCTCGGCCATCCTTTCTGGCTACCCCAGATTCTGTCTCCTGGGTGGACTGCCCTTGTCTGGTGGGCTTTAAGACCGTCTCTAGGTAGAGAAGCTTAGAGAAGGATACCCTTATAGAGTCTATAGCCTTAGCAATCCATTGCCTGGTGGAGGTGGGTGTAGAGATTGCCAGAGAGAATCACTGTGTTGTTTGAATGAGTCATAGTTCTCATGTTTCGGGTTTGTAACTTTCTGCAGCTTCATTCTGTAGAACCTTTCTTGGCTACCAATTTCATTTTTGAGAATTCTACAATCCTGTAGGTAAAAATATAAAAAATAAAATCCTGTAGTGTTATCAGGTCAGTTTCTGTGAGTCCTCAGGGTTGCTAAACCTAGAGGTCCCCTGGGGAGCACTGCTGATGGTCATTGTTCTTGGGTCTCAGCTACTGATGGAAACCGATGGGTTTCTCCCTAAAATATAAGACACAACTATAGTATCCCTCCCTATCTGAATCCATTTGGTTCCTGAGTTCAGATGGCAAAGGATAACAGGTTGCCCAAATGAGTTTCAAATAACGCTTAGCAAGAGTTCAGGTAGTAAGATATGCCTATCCATGTAAAAGTCCCCAGTGTCACTCTCTCAACTACAGAGTCATGTGCTTCCTCCAGTCTAGAATAATAAATGAGCTAGAAGAACCAAGATCTTTTAGGACACTATGATGCTGGGTTATGTAGAAGGAAGAAGCCACTAGGGAGAGCCTGTGAGTCCCCCCCCCCCATCCTCTTCCTGGAACATCCTATCAACCTTTCTACCTTTGCTGATTTGCCCTTTAAAACTAAGATCACGGTGGCCTGTAATCCTAGCACTCTGGGAGGTAGGGGCGGGGCGGAGGGGGGGAGGGAGGATCACTTGGTCTGAGGAGCTGGAGACCAACCTGAGCAAGAGCAAGACCCTGTCTTTACTAAAAATAGAAAAAATTAGCCAGGCGCGGGGGGGGGGTGCGGGCCTGTAGTCCCAGCTACTGGGGAGGCAGGGGGATCCCTTAAGCCCAGGAGTTTGAGGTTGTAGTGAGCTATGATGATGCCACTGCACTCTAGCCCAGGGGACAGAGCAAGACTCTGTCTCAAAAAAAAAAAAAAAAGACTAAGATCAGACATCCTCTCCTAAAAGCTTTCCCTGAACAGACGGAGTTAGGGGTCCCTCATTTGCGCCTCTGTGGTTCTGACCACCTGGTATTCGGTTCTCTGACGGCAGTCTGCCGTATCCCCACAGCCTGGCTCACAGTAGGAGTCCATATACACGTTCAAACGAAGGGAAGGTCCCCAACAGAAGCACTGAAGCAGATGGCAGAGGAGAACTGGGACCTCTGGATGGAGGCGAGATGGGTTCCAGTCACATCTTCTGTGAAAGCTTTCCCGGCTGCTTCCTCAGACCCCTCCCCGGGGGCCTCCTCCTGCCTCCCCCTAGCAGAGCACCCCTCCCGCCATACTGGTTCACGGGCGGGTGGAGTCGCGCCAGGAGGGTTTCCATGGGTTTGCGGGATGCCGGCAGTTCCAGTGAGGTGGCAGGACCCCTGGGCTGTCACCAGCGGGAGACACACCGAAGCCATGCCCGCCCCTCCCGCCGCGGACTGGCGCGCGAGTGCGGGGCCGAGTCGGTCCAGCGCTGCCCGTCGATGGGGGCCGGCCCGGAGCGGCGGCAGGTCGGAACCCCCGCGAGGCCGTGGCGGGAAAGCAGGCCTCCGGCCCGGCCCTCGCGCGGTACTCACCGGTGGGGCAAGGGAGCCCGTCCCGCGCGGGCTGGGCCTCGGGGCTGCCGGCGGGGCGCACACACTCCGCGCGGCGCGGCGACGCTTGGGCCATAGCTTCGCAGTCGCTGGGGGCGGCGGCGGCCCGACGGCTGCGCGCTCTGCCCGCGTTCCCGGAAGTGGCTCGGCTGCTTCGGGTTTCGTTTCTTAAATCCGTGTATTTAAGAAAAAGAACTGTCATTGCGAGGCATCAGCTTGCCCGGGCAAGTCCGGAGCGAGAAGAAACTAGATGGGTGCGCAGACAGGGGTGCTCAAGCTCAAGCACACTTCTCCAGACCGGGGTCTTAGATTTAAAAAAACAAAGCGCCCGGCGCCCCTACAACGCCCCCACAGCTCAGCTGGAGAAAGGATCCCTCTTCTGAGGGTTAGTTCTAAAAATTTTATCACGCTGAGTTTGGCCTACATAACCATATTTTAAACCGACACTGAATTAACCAATCCTAAATCCAGTTACCAGTAGCAAGCCTTTATTTAGCACCCATGGGGTACAAAGCACCATACAAGATGAGGTTTTCAGTGCATATAATAAATATACATGTAGAAAACATAAATGCATATAATTAAATTATAGTTAAGACATAAGTTGTTCTCGAAAAGAACCATATAATGGTGGTTTGCTGAGGAAATAAAGGGGCACTTTGGAGGTCTTGCACTTTCAGCAGGTTCTAAACAGGGAAATGCATATTGGTGAAAGAAGGGAGAAACAACATTAAAAAGGACAACTTAGTCTTGACAAATATGAAATGGATTACAGAAGCAAGAGTGTGGGGGCTGCAAAAGAGGGAAAACGGGAAATGAGCAGACCCTAGCAGCCAAGTTGTTTTGCCCTGGGGAAAGGAGGATGGGAGTACAGCTTAGGTAGGTCATGGTAAAGCTAAGAGCCTTTTTCTATACTCTTTTAATAAGCTTTTCAGTGTTCTACTCTTAAATATGAGTAGACTACCAAGATCACTAACTCTGAGGAAAGCCTATAGCATGAAAGATCAAGACCAAGCAAACATCCAGGGAAAACAAAGAAACAAACCTTGGAGGACACAGAATATGTAGTAAGAAGAAAATGACATGAATGCACGTATGTATGTGTTTGTGTATATATACACACAAATATTTTCAGAGATAAAATATTGCAACTATAAGCCAAAAATCAGATGCTCTTAAAGAAAAGAATATTCAAAGAAGACTGCATTTAGAAATTAAGACTATGAGACCAGAAAAACACAGTAAGAGATGAATTGGAAGATTAAATTGAGGAAAGGTCCTAGGAAAGTAGAGAAGGAAGACAGAGCTGGAAATGAAGAAAAAAGATAAGAAAATTAGAGAACCAATCCTGGAGGTCTAACATCTGGATAACAGGAATTCCAAAAAGAGAGAGAAGAGACAAGAAATCATTCGTTTTCAGATTGAATGATCCTACCAGGCACCCAGTACAAAGGATGAAAATGGACCTTTATCACGGATGGAACATGGGGAGAAAGATAATCCTATAAGCTTCAAGAGAGATAAAAATGAGTCCAACTTCCAACAGTCAGCCTGGAAGCCAGAAGACAGAACATTTTCGGACTTCAAGGAACAACACTGAGAGCTAGCAGATGCCTTCAAAATTGGGCATAGAGACTGCTCAACAATTCTATACCCCACCAAAGTAGCAATCAAGTGTAAGGGTAAAATAAAGATATTTCCAAACATGCAGAGACTCAAAAACATATACTTCTCATTTTTCCTTGAAGGATGTGTTTTACTAATATGTGCGAATAAACAGAGAAAAGGAAAATAATGGGGTCTACAAGGACAAAGATCTGACATAAAACTGAGGCAAATCAAGATTTCAGGAAAAATTTCTCCAAGAAGGTAATTGATAGAATACCTCATGTTTCTGAATGTCAAATGGACACTCCAGAGGCAATCTCAATGAAATACTGGCAGATCCACGATAGTCCCTTCTGCACAAAAATATTTCCCACATTGATCAAGTTTCTTTATTTTTGTGTATTGCCTAAAATTCCTCTACCTTTACTGTGAATAAATGGATTTCTCAACTTTCCTCATCTGTCTGTAGGCTGTTGGGCTTTAATTTTTTGCTCCTTTTCCTAGTTCTTTGGTTTCCCATTCTAAATGGGTTTCTATTTTTTTTTAATTTGCAATATTTAGCATTTTAATAACCTGTGCCTACAACAATAGCAAGTGACACTCTGTCTTCCATCCTCACCACTCCAGGACACCTGCCCAACAGACCCATGCCGCGTGCACACAAGCGCTGTGTGATTGGAACCAGCAGTGAAATTGAACAATTTCAAGTTCAATTTTTATCTAGTTCAATATTTTTAAGAAATTAAACTCGGTCCAAATTTAGAACAGATTTTCGTTTGAAAGGTAACCAAACTAAACCCGGAATCAAGTCCAAAACAGGGAAAAAAAAAAAAATCCCTCAAAAACCAGAATTACTTTTAATTACTTCTTTTCAAACTAGTTTCCCCGTTGTGGTTCTCAGGGAAAGTTCCTGGCAGCCAAATGTGTATGTTTCTTAGGGATAAAATTAGTTTTGACTCTAGGGTCTTCCGAGTCCCCTTTTGCACCAGGTGATCTGGGCTGGGTAACCGATAGTAAAGTGGTAACTCCTACCCATTTTCTCCAGAAAAACAATTTGCAAATCATGCCCAGGAGATACCAAGAGGCTGTTTTGGATTTTGCAGCTGAGAATTGTTTTGTTTTCTTGTGTTTTTGAAGTGACATTCTTGCCCAGCACAATTCCTTCTGCCCTAAATAAGCCAAATTTAACTAGTTTCTAGATTTCCTTTTCTTATAGCTCTACTCTATCTAGAACAAAAATATTCATATGCCTCCAGGTTTCTATTCCCTCATTTCCTATCTGTTTGTATTGAAGGAGTGGAGAAAATCTGTGGAAAAAAGATTCATCATCTCAAAGAGTTTGTCAGAACCTTATAGAAGAGCTTCTCCCCCCGGCCCCACTCAAATGGTTGATGGACTGTGCTTCATGGAGCCAGATGTAGAGCTTCTCCAACAAGTGTTAAAATATTTGGGAGTAATATGCATAAGATAAGTTCTTACATGTTGCTCATGCTCTGTTACCCACCTTGTATCTCACAATGGTAAATGATTTGCCAGGAATTAAACATCAATTTTGTAGGTAAAGATATGAAATTTGGCTCTTTGGGGCATGAACTAAAAAATAATAATCACAAAACCAATTAGAAACAGCTGAGTTCTGCTATGACATTTTTGTCTCTTAATATTTAATTTATAAATAAGTTATAAATTGTACAGTGGTGTTTTTTATAAAATATACACTTTCATCCTACTCATGTAAAGTTGAACAGCAGTAAGAACAAGAGATACCCTATGCATATGAAAATGTCCTTATTTTGTTCCTGGAATTTTTAAGTCACACATATAAAATTAGAAATAAAATATGAACCCCCTAACAAGGGAAAACTGAGAGGAATTACCTGGATGCACCTAAACCTAAATTAATTCCACTACTGAGGATTCTTTTGCATGGCTCTAATTTCATCCTATAAAGTAACTTCATGAACAGGCATTAGCTACATATTCATAATATTTTTTTCCTACACTTATTAACCCCACATTGGCAGAGGATTTCCTTCTCAGGCGTAGTCCCGGCTTCATAACCATAATCCCATGTTAGTTCTGTTCTTGCTTTCACATACCTAGAAAGTATAAATTAAAAAAGAATCATAAATTACCCAAAATAACTACCAAATGAACCACACTTGATTGTATCAATTTTCACATTAACATCATGAACCATCTTCAAAAATATGATCTGTCCTGTCACCAGACATCCACCAATTAGGAATGATCCTTTATTAAGAATAATCATTGAGTTTTATTTCAAATCTACTTAAATCCTAAGTAAGAAGGAACCTGTCAATACCCACGAGGAAGCAAGCATATTTTGCAAACAGTGGTACACAGTGATATGGTGAGGCCTGCAGTGTGGAAGCAGTTGGGGGATAGCTCTGATTTAAAGATGATGTAGCAGTGAGTCATTTATCCCCTGAATTGAACTGGGTGAGAACTGACATCCTCAGCCCCCTTTGGGGCATTAATTCTAAGTGGGAATAGCAAGTGAAATTTCAGGTGTTCAAATATTATTGACTAGGAACAGTTTAGGACAATTGTGTATTCTAGGGTACCAGATATTTGGGGCTACAGTATGTATCATCTTTTTATATTTTTAAGTCACAATTTCAGAATTAAATCACCCAAGCAAAATCAATTTCAAACCTGTTGGTGAAGAATGCCGCCAATGGAAAATTCCTGTCGTGTGTTTCTACAAAAACATTCTGTACCAAGAGATTTGGGCAACAACTATGCTGTTAAAAAAAATAAAGAGCAGTTAGATATGGCATAAAGTATGATGCTTTGTACTTTAAAGCATTAGAATACCATTGTTTCCAACACATCTTACTGATTTTCTCTCTCTCTCTCTCTTTTTTTTTTTTGGTAATATATAGAGTATCATAGCTCAGGACAGTTATATTAATAGCAGGAACCCATTCAAAAAAGCCCTGACAGTCATATCTTGCTGGTAGAAATGCAAAAATGGTATAAACCCTTATAAAAGATAATTTGTTAATATTTATCATTATTATAAAATGCATTTTTCTTTTGATTCACCAATCCCACATCTAGGAATGTATTCTACAAATTCCTCTGCATATGTGTCTAGGTATAAGATTATTCATTGAGCATTGTTTTTAATGGTAAAAGCTTGGAAATAACACAAATGTTTGCTTAAAGAGAAATGGTTAAACAAACTTTGGTGTAGCCACATAATGAAATTTTATGCAGTTATAAACAAAACACACAAAAAGAATGAGGAGCTCTGTGTACTGATATGGAAAGATGTCCAGAATGTATTGATAATTTAAAAAGCAAAGTGTAGGACAGTGAATATGTTTTCTTTTATGTGAAAAAAGGGGAGAAATAAGAACAGATGTTTATATTTACTTGTATTTGCAGAAACAAACACTAGAAGAATATATAAGAAAGTAATAAAAGTGATTATCTATAGATAGAGAGTGGAGTGAGGCCAGGGAAAATGAAATATGGGCATAGTACTTCTCAAGGTATGGCTTTTTTTTTTTTTTTTTGAGACAGAGTCTCACTTTGTTGCCCGGGCTAGAGTGAGTGCCGTGGCGTCAGCCTAGCTCACAGCAACCTCAAACTCCTGGGCTCAAGCGATCCTACTGCCTCAGCCTCCCGAGTAGCTGGGACTACAGGCATGCGCCACCATGCCCAGCTAATTTTTTTCTATATATATTTTTAGTTGGCCAGATAATTTCTTTCTATTTTTGGTAGAGACGGGGTCTCGTTCAGGCTGGTCTCGAACTCCTGACCTTGAACCATCCACCTGCCTCGGCCTCCCAGAGGGCTAGGATTACAGGCATGAGCCACTGAGCCCGGCCGGCTTTTTTTTTTTCAATAAAACAGTTTTCACAAAAAAGTTTAATATGAAGAATGTATACAACCCAAGTTTTACATCATAGTAAAAAACAGGGCCTTTGGAGAGAGACATATGTAAGCAACTGATTTCCCTGCTGAACAGAGCCGTTATATATCTTCATTCCAAGATAATACTATTTCTTTCATATTACCACCATTCCAGTATTGTTCCATTGCCTACTAGCTGTCCCCTTCACACATTCATCTACTGCAAGATTCATAAAGGGATCAAAACTCCACAATATTCCTTGGTCATGCCTGCCACCATTTAATTTCAATGATAACTTCTCATCCAAACATTTTTTTCAACTTGGGCAGGTGAGCCTGAAAACCTTTCAGTATATTTAAATACTTTCCTTACACACTATTTCTTACAGCTTTTTAAAGCAAATGCTTACTATGTCCTAAGCCTGATTTAAACACCTTATATTAATTAATTCGATCCTCACAACATCCTGAGACAGTTGTTATTATTATCCCTGTATTACAGAGGTAGAAAATGAGGCATCAGAGGTCAAGTAACATGCCCACAGTCACACACATGGAGGACTATAACTCTAACACGGGTAGTCTGCTTCAGAGTCTGTATATCATATTTTCCTCATGATTTTGTTAAGAAACATAGAAAAACAGTTGCTTAGAAATATGAATCTCAGCCTCTATACTCACATTAAGGAAGCGGCCCACATTTCCTTCTTTTGTGGCATCCAATAAAAACAGATTCCCTTTACTGAACTTCCTTAGAGAATCAGATGAAGTATTCTTGGTTTCATTCGGCAACTCTTCATCAAAAAAGATCTGCTGTTTTTGACATGCTGAAGATTGTTCCTCTTGAGGCTTTTGTGTTTGAACCTGAAACTCCTTTTTAATATTCTGATAATCTAATATGGTTGCTTGGTTACATCTGCCCCCTGGTGGAGTTTCTTCTCTACATCTAGTGATATCTATCACATCTGATGCAATCAGCAGGTTGTCTTCAGAATCTTCAACTTGGTTTGAACTTGAGTCCTCTAATAGATATTTTGAAAGGAAATGTCAGAAAATATACTTGGCTGAGCAATACTGCTGAAATTCACAACACTAATTAGATGTCAGTTCCTTTATCATTAATCCTTATAATGTGTTAGGTAAGTAGTATTACTTTCATTTTTCAAATGAAAACTTTGAGTCTCTGAGAGGTTAAGAGATTCACCTGACCCAAAATAATAATAAGGACTGGGGCAAGACACCCAGAAATGTTTGGCTCCCAAAGTCTGACTGCTTTCTACTACAGAACAATGCCTTTTTATGAATCTACATGTTATTTTCTCATTACTATATTTAATCTTTACTCTCTTTTTTTTCTTTTTTTGAGACAGAGTTCACTCTCTCACTCAGGCTGGAGTGTAGTGGCCTCATCACAGCTCACTGCAGCCTCAAACTCCTCGGCTCAAGTGACCCTCCTGCCTTAGCCTCCCTCCTGAGTAGCTGGGACTACAGTCACCACAATGGCTAATTTTTACTTTTTTTTGTAGAGATGGGGTCTCTCTCTTGCTCAGGCTGGTCTCCTACTCCTGGCTTCAAGCAATCCTCCTGCCTTGGCCTCCCAAAGTGCAAGGATTATAGGCATGAGCCACCGTGACTGGCTTCGATCTTTTAAACTGGCCTTCTTCTCTTTAACTCTGGAATTTGCATTTAAGTATATTCTAAACAGACGTTACAGAGGGGTGTTTTGGAGACACTGTAGTCCTTTATGATGCCGATGAAAGGCCAGAGAAAACCGTGTCAGTCACCCTCCACAAGTCCCAACAGTGACAAGTGTACTGCTAGGGGTTTTGTACACATTAGTATTTGGTGTTTTGCTAGGTGACCACTGAATAATTACACTTTTATACACAATAATATTTTAAAAGTGGATGTACTGCTTAATCATTTTTCTTATCCAATAAGATAATTTTTTCAGAGTATTCAAAAGTATGAATATATGTCAGATAGAATAAGTAAAATCATCTATTTTAAAAAAGCCACTTGTGCCACCTAATTCAGTGGCACAAAGAAATTATACTCCACTATTGATTTAATCATTACTGTTGCTGGCTGCTGTTCCTAAATGTACTCATTTTAATCACTGCTTACCTATAAGCACTCTAGTATATGTCTTTGGATTTTTGATCCAAAAAGTGTATAACTTATGATTTTTAGAGTGCCTGCTATACACGTGGTAGCAAAGAAGATGGCAATGAAGCTGAATGGCCTCCCTTTTAAAAGCTCTATATTTCTGCTTATTATTAGGACAATGGCATTTCAGACAAGAGTCTCCATCTTCCTCATTTACTGGCAAATGAATTAAACTCCTCGTTCCTTCTCCTCCAAAAAAAAAAAAAAAAAAGAAAAGAAAAAAGAAAAGAAAAGGAAAGAAAAGGGCATGGCAAAAGAACCAAAAGCAATAGTATGTATTGTGGCTCACGTGCATTAAATGTGAAATATAATACATAAAATGCTCTTTCTTGATAGGCCTTTTCTATCAAGGAACTGCCATGCTTCTTCCAATCTCTATCTTTTAATACTAGGTGGGGAGTTCGGGCTGCAGAGGCAAAGAGGGTGCAAGGCAGAAGAGGCAGCAAAGGCTAGTCGGTTCTTCACAAAAGGACATTTCTCAACAATGTTTCCACACTGACAAACACATAAAAATGCAAAAGGTCAGGAGTTCAAGACCAGCTTAGACAACATAGTGAGTGAGACCCATCTCTACAAAAAATTAAAAAAAAAAAAATTATTTTTTCTTTCTTTTTTAATTGTGGCCCATGCCTGTGGTCCCAGCTACTCAGGATGCTGAGGTGGGAGGATTGTTTGAGCCCAGGAATTCAAGGCTGCAGTGAGCTATGATCACACCACTGCACTCCAGCCTGGGTGACAGAGCACCCGTCTCTTAAAAAAAGTGCTCAAAACAAGGTTTGTCCAATTGTAATATTAACTATGGCAGGGACTGGTAACTCTGAAAGACAAGTACTCAGAGGGTAGTGACATTTACCCTTTTGCTACAGTCATGCTGAATATCCTCTGTAGCAGTGCTGGCTAGACTACTGCAGGACAATAATGTGTCTGTGTTTTTAAAGGAGTCCAAAACAAAGAAGTAGAAAGTGGCTGCCTTGAGGCCGGGCGCGGTGGCTCACGCCTGTAATCCCATCACCCTGGGAGGCTGAGGCGGGAGGATTGCTCGAAGTCAGGAGTTCGAGACCAGTCTGAGCAAGAGCGAGACCCCATCTCTACTAAAAAATAGAAAGAAATTAACCAGACAACTAAAAATATACAGAAAAAAATTAGCCGGGCATGGTGGCGCATGCCTGTAGTCCCAGCTACTCAGCAGGGAGGCAGAAGGATCTCTTGAGCCCAAGAGTTTGAGGTTGCAGTTAGCTAGGCTAACGGCACGTCACTCTAGCCTGGGGAAACAGAGTGAGACTTTGTCTCAAAAAAAAAAAAAAAAAAAAAAAAAAGTGGCTGCCTTGGACAATGCTTCCAAAGCCACAGAATGGCCTTCAATACCTGAAGGCCATTGTATTAACAGAGTCAGAGTTGTCCACTCCACCCCTCCTGTTGCACATCAAGTCACTGTTAGCAACTAGACCAGAGGTCAGTAAACTCTTCTGTACAAGACTAAACAGCAAATATTTTAGGCTTTGCCTGCCATGTGGTCTCTGTAGTGACTATTCAACTGTGGTGCTGTGGTGTGAAAGTAGACAATATGTAATTTAAGTTGGCTGTATTCCAATAAAACGTTACTTATGAACACTAAAATTGTAATTTTATCTAATTGTCAAGTGTTACAAAATATGATTCACCTTTGATTTTTTTTCAACTATTTTAAAAATGTAAAAATCACTCTTAGCTCACATGCCATACTTAACAGGTGGTACGCCCACAAACCATAGTTCACTGACGAGTTATAACTTTTGTCACAAATGCAGCATGTTTGTTATAGAATCTGAGAAAAATGAGCCACAGATATTGAGTAAGAGAGAGATGAACTGGCGGAAGAGGAAGGAATCACAGAATGAAATAAAGCCTACTTTGTGCTTCCTTGGCTTTAGAGTTCAGATGTTCCAGGGTTGGTTTAAATCCATCATTATCTTCTGAGGTGACAGACTCCAAGGAAACAAATTCCTAAAAAAAAAAAAAAAAAAAAAAAAAAAAAAACAACAAGGAAGGTGTCTTTATTTTCTAGGTCAGGAAAAAGTATCTAACAGTTGGGCCTCTTTCATGAAATGTCAATCTTCACAGGCTGTATGTACTGGATTAGTTTTGAAAAGCCTCAAGGCTGGTATCATAAGAAGTCTTTAGACTAATGGAGCCAAAATGTGTCATTCCTTCTGACTGGGTTCTACCTCTAGGTGCTTTATTAAGCCACAGCTATAAAACACTATCAAGACATACTTTGAGCATTAAAATCCAAATACATCTGTCTGTATCCCTCAATTCTAATCATTCTGATCATCCTAAATACTGAGAAAATATTGTTACATTATGAATTTCGCTTCAACTATTACATAAATTGTGCAAAGATAAAAACACTCATTGGCTAGGTTCTACTTCAAAAAAAGGTTAAAGAATTTGCCTGTCTTTACCCATTAAAGACAACGCAGTCACTTTAAATAGTAACATTAACTTTAAAAGAGGGGTATATGCTTAGCAGAAACACCCAATTAAGTGTTCAATAAATGTTGATTATTAATATTATGGTTCAAGTTCTCAGTATTTGAACGGTCAACACTGAAGCCTTTGGGTGCCAAGCATTCTGCTAAACAAGTTTCTGATGTTTATTGCATTTAATCCTCATAACTCTGACATACATACTACTATCCCTTTACAGATAAAAGAAATATATGTATGGAGATGTCACTCAACTAGTAAGTAGCAGAGCTAGAGGTTAAACCCAGGCCTATGTGACCCCCATGGCCCAATCTTTTCATAATTATGTGATACGATTCCTTTGTAAAGTTGCATCTCTTTTTTCCTACATCTTAAAACCTTCTTCTATTTAACCTAAATTACTCTGTTTCTTTTCTTATTATATATCACTATTAACTGTTGAACACTTTAGCTTCTCCCACAAATTCTCAGAATGGGATAGCTCTCAGTCTCAGTAGAGCACACTGTGAGATCATGACTAACACTCTCCTCATGTATCTAAGCTGGAAACATGCCAACTGCCACAGAGGATACTAAGCAAATAAAACATGGTTCTAACATTCAACAGCCCACCCATTCCAAAACAATACAAGAAATTCTACACACTATTCAGTAACATAAACATTTTGAACTAAAGATAGAAAAGTGAGATAGTATTAGGTTGGTGCAAAAGTAATTGCGGTTTTTAGCATTGTTGAAATTTGCCGTTTTAGATACTGGAATACATTCTTAAGTAAATGTGGTTATGTTATATGTCATTTTAATGTGCATTTCTCACTTTATGTTTTTTGTTAATGATATATTACTTGATGTTTATTTTATATTTATTTTAGACTATGGAAATGATGTTAGGCAAAAAGCAAATTCGAGTGATTTTTTTTTTTTATGCAAGTGCAAAATGGGTCACAAAGCAGCAGAGACAACTCATCTGGCCCAGGAACTGCTAATGAATGTACAGTGCAGTGGTGGTTCAAGAAGTTTTGCAAAGGAGACAAGAGCCTTGAAGATGAGAAGTGCAGTGGCCAGCCATCGGAAGTTGACAATGACCAGTTGAAACCAATCATTGAAGCTGATCCTCTTAAAAATGACATAAGAAGTTGCCGAAGAACTCAGTATCAGCCATACCATGTTCCTTTGGCTTTTGAAGCACACTGGAAAGATGAAAAAGCTCAATAAGTGGGTGCCTCATGAGCTGACCAAAAATCAAAAAAATTGTTGTTTTGAAGTGTCATCTTCTCTTACTCTACACAATAACGAATCATTTCACCATTGGATTGTGACGTGCAATGAAAAGTGGATTTTATATGACTTGCGATGACCAGCTCAGTGGTTGGACCAGGAAGAAGCTCCAAAGCACATCCCAAAGCCAAACTTGCACCAAAAAAAGGTAACAGTCACTGTTTGGTGGTCTGCTGCCGGTCTGATTCACTACAGTTTTCTGAATCCCGGTGAAACCATCACATCTGAGCATATGCTCAGCAAATAGATGAGATGCACCAAAAACTGCAAGGCCTACAGCCAGCCTTGGTCAACAGAAAGGGCCCAATTCTTTTGCACAACAACGCCTGACCAAACGTCGCACAACCAATGCTTCAAAAATTGACCAAATTGGGCTACAAAGTTTTGCCTCAACCGCCATATTCACCTGACCTCTCACCAAACAACTACCACTTCTTCAAACATATCAACAACTTTTTGCAGGGAAAATGCTTTCCAAGAGTTTGTTGAATCCTAAAGTATGGATTTTTACGCCCTAGGCATAAACAAACTTATTTCTCATTGGCAAAAATGTGTTGATTGTAATGGTTCCTATTTTGATTAATAAAGGTGTGTCTGAACCTAGTTATAATGATTTAAAATTCATGGTCCAAAACCGCAATTACTTTTCTACCAACCTAATAGCTCATGTTTACAGAAGGACCCCATTTACATTTTGTAGTTTTTACCATCTTTTTCCCATTGTGTTGAAAAGTTGCTGTCTTGGATTCAGGACTTCTAATAACTGAATGATACTGAATTCTCGAAATATTGTTATACTTCATTTCCCTGAAAAGGAAAAAAAAGTTATTCTGTATATCACTAAAAATTATCTTTATTGGACCTTGAAATATAATGTCACTATTACATAAATATCTATTATTGGAAATTAATCTAAGAACATCTATGCCTGTTCCTCATGAGAAAAGAAATATAATCATACTTATAAGTCAGTAATTTTTGAAGTATGTTAAAAAAAATGAAGAAAACCTATGAAAGCTTTTCAGATAGAATGAGGATGTGTTGAACTTACATCTGTGAAGCAAGAAGATATACAGAGGTAGGGGTTGAGGGCACTAAGAAAGGCAGGAAGGAGAAAGAACCACTCTTGATCAATAATAACTTATATTTACTCTGGGATCCTCCGCTCTTACTTACATGATAAGTTCTTTGGAATTATTACTGAACTTTGGTGGAGATTCCTCAGCTTCAGCACTTCTAAGATCTGTTTCCAGTTCTAACGGGGTAACTTCAACCTCACAATCTGAACATGCAACTTCTATTTTCCTCTTTTTTGAAAGTATATTTTTCATAGTATTCTTTTCTTTCCCGTTTTCATCAATAGCATTAGATTTCTCAGTGGTAGCTCTGCTTAGTAATCTTCCTAAGAGAAAAAAGTAAAAAAGTTTGCATGAGACAGAATATAATTGCCAACAACAACTGGACATCATCAGGGTGGAAACTCTCAACGCAGGATGAGAGAGAATGCTCGACATAAAGATCAGGATAGGTTTTAAACAGAAAATTTATTTTACTTTCCAAGAGAGGAAAGGGCATGGCATGAAAGAAAGAAGTAGTTGTGCCAGCCTGAGAATAAGGGGTTTGTGGTTTTTATTGGGATAAACAGAAAGAGAAAAAGAGTTATTGCTGCAAAAAGGTAAACAGAAGGCAGCTGTGTTTGTTTCTCTTCTCTGCCAGGCTGTCTTTATCAGTTTCCTTGGAATGTGTTCTGGTGGATGCTCGAACCCCTGCTGTCTGCTTGGTTCTTTTCAAGTGCTACTAAAACAAACTCAAAGACAACAAGTTAAGCCACAGGTGGTTAATCAAACAAAGGGGCAGTTGTGTGCTATGATCTTTCTCTCCTTTTTTTACTTTCTGTTTGATAGTTTTTTCCTGTTAGTTT
This sequence comes from Lemur catta, assembly GCF_020740605.2. Classification (NCBI taxonomy): domain Eukaryota; kingdom Metazoa; phylum Chordata; class Mammalia; order Primates; family Lemuridae; genus Lemur; species Lemur catta. Next base: position 65,107,910 of record NC_059140.1, read on the forward strand.
ATTAGCAATGCTGTCCTTTCAGACATACCTATTTCTGCTCCATGATTAAAGAACCCTGTACTATGTGCTTCATTTCTAAAATGAAGATTAAACACATTAACTCATCCTAAAAACACTGTTGCAAGATAGACAAAAGACCAGTGAGAGGCATTTCTTATTTTCCAGTATATTAAAAAAATACAGGGTATCTAAATGAATCATTTGTCTGTTTTGGTATAATATGAAAGAGATTTTGCTATAGTAATATAAAACAAAAATATCCATCAGAAAGTGTTTTAGAAAATTAGAGAGGTGATCTCTAGTCTTAAAATTGTACCTTTTGTGTCTAGTTAAAAAGGCTTTAAAAGGCTTTACATTTGAAACCTACACTCTTTTTAATAAAATGACCTACTTAAATCTGTGATATGTATGTATAGCTCTCATATAATATTAAGTCTTGTATAACATTAAACTCTCATTAAAGTTAATGCATTTTCTTTTAAGGGACTCAAAATTATAGTTACTAAGCCAAAATTAGCAGCAGGACATTATTACCCACCCACATGTGGTCTTCTGGATCCTCGAGTGTGGCCTTTTGACTGAATCCAAATTTTATACAACAAATTCTTTTATTAAAAGGAGTGCAGCAGAGAAAGATGAAGCTTTTCTTTCCTTTTTGGTGATTAAAAAAGAACAATCTTGAAATCAGAAGGCTGCAGGTTCCCCACCTCTGTGCGAGGTGCACTTTCTAGCAATGCAAAAAAATTAATGATGCTTCCTGGACACTGTGGCATTTTATAGGCAGCTTTCATCCCAGTGTTATTTTGAGAAACGTGAGAGACCAACATCTAGGGAGGCTGTGTACTACGTATGTCTGTAATTGGGGTGTGGCAGGGATCCATAAGTGTGACTACTCTGAATTCAGATAACTGCAAGCTTCTGCTTGCCCTCCCTGAAGTAAACCTGAAATTTCAGATGAGGGGCACTGCCCTGGTCCCTGCTGCCTAGCTGCCAAAACTTGGTCCAGCACATTTCCTTTAGATTGGCTCTAAAACCTGTTTCCCAAACTTTGTCACATAATGGTGCACACAGAAGATAAGTATTTCTGCCGGACACGCTGGGGGTAAATGGCTAAGACTACTGGAGACTGATGTATTTGGCCTTGGACGCTGTGGCCCCACAGAATCAGTAACTGCCCAACTGGAACACACTGCTTGAGAAGTTTTGCTCTGGAGCATAGGCAACTCTCTAGAGTCCCTGAAATGGGGTGAGTTGCCTAAAGTTACTGCCTGAATCATCACATTCAGATATTACAAAATTAACTTGTTAAACTTTAATAATAGCTCAAAGCATGAAACAAGATAGCTGATTGATAATCTTTACCTTAAAGCAAGTCAGTCATTTAGTTTTTTTATTTAAAAAAGTTTTCTTCCCTTCCTCCAAAGCATGTGTAGCCATACAGACCAAACAAGTGTGCCTTGTACATAACAGACCCTCATGCAATAACCCAAGTTTTGCCTTTTTTTCTTTTTTTAGAGACAGGGTCTCTCTCTGTCACCCAGGCTAGAGTGTAGTGGTGCCATCATAGCTCACTGCAACCTTCAACTCCTGGGCTTAACTTTGGCCTCCGAAAGTGCTGGGATTACAAGGTGAACCACTGACCTTCACGCCAAGTTTTAATTCTAAGACTTTCTTTTCTGGAGCACATGGTACCTCCTAAGGCATGTCATCCCTTCAGTGCTCAAGTTCCCAGTCACTTGCTTTCCTCTGATGCTCCTCTTAGATACTGCTGCTCTTCCGCTTATAAGATCTCAACGGCCCTGACTAGGCAAATGGATATTCAGAAAAGTAGATCCTATTACAAAATAATTTGAAAATAAACCTTTGCTTTACCTGAATAGATACAAACAAACGTCCCTCTGTCAATGTCATCCAGGCAGCGTACCCCCCATCCCTTCTTCTCAGTTTTGAACACCTGTAGCCTTACTTGAGGACCATGTTGGACAACTCGGTTTTGACACAATTGTCGATTACATTTGCACAACAGGCTGCATTCATAAATGCTGTCAGTAAAATAAGCAAAAGAGAAAAATCAGATATCCCCCAAAAGCAAAAAGCACTTCCTATTGTCACTTCACTGGCAATGATAACTACTGAGGGAAGCAGACTAAATGTGAAAGCTCTTAGAGCTAGACTGACTGGGTTTCCAACATAGCTTCCACATTTACTAGCTGTGTAACCTTGGATGAGTTATTTAACTTCTCTGTGCTTTAATTTTCCAATTAAAAGTACGGATGATGTGATAGTACCTACCTCACAGGACTGTTTTGTGAAAATTAAGTGAATCAATATTTACAAGGTGCTTGAGACAATGCCTCATGCATAGTAAATGTTAGCTCTTTAAATCTATCTAGGAAGCAAATGTCTCAAAAGGAAATATGTAGGAAGAAAAATTCTGTTTCCAAAGTTGTTATTATTTGTTAATACCAACCATGAAAAGTTGAAAATTCCCAATGCTTAGATGAGCTCCGCACAGTATATTTCTTAATGGGGAAATGGCTATCCAACATAGGCTGACCCTGAAGGCATAAGAGCCAGAATCAAAGCAGATCAGTGTTAGAGTACACTCTGCATGATATTATGTGTGGTCTCTAACTTCCATTTCCAAGAATAATAAAGATTTCTTATTCCTTAGTAATTTAATTTTTGGTATTAGAAACTGAGATTTAGCAACATTTGTAAGATTGTAGACCACAATAAAAAAGCACCCACCTTCAAAGATACAAACACCCTGTAACAAATCCTGAAGGTATCTTACCCAGTAGGTATTTGTCTCTGTAGTTTTTTATATTTATATCCAGTGGTTATTTTATTACTTGACAAGGGACAAGTTTTGGCATTCCTTGCTGTCAGTTGAAGACATGCACATTTTGTTCTAAAAGGCAATAGACGGAGAAGTCAGAATAAAAAAGCACCAAGAGGCAGTCTTGATAAAGGTGTAAATGATGTAGTAAAGGATACAATAGCATTCAGAATAGTTGTTTGGTTCATGGACAGTATAGACTTCTTCTCTAAATATAATAGAACTCTTTGAAAGGCAATATCTACCAAAAGTTTTTAAGTAATTATATATTACATTGCACCGCTATTTGCTCCTGAAGTAAATACATACTTAACTCTATGAGTTTTCCTTAGCTTTTCAAAATGAATTCCTTTCACTTCCTATTCTGTGTTAGTTTGTGAAAATTCTGCTAGTTCTGTTCTACAACAGACAAACTTGAGTGTGTAAAATCCACAAGGGTATGTAGTTTTGCAGGCGTCTTAAGTTCTTTACCATTCCAGCAAAACAAAAACAGATGAGAGAGAGACTGATGCTGGGTACCTGGCTACTAAAATTTTTTCACATTGTTGCCAGGCAAGAAACTTGCAGCCATAAATTTTAATGCATGTATTTTTCAGTCTAACTACTTAAATGATTATCCAACTTGACAGCGATTCATAATTCAATAGAGAGTAAGGAACTTGGAATCAGCTGTAAACTGGTTATGTGACTACTGGTAAGCTGGTGAAAATCTCTGGATCTTAATCTCCTTTGTTGAAGAAGTAACTTTAAGGTCTTTTCTTCTACGATTCTCTTCTGTATTTTCTGTTTATACATAATACACATCAGATTGGTGGCTGCTGCTTCCAAGAGGGGAAAAAAAAAAATCAACAAATTCATTAATTTGGATTCTGTTTACAGATGTAAAAACCTATAGTTGCTTTTTTCCATGTGATTTGGTTTGCAAAGTTTGAAAGGTACAGAAAAATACAAATAATAATATAATAAACACCCATATTTCCACTACCCAGAATTAGCTGTCAGCATTTTGTCTAGTCCTCGTTTTTCCTATGTATATAATTTAAAAGATATATACCATATATATGTATATATATATCTCATATATACACACGGTCTTCTTAAAAAATTAATAAAACATTATAGGTAAAACTAAAGTCTGAAGAGATTTGGTATGGTGTCCTTTATACTTTTATATACACACATATCTACAAACGATATATTGTATAGTCTTTCATTTAAAAAATTTATATAGGTATTATTCTACAACTTGCTTTTTTTGTTCAATGTTTTGAGAACCATGTGTTACATACAAATCTGGTTAACTCCTTTGAACTTTTCTACACCATTTAGCTATTGCCCATTTGATAAACAATAAAGTTGCCTACAGTTTTTCAATATAACAAACATTACAATGAACATCCTTATGAAGATGTGTAAACATCTCTAAGGTAATGGCTTTCCAATATTTTGACTATGAGTCACAGAAATACATTTTCTTCATGCTCCTGTATAGGCACATATATTTATATACATGTGTATGTGTATAAACTGAAACAACAGTGGCATGAAACTTTATGCTTATGTGTGAGGTACTTGGGTATTTTCTGTACCATTTAATTTTAAAAATGCTGATTATAGCTCATTAAATGATTTCACATCCCACTAAACTTGTAGTTTGAAAAATGATGCTCTAGATGTACCTAAATGTACTGTTGCTGGGAAAAGTAGGTATACATCTCATTAATTGCTGTATAATTGAAAAAAAATCACCCTTGCCCCCTTCAATGATTAGCTGGGTATAGAATTCTAGTTTTACATTTATTTTCCTTCAGCACTTTAAGCTAATAGGCCATTTTTTCTGTCTTCTATTATTTCTGATGAAAAATGTGTTTGTTGTCAATCTGTTTTTCCTTTGTAGGAAATCTGTCTTTTCTATCTGACAGCTTTTGGGATTTACTCTTTACCCCAGATATTTTTAAAGTTGTACCATCATATATTTAGATGAACCTTTATCTCATCTTCCCTTCTTTGTATAGAGTAGGTTTTTTGAATCTGAGGACTCCTATCTTTTTTCAATTCTGAAAAATTCTCAGTGATTATCTCTTTGAATGTTATCTTTCCCATTTTCTCTTATGCTCAGGTATATGATGAAATTTCTCATTTTATGCTCCATATTTTTTACCCTGTAAAGTTATTTTCCCCATATCTTTATCTCTGCATTTTGGGAGACCTCTTTAGTTTTGCCTTGCAATTCACTAATTCTTTCTTCAGCATACCAACCCTACCATTTAGTTCATCTACTTAGTTTTTATTTCAATGACTATATGTTTTGTTTTCCACATATCCAAATGGTTCTTTTTCTTTTCATATATATCATTTACCTTCTCTTTTTTTCCTATAAGATAGGGTCTCACTCTGCTGTCCAGGCTAGAGCGCAGTGGCATCATCATTGCTTACTGCAACCTCAAACTGACAGGGCTCAAGTGATCCTCCTGCCTCAGCCTCCTGAGTAGCTGGGGTTACAGGCATGCACCATCACATTCAGCTAATTTTTCTATTTTTTTTTAATAGAGATGGGGTCTCGCTATGTTGTCCAGACTGATCTTGAACTCTTGGCCTCAAGCAATCCTCCTGCCTCAGACTCCCAAAGTTCTGGGATTACAGGTGTGAGCCACCACATTTGGACTCATTTTCCTTTTATAATCTTCTTTTCTTACTTTGTGGATGTAAATATTTTATCTCTTTAAAATAGGTATGTTCAAAATGTTCAAAGTCCCTTTCAATCAGAGTCTACATTTGTCTCTGATTCCTTAGGTGTGAATTCTCCCGACCTGTTGGGACTCATGCTGCTTTCATGGTCTTAAACATCTTTGTGTGCTTTCAATGTTTGAAATTATACTTTATGTGGGGTTTACTCCTGTGTGCTCCTCTATCTTGGGTGCTTTCTCCATTACTTTGGTTCTGACCATATTGGTTTCACAGTTGTAAACCAGGTGTTCATTAATTCTAAGGCTAATGAGACATTAGCCCAGTTCCCAGTCTTGTGCCAGTACCTGTTTCTATCCCCCTGGAGAGCCCACATGAAGCAGTTGGGCTCCATTTAGAGGCAATGTTTATAAAATAAATACTTATTTTTAAACTTAGCACAGTGAGAGGTTTTCTCTATGAGAGGCCTAAAGAACTGAGCCAAACTTAGGTAACAGTAGATTCATATCTCTCACTTCGTACTCCAACTAACTGAGACGATGGTGAAAACTATTATCTGTATTACTTAAATTATTTCTCTTTCTCTTATTCTTTTGCTAGTAAGGGTCACTACATTTGCATTAAATTAAATGCATATATGATTCAATGCCACTGGACATCTGTATACCTATAAATGTACACTACAAACCCTTAAAACAAAATGTTTTTCAAAGTCCTCATATGTTAGAACATTTTGTTTTTTTAAGGATTGTCAATACTGACCATGATCAAGAGAATACTAGTTATAAGCACCATTATCTTTCTTAAAAAATTAGTCAGGAAATGATTTTTAAACGTAAAATACAACATATAACACAGTGGTTAAGAACATGGGTTCAAATCTTGGCTCTACAATTTGTCCCGTGACCTCTCTAAACTGGTTTCAACCTCCTCATTTGTATCATGGAGATAATATTACCTACCTCAGGGGTTTTTGTGAGGATTAAAAACATGTCTGTAAAGTGCTTGTCACTGTGGCATTTGCTGTAATTGCTAATTTATGATTACGGTATGAGATTAAAGGAAATACTCATGCTTGGAAGACTAATTTTCAAATTACTATATTTGACAGTTTTCTATTGCTAGTGAGAATGCATCTCTCCATTTCAGACTTTTGGTTAACAGGTTTTGGATAGAAAGACAGATAAATTGATACAGAGCAGGACTTTTTAACAAGTATTGCTACATTCAGAAGATTTTTTGAAATGCTGTTTTTCTACTCACATGTCTATGCAGCCCTCAGAACAGTCACATGAGTCAGTAAACATGTTGGAAAAGCTGTTTAGATAGTATGCTCGTGGCCACAAAGTCTTTCTGTACTTAAACTGCGGAAGCTTTCTACTATCAATTTCGTTACAGAAAGAAATGGGTACTGATTCCACTCCATTGCTAATATCCACATCAGAAACAATTTCTTCTTGCTTTGGGGAGTTCCGAGTCAACTGAACATATGTATTGAAAGAAAAGTTATCTGTAAATAAAAAGTTACACTCTGTCTCAAGCAGGTAACGAAAAACTTCCTCCATGTTTCGTAGGCTTCTTCCACAGGGGGTTTTATAACTCACATGGAGTGCTGAAGAATGAGAGTTTGTCTTCGCATGTCGTCTTTGGAAGTGACATTTAATTGGTAGCTGCAGAGGGTTTTCTCCCTTGAAGGTTGGTGGCATTTTCATCAGACAGGCACCAGAGCAGTCATGACTTTGGTAAGATAAATTCAAAGATGATTCTTTCTCTCTAAGGTCTACAACTTTATTTTCCAGAGACAGAATTTCCTCATTTTCTGTAGATCTATTAAAATAAATTATTTATTAGTATCACAAATGTATAGTTCAATTGCCTACTTTAAAACACTGCACAGTGGCTCACTCCTGTGATCCTAGCACTCTGGGAGGCTGAGGCGGGAGGATTGCTTGAGTTCAGGAGTTTGAGACCAGTCTCAGCAAGATTGAGACCCCATCTCTACTAAAAATAGAAAGAAATCAGCTGGGCAACCAAAAATAGAAAAAATTAGCCGGGCGTGGTGGTGCACGCCTGTAGTCCCAGCTACTTGGGAAGCTGAGGCAGGAGGATCACTTGAGCCCAGGAGTTTGAGGTTGCTGTGAGCTAGGCTGACACGATGGCACTCTAGCCTGGGCAACAGAGTGAGACTCTGCCTCAGTAAAAAAAAAAAAAAAAAAAACCAAACCAAACCAAACCCTAAGGTGGTAATTAGTTCCTATTGTCTTCATCTTAGACAACATTAAAATAACCCAGACTCTAAATAAACATTTTAGGATTGCCTGCATCCATATAAAGATTACACCTAATTAAAAAGAATTTTTTTAAGAGACGGAGTCTAGCTATGTTATCCAGGCTTAAGCCCGGTGGGTATTCACAGGCACTATTATAGCGCACTGCAGTCTTGAACTCCCTGGCCTCGTGCAATCCTCCTGCCTCAATCTCCCAGTAGCTGAGACTATAGGTACATGCCACTGTGCCTGCCTTATATCTAATTGTGGAATACTCCAAGAAGCCGGGATGACAGACGTAACTTTCTGGTAGGTACTTTACAAGCACCTATTAAATTTAGAGTTCATTTAGAATATGTACTCAACAAAGAGCTGAGGAAGGTTACTTCTTCAGGCATGCTTGGTTCAAGCTTTTTGCCTGCAGAAAACAGTAAAAGCTAACTGAAAAATTAATTTGTCAAGAATCCTATACATTATTTGCCTTCAACAATTGTACCAACTCAATTTTTTCCATAATATGTAATCCACCTTGCAATTATACTGCCACATCTGAAAATGATGGGAAACTGACACGAGAAAACAGGATAGTTATTGATTTTAAGAAAATAAATCTGTGAAAAGATTCTATGTGTTGGGAAATCAGGTTTTAAATTTTCACAAAGAAACTAGGTTTTGTTTTATATATTTTCTACCTATCTTTAAGTATCTGTTATATGCAATAATAAGGGTATTTTAGGGATTTAAAAAATATTTATATTTTATATATTAAAAATTTTTTAAAACATAAAGCAGAGCTGTCCAATATAACTTTCTCCATTGATAGAAATGGTCTATACCTGTGCTGTCCAATATGGTAGCCACTAGGCACATATTGAGCACTTTTAAATGTGGGTAGTATGACCAAAGAACAGAATTTTTAAGTTTTATCTAATTTTAAAGTTATTTTTTTTTTTTGAGACAGAGTCTCACTCTGTTGCTCAGGCTAGAGTGCCACGGCGTCAGCCTAGCTCACAGCAACCTCAATCTCCCAGGCTCAAGCAATCATCTTGCCTCAGCCTCCCAAGTAGCTGGGACTACAGGCATGTGCCACCATGCCCAGCTAATTTTTTTCTATATATATTTTTAGTTGTCCAGATACTTTCTTTCTATTTTTTAGTAGAGACAGGGTCTCGCTCTTGCTCAGGCTGGTCTTGATCTTCGAGCGATCCTCCCGCCTCGGCCTCCCAGGGTGCTAGGATTACAGGTGTGAGCCACCGTGCCCGGCCTATCTAATTTTAATTAATTCAAATTTAAATAGCCACATGTAGCTAGTGGCTGCCATATTAGGTGTGCAGATATGGAACAGCCTCATCCTTTCTGCAGCTGTACAGTAATCCTCTGCATAAGTGCATAATTAAACTAGTCTATAAACGTGGGCTTTTTCCCATAACATGTAGCATATATTAGACCAAAACAGTGGACTAGCTGTGTAAATTATGGAACTTACCAGTAATCTTTTAATAACTAATCTTATTATAATAATCTTTGCTATCACAAATCATGATAGAATGATAATATATATAACAATTTCATACATGTAAAGATATTGCTACAGAACACAATCCCAGAATTGGGAGTGCTAGGTCACAGGGTAAATGGATTAGCAGTTTTGTTAATATTGCCAAATTGCTCTCCATGGGGTCAGCTCCTTTAGTAATATATGAGTGCCTGCTTTCACAGAGCTTCATCAATCAAGTAGGTCTTGATGCTTTTGGATTTCAGAGAATCTAATAGGTAAAAGGATGTACTGTAATTTATTTATAAATCTTTTAATGTTGGAAATGTTTGTTTCTTTTTCTTAGACAGAGTCTTGGCATGTTGCCTAGGCAGTGGCACAGTGGCGTCACCATAGCTCACTGTAGCCTCAAACTCCTGGGCTCAAGTGATCTCCCTGGCTTGGCCTCCCCCGTAGCTGGGACCACAGGCATGTACCACCAGGCCTGGCTAATTATTCTATTTTTCTTTTTGCAGAGACAGGGTCTTGCTGTGTTGCTCAGGTTGGTCTCGAACTCCTGGCCCCAAGTGATCCTCCTGTCTAGGCCTCCCAAAGTGCTAGGATTACAGGTGTGAGCTGCCATGCCCAGCCTATATGTTTCTAATTTGTCTCTATGTTACTACTTTGATGAACATCCTTATACGTAAATCCTTGACCAAATTTCTGATTACCATCTTAGGATACATTCCTTTAAGGGGAATTACTAGGTCAACAGGAATACACACTAAAAAACACCTTTTTATTAATAAAACTCTTTTTTTTTTTTTAATTTTTGTTGAGACAGAGTCTCACTCTATTGCCCAGGCTAGAGTGTTGTGGTGTCAGCCTAGCTCACAGCAACGTCAAACTCCTGGGCTCAAGCGATCCTTCTGCCTCAACCTCCCGAGCAGCTGGGACTACAGGCATGCGCCACCGTGCCTGGCTAATTTTTTTCTATATATTTTTAGTTGTCCAGCTAATTTCTTTCTATTTTTTTGTTAGTAGAGCAGGGTCTCGCTTTTGCTCAGGCCGGTCTTGAACACCGGAGCTCAAACGATCTGCCCACCTTGGCTTCCCAGAGTGCTAGGATTACAGGCGTGAGCCACCACACCCGGCCAATAAAACTCTTAAGAGTGCATTTTTCTCATAAAAAGAGACTATACTGGACCCCCATGTAACTGTCAGAACTGCGGAACTCTCAGCACACAAGTCTGTTTAGACCTCTGCACTAACAGACGACCAAACTTTGGCATGGCTTACAGCATATGGCCATGTCCCTAGGATGACCCCAGCCCTCTCTTAAAATGTCTGCCTGAGAAAGTTTATCACTGCCAGGATAACTGTTTGTTCCAGCCAACATCTGATGATGAGCATAGGCCAACAGGCCTCTGATCTCCTTTTTCTTAGAGCATTTACTAAAAACGACTAACGTTTACAAATCTTTCCTCTGTCCCATTGAGATTTATATGTACCTATCTCCTGCAACTCAGGAGTGTCTTTCTCAAAGACATGAAAGCCATTCCTTTGAAATGTAATTATCAGGAAGGATGGGATGCTAACTTCGATAACTGCCTGCTAGCAGACACAACTGGCCCAATCACATTTACACTGACCCACCCTTTGTAATTTTTCACTTGAGCCCCTGACTACTCCCTACCCTACTCCCTCACTGTTCCTTTAAGATACTGTCATCTCTGCACAAATGAGACTGGAGCTCAGCTCTTTCCCCTTCTGCCAATGTTACTGAGTAAAATCTGTTTTCAAGACTTTAACCAATGTCCAGCTTTGTTTATCTTTGACACTTGGTACCAAGTTTCAATAATTATCAACATTTTTGCTTATTTCATCTACTTTCCCTCCTTCTTATCCTTCCCTGAAACACACACCCACTTTTTCTGCAGTATGTTAAAACCAATCCCAGATGACATCACATCTTTTTACCTGAAATAATTCGGTATTTCTAACAGATAAAGCTTAAAAAAGATGTATATATAAGTTCAGTGGTCCATTTTCACATTCCTACAAGTTGTATCTGATTCAGATGTCCTTTTATATCTCTTTACCCTTATAGCAAGGAACCCTCCCATTACATTATATAACACTTGTTCAAGTTGTATAAATCGTATCATTCATCCTGTAGCATTTCCCACATTCTGGAATTTGGCTGATGCTTTGCGTGCGGTGTATCATTTAACTCACTCCTCTATCCCTTGCATTCCTGGTAAACTGGTAGTCAATTCTAGAAGCTTGATTAGATTCAGGTTCAAATTTTTGGGGGGAGAAGGGTGGCAAGAACAGTTCATGGGGGGTGCTGTGAATTTCCTGTTGTGTCACGTCAGGAGGCACACAATGTCTGGCTGTCTCATTTAGCAGTAAGAGGGTCTGGGTGTTTTCAGCCAAATCCATTTTCAAGTTCCTTATGAATCTTTCACTTACTGGTTTTGGCATTCACTTAAGACCACTGTTTAGGCCAGTGCTACTCAAGGTGTGGTGGTGCCAGGCCCCAGTGATTTGCTACCAATTTGTGATAACTGAAAAATTGAAAAGGTTTAGAAACTTTTACAGCAATTTAACATTGCAGCAACATCTTACTGCATTTTACAAGAATATCACTCCTCAATAAACTGGAAGTTTAAAACAAAAGAAAACACCTGTTCTTACCACAGTTAGTCTGGGAGCACTGGCCTAAGGCCACTGTTTTGAGGACAACGGTGGGGATCAAGGGGATGAAGGTTGCAAAAATAACAACCTTCTAATTCTATGATACCATTCCCACTGAATTTTCCAGCTGGCATTCTTTTATAAAGGAGAGATTTTCCTTGCCAACTCTTGGGTTATTTTGCTATGCCATCGGTATAGCAAAGACAGGATAATCGCTTGATTCTCTTTATTTACCAGTATTCAGAATAATAAGTATATCCTAGCAACTGCCAAAGTGACTGATTTTTAAAATGTTATTATGAACTCATGGATTTTTACATATTTAGTGTACTTAAAATAATCACAGTGATTATTCTTTTTGATGTTCAAATTGTGTCATTTTTTGGCCAGTGGGAGCTTCTTCAAGTTTGTTCCTGTATCATTCTAACATAACCAATAGTCTTTGATCATTTTTTTTTGTTTTCTGTTACACGATGTCCCAGGACTGGAATCAGACATTTCTCCAAGGAACCATGGTTCCATTTAATGAGAAATGACATGCAGATGGAGAAAAGTAGAGCTGAGACAGTATAAACGTTGACCTTAGGTACTTTTTTTTTTCTTTTCTGAGACAGGGACTCACTCTGTCACCCAGGCTAGAGTGCAGTGGTGTCATCATAGCTGACTGCAACCTCAAACTCCTGGGCTCAAGCAATTCTCCTGTCCCAGCTTCCAGAGTAGATGGGACTACAGGCTCACATCACTACGCTTGGCTAATTTTTCTATTTTTTTTGTAGAGACGAGGTCTCACTCTTGCTTAGGCTGGTCTCACACTCCTGACCTCAAGCAATCCTCCTGCCTCGGCCTCCCAAAGTGCTAGGATTACAGGTGTGGGCCACCATACCCAGCTTAGGTACGGACTTTCCAATCCCAATTCTAGTGCCTATGTGGCCTGCTGCATTACATTTTTTGTTCTTCTACACCCAGTTTATTTATATATATATATATGTGTGTGTGTATGTATATATAGGTATAAGTATGTATATATTTTTAAAAAATAATCTTTTGGGCTTGTGTGCAAGTCATGTGACAGCCAAATGGCTTAAATTTACACCTCTGTCTTTTAGCAGTGGGGCATGGCCACTTTCACCCTGTATGTTAGCCAAAGCTGCATACCTCCTATATCTCTAACCAAATCCACTACTTAGCTAGCTTGACTAGGTTATGTGTTCCTGACAAACCAACGTACTTAATTAAAAAAAGGAATTGTCAGGTTTCCTAAAATCACAAAAGTAGATATCTTAAAAGACTTATCACTTAAATAAAATTTTCATTTTTACATTTACCTATTCCATAGCTCATTTACATGCAGTGGAAATTCAATTCAGCTTAAAAATAAAACACTGAAAGCCTTTTTTTTATTAGACTTAAGATTTCCATCCCTGTCAATTCGCCATTGACAAATTGTATAACTTGAGCAATTGAGCCGGGGTTAACAAGCCATGGCTTAAGCTACTGACCATTTAGCTTGCCAGTCAGCCTATATGACCACTGGCCTGCTAAGGGGTTTAGCTACTGAAAGTAAAATAAGTAACAATCTTGTGACCTGCAGAGGAAATATAAAAGGAATTATTTCAACATGATTCTGGTTAAGAATGAAACGTTGCCTTAGAATTCTTAATGGCAAAGAAGAAAATCCTGAGCCTAATAAGACATATCCCTTCATCTGAAAAGATCTGAGAGTTCAACACAACGTTAGGTATGATCTCATGGACAAAGTCTCTGAATGGGAATATAGCACATGAAGGATGGGAGATTCTTCAGGAAATAAACTTCTGATTATATAATCACAACTATTTCTAATGAGATGGGAAAGCAGTTAGAGAACCAATTTATCTGGGAAGCTCAGATTTTTAAAAGAATATGTATGTACAAAAGATGACTAATTATGAATACAAAATATTGGTGTGAACCTTCAACAAAAGTGTCACAAAGGCACAAGCACAGTAAGAACTGAGGTTTCCAAAAATGCTATTGAAACAACAAAAATTTTTGAAGCTATGCTTGGACAAGAAAATAATCTATTAGGGGAAAGATGGCATAACGTTGACTGATAACAGAGAGAAGCAAGAGTTTCTTTAAAAATTTGCCTTTGTCTTTTTCATCTGTAAGTGTGGCCTTCAAGGGGGAAACAACAGACAAAAATGAAAAGAAGTGGAAGTCTGTAATAGTTAAAAAGAGGGTACTAGAACCGAGTTTATTTAAACATATTTAAGACTGTACACCCAAACAAATTAAATCTCAAGGTCTTGAAAAAACTTCAAACACAGAGGAAAAAGAATTTTTAAATGCTGCACTGATTTTTGTAAAAAAGGTAAAAAGGCAGATTCCGAAAATATAGAATGACAACCTTAACAATGATCTCTTAAAAATTTCTAGAAGAGGGTATCAAGTGTGTGAATTCTAAGTACTTAGGATTTTAAAAAGCTAACACTAGGTGCTGAATCAACAACTAGATGAGAAAAAGTCCAAATTAAGGGAATTTTCCTTTATGATAAGGTTTTTCGTAAATTTTGATAAAATTTGGTAATCCTATAGAATGCTCTAGCAGTAAACTTTGACTTTCCATGACAGCCTTATAAGAGAGAAACGTAGGTGGGACACTAGTAGAGCTAAGTAAATTCACAGTTGGTTGAACAGTTCTTTGTGAAGAACAAAAGAGGTCTCTGGTAGCTACACGGTTTTGTCTTTGGTTATGTCCTATTCATTACTGTTTTCAGGGACCATAACAAACACTAGAAAGCTTTTTTATTTGTACAAGTTAGAAAGTACAGAAAATATTAGATAAGATCTGATCCAAAATTCAAAAAAATTCTGATAAGTTGGCATAACAAACTTAAACTAAAAAATGATACTTAACAGGAGTAAGCTAACTCTTCCTGCACTTAGATTTAAAATACAATTGCCTAAATAAATATATAAACAATTATTTGGTGAAAGAGCTTGTTTGGTGCTGATTTATATGAAAAAGATCCTTATATTTTAGTGATATAGTGATTGAATGTGCTTTTAAAAACTAATGAAATTTTAGGCTATATATTAAAAGGTCAGAATGTCAAGAAAAAATTTGTTTTGTGAGCTTAACTGAAATGCCCAGTTAAGGAGTCATAAAAAGTATAAACTTCGCTTTCTCTGAGAGCATGTAAAAATAAGTTTTAGGGGTCTTTTAGACTCACTAAAACTGTAATGACATCTCTTGTATTTGTAAATAGAAATAATATGAAATAGTGTCTATCTACAACTCTCACAGACACTAAAATGAAAATTCTATACTGAGAATCTTTTTTGTTAATTTAATATTTAGCTGAAAGGACAGATGAAATTGGGGCACCTATTTAAGAATTTTCTAAAGACACTTTTTTTTTTTTTTTGAGAGAGAGAGTCTCGCTCTGTCACCCTGGCTAGAGTGCAGAGGTAGCTTACTACA
Organism: Lemur catta; assembly: GCF_020740605.2. Taxonomy (NCBI): domain Eukaryota; kingdom Metazoa; phylum Chordata; class Mammalia; order Primates; family Lemuridae; genus Lemur; species Lemur catta. Next base: position 65,123,344 of record NC_059140.1, read on the forward strand.
ACCTCAAATTCTTGGGCTCAAGTGATCCTCCTGCCTCAGCGTCCCAAGTAGCTGAGACTATAGGTGCACACCACCACGTCCAGCTAATTGTTCTATTTTTTGTAGAGACAGGGTCTTGCTCTTGCTCAGGCTGGTCTCCAACTCCTGAGCTCAAGTGCTCCTCCCAGCCTCCCAGAGTGCTAGGATTATAGACGTGAGCCACCTTGCTCAGCCACTTTTTTTCTTTTTTGAAACTATGTTTTCTGCTCCAGCACAAAATACTTTCAGAAAATTCCCTTTAATATTAATACTTGAAGGTTTTGGTGCAGGTATTACCTATTAATAGAAATAAAGACTATGTGAAAGAGTGTCAGATTCTGCCTTGTACAATTCTCCTTTATGCTGAAGAATTTTTAGTGAAAGTAATGGTAAAAGGAGAAAAGGAAGGTCAAAAAAATTTAGTCTACTCCTCAAAATTTTTTGGCACTACTTTAGAGCTATCATGTATTCTAAAAACTGAACTGATACTGAAAGAAACTTTGACCCTTTTTATTACTCCAAATAATTCAGGAAATAAAAGAAAGTAACTTGATAGATTTCGGTGTATTAATGAAATATGCAAAGATATCTTACACTAAATTTTATAAGAAGACTTGATTACCTAGGGATATTAACAAGCAAATAACCTATTAAGCAACTCAAGAAACTTCATCCTACATGAAATACTAAAATTTACTACTTTTAAAGCTTTAATGGGGAAAAATCTTTATTACATATTTTATCTACTCTAATGTCAAATGATTTAGAAAGTGTAAATCTCTTTCTAGGAGCAAAAGCAGAAACAACGTAAGTAATTTATATACATACAGAAATGTACAGTCTTCAGGAAAGTTTTCACATGATGTAGAGGGAGATGTATTTGATTTGTTTTCCTGTTCATTCTGAGTCACGGGCATATGATCTACACAAAAAATACAAATGTGAAAAACAGTATACCAACTTAAAAATCATTCACTTTACTATGCAAATAATATCTTCATTAACTAGAGATTCTGCCCAGATGGAGCCCTAAAATTAGCAAACATATTAACATTTCAAAATTGAGCCAAAAGATTTCCTATAAATACTTTCAAAAACATTAAGAAAATATGATAGGATAAATCACTTAGAAGAGAATTCTGCTGGAGAAACTCTAGTTTGGCTTGAACTTGATCTGCATTTTAAGGCTCTATAAAAGGTCAGAAAACGGAATGTTTATGTATCTTTTGTTTTCCCATTGTTCTACAACTGTCTTGGAAGGGAAGGGAAGGTATTTGGGTACTGCTTTTCATCTTTCTATTTGTCTTTTCATATTTCTTCACGTATTTTTTTACACTTAATTTTATCTCATTTCTTGTCTCTTCTTTTTATATTTCATCTATTTTTACCCTCTCATATGACTATGATATAAAAATAAAGCTTTGTATTTAATGAACAAGCTTAGAGATTTCCTGTTCTTATTTTGGAAAGTAGATATGTGGAATAGTCTATGTTTGGCTTAAAACTTTTCTTACATACTTTTTCTGCTGACTTTTTCTTATGAACTGATAGACCTTAGGCAAAACAGTGATTCTTATCCAGACTTAGATTATTATCTTGTTAGAAAAAATTATTCAATAATATTTATTAAAGCACAGTAAGGGTCAGGCACAGTGCTCACACCTATAATCCCAGCAATTTGGGAGGTCAAGGCGGAAGGATCTTTTGAGGCCAGGAGTTTGAGACCAACCTGGGAAACAGAGAGAGACCCTGTCTCTACAAAAAAATATTAAAATTAAAATTAGCTGAGCATAATGGCATGTGTCTGTGGTCCTCACTGCTCAGGAGGCTGAGTGAGGCTGGAGGCCAAGAGTTCAAGAGGCTGCAGTGAGCTATGATCATGCCACTGCACTCCAGCTTGGGCAACCGAGTGCAACTGTCTCAAAAAAAAAAAAAAACAAAAAAACAAAAAACAAACAAAAAAAACCCCAGCACAGTAAGGCAGACTTTATTCAGGACTATTGTGATAGGTATGGGACTACTACAATGGGATTTTGCAGTGAGGGAGGAAGATTGGGCTTAATTCTAAATACAGCATGGGCAACTGGGAATTTTAGCTAAGTGGGATGGGTTTGGGAGGTAGATGGAAAAATTATTAAGTGGAAACATCAGGGGAAAGAGGGATTCTGGCTAAACTGACATAACAAGATTCTTGCTGAAGTCAGACTATGTTGATCAGACATCACTTGGGGATGGTAGACGAGGAAGAATCTGATTACACACTGAGGGTGATCAAATTTCAAGGGTAGGGATTTCTTACCAAAATGACTTAGCAGGATTCCTGTTAAAATTGGATTTTACAAGGAAGTATAGTAGTCTCCCCTTTTACTCAGGGGATACGTTCTAAGACCCCCCAGTAGATGCCTGAAACCTCAGGATAGTACTGAACTCTCTCTCTCTCTATATATATATTACATTATGTTTTTTTCCTATACATACATACCTATAATTAAGTTTAATTTATAAATCAGAGATTAATAATAAAATAGAATTATAACAATATATTGTAATAAAAATTATGTGAATGTGGTCTCTTTCTCAAAATGTCTTACTGTTCTGTGCTCACCCTTCTTCTTGTAATACAATGATCTGATAACTGAGACAGCAACTAATAAGTGTACAGTAGCATACACAGCATGGATACTGCACAAAGGAGGTGACTCAGGCTGACAAAGCAGGACAGGGTGAGATTTCATCACACTATTCAGAACGGCACACAAGTTAAAACTTGTGAATGTTTATTTTTGGAATTTTCCATTTAATATTTTGAGATCATGGTTGACCTTGGGTAACTGAAACCTTGAGAAGTGAGTGAAATGGTGGGTAAAGGAGTACTATTGTACTCAGACAGGCCAAGGAGGAAGTTCAGGAGCCTGACAAAACTTTGGTCAAGTAAAGAATCTTTGTCATCACAGTGGTCCTTTAGCACAGTTTTACCAAAAAAAAAAAAAAAAAAAAAAAAGAAAGAAACAACAAATAAAAGAGTATTTTGAGTTATGAACCAAGGCTTGAGGAGCAGAGTGAGACTCTGTCTCTAAACCAAGGCAGCTGGCTCCTTGGATAATTGGAAAACAGATATCCCTTTTTAATTACCCAGTAAAGAAAGAAAGTTTAAAATCTGATAGTTGAAGAGAGTTATAACTAATTAGAAAATTTTTTTGGATACTTGATTTTATGGCAACTAATTTTTACAAATTAGGAAATTTCTGATTTTTCCCCAGCTAATTTCACTGCATGAGTCATATAAATCTATATTAACAAACATGAACAAACCAAATATATATAAGCATAGTTAGAAATAAGATTTACTAAAAAACATGGGGATTCAAAATTAGTCATTGGATAAGGGGGGAAGGGGACATAATTCCTCTCAAGAAAACAGTATCCAATCCTTTACATGGGGACACAGCAAATACTGACAAAGTTATACATAAGCTGAAAGCGGCAGCCTTGCAAAAACTACGGGAAAATATCTAATCTCACAATTTCCCTACTAACAGTTAAAGATCAATCCTATGAGTTCTCTCACTAATAGGCACCCTGCAGGAGTTCTGTTTTGCACAACTTCTGAAAAGAGCTGAATGGATGGAAAAGATGTAAATCCCCCTCTTTCAAAACTGTTTTTTTGAGAATCTGCTTTTACAGAGTTCCTGAGTAAACAGCAGGAGAATGAGCTCCACCACATCTTGAAGGCAGAGTCACATCTCCTGTGGTAACTCCTTCTCCACCGAAAGGCAGGAAACCAAGTCTTGGACTTTGACATCCTGCTCCCGCTTTTGTTATCAACTGACAGCCATCACTATTTTTTTTCTGTTTGTCCCCCTTAAAATTGGCAAGCCACTTGGCCTCGCTGCTGATACCCACTTCTCTTCCTTTGGGATGCCACACCGTCTCCCTTCTTTATTCCCCCCCCCTCCCCGCAAGAAGATAAAATAAATTTTACTTTGATATATCTTAATCTCTGAGAAATCTTTCTCCACCTGCACTGTAAGCACCTAAGTAGGCTTTCCGGCCTAACAAAGTGAGAAAAAAAGGTTAATTAGTGATTTGATCACAGCTTGGGTAGTTTAGGTTGGATCCAGGATGGCTTGTTTTGACTTGAACACTAGGTCCTTTTGTTTCACTCAGTTTCAAAATTCTTTTTAAAATAAATGCATGAAACTTTATTACTAGAAGGTTTTTAATCCTTGTATTTGCCAACAATGTCAATTACACAACTCTCCCCAATTAATTAAAAACATTTCTCTACCACTGGCAAATATACTTTTATTTTGATAAATTTGTTACATTTCAGATGAACAAACTATATAAAAATATGAAATTATAATATAAGCCTTTCTTTTGATGCAATTACCTCAAAGACCCAAAACAAAAACCAATTTACTTTTAGTGGAAAATAAATCGTTTGAAAAAGAAAAAAAATGTTTAGAATTGGTTACTTGTTACTACCTCTCCTGGTAACAAGTGAAGTTAAAAGCCTCTCTCTTGAAAAGCTAATATAATCCCTTGAGGATTGTCTAGTGCAAGGATTATTTTGAACTAAAGACATAAGACAATTAACAAATGCAGGAAGAGGTTTTCTCTGAACTTCCCCATTTCTGTCTAAAAACAGATCCTCCAAAAAAAAAGAACTTATTTGTCATAAATCCCCTCCCATGGAAGTTTCATCCATCAGGAGAGATTGACTTTCATCACAGGAGAACAGAGGAAGTTGGCACCATATTCAGACAGGCACTGTTACAAACTATTATAACTCCCAACTCTTCTCAGGGTCCATTTATCTTTCAAAAGTCATTTGTGCTTCCTTAAGTGTCCTCTCTCTCCCTTCTCTTCTAAAAAGTCATTTGTTCTTTCAGAGGGCCCCTCCTTCCCCTCCCTTTCATGGATTAAGGCAGTATATAATATGCTCTCAAATCTCACCACTGCTTTGGGTATTCACTTCTTTATGTGATGTTCCTGTGCATGTAAAATTAAAAGTTAACACATTGTATGCCTTTTCTCCCATTAATCTGTCTTTTGTCAGTTTAATTCACAGTCCCAACCCCCAGCTACTGAGATAGACAAAAAGTTTTTCCTCCTCTACAATTGCTAGTATTATTGAAGAAACTATTCTTCTAAAACTATACTTTAGCTACTGAAATTGAGAACACTTTTGAATAACAAAAGGTTTCTTTAAAACAGACTGGTGATGCTAGACTACATTTTCAGAGATTGAAAAGCCTTAAGCCTCCAAATTATGACAGTAAAACAAAATAATTGAAATTCATTGACAATATCTAACAGCATTAATTAAAATCTTATAAAGATTTTACTTCCCCAATACTTTAGCAAATTTGTGATAGAATACGATTTATGGAATGGTGATTGCGATAAAATAACTTCAATTTTTCTTTTTCTAGTGTTAGTACATGTAACATAATAAGAAATATATATTTGGTCTGTGAAAATAAATATAAGAGAAACAGTTTTACTTTAATATGTTATCACTGATTCTTCTAAATTTAATTTGTTTAGAGCTTGGAAGACTGACAGTCTAAAAACAATCTAGAAATTACCCACCAACTTATTTATATCAGAATATGCCTTTCTAATAGTGTTCCTCACAGAAAGAGCTTTATAGTGGTTAAAAGTCTTAAGAGCTCTATTTGCTCTCTTTATATGAGAAGTTTTTTTGAAGATGGCACATTTGTTCATTCTTTCCCTAGGATGCTTAGATGGGTGTGTGCATTTCCTATCTCTGGATAGGTAGGACTTTTCATTTAATAGAGGAAACTGTTCCTGATACAACAACTTAGAAATCTGGATCCTACATTTTATTTTGAAGTATCTTTAATTAACCTGACATATTAAGGCTGGCCTGCTTCATGGCAAGAAAATATCAGAGAATACTCTAGATTGGGATTTGAGGTGTACATACCCTTTATCAAAGCTGAATTTTTACTTATAGTTGCTTCATTCACTAGAATCATTGCTTGGATATATTCTGTCAAGGAAAGAAGAAAAGGAATAAAAACAGCATCACCAACACCTTTATTCATGATGCCAGCGACTGTGCCAAACAATTTATATAATTTATCTCATTTAATCTTCACTACTTCCCTCCAAGGTTATTGTGACTATCTGTATCAGAGATAAAGAAACTGAGGCTCAGAGGTTAAACTGCTTATTCCAGGCCATTCAGCTAGGAAGTAATAGAACTGGATTCAAATCTACATATATTTGACTCATGCAAGACTGAGAAGGAACATTAAAACAAAAAATAGTAGCAACTTTTTTGACAAGCACATAATACATTGTCATAAGACCATCCAGAAAGTACTAAGAATAGTCTGGGGGGAAATTTGCTTTAAAACCATATGTCCTGGCCAGGCGTGGTGGCTCACGCCTGTTATCCTAGCACTCTGGGAGGCTGAGGCGGACGGATTGTTTGAGCTCAGGAGTTCGAGACCAGCCTGAGCAAGAGTGAGACCTCGTCTCTACTAAAAATAGAAAGAAATTATGTGGACAGCTAAAAAAAAAAAATATATGTAGAAAAATTAGCCGGGCATGGTGGTACACGCCTGTAGTCCCAGCTACTCGGGAGGCTGAGGCAGGAGAATTGCTCGAGCCCAGGAGTTTGAGGTTGCTGTGAGCTAGGCTGATGCCAGGGCACTCTAGCCCGGGCAACAGAGCGAGACTCTGTCTCAAAAAAAACGAAAAACAAAAAACAACTCCCCCCCCCCATATGTCCTGATGTAGTCAAGGAGGTCCACATTAAAGTCTTATGTTCTACAACCAACCAGGGTTGAAGACAAAGAGAAAAAATAAAAACTTGGATGACTGAACTGACTGCCTACGTAGAACACAAATTTTCCTTTCAAAAGACTAGTGGAGCAAGTTCTGTTTCAAGCAGGCAAAATATAGTTATATGTACTTTAATACATATAAGAAAAACTAGTCTCTGAGTGATGCAGTAATGGATAATTTTTCTTTGTTATATATTTTTTTAAGTGCCAAATGTCATATAATGAGAAAATATTACTTTTGTAATATTCTCCCCTAAAAGACACAAAGGTAAAAAAGAAGTCTGAGATAAAAATACAGTAGCCATTATTCACAAATATGTATATTCACCTAATTTTACAAACAATATTGGAAATAGAATTATACTGTGCTCTCAGAGGGCAATATTTAGTATTAAACATATTTAAAGTTTTTATTGCTTCATACCTTTATTTGTTGCAGACCCATCTTTGATCTTCTGTTTCAGTGACTGTAGCACATTTTGCACTTGTTCAAATATGAAGTCTACTTTTCCATCATCTTCTAGCTCCATCCAGAAAGTTTTTGCATCATCTGTAATAAAAATAAGTAACTAGCCTAAGAGTTTAAAAGAAATATACTACAATTTCCTTAAGGCACATGTTTCAGAAAAACTTATTTGGTTTTTAAATAAAATCAAGATTCAACTGGTCTATGACTTTTTCCTTACAAAGAACTAGACACAAAGAATATGATCTAAGTATGCCACATATTTCTGCTAATTTTTAAAATACATAATGAAAACTTTAGTGACATTGTTTTTTGACTGGAAAACAGAAAAATGACTTCCCTCTAGAGTGGCAGAGGGGTGTACGTATAGATACACACGCATTTTTTAAAGTTTCAGGGATATAACCTCCACTGGGTATGGTTTCAGAATAAAACATCTCAATAATTACTAAAATAACTAAATGTCCAACAATATTGCTTTTTAAAAACTGTTTAGTATTAACTTTAATTTATAGGTAAAGTTATATATATGAGCCAACATTTCCGATGGCCAGCAAGCTAACACCTTAATCAACATTTTCTTAGAGAAATAATTCTTTCAAAATTGAAAACAGAAATATGAACGACATTTAAAATAAATTGGCAGAAGCCAAATCTCATACTTAACACCATGTTTAAAAGCAACAAAAATACTTAAAATGTTAACTATAATTTATAAAATATTACAATGTATAAAATTATTTAAAATTAATTAATAGGGCCTTAAGTAAAGGAGGGATATAACACATTTTAGAAAGATTGCTTGAGTAGGCATTGGGAGGATTAATGAGCAGAGAGGGTCCAGAGAGTTTACAAAAAATACATTTTCCTTAATAAAAATTAAACCCAGAACCTTCAAGTTTGGCAATGGAGGGAGAATCTTCATAAGGAAAAAGATGTAGACACCAGAGTTCCAACTACCACTGGGAAAGTCACCTTACCCAAAGGAGAACTCTGGATAATTAGGGCTGCTGCCAAAACAGAAGCCTCAGGAGGGATGCTGTTTCCCTGTTAACACTGTGGTTTGAATGTGTACTACATAAGACTAAGCCTATTTTTAATTCCCCATAGCACAGCTCAGACAAGGTTCAAGATTTGAAACAAATACAATGTGAGAGGACAAAATGAATGAGAATTGGTGCTTATGGGAGGCAGGTAGGGGCCATGACATGGAGAGTCTTGTGTGCCATGTCAATTTTACTTTTATGTGGAAAGCTACTCAAGAGATGTAAGCATCTTATGCCATTAGATATGTTTCTCAGAAAGATCACTCAGGTGGCAGTGGGAGGAGTCAAAAATGACTGCCATTTTTCTCTACTGGGCAACCACATGGATAATAATGCTATTCATTTAGGTAGGAAATAAAGACGGACAAAGACGGACAGGTGGGAGATTCAAGTAGGGAGAGGCTCATTGAGCAAACTGGATACACAGGCTCCAGAGCAAGAGTTGGTTCAGAAATTTTGTAGTCATTTAGCATACAAATGCTTGCTGAAGCACCACAGCATAGATGTGATCCCTTAGGGAGAATGTATAGAATAAAAAGAAAGGGTCTTCTGTAGAATACCACCATGTAAGGGATGAATACAAGGAAAAGGAATCACAGACACCTAGAAGGTAGAAAGGAAACCCAGCAGGGTAGTACCTCAGAGGTCAAGGAAAAAACAGGAGTGGTGATTAACAATCTAGGGTTTGGAGTTCAGATGTATTTGGGTCTGAATCCCAGTACTGCTATTTATTAGATATGTGACCATATCTATAAAATAGAGGAGTAACAGTAGTATCTACCTAATAGAGCTGATGTGCAGGTAAGCATGTAGCAGTTAGCAAGGAATTACTGTATATTACTTAACACAGAATTTGAGAGATCATTCTTCTTAGAGAGGAAAATATTTTATGAAGTAGGGATTTCCCAGGGTCCCTAAAATCATTAAGTTCAACAAAAATCACTGCTTTTAGGGAAAATTATTTTGAAAGCACTTAATGAATTATCGTTACCACATTTCTTTTCACGCACATGACTCAATACCACATACTAGGGATTAATCTTTGTTAGAGGTGGAAATCTAGATGGGAAGGATTTTCAAAGCATTTAAAAATAGCTTTTGGCAGTGATCCTGAAGGACAGCAATTGGGACTCACTGTATTTTTATTTTTCAGTGACTATCATTTAAAATTGTCTTAGAAATGCCAACATATGCTACTAAATTATTCTGATAGGAAATACTGAAGATGAATTATTCAAAAAGTAAATAGTAAATGCTTAGTCTTGGAACTAATTAATAAAGAGAACACTGGCAATAAAATATAAGAAAGCAAAGGCAATCAAAGAAAATAGTGAAACCACCTGGTTCTATAATAAATGAATGTAACTAAGCAATTCATATTTATTTGTTCTGGGTTTTAAATATATTGTTCCTTATGACATCCTTATTATCCATAATAAAGTTTAATGCTGATTAAAATTGCACTTGTTCCTCACATCTTCCCTAGATCATTTTTCCTTGGCTTCTTGCTATAGAAACCTTTAGCCACAGTAATATTAAGGAAAAGGAAACCAAACTTTCTGATAAATGAAACTAATAGATCCAGTTAACAACTATGCACAAAGAGACTAAGTATCACAAGAAGAAACATTTGGGTGACTGTCATTTCAACTGCAGACTGTATACAGATGGTTACCTCAATGCAAACAGTTTTAGCTTCTTGCTTCTGCTCTTTATTTGTACACTGTACACATCCTAAGAGTTACAACCTAAAACTGTAGATATTTCAGTGTATTTCACTAGAAGATATTTACAAGGAATACAAGAGAAAGCATTTGCATTGAATATCAATTCAGTATACTATTAATATTGCTACTTGCCTGCAGAAATGAAGAATACCATCTGATAACTCTAATATCTGTTTAAATTTGCTTTTACTTAGCTAGATATGACTATTTATTGCAAGACTATAACCATGAAGCAAGAAGTATAGCAGCTTTGTAAAGAATGAAGCCAATTAAATTGTATGGTTATACTGTATATCTCCCAATCTCACTTAAGATAGTCTTTGTAAATAGTCAATGCTCATGAATCATATTAATCCGAGTTCACTTGCTAGGTGAATATTTAATGGAATACTTACCAAATACATTGATAATGACCTCAGTACACAGAAACATATATACTGAGCTGCTTCAGGGCATTGGTATAGAGGATCTCTAAGGCATCTTTGGGCCTGTGATCAGCAAAATGTGGTCTGTGAACCCCTGGGGATCCCCAAATTCATGAGGCCAAACTATTTTAGAAACAGTACTAATATATTTGTCTTTTTCATTGTATTGACATTAACTGATAGTATAAAAAGGCATTGGTGAGTAAAACTGCTAGTGTCTTAGGATGAATCAAGGTAGTGGCACCAAACTACTAGTAAGTCATTGTGACTTGTACCATCAATTTCACTTAAGAATATTTTTGATAAAGCAAAATAAATGAGTATAATCACTTGTACAGCCTTTACAGTACAAGGAAAAGCACTAGTGGTATTGTTTGATTTGCCAGCTAAACTAGTTGATTTTTTTTTTTTTTTTAAATAGAAGACTGTTTTTACTTAAAAGAACCACTGATAAAACTATGGGTTTTCAGACTTGGGTGTCTGACATATATTTTCTTGACAATGAACAAAGTAAGCCTATCCCTTAAAGGACAAAGCTGACAATATTTGTTGCTAATGACAAAATTCAACCTACCAAGTGAAAATCAGAATTTTGGAAACCTTGCATCTGCCATCCTGAAAGTTTCTCAATAATTAACCACCTTTTTAATAAGGTCAGTAACAATATTAACAAATGTGATTTTTCTATATTATACAATTAAATTTAATTATGATTTATCAACATTTGGAATATCTGCATAATTAACAGAACCAATATTGCACAAGTGGGCACTACATAATATTGTAAAATCATACATGGGTAAAAGACTCATACAAAGTGCAAGATAGACCAATGGATTTTAATGGAACAGAGTGTAAAAAAGCCTCTATGACATGTCAGATTCCACACTGCAACTAACCTTTAAGGAATGACTACTTGTTGAGTTTTGGAGTCATAACAAAGAAAAATATCCACAATGACATGAAAGGCTAATAAAATACTCTTCCTTTTCCAACTTCTCCTCTGTGTGAAGCTTCACTGTCAATACATTCAACCAAAACAACATATGATAGCAGACTGAATGCAGAAGCAGAAATAAGAATCTCTTCTATTAAGCCAGGTATTAAAGATATTTGTAACAATGTAAAACAATGTTATCTTTTTCACTAATATTTTTGCTTTAGGAAATAGCTGTTTTTTATATTTTTAACATGTTAGATCTATTATTTTCTTAAAAATGAGCCAATTAATATTTTTTGAAACTTCTCAATTTCTAATACAGTAAATATCAACAGATATTACCCACATATACTCTTTAAAGAGTATAAAATAATCCTGAGACCAAAAAAAAGTTTGAGAACCACTGGCTTAGATCATAGTCTGGTGAAATTAGAACTATGATCTTTATAACAATCCATACATTACAAATATGTTAAAGGTAGTGAAATTATTCTGTATGATACTGTAATTACAGATACATGACAGTACATAGTTGTCAAAACCCACAGAATTAATGCAGACTGCGAAGAGAATCTAACTGTATTATTATACAAATGTACAAACAACCTTGCTAAAGGGCTGGGTAGAAAAGGTGCTGATCTAAGTAACTCTGGAAAAGAATGAAATCTGTAAGGTAAAGGCAAAAGGACTGCACATAAGTACTGTAATCTAAATGATAAGGCATTTTCCCGCCTGGGAATGGGGTTTACAATTCTGACACTGCTACACATATATACTGGAATTAAATAATTAAGTAAATGGATGACGGCTGGTAGGAACCAAGTTTCTCACTACTGGAGTGTGAGTTTATAGATGAGCAAGGAAAGAAGAGTAAAATGATTCATGTGATAATGGATTGGAGTTGGAAACACTAGTGTAAACTCATGTTTAGCTTAATACAGATACAGATGATTACATATAGAAATGTTAGTATATACATTATTTTCTTGCTCTGTCAGCTGAGGGCCTAAAAGCAAGGACATACCAGTAACAAGCAAACCTATCACCTGGATACTGGTTTCTAATATCATCTTCCAAAAAAAGAAACCAGAGTTAATTTAAGAAATGCCTGGGGCAAGAAATACACACGATGAACCTGCAGCATGTTCTAAGGCTAAAAAAATATGAATATAAGGATGTACCATAAAGCAAACACCTATATTGATGAAGGTATGTCAAAGGGATATGAGCTAACTGAAAGAGCTCCCAACAGCCAAACCTGGGACAATTTGAACAAAATAAAGAAGTACTGAACTGTAACCCAAAGTATAAAATAAATATCCATGAGTTCACACTGAGATAAATAAATGATTGATTGAATAAATACATGGGAAAGAAGAGCTAAATCTCCCTTGCAGGAAAATTCCACATAATTCATGTAGATATTCAGTTCTCAAGGAGGGAAAGCATAAATTACTACTCCTTAAATGTGGGCTGCACATAGTGATTTCAAAGAGTACAGCAGGGAATGGGGAAAAAAGGAGTTAACTTTACAATGGAGAAACCTGATAACACTACCTATGCTGGACAAGTGATTAAGCAGATTATTAACAGTGAGAAATCATGCTGATGACATGTACCCTTGACAGGGTGTTATGAAAATGGCACTTTACCTTTATAATCTTATTCCCCAAAAACCCCAGTTAAATCATGAGAAAAACATCACAAAATAATTCCAATGGAGAGGCATCCTACAAAATACTTGGATATGAAATTCCAAAAATCAAAAACAAGAAAAGTCTGAGAAACTATCACAGTCAAGGAGACAAGATAAGCAAATGTAATGTGGAATCCTGGATGGGATCTTAGAATGGAAAAAGACAACAGGTAAAAACTAAGTAAATCTGAATAAACTAACTTTAGTTAATAATAATGTGTAAATACTGGTTCATTAATTGTAACATCCAAGCGTAAAATGTTAGTCATAGGTAAAACTAGGTACTATGTGTATTTGAACTCTCTGCACTATCCTCTCAATTTTTCTGTAACACTAAAAGTTTTCTTTTAAAAAAGTCTATTTTTAAGAAAGTACACTGAAGTACTAACATAGCATTACAATACACAATTAATTATAAAACAGTCAAAACTGGTAGATACATGAGAATAAACCCTTAATTCCCTCTAATTCAGAAAAGTTACTTGCAATGAAAAACCTTGAAAATTCCACAATTCAGCTTAACTTGTCTATATACTTTTAAACAAAGTTTAACAATGTATTCTTCAACCTACCATTTTTTTCTCCCATCTTTTGGTGTTGTTAATAAATATAAGAGTCTTCAACATTAGGTTTATTGAAGGACTGAATGATATGAATCACTTTGATTGGAGAATATAACTGGAATCCAATTGTGGTCTCTGTGAAATTTGCAGTCCTCAAACAAAATACATCATTATACCATTTTAAACCTGATATCCTTTGATACTTGAATTTTCAAATAGAAACTGTGATTGAAGAAACTTTCAGAAATGACCAACAGTCCAACCCAAAGACAAGTCCATGCATCTTCAAGAGAATATTTATAGTTGTATCAGATCACTGACAATACCTTTTTTAAAAATAAAAACCAACTCCATCTTTGGTCCATAAATGCATGAAACATTCTGTAAGAAAAACAATAAAGAATAGTGTATATCTGTAAAGAACAAGATACATAAGGAAAAAATATATTGTTATAACAACAGCTCTATCTTGTAAGATGGCATAAGCCATCACAAAAATACTATTAACTGAGAAAAATGTGTAAAATATCAAAATTAGGAATATCACAGAGAAGAATCACCTATAATCTTATCACCCATGGTTAACATATTTGTTGATTAACATTTACATTATATTGTTAGCTAACAATTAAGGTATTTCAATTTATACTTTATAAAAACATTTTCTATGGGGAAAATAATGCCATCTACGTCTTAGACTGTTGTGCTGATAAGACTTAATTACTTAGAATAATGGCTGACATATGAAAGCTTCAAAAAATGCTAGCAATTATTATTTTTTCAGTATATAATTTAAAACAAAATTTGGATTTAGTGTAATTTTTTAATAATCTTTCCTTAATAACATATCTTGCACTTTCCTCTGTCATTAATATTTTTGTATAATACAACTAAGTGGCTATATAATGTACTTTGGTCAATAATCCATACATTATAGTAAAGATTTTGATAATTAAATTTTAATAAATTATTAATTAGCATCAGATTCTATATTAGACATTAGGTTGTTTTTATTTTTTCGATTGTGGTTATTTTTCAGTATAATAAATAATGCTAGAATAAATATACTTTATGCACATGCCTGATTATTTCCCTAGGATATACACCTAGATGGAACTAATAGGTCAAAAAAAGATCAACAATTTTCATTCCCAAGATGTTGGTCAATATATGGTAAATTCTTCTTCCACTTTCACATCAAACTCATGGAAGTGTTAGGAAATTTTTAAAAAATATAGAGTCACACTGAAAACAAAAAGGGAACTCTCTATGGACCAAATTTGTGAGGCCTCTCTGGGGAAAGGAAACAGATGGGAAGCTGCAGAGATGATACAAATCACAATCACAACAGCAAAAAGATGGATGAGCAGGAATCCTCTCAGAGGAGAGGAATGCACAACTGAGAGTCTGTAAACATCTGAAGGCGGCTACATCATGAAAGAGACTTAACAAGCCCACCAAATCAATGGACTTATGTTCAAGGAGAGAATTAATAGAGCATCCTGAAAATAATTTTAAAACAAAAATGTTTGTATTTAACATCCTCAAAGAGCTAAAAAAGAAAACTCATCCATGAAATACATAATGTGAAAAATAACCTATTAGATATCTTGGATACAAAAACAACTGTTGGCCAGGCGCAGTGGCTCACGCCTGTAATCCTAGCACTCTGGGAGGACGAGGCGGGTGGATCGCTCGAGGTCAGGAGTTCGAGATCAGCCTGAGTGAGAGCGAGACCCTGTCTCTACTAAAAATAGAAAGAAATTATCTGGACAACTAAAAATATATATAGAAAAAATTAGCCGGGCATGGTGGCGCATGCCTGTAGTCCCAGCTACTCGGGAGGCTGAGGCAGTAGGATTGCTTAAGCCCAGCAGTTTGAGGTTGCTGTGAGCTAGGCTGATGCCATGGCACTCACTCTAGCCGGGCAACAGAGTGAGACTCTGTCTCAAAAAAAAAAAAAAAAAAAAAACCCAGCTGTTGAAATAAACTTAATACATGACTGAATAATAGAACAGACTCACGGATAGCCAGTTAGTAAACTGGATGTTTGAATTGAGTAATTCATTGAGAACACAAAGCAAAGAAACAAAAAGAAGCATAAGACAGAATGGAAATAAGGCAATAATGACCAAGAATTTCTTAGAACTGGAAAGCACGTAAGTCCACTGAGTCCAAGGAGGATAAAATTCTTAATTCAAACCACTAGATGTACTGTGACAAACTTCAGAATATCAAAAATACAAAGTCTTAGAAGCTTCCAGAAAATTTAGATTATCTAAAAGGAAAGTGTATCAGACCAGTAAGGGGACTTCTCACCAGAAATGTCAGATGCAAAATACTAAAGGAAATTAAGTATGTACCTACAATTCTATGTCTTGCCAAGCTATCTTTCAATATTAAGGGTGGAAAAAAAAGAGATTTTTATAGACATTTAAAGAGCCACTCAGAGACTCTCTAAAAGAAAAAAAAATGAGGAAGTACCCTATGAAGAAAAATGAAGCTTGAAGAAAGTACGGAGGTACAAGAAGCAATAGGAAATAAATGAGTAAAACACGTTAATGTTCAGTAAATATGGATTAAAATAGATTTTAATAGCAAATGAAATAGATCAGAGAAAGTAGAAGCATGCTAAATTCTTCTTTATAGAGAAGAAATCAATATTCATTACACTTTGTTGGGAAAATATAAATTTAAGAACTGTGCTGAAATGTAAAGTGAATCTACTAAAAGAAAACAAAACAAAGAAAACTTGGGGCTAGACTGAAATTTTAAAAAGTGGAAAAAGATAAAAGATACAAAGGGAAGCACAGTAAATAAGACAATAAGGCCAAATATGTAAATAATCACAAAAAAGGCAAATATGTTAATCTTACCTATTAAAGGACAGACTCTCAGACTGAATCATACATAGCTATGTTTTTTTTTTTTTTTTTTTTGACACAGGTTCTCACTCTGTTGCCCAGGCTGGAGTGCAGTGGCGAGATCATGACTCACCACAGCCTCGAACTCCTGGCCTTAAGTGATGCTTCTGCCTCAGTCTCCCAAGTAGCTGGTACTACAGGCATGGGCCACCACAACTGGCTAAATTTTTTTTTTTTTTTTTGTAGAGACAAGGTCTCACTATCTTGCTCAGGCTGGCCTCAAAACTCCAGGCCTCAAGCAATCCTCCCACCTCAGCCTGCCAAAGTGCTGGGATTATAGGCATGAGTCACCACACCTGGCCTGGCTATGATATTTTAAAATAAGAGACCCACTTAAATTACACAAAATGTCAAAGAAAGGTTGAAAATGAAACGATGTGAAAAAAGACACACCAGCAAATATAAGAAACATTCATATCAAACAAGAGTTTAATATGAAAACCAATTAATATCACTGAAATATATACAACAAAACAAAGAAACACAAGGAAAATATACAAATCCAAAATGTGGTAGGAGTGTAACAAATCTTTCTCAGTAACTGACAGATAAACTGGGCAAAAAATCAGGATACAAAGGATTTAAATGACAGATAAATTAGCAAGCTTAATCTAACAAATGCATAGAACTCTGCACCCAATAGAAAATACACTTTGTTGGGGAACAAGAATGAAATCTATAAAAATTGACTGTGTACTAGATCAAAAGAAATTCAACAAGTTCCAAAGGAATATTACACAAGTAGTCACCGAATGCAGTAAAAATCAAAATGAGTAACATTAATGTTACCCCCTACTCCACATTACCTCTGGAAATTTAAAAAACAAATTTCCAAATAATTTATGGCTTACTAAGGAAATCAAAGTAGAAATTGAAATATATTTAGAAACGGCTATCAGTTGAAATAATATGTATCAAAACCTGAAGGATTCTACCAAAGCAGCATGCAGAGAGCTATTTAAGTCTTACATGAATTTTAATCATTAGAAAAGAGAAAATTGAAATTATTGAATATTCAATTTAAGAAGCTGGGAAAAATCAACAAAATAAATAACAACAAAGGGAAAATATAGCTAAAGCTACTGGAGAGATTTTTTAAATATTTTAAGGTTCAAACAATTTTATACTAATGAATTTGAAAGCACAGATGAACTGAACAATTTTCCAGGAAAATATAAATTACCAAATAGGCTCAAGAAGTGAAAATTCCACATAGATGAATAAGTATAAAAAATTAAAACAATAAAAATCTTACCAGACCTTCATGCCACACATCCTCACCCCTCACTCTCAGTATACCAGGTCCATGGTTTTATAGATGAATTGTACAAAGCTTTCAAGGAATGGATAATTTCTATCACATACAAACAGAGCAGGAAAAATATGGGAAGCTATTAAACTCTTTATGAGATTAGCATAACCTTGACACACAAGCAAAAAAATTCAAGGCCAAAATCACTTTTGGGTGTAGATATAAAAATATTAAATAAAGATATCTAGCAGTAGATACTGTGTACTACCAAGTAGGATTTATCCCAGGAATACTCAAAAAATTTAACTTGAAAAGTTTATCAATGTGAATTCCTGTATTAATGATGAAGGGAAGAAAACTATCATCTCAGATGCAGAAAAACAAAACAGTTAAAGTTAACTATTCTGTGGAAAAGGGGTACCCTTAGCAAACTAGGAATAAAAGAGAACTTCCTTAATCTTATAGAGACTACCAAAACCTAGCAGCAAACATCACAGTCAATGATGAAACATTAGAAGCATTTTCATCAGTCAGGACCAGGATGAAGACACTTGCTATCACTACTCTTATTCAATACTGTACTGAAAGTCTTAGAGAAGTGCAGTAAGATAAAAAGAGACCTAAAGATTAGAAGTAGACAAAAATCTATCTGTAGAACAAATAAATAAAACTAACAAAAAGTAAAGTCAAAAGCCAACCAAGGAATTGAGGGAAAATGTTTGTGACATATTTTTTAAAAAGCTACAAAAAGGAGTCATAATTAACCACAGATAAGAGATTTTAAAAATGATACAGGATACACAGTAATTAAGACACATAAAGAATTCTCTAAATCATTAAGAAAAAGATGACCCAATAGAAACATAGGCTTTTTAAAGAAATTATGGAAATTTATATTTATAAGTTATAGGTTAACAAACATATGAATAGATAATCCAACCTTAAATCACAGAATGAAAATTAAAAATCAGTATCATTTTCAGCCATCAAATGGACAAAAATAAAGATAATATCTTGTGTTTGTCTAAACTGTAGGGAAAGATAAGATCTTGTGTTGGTCTAAATTGTAGGGAAATTAAACTCCAACTACTTGTGGGATGTGGAAATTAGTAGAGGTGTTTTGGAGGCAAATTTAGGATGACCTATTAAAACTAAAAAATGTCCATAATTTAAAAACCAAGCAATTCCACTTTTAGGTATATATTCTTGAGAAATAGCACATGTGCAAAGAAAACACAATAATTTTCCTTGCAGCACTGTTTGTAAGGTGAAAAACTGGAAACAATCTAATATCCATCAAAAGAAGGGCAAAATGTGCTCTCTTTCTATATATAAAACACATATCAAACAAAATAGGATTTAATATGAAAACCAATAAAACCGACAAAGAGAAATATATTACATTAACAGAACAATTCAGTCATACAATGGAACACTATGCATCAGGTAAAAGAAATGGTCCATAAATATTATAATGAGCTATAAATAACATGTATACACTGCAAAAACAGTCAGGAAATAAAGTCATAGAATGATACAGTACACTATTTCCATTAAAAAGGTACAAATGTTGGCTGGGCGCAGTGGCTCATGCCTGTAATCCTAGCACTCTGGGAGGCCAAGGCGGGAGGGCTACTTGAATTCAGGAGTTTGAAACCAGCCTGAGCAAGAGCGAGATTCCCCCCCCTTCTCACCTGCCGGTTTCTACCCCCCCCAAAAAAAATTACAAATGCACATACACAGAATATATAAAAATGTTAAAAAGTATAAAAGAGGACTTTAAGGCTCTGTACCAAAGTCTTCAGTGGGGGTGAGGGGAGGAGGAGGAAGAGTGAGGAGACATTCAGGGATTCTGGATAGTGTTCGTCTGTAAGGTTCTTAATTTTGTAAAAAGAGAATGTAAAAACGTACTTAATCTTAAAAATTAAGTATATGTAGGTTTTCAAAAACGAATTGTCCATTTTAAAGCCTTCTATAGCATATTGTCAAACTGCCTTCCAGAAAGGTTCTACCAACTTATACTTCCCACCTAAGCACACTGAGTAATAGCTTTATTTTAAAAAAGCTCTCACCAGTGTTGTTCACACCTTCTGAAAATTTGAAATAAGTGAACTTACAAAAGACAACATATTTAAGAAAATTTGCAAAATACAATAAACCATGAAGAAGAAAATTTAAATCACACTCTCATCTTCCAGAGACAGCCAGTGTTAATATTTCAGAGTAACTGAGATTTTAAAATGTGTTCTTTTCCCCCTTCTTTTTCATTTTGGCAAACTGCTTCATTTCAGTATATGATTCCCTTTTGTTTTTAAAAATAGGCTCTTAGGACGCCGTGACCATTTCTTCTCGGCTCCTTATGTTTTAAATATGATGACAGTAATGAACGTTTACTGAATATAAAACCACGTGTCAGTCACGCTTCTGAATACTTCGTGTACCAATTTAAGCCGCATAACAAACATGTAGGATAAACTAGCATGCCAGTTTTTCTGATGAGGCGTATCATACTTTAGGTAACAAAAGCAAAGTAAGGAACCAGGCAGCCTGGTTGCAGACCTCATGTTTTGCTTACTACACTCTACCGCCTCAAAGTTACCCATTCTCCTTGGCTTTATGCATTAGTATTTACAGAACTTATTGCAGGTTTCCCAATGCCGAAGAACACAATTAATTACATACCTTTCCTCATTTTATTTAATTACTTATTGGGTTGTGCTTGATGAGAGTCAGGAGGTCTTAGTTTCTAATCTCAACTCCATGATCTTGGATAAATGATTTCACTTGCTGTATTTAGGGCTTGTGTAATCTTACCTGTGAAATGGGTCAGTGGTTAAACCTCGAAATTCTGCTTCTGGATTTTATACTGCTATCCATTTCCTGCAGCCCCTTTTACAGCCTCGGGTTCCCAGCTGCTTAGGAATCAACTTTCATTAAGGTGTGCACCAAGAGACAGAGATGGAAATGGGGGTTGAGAACTCAGCGTGCCCCGGTCCCTTCTCCAGCCCGGGACTGCACGTGGGTGCAAGGAGAAGGCAGGATGCAAGCGCGAGGACTCCGCGGCGTTTTCAGGTCCTCTGACAGTCTGGCCAAAGGAACCGTCGGGGGGCCACCGAAGGCCGTGCCTAGGCTACACCGGCTCCGCTCCGTTTTTCACACCGCACCTGAAGGCTGCACTCCGCCCGCTGCTGTTGGCAAAGCTAGATTCCTCCGCCGCTTGGACTCTTTTCCGACTGCACGCCGCCGAGACCCTACGGCCCCAGGTGCCCCCTGGCAGGGAAGTACTCCATTCCTTAGCCCTCTCCTCTGCAACAACTGTGCCTCCTCGCCTCAGCCGGGGAGGAGGTAGTGCGCCACCTCTAATGTTCAGCCCCACCTAACCCGATCACTAAATGGGAGGAGTCCGACACCGAAGGCACTGGCCGGGAGCCCATTGGTCACCCGCCCGGCCGAGTCACACCTCACAGGCTCGACTCGCATCCCGTCTGAACAGCAGCGGCGCCCTAGCGCGCCGCCTCCTGATTGGCTGCCATCGCTCTCGGCTTGTCTCGCGCTCGCTGGCTGGGCCAATGGGGTTACCCGCAGTGGAGAGACCGGCATCGCTGGAGTGGTGGCGCAGCTGTTTCCTCCGGTAGGTATGGGGCTGCCATCTTGTGTGTGGCTGAGAGCGGGCTTCTTGGGGGTTAGAAACCTACGTAGCGGCTTGTAGTTGTAAAGGGGTCCGGGGGAAGAGTAGGGGAGAGGAGGGACGTAAGGAAAGAGGTTGGATGCCTTCTTACTTGCTTGAAAAGATGGGTTTTCTCGGCCTGAGTTTCATCTTTGGCTAGGGAGAGCGAGGAATGGTGGGGGTGGTGGGATTCCAGGCTTTGGTTTGTTGGTCATTTTGGGGACTAGGCGGGGGCTTTGATGCCTTAACATTGATTCCTTGGATTCGGGGAGATCTTTGAGCAATCTGTCTTGGAAAGATTCTGACCTTCAACCCCCTCTGTATTGACAAAGGAGCCTAGCTCATGGACTGCCTGGTTCAGAAAGGAACAAAGCTGGTTAGGGAAGGGGAGTGCCTCACCGCTATCCTCAGGTTCAAAAGACATCTCTTCATCTTCTGCCGTTTGTGAGACAGCAGCTGCTAAACTGTTTCCTTTTCTCAAGAATTAGCATTTAAAGCCAAGTGGGTATCAAGTTCTGCACTTTGGCTGTGGTGTTCATTAGCGTGCGGGCAAGCATTCCAGCAGCGGTCTTTTTTTAAAAGCTAGAAAGTGGTGGTCTTTGCAGAAACAGGAAGTGAAGGAAGCATTTTGTCAGATCTTGATTTCCCAGATTTCAATGTGTTGAAGATTTATAAATCTTATCTGGGTCTACCGTGACACATGGTTAGTTACTTCGTCACGGAGCAGGAGGAGGTTTTTGTGAGGGGAAAGCACCTTCATGAACTCTTTGGGGGTGGGAGGAAAGAGGATTAAACCTCATTGTCCTCTTTTTATATCAAAGTGGAAGGTACCCATCGTCTCTCATTTGAGGGGAAAATTTATTGGATCTGAAAACCAAGCCCATGAAAGGCTAATATTCTGTGATTAGGTTTAGCACTTTTGACACGCATGAGAAGCAAGCAAATATATGTATTTTATTGCCTAGAGTTTAGTTTTCAGTGATTCAGGGTCAGTTGATGACCTAGCCGAGTTAACAGTACATGATGTAGACATTTTGTGACAGGAATACTAAAAAACAGACCAAAAACAAAGCAAAACGAGCTTAAAATTAATTTTGTTTTTTAATTTACTTTTTAATCCAAGGTCCTTATAAAATCTAAGTTGCAAAAGTTCAAATATCGGTAATTTAGTGTTGAGTTGGTGGCTAAAGTGAGTGTTAATACAAACCATCTTATCAGCATCGGGAAGAGATCATGAGTAAGAAACAATGACATGGGAGGAGCTCAGTAAATGTTTGCTGAAACATTTGTATCTCATTCACCTACAAAACTGCTGGGCATATATTAGACAACGTAATTGTTGAATGAACGAATAAAAGAATGCAGTAATTGGGAGATATGGAGGGTATGTTTTTTTAGCTTAACTGAAAAATAATTTTTTAACTTGTTTTCTGGAAAACTTGACTTTCAGTTTGGATTAAATTTATTTCTTCCAGTTTGTGCATGCAAATAATATCAAGGATTGATTCATAATCATTTTTGTTAGAAATCTGTTACGAGATCTTACTATAGAAAAATTTAAATAATTAAGATGAGCCCTCAAGCAATAATGCTCTATTTGCCATTGTTTTCTTGAAAGCATATAAAATTCCAGTAGATGAATACCAAACTTAACCTCAGTGCCTTAAATCTCTTTTGCTGAAGAAAATTTATTATTTTTCTAGTTTCTTTTTTTAAATATGATTTAAAGTCAAAATACTGCACATTTTTTTTCCTTGGAGACAGGGTCTTACTCTGTCACCCTTGTTAGAGTGAAGTGGTGTCATCTTAGCTCGCAGCATACTTATACTCCTGGGCTAAAACTGTCTTCCTGCCTCACTCAGCCTCATGAGTAGCTGGGATGGCAGGCACATGCCACCACTCTTGCTCAGGCTGGTCTTAAACTCCTGAGCTCAAGCAGTCCTGCCTCAGCTTCCAGAGTGCTAGAACTACAGGTGTGAGCCACTGTGCCTGGCCTAAAATACTTTAAATTTACTATATTGCACGAATATGTTCTGTACTTTGAAGTAGATAAGCAATTTTAAAATAGGCAAATATCTTTAGGTCTTTCTTTGAAGAATATAGTCCTCTAGATTTCATAATATATAATCTGAAGATCTTTAGAAATTTTTTAAAACGTCATTTTTTGCATGAACTATGTTAAATGACTAAAAATGATTTTCACTAGATTGGTATGTTAATTTTCCAATGAAATCTCATAGTATATACAAGTTTAAATTTGTCCCATTTTCAAGTGATGTACTCTGTTTAATTGTAAAAGAAAAAATTGCTAACATCTTTTAAATGAATGTAGTGTTTTGTGACAGAATATACGTTAAAATCTGTTTATATAACAGCATAAAAATAAATAAAAACTTTCAGGATCTGTTTGGAATTCTTGCATTTGCTACTTTAAAAATCTAAATGATTTCTTTTTTTTTTTTTTTTTTTTTGAGACAAGAGTCTCACTCTGTTGCCTGGGCTACAGTGCTGTGGCATCAGCCTAGCTCACAGCAACCTCAAACTCCTGGGCTCCAGCAATCCTCCTGCTTCAGCCTCCCGTAGCTGGGATTACAGGCATGCGCCACCATGCCCGGCTAATTTTTTCTATATGTTTTTAGGTGTCCAGCTAATTTCTTTCTATTTTTTTTTAGTAGAGACGGGATCTTGCTCTTGCTCAGGCTCACCAGCTCAAACTCCTGAGCTCAAACGATCCACCCGCCTTAGCCTCCCAAATAGGATTACAGGCGTGAGCCACCGCGCCCGGCCTAAAAATCTAAATGATTTTGCAGAAATGTTTCTATATTCCTCGTTAATTTTGGGCATTTCACCATCACCTTTCTAGTATTTAACCAATATGGTCCATTATGGGGATAAATTAAACAATGTGACTAAAAATAAAAATTGACTTAAAACTGTATAAAGGTCAAAATGACCACTGCAGTTTGTGGTGTTGAGCTAATCAATGATAACTAATTGAATGCCTGAATCATGAAGATTTCCATTAACTGACAATGTGTGTTAGATAAACATGTACAACATACAGATTGTTTCATTTAAAGAAGAAAATGTGAAGTATTATATATTTTGCTTTTATTAGAGGATAGAAGAATCTTAAGTAAACCTTCTGTGATTTTTTTCCCTTTGTTCCCATTCCTTAAACGATCATTTTAATGCAAATGACCCTAAATCTATCTCAAATTCTGCTCTGAGCACTTAATACACATTTCTCATAGCCTTTTGGACAGTTAAATCTACTCAATTTGTATACAACTCTTTTTTTTCTTTTATGTTTTTTAGGGCGTAATGGTATAGGTATCTTCTCTGTGGCTCAGATTTAAAACTTCAAATACTTACCTCTCTTGTCCAACTGGATATTCAATAGCTTCAGTCTCCAAAATGGCTTTCCTCTTCATCTTTCGATTCTTACTGCCCTGCCCTAATTTAGCTGCTCTTATGTTTTAAAAAAAATTTTATATGCCATTATATTATTGAGAAAGCCCAATACTTCTTATTTGGAATTTCTATTAGTTAAGATATAGATTGGGCTACTGTGATGGAGAAATTAAATATAATTATAGCCTTAAAAAATGAAATTTATTTCTTTCCAGTGGAAAAGCATGAGCTAGCTGATAAGGTAGCTTTGCTATACACAGTTGTCGGGGCCCATGCTCCTTCTAGCCTATTGCTCTGCTATCCTTATGATGCAGCTTCATCTTGTGGACCAGCATGGCTGCTTCACATCCTGCTGTTACATACCACATGCTTAAATGGAAGGGTAAAATGCGCTGTAGTAGAGGACACAATATTTGCAAGTGGTGGTAGGAGTAGGATTTCCTTCCTTACCGTAATTTTTTGAAGTCCTTTTTACATTGTCACCAAAAAAAAAAAAAAAAAACCAAAAACCTTTAAGAAACAATTTCATCACTGCTGTTATGATTTCATGAAGTTTTGATGGGAAAAGGGAATATGGTTGGTAATCTAAATATTTCAGAATACACTAAGAGAAATGAAGGAAAAGATGAAGACTTTGAAAGAACCACAAAAATCAGAAATAGAATGAACTCAGGAATGAGCTGGCTAGACCATAGAGGGATGTAAAATGAGAGCTGACATAGCTCAGGAAATAAGTGGAAAAAGGAGACATTTAAAAATGATTAAATTAGAAAGCAAGAGTAAATGTGCCTCACAGAAAGCAGAAATAAAGGATAGAAAGGAGAAAAGTGAAGAAAATCAAAGAGATTTTTAAAAGGGAGTCAAGAGGTGACAAGACGGGCAGAGAGCCAAAACGTATATAAATAGAATTCCCCAAATGTAAACGAAAGCATAATGGTCATGGTTATATAACATTGTGAGTATATGTAATGCTACTGGATTGTATACTTAAAAGGGGTTAAAATGATAAATTTTATGCTGTTTATTATACCACAATAAAAAATGTAAACCAACACAATGAACCAGAAAAGCTATTAGAACTATAATTCAAGAACACTTAACACTAAAAAAGGTTTAAATCTACGTATGTTGAAAGGCACACTGTAAATCTGGAGAAATCAACCCACAACAGTTAACACTGAGATGTGGTCTTGTAAAATTGTTGGATTTTAAGAATAAAACCTTTTTGCATCCATGGAAAAAAAGACCAAGTCAGTTGGAAAGAAAATCAGATTGGATTAGATTTTTGGGCAGGAACATTTTATGCTAGATAATAACAAAGCAATATTTTTAAAAGTATTCAAAGAAATACATAGTTCATATGTCACCAAACTATCCTTCAAGAATTTAGGGCATTGAAAAATGTTTATAAAAATGAAATAATTCAAGGAATATTGTTCTCATGAATCCTTCCTGAAGAATATACTAGAGAACAAATTTCAGACAATCACAAAATGATTGGAAAAGCTTCAGCATAAGGTCAGGTGGAGATAAATGAATGTATTTCATGTGTTGCACCATGATTAAAAGATGGGGATAGTGGTGATAGAGTAGTATGTAAGTGTTGTATAGTCTAACATTGTATAAATAATATAATCCATAAAAAATAGGAAAAGGGGAGAGTGAATGAGAAGTAGAATATGGTTGTTTGCTGCTTAGGGATTAGCTAAGAGGAAAATGATAGCACTTGAAGTTGACTGATGGAAGCTTAAGCATACGCAGATGTATAAGATAAAACGCTAATAAAAATAATACCGTGATCAGTAGGGCAGAAATTTAAACTTTCTCTCTGATGGTTTGGTAATTGAATCTGCTGAAATACACTGACAAAAGACAGATGAACAGGTGGAAAGACATGAAATTTATTAACATGCAAGTGCATGGGAATCACACAAAACATGAAACTCAAAGAACAGCCAAATGGTTGAAGGTTAAATACCATCTTCATAGGGGAGAAGGAAGTGGGAGATGTAGACAATTTTAGAGGAAAAGTAAATGATTTTTAGGGTAGATGAATGGGCCTGTGAAAAGTTCCTATGGGCTCTGGGGGAGGTGGTGACAAGTTATGGGAAGGTGAGGGGTGGAACTGCACTGTGAACCATGGTTGGTTATCTTATTAGGCAGTTAAAGTCTCTCAGGTAATAGCTCTCAAAAGAATAGATGAAAAGTCTGTCCAGGTGAGCATCATGATGACATTAAGTTTCTTCTGGTAATTAATCTTCCCTGCTTAATGAGTTTTCAGACAGAATGGAAGGCAATGGCATTTCTTTTTAGAAATCTTCCCTTAGTAAATAAGAGAACTTCAGAGAAATACTGTTCCTGCCTTTGGGGAGGAGTAACAAGGGAAGGTCAGAGAGACCTTGATTCTAAGGCAGCTTCCAAGGCCTTTCAATTTCTTTAAATTCAAGTGCTTCACGTGCCAAAGTGCCATACTTTGGGGTATCGTCTTCTGAACCTCCCAACAGATCAAAGCTAGATGGTAAGAGAGAAGGGAGGGAAGAGAAAGTTACTACCTAATTTTGTTATTGCTTATAGCGGGGACCTAACAGTATCTTAAAAGGGGTGGGGGAATGAAAAATGTTATATAAAAATAATACTACGGGCCGGGCGCGGTGGCTCACGCCTGTAATCCTAGCACTCTGGGAGGCCGAGGCAGGCGCTCAAGGTCAGGGGTTCGAGACCAGCCTGACCAAGAGTGAGACCCCGTCTCTACTAAAAATAAAAAGAAATTATCTGGCCAACTAAAAATATATATGGAAAAAATTAGCCTGGCATGGTGGCGCATGCCTGTAGTCCCAGCTACTCAGGAGGCTGAGGCAATAGGATCGCTTGAGCCCAGGAGTTTGAGGTCGCTGTGAGCTAGGCTGACGCCACGGCACTCACTCTAGCCCGGGCAACAGAGTGAGAATCTGTCTCAAAAAATAATAATAATACAGAGTTAACCACAACAAAATACACAAAAATTTCCTAAATACTAAAAGAAATATACCACTCAAAAAAAGAGCAAAGAACAGACCACATAGTGCTACATTCTCTATATGTATTAACATTTGTGTACACACACTACACAATGCACAGAACATAGAAAATTATCACAACACCAAAAATAACAGGTTGTAATACTGTAATACAGTGAGAAAATGTATATTTGGTCTTTGTCCCTGGTTCCGGTCATAGAGCTCCTCAAGCTCTTGGAATTTCCTGAATGATAGAGGTGAGAGGATTGTCTTTTGTTATTCATAATAACCCCTCTCAAACTTACCTGAGTATGTTAATGAGGTGACTTGGAGGATGGGGACTGATTTACAAAAGAACCAAACATGTGATGAGAGGATTAGAACTTTGAGCCCCACCCTTTCACCCCCAGGGAGGGGAGAGGGTCTGGAGATTGAGTTCAATTACCAATGGCCAGTGACTTAATCAATCGAGCCTGCATGATGGGGCCTCCATAAAAACCCTAAATGATACATTTCAGAGAGCTTCTGAGTTGGTGAACACATTGACTTGCTGGGAGGGTGGCATGCCAGAGGGCATGGGAGCTGTGTATCTCTTCTGTTTAGCCATTCCTGAGTTGTGTCCTTTATAATAAACTAGTAAGTGAAGCACTCTCCTGAGCTTTTTGAGCTGTTCTAACAAATTAATGAAACTAAGGAGGGGGTTATGGGAACCTCCGATTTAGAGCCAGGTATCAGAAGTACAGGTCACAACCTAGGACTTGCAACTGGTGTCTGAAGTGGGAGACAGTCATGTGAGATTGAGCCCTTAACTTGTGGGGTGTGCACTATGACTAGTGTCATAATTGAATTGTAAGACACCCAGTTGATGTCCAGAGGAGGATTGCTTGATGTGTGGGGAAAATTCACCTATTTGGTGTCAGATGTGTGTGTGAGTATATAGAGAAATGAGTTTGTTTTCTCTTTACAGGTGTATTGATAAATATAAATGGGCTTAACTTCATGGAAAAAAGATTTTCAGATTGCTGTATACAAAAGGTATAGCTGGGCCAGGCGTGGTGGCTCACGCCTGTAATCCCAGCACTCTGGGAGGCTGAGGCGGGCAGATCATTTGAGCTCAGGAATTCGAGACCAGCCTGACCAAGTGCGAGACCCCATCTCTAATAAAAATAGAAAGAAGAAGAAGTTAGCTGTACAACATATATAGAAACATATATATATCTAAACATATATAGAAAAAATTAGCTGGGCATGGTGGTGCATGCCTGTAGTCCCAGCTACTCGGGAGGCTGAGGCAGAAGGATTGTTTGAGCCCAGGAGTTTGAGGTTGCTATGAGCTAGGCTGACACCAGGAAACTCTAGCCCAGGCAACAGAGTGAGATTCTACCTCAAAAAAAAAAAAAAAAAAAAAAGGTACAGCTGTAAAAAGTATGAATAATAAAGGGAATTAAAGATAAACTAAGAATAATTAAAAACTATTTTTAGTAACAATAAAGCCAAGGACAAAGATAATACCAGGTAAATGCTACTTTTAAAAAGGCAGGGTTCGTCATCTTGGTATCATACAACACAGAATTTAGGCCAGAAAGCATAAAGATAAGCTGAGAAGCCTGGCACAGTGGCACATGCCTGTAAACCCAACTACTTAGGAGGCTGAGGTGGGAGCATCCATTAAGCCTAGGAGTTCAAGTCCAGGTAGAAAAGTAAAGGCTTGAAGGTGAAGGCATTTTATAAGCTAAAGGCTATAATTCACAATAAACTACAAGAGATGTAAGAACAGATAGAAATGAGTTATTGATAGGGACTTTAATATACCTGTCAAAATAAGTGGATAAAATGTCATATAATCAGTAGGGTAGATCTTACAGATTTACATTAACCTCTGAATCCACTAATAGGGAATACTTCTTTTTAACTGCACATGGAACATTTATAAACATCTTTTATCTATTGGACCACAAACAAAACCTGTTAAAAAAAATCAAATAAAATGCTGACCACAGGCAATAAAACTAGAAAATTATTTTTAAAAATGGCTGACTGCAAGTTTTGCTAGGATGATAGCAACTGTCTGGTGCACATCTGTCCGTATTGTTGCTGCCCAACCAGGTTCGTTTGCCTGCTAAGAGGAAGCCAATATGCTGAAACAGCAGGGTTTACAGCAGAGAAAGAGTTTATTCTGCATAGCGTTAAGTGGGGAGATGGGAGAAATTTCTCAAATCCACCTCCCTGAGAATTTGGGAGACAGGGTTTTTAAAAGACAGTTTGGTGTAGGCAATTGAATCTGCTAATTGGCTGGGTTTGGGGCGGAACCATAGGCTTGCAGAAATTGTCTTCTTTGCTGACCAGGTTCTTGGGTGAGGGTCACAAGACCAGTTGAGTTAGTTCCTCCGTATGGGTTGCTGGTCTGGGGAGGTCACCTGTTCCACTGGAAGGCAGGACCTGGAAGATATCTCAGAAACTACTCCTAGGTTGCAAAAATTTGATATTATCTATGGAGAAAGCTAAGAATCTTTATGATCACCAGCTATGTGGCTCCAGAGTGGCAATTATAAAGAAGTAAACAGGGGGACAGTGGCTAATTATTATCATTTTTTTTTTTTTTTTTTAAGACAGAGTCTCGCTTTGTTGCCCGGGCTAGAGTGAGTGCTGTGGCATCAGCCTAGCTCCCGGCAACCTCAAACTCCTGGGCTTAGGTGATCCTACTGCCTCAGCCTCCCGAGTAGTTGGGACTACAGGCATGCGCCACCATGCCCGGCTAATTTTTTTCTATATATATTTTTAGTTGGCCAGATAATATCTTTCTATTTTTAGTAGAGACAGAGTCTCGCTCTTGGTCAAGCTGGTCTCGAACTCCTGACCTCGAGCGAACCACCCACCTCGGCCTCCCAGAGTGCTAGGATTACAGGCGTGAGCCACCGCGCCGGGCCAGTGGCTAATCATTATCATTATTTTTAGCAAGGCCTGTGCCTTATTTTTAGCTAGGCCTTTAACACAGTTCTCGCCTTGCACCCCTTTTTATTAATTTGTAGGGGCAATTTCAATATGTCCTCCAAAAAAAGCATTCAGATCTATAAGGAGAGCAAATTAAACCACTATCATCTTTGCCTAAATAGCATAATGTTAAATTGTGGGCACGTAGGGAAATCAACATGGAAATCCAGCAGAACACTGGAGCCCATGCAAAAGTGGCAAGAGGAGAGGGAAGCAGGCCCTAGGGGCAGCAGAACACAGGTAAAATAACTCCCAGAAAGGGACTGCCCACCCTGAATAGGGAAATATGGGGAAGAGGTGTGAGACCTGTTAGATAAAGAGTAGGGACTTGAAAGGAAGTGGGACCAAAGTATCAGGAAAGTATTGCTTCTGGGGAAAGAGGGTGACTTGGCAGGGGCACCGTGCAACTGGAGGCTTGATGGTAAAGAGAAAGAAGAGTAGTAGAAATTAAGGATCTTGAAGAAAACAGAATAGAAGTTAGAACATCCTTTCTTCCACCCAAATAGGAATCATTGATTTAAAAAAGAGGCCGAGCACGGTGGCTTATGCCTGTAATCCTAGCACTCTGGAAGGCCGAGGTGGGTGGATGGCTCGAGGTCAGGAGTTCGAGACCAGCCTGAGCAAGAGTGAGACCCCTGTCTCTACTAAAAATAGAAAGAAATGATCTGACAGCTAAAAATATATGGAAAAGTTAGCCGGGCATGGTGGCGCATGCCTGTAGTCCCAGCTACTCAGGGAGGCTGAGGCAGAAGGATCGCTTGAGCCCAGGAGTTTGAGGTTGATGTGAGCAAGGCTGACGCCACGGCACTCACTCTAGCCCGGGCAACAGAGTGAGACTCTGTCTCAAAAAAAAAAAAAAAAAAAAAAGAAAGAGAGAAAACACTTTCTTAGGTACTGTTGAAGTAAGAAATCTGGTAACTCATCCAAATCCCTCACTCCTGTCTATACACAACCCTTACCCGGTTTAGGAAAAATGAAACACTTCATTTTGAACAGAAGATGGCAGACAACACCCATTATACAGTTACTTTAACTAGAAAACAAAATGAGGGTAAAAACATTTTAGCTGATGAAAAATTTCCCCAAAACATTCAACTGTAGAGCTAAAGAAAACGACAGCACAATACCCGTATGTGAATTAAATATCCTTAAACTAGCATTTGTATAGATAACAAGTCTCCAATCCAAAATTCATAACCCTAAAACAAATGGACAAAAAGAGGAAGTTGTGAAAAGTGAATTTACTAAACTCAGGAAATAAAATGAAAAAAGAAAGAAAAATCTTTTAAAATAAATCTAAATTCTAAGGTACCTAAGGGAGAAAAGATTTGACTACATATAAGGGGCACTGAAAAAGCCATGAAGACAGCCAAGAGAATGAAAATGAAGAAATGTAAAAAAATAGAAAGTGATTAGTATAAAAGATATGTAAAATTAAAGTTCCTAAGAAGAAAAGACAATAGCAGAGATAATATTTAAATTTCAATCCATGAAAACATTCTGGAAATAAGAGAGGATTCAACTCTTCATATTGAAAGGGCTCATTGTGTACTGGGAAAATTGACCCAGAAGGGTCAGGTCCAAGTCACATCCTAAAAAACTATTAGACTTTTAAGATAATGAAGAAAAATTCCTCTGGGCTTCCAGGCAGAAAACAAGAGGTTAGCAACATAGAAAGCAAAACAGCCATGAACAACACATTTAAAGTCTATGAAAGTAAAAACCAAGGATTTTATAATTATAACTCACTCTCAGAAAAAAATAAAAACCATGATACATTTCACTATATTAAAAGAAAAAGTATTTAAGTGGCAAAAAATGCCACGAGCAACGTCAAAAGACAAACAACAAAGTGGGGAAAAATATTTGGACATGTATCACAAAGAGCTAGTCTCCTTAATGAAAACAACTTCCTAAAAATCCAGGCAAACAAGACCATCAACCCAATAGAAAAATGGGCCAAAGATATGAGAAGAGAGTTCACAGAAAAAGAAATGCACATGACAGACAGATAAAAGATGTTCCAACTTTAGTCATACAATAAGAAATACAAATTAAAGCTATTCTAAAGCATTTCTCGCCAAAATTCCAAAGTTGTAGAATATACTCTGTAGACTGTGGGG
The DNA here is from genome assembly GCF_020740605.2 of Lemur catta. NCBI lineage: Eukaryota > Metazoa > Chordata > Mammalia > Primates > Lemuridae > Lemur > Lemur catta. The sequence goes on from NC_059140.1 coordinate 65,156,416, forward strand.
AAACAGGCACTTTTATACATTGCTGTAGGGAGACAAAAGGACAAACTGCATAGGAGGGAATGTGACAAATCCAGCCAAATTACTTATGCATTAGTCTTTAGACACAGGCAATTTGTCCTAAAGAGTGCTGAAGGCCGGGCGCGGTGGCTTATGCCTGTAATCCTAGCACTCTGGGAGGCTGAGGCAGGAGGATCTTTTGAGCTCAGGAGTTCGAGACCAGCCTGAACAAGAGTGAGACCCCCGTCTCTACTAAAAATAGAAAGAAATTATATGGGCAGCTAAAAATATATATAGAAAAAATTAGCTGGGCATGGTGGCGTATGCCTATAGTCCCAGCTACTTGGGAGGCTGAGGCAGAAGGATTGCTTGAGCCCAGGAGTTTGAGGTTGCTGTGAGCTAGGCTGACGCCACGGCACTCACTCTAGCCCGGGCAACAGAGTGAGACTCTGTCTCAAAAAAAAAAAAAAAAAAAGAAGAGTGCTGAAATAAAATATAAACTGGCATTGTATAAGGTTAGTCACATTAGCATTACTTGTAATTAGCAAAAGATTAGAAACAACCAAAATGCCCATTAATAGGGGACTGATTGGATAAACTAAGGTGCATCCAAACAATCACCAGGTAGATGATGCCTTTTCGAAGTAACCCTTTTTCTTGGAGGTCATAAAAGAGAATGTAGAAAGTCTCTATGTATCAATACAGAATGATCTGAAGAATATATTGTAAAGTAGAAAAAAAACCAAAGGCAGGGAAGGGAATATTAAGTATATAGAGTAATCTATAGGCAGAAGGAAAGAACTGGGGAAAGGTGCCAAGAATGGAAGAGAGATTTCCTTAATTATAACTTGTTAATATATTAATAGTTTTGACCTTAGAATCATGTATATTTATATGCTCAAAAATAAAATTAAATAAAAAGGTGGAATGAAAAGAAAAATGTGAAAAGGAACTGAAACAAGTTTATATAACTGCATAGCACTTTGCTGACATAACCACACAAAAGGAACAATTTCTAGTGACTTTAGAATGTAGATTTTGAACTGTACCTTCTTAGGAAGATATATTCAGTAGTATCATTGTTGCTGTAATACTTTTTTGAAAGTATTTTATCTGTAGGGTGAAATAAGTGTTGTAAAATGTTGATAATTGTTGGACAAAACCACAAAATTTTATCAAGGCTATGACTTAGGAAAATTTAGTCTGGAAAGTCCTTTGACAGGTTGGATAGAGAGAAAATGAATTACTCAGAAGGAGAGCCAACACAGTAAGAGTACATGTAATATGGCAGGCACTGTGCTGACACTATATGTGTGCTATATCATTTGGTTCTTAGAGGTACATATTGAAACCTGTAATATATTTTCCTGATAGTTTCAGAGAGGTTAAAAATTTGCTTCAGATTAGCCAGTTGCTAAGTGGAAGATTGAGAATTTTTTTTTTTGTTCTATTCTCTTTTTTTTTCCCCTACATTCCAAGCTTTCAGATGAAAGGAAGATTGAGATTTAAACCCAGATCTATGTGACTCCAAAGCCTGTGCTTTTTGTACTACATTATTGCAGGGTGTGCATCAAATATTGAGAAGAAAGAACACCAGGAGCTAAATGTTCTATTTAAACTTGTAATTGTGGCTCAGAAAATAAAGATGCAGACCCAAAATCAGTGGTTTATGTGTTCTTCATGCAAGAGCAGTGTACTAAAGGAGAGAAGGGTAAGTTTTCTATTATTTCTGATGGGAAAACACGAGCACATACATACATTCTTATGTTAATGTTAGGAATAAATTTTATAAAAGTTGCCATTGATGACTGAAATTAGTGAAAGGTGTGAACTAAAAGTGGCAAAGCAAAAAAGAAAAAAACCTAGCAGGCATGGGTTTTCATGGTGCTGTTAAAAGCAAAAAAGCCTTTTACATCTTCACTTTGTGACCCTTCAAAACTCTTCTACATTTTGTGCTGTGAAACAATAGAGAGATGGAAGAGCTAACGTTTTACTGAACATCTAACAGGAAGAAAGCATCCTTAAATCAGGAAAAGCTGGCCAAGTGCAGTGGCTCAGGCCTATAATCCTAGCACTCTGGGAGGCCAAGGCGGGAGGATCGCTCGAGGTCAGGAGTTTGAGAACAGCCTGAGCAAAAGTAAGACCCTGTCTCTACTAAAAATAGAAAGAAATTAACTGGAGAACTAAAAATATATATAGAAAAAATTAGGCGGGCATGGTGGCAAATGCCTGTAGTCCCAGGTACTCGGGAGGCTGAGGCAGGAGGATTGCTTAAGCCCAGGAGTTTGAGGTTGCTGTGAGCTAGGCTGATCCCATGGTACTCTAGCCCAGGCAACAGAGCGAGACTCTGTCTCCAAAAAAACAAAGGAAAAGCTTTGCACAGCCTTTTTGTATACACTGGTCTTAAAGATAATAGTTTAAATAATTTGTGTTTTTTCCTTTTGGAGATGGAGGCTGTTGGAGATTTCAGAGGTGCTAGAGCCCCCTTTATCCAAGCCAAGCCTTTATTACACTTCTGCTGGTTTCCCTTGATGATAAATAAATATTTCATTCAGTTCAATACTACTTTTGAAAGGTCTGTCACTTGAAGTAATTGAGGTATAGAGATTTACCTGTTTTAATTTGACTTATCTGTATTTAATTATGGAAATTTAATTTGTGGTTCTATATATATGAGAACATTAAGAAAATATTTTGGATTTGCTATATTTTTCAAACTTAATTTTGAAGCTTTTCTTTTTGTCAGGAGCTGTGTTGATCAGTGACTTTGGTGAACGCTAAGGACATTGAAACAAATTTGCAAATGATATACAACTTCTAAGGTAAGCTAATGTGAAGATTCAATCAAGATGGTAAGGGCTCTTGACACACTTGTAGACTATGCTTAACACACCAAAATAAAATTTGTCAGAAATAAATATCCCAATTTAAATTTTACAAAGCAATTGCAAAAGTAATAAATAGACTTCCATTTGTAGCAATATGATAGACAAGAGATCCTGAATCCCTTAGTTCATCAAACATGTAAAATACTAGATTCAGTATAAAAAAAATCCTTTAAAATGAATGGATAAACCCATAAGAAGAGAATAAGGGGAGCTTTCTGAGGCTGGAAACAAAACACGGAAATCCTGTGAGATAAGCAGGTGCTAAAGTCACTGAATACTTTGGGGGCATCCATGGGTTTCTGTTGGCATGGAAGTATTGTGCACGAAGAGGGATGGAAGCTGGAGAAAAAAATCTTTGGGTCCCACAAAAGGGTAGGGGGCCTGATCGTGAGACCATCTTGCAAAGGCATTCAGCTCTCGTTTGGAGTTAAAATCTACCCTAATAATTCCTGGTTACCAGCTCACATTCACCTGAGTTTGGGGCCTTACTTTACACTATTTTCATCGTTCCTAAAACTCCACAAATGGAGGATTTTAATTTAAAACGGACCTTGGCCTGTTATACTCTTAGGTACCTCGTACAAACAATCACAAATCCTCCATAGAAGAATGCACTTTCAAGGTAGTTAGCAAATAATTATAGTTAAAATTATAACAAGCTCATACATATTTTTTAAAATCACAAAACATAGCGAGGGGAAAAAATCAGAACACTAAGAACAAGAGTCAGTAGAAACAACAGACAACTGAAATGATCGACAGAGATTTTAGTTATTAGAAATATTCAATACATTTTAATAAAAGGGATTATAAAATGTAAATAATGAGTAAAAGACTATAGCTGGGCGTGGTGACACAAGCCTGTAGTCCTGGCTACTTGGGAGGCTGAGGTGGGAGAATTACCTGAGCCCAGGAGTTTGAGGCAGCAGTGAGCCACTGCACTCCAGTCTGGGCAACAGTGCGAGACCCTGTCTCAAAAAATTTTTTTTTCTTATTCTTATTTCACTAGACAGTGATAATAAAGGCTGTGGAGAGAAACCCATGGAGAGCAGGTGATTATAGAGAGGCGTGAAGGAATTTCATGGGAGTTTTATCTTCTATAGCCTATTGTATCTTTTTTCTTTAAAGAGTGGTTTGATAAACTATCTTTAGGGCTTGAATTCTAAAAATTATATCTAAGAAGGGACTTAGAACATTAGGAGGAAAAAATAGAAATTCTTTTTATCAGGTATGGAAAGAAACATGCCTCTTGAAGAACAACTAAAATTTAATAAAGGAATTAAATACTCTAAATGACCAGGAATTAATGCTTTATTTTTTATTTTTGTCTTAATATACCAACACTCTATTTTGCAATTAAAATATATTGCAAATTTCTGAATTATGCTTTTTTCTTCTTCTTCTTTTTTTTTTTTTTTTTTGAGACAGGGTCTCACTTTGTTGCCTGGGCTAGGGCATCATCATAGCTCACTACAACCTCAAACTCCTGGGCTCAAGCAATTCTTCTGCCTCAGGCTCCTGAGTAGCTGGGACTATAGGTGTACACTACCATGCCTGGCTAATTTTTCTATTTTTTGTAGAGATGGGGTCTCGCTCTTGCTCAGGATTGAATTATGCTTTGGAATTTGAAAATTAGAAGGTGTTATGGAGTGTAGTTGTAATTACATATAACTATTTTTTTCATAATTTTTTTCTTTATTTCCTTTTTTTCCCTCTGCTAAGTAATTTAGAACTATAGTTGAATGTCACATTCTTAACTTGAAATTGGCTTTCTGTTGGCTGCTGAAATTGCAGGAAATCTTAATTAAGTTGGTGTTAATTAATCCTATACTTAATTTATACCATGCTGCCTTTCTAGGTATTCAGAAGGTCAAAAGGCTTAAGATTGGAGAGACTCTAAGGCAGAAGCCAAGGGCACGATAGCAAGACAGTGCAGTGTAGGTGAAGAGAAGTATTGGAAACTGAGCTGGGAGCTGATGCCCAGAACAAAGGAGGGTGGAGAATGATGTTGCACAGTGAGAATGGGCCAGGAATACCCCACATTAGAGACATGGAAGGAAGAGAGTGACTAGCTGGGCAGAAGAATGATCTTTCAGGCCAAATTCATGCATGTGATCTATATTAAGAAAATTATCAGAAATGTGCAGAAAGACTTTTTTAGAGGACATGTGTGGCATTATTTATAATAGGAAAAAAGTAAACAACTTAAACCACCTATAAATTACGGTACCTTTCTCCAGTGGAATAGTATGTATCCATTATGATAAGACTTAATATTAAAAGGCAGAACAGAGTAACAGGGAGATTTATTTCATCAGGGGCTATCTCTGGATAGTAGAATTATGTCTTGCAGCATTCAGAATTAATAACTTGGGTGAAAGCACTTAGCATGGTACCTGGCACATTCAAGACCCTTGGAAATGTAATTACTTTTGAATGTGGGATAAGAACTCAAGAGCTGGATTTGTTGTCAAGGTTATCTCAAGGGACATGGAAAAAGGAAAAGACTTAGAGGATGGTGGGATGCCCAGGCGACCTCAGTCCTGGGCTAAAACAGTGGGAAGGCTCAAGTAGCCCTGGCTACTCCAGATAAATAGAGGCTTTTGTACTTTAGGAAGCTGGAGGGGCAAAAGGGTAGAGGGGAGGTGGGACAGAGGCAATAGAAGGGAAGAAGGAAGAGAATTGAACATTACATTACATACATTATCATTGATGCTATGTAAAGATGCTAGTATATCCAAATATTGACATAGTGTATATATTTCTTAGTTTAAGAAAAAATTTGCAAAATCTTTTCCTGGTTGTATAAACAGTATATACATGACATTGGTGTCTATTTCATAACATAAATATCAACAAATATTGCTGAAAGTATTGAGTGTATTTTAAAACTCTTTATGTGTAGTTGACAATTGTAATTGATAGTTTATTTAGTATTATCACTTGCTCCTATATATAAAAAGTTACAAGGAACATTTTAAGATATTATTTTTATCCCTATATTTATCATAGGACAAATAATCTGGGGAGGAAAAATTTGTGAAAAATGATTTTTTCCAATGAAATGTCCAAGGCTCTTTTCCCCTCTTTTTAATTGAGTCAAAGATGCTATTTTATAAAAATACATGTTGAGCATCCCTAATCTGAAAATGGGAAATCCGAAATGCTCCAAGATCCAAAACTTTTTTGAGTGCACACGTTATGCTCAAATGAAATGCTCAGTAGAGCATTTCAGATTTCAGATATTCAAATTAGGGATGCTCAACTGGTATGTATTCTGCACATATTTCAAAATCTGAAATCCAAATCACTTCTAGTCCCCAGTGTTTTGGATAAGGGATACTCAACCTATGCCATTTACAGCTAGTTCATTAACCAAGAAATATAAGAAATTTGAAAGAATAAAAGAAAATATGTCCATCCTGTTTCAAGCCCCAGGAAAAAAGTAAATATATCCAAAATATGAAGAATTGTGAGGATGTCATTTTATAAAAGGGTACAGTTAACAATGTTCAGAATCAGAAATGAACATAGAATTTAATGAATAACAATGAAAATAAAAAGTCTAAATAAAGGGCTTATTTTTATTTGTGGAAGGCAAGGAATTTCCTTTTGTAATCAGAGAAATAGTTACTAAAAATATCTTTAAAGCAACATTTTATGCCAAAATTCTTGATATTTTTTCATTGTGGGAGTTGACCAAAAATGAATTAAAACTATTCATAAACCCATTTATTCAGGAAATTTCTTTTATGGTACACATATCTTTGCAAAATCTCTTCTAGTGAGGAGAGATTTTTAAATATAAAAAAATCAAATTATAGTAATTTTGAAATTATAACTAACCAAATGTTATTTCAAATATAATGCTATGCAAAACCAGATAGCAGGTACTAGTAGAAATGCCATTGGATTTGAATCCTGGTGATAACACTCACAAGTTGTGGCATCTGAGTTAAGCTATTTATCTTCTCTGAAGTTCAATTTTCTTATCAGAGACTTTTATAATATTTGCTTCATATTTCTTATTGGTAAATTGGGCTATTGTAATAATATTTGATTCATGGTTCTTATCTGTAAAGTGGGGCTACTCTAATATTTGCTTTATGTTCCTTTCAAGGCTATTATAAAGAATAAATATATGAACAGTCTTTAGATATTATAAAATGCTATGTAATAGTGATGAATATTAATTTTGTATTTTTTGTTTACATTTGGATCAACTTAAAAACTTTTCAAACATCTTTGAGGTAAACCATTTAATTTCTAGGATTTAGGAATATGTATTCAAAATGTGTATAAGATGTGTATAAGAATAACATGTATATTCAAAACGTGTATAAGAATAAATGTAATAGACTAGAAACCATTACAAAGTCTACTACCCAAATTATCCATGTACAAAAATATATGCATATATAGCAAAATACATATGTATGTACACACACATACAGAGATGAGTGTAAAAGTTCACTTGTGCATTGTCAAGGGAATAATTTCCAAGTAGGAATATAATAAATGAATCAAGATATAGAAAAATACATAGCTGTTTTAGCAAAATTATTTGGTAAACTATGAAAACACAGACACAAAGCCTGCAATATTTACTATTTGGACTTTTACAGAAAAGGTTTGCCAACCCTTGAGCTAGAAAGGCAAGTTAACTGACTTATGCAATTTTTGATCAGGTAGAGATAACCATTATAGACAATCCTGTTCAAAAAAGAGGCAAAATGGGCAGTACGTAGGACCAGGTCACTGAAATCCAGCCAGGCAAATACTGGACGTTCCTTGATTAAGACTCAGTTTTACTTCCAACAGGAATGATTCTCTGTGGCTCTAGGCTCCATCCTCTAGGTTCAGCCCTCTGAGTCACTCTTTCTTTTTCATGAAGTAGCCCATGCTTTCAGTCCGGTCGTTTTCTCAGTCTGCTTCCTGCTTATATGATATAAGTGTGAGGGTGCAAAGGCCCCTTTTCCTTTTGTACTTTCTGTCCCCTTTAATCCAAGCTGGTGGTGATCTTTAAAATACAATTCTCTTAAAGTTTTGTGGGTCTCCTAGGAATCTTGCTGGGGTTCTTTTCATTCAACAAAAGCCACATGTACAAATCTTTCAAATAAGCCCATCGCTACGTTGAGATTTTGCCAAAATGGCTGCAGAATAAGGATCATATCTTTAAGTTTCTTAGAAGCCCTATTGTTTCATTGAAAGGATCTATCACACCATTAGTCTTTAAAGGCCCTTTTATCTGACTGAAAAGTACTATGAGGCAGAAACTTAGATCTCTAAAATATTAAAGAATTTTACAACCACACCCTCAGCTTTGTCCTTAGAACATTTTCCTGGCAATGCCTTGGATCTGATCTTTGCTCATGAAGGAAAACAGTATATTTCACCCCAAAATATGCTTCTTTAACATAAATATTTTTTTGATGCAGGGGAGCTCTCAGTCTTCTCTGTTTGCCTAAGAGCAGGATAGAGAATTACAAAGACAAATGATCTAACCTCCCCGCATTCCCCCTACCTCCACCTTTTCTTGCCTGAAGACAGGACGTAAATTCTCCTTTATGACCTTCATCAGCTTAGAGATGGAGCCAGAAATCTGAGCAGAATTTATTCTGTTAATTTCCCCATAAATTTACCTTCCCACATTCTCCTGCCTTTGGAAGCCTTAAACTGCTTTCCTTTGTCCTGTCACTTCTCTAAAATGTATTGCTCTTTACTGAAGGTTTTATATAAGCTGGGACTCTAAGCCACTGCCTTGAGTTACTTTTGTGTGATATGCACTGCATGCATTAATATACTTGATGGTTTTCCTCTTGTTCATCTGGTTTTTGTTGCAGGAGTCTGTCCCAACTACGACTGATCAGAGTTGAGGAAAATTATTTCTCCCCTTCACTCAGAAGAAGCCATTTCTTAACTTTAGCATTATTTCCTGTCTGGAGAGGCTAAAAATGGTCACAATTGTTATGGTCTGAGACGCAAAAAATGACCACCTAAAGACCGAATTGAGCCAAATCAGGAGTCTTTATTAGCTTGCCAGCGACTACCCTCTGCACCGCCAAAGGCAGCACAGAGAACACCAGTGAGCCTTTGAAACAGAAAGTTTTTATATTGTAAGTTTGTGGGTGGAAAATTACTAAGGTTGAGCAAGCATGTGTACAAAAAGCCTTGAGAGTAAGCATTATATCATTTTCTTATCTTTAGTGTAACAGGATCTGGGCAGTTTGGGCTCTGGGCCATATTTTGTTTATACAAAATGTGGGGGTTGTAATCATTTTATGCAGAACATGGGTGTTGTAGTCACTTAGGAATTTTTGTGCTGGGGGTACTATCTTGAGTAAGCAGGAGCAAGCAGGTTTACAGAAGCAGAATGGCAGATTAATGATTTTTTGGCGCGAAACTCACACTCTAACGACAATCAAGTCCCAGCTCCTTCACGTTTATTAGTTCTTTCTTTAGCATACTTGCTCCTCTCACATTTTACTATAAGCAGCAAGAATAAACCAAGTAGCCTCTTCAACTCTCTGGTTGGAAATCTCCTTAGCTACATCACCCAGTTCATTATGCACATTTTCTAGTTTCTACATAACTGCAGGTAACAGTATTGCTTTACTTTTTTGTTCTGTTTCACGTTTTAGATTGTTAGTAGTTAAGACTTATTTATGTTTGTGTTCTCAATATGTGGGATTTTATCCAGCACATAGTTCTTGTTTAATAAATTTTAAATAAATGCATCAGTAAGGCTTTTCTGTGTGTAGGGGGAGGGAGTTGCTTATTCGTTTTTATTTCCTGGTTCTTATGAATTTATAACTTTACAATAACTTAGGGTTCTGACTTCCATTTCTGTCTCTTAATTCTGAATTAAGAGTAAGAATCAGTGTTCTGAAGCAGCAAGCAGCTGTTCTGTTTGCTTCACTAAAGTAGACTTCCAACAGCTAACCTTTACTGTTACATTTTGTGATCAGCGTAATCATCATCATCTCTCTCTCTCTCTCTTTTTACTTACATTAGTCTTTTATTGCTGGATTTCTCAACTTGTCCTAATAGGGCCCAATGGAGAAAGAAGCCTGTTCTAATAACATATTATCAAAGCTGGCTTATAAAGGTGTTTCTCTGTCATACACTTCCATTCACTGGAAGCAAACAGCTTATGAGCATTATCTCTTTACGGTAGTGATTCTCAGAGTGTAGTCCCTGAGCCAACATCATCATCACCGGAGGTCTTGTTATATATGAAAGTTTTCACCTGCCCTAGATCTGTTTAATCAGAAACTCTGGGGGCAGGGTCCAGTAATCAGTTTTATCCATCCTTCAGATCCTGATGATGCTAATAATTGAGTATCACTGGTCTATGGGATAGTCCTTCACCAGTAGCACATCTCTTTCTTCCTCTTTTTGTCCTCCCCCAAGCTTTACCACTTTTTTGCACTTAGGTTTGTGGATTTTGTTTTTTCCTAGTTTTTACATGTAACTTGGAAAAAATACTGTGTATTAAGAATATGAGAATAACATTTTCTAGGATTCATAAAAATGACTTAGTATCATCTCATTCATAAATTACTTTTGATTGTGTTTTCTTCCAGTGTATTTTTTAATACTCAAAAATTGACTTTTAAAATCTTTATCCTCACTGTTGAATGCTCTTGGTCTTATTCTAAGAATTGTACACTAATTGACATTAGGGAATAAATCTGAGAACTGCAAAGAATTCATTGTAGTTGCTTCTAGTCTAATGATAAGTTTAAGAAATAAAAAAGCAGGGGAGAAATATATTTTTAAATGCTAAATTTTCTTTGGGCTAGTATTCCTAGGAGATGCTCAACTCTATATCACTAAGTTTATACTTTCACGTGTTATCTTGAAAATCAGTAAAGGCATTTGCTGTGTATGTGCAAAATGTCAGTGGGATGTTGATCTGAAGGGCCAGAAAATCTTGAGAGGAAAAGAAAATTGTTTTACAGTCAGTTAATCTGTGTCATCTCAGTGTTGGCATCTATTGATTGTCTTCATTCAGTTTGAGATCTTATTGGTTCTTGGTATAATGAGTGATCCCCCCCTAATATATCAGACAAATGGTAAATCTCTCCATGATTCAATGAGTGATTTTTGACTAAAACTTAAACATTTTTGTATTATATTAATATTACAAAACTCTGGATCTTATTTAAGTCTGTGTTCTAGCAGGCCCCCCTCCAACACTGCTGCTGGGGGTCGACAGCGTTACTGCCTCATTACCACCAGATGGGTTTGAAGTCCAGGTTTTCTGCTTTTCCTTAGTTGACTACCTGGGGGAGGGGGTTTTGCTTGTTACTACTGGGCAGGGGAGGAAGCTCAGGCTCTTCACCAGGCTTCCTGGTTGGGAGGTAGAGGAGTGCCTCATTACTGCTCCCCACCTTGACACCACGTGGGGGGTTGCCCTGGTACTGCTGAGTGGTCGTGAAAGTCCTGACTCTGCAAGTCCTCTCTGGCACTACTCAGGGAGCAGGAGGGAACTGATGCATGGGATGGAGGTCCAGGCTGTTAAGGTGGCCTCCACTGACACAGAGGGTAGGTGGGTATTGGCTCATGCTTGAGGGGTCAAATGTCTTAACTCCTCACTTGTTCCTGGTTTAGGGGAAGCCGGGCCGGCGGGGGGGGGGGGTGCCTCCTTATAGCCAGGTGGGGATAGAAGTCTAGACTTTCCACTTGGTCTTTGCTGACAGGGGTGAGGTGGAGTCTCACTTTTTGTGTGGTTGTCTGGTGTTATTTATTGTCTAAAACTCTTCTGTCTTGCTGCTCCTTCCATGGTCTTTTGGCTAGAGAGAGCAGTCTTTTGGGAGTGTGGCTCTTTTTGGTTTGTACTTCGTGTTTGTGGTTACTGGCTTCACTAGTTGTAAGGGAAATTCAGTTGTATAGGCAATAGGTTTCTTAGGCCAAACTAAAGTAATGGCCGCATGTCTTCCACTGGCCTTCCGGGGAGGCATGAGTCAGCACGGTTATGTAACCAAGGTGTAATCTCCTATGTGAATCCATGTGGTCACGCTTTCCCATGGCATGTTGCCACTATTGTTCTGAGCCATATGTAAGTGCTCACCCTCACCATGTTCTCTCTCGGCCATGCTCTCGCCGCGGCTGCATCGCCTCCCCCACCCACAGTAAAGAATATGTCTCCTCTGCCCGCTGCCACTCGCCTCTTCTTCCAACTCCCGGAAGCCTGCTTCTGTGCACTCGCTGGCCACAGAGCCCACTCCCCATACCAGTGTCCAGGGTGCGAGATAGGAGGCAAAAAGAAGACATCCCAGGGAACTCATTGCCATGTAGCTCCTTGGGTCCTGAGGTCCCTACCCAGTTTGCCTTCTCTCCGCCTTTCAGAGACTTTTTGTTTTGAATATTATATATAGGGTTTTTAGTTTTGTTTCAAGGAATAAAGAAAAATATGTCCACTTCATCTTCCCAGAAGCCTCTACTTGCATTTTGTTGGCCAAGACTTAATCACACTGAATCTCCAGCTGCAAAAGGGCCTGAAAAATGGAGTTTTTATACCGTTTGGCAACGTGCTGAAATAAACAGCATTTCGTTACCAAGGAAGAAGTGGAGAATGGATATTGGCAGGCAATTAGCCGTATCTAACACAATCATAAATGTATAAATAAAGCTGCAAAATGCTAATAAACCAGTAGAGGAGTTGATTTGGGAAACTTAAGATGAGAAAGTCAACAAAGTGAGGATAAATGGATTAATATCATTAAAGTATATTCATGGGCCGGGTGCGGTGCGTCATGCCTGTAATTGTAGCACTCTGGAAGGCCGAGGCGGGAAGATTGCTTGAGCTCAGGAGTTCGAGACCAGCCTGAGCAAGAGCGAGACCCCGTGTCTACTAAAAATAGATAGAAATTAGCCACACCACTAAAAATAGAAAAAATTAGCTGGGCATGGTGGCACATGCCTATAGTCCCAGCTACCCGGGAGGCTGAGGCAAGAGGATCGCTTGAGCCCAGGAGTCTGAGGTTGCTGTGAGCTAGGCTGACGCCATGGCACTCTAGCCCAGGCAACCGAGTGAGACTCTGTCTAAAAAAAAAAAAAAAAAAAAAAGTATATTCATGCATTGTTTTTCAGAACCTACTTTATTAATTTACACAGAGAAATATGTCAGGATACTTTATGTACTAGCATACTTGTCAGTTCATTGAGTCCTTCTCTTCTTGATAATGCTGTAGAAATAATAAAATCTTGTATATTAAAGAATATATTAAAATAATTCTTTTTTCACAGATATCTAAATGGATAGCTACAACTTGCTTATTTAAAGTTGTCATCCTCTAATCTCAATATATGGTTCAACACAAGTGTTCTTTGATTATGAGGAAAGTCAGTACTAAAGTTGAACACCTCAGAGTAAGCGTCAGGTGAGCTCTCTTGAGAGAAAGCATTATTCCCTTTGTAGGGATGGGGAAAAAAAAATAACCCCAAAAAACTCTAGTTCTGCTTTTATGAGCTTCCCCACTCTTCACCTAAAAGTCAGCATTTCCTCTCTGTCTTTCCTTTTGATTAGAGATAAAGAATAGAATAGAAAATAGGAAAGTGATTTATAATTTTAAAAAAATCAGCTGGAGACATATTAATAAATATTTGTTGAGTGCCTACTGTATGCCAGGCATTATTGTAGGTGCTGAGGATGAAGCAGTGAACAAAGCACACCAAGACCTGCCCTCACAAAGCTTGTTAGTATCTTTCAAATTTGTCTTTCATGTTTTAAACAGAAAAATTGAGCTCTATGTCAGCTTCTACTTCCAAATCTGTATTACTAACTCATCTTGAAACCTCAATAAAACAGAGACTCTTCCAATTTTAAGGAGGGCATATCTCCTTAAAAGGCAATTTAAGGCATTAAAATTGTCCAATATGAGGTTCAAGTCACAACCCTGCCTGTGCGCTTATAACTCTTCCTCAACGTGGGGTTATAGTGAAAACTCACAAGTCTATAGGTTTCACCAAATACATACAATAGTGTAGAATGTGTAGATTGTAGATGTATCAGAGCTCACATTTAAAAAAATGGCTCTTTATGGAGAAACAGCTGCTGCTTTTTTTTTAAACAATTTTTCTGCTTATAATGCTGTGGTAGAAAACTTGATTATTACAGAGAAGTATAAAGAAGAAAAAAGTAATCTATAATCTTATCACCCAAAGAAAATTACTGTTAAAATTTTATTATATTTCCTTCTAGTCTTTTATCTACATAAAATTATGTATGTGTTGTCTACACATATGGTTGTGTGCATATATTTATGATTTAAAAATGCATATGAAATCTATTTCTTAATTTTTCCTTAACATATTTTCTTATATGAATATATGGCATTTGAAAATATTATTTTGATGGCTCTATAATATACTGTTATAAGATGGTAATACACATAGTTTTTTCAACCATGTCCCTTTTGTAGATACTTCTGGCTTTCCTATTGTAAATAACATTGCAATAACATCATCGAATACCTGGCCATTTCTGATTATTTTCTCAGAATAGCTGTCTGTTAGTAGAATTAGTATGTTAAAGAGCATGAATATTTTGGTGAATTGTTTTCTAGAAAAGTTCTTAGGGATTTTGTTATACTCAGCTGTATATGAGATTCTTTCTCACCACATTCTTCCAACTTTTGTTCTTTTTTAAAAAAATCTTTCTACCTCTATTTCTTGGGAAGAATGATTCTGTTTCTTATAACAGCTATGCTTCTTTTTACTAAGGAAAAACCTTTTACCTACATTTTTGAGTTGGTATTGAAATGAAGAAATTGTCAGTCTTTTAGTAGTTGGCATATGAATTGTTTGTATAGAAAATGCTGAATTTGGAAGAAATGCATAGATAATTTATTTGTGATGAATGTTGAGAACATGAGGGACTTGGTCAAGTATCAGAAGATGGCTCTTAAATTGCCTTTTAAGGAGGTATGCCCTCCTGAAAATTGGAAGAGTCTCTGTTTTATTGAGGTTTCAAGATGAGTTAGTAATACAGATTTGAAAGTAGAAACTGACATAGAGCTCAATTTTTCTGTTTAAAACAGGGAAGACAAATTTGAAAGACACAGAGATGATCCAGTAGGAAAGGAATAGGAACTCTGGAGAAGTGCTAAGTGTTGTGTAATGAGAATCTTCCCCATGACCCCATATATAAAAAGTTATGAAAGGAAATACTTGATGTACATGGATTTTTTGTAGAAGCCAGTAAAGTGGCTGAGTGGTAAGTGTTGGTTGAAGTGGGACCAAAACATGTTTAGTCAGGTGTACAGGGAACAGCTTTTTACCTCTCCATAGGCTTCTTCCTTTGATAACAAATGTAACATCTTTCCTTTTTTTTTTTTCTTCTCTTTTCTTTTTTTCTTTTGGAGACAGGGTCTCACTCTGTTGCCTAGGCTGGAGTTCAGTGATGTGATCACAGCTGACTACAACCTCCAATCCTGGCTCAAGTGATCCTCCTACCTCAGCCTATCCAGTAGCTGAGACTATATGTGTGTGCCACCACTAGTTTTTTAAATTAGCCTAGCTAATTTTTAAAATTTTTTGAAGAGATGGGGGTCTCATTATGTTGCCCAGGCCGATCTCAAACTTCTGGCCTCAAGTGATCCTCCTGCCTTGGCCTCCTAGAGTGCTGGGATTACAGGTGTGAGCCACGATGCCTGGCCCACCTTTCCCTTTTAAGAATGATTTTCTTTTCTCCCATTTCCCTAGCTCCCTTCCTTGTCCCTTTTCTCCTGTTTCCCCTTTCTTTTTTCATTCTAGTGTTCTAGTTATTGCTAAAAGATTTTCTCATGCTGGGAATAATCATCCTATTTTCTTTCTCACTGTATTCAAATCCTGGTACTTTTTTAAAGTGCATCTAAATTCTCATTTCTTTCACTCATTTCTTACCTTTTCTCTCCTCACTTAGGTAATCTCTATATCTCACCTTATGGTACTTGGTCCCTTCATTATTTCTTCTTCCTTTTATACTTTCTTCAAGCTTTACATTCAGGTGTAGTTATTTCATATAGATAGCTATAGGTTTTTTCCCCCAAAAGTTGTATAAGTTCCTCAAAGACAGATCTTTTGTCACAGACTTCTTTTGAATTCCTTAGAGAACCTGGAATCACAGTAGGCTTGTAAAATCACCAATAAAGAGTTGCTAAATGTAGATGAACAATAGTGGAGAAACAGTGAGATTTAGCCCTTAAATCACACTGGTTACCCCACACATATCTCAAGGCCATAATATGTGGTTAATCTGACAATCAGTTGTATGTATATGTTTTCAGAATTATTGATAACATTGTATTGAAAACAGTGACAGCTTTTGTGTTTATCAGCTGTGAGAAGTCAAAATCTTTATTTAAAATGAAAAGGAATGTTTGTAACTATCAGATGATCATTTTATAGCTTTTTTCAAAGGAGAACTAGCATCATGATTTTTAATCCTAATTTATATTCATGTTATCAGTGAATAAATTAAAAATAGTTATAAAATAGCAAAAAAAAACCCCATCAAAATGTCTACATATAAAGTGATTAAATAAACTGTGTTATAACAATATTATAAGGAACACCGTGCAGCTCTTTAAAAAGAATGAAATAATCTACCAAATCTGACTTGTAGAAATCCAGGATTTATTATAAAGAAACAAAAATAAGTTATAAAACAGTATGTATAGTATGATCTCATTTTGAAAATTGTTTCAGTGTGTATTCAGACACTTATGTCTGTGTATGCCTGGAAAAAAAGGTCTAGAGCAACAGTTAGCAGTAAACTCTTACCAGTGGTTAACTTTGGGGAATGGAATTAGAGAAGAGGAATGAATGGGGTTTTCAACAATAAAGGTGCACATAAAATAAAAAAATTTTTTATGGGCATTTAATTTAAAATTAAAAGGTGAAAGGCATTTTTAGAATCAGTATGACTAGAAAAGTACACTAATTTGTATTTTATTTATAAAAAAAGATGCCATTCTGTGTTTACATTTATTAAAGGTATTCTGTGATTGATAGTTATTAAAATATAATCATTTCTCCTTCTAGATCATGTTTTGTAAGTCTTCAGAGTTGCAGTAAAATGTGTTTTATAAAGATAGTGGAATCCACTATAATTACTGGACTAATTCCATAGAGATTTTTCCATTCAATTAATTACCTGAATATGTTTTATTATAAATGCTATGTGTTTATTTGCCATAAATGGCTCTGTTTGAATCTGAAAATTAAATGTCTTCTGAAGTACTTCGATTATTAAACAGCCTTATAACCACACAGAAGGAGATATTTTGAGACTTACTTTCCTTGACATTTTAAACCAAGTTATTTATAACTCAGGGTTTTCTGTCCCATCACTCAGCCTCCTTCTTTCTTTGTCCTTTCTTTCAATGTTCTTTTTAGATCCTGTTTTTCTTCTTGGCTCCAGAGCACCAGCTCACAAGTTGTACTTTTAAAGATTTTTAATGGTAATAATATAATTTTCCAGCATAAAATTTTTGTGTAGTTCTGATTTCAATAATTTGTAGAAAAGTAAAAGTTTATAAAAACTTGGAAAATTGGAGCATGAGAAACCTTAAAACAAGAATGTGCATCAGTTCTCAGCAGGCTGGGAACTGTTCTTTTATGGAGAGATATCTTGTGTTCTTAACTGATTCAGTCGAGAACTTTTCATAAAAGTACCAGCTGTGGAGAAAACAACATTGATCCAGCAAAGAAGGGCAGGGAAATACAAGAATTATTATTACCACCCGCCCTTGATTGTAGCACTGAGCCCATTTTGTTGGTTATGACGCTAGTTATGTATCGTATCTCAGGACTCTAAGACCTGTTTCTTAACCTCATCCTTTGCTATTCCTTAAATTGGGAAGTTAGTGGAAAACCATAGCAAGTACAAATGAGCTATGCCAGCTGGATCAGAACAAATACTACCAGTCCAGAAGTGCTGGCCTGCTTCATGCTTTGCTGTATTGTAGTGGTGGTCCCAGCCTGGTTTTGATTCCTCTGACTACCAGCCTATGTCTTTAGGAATTTAGGGAATATGAATTCTTTTTTTTTTTTTTTTTTTGAGACAAAGTCTCGCTCTGTTGCCCAGGCTAGAGTGAGTGCCATGGCGTCCTCCTAGCTCACAGCAACCTCAAACTCCTGGGCTCAAGCAATCCTTCTGCCTCAGCCTCCCGAGTAGCTGGGGCTACAGGCATGCGCCACCATGCCCGGCTAATTTTTTCCATATATTTTTAGTTGTCCATATAATTTCTTTCTATTTTTAGTAGAGATGGGGTCTCGTTCTTGCTCAGGCTGCTCTCAAACTCCTGAGCTGAAAGGATCCGCCCGCCTCGGCCTCCCGAGTGCTAGGATTACAGGCGTGAGCCACCGCGCCCAGCCGGGAATATGAATTCTTAAAGATCCCTTTCCTTGCCCTGGGTGGTTCTCTGAAGGCCCCTTTTTCTCTGATATCGTTGCTTTGCAAGTATTGAAAGGGGGACTTAGAAATTAGACTGTAGGGTTAGCCAGGGTCCTTGTCACTGCTCTGTAGCAATCAATATCATTGGGTGCTTCTTGTTCTTTTTTTGATCTCTTTTTTTGGTCATAGCAATAGTATACTGTGCTATTTCTCCTTTCCCTGTCTAACCATGGTGTCTTTAATCACCATTTTTTTCTACTGTTACCTGTAGGTGTTCCCTAAAGTTTTGTCCTTGGCTCTCTTCTTGATCTCTCTCATACTCCAGTAGCTCAATGGGCGACCCAAGATATATTGCTCCAGCTGTTTCTCTGCAAGTTCTAGTTCTATATGTTCACCTGTTTGTAGCCATCTATATCCAGAAGTTTTGTGACACCTCAAACTTGTTACATATCAAGCAGCTGGTTATTCTGTAAAATTTGCTTTTTTTCCTGTGGTCCTTATTTGTTTTAAAGATATTATCCCTCTGCTCTTTCTCACAGGCATGAAAACGCATTGTCATTTAACTTTTCTCTCAGTTACCATCCACATTTATTCAGTTGCCACACCTGTTCTCTCGGATACTCACGTAGTCCTCTCAGTCCCACTGCCCAGTTACCTGCACTGCCGTCCTGGACAACTGCAATTGCCTGTCATTTAATCATGTCTTTCTCTGCCCTTTTGGTTCTTCTTAATACACTGCCAAATTCATATTCATTAAAGAAAGTTCTGATCACCTCATGGCTCCCTTTTGCCCACAAATTCATTAACTCACTAGTCTAGTGGTAAGGCTCTTCATACTCTGACCCCAACATGCTTTTCCAATTTTTTTTTTTACTATCATTCACATAGCATTTGCTTCTGACAAACTAAATTATTATTTGTTATTTATATTTGGCACTTCCCAATCTTCTTTGTTCCTCTCTTCATGTGACCAAACCATGCCCATCATTCAAAACTGAGTTCTGGTGCTCCGTTCTCTATGAAACATTCCCTGATTCCTTAAGGCAGAAGGTGCTTTTTGGCTCTTCTGAATTTTTATAGTATTTCATTGGTCCTTTCTTTGTGATTCATAACTTTTTGCCTTGCACTTAGTTATTTTGGTACATGTCTTATATCTTCTATTAGAATATAAATTTCTTATTCCACTCTGTATCCCCAAAGAGCAGATTGCCCTCAGATGGTTGGATGAATGAATTCTATATATTGAAGTGGTGATAAAGTTGCAACAGAGCTTTGCCATTGTACAGTGTTCAGGGCCACTGCATTTAGTTGTGTATGGTCTGTGCGCTGCCCAAAGGTTCCCGGCCAAGGGAGTGGGTGGGGGCTGAAATCCAGCTCATACCCCATCTCCTACCAAACCATGTGCCAAGCTGGCACAGGGCTGCATCTGCCTGGAGGAAGGGGTACCTTTTCTTTGCCTGAATGTATTATTTGCTAGTTAATCTGTGCATCTTCTAGACTGTACCTGTCCCTTCTTCCAACTTACCAAAGCACCATGTAAGCTAGTAACAGCCCTGAAAGTATTGATAGTATTAATTGAAATTCATTATGAATGTTACTTTGTGTCACATAAAAACTATCAAGCAATTTTTGTTGGAATGAAACATATAACTAGTTGAGTATAAAATAAAGCATTATTATAGAATATTTCCTTGATAATTTACTCTTAATTTCAAATGCATAAATATTATGGAACGCCAGGGTCACTTCTGGAACCTTTGAGATTGTTTATAAGTTTTGACTTAGATTCAATGGCTAATACTCCCAATTCCCTTGCCCCCACCTCAACTCAACCTTTTGGTCAGGATATAATCTGATATGAGGAAAATATATATTTTTTAGTTTTAAGTTTTAAATTTTTATTTTTTTTTTTAAGAAACAGGGTCTCATTCTGTTGCCCAGGCTGGAGTGCATTGGCATGATCATAGCTCACTGCAGCCTCGAACTCTTCAAGCGATGCTTCTGCCTTAGCCTCCCAAGTAGCTAGTACTGCAGGCACGCGACATCATGCCCAGCTACTTTTTCTTATTTTTTGTAGAGACAGGGTCTTGCTACATTGCCCAGGCTGTTTCAAACTCCTGGCTTCAAGCCATCCTCCTGCCTTGACCTCCCAAAGTGCTGGGATTGCAGGTGTGAGCTACTGTACCTGGCCCACATTTTCTACTTTGTTCCTTCAGCTCTATTGTGGTAGATCTAAGGATACTGCTTTCTGGAAGTTTTTTCAGTTTGACTTGAGGGTTAGGTCATAAAAAAATTATATATTTATTCTTTAACCTCATTTTACTAGTTTTCTAGTTTACTAATGTGTCTGGTTATTTGTGTGTGTGTGTGTGTGTATACATACATACATATATACATATATATATATATATATACATATATAAATAATTTCCGTAATCCTGTGAGGGATAGATGAAGTATTTCTCCCTAAATGTATAGAGACCAAAGCTCAGAGAGGTTAACTGAGGGGACTTCTGTGAGGGGACATGGCAAACAAATGGTGAAGCTAGACTAAAATCCAGGGTTTTTGTATCCCTGTCCTATGCTTTTTTGGTTTGTTTTTTTTAGTGCTGCGTCTGTGGTAAGTAACACTTCTTTTAATGGAATTGCTTTGGTCTGGTTGGTATATAGTAAATTCAAAAGTCTCTAAACACCTAATTAATGGTTTGTTGGTGCATGAAAATGCGTATTTCTGGAGCACCTAGTATAGCACTTTGTTTCTGCTTAAGTGTTTAATAAATGAAGCAGATATACACACTGCTTATGACTCCTCTGGTGGATCTGCTTCATTCTAGAGTAGGGACAGGGCAACCCCAAGTGGACTTATGTACTTTGGTTTTTTATTTTATAAGTGGGGCAATGAATAACATGTAGCACTTACTGAATGCCAGGCAGCAGGTGTATTATTTCTCTTGATCGTCACAACCAGTCCTGAAAGTGTATATTATTATCTCCAATTTAAAGATCTGTTGCTTATTTGCAATAAGTTTTCATTTAAATCCAGGTCTGACTGACTCCAAAGACTCTGGCCTGGAATAGTAGCCACTTGATATTGTGAAAAATGTTTATGCTAACTTATCACATAAAAGCCTTCAGAGACTATACTATGTCTATATTTATCATTAAATACATATAGATATATACTATCTTGACATTAGGGAAACAAGGTAGTGAATGAAGTCTGTCTTTGGACTGGCATAGTAGATCTCATCCCTGGAGGCTAAGTATACCAGCTGCCACTGCAGCCCAGTACCAGCAGGGGGCCAGAGGACTGCCGGAAAGTGAGAAAAAGAATGACTTCTCAGCTTTCAAAGATTGCTATGGCATTTAGGAGATACAGCCAATGGGAGTAGGGGTGTCATCTAATTTTTGTTATTGTGCTTCTTTCTTCCGGAAAAAAAAAAGGGGGGGGGAGGCGACGGGGAGCAGTGTAGTCGAAGACAGAAACCAGAAAATAAAGCTTTGTTATCTTGTTGAGGTTAATTTGAAGGCCTTTTAAGGTTTCTAAATTTGGCCTAGGATTATCAATAGGCAGTTATAAATGTGGATTTCATTCTATCAATTAACTTTCATTTCTGTGCACCTTGGACACTTCTAAAGCATTTCTCCTATAGCATTTCTTCTATATTCTGTTTTTATAAGAACAATTTGAATATCTTAAGCAACTTCTAGGGCCACGTGGTTAATTCTGTTTGAAATGAAAATAAGAAGGAACACAGTATGAAAAGCTTCTAGGAGAAAAGATGGGAAACATGTTCTTTGCTTTGGGACTTCCTTCTTGGAATAAGGCTGTTGAAGAATAAATCAAATGCTATTTTTGGGCTACTTAAAGGTATAGCTATGATATTTTCTATCTATACTGTGGTCTTATGAATAGCGAAAAATAGAGAAACAAAAACATGAATGAGGAATTTAAAAAAAACAAGACAGTGGGAATAAGAGAGGTAAATATACTGCTTAAAAAAATCTATGGTTGCCTATATTAGCAAAATTATAATGATAGGTTCACAATATATTTTACCATACTCTTAACAGATACATATACATATATTTTATGGCAAAAATAATAGTCATTTCTGCTGTAACACTTGTTTTGAAAACAAATTTGTCCAACATGATTGATACATTGGGCAACAATTTGACCATAATGTGTTTCTGTGCAGTTTCATTTGTGAGAAACACCACGAGTGCAGAAAACCACCCAACTGAACCAAGCCATATAGAAATACTCAAATGCACACATGTACACAACTCATACATCTACCACATTGTACCATGTGTTTCATGAGTCATACTCTTCCATGTTTGGCATTACAACTTTCCAGCTGATTTCATATAACCCTATTTCTCTTTAATAATATTAATAACTCACAAGTTACAACCTTTCTAACCCCCTACCTCTACAAGCAAATGTCAGGTCTTTTTCAAGGGAAAGTACCATATTTGTTGTAGCATTTATTAACCATTTAAAATGTAGAAAACTGTGTTACTATTTTTTATCAGGTTCTTACTTTTTTAAAAAATGTCCATGAAAAAGTTTTTGATTATTGTCCCCCAACCCCATTTTTCCCATAATCCCTGTGTATTTTAGTGTATGATTTTGTGTCATATGGTGATTTTTAGGAACAGACTGACTGTGCATGTTCATTATATAAAATGTAGGCCAGGCGCAGTGGCTCATGCCTGTAATCCCAGCACTATGGGAGGCCAAGGCAGGAGGATCTCTTGAGCCCAGCAGTTCAAGACCAGCCTGGGCAACATAAGAGACCCCATCTCTACAAAAAAAAAAATAAAATTAGCCCAGTGTGGTGACATGTGCCTGTAGTCCCAGCTACTCAAGTGGCTGAGGCAGGAAGGTTGCTTGAACCCAGGAATTTGAGGTTACAGTGAGTTTTGATCACACCACTGCACTCCAGCCTGGGCAACAAAATGAGACCCTGTCTCTAAAAAAAAAAAAAAAGAGAAAGAGAAAAACAAAAAAAGTTAGAAAACATGCAAGAATATAGGAAGAAAATAATCAACAGTGATCTAACCAGTGTTAACAATTTGATAATCTTTTCATGTCTAAATGAAAGGAAATGTTTACATTAAAAAATGGAAGAAAATTTGGTGTTTATACTCTTTATTAAGTTTAGCATCTTGAGTTTTTAAAATGTATATCCCCATGTCTTTAAATATTCTTAAAGAAGATGGCCTTGATATTCTGTGTGGATAAATGAACTCTACCCAGTGTTCAGCAGGTGTGTCGAATGGCCTATGACTATGCTGGTTGTTTGGACATCTGCTTTGCTTGGTCGGTGCCCATGCCATGTGTACCCCACGTGTACCTTCGTTAAATATAATCAATTCCCTAGTTTGGGACTTTTAAATTGTTTATTTTCTATAAGTAGTGGTGTGATGGACATCCCTGTATATGCTTTCTTGAATACTTAGTATTACTTTCTTAGCATAAATTTCTAGACATTGAATTACTGAGTAAAAAGGTATATTTTAAGGCTTTTGCAACTTATTGACACTATCCCTGCAGAAAAATTACACAAATTTAAACTCTAACCAAGTTCTTGTTTTATTGCACCTTCACCAACCTTAGAAGTATAATTTAAAAAAACACAAAAACAAACTTCATAACTTTATTATTTGTTTAGGTAACTACAGTTATTGATCAGGAGAAAAGAATGTGGGGAAAGTATGGAAACTGACCCGTTTTCATATAGAGAGATATGTACAATGGGAAGTGTAGAATTGACAAGTGGAGTTTATTATTTTAAGTAATAAATACATGAATATACTTGGCTAGAAGTTTTATAAGAGATGCAGGCAAGGTAAGGAGGACAGGCTGTAAAATTTCTGCCTTCATGCAATAAAAAATGCTGAGTGATTCAAGAATATGAGTAAAGTCCAATTAAGGGGAATGGAAGTCTTATTCAAGACTCTCCAGATATCACCTCCAGTTGCCAGATTTTATTTGTTTGTTTATTTTATATTTTCATTTTTTTGAGACAGGGTCTTGCTCTGTCACCCAGGCTGGAGTGCAGTGGTGGGATAATAGCTTACTGTAGCCTCGAACTCCTGGGCTCAAGCGATCTTCCTGTCTCAGCTGCCCAAGTAGCTGGGACTACAGGTGCATGCCACTGCACCTAGCTAATTTTATTTTTTTGTAGAGATGGGAGTCTCATTGTGTTGCCCATGCCGGTCTCGAACTTCTGGCCTCAAGCACTTCTCCCACTTCAGCCTCCCAAAGTGCTAGGATTACAGGTGTGAGCTACCGGGCCTGGCTGGGTTGCCAGATTTTAAAGCCACCTTCCTCAGGATAATGATATTGTAAATTAGCAACATTACTGGTACATGAAATGAATCATAATCAGAAGTATGGCAATATGTGGTTTTGCAGAGCCACACTTGGATAGAATTTGAGTCAAAGGATTTTGAGTAGAAGGCAAAGAATTAGCTTGTATGGGAAGGAGAAACTAAAAGGGCATGAACTAAATCTGAGAGTTTAAGAACTTCCTAAGCATTGTTTCTGCCTATTTGTCTCTCTGATGTGTTCACAGCCTAGAGCTAAATTAGTATGAGCAAAAGCAGGGAGGCAGAAAGCGTAAGAAAAATATGCTTAGAAGTTAGGAGAAGCCTGAACACCCAAGCACTTGCCACTTCTTCCCTGTCAAAGATAACAGTCAACCCTGGAATAAATGGTAATCTGCTGTGATGCAGGCTGGGTGTAAGGGGCATGTTTGCCCCATTTATTTGGAAGAAGAGGCCAAGATGGAAGCAGTTAAGCTTAACTAATAGTGCAATGAGACCTGTTAGAGATAAAAGTCATAGCAACAGGTCCATATTCAACAATTTCTTGCTTTGATTAGTAGAAGACAAAAGGTAAAGAGATTAAAAGCCTGCCAAGAATCTACAACAGTTGTATTTTCAAAGAAATTCAAGCTTGAGAAATAAAGGCATCTGATGTCCTATCTCCTGGTAACTTCTAGGCCCCTAAAACTGACCCTAAAACTGTTTCAGCAGGAAAGGTCCCACCCAGGAACCATCCATGGTGCCCTCTCAAATGTGACTTTGGAAGACAATTGATAGGGGAGAGTCTCCCAGACATCACAACCAGAGGCAACTAGTTTGGTAACTAAGGAACTCATCTCATTTCCCTTCCCAGGCAGGGAAGCTTACCCTTCCTGTCCAGCAAAATATCGTATGTATTGGTGTTTCTTCACCTCTCCTTTTTCATGTAGGAGTATTTATTGCTGGTGTCCTGCTTTCCCTTTGCATTCTTTGTTATGTGTGTGTGTGTTGGGGGTGGGTTAAATTTATAATTGAGCTATAGGATGTGAGATCTTAAGAAGCTATTAATACTTCAAGCTTGATTAAGAGCATATAGCCAATGGAGATCTTAGAGCGGGATGCATAGGTAAACAAGTTTGAGCAAGGGTGAGCACACTCTTAGTCTCATTTGGAAAACTTACCTAATGCTAGGCAGGACTATTCTTGCAAATATGGATATGGGGAAAGGGTGGGTGTGGATGCTGAGCAACCAGGTTGCATTGTGGAATGGTATTATATAATACACAGATGTAACTGAGTGAATCCAACTGTACACTCTTTGCAGTTATAGTACAGATAATCTCACCTAGCATTTCACTTACTATCTCAAAGTAAGCTTCATAGAAGACTTAAAGTTGCTCTTTCCATAGTTAGTCCCTAGGGGCACATAAAGCAGACTTCACGGTGCCTTTCTCCTCCATCATAGGACTTCAGTCACTTAGCACTCGTACACACTCAGCAGTGAAGCTGGCCGATAAGAGCATCCCTTTCTTATGGTTTCTATTAGCCAATGGTTGGCTGTCTGAGCAGGACCAGAGTCATTTTTCAGAGATTGATATGGCTATTAAGAGAGAGGCCCAAGAGCTTCTCTCTTTTTGAGATCATGAAGACCAAGGTCATGTAATCTGTCAGGGACCTTCTTTGCCACCATGTGGAGAGAGCTCAACTGTGAGTGAAGACAATACAGGAGAAAACAATGTAGAAAGAGAAATGTCTCCAATGACATTGTTTAATCTCAAGCTGAAGTTAGCTTTAATCCAGGGTTTCTCAACCCTGGCACTGTTGACATTTTCAGCTGGGTGATTCTTTGTTGTGGTTGTATGTTCTCTGATTTTAGGATGTTTAGCAGCATTCTTGGCCTCTACCAACTAGATGCCAGTATTAGATTCCCAATTGTGGCAACCAAAGGAAGGTTGGTCTCTAGATACTAACAAATATCGCCTGCACAGAGTGGGGGCCAAAATCTCTACCCACTGAGAACCACTGCTCTAGTCCTAGCCTTTTTGGTTATATGATCCTTAAATTCCCTTTTTGCTAAATTTATTCACATTGGGTCTGTCACTTGCAATCCAAAGAGTTTTAATTAATACACAAAAAGTGTATTACTTTTATATGTTTAGATAGAAACAGATTTATTAATTGAATGTAAACTCTAAAACCATCAAAGTAAAATTAACATTAATTTAATCAAATAGCACTCAATTGCAGACATAGCTTGTGTAGTTAATCACAAAAATATGTATTTGTGTGTTTAGTATTTTACATATTGGAGTCTCGATTTTTTAAAATTTTGAGCATGACAAGCCAGTTTTTGTGTCATTGTTATTGTTGACAATAAACTCTTTCTTAACCACCAATATTTTAATTTAATGGACTAATCAATTTAATGTGCTTTAAAAAATTCTGTAACTAGTTATTACTAGTGAATTGTTGCAGTAGGTATATGCAAGATGGATTCTAAGCCTTATAACACTCAATAATGTAAATATCATTACTACGGTGGAGGAGGTAATTTAGAATTCTGCATAGTTATGCTACCATGTATAAGTGAGACATCATTTTTCCCATCACTTTTCTGTATTCAAGTAACTGCGTAGAATCATTGCTTATTTAGCATGTCATGATGTCATTTGACTATAACTTGATCTATGTACTTCATTTATGTTTTGGATCTTTATGCTTTTTCTCAATAGCTAACTCTATTGAACTGCATCACTTGTAAGTTGTTGAAGTCTCTATTTAATAATGTCTCATTTATGAAATTTCTTTCAATTGCAAATTGCCAGTGTAAAATAGAAATTTTGTTTGTGTAACAGGTAAAATAATTCAACATTTTGACATTAGGACTGACTAATGGCAGTCATACACTAACCATTACATTAAAAGTTAAATTATTAAATAGTAGTTAACTGCAAAGAATGCTTTAGATTTCATTCAGTAATTTTATTATTAGTAATTTTGCTATTGTTATTGTGAATCTATATTAGCTATATTGAAAGGTAGAGCAAATACATCATTATGTTAATATGTCATTAGAACAAAGATTTTTAGTATAAGAGAAGATGAATATAATATGAAAGAAGTAGAGTTAGAATGCTGTAATGATGGATTAGAATTGAAATTATCAGTGCAAACTAATGATTTTTTAAAATGTATTTCCTAACTTTGACCACCGAAAGGTCTAGAAGCAGTGACATCCCAACAGCAATGAGTGATCCTGGTGCTGAGATTTTTTTTCTAAATACCGTTCCTTACTAAAAAGAACTAAGGCTCCTTGGAGAAAGGGCTCATTCCAGATCTGGGATGGGATAAATACAAGGTGAGCCAGGTGTTAGAACCAGTTCCCCGTTCGGCCCCAGGAACAGAGTGGCAGAGTCCAAGGCTGCAAAAGGCAAAGGAGTTTATTGGCTGGCTCGAGCCAGGGTCCAAGTCCCAGAGCACCAACGCAGTGGTCTCTTTACGAACTAGGACCCCGCCCTGGGGTAAAAACTAAGCTTTTATGCCTTTCAGTAGGTTACATACGCTGTGCACACCATTCCCCCTCCTTCCTTAGTTCATTTGCTCCTTCAAAGGTGGCTTGATCGGGTTGTCTCCTGATTGGTTGGCTCCAAGGTGCTCCACGTCCCAATACTTTTCCAGCTGTTTTGCAGAGTCATTGGACGGGAAGAGGAGGACCCGTCCCAGGAACTCGTGACTTAGGCCCACCCGTCTTGGGGAAACCGAAACTTAGGCCTGTGTCAGGAGATTCAGCCTGTCATGAAGTCACTCCTGCTCCCCCTTCTGCCCTTCACAGGAACATTTTGTTGAACTAGAAAGCAAGGAAAGTTCAAAGATTAATGGCATATATCAAAAGGATGCAGGAGCCATCTTGAAAGGATTCGCACTGGCCAATTTGGGAAAATTTGAGCGATTATTTTAGATACCTCTTATGGGACTCATCTCATTTCAGTGCTATGCAAAGTCCCATGCAGGCATAACTTTATACAGCCTCATCTGCTGCCATTCTGCAAGACCCTTGCTTCCTGCCCCAGGGCTTCCCTGTTGACACTGCTGTGGGTCCCACTGAGTGCCCAGATCCACAGGTGTGCAACCTGGAAGTAAAGAGGAGTGAAAATCCAATTGTAGAGAAATTAAATCTACCATCTTACTATTTGTTTTCTTTTTATCCCTTCTGTACTTTGTTCCCCTTTTCCTCTTTTTTCTGCCATCTTTTGGATTAATTAGTACTAGTATTTTTTATTATTTCATTTTATCTTATTTATTGGCATATTAGCCATATCTCTTTGGGGTTTTTTGTCTGTTGGTGTACATGTTTAACTTGTAGTGTACCTCCAAGAATATACTTCCATTTTCTCTCTTCTGGTCTTTGTGCTGTTGATTCTACATATGTCACAAATCCTGAAACACATTATTGTTTTTGCTTTAAAAGTAAATTCCCTTTTGAAGGAATTTTTTAAAATAAGAAAAAAAAATATATTTACCTATATGTTTATTATTTCTGGTGCTGTTCATTCCTTTATGAAAATTTCCATTTAGTATAATATTTTTTTTCTGCCTGAAGAAAGGTCCTTCTTTAATATTTCTTGTGGTTCTCATCTGTTGGTGATTAATTCAGCTTTCTGTGTCTTCATTTCTGAAAGATATTGACAGTTATTTTCTTTCAGTACTTTGAAGATGTTGTTCTTCTGACTTGCATTGTTTTTGATGTCTGCACTCATTTCTTTCTTTCTTTCTTGATATGTAATGAGTCTTTTCTTCCTTAAACAATTTTTAAGATATCCTCCTGCCACTATTTTTAAGCATTGATTATCATGTGCCTTGATACTGTTTTCTTTGTTTCTTGTGTTTGGAATTTGTTGATCTTAGATCTGTAGGTTTATAATTTTCATTAAATTTGGGAAATTTTCAGCCATTATTTTTTCAAATATGATTTTCTGTTTCCCTTTCTCTCTCTTCTTTTTGGGATTCAGATAATATATATTAAGCTGTCTGAAGTTGTCCCATAGCTCAAGGATGCTTTGTTCATTTAAAAAAATTTTTTTTTCTTTCAATGTTTTATTTTGATAAGTTCTGTCGCTATGCTTCCAGGTTTACTAATCATTTCTTCTGCAGTGTGCAATCTGTTCATCCCATTTGGTATAATTTTCATTTCAGTAATTGTAGGGTTTTTTTTTCAAAAAAGATTTTAATTGACCTTATTTGCCATTCAGAATTGGGCAACACTTCACTCTATAAAATAGAATTAGTGGTCATTCAGAAATTGTAGTTTTAATCTCTAGAAATTTTATTTGGATCTTTTTTGTATCTTCCATGTCCCTTCTTAACATATTTATCTTTCTTACACCTTCTGTAACTGATGGAGTATATTTATAGTAGTTGTTTTAATGTCTTTGTGTACTAATTCCATTATTTGTGCCATTTCTGTGTCTGTTTCTAATGATTGATTTTTCTCCTTAATATGAATTGTATTTTCCTGCTTCCTTGCATGCCTGGTAGTTTTTTTTGTTTGTTTGTTTTGTTTTTTTTAATTGTTCACTCCCTGCTTGAGCAGATGCCTGATAATTTTTGACTGGATGCCAGACAGTGTGAATTTTATGTTGTGTGCAAAATTTTAAAAAATTTGTATAAGTATTTTTCAATTCTACTCTAGGTCACAGTTAAGTTATTTCGAAAGAATTCATTCCTTTCAAGGCTTTCTTATAAGCTTTATTAGGAAGGACCAGAACAACCTTTAATCTAGGACTAATTTGGTCCCACTACTAAGGCAATATCCTTCTGAGTACCCAATCCAATTTCCTGTATATTATGAGATGTCTTCACTCTTGCTATTGGAAACATGAACTATTCCCAGCCCTGTGTGAATATTGGTAATTTTTTTACCAGTTCCTTGCCAGTGGTTCATTTTTTGGCCTTGGTTTTCTCATAGGGATGTGCTGATCATCTCTTTGGTGAAGATTTGAGGGGAACCCTCTGCAGATCTCCAGGACTTTCTTTGCAGATCTCTCTTCTCTGGTGCTCATTCTGTGAATTCTAGTCACATCAGCCTACCTAAATTCTTAGTTGTTTCTCTTCAACTCAGGGAAACCGCTATACTGTGTTTAGGTTCCCCTTGGTGCTCTGTAGCCTGCGATAGTTGTTAAGGCTTACTTTGTCTGTTTCCTTTCTTTAAGGGATTACCGAACTGAGCTGCCTTGTGTCCAGTGTCTGAAAACCATTGTTTTATATGTTTTGTCCAGTTTTTTTTAGTTATGTAAGATGGAAGAGGCTGGGCGCAGTGGCTCATGCCTATAATCCTAGGGGAGGCTGAGGCGGGCGGATCATTTGAGCTCAGGAGTTCGAGACCAGCCTGAGCAAGAGTAAGACCCCGTCTCTACTAAAAAAATAGAAAGAAATTAGCTGGACAACTAAAAATATTTAGAAAAAATTAGCCGGGCATGATGGCTCATGCCTGTAGTCCCAGCTACTCGGGAGGTTGAGGCAGTAGGATTGCTTGAGCCCAGGAGTTTGAGGTTGCTGTGAGCTAGGCTGATGCCATGGCACTCTAGCCTGGGCAACAGTGTGAGACTCTGTCTCAAAAAAAAAAAAAAAAAAGGTAGAAGAGTAAATCCATACTCCATCATACCCTGAAGCAGAAGTCCCTGTAATTGTACTTTTAATTTTTCTGTCCAGATAATTTTTGGAAGAATGTTCTTTTTTTGTTTAATTTTCAAGTATTAATGGAGCTTTTAAAAAGACATTTCGTCATCTGTTGAAAATTTTAAAAGTAACTTCTAGTTTTATTGTGTTGTGGTCAGTGAATAAAACTTGTACCATTTCTTCTTTTGAAATTTATTGATTTCTTTGTGGCATAATAAGGTCATGTTTTGTGAATTCTTTGTGTACATCTTTAAAAAATTGTGTTTAGTAGCAATTGAGTATACATACAATCATAAATAGTCTTATTAATTATATATTTTATATTTCCTGACTTTATTTTGTGCCTTTGAGTCCATTGTAGATTGATATAAAGTCTCCCAATTTTAAAGTGAGTTTAAAAACATTAACCTTGCTGTTATCCTAAGAACCATCCTTACAAATTCTGAATTTCTTCAATTATACTACAATTCTTGGAGTATAATCCAAGATACTAGGCACTTAATACCCTTAGTGATTTAGGATAGTTTCCATTTAGCATCTCTTTAAAAATAGGAGATAAAACCCTAAAAATTTATAAAACTACTAATCAAAGGAATAATTGGCAAACTAATCTCTAGTCTTCTTTGATATACTTGTTTCATAGATGTTAAGAAATAGCTAAATTGCCATATACTTAAATTTGAAAAGTCTACTTTAAATGAACCAGTTTAAGAAATCTATAGTTTAAGGCCAAGTTTTATTTGCTTAACTTATTTTTCTTAAGGTATATAAGTAACCAGTTACAGATATTTACCTTTAACTTTATTTAAGCTTATATTCTTAGAGATATTTTAGTTCTGCAGAGAATAGGATTAATGTGTTATTTAATAATAGGTCTAATAACTAGTTTTGAAATCTCTATAATTGAGAGATCTGTCAGTAGAAGAAGGGCCCAAGACCTTTTCTTGGAAACAGATAGTAGGAGATGGAGAACTTAACAGGGCGAAGGAACTGGAACACAGTTCCAAAGGAGGCTCTGAGTAGCATTCATACAGAGCCAGCATATATTCAAAGCTGTGTACGTTGCCTCCTAATTCCAAAGAATCCTACAAATGCCATCTAAGCCTGTCAGCTACCATCCCACTCAGCTTTCCACCTAATTCCTCATCTTCAAACCTCACAGAGAATTGCATACTTTTAAGATATTTACTGTAAAATTACATGTGTATGACAATTTTAAAAATGTTTTCTGTAGCCTTTATGCTTTGTAATTCTCATTGAAGAGGTATTATGCATCCTGACCAATAGTGCTCAGGGGGGAGAAAAAATCTTCTTTTCAAATGAAATAATTACATTTGATTTGCACAGAGATGATTAAATTGCTGTTTAATATTTTGGGTGTCGATATTTTTCTGTGTTTTTTATAATTTTCTCTTTTATAACTGCAAATGTTGGTCTGAGTCTCAAAATATACCATATGAAGAAATAGATTAAATTTTCTTAAAATTACGCTGTTAAATTATGAATACCCTAAAATCTTCCTTGCTTTTTAAATCTCAAGATTAAATTCATAATGCAAGTAGTTGTGTATTAACTTGCTCTACTTTTTTATTATGATTGGGAATAGCATCTCCCCTAAGGAGCTAATATATTAGCAGATGAATTTGTTATTACTACTATCAACATGCCTTTGTTAGGAACCTTTATTTACATTTTTAAACAAGGTAGTCAAGCCAGTTCAGTTGACAAAATTCCATGCATGAACAAGTATAAGATTTAAGGGAGAAAAAAGTCATGAGAAAACATTTTGTTTATTCATAGATTTTTTTTTTTTTTCTTGGCCCAAGAATTAATTTTGCCTCAGCTTTACACGCATTCTTGTGACGTTACACGACTGGGGAGGGAGGAAGAAAAAGACAGAGCTGACTGTGGTACGCATCTAAAAGCGAGTGTTAGAGAGGGAGAGGAGGACGCTGAAGCAAGCTGGTTTGACCAGAAACAGAACTGCCTGTGACAGATTAAGAGACAAGCAAGACTTGGAATTTGAGAGCAAGCAAAGAGAGTGGAAATTTACAGCTGCTCTATGTGAGTGTTCAAGTGATCATTTTCTGCTAAGGTTTTCCGGTGGTAACTGTAACTCTTCAAAGAGAGGGACAGAAAGTCAAGACCTAATTGTGGAAACTCTTTTCTCTGCCACGCTTTGGTAATAGGAGGCAACCTCCATTAAATGGAAGATAAAGGCTACTTTATCTAAAGTGCTTTGAGCTCAAGAAAGAGCTGTCTTCAGCACCTCACCATGTGTCTACTTTTTGTTGCTTAGACAAGCCTGGGCATTTCTATAACATTTGGTAAGTATCAAGAAGGCTTACCTATACTAGTTTGTAGAAATGGAATTAATATGGCAAACTTTAGTTTTAATTGAGGTTCTACAGTTACTGCTTATATAGTCACTTTAAACCATGCTGTTACCTTGTTTCTCTGTGCATGATGAGCTGCTGTTACTAGGAGATGTTTAAAAAAACAACAACTACAAAACAATACTTCTCTGTTGCCTAAGGCACTTGAACCATTACCAACTATTCTGTGTCCATGGAATATCTTATTTTGGAAATGGGTTTTTATTTACAAAGAGTTTCCAAAAATAAAATAGTGGCAGTATATCATTTTTCGTGTTTCTCTTTCAGCTGCATGAAAATTCAAAAGTTATCGTTTTCTGTCTCTTGTTGGTAAATTTAAAATTACCATTGTGATGTTTGGTATTATAAATTATTATAAATTACAGCATTCCCTCATAATTCAAATAAAAACATTGGTACCACTAATTAAAAGGATATCTAGTTTAAATATTGAATGCTTCTGTTAGAGCCAATAAGTGACACCTAATTTTTCCAAAGTTCTGTAATGGATAGAAAAATTAGACAATTTACCTATCAGATTTGCCATTTGATATAAAATGAATGCACATGGATTTCTAAGTTAAGGAATAAAGTAGTTATTTTGTTCTTATAGCTGATACCAAGCTTTCGTATAATCTTATTCTGTTGGAGAACTATTATAACCAGATGTGTGTGTGTGTGTATGTATAAGTAATATAGCAGAGAAATAAAAATAAACTTTTAAAATGTCTATTCACATTCCAATAAAATCTTCATTTGTATACATCTAAAATAGGAATTGTATGCTAATTATAACTTTTTAAAGTCATGGATGGAAGGCATGTGATGATTCTTGTGTAGGAGGAAGAAGTATATATTGTTAGCTGCTAAATTGAATCATTGTGTAGAGACGCACCACTAAAAGCAAAGTTTCTTATCTGCCCCCTTCTAACCTTAAGAAATCTATGTGTCCTTAGTTATTAATTTAAGTGAATCCTTTAAGGCAGAACAACTTAACTGAAATGAAAACTTCTGCAGAGTGTCAGTAAACACATTAAAAGGGTTTGTTCTGTAGACATAAAATGGCTGTACTTTCTCTAATATTTCCTCCATGTGTACAGAAGCCTGTAGAACAGGTTTTGTTTTGTGGAGTTTTGTCGGTTTTTATTTTTTTTTTAGCCTGTTGACCTATGTATAAGAAGCAATTCAGCTGTTCTGTGGAAACCTTTTCTGGATGACTATCTTGCACTTAAGGTCAAAAGTAAACATCATAGAGATAATTTTACAAACCAACCTTTACTTCTTTACAGAATTTCCCCCACACAGTCCTTCTTGTTAATAGATTGATAGAAAATTTTCATACAGCTTCACAATCTTCAGAACAATTTTTTATTTTAAACTAGTCACTCACTGGTGTTACCTTAGTGATGGCACTGTTTCTTAAGCCTATAAGAATGTAAATATAGAAATAAAGAATGAGTCACCCTCGATTTTTAAGTGCTTTGTATTTCAGAAGTTTACTTGTGAGCGGAGTGTTGGGAATTTGGAACCCATCTTCACTGGCAAACTATTTATCAAGTGGCTGTTGGGCTTATATTGTAGCCTAAGAATATATTTTACTCATACTATAGAAAAACCATTGCCACCATGAAAATATTAGAAAATCAATTCCAGTGATGAAACTAAATATAAAACAATTATGTTGAATAAAATATTACTTTTATTTATCCTAGATATTAATGCTTGAAGAAAAACAGGTTTAATAAGAGGTGGATAGGTATTTGGAAGGATGCTTACAAATAGGTTCTAGGTACTTCCATGAGTTTTCAAGGTGGCTTGCACTGTTTGTTTATGAAATCTAATCTGATGTTGGAAGCAGTGATTTCTTTCCTTCTTGCTACGGGAATATTTCTGGCTGTGGCTTTTGTAGTTATCAGCCATTCCTGAGATCTAGCCCAGTGTGTGGCACATAGTAGGTAAATAGTTATTACATGAGACTAAACTGTTTCTTTGGTTGACAAAAATGGAACTGAGTAATTTTCCCAAGGTATCCAGAAAGGGAAAGGGGTTTGGGGGTACACATTTTTCATTATGAGGAAGAGTGGCCTGACATGAATTGAGAGATGTGAACAAAGCAAAAGTGGGATAGATTAGGTCTAACTCTTAAGAGAAAAAGAAGACTGTGGAACTTGGTGAATACTCTGAATGAGTAGGGATGGTGAGGAAAGGCAGTTTACAAGTTTGGTGTCTTGAGTACATGGGACATTCTGAAGTTATGTGTCAACTTTAACTTGGAGGATTATACATTTGCAAATGTTTACTAGGACTCATGAAGAAATGTAGCCTATTGGAAAAATTTAGCTTAGTTCTATCCAAACTAAGTTTAGTTATACTTTCCCTGAAAGTTTCTCTAAAGGGCCAATATGTAAAATTAGTAATGTAGCGAACACAGTAATGAAATAATACCATAGACACAGGTTGCACTTACCTTGGATGATTTTTAGTGGAAGAAAAACTTTTCCATTTGATCAAGAAATAACTTTCTTCATTCTATTTCAAAGCATATAGAAAAAGTAATGATTTTTAGTAGTCCTAAAGGACATATGATGATAGGTTGTTAATAAGGATTTATTGAATGCATTAAAGTGGATTTGGACAGTTGTCCATTTCTGAGATATGTATGTCTGTGTGTACATATACATATGTATTTACAATGTTGCTTAAAGACAATATTTAGCTTGTATCTCCTTAACAGAGAAAAAAAATCTATTAAAGCTATATTAGCATGCTTATTAATTATAGTCCTACTTAATATTCCACTGATAATTAAAGTACTTGGTTTAAACAGAAATCTTTACTGCTTATAAATGAGATGATATACTTTCCAGTTTTGTGACTTATATTCTAAATATTCCAAATTTCTAGCAGAAACTCATCTAATCTCTTCCAACTTTGGAAGGAAGAAAGATTATATTAAATTACCCTGCCAAAAAAGCTGAATCAACCTTGGATATCTATAGCATAAGAGATAACTTTAGCTGCATCACTTTGATCTCTATTCCGCTATGTTAATATTTTTACAGGTTGACAATTCATAGACAGGCACAGGGCTTACTGAAACTATGAAATATATTTCGCACTGTACCTATGAACCTTGTCTTAATGCCAATAACAGTATCTAACTAAAATTTGATGTTATGTGTAATATGTATGTGCTTACATGAAAGATTGAAAAAAATCAATTATGAGTTTCCCTTGATAATTCTGTTGTAAAGAATAACCATTTGTGAATTTCATTGAGATCTGATCCTTTGATTATAGTCACCAGTTTTTGAGAATACTGACCTAGGTTCAGATATCTGCTATAAATTGAGATTGTGAAATTCTAATATAAAATTATCATTCTTTGACAGTTATTACTAGCTAATAGATGTAGAAAATTTTAGCTCTGGCAAATGACTGAAGCTGTCGACAGAAACATTACTACGAACCTAATGAATGAAGTTACTAGTTGTTTTTTCTAGAACAGTAGTCTAGTAGGATCCTTAGGTAACAGTAAACATATTAGTAGCTGTATGTCTTCATAACTTCATGTATTAATACTATTTTAAAATTTATTTCATAAGCAAAAAAAATAATAAAAAAATGAAATTTATTTCACTGTTATAGTGCATTAGAATTAATGAGCAATTCCAAGGGATGTGAGTTTCTCTTCTAAGAGTTTTTATTCTGATGTAAGTCTGACTGAGGCTTCCAGATGAAAGAGGACTCATAAAAAGCTTCTCACAAGTTTTCCATTTCTGTGTAAATTGTCCATTTTTAGAAAATGTGTCTCCCTCAAACTCTGTTAATAAAATAAAACTTAAAAAAACAGTCATTCTTAGTAATCTTGAACTGAGAAAAAGGATTATCAGTGAAAATCATTATTTATACTTTATTGTCTGCTGATCTTCACTCGTGTCTGTAGGTTTTCATGTATAAATTCAGTTGTGGTGCATTCTGATTACACTGAGGATGTATATTTAAAAGTGGAAAAAATGAAGAATAGATTTTGCTTGGAAATACTTTGACATAATATGATTCATAGTGGATTTATACATAACTGTAATTATATGCTTTTACATTTATTATCTCTGTGAAGACAATTCTAAATTATAATTTTGCTGAGGGATATGGTGAGTGGAGGATACTTGGATACAGCAAGTACAATTGAACTGTCAGGTTTACGTTTTATTTTAAAATTTATGTATAATCAAATGCACCCATTTGGAAGAACAGTTCAATTAGTGTTGACAGATGTATACACTCATGTAACCTCCATCCTATTGAGGTAAAAATGAATTTTATAGGCTCAGTTATTTGCCATGGATGCATTTTTGACTGCATTTATTTCTATATGTGCTGCCTATTTGGAATACAAATCAAAGAATGGTAATCCTTGAACTTCTCTGAAAATTTTTAATGTGGTGGTAGGTTTATTTTAATTTTTTTTTTTTTTAGTTTAAGAGAAGGTGCCTATGCCTTAAGTTTAAATTAACAACCTCTAAAAAAGAATTTTGGAAATGTTCATTTTTGAGTTGACCTTTTTACAGCAAGTTAACAGTTTGGTTATACTTTTTATGGTTTATAAAAATCTTTGGATTTTTATGGAAATCTTGAAATTTCCCACTCCCTTAAATTTTCTTGGGAAGCTTTTGAAATTAGAACTATTATTGAACAGCACAGTTAGATGTTAGACATAAAGGCCTGAAAATATTCATTAGCCACCTACAGACAGACATTTATTCCTCTGAGATATTTTAAGTGGGGTAACAACAAGGGCATTTAATGCCCCAAATGGCCTCTTCCCCATGTCCTCCCCCAACACTCCTTTCCATTGATGTCATTGAATGAACATGTTCAGATGACTCACTTGGGTGATTGACTTTGGGTCATCTTCAATGGCGTTTAGACAAAAGTTAAGAATATGAAATGTTTTACTGTGTATTAGGAAAGGGAATGCTGCCAAAATCTACTATAAAACTCTACAGGGCCTGAGTTCCCTGGGAGCAGAGTTGAATGATCTTTTTTGGCTTTCTGTTCAGAATCTGAGCCAAGTACTGCTTTTTATGAAACTTCATAGCCAAAGAAATCATACTTGACTAATGCTTTGAAAAGACATGAGGATCAGATATTCCACAGTTTGAACTTTTAAAAAAGGGTTATTTGTTTATTCATTAAAAGTATCATTTAAGAGAAGTTATTTCCATTATAAAAGCATTTGCATAGGATCTATTATACAAACTTTGCAAAAAACAGAACATTTGAAGGAAGAAGAAAATTAAGCATCCATAAGCGAACTATTACTAAATGGAGACAATCACTAATGACTTTTTGAAAATATCTTTTCTATGCATAGGTTTGTGTACTTGTGTTTTGTTTGCTTTACATAGCTGTAGTTATGTTCTATAATATGGGATGCTGTTTTTAACGTTAAAGTTTCCATTCTATTTCACATTTTCTTAGCTATATACCATATTTTATCAAATCTAGGAAGCCATCGGTTATAAGGCATATGGTTATTTTATGTACTACTAAGAAAGAAAGGAAAAAAAGCCTATCATTTTGTGTAAGGTACCATCAATTGTAAGACACCTAAATTCCAGAGATGATAAAATGTAAAAAAAAATTTTTTAATTTTTTAAATAAAGTATAAAAAAATATGATATACATTAATATTCTATCAAGTAGTTTATCACAATTTGGCTAATTATTCCCCTGTTAGACATTTAGATTGTTCTCAGTTTTTCATTATAATAATAAACATTTTGGTAAACATTTTTACATGTAAATGTAACTCCTTACTTTAGTTAATTTTCTTAGGACAGATTACCAGAAGTGGAATTATTACTACTACTAAGTCAGAGTTTGTGAACATTCTAAGTTCTAGATACATATTGCCAAATTACCATCCCATTTATATTCCCACCAGTAAGAAATAAGAGCCTGTTGTGCCACACCATCAATAGAATTGAGTTTTGTCAAAACAACAACAAAAAACTTTGTTATATAATGAGAAAAATAGTCTCACTTTGAGTTTGCTTTTTTTTTTTGTTATAGAGAATGGTGAAACATTTACTATGTGTTTATTTAACTATATTTTGTCCTTTGTGGTATTCCGTTATCTATATATCATTTCCTTAATGGTTTTCTTATTCATCTCTTAAAGAGAAATTTTTTAATAATAATATTAGCCCTCTGTCTTTCATATTCATATCACAGAATTATCTTATTTGGGTGTAATTTTTATTTATTATTTTATCTGTAGAAATTCAAATTTTTATATTTGTGGCAAATTTATATTAATTTCTGCTCTTTTTCTTTGAGATTTGTTTCATCACTTCTAAAATTGGAGAATTTATTTTAAATCCAGAAATTTGAAAGTCACTTATATTAACATTTGTATCTGGGCTGTTCTGTTCCATTGATCTGTTTTCTTGTGCACTGTATTACTTATGGTGCTTCATAGCACTTTTCATTTCCATTCCTTCCAAGTAGTCTGCCTTTTTAAAATTTGTTGTCCTTGCTTATTTGGTATTCTTGACTAAATTTAGTTACCAAAAAAAAAAATTTTTTAGACTTGTGATTGGAAATCAAACCATAGACTTTAGGAATAATTGACTTTAATAACATTTAGTTTTTTTTATTCAAGAACAAAATAGGTTTTTTTTTTTACTCAGACCTATTCTGTCTTATTTATGTAGAGTTTCTCCCCAAGCCTCTTTATTGTTTCAGAAAAAAGGAAATATTCTCATTGTAAATAATGCAGAAAATATCTCGATGAAAACATTTAAACTATTGCAAATCTCATAATTCAGATAATACCATTAAGATTATCTGAGCCACATTCCAGCATCATTCTGTGAATATGTACAGTTAGAAGGATGGCTGGCTGAAGGGATGAATAGACAAGTATGATACATCTTATGCATCTTTAAGTTCCTCTTCTGCTTCTGTTTCA
This sequence comes from Lemur catta, assembly GCF_020740605.2. NCBI lineage: Eukaryota > Metazoa > Chordata > Mammalia > Primates > Lemuridae > Lemur > Lemur catta. Next base: position 65,197,036 of record NC_059140.1, read on the forward strand.
TTGTTAGTTTTCTACTTCAGGAACGGCAGTTATCCTTATTTGTGAAATTAAGGTTCTCTAGTTTTTTCAAATATAGATCTGATACATATTTAGTTGTCAGTGTGAATGGGATATACATAAAAATCTAAGATGAACAACTGAAATTATGTATAATCATGTCGTCTGTAAATTGCAATTTTGTCAGTCCTTCACAAATTTTCTACTGTTAATTTCTGTTTTATATTTTCATGCATTGACTAGAACATATAATAATGATAGTGTAATAGTGGTGATCTCTGTTTTATACTTATTTTTAGTAAGAATACCTCCATTAACAATTATTTTGTCTTCTAAGCTGAGATTTATATTAATATCTCTCTCTTGGTTTTGAATTTATAGGATTCCTCTTTATCATCAACTGAAATAATTTTTATTTGACTTATTGATATAATTATATTCATCAATTTCCTATTAAATAATTTGATTTTGTATACTATTTTGTAAATATAGCTTTTATTGAGTAAAATTTTATTTACTGTTAAAAATATTTATCACATATATTATATATACTACATATATTATAAGAATATATATATCCCATTCACAATGAAAACTAAATACATTATACTATATATGTGTGTATATAATATTTGTCTTGAATTCTGCTTTGTCTTATATACATGTTGTAATATTGTTTGGCATATATTTATACATCCCTTTATTCTCAACATTTTTGTATCATTTGTTTAAGTCATGTCCCTTGTAGAATTTATAGCTGAATTGTTTGTGTGTTAGCCCAATTTGAGAGTCTTGATTTTTTAGTAGTAGAATTTAACATGTTTGTATGTATTATAAATATTGATGTTTACTCTTTGTTTATTCTTTCCTTTTCCATTCCTGATTCTTGCTGATTCCATCAAATTATTTTTCTTCCTTTTTTTACCTTCTTCTGATGATTTAAAGTTCTGCATCCTACCTTGTTATTCTAGTATTCACCATTAAATGTTTAGCAAACAATACAAGAGACAGAATTATCTTAATTTGTGGATAATGTGATTTTAGAAAATGCAGAGACTTAAAATAGTTTGATTAAATGCATGACAAATATATTTAAATTTTACTATGATTTAATCATTATCTCTATCCTTTTTCCCTGAACAAAGTCTATAAAAGAATTTTAGTTATATTTTTCCAGGTTATTATTTTTGTAACATCTTGCCTCTATCAAAATACCTCAGGAATACTTTTGAAGCAATTTTTCACAGACACATTATCAGCCTTTATTTAGACTTAACTATAAATTTTCTTGGTTTCTTTGCTCAACTCCTTATCTTTTTCAACTCTTCTCATTTTCCTGTTTATCCTCCCTCTTCCTTTCTCTCCTGCTCCTCCACGTCCATTTTTGGGTAATTTTACTTTGCCCTCACACCTGCATAATTGTTTGACTGTCAAATTCAAAGTTAATCTTTTTCCCTGGAAACTACGTAAACAGTGTTTCACTGTCTTCTGGCATTTGGTGTCAAGCTGTAAATCCTCTTTCCACTCTTACAGTTTGGTTCTTAGGTGCTACTCTAGATTTCTCCCCTTTATGGTAGTTTGAAGGATTTCTCTTTAGTATTAGAGTTCAGAAATTTCAGAATGTATCTTGGAGTGAGCTTTCTTGCATTCCCTATGTATGATAACCATTAGTTTACTTAAATCTGAAGACATGTTCAGCTCAAGGAAATTTTCTTTTGTTAAGAATTCCTATTCAGGCCAGACATGGTGGATCACGCCTGTAATCCCAGCCCTTTGAGAGGCTAAGAGGGGAGGATCGCCTGAGCCCAGGAGGTCAAGACCAGCCAGGGCAACATAGCAAGACCTTGTCTTTGCAAAAAAAAAATTTTTAAATTAGCTGGGCATGGGTGGCACATGCGTATAGTCCCAACTACTCGGGAGGCTAAGGAAGGAAGATTACTTGAGCCCAGGAGTTCAGGCTGCAATGAGCTATAATTATGCCACTGCATTCTAGCCTGGACAACAGAGCAAGACCCTGCCTCCAGGAAAAAAAAAAATTCCTATGCAATCGATATTAGCTTTCTAGCTCTATCCTGGATATTTCCAACTTTTCTCAAGTAAGTTCTTCTGTGCTTTTGTTTGTATTTTGCTTTTCATTCCAGATTTCAGTGGCTTGGTCTTCACATTACTAATTTGTTTTTCAATTCTATAACCTTCTACTTGTCAGCTATTCTATTGCATTTTTTATTTAGTCATGCATGCTTTTAGTTCCAAGAATGTTTTCTCATTCACTGTTTACTTCTTTTTTTTATAGCAACCTGTTCTTATTTTATGGATGTGATAACATAGCATATCTTTTGGGGATATAAATATAATTTTTATACTCCCATCCCCCGTTTGCTGTATTTATTTATTTGTATATTATTTTCTTGATTTGCCTCAAATGCCTAGTGATACTTGATTGTGATTTATATTTATAAGCAAGGGATTATATTAGTTGGTATTGGCAGGTAGTATGGCTTTCTTCAGCCACCTAAAAGTAATAGGCAAAGTATAGAAATAGGAAATTTATAGAAAAAGAAAGTAAAAGGCCAGTAAGTCTGTTTGAGACAGTGCACATTCTTGTTAGTAATTTGAGAAATACAAATTGAAACAATAATGGGAGAACCTTTTACACATGTCATATTGACAAAATATTTAAATTCTGACAAGTCCAACTATTGGGAAGAATAGAGGATTGCTGGTACTCAGACTCTACTGCAGTGAAAGTATAAATTGGTATAATAAGTTGGGAAAGTAATTTTGATCTATTTTAAAGAAAAGCAGCGTTTTTTTAAACTTGAGATAGTAACACATCAGCAGATAGTGAAATCAGTTTAAGGGAGAATGATCCACACTTTTTAAAAAGTCCTATAGGGTAGAACAGATAGAATAGAATGGAAACTACCCAGAGGGCAGATATTATTTCATGAAACAATTATGCAATCACTTATACATTCCTTTGTACTGGGTCACACTATAAAATGCATTTCTTACTGTAAGTCACTATACAAAGAAAACTGAAACCACCACCCTAGAGAAACTCTCATACAAATGTATAAGTAGACATGCAAAAGAATCTGTTACAATAATATTTGTAATAGTAAACAATTGAAAACAATTATAACTTGGGGAATTGGCAAATAAATTGTGGAATAGTCATACAGTGGGATGCTATGCAGCAGGTAAGATGAATAAACTAGAGAAATGTGTATCAAAAGAAATAAATCTCATAAGTTGAGGTTAAAAAAGAGCACTGACACTATGAGAGAGGGGAGTGGGAGCAGGGACATGTACCAAGGAGGCTGTTTCAGTGTTTTATTTTAGTTTTTCTTTTCTTTCTTTCTTCTTCTTTTAAATTCTGAGATAAGGTCTTGCTCTGTTGCTCAGGTTGGAATGCAGTGGTCCAATCATAGCTCACTGCAACCTCAAACTCCTGGGCTTATGCGATCCTCCTGTCTCAGCCTCCCAAGTAGCTGGGACTATAGGCATGTGCCATCATGCCTGGCTGATTTTTTAACTTTTTGTAGAAACAGGTCTTGCCATGTTGCCCATGCTGGTTTCGAACTCCTGGCCTCAAGCCATCCTCCCACCTCAGCCTTCCAAGCTTCTGGGATTAAAGGTGTGAGCCACAACACCTGGCCTGTTTTATATTTTTTAAGCTGGGTGGTAAAGGTACCAGAACTTGTTACGATGTTCTCTGTTTCTTCTTTAAATATTTTATTTAAATTATTACTTAAATATTTAAATAATTTTATATTTTATAAATGAAATTTCTTATTTAAGTTAAAATACCAAGGGGGGAAGTCCTATTGAAGGATTTTTTTATTATTTTTTTTATAAATCATAATTGTATACATTTATGGTATACAATGGGATGTCTTGATATATGTGTACAATGTGGAATGACTAAAGCAAGCTAATTAACATATCTGGCACCTTGCTTACCTATCATTTTTTATGGTGAGACATTTGAAATTTACTCAGTTACTTTGAAATATATAGTACATTATTATTGACTATAATCACCCTGCTGTGTAATAGATCTCAAGACCTATTCCTCCTGCCTGTCTGAAACTTTGTACCCTTTGATTAACAACTCTCCATTCCCTCCCTCCCATCTACCCAACCTCTAGTAACCATCATTCTCCTTTCTACTTCTGAGTTCAAACTGTTTTATATTCCACATATAAGTGAGATCATGTGGTATTCATCTTTCTGTGCCAGCTTATGTCACTAAGAATAATGTGCTCCAGATTCATCCATGTTGTCACACATAACTGGATCCCCCCCTTTTTAGGGCTGAATAGTATTCCATTGTGTATATGTACCAAATTTTTTATCCATTCACCTGTTGATGGGCACTTAGGTTGCCCATATCTTGGCTATGGTGAATGGTGCTGCAGTGAACATAGGAGTACAGTTATCCCTCTGACGTACTGATTTCAGGTTTGTTTTTTAAAAAAAAATATATACCGATAAGTGAGATTACTGGATCATGTGGTAATTCTAGTTTTAGTTTTTTGCAGAATCTCCGTACCATTTTCCATAGTGGCTATACTAATTTACCTTCCCACCAACCATTTACAGCAGTTTCCTTTTCTCCACATCCTCATCAACACTCATCTTTCATCTTTTTTATTTTGATTAGCTTGGGTCACAATCCATTGATGAGCCAATTGTAGCCAGGGCAGTCGAATATTCTGGCCTCACCTGGTTCATGTTTTCCCCTTTGGAAAGTAGGACAAATAGATATGTCACCAGAAGAAACAGGGACCAAATAGCTACCAGAGATTGTCTTCTCTTTTCTTTTGCTTCTCTGATTCAGTTATTTCTACTTCTGTCATTATTATTTCCACCCATCTCTTAGAGATTTTGGGGGTGGTTCCCTTTTTAACTTCTTTAGTTGAGTTCTTATTTATTTTACTCCCATATGAATGAATTATAATTGTAGATTCTTACCCTCTCACATGTCCTGCCAACAATATAAAGACTCCCTTTCAGGAACTATTTCTGGGTTTTGTTAGCATTAATTTTGTTGAATTCTTTGTGGGCTTGATTCCATCTCATCTTTTTGTTAAATGTTTAGTAAGCGTACACAATCTGTTCACACATAAATGATATATGGGCTAGAGATTTAATTATGAGCTTATAGACTTTTCTTCTCAGAACTTGGTAGATTTTCTCTGTGGTCTTATGGCATTTAGTTTTATGGAAGCCCAAAGACAACCTGATTTTTATGCTTGCTTTGTTTAAGGTCACTTTGTTGGAATGTGCTTTGAGAGAGGAATATTTGTTTCTTTTAAAAGCCACAGGACACACTGAATTTGGGGTCTCATCATTAATCTTGCTTAGTAAAATCTTTTAAATGATCAGATTTAGATCTTTTTTCTGCTTAAACTGTTTTATCTTTGGTTGTTGCTTCTGCTCCATTTTTAGTTCCTTTTGTTGTTGCTGGCTTCCTTCACTCCCCGCCCCATTGTTGTAAAACCTGTTTCTTATGGGAAGACACTCTATCTTCTTCATATCGCTGTAAAATACCTATGTAGATATGAAGATGTATATCTATACACATTCTGTATTTTTCCTGTCATTTTTTAGTTTTTTTTTTTTTTTCCTTTTCCCTTTTCCCTTTTGCCTTTTCCAGCCTTCTGAAAAAACTCTTGGTATGTCTGTATCTCTCACTACATTGTTAGCCTGTTGAGTTTTATTTATTTTGTATTTCTTAGTTCAGTGTCTGGCACATTATAGGTGTTCAATAAATATTTTTTGAATGAATAAATACAGACTAACTAACTTTATACCTTGACGTTGCCCCAAATCAATTATCTATAGTGTCATTTCTGCTCTATGAAGATTTGGATTATCAGTCTGCATTTGGGGCATGTGTGTATGTGTATGTATGTATTTGTTTTTGGTCTATTATCCTGGCCAGCTTTCTTTTTGTCCAACTCCTTTTTTCTCTTTTTCAATTGCCTGTTCTAGCTTTATAGAGATTGATTTCAGAAGCAACCTTTCTTGTCCAAGTCTGCAGGGCATATCTCTCCTTTTCTTGTTCTACTAAAAACAAAACCAAACCAAAGAACCTGCTATTTGTTGTTTATTCTGTTTACTCACTCTCGAAAGTGGAAAAGCACAACAGAGCCCATGTCAGTCCATTAACATTTGTGTGCAGCGTGGTCTGTTGTCAGCATTAATGCTGAGGACAGGTTGATGTATGTGGCCTCAACACAGTTTTCAGTGCCTAGGAGGCATTCATCTAGTGACAATCTATTGGACTAACTTGGCATGTTCTCCTGTCCCCAGTGCTTGCTTTGCTGAAATATGATGTCTGTTCTTAAAACTCTAAGGTAGACTTTATGGAAAAATAACTATCACAACCTTATCCCCAGAAAACACCATTTTCAGGACTTGCCATTAGTTTTGTTCCTTAAGCACTTTATCTTTGGCCACGATGGATGCTAGGAGTTAAAGACTCAGAATGGGCCGGGCGCGGTGGCTCATGCCTGTAATCCTAGCACTCTGGGAGGCCGAGGTGGGAGGATCGCTTGAGGTCAGGAGTTCGAGACCAGCCTGAGCAAGAGCAAGACCCCATCTCTACTAAAAATAGAAAGAAATTATATGGACAGCTAAAAAATATATATATATAGAAAAATTAGCCGGGCATGGTGGCGCATGCCTGTAGTCCCAGCTACTCGGGAGGTTGAGGCAGAAGGATTGCTTGATCCCAGGAGTTTGAGGTTGCTATGAGCTAGGCTGATGCCACGGCACTCTAGCCTGGGCAACAGAGTGAGACTCTGTCTCAAAAAAAAAAAGACTCAGAATGGATATAAAACAGTGATGAATAGCATAGAGCCCATAATATATGGCTTGTCTAATTTCAATATATGGTGCTCTATTTTATTTCTTCATTTTACAGATAGGACAAATGGCATCTAGACAGGGGCGATAACTTCTGAATCATACAGTGGATTAGTTGTCAATCAAGACTAGGGATTTAAGTATCTTGTGTTTGTATGGCAGATGGGTTTGAGTGCCAGTTGGCTCATTTCTTAATTGACCAGTGGGGTAAATAATGTGATTGGGGTGGGTACATATGCAGTGACAGCACAGTCACCCAGAGAGTGAGAAAGGCAGTTCCAAGATTGTGGGAGATGGGGGAGGGGTTCAGTCTGGGAGTGGAGTGGGGCTGGCGGTGGTCTGAGGAGAACTGGGGCAAGCAGGAGAATTCTACCTTAATTTGCAGGGGACATGGGGACTGGAACTACATAATTTGAGAGCATGGGTTTTGATTCCCCTCAAAATCTAGGTCTCAAAATTAAAGAATAATGACCCTATGAAATTTTAGAACATTATTAAACTTATTACAGTAAATAGATACATTTAAAATATGAAATAAATTTTTAAAGGATAGTAAGAGGCACTGTACTGTGTGTTATTTCCCCTTGTTATATAATCCCATTGCCCCTCAAATGTTTGCTTTTTCCACTTAATAATGAACCCCAAAGAATAGGGATTGTGTTTTTCTTATTTGTGGCTCTACCCCTAGTACTTAGCAAGGTGCCTGTGCTTACTACTTAACTCAGATTATTTATTGGATGAATACATGAACAAAACAATAGGCAGGTGAAAAGTTGGGAGACAGTGAATCAGAAAGTGCTGGCAAGTCCTGAAAACTTTTGTAAATTATCATTAGAATTAGCTTGATAAAGTGAGAATCCAGCAGAGCAACAGGTAATGGACAGATGCCATATCATAATTTGTACTCTGTTTTGATGTCAGGGAGTATTTAGTTGAAATTCCTAGTTATATATCTGTCCCTTAGTGTGATAGAACTACATGGAAAAAGAGAACAATTATAGGCATACCTCATTTTGTTGTACTTTGCTTTACTGTGTGTTGCAGATATTGTGTGTTTTTTACAAACTGAAGGTTTGTGGCAACCCTGTGTTAAGCAAGTCTATCGACGCCATTTTTTCCAGCAATCTGTGCTCACTTAGTCTGTGTGTCCCCCATTTTGGTAATTCTTGCAATATTGCAACCTATATCATAATTATATCAGTTATGGTGATCTGTGATCAGTGATTTTTGTTACTATTGTAATTACTTGGGGGCACCACAAACCATGCCGTATAAGACTGAGAACTTAATAAACATGTGTATTCTGGCTTCTCCACTGACTGGCTGTCTCCCTCTGTTTGGGCCTCCTTGTGTTCATGTAGCAGACACAACAATATTGAAATTAGACCAGTTAATAACTCTAAAATGGCCTCTAAGTGTTCAAGTGAAAGAATGAATTACACGTCTCTCACTTTAAATCAAAAGCTAGAAATGATTAAGTTTAGTGTGGACAGCATATTGAAAGCCAAGATAGGACTCTTACACCAAATGCTTAGCCAAGTTGTAAATGCAAAGGAAAAGTTCATGAAGGAAATCAAAAGTGCTACTCCAGTGAACACATGAATGGTAAGAAAGTGAGACTTACTGCTGATATGGAGAAAGTTTGGATGGTCTGGATAGAAGGCCAAACCATCCACAACATTGCCTTAGATCAAAGCCTAATCCAAGGCCCTAACTCTCTTCAATTCTGTGAGTACTGAGAGAGGTGATGAGGGTGCAGAAGAGAAGTTCAAAGCTAGCAGAGGTTGTTTCGTGAGTTTGAAGGAAAGAAGCTGTCTCCAGAACATAATAGTGCAAGGTGGAGCAGCAAGTGCTAAAGCAGAATCTGCTACAAGTTATCCAGAAGATCTAGCTAAGATCACTGATGAAGGTGGCTACATTAAACAACAGATTTTTATTGTAGATGAAATGCTTTCTGTTGGAAGAAGATGCCATCTAGGACTTTCATAGCTAGAGAGGAGAAGTCAATGCCTGGCTTCAAACTTCAAAGGAAAGGCTGACTCTTTTGTTAGGGGCTGATGTAGCTGTTGACTTGAAGTTGAAGCCAGTGCTCACTTACCATTCTGAAAATTCTAGGGTCCTGAAGGAATTATGCTAAATCTCACTCTGCCTGTGCTCTATAAATAGAACAATATTTAGGTGGGAGCACATCCATTTACAGAATGGTTTACTGAATATTTTAAGCCCATTGTTGAGACCTACTGCTCAGAAAAAAAAGATTCCTTTCAAAATATTATAGCTCATTGACAATGGAGGTGTACAAGGCGATTAATGTTGCTTTCATGTCTGCTAACACAACATCCATTTTGTAGCCCATTTATCAAGGAGTAATTTCAATTTTCAAATCTTATTATTTAAAAAATAAATTTCATAAGTCTGTAGCTGCCATAGATAGTAATTCCTGTGATGGATCTGGGAAAAGTAAATTGAAAACCTTCTGGAAAGGATTCACCATTAAGAATATTCATGATTCATGGGAGGAAGTCAAAATATCAACATTAACAGGAGTTTGTAAGAAGTAGATTCCAACCCTCATGAGTGACTTTGAGGGGTTCAAGACTTCAGTGGAGGAAGTAACTGTAGATGTGGTGGAAACAGCAAGAGAACTAGAATTAGAAGTGGAATCTGAAGATATGACTGGATTGCTGTAATCTCATGACAAAATTTGAATGGATGAGTTACTTCTTATGGATGTGCAAAGAAAGTGGTTTCTTGAGTTGGAATCTATTCCCAGTGAAGATGCTGTGAACATTGTTGAAATGACAAGAAAAGATTTAGAATACATAAACTTAGTTAATAAACCAGCAACAGAGTTTGAGAGTATTGGCTCTAATTTTGAAAGAAGTTCTATTGTGGATAAAATGCTAGCAAACATGCTACAGAGAAGTCTTTTGTGAAAGGAAGAATCAATCAATTTGGCAAACTCCGTTGTTGTCTTACTTTAAGAAATTGCCATACCCACCCAACCTTCAGCATCCATCACCCTGATCAGCTAGCAGCCATCAGCATTGAGGCAAGACCCTTGACCAGCAAAAAGATTATTACTTGCTGAAGGCTCAGATGATCATTCCAATTTTTTTAGCAATAATGTTTTTGGGTTTTTTGGGGGGGAGAGGAGGTAGAGTCTCACTCTTATGAGTGCAGTGGTATCATCATAGCTCTCTGTAACCTCAAACTCCTGAGCTCAAGTGATTCTCCTGCCTCCCAGAATGCTACAATGACAGGCGAAGCTACCCCACCCGGCCACACACATTGGTTTTTTAAAAAGACATAATACTATTGCACACTTAATAGACTATAGTATAAACATAAATCTTTCATGCACTGGGAAACCAAAAAATTTGTGTGACTTGCTTTATTGCGATATTTTCTTTATCTCAGTGATCTAGAACTGATCCCACAATATCTCCTAGATATACCTGTGCACGAATGCATTTGGCTGCTTATTTAAATTCTGTTTTAATGGTAAATATTTGAACATTGAGTACTAAACATTCACGTAGTATATTTATATTTTGAAAAATAATGAAAAAATGTATAATTGACTCAAGGAGCCAGAAATGTCTGGGACATTAAAGATGGAATCATATCTCAACTACTATGCCTTTAGTGAAATAATTCGTTAACTATGTCATGGAACTTTTTATAATATTATTACAAAAGGTGAGGTACAATTGTACAAGGCCCTGTGCAAGGTGCTCTGCATACCTTTCATCCTTGCAACAACCCTAAGAGGGAGATGTTATCATCCCTGTTTACAGATAAGAATGTCAAGTCGTAGAGAGGTCACGTGTCCAAGATCACCAGGTATAAGCACAGATTGCTACATCTGCCCAACCGTCTAATGACTGTTTCAGCACCCACCCCACCCTCACACTACATATACTTTTGAGTACATCCTACCTTTATTTATATTTAGGTCTGCTTATTAGAGAAAAGATTATTAAAGAAAAACCTAGGACATCTTTATAATTTTATTCTTGAGCTTTATAAAGAGATGAGACATAATGTTCTTCCAAAGCTGTTTCTCTTTTTTGCACCCTACACCACCCACTGAGAATCACAGTATGATCATCATGTATTTTATCTTTGAATGCTCTGTCAACTTTCAGTGTCACATATAGTGGCCGTTTGAGGTGCTATAATGTGCTTTTCACTGGACTGGGAGTGTGTAAGTTCCTCTCACACATACCCCTCCCACATTGAGGAGTTGGGGTATACCCCAGGATCCGTATTAAAAACAGGAAATATTTTCGGAATTTTCTGTTTTATTATCAAAATTCACACCAGTAGTTTTGGTTTCCACTTTGTAACACACACACACACACACACACACACACACACACACACATATATCTCCCATTGGAATTCTTGATCACAAACAATAAATATGGATTTTGTTATTTAGAAGGAATTTATTGGATGGATCTAAGGTGGCTCACAAATCTCACAGAAATCTCGTGGTACCAGAGTTGGGAAAATAGACAAGAATCTAGGGAGATGAAGGATTTGGAATTATAGCCAAGGAAATAACTGCTTAGGGTACTGCTGTTAAATGGTATATATGTTTGTGTATAATAGTCTTTTTTCATTGACTAATTGCATCATTGTTAATAAGAAAAATGTTAAGAAAATGGAAGTAACCCAAATATTCATCAATAGGATGTTGGCAAAATAAATTATGATGTATTTATATAATGGGATACAGTATTGTTATAAAAATATTATAGTAGATCTAAACATACACTCATGTAATGATATTCAAGATATGAAAAGTAGAAGAAAGTTAAAATTACTATCTTTAGTATTATTCTATTTTGTTTTTAGAATGTGTTTATTTTTATATCTATAGGAAAAAATTCAAAGGAAATATATACTAAACTGATAATAGTTGTCATCTCTGGTGCTTGGGTCATGGGAGTTTTTGATTTTTTACATCATATTTCTGTGATGTTTGAAATATTTTTGTTAATTAATGTAAAATAATGATTATTAGCTGGAGTCTTCGATTACAAGATTTTTTTCCCCCTAATGCTTACATTAGGGCAATGGCAGGCATCTTTGGCTTTCTCTGCTCCGTATAAATAGATGTTCTCAACAACTAGAATTGATAATCCTTTTCTCTACTTTCCTCACCCTTCACCACAGCAGTGAGGATACGAACAGATTTTTCATCAGTGAATGTGGCCAACTAAATATTTGAAGAGTAAAGAACTGATTCTAAATAATTTGATATTGTCATTTTGTGATTGCCATTGAGTAGTTAGTGGTATGCTTTTAAATACTGCTTTCCAACAGTATATGAATCCTGATCCCACTTTTGTTTTACATGTTTTAGTTTATCATTTATTATTGTCATCATCACTTTCTTTGGTCAAAATATCTACTTTTAAATATTAGCTTATTCTCTAAAAGTATTTCTTTTCCCATTCTTGCATAACCCTTGTATTTCTATTGCAGAAAATTTTAAACTTTGAGTAAAAACTTTCAGGTAAAGCTTTTATATGTGGCTGGGCATAGTGGCTCATGCCTGTAATGCATAGGTAACATAGTGAGATTCTGTCTCTACAAAAAATTAAAAAAAAAAAAATTGGGCATGGTGACATGTACCTACCTGTAGTCCCAGCTACTCAAGAGTCTGAAGCAGGAGGGTTGCTGGAGCCCAGGACTCAGAGGTTACAGTAAGCTGTGATTGCACCACCACACTCCATCCTGGGTGATAAGAGTGAGACTCTGTTTCTAAAAAAACAAAAAAATTTTAAAATTAAAATAAATTGTTTGTATATACATGTAAATAAATTTGTCATAAAACTTGAAATTCATTTTAGTTCTATCACTTTTAATGTTTCAAATTACTGAATTGATGTTATTGAAAACTTATAAGACATTTTGTTGTAACAATTTAAGCATGCTAAGAATTAAAGTTGTGGTTTTTATTGGCTTATTTGTTTGCTTTTAGCATTCCACATTGGAAGGAGAGCTTTCTCTACATGAAAAAAATGCCTTTGTTTAGTAAATCACACAAAAATCCAGCAGAAATTGTGAAAATTCTGAAAGACAACCTGGCCATTTTGGAAAAGCAAGACAAAAAGACAGACAAGGTATGAGCTAAAACACTAACATTATTGTTAAAGTACATGTATTCCAAGACCAAAACCTAATGAAAAGCTTAATGAAGCTTAATGAAGAATCCCACATATAGTCTGTGATATGCTGATAGGGTCCCTGTAAATACAATTAGATTGATTTCAGGTTTTTTGCAACTATAATTATTTAGTCTGTATTCTTGAACTCATGATTCACTATCTAGAGCCTCTGACCAACTATGAATCCCTATAGACTACAGAGCTTAAAGATCTAAGGGGTTATACTGGTGTGTAATGTTACACTGACATGAAAGGTAAAAAAAAAACCTTTTATTTGAAGATTGATAGTTTCTACTATAGGGCAACATTATTTTCACATTGTTTTAAGGTGCAATAAGTTAGACTTCCTCACAGGTAGGACCTTTTGGTATTTTGGTTATTCCTTTGAAGGGATGTTGAATCCTACATATTCATTTTCTTTCTAAAGTGACTAGTTTATGGCAAGATTCAAGATATCCATAAAATAAACATCCTTGAATTCATTGTATCCTTCTGTCCCAGTATGTGATACAGTCTTAGATTCTATGAAGGATGTAGAAATATCTTATTTTAGTTGTAGTGTACTTTGTAATATTGAGCCCAATATTGGCCTAAATAGAAAGAAAAAAATGATCTTCACAAAAGAGTAAATCTAAATGGCGAAAGAGAAAAAAGAAAAAACACTTATTCATTTTCATTAGTAATTAGGAAAAGGCCAATCAAAACCACAGTAAATTTCCATTGCACACCTACTGTCCTGGTAAAAATGAGAAGTTCTGATCATAATAAGTGTTGACAAGGATGTAGAGCCATGAGAACTTTCACTGTGAGTGATAAGGTATACATTCATGTAACTGCTTTGGAAACCAGTTTAGTATTATCTGTGCAATATGAAGATATGCATGTGCTAATATCCTGCAGTACCAGTCCCTAATTGTAAACTCTAAGGATATTCTTGCACATGTGCACCAGGAAAAATGTACAAGAATGTTCATAGCATTGTTGTTCACAAAATCTCTTCTATGGAAAGAACCTGTCTGTGAACAGTAGAACCGATAAAGAAGTTGTGGTACAGCCATATAGTATAGAATACTATAGAGTGATGAAAATTAAATAACTGCTGCATGCAGCAGCATAGAGAAATCTCACAAATATAATGTTGAATGAAAGAAGCAAATCATGAAAGGGTACATGTACTGGTCCATAAAGTTCAAAATCAATGGAACTAAAGCTATATTGTTTTGGGATGCATGCATAGGTAAGAAAACTAAAAAGTAAAGAAATGATTGTCACAAAAGACGTAAAAAGTATATGGAAAAGGGGAATCCAGGTGATTTCTGGGGTGCTGAAAATGTTCTGCTTTTTGACCTGGGTGATGGGTCACAAAAGTGTTTGCTCTGTGTGTATGTTTAAAGCACTCTTCTGTGGATATATCTCACAATTTAAGAAGCTGCCAGTCTTTAATAAATTAAGGATTAATCAATTCAGACAGACCATAAAAATATCTGGAAAACTACTTTTTAAAAGTAGCATCATGCCACTCTGAGTTATTTTTATGTAATTTGACTTATTCTACTCATTTTCTTCTTCGTCTATAATAATTTCAGTACTATACTTGAAAGTAATGAAACTAAATTTCTTTTAAAACAGTTAGAAAATTAAACTGCTCTCCTTTCCCACCTGTATTAGTTTAAATTTTTTTAATTAAAATATAATTCAGATTATAATTTACTATTTAAAGTATACAATTCAGTGGTTTTTAGTATATTCACAAGGTTGTGCAACCATCACCAGTATCTAATTCTAGAATATTTTCATCACCCCAAGAAGAAACCCTCATTTGTCCCTTCCCCAGGGCCTGACACCTACGAAGCTACTTTCTGCCTCTATGGATTGCCTATCATTCTTTAAAATATAGTGAATTTTTTAAAGTTTTATAGATAGCAGTGATTATGTGTGAAGAATAAGAGGATTGACAAAGCTTGTGAGTTTTGACAACTTATGATTTTATATCTGGTCCATTAAAAAAATCAGAAGAGTAAGGATTTGTTGAAAAACTGTAACACAGTAGCTACTGATAAATCTTCAAACCAGAGTCAATTTAATTTTCAGGAGTAAAATTTGTATTTAGTTACTGGCAAAATTAGACTATGAGTATGTTTTAAAGAAAGATTATTTCAATTATATTGACTAAGTAGAAATACTAGACATCTTTTTTATATACAGAAGTTTTAGTAACATTTTCCAAAATAAAAAAAGCAGTGCCTAGTATATAGTTTTTTGTTTGTTTGATAACTGTACAATGATCTTTGACTATAAATAAAAGTGTCCAAGAAGTGGTTTTGTTTATTTGTTTGTGGCCTGAAAATTTTTATTCTTTTTAACTGTTAGCGTACTTTTTGGTCACTAGGCATCAGAAGAAGTGTCGAAATCACTGCAAGCAATGAAAGAAATTCTGTGTGGTACAAATGACAAGGAACCCCCGACAGAAGCAGTAGCTCAGCTAGCACAAGAACTCTACAATAGTGGGCTGCTGGTGACATTGATAGCTGACCTACAGCTGATAGACTTTGAGGTAAACTATTGTAAAGGGATCACAGTTCTGCTTTTTAATTTTAATATAATGACTGTCAATATTTGACTTTTTTTATTATTGCTCTCCATAGATTATTTTTAAACATTTTTTCTAAAACTTCTATAATCACTTTAACTTTTTTTTAAAAAAGCAAAAAGGTACACTATAGTTAAGTTTTGTGCAGCTAAGGGGCAAGGTTAATGGCTAATAAACATAATAATAATAGATAACATTTATTACATGCTTGCTGTATACCAGGTACAGTTTCAAGCTCTCAGTTCATTTAATTTTTAAAACTACCTTTCTGGCTAATACTGTATTATTAGCCTCATGTTATAGATGAAGAACTTAAGGTTCAAAGATACTAAGTAATTTGCCCACTGCCACTCAGTTACTAAGAGCTTAACCTGAGATTCAAATTCAGGCAGTATTTACCAAGCCAGTTCTTTTAATTAAAATATTATACCAGTGATTTAGGAAATTTGTTAAATGCTAGTAATGTAATATCTTTATCTAAGTTTGGAAGCAATTATACCTAATTTATGTAAATAACAAATTGACTAAATGAAACAAAAACTTAGAAATATATGTAGGCATTTTATTCTCTATTGTGTAACTTAGAATAGTGATTTTTTTCAGTGAACAATGTGTACATAAGACAAGTTTGGGCATTGACTGTTGAGGTGCTGAAAGTCCTGGTTTTGGTTTGTTGCTTTGTTCTACCATTAGTACTTTTGGAAGGATCAGGTAAGTGCTTGAGTCTCCATTAATTCTCAGAGATAGAGGAGATATGCCGATTTCTGAAGTGAATAGCTTTTAGTTTTGTTCACTGAACAAGTGGAAAGAAAACTAATTACAGTGATTAGGCCAAGATAAGGTCAGGACTTTGGGGATCTGTGGAAATACTAGCCCACAGCTCTCTGGGCAGATTCAGTGGGGGAAGATTTTTGGCAAGTGGAGCTGAGGAGGAGGAATGCAGAGCCAGGCTGCTCAGCAGATCCTCAGTCAGGTGTGTTGGCTAGGAGCAAGGCTGAGTGAGGACCCCAGAGGGCCCAGACTTCAGCTCGTCCTTCTTCTCAGATACACCTGTCTGGCTTTTTCTTTGTCCCTCCCCCTTATTCAGTCTCTCTGTCTGCCTTTGACATATTCTGACCCATAATCTCTTTTTTCTTTTTCCTCTTGCTTGGCTTATTCATTATCCCTTCCCATCTTAGGGCCCATCTCCTTTTTAAACTTAGGCTCTATGTGGAATTAAAATATTATCTTACTAGGTTTTTTACTTTTTTTAAAATTTAGTTTAAAATGAGATATTATGAACATTTGTGGAAGCTATGGCAGAGTAGAGAAACCCTTGACTTGGAATTAGAGTTAGTCCCAGCTCTGGCTATTTGGTAGTCAATAACTTACCTCTTTGAACCTTTTTTCTCATCTGTAAAATAGGAATAATATGAACTTGCAGCATTGTTTTAAATATCAGACTAAATAAAAAACATATACATATATATGTTACGTTATATAAGAACACTAAATACAAATGCAAACTATATACAAATGTCAGGTAGTAGTATTTTCTTTTCCTCTCTAATGAACTAAAGTTAAATGCATACTGGTTTGTTTTCCTTATAACCCTTGATTTTTTTTTTTTAAAGTTTTAGATACAGTTGGTCAGTGACCATAAATAGGAAAATGATTCCCTACTCTCAGATTAAGATACTATATTTGTATAATACTAGTTTACTATGGTTTTGCTCATTTCTCTGAGAACAGCAGCATTTTAAACTATTGTCATCATTAATTCATAAATTCACTTGAGTTAGTTTATGAGATTAACCCAGTTTGCAGTTGAGTTCTGGAAGGAATATGACTGAGGATGGTTATGATTTGAAGAATGAGTCAGGGATGAATGTTGTCCAGTACAGAAACCTGGAGAAGCCTTAAACAGCCACAGAACCTCATGAGTACACCTATACAGAACGTCATGAGTTCACAGTGCTCTCCAAGAACTGAGGAGAGAGGGAGGAGAACACCAAAGGAAAACTGTTAGTACCTCACAACTTTAATTAGCATTGGCTCAGAGTACAGAAATGGAACAGTAAGAAACAGTTATGCAAGTTTGCCTTCTTTTATGTGATATACTGAACATAAATTAAAAATTCAAAGAGGAAGTTCATTTAAAAATTATTTTAGAATCAAGACATTTGATTGCCAAAAAATTGACTTGTACATTATCAAGTAAACTTCTATTCTCTAGAATCATTTGGGAAAAGAAGCAAGTATCTTTCTAAGTATCTGAATTTTCCATATAGCTGAAGATTAAGTCTTCAAATGCAGAGAGTTTAAATTGATTATTTTTGTGGATTACTTTACTTTTTAAAATAAAATGTATTATATACTTATCTCCCCTCCAGAATAATGTAAGAGATATAATAAGTTTTTACAGATGACTCAAAACTATCATTATGAAGATCTGTGTTATTGTAATAATAAAACAGCAGGTAGTTCTTAACTTTTTTTATTCAATTGATATAACACAATGCCTAGAATGTAATTATAAATGAATGTGATACTCAGTAGATGCAGTTGTCCTCCTTGAGCTCATAGTAAATAAATACTTCTTGGTTGAAGGAATGAATTAATGTATGAATGAAAAGCACTTAAAATTTAGGACAGTTCACTTTCAAACACTCCATCGACTACATACAGTATTTTCAGGAAGGAGGCAGCATTAACTGGCATGAGTATCCTACTTACAGAAATGTACAGTGTATCTCTGTGAACTGGAGGCATGAATGATCAGCCTGCAGACACCAGCTCTCCTTCTCAAGCCTAAAATATCCATATAAACTAGTGACAGCTTGATAAAATTCCTCCTGACTTCAAAACTTATTCTAAGCACACAGAACCCTCACCCCCTTGTCTCTTGGTTTGTAGGTAGCATGGGGACAGCCCTTTTAGTATTACCTTGGCTCCTAGGACTGTGTTTACCACAACGAGTGGCATGGTAATTGGTTGGTTGGTTGAATGAATTGTTGGAATGAGAATGAGAGATCAAAGCAGAGATAAAGGAATTGGACCAAAAGAAAGTGTCCTGAGACATATTAGTAAGCCATTTTTCTTGAGGAATTAGTAAATTGTTTAGAAGATAATTAAAACCACTTTGAATGATGATCATATCATTTCAGTGAGTGAATAGCCTCTCATGGTGCTTCTTCAAAAAGCACAACAGTTATTTGACTGTGAACTTTCTGGTATGTTTTCAAAGCAGGAAAGAAAAATTATTATTTTAGGGATGGGCTGCAGCTACTGCCAGATAACCTAGGGGGATGGCATATTCCTTAGAGAAAGAAAAAGTAAACTTTTGTTTAGAAGACACTTTGACAGGCTTTTTTGTTAATCTGAAAGGTTAAAGTCTCTGGGCAGTGTCTAGAAGGAAAAGACTAAAAGAAAAGAGCTTGGATTCCCTTCCCGGAGTAAAGTAACAGACATTTATGAAATGCCCTTTGGCTAAGGTTGATAGGAGTAGGACATAGAAGGAAGATAGGAGAAAGGTTTGGAGTGAGGGAAAGAGAGGACCCCAGAACCATGACAAAAGTAAGGTGTTTATGAAGAAAGATGACCAGGAAGACTGAGGGATCTTTAGTAATAGTGATATGTAGATGTCAATTTGAAGTTGTTTCTGCACTGTACTATAATTACCCCTTGTTGGCCTTAAACCTTTGATAAAGGAGCCACATGCTAATAATATATGTTGAGTGAAGGAGAAGGGGTGCTTTTCTACACTTGGTAAACAGGGTGTTGAGAAGCTGCAGGAGGCAAGACAAAGAACAGGGGTTGAGAGGAGCCAGGAGCAGGGATTTGGAACCCAGAGCTGACAGCAGTGCTGGTGGCCAAGGGCAATGACTTACACTGGGTGGCAGGGACTATCTTGGGAATCTGTGTGACAAACCTCTTTCTCCTTCAGGAATCCAGAGGAAATGGCCCATTAGGTGGGAAGGATCCTGGAGGGTCTGGCTATCATGTGGACAATGGCTAGTTAGGAGGTAGACCTTTGGATTTTAAAAAAAGCTCATTACTTAGCCATAAATTTTTATTTAATCCTTTAAGCCTTAAAATTGCTGACAGAAAAGAACCGTTTCTGCATATTATTATGAGGTTTAAAAAAATGACTTGGGGCTGAGTTTCCAAGGCTTCTGATTTTGTGGGCTCAGGATCAAACTCAGTGCTGTGGTTTTTGAGGTCTGGCCACTATTCAAGACACAGCTTTAGACTCTTTGATGTTTTGAAACACAATGTGATAAGAGATCAAAGGATGAAAAATGTATTGCACGTAAGAGTTGATGCGTTCATTGTTTTAAAGGCAGGTGTGCCTTGCAAAACTAGGGCGGATGCAAAGTCAGCTGTTCAGACTGAATAACAGAACAGCTCAAAGAAGCAGAAAACTTTTCTCCTGTGATAACTTAATCTCTGATGATTATTTCTTGCTACTTTAAAAAAAATCAGCAAAACAAACACTCCAGGATCAGCTTCTCAGTAAGCCATTTTATTATCATAAGTTTTTGAAAATATTCATCCTCTAAAAATCTTTTTTCTGTTCCCTGGCCCTGATTAAAGTGATCCTTTACCTTTGGTTTTATTGCTATAAAAATAAGACAGAAATCATAAAGCCTTAAAATACAAGCTTTGACTGTACTTCATGTATTTAGCAATTTGAAATGCTTACTAGGTGTGCAGGGCATTGATTCTATTTGATTCTATTTGGTCTTGAGTCTATTTGGTTGTTTATATATTCTGTACCCATCATTAGACAAATTAAAGAATTTACAGTCTCAGATATGAAATACTATATCATAGTAAATGGAATTTTATGTTATTGTTACCCTATTACCCTCTTAAAATTAATGAATATAAGCGTTAGAAGCCTTTATCCTATAAAGGTATATAATATATGGATGATTAAAATTGGTATTTGGCATCAGGCTCTAAATCAGAAGTGAAACCTGTTAATTGTTTGCAATAAAATTAAGACAATGACCATTTTAGTTTGACTGTACTGTACTTTTTAAGGAATGTAATCTGCCATAGGGTAAAGACTGCCTGTGCCATGTGGAATGTATGAAATATTTTGTCTGCCCAGTCCCTTTGCTCTCTGGGGAATGCTCCCTCCTTCCCCATCCACGTGGTTACGGTGGCAACAACCATTTTGGGCAACATGGCACCCTGTGCAACACAGAGCTGATTGGCCTACCCAGGGACATCCGACTAAGGCAGGGCCAGAGTCTTTCTCCAAGAATTCTGGAACTAGAACTGAGACACAGCCCCACTGTCTAGCCAGGAGCCAAAGATGTTAAGTGTAGTTTTCCCTTCAGTGGCCATATTTCCTGCCACGTGGACTAAAGAAGCAGAAGAAGCAGTAAAGACAGAGAGAGGAATAAAAAAGATATGGGGGAAGGGGAAGCGAGCCCCCCCCCATGGAATTCATGTAATCTGTAAATTTAACTATACTTAAACATTTTTGAGAGCAACCAATTCTGAGCTAGCCTGTGCTTGGGTTCCCTAAATCTTTCCCAATATCTATAAATTTGATATTTTAGTTTAATTTGAATTTTAGTCTCCAGCAATAGACTACTCTGCCTATCTAATTCTGCTACTGAAAATCAGCACAAACATTTGTTTCCATACATCTCCACTTCCTCCTTGGTGCTCATGCACGTGCACATGTACACATACAGATACACACACACACACCCGACTGTAAGAATAGAGAGGTCTATTACTTTAGTGGCTACAATTTTCATTTTTAAATTAAACTATATTTACAAACAGTAACTTACATTCACCCTTTTTAGTGCATGGTTCAGTAATAAAGGACAGTTCCATCACCCCCCAAAATTCTTCCATACCTTTGTAATCAGCTCTTTTTCCTACTCCCAACCTCTGGCAACCACTAATCAGTTTTCCTTCCCTGTATTTTTGCCTTTGCAAAAGGTATCAGATAAACAGACTCGTACATGTAACCTTTTGAGTCTGGCTTCTTTCCCTTAGCATAATGCATTTGAGATTCATCCACGTTGTTGTCATGTATCAGGAGTTTGTTCCTTTTTATTGCTGAGTTACTGTCCACAGATCATTTATTCATTCCCCACTAGAGGGGTGTTTGGCTTATTTCCAGTTTTTAGCAATTGGAAATAAAACCATTACAACCATTTGTGTGTAGTTTTTTGTGTAAACATAGGTTTTCATTTCACTTGGATAAATACCTACTAAGAGTAGGATTGTTGGGTGATGTCGATTTTTTTGTTTGGTTTTGTTGTCTTATTGTAGCCATTCTAATAACTGTTAGTGATATCTCATTGTGGTGGGGGTTTTTTTGTTTCGTTTTTGAGACAGAGGCTTGCTCTGTTGCCCTGGGTAGAGTGCATGGTGTCATTGTAGCTCAGTGCAACTTCAAACTCCTGGGCTCAAGTGATCCTCCTGCCTCAGCCTCCCGAGCAGCTGGGACTACAGGCGTGTGCCATGATGCCCAGCTGATTTTTCTTATTTTTGGTAGAGACCGGGTCTCACTCTTGCTCAAACTGGTCTCAAACTCCTGAGCTCAAGCAATCCTGCCTCAGCCTCCCAGAGTGCTAGGATTAAAGGTGTGAGTCACCGCACAGGCTTCGTTGTGGTTTTAATTTGCATTTCCCTAGTGATTAATAATGTTGAACATCTTTTTATATGCTTATTTGCCACCATATCTCTTCTTTTATGAAGTGTCTATTCAGATCTTTTGTCCCTTTTTTATTTGGTTGTTGAATTTTGAGAATTCTTTATATATACTCTGTATACAAGTCAATGGTTTCTAGTTTAAAGTGTGTGTTTTCTAATCTCTGCCCTTTTTTCTCATTTGCCTTTTCTCATCTATGCTATCAGTAAGGGATGCTTTTTATCAACAGTTACTTCTGATTGCTGTGGCTGTTGTTCACCACCTCTTTCTTCCCTCTTTTTCTCTTTTCTTGTTTGATTTTAGTTGGCACTTCCAAATATATCATTCATTCATTCATCTAGCAAATAGTTGTTGAGCTTCTCATGTTAAAGCTGACCTTTTTTGAATTTGCCAGCAAACCCAATGCTTCCTCAGGTTTGAGATCTGTTCAGTTACATTATATGTCATCTTATTTTTTTTTTTTTTTTTTTGAGACAGAGTCTCACTCTGGTGCCCAGGCTGGAGTGCCATGGCATCAGCCTAGCTCACAGCAACCTCAAACTCCTGGACTCAAGTGATCCTTCTGCCTCAGCCTTCCGAGTAGCTGGGACTACAGGCATGAGCCACCATGCCCGGCTAATTTTTCTGTATATATTTTTAGCTGTCTATATAATTTCTTTCTATTTTCAGTAGAGATGGTGTCTCGCTCTTGCTCAGGCTGGTATGTCATCTTAAAATTGCCAGCTAATTTTTTATCATTTCTGGATGTTGCTTGTTTATTATCAAAAATGTTTTGAGGGGTTTTCCCCCCTTTTTTCTGACCACTTCTAGGTCCAGAGATCTGAAAGCCTGAGGGTTGACGAAGACTGGTATTTTGAAGTAGTTAAGGTTTCTCTCCAGTTGGATTTAGTGTGACGAAGGGATAGCTGCAAAGATTGCATATAACAGAGATCATCATTCGCCATCTTGTACCTGTTTCAGTTTTCTCTAATCTTCTCCACTCTAATCCTTTCCTCTGCTTTGAGAAGCAGTCCCTGGTAGCAGAACTTGTTTTTATTTATCCACAGGGGGCTTCCTTTGCCTTTGCACACATTTGCTAATGAACCAGAAGAATGTTTTCCTCTGTGTGAAAGTTGGATAGAGTTTTGTGCAGCTTCATTTCCACTCTTCACTGGAATGCTGTGTAGAAATGTCCTTGTGGCATTTTACTGGGAAGTATGAAAAACACGCTCTTATGACATTTGAAAGAGGGTTGAAATTTATTCTGCAGTGTTACACTGTAGAGTCTAGAAAGGTTTGAACAAAACAGATGATTTCTTTCATTTTAAAATTCATTTTTATTTATAATTACCCTCTTTTATACAATACATATAGTCTTTAACATCTGTATAAATAAAATGTATTCAGTATGAACATTTTTAGTATTTTAAAAGTATAAGAGCAACTGATTTTGAAGCATCCCTTTAAATTGAAGATTCGACTCTTAATTTTTTATTAAAATTTGGAGTTTGGTATAGTGTTTTTTCTTTTTTTCAATTTTTACTTTTAATTATTATAGATACATAATAGTTATACATATTTATAAGGTACATATGATATTTTGATACCAGCATAAAATGTATAATGATCAAATCAGGGTGATTGGGTATCCATCACCTTAAGCATTTAACATTTTTTTGTGGTTTTTTTCTTAAAGGAAAATATAATTTTCTTTCCTATGTACCTGTTGTTTATTTCTGTCTCCTCTGCCCCTAAATCCTCCTTTCTTCCTCCCTGATTCCCTCTCTTTTCTTTCTTCTCTGCCCTCTCCTTTTCTTCTCTCTTCCTCCCTTATTTCCACCCTTCTCTTTATTTCCCTCCATGGAATAAAGTGAAAACCATGGATAGCTGTAGATATTTCTTAAATTTAATCATCACCAACATTTTGATGTTCCAATTTCTTATTTATACCTGTTAGATACAATGTAATTTATTTAACCATGCCCAGTCCTAGACATATTGATTGTAAAAAATTAACCTGTTTATTTTGAAATAACTGTTGATTGGCATTCATTTACAAGAAGTAATACAGAAGATCCCAAGCACCTTACCCAGTTTCCCCAATGGTAATATCTTGCAAAACTATACAACAATAACACTATCAGGATATTGACATTGATAAGGTCAGAATATAAAAAATTTCCATTACCAGAGGGATACCTCCTGTTACCCATTTATGGCCACACTCACCTCTCTCACCCTCTGTCACCACCCCATTCCTGACTTCTGGCAAGCACTAGTCTGTTCTCCATTCCTATAATTTTGTCATTTCAGGAATGTTGTATAAATGGAACCATACAGTATGTAACCTTTGGAACTCGCTTTTTTCACTCAGCATAATTCCTCAAGATTCCTATAATTTGTTGTGTGTATCAATAGCTTGTTCTTTTTTATTGCTGAGTCCTTGGTATGGATGTACCCAGTTTGTTTGTTAACCGTTTACCTGTTGAAGGATTTCTGGGTTATTCCCAGATTTTTGCTGTTATAACATTCATGGCCAGGTTTTTGAATGACCATAAATTTTTATTTCTCTGCAATAGATGTCAAGAGTGCAATTGCTGTTATGGTTAGCTGTATGTTTAGTTCTTTAAGAAAAATGTTTTCCCAATGAGCTATACTGTTTTACATTTTTCCCATGATGTCTGAATGCAGTTTCTCTTCATTCTTGCCAGCATTTGATGTTACTGCTATTTTTTATTTTAGCCATTCTGATAGGTATGCAGTACTATCTCATTGAGGTTTCAATTTGCATATCCCTAATGCTAATGATGTTAAACATCTTTTATGTGCTAGTTGCCATCTGTGTATCCTCTTTGGTGAAAAGTCTCTTTTGCCCATTTCCTAACTGGATTGTTTATTTTTTATACCATTAAGTTTTGAGGGTTTTTCCCCCATATATATTCTAGATACTAGTCTTTTGTCACATACGTGGCTTGCAGTATTGTCTCCCAGCCTGTAGCTTGCCTTTTCACCTATTAGCAGGATCTTTTGGAGAGCAAAAGTTTTGTATTTTTATGAAGTCCAATTTATCAGTTGTTCTTTTTGTGGATTGTGCGTTTACTGTCAAGTCTAAGAACTTTTTGCCCTGCCCTAGATCCTGAAAAGTTTCTCCTGTTTTTTCCTAAAAGTTTTATAGTTTTATGTTTCAAGTCCATAATTCATTGTGAGCTAATGTTTTATAAGGTGAATGATACTCTTCTAAATTTTTTCCTGTATATTACTACTTTTAATAGATACTTAGTTCATTTTTATATGACTAGTAGTTTTAAGATGGAGTAACTAATTGAATAATCTTCTTGTTCCTCATTTGAGGTCTTAGTTCTTTCAATGTCCCTTTAGTATTAAAAGTGCCAAATTAATAGATTAGAGTGATCAATGGCCCGTGTTTGTGATAAAGGATATATGGCTGGCTATGCCTCTAAGGTAATGAATCAGTTCAGTAGTTATTTACTGAGTGCCTACTATATTCTGGGCCCTAATATGGGCATTGGCATATGACCTGTTTCCTTGAGAGCTAACAGTGCAATGAGGAGTTAGAGACAAAACCATTCATTTCGATGTACTGTGTTGAGTGTTGGGAGTCAGTTCAGTATGATGGTGAAGAACCCAGACTCTGGATTCCATCAACTTGGGTTGGAGTCCTGGCTCTCCCACCTGCCATCTGGGTAAGGCAACCTCACTAGGCCTTAATTTCCTTATTAATCTGTACATTATAGGTTTGTTGTAAAGATTGGGTAATACACATAAAGCTCTTGGCATAAGTGCCTGACACAGAGTAAGCACTCAATAAATATTTGCTGCCATGGTAGAGGTGGAGGTGGAGGTAGTTGGGAGAAGAGGAGATACTGATCCATGCAGGCAAAGGACATTGCTATAGTACAGAGAGGGGCACTTATCCCAGAGGAGAATACTCTTGGACTGAATCTTAAAGAATGACAGAGTTTCTTAGAAAAAGAAAGAACATGCACAAAGGTACAGAAGCAGGAAAGGTTGTGTGTGTATGTGGTACAGCAATCTGGTATTAATAGCACTTGAAATAGGAGTTGGAAAGTGATAGGAGTAGATGAGGCTGGAGAGGTAGTCGAGGGCCAAGTCATGGAAGGCATTGGACTTAGTTTTCTAAGTAAAAGGAAGACGTTGAAGAGTTTAAGGGAAGAGTATGCACGGTCAGATTTGCATTTCTAGCCAGCTCACTCTGCAGAGTGAGAATGCTTTGAAGTGGAAAGAGGAGCTGGAGGGAGTTCTTTCATAGTTCAGTTGATGGATGAAGGTCAGACCCAGGGCTGTAGTGATTGAGAATGCAATGTCATTCTTGTGCTTATTTTCCATTTAATAAGCTCAGGTCCAGTCCAGGGCTTCTGTTGGAGAAGGCTAGACTCAGGTTGCAGGGTGTGTGTATGAGAGTGGAAGTCTCGTCCATGAGGATTCTTATGAAGCCCTATCCATGAGTGGCTATACAGTTCCTCTGTCTCAGGTGATTGTGATTCAATGGTCCCTTCTATTCCTCTAGGCTAGATATGATTTCTTATGACCACCTAAATAAAACATATCCACCTAATGTGAAACTCATGATCTTTTTTTTTTTTTTTTTAGTTCAGGCAGCAAGGTGGAAGGAAGTGGAAGAAGCGTGAATAAAGTGATAAAGTGAAGGGAAAAAATTACTAGGCAGTAGATCTAAGAAAAAGGACTTTTATTCTAACCTAAATTTTATTAAAATCTTAACTTTATTTTCATCTATTTTCCCTTCTTATTTATGAACGTTTAAAAATGTTAATCATAATTTTCCTTTTGAATAGGCTAAAAGGTAAAAAAAAAAAAAAAAAAAAGAATTGAGTTCTGTCATAGTCACTATTTTATATCCTGTGCCCTTGTGTTTGCTGCTGTGGGAGATGGACTTCCAACTGGCCAAATCCCCACAGTGCACATCCTGTGGTAAGGAGCTGCACTCACTTTGTAGACTCTGTGTTTGAAAGCACAGCTTGTTAAAGATGGGAAAAGAGTAAATGTTTTTGCATATTTTAAAGGATAGTGCTATTTCTGTTTGTATGTATATATGTCATACACATATAATCGTACTCATTTAGAGGGTACAATTTAATTGTTGTTTGTTTCTTTAACAGGGAAAAAAAGATGTGACCCAGATATTTAACAACATCCTGAGAAGACAGATAGGTACTCGGAGTCCTACTGTGGAGTACATTAGTGCTCATCCTCATATCCTGTTTATGCTCCTTAAAGGGTAGGTGCACGGCTTCCTTTCAAGTACGTCTGAATTTAAAATAGTTCTTAAAAATACATAGCATTAGCCTCATTTGAGATACGGTCGGTTCCCTTTTGGAATTGCAGTAAAGGTATTTGCTGTGCTCGAGGTTAGCTCTCCAAAGCCCTGTTTCTGTGATTACTTAGGCTGCAGCAAAATCCTTTCTTTGCACCTTAATGTTTCTAAATGTTACGTTTGCGTTTACTGCCTCTCTTTCCTCCACTTTTCTGCTGTCTCTCTCTTCCTATTACAGTATTGCTTGTGCTTCCCAATCAGCCCTAGTCCTAGTCACCCTTTTCCTGCTTGCACGAGACTGAATCCCCCCACTACACACACACACACATTCTGGTTCTGAGAACTGAAATTTAGGTATAAGAATTTTTGCAGTAGCTGGCATCTGCCAAGGTGACGTGCTTCTACATGGGGATAGACTAAATATTGCTGAATGTATATGGGGCTATACAGAAGGTATATAACTGAATTCAAAAATAGATAATAGAATCCCTGATTATTATTTTTCATGTATACTCATTTACAAATGTTTCTTGGGAATTTCGAGGCTACTGTAAGTCCTAAAGACTGAAGACCTGGGCGTAGCAAGGCTTGGGGGCAGCAGACTATCTTCTTCCTCCTCCACCATCTCAAAGCAGCATGACTCTTTTTATTTTATTGTATTCCTGTTTTCAATTCTGTTCCATACCTAGTCCATCTCACCTGTATCCAGTTTCTCTCGTACATTTTTAAACATTCAATTGTATCAAAATAATACATAACACATAGTTTAAAAATCAGCTGTATCAATGAGCAGCAGCTCTTTGCCTCTTCCTTCTCCATTTTTAATCCTATTGCCCAAAGACAACCACTTTCTTCTTTTTTATTTGTTTATCTGTTTGTCATTATTTTTTTATTTTTTTATTTTTTATTTTTTTGAGACAGAGTCTCACTCTGTCACCCTGGGTAGAGTGCAGTGGCGTCATCGTAGCTCACTGCAACCTCAAACTCCTGGGCTCAAGCGATCCTCCTGCCTCAGCCTCCCTCCCGAATAGCTGGGACTATAGGCACATGCCAGGATGCCTGGCTAATTTTCCTATTTGTTAGTAGAGACAGGGTCTTCACTCTTGCTCAGGCTGGTCTCGAACTCCTAAGCTCAAGCAGTCCTCCTGCCTCGCCCTCCCAGAGTGCTAGGATTACAGATGTGAGTCACTGTGCCCAGTCTGTTCATCATTTTTTTTAATCATACATTTACCTCTCTATTAAAAATAATTGGCTTATAGTAATTTTTTCATTTATCAGTTTTAAAAAATCTCTTTGACAAGATTAAGTAGATGATAATTTAGTTTTATTACTGCCACCATTACTCCATTTCTTTCCCCTTATCCTCCCATTCATTATAATTTTAAATTTTATTAATAATTACATTTAGATGCCCAAAATAGTTTGTGGTAACTTCCCTGCTTTCTGGTGCAACAAGATATGCCAGGCCCAACTTGTATGTTTTCTGACACAGACCTGGAATTTCTACCAATTTCCTTTTAAAAAAGAATGGTTCTTAGAGACTACAATCTGGATACTAGGAGTGCTCATTGACATTTATTATTGCTTCTAGGCTATTGAGTGGGCAAAATTAACTCATTATTTTTAAAGTAAGCAAATGTTTCTGGATTAGAAACAAACTTTCTTGACTATATTGAGGAGACCAAGTATTTTTGAATAACATTTTACAAAAGTTTTCCAAGTACTTCTTGACATTGTTTACTTCCAGCAATAATAACAAAAGTCATTTTTCCCCTTAAATAACATAATCTTTGTTCTTAAGTTGAGATATTCTTGCACAAGATCTTTCTTCTAGCCATTTTCTGTATGATTACTGTAGCCCACTACTAGCTGAGACAAGTGCTCTTACATTTTTGTTTTCATTAAATTTGAAAAGGATTTTTCCATATGCTGTCATTATTTGAATGAGTGTGCATGTGTAGTGGCATGCCTTCTCCATATCGACACAGTTAATTATGGTCCAGCCTCTATGATCCAAACTACAAATCAGGAGGGAAGATAGGATTCAGTTCTAGAAAATAGTGATTCAGCATTCATCAGGTTAACCTTTATTGATCATAGGTCATTGTTGGGAACACTTATTACTAAATAATGAAGAATGTGGAGTACTTCTTTCTATATTAATAGTAAGCAATAACGTATCAAAAGTCAATATCCTAGAGGGTAGTCAGATTGAAGTGATATATGTGAATTATATATCCCTTAAAGAATACTGAGGAAAATTAGGATTCCCTTTATATCCCGGTGTATTTCTAACTTTAAGAAATTGTCATCTCAGAGAATGACAAATGTCAAACTACTGGGATGAAATAAGAAGTGTGTTGACCCAGAGGAGTATTTTAAAAATGTTCTCTTGGTTCTCAAGAATAAATTGTCAGTACATCACAGATGGTTTCAATAAACTTCACCAAATGAAAAGAAAAAGAGAACTAATTATACCCAGAAGTTAGAGTGGAAATTTTTTATAGATGGTCTTAGTTTGGAAATTGAATTAAGAAATGAGAAAACATTGGCTAGAAATCCTACATCTTTTCTATAAGCCAGAGTTTGACTCTCATTAGAGTCTTCCAGTACCAAGAAATTTAGTCAGAGTTTGAAGTTCATTAAATTCATTGTATGCCTACTTTGTGAAAAACATTATGCTAGGCACTCTTTTGAGGTTAGGGTGGGGATGGGAGAAAGTAACAATAAGTAAGACATAGACACCAAATGGAGGCGGGGGTAGGGGAGGAGAGGAGAAGGTAACAGAATAAGTAACATCCCCAGCAATTAAGTTGTTTGTAATGAGGTGAAGAAGACAGATTTATAACAATTTACTGTGATATAATAATATAGTATTTGAAAAACGCTAAAGTAGGAGTGTGAAGGAAGGAGAAAATAATCCCGAATGGTGGGTGATTAGGAAAGACTTCAAGGAGGGGTTAGGTGGCATTTGAACTAAGCCTTGAAAGATGAGGGGGAGTCTTGGTGGAAACCTAAGGAAAAGGGCATTCCAGTTGAGGGAACGGTATACTCCAGGGAATTGGAGAATGCGATGAGAGATGAACCTGAAAAGGTAGGTTTGGGGCCAAATTATCAGAGTCCACAGGTATCTTATAATAAGTATGGATTTTAATGGCCTGTCCCTTAGGTTTTTTTTTCCTAGGCCAGCAGCCTTTATTTTATACTCTCTTGAGTACTATATCAACAAATGACAGTGGTTTTCTCCTTCACATATCATAAAATATACTCCTCTTTACAACATCTTTAACAATACCCGGCTGGGCGCGATGGCTCATGCCTGTAATCCTGGCACTCTGGGAGGCCAAGGTGGGAGGATTGCCTGAGCAAGAGTGAGACCCCATCTCTACTAAAAAATAAAAAGAAATTATATGGACAGCTAAAAATATATACAGAAAAAATTAGCTGGGCATGGTGGCGCATGCCTGTAGTCCCAGCTACTCGGGAGGCTGAGGCAGGAGGATCGCCTGAGCCCAGGAGTTTGAGGTTGCTGTGAGCTAGGCTGACGCCACGGCACTCTAGCCTGGGCAACCGAGTGAGACTCTGTCTCAAAACAACAACAACAACAAAAACAAAAAACAATACCCTACCTTGTGACTCTTCTCTGTGTGTCAGTAGGCCTATTTTCAAATTCTTCAGATAAGAGAAATTGCTAGCACTATAAATTGGCATACCTGGGGTGGGGGGCAAGGGCAATATACATAACCTAAACTTATGTACCCCCATAATATGCTGAAATAATAAAAAATAAATAAATAAATAAATTGGCATACCTTGTATTCTATAAAGAATCATGTCTATCTGAATATATTAGCATTTAATGTTGTTATGAGTTATTCAGGGAATACTCAAATAGTATTTATAAATATCATTTAGCATAAACAGGACAGAATGAATATCACCCTAGTATCTTTGCTATTTTTCCTACTATATTTGTAAATTTGATATTGCAAAGTAGCCTATTTCCTAAATTGTGAGAATGATATTTTATTCTTAAATCTGCATTTCATGAAAATTCTATACTCTTATAAAGAATATAGTTCATAATTTTTCATTATTCAACAAAATGTTACTAATGGTGAGTAATAAAGTATCTTGAAGTTTTACGTACGAGTGGTTTGGTTTTGGTTTTCAGATGTTAGATTTTTCTCATCTGTTTTAATATGTATGATCTTTTGGTTTTAAAAAAATTTTATTGGAATTTTTCTTATTTTCAGAATTCATGGAAAATTTGAAAGATCACATAGGTCCTTTGTGGTTGTCATTTTTCCTCTATTCTCAAAGTACATTTTAGGAAAGCGTTTTTCAAGAATTGAGATATTTGAGTTTGTTTTTTTCAATGGCCTTTGTACTAGTACCATGAAAACTAATATTGTATTCAGCTGAAATGCTAAATATCTCTAAAAATTTGGTCACATTTATTTCTTTTACCCTATACTCCCTTCCCAGTGTTTTACAACTATAACTTTCTTTGTTCTGCTCTTACCATATTTGCCACACAGTTGTCAACTGTATCATTTCAATACAGGGTTTGTCCTACTTGGGCTAAGTATTGTTCATTTTCTTAAAATCTTATTACACATTGGCATGTAACTCAGACCTGGATTTATTTAGATGTTGAATTTGACATTGAGAAGTTGTTGCTAAATTAGAAGTGGAACTGTTCTAGTATGCCAGTCCTCAATTACTCCTCACAGTAGATACTGTGTTTTTCTAGTTTAGTTTTTGCTGTGAGCCATAATTCCACTTTATGATTTCAGTCAGTCAGTCAGTCCACAGCTACGTTTTTCCTGAACTCCAGATGTGTATGTTATACTGCCAAGGAGACATCTCTACTTAGATATCAGCCATCTGAAAGCTAACATGGTCAACAACAAACTCTTAATTTCTTCACTGGTCTGTTCCTCCACTGATTTATTCATCCTAATAAATGGCACCACCATCCACCCAGTTATTCAAGCCAAAAACATAGGAATCACTCTCGCATCTTCAGTTTCCCAATTTATTTCCCACCCTACCCCAACTATATCATCACATGGTCTCCACCATCTGCCCACAGTCCTCCGTTCTGCTGCTGCCACCCAGGCCGTGCCACCATCGCCTCTCCTGGGCTTCTCCTCCTCCTACCTGGTCTTCCAGCTTCCAGTCCAGCTCCCCCGCCCATTCCTTGTTTTACAATACGTTCTCCACAGGTAGCCAGAGTGATCTTTTTTTTAAAGCGTAATTTAGGCCGTGTTAATTTCTTGCTTTATTCCCATCACAGTTAAAATGAAGCCAAACTGCTCATCTTGCCTTACAAAGCTGTGTGTGATCCGGTCCCTGCCCGCTCTCCACTCTTGCCCCATTTCACACCACTCACTGCTCTTCCCCTACGTGGCAATCACACTGACCTCCTCCTCTTCCACCTCACCAAGCTTGTTCTTGCCTTGGAGCCTTTGCACAGTTAGTTGCCTTTGCCTGGAATGCTTTGCCCCTTCCCTTCGATCTAACGTAGAGGAAAGTAGGTAATTGCCTGCACACACGAAATTAAGTAGTGACATTATATAGTATCGCCTGCTTTATTGTCTTCAGTTTCAGCAGCTCTTCTCCATGTATGAAATTATTAAGGGCATTAAATATGAAATGTCCGATTTTGAATCAAAAGTTTAGTTTATTATATCTCGAACAAGAAGCAGTACAATTAATCAAAGTACGTGCCTAAACTATCCACACAGTTTTGCCATCTTAATGGTAGCTTGTTTATGCCAGCAGCAAAGAAGAGCTGTAGAGAGCAAGTGGTGATGAAATCATGAAAGGCGTTTTCCACAGCTTGTTGAGAATTGAATATTTTTCCTTGCAAGGCAAGAAGTGGTCCAAAGCCTGGAAGAACTGGTGGTCAGTTGGGGTAAGGTCTGGTGAATACAGTGGATGATGGAGAGTTTCCAAGTCCAGCATCTATAGTTTGAGCAGCGTTGTTTGTGTAACATGTGGTCGTGTGTTGTCTTACAAGAGGATTGGCCTGTCTCTATTGACCAATCTCGGCTGCTTAATCAGAAGCATCCTCATCATTTTGTCCAGTTGGTTGCAGTAGACATCCACTGCAGTTGACCAGGTTTCCTGAAGCTGTAGTGGATAATACCAGTGCTGGACCACCAAACAGACACCATTAGCTTTTTTTGATGAATATTCAGTTTTGGACTGTGTTTCAGCACTTCATCTTTATCCAACCATTGTGCTGAATGCTTGTGATTGTCAAAAATCATCCATTTTTCATCATGTTATAATACGGTATAGAAATGGTTTACCTTTATCTCGTGACAGCAAAGAAAGGCAAGCTTCTAGATGAAGTGTCAAAGTGAAACGTCAGAGATAGCAACTGTCAAACTTAGTACTTAAGGAAATCAGACATTTCATACTTAGTAACCTTAATGTATTTTCATCATTTACATTCTGCCGCCTCCTCCCTCCAGACCCACTGTCACTAAAATATGAAGGCTATGACAGCAGTGACCTTGTCATGTTTACTGATGTACCCCCAGCATCTGGAACAGTGCCAGGCACATAGTAGATCTTCAGTGGGTATTGAATGAATTGTGTTTGAATGAACTGGGAAAAATGATATCTGTGTTTGCATTAACAGCAGCATTAAAATGGTTCTTTTGATACCATTAATATTATTTTGTTAATAGGATAACATAGTTCTCTATTTCTCTCCTGTTTATGCTTTAGATACGAAGCCCCACAGATCGCCTTACGTTGTGGGATTATGCTGAGAGAATGTATTCGACATGAACCACTTGCCAAAATCATCCTCTTTTCTAATCAATTCAGAGATTTCTTTAAGTATGTGGAGTTGTCAACATTTGATATTGCTTCAGATGCCTTTGCTACTTTTAAGGTAATTTTTTTTTTTTTCTGAATCAGCTAGGTCATTTAGTTAAAGTTAGTTGGCTTCTGAAAGGCAATTTAATTTTACAAAGTAAAAAGTTTTATTCCTTAGGTCTGAGCATAGCCAACCATGTATGATGTATAATCGTAAGAGGCATCTGTAAATAGAATGCAATCTATGAGGCCAATCTGTCACATCGTGGGAAAATAACTCAAAATACTTGTCACAAGCTCATATGGAATAAATTGTAATATATACAGTTAAATGACAAAAGGAACATGTAGTACTCCATGTATAGCATGTTTTCATTTTTGTTAAAAATAGATTAAAGGATGTAAGATTCCACTTAAGGTGCATATGCACTGAATACCTCCATGGGGATATGTAGGAAATAGCAATAGTTGTTACTTCCAGGGAAAGGAATTGAGTAGTGAAGGGAGATGGAGAATTACATCTTAAAATATGAAAGGGATCACATTATTTTATCAGTGTGATTTTTAAGTTTCCACATGGTGAAAAAAAATACTAATAAATTATATTGTAGTTTTTTCATGCTTAACCTATATTTTCATCATTATCTACTATTTTATCATGAATTTATCTACTTTGTCATTATGTAGGAAATAGTAGGGTTCACATTGTTGTGTAAGCAATTACCAGAACTTTTTATCTTGTAAAACTCAAACTCTATATCCATTAAACACTTTCCCATTTCCCCCTTCCTCCAGCCTCTGGCAACCATTCTACTTTCTGTTTCTATGTGTTTTATCATCAAAAAGATGTTCAGAGAGTATATCAGAAAATAATGTAGCTAATTTGCAAACAATACCAGAACTTATACATCCAATGAGTGATGTTACGTTTGAGGTTTCTATTTTAGAGAACCATTTACTTATACATGTGATTCTGCCATTATTTAGTATATTTTGAAATTGGTATCAATGTCTGTGGCATGTTCATTTTTCTTTTTTCCTTTCCTTTTCTTTTTTTTTTTTTTTGGTGAGACAGTTTCTCACTCATGCTGGAGTACAGTGACATGATCATAGCTCACTACAACCTCGAATTCCTGGGCTCAAGTGATCCTGCTGCCTGAGCCGCCCAAATAGCTGAGACTACAGGCATACACCACCATGCCTGCCTAATTTTTTTATTTTCTATAGAGTCAGGGTCTTGCTGTGTGGCCCAGGCTGGTCTCGATCTCCTGGCCTCAAGTAGTCTTCCCTCCTCAGCCTCCCAAAGTGTTGGGATTATGGTATGCACCACCATGCCCAGCCTACATGTTCATTTTTCAATAACAGTGAATCTTTATCTTTCAAGGGCAGATACAGTTTTGAAAACAAAAAGTTATTTAAATTCAGGTTAGTGTATAAAGTTTATGATCAAGTTAGCTAGAACTGTTTTCTTGGGGAGGGGATAATAATAATTATAATGATAAAAGTAAATTTTTTTTTTTTTTGAGACAGAGTCTCACTTTGTTGCCCGGGCTAGAGTGAGTGCTGTGGCGTCAGCCTAGCTCACAGCAACCTCAAACTCCTGGGCTCAAGCGATCCTCCTGCCTCAGCCTCCCGAGTAGCTGGGACTACAGGCATGCGCCACCATGCCCAGCTAATTTTTTCTGTATATATTTTTAGCTGTCCATATAATTTCTTTCTATTTTTAGTAGAGACGGAGTCTTGGTCTTGCTCAGGCTGGTCTCGAACTCCTGACCTCGAGCGATCCACCTGCCGCGGCCTCCCAGAGTGCTAGGATTATAGGCGTGAGCCACCGCGCCCGGCTGATAAAAGTAAATTTTAAGATGACTAAGATAGAGTCTGATTTTCTTCAGTGTCTACCAGATTGGCTCTGAAGGCCATTTTAGAAGAGGAATTCCAAAAATATTATAAGCTGATGATGTGACAGCATCATTGAAAAAAGTAGGGTTTTAGGTCAAATATACAGTAGATAAGACTCATTGAAATGTATATATGTATTCAGAGTCATTTCTTTAAGAGTATTTTAGCAATTTAATTATTTCGTTTACATAATTCTAAATGTACTTCTACTTTTTTGGGGGGTATAAATATATACCCTTTTTTAAGAAACAATTTTTACTTAATTATGACCCATGTATGACTTTATTTTTTTATATTATCTTAAATACACATTTCAACAATATTGATATAGTTCATATACTGATATTAATATAATACATGCTCTAATCTTGTTACTTTATGAGCAG
The DNA here is from genome assembly GCF_020740605.2 of Lemur catta. Taxonomy (NCBI): domain Eukaryota; kingdom Metazoa; phylum Chordata; class Mammalia; order Primates; family Lemuridae; genus Lemur; species Lemur catta. The sequence continues at coordinate 65,233,772 of NC_059140.1, forward strand.
AGTTTGAAAGTTGCTCATGACTTGGATGATAATTCTTTTTAAATAGCGCTCCAGAAGTAGAAAAAAGGGAAAGCAGTGGTTTGCAGTGCCGATCATCTGCAGATAGGAATTTACCCAGCCCGCCTGAGAAGGTGCCTTAAACCTGTTGAAAGGTATATGAGAGCACATGGTGGCAGGAGGTGTGAGTGTCAGGAGCAGAGAGAGTGGAGAAAGGGCCAGAGATGTGAGTGGAGCAGAAGGAGGGGGGGCCTAAGGAGAGGAAGGAAGCCTAGCGGAGGGAAAGGGGTGGGCAGGGTCCCTGCAGGCTGGGCAGTGAGAGGGACTTGCCGTGATCAAGAAGATGGGACAGTGGTAAGTGGACTCTGCCCTGAGCGAGGCTGGTTGAGGAGGACGCAAGTCTCCCTGGAGATGAAACTAGCTGAGGAAGATGGAATTGATGAGAACTCCTGGCAGGGAAAATACTAGTTGAGGATAATGGGAATATTTGGAAGCCGCGTGGGGTGGGCTGGGGCTAGATTGCACGGCATGCTTAAGCAACAGCAGCTGGTTGTTACAGGGTGAGCCCGGTTAATTGTGGCACTTTTGTGGTCACAAACTTTGGGGCATGTAGGTTCAGGACCAGCACTGAGCTGCTGAGATGACAGAGGACAGGAGCGGCAGTGCCATCACTTCCCCAAAGCCACAGCCAAGCCGGCAATCAACACGGGCACAGGGAGCATCTGGGTTTGGAGGGAGGCAGTCACAGCCTGCTCAGTGTCCCACGTGTCTCCATCCGGCCTGCCAGTCAGATCCGCCCTGAGGAAAGAGGGAGGAGAGGAAGAGCCCACACGAGAAGTCTGGGGTGGACAGAAAAGAGAAGGGAAGAAGGGGATTTGAAGACAGGGGAGTAGGAAGAAGACAAAGATGCGGAGTGAGGAAACATCTAGAGAGAACAGCAGGGGGAGGGAAGGAAGGAAAAGAGAGTGAGGAAAGGCTTGGAACAAACTCTAAGGAGAGGTGGCTGGTAGAGTGAGGGCAGCAAGGGCGGCAGACATGGCTCTGTGCTCAGGGTGCTGTGAGATCCCAGAGCCACGCAGTCCCACCTGGCAAAACAGAAGTTGTGCAGCAGCTACAGATGAACCCCCAAAAGGGTAAATACAGAGCACGTGGTGAGATAGACCTCAGTTGCATCAAATATAAAGAATGGCATTTAATACAGACAGGATCCCATTTCTTCCTAGCAAAGTGTCTGTTTCAACAGCTAAGGAAGTGTTTTCTAATAATAGAGACTGTAGTCCCATTTTTTTCCCCTTTTCTTATCAGATGGCTCTTTGCTGTCATGGAAACAAGTTCCTATTTTAAAAAACCATAGTAAGACTTCACATAATTACAAACATATTAATAGAATAAACTCTAATGGAGGGGAAAAGCAGATACTTAATGAATATGTCTTTTTCAAAATTTCCCCAAAGGTTTTTCAACATGTAATAGAATAAAATGTACTTGATAATAATTTCTTGCTATCATATATTCAGCCCAATTTAATTTTCAACAATATTGAATCATAAAAATAAATTATGATGTTTTGATCTGTACTTCAGCCAATTTTCCATTGGATTTAAGTGAATCCTTTAAAAATGTAAGTAACCATAAAAAGTTTTCTAGTATGCTATCAGTATTGGAAATACCAATTTTCTGTATTTTACTCAAATTCTTATGGTTAATATAATGTAACAATGACCATAAATCACTATTTTTTGTTGTGTTTTGTTTTGTTTTTAAGTAGCTTGTTTCAAAGGGTTTACTTTGTTTGGTTGGTTGGTTGGTTGGCTTGGCTATATTTTGGCTTTGGCTTTTTGGGTTTTTTGACCTTAGACTCATCATTTTTGTTTTGAGCTCCAAGGTGACCGTTGCCCTGTTTAATCATTACCATTTTAACATTGTTAGTTTATGTCTTTGCCATGGTTTTGTCTACTCTTTCCTAGAAAACATTCCTTATAACCATAATCTCTTTCATCTCTTCCTCTAAAAATCTTCGCAATAGAAGTGGTTTAAATTCCATATCTCTCTGCCACCTGATTAGCTGTATGTCCTTGAGCAAGTTAGTTAAGTTTGAGGTTTAGTTTCATCTGTGAAATGAAGAAAATAATCCCTTCCTTACAGAGTTGTGAAGATCAGAAATAACATTTGTAAAGTGCTCAGCACACTCCCCAGCACACAGGAAGCCCTTGATAAATGGCAGCTGTTTCATATCTCTGCAATTGAACATGTCTGTCACCCCACCCCAAGTTTCTCCCAAGCAGAATTCACAAAAATATGAATATCAAATTTTTTAACATAATACTTATACTGTGCAAAACTTAACCTGTCAAAACAGAATTGTTAGGAGGTAAAATGAAAGTACGCTATTTCAGATAATGCTTTAAAATTTGAACTTTTTTTTCCTTTTCAGTTTTCTGCTTTTTTTCTTCTTGGGTAGGATACTAGCTAGTTTTTTGTGGGGTTTCTTTTCACTCAGTTATATAATGTATAATAATGCAACAATTATATTTATGTATTATGTATATGTAAGTGTGTATGTATGTATGGTGTAATTCTTCCAGTTTTATGCATACATATATTATGTACATAAATTCAAGGGTGTGTACAATCAAGTGTAAATGGGTGTGTGTGTGAGAGTGCACACCATTTATTGGCTATATCCATCACAGGCATGCTAGAGGAATTCTACCCTATCATATTATTTTTTCGTATTACTGGATTTTTAAGTTATGCCAAGTTTTTTTCCCTTTGGAATTTGAAAGTTCTGGTTCTAACAGAACTCCCTCCTGATTCCTCTTTCCTTGGGATAACACTAATCTACAACTCAGTGCTCTGTTGCTGTGGCTGCTTGTGTTAGGCCTGCAGCTGTGGGCGAGCCCAGGCCTCACTTTCAAGGCGGGGATTGTAGCAGGAGAAGGACTCCCACGGGTGCAGCAATCCACAGTGTCTGCTGCAGCCCAGAAAGAGAACTCCGGCCCTGGGTCAGCTCAGAAAATCCCTGATATTGCTCAGAGGGTTCCTTCGAGGTTAGAGGAGGGGTGCTTAAAAACAAGGCACCAATAATACCCTCTGAAAAAAAGATTAGGGACCCCAGAGAATACTATGACACTACCTTACTCTCTCAGGGGTCTCCTGGTGCAGGAACTGGTTTGAATCAAGACCTCAGACGGGCCAGGAATGGAGCACTGTGGAAGGTTTTCCCATGAAAAACTCCAGTTCCAGAACAGTACTGAGTGCTCTGCTCCCCTGGAAAAAAAAAAAACACCAGGTTTCCACTGGTAGGCCCCGTGGTCAGTCAAGTTGTGTAATGATAAGTATTAGGAAATTAAGAGCATGTCTCATTGTTGTTGAACTCGAAAATTGTACAATGTTTTAAATATTTTACTTTTTTAAAAAAATTAAAATGGAAATAAGTGGGTTTTACCATTGTTGCTGCCTGCCTTTTCTCTGTGAGGTCATGCTTTTAGGAAATTTTAATTAAATATGTATTAAAGTATAAGAATTTATTTTGGAAAACTTTGAAATTCTTCTTATGTTTTTAATTAAATTCTGCATGGTACCTGGGCAGGCTATTTAGCCTCTAAGCACATAAAAAGAAGGATTAAGTGAGCCTTGTTTTCTTTCAACATTAAGGTGAATTAAGGACATAATTTAGGTGTGAGTTGAAGACAGTCAAAGGTTCCTTCATGGTTTTGTTCAAGTTTTCTGCAAGTTTGTATCTGCAATAAGATAGGGTTACTTGTATTCAACTTTGAAAGGATGCATTGTGCAACTCAGTAACTTACACAACACCTCCCAGCCCGCTAACCCGAGAGCAGGACCACACTGATTTGATGCTGCTAAATGTCATTCCTGTGCCTCCCAATATCTGAAGCGCCTGCATTTTTACAAAAGGTTAAAATCATTGAAAAAGCTATTAAATTAACTTGTGAAATAATGGTTTTAGGCAATTCAGAGTTCTTTTAAAAATAATTAGTTATTAATGACATTTGAAAAAGCTCATCATAAACTTTATTTGAATATTTATTATATCATAGTTACAATGTAGAGTTTATGCCTTCAAGAAATATGCTATGAAATCATCTTAGGTTCCATTTGTTTCACCAGTTAAATTATTTCTATCATAAATGTAACAATGATATGAATTTAAAACTCTAGGTTTAACACTAGTTTTTTTTGTTTTTGTTTTCTGATAACATGAAACACAGTTGCATTTTACGTCTTAAACAAATGTAGGAATGGAAATAATTTAGTGGTGTGAATGAAAATGTCCTCCTGCAAATTTTATATGTCTATAAATCCTTAAAAGGAAAAGACTTTTTATATTTAAAAGATTTTTTATATTTAGTAGCTATAATAATTTTCTGTCACTTGTTTGTTCTTTTTCTAGGATTTACTAACCAGACATAAAGTGTTGGTAGCAGACTTCTTAGAACAAAATTATGACACTGTAAGTATAAATTATTTTTTAGACTTTATCTCTTTCTCCCTCCCTCTCCTTCTCTTAGATCTATGAGCAATTGCCCCTATTTTTATTGTCCACAAGAGAAATCAACCATACTGATTTGTCTATGTACCTGGAAACCAGGTCATTAGGAAACTTTATGGAAAACTGAGAATGACAGGAGGGCAGGGCCTCACCAGTTTCCCATGTCTTCCTGTTGTGCTGTGAAGCTCCAAGAAATGACTACCACCTGCTTGCTTTGATCTTGAGTTAAGAGGACCCATGTTGCCCTTCAGAGGTAACACCAAAAATATTTCTGTCTTTCAACTCCCTTCCCAAACAGTGAATCCAGCTCATCCTTTTGAGATTTGGCTGAACTGTCACTCTTCTAGGAAGCTTTCCCTAATCCCGTCCTTCCCCAAACACACACAATGTCTCTCTCCCTTCCTCCCTCCCTCCCTCCTTCTTCTCCTCCCCACTCACTTTTCACAGTGTATTATTATGGTGTATCTGTGTCTTTCTGACTGGCCCTTGAGCTCCCTGCGGGGCAGGAATCTTATCTGTAGAACACAGGGTTCATAGTACAGTGCAGACTTCAGAGTCTGCCTGCTTGCTTGGCTTCAAGACCTGGCCCTGCTTCCTCCCCATTTGTGTGAGCCTGGGCAAGTTCCTGCACCTACTGTAAGATGAAGGTAGTAATAATACCTGCCTCGTAGGGTTGTTGAGAGTAATTTCAGAAGACTGAAAAGTTTTTAGCACAGTAAACACCTAGTTTTATTATTATTACTTGTATTTGTAATACCTAACTCAGTGTCATACATTTATTGGTGTTCTATGAATGTTTAATGAATAGATCTATCCAAGAGCAGTTATACTTTTGCTGAATATATAAGCAATAGAAACAGTATAATTAAAGTAAAACATAGCACAAACTGAGAAGCAAAACTTTATAAGATTTGTTCTAGTGTTGGTTCAGATGCTCTATTTTAGTGCTGTCTGGTAGAAATATAATGCAAGCCACAAATGAGAGCCACTGTTTAACTTAAAATTTTCTAGTAAGCTATACAAAAAAACTAAAAAGAAACAGATGAAATTAATTTTAATAGTATGCATCTATTTAACCAAGAATTTAAAAATGTTATTTCAATGTACAATCAATGTAAAAAATGATTGAGCTATTTTACAGTCTTTTTTCATGCTGAGTCTTCGAAATCTGGAGTGTCGTTTACACTTACAGCACATCTCAGTTTGGACGAGCCGCATTCCAAGTGCTCAGCAGCCACGTGTGCCCCTATATGGGACAGCATAGGTCTAGGTTAGTACCCTTAGGAGTAACACTGTCTCATCCTTATCCTCACCATCACCCCAGTGGTGATAGCAGCAACAGCCGAAGTTATTTTTTGCTGAGATTTTTGGCATTTGACCTATGCTAGTTAATGTTGCTACTTTGTATCCCTATCCCCAAGCCTAGTGCCTGACACATAACCGCAGCAATGTAGTTTGCTATGTTAAAGGAGCACTTAATTATTTAGAATATTGATGCCCAAACCAGGAAGTTCTAAATGTTTATATATATGGTATGATAGTAGATTTTTTACGTCATCCATTAAAAGCAAAAGATAATTTCATGTGTATATATTTTTATAGTAGTAATAAGTAAATTAAGGTGAATATCTGCTTTATTGATTGAAATCTTTGGTATTGAATTAAATTGTATGTACTTACAAAAAGAAATGTATTTTTGATAATGACTTTATGCCTTCCCAAAAGTATGCAGTATAGGTAGAAAGTTGGGCACATAATAGGCATATGGCCAGTGAGAGCCAACAAATACTAGGAACAATCCCTAAGAAGTCTCTGAACCATTTATACCCTTGACAAAACTTGCCATATACTCCTAGATGCTGGGAAGATGTGGAATATCAGTAGTGTACTTCACATATCCAAATCATGAAAACTTAACTATAACTCTTTCATTCATAAATAAAATAAATTTTATTTTTGGTGGTTGTCCTTCAATTTAAAATTAGCAATATAATCATAAAATCAAAAGTGATTTTTATATCCTAAAGTTATCCAGAAAATATCCATGGAATCAACTGGAGTACTTTGATGTAAGTGTAAAATGTGAAGGGAGAATAATTTTTTATTGAGACATAATATTTATACATTTTTATGGGGGACATGTGATTATTTTTATACATGCATATAGTATATAATGATCAAATCAGGGTAATTAGGATATCCATCACCTCAAACATTTATTTATTTGTTCTGGGAACATTCCAGATCTTCTCTTCTAGCTATTTTGAAATGTACAATAAATTATTGTTAATTATACCCATCCTTGTATCTCTGTATCCTTTAACCAACCTCTTTATCCTCCCTTCTCACTACCCTTCCCAGCCTCTGGTAATCATCATTCTACTGCAGGGAGAATAATCAAGAATTTTTATTACCAGAGGCATCTAAAAGTTTCAAGGCTAAAAGAAAGTGGTATAATTTTGAATTTAGGAAATGAGCTATTATTACACAGTTTGGTTGTTCAGTAACTATATATGCTAGATAGAATGTTAAGGAAAGATTCATTAGATGTTATAATTATAATAAATGAAAAGAAAAGAAGGATAAGAGAACATATAGCAAACTCTGTAGCATCAACTACAAATCTTTTTTGTAGAATAAATGAGGTAAATGTGTTAGGCAATAATGCTTTCATTCAGGGATAATACACAACAATTTAAGAGCTAATAAACTCATCCTCTTTGATTCATTAAATACCTAATGATATTCTTGTGTAACTTAGTGGTTTCACAGACTCTGAGCCTACTGCATTGGCCTGAATGCTAGCTCGGAGAATTCATGTCCTCTCAAACATTTCATACTTCTTTAGTTTCGTATTTCTTTAGCAGTAGACGATGAACCTGGAGCATATGATGTATGACTCTAAAATGATGAAACTGGCAGCTTAGGGAGTCATACCTTGTACATGCATTTGCATTTCATAGTTATAATTAAAATAGATCACAAGGTCTGTCTGATAAATTTAATGATCCACAACATTCTCCTTGTGTTTCAGGACAGAATAATTAAGTCATTCATATAAAAGAGTGTAATTATTGTGACTTTAATGTGAGCTACATATTTTTATTTTTACTTTTCACTTTCTTAATTCTCTATTGGTAATTATCGTCAGCACACACAGCTTGGTCTTATCATACACTTGCACACACACCCCTCATACTCGGCTGCCTGAGGGCTGGGACTGTTTTCCACCCTCCTCACTTCTGGAATGCTCTTGCCTTCTGTCCTGGCTGTATTCGCTCCTCTCTCTTTCGTGGTCTCAGAGCATTGCCCACTCGTGGCGGGAGGTGGATGCTGAGCTTCCCTAGCTATTGGCACTCTGTGTTGAACCAAAGGGCCTAGGCCGTGACCAATGGCCACATTAGGAAACAAGAAGACCCTGTGCACCAGTGTCCCCAGCTTCTGGTGAGAGTGGAAGTGCTCACCAGAGGCCAGTGGGGATTAGCCTGGCTATAACACGGCAAAGGTTGCCTCATTCCTCACCTGTTCACACGATGAATTTGACAGTCTGATTCTTTATAGGTTGCCAAGTGAAGCCCTAAGTGTGTTTAATCATTTCCCAAATTGTTCATGGGCCCATAGCTACCAGCAATGCTACATAAACAAAATTCTTTAAAATGGCATAAAATGAGTTACTTTGCAACTTATAACAGATGTTTTATTCAAAATGATTTATAGGGAGGACTCAAAATTACTCCATTTTTCTACCCAATTTCTAATTTGCAGAACTAAAATAAAGTAAGGAAAGATGTCTCTTGTATCTCTTGACCTCCCTGTCCCCAGTATGTTCACGTGTAAGGAGTGTGGTGAAATGGTGACACCTCCCTGTGGACAGTGGTGATCAGCCTGTGGTTGAGTGCAGAGACACAAGCATGGCGGCGAGGCTGCGCGGGGCCAGAGGCTGGGAATTTACTCCTGAAGAGGACAGCGAGCGAGCCCAGCACACAGAATGCACTGCTGCTTTCACTCGCTAATACTTTTTTTTCTTTTCATTAGATCTTTGAAGACTATGAGAAATTGCTTCAGTCTGAGAATTATGTGACTAAGAGACAATCTTTAAAGGTAATATCAAATTTCTTTAAATTAGACTCCCCATAAGTTGGTATCTTGTTAGCAAATGATTGGTCTATTAGTGGATGAGTAAATACAGAAAAATTAAAATATCCTTTTTTTTTTTTTTGGTAACTTGAGAATTTTTATGCTATGACTGTACTTTATAGCAAAATAACATAAGTGTCCTGCCTCAATTTTGGGAGTAACAATATGAATAATAAGTACATGATAGAGTAGAATTTAGAATATTTTTGCTGAGAAAGAAAACCAAATCTAAGCTAACTTAAATCGAATCACAATTCTCTCCTAGGGGATATTTTATGGAAGTTAAAAGAACTTAAGAGTAAAACAAGGATGAGAATTACTGTTTATAAGAAGGAATCAGTGAGGCTCCTATAATTATTTTTCAGTCTATCTTGAAACAGAATAGGCAGAAAGAAATGATCTTATGTTTCTTACATATCTCTCTGTAAACTAGACTGGAGGCATGTTTTGCAGAGAAGAGGAGAGGAAAAGGGCAGGACAAAATATGACACATGAAATGCAAAAATTAAAGTTTCCCTCTAAGTCATAAGCACAGTAATTCATAAATTCTTAATATCTTTGAGTATAAAAACAACTTTTTACTATAAAATGGTGTCCATATAGTTGAAATGTTATGGGGCTTCTCTTTTGTGGGAAGCCTTTATCTCCCAAATATGTAACATATTTTCCTAAAGAATTTTTTTTTACCATATTTCATTGCCAGGTCCCATTCCCTGAGCATTCTGGTCAGTCCGTGTTTCACTGTAGGTTGTTTTAAAGACTTCTACCACCTAACATGACATGTTCAAATTATATTTACAGTAAAGATTCTGAATATGAAACATGGTCACTCCCTAAGAATTAAAAGAATAATGTTTTAAAAAATCAACTCTAATAAATGGACATGTGAGAAGACTACATGATTGAATATACAAAATTTTGCTTTTCTAAGAAACTGCCAGGATTATACTGAAACAGAATCTGGAAAGAGGTTAAAAGATGATGTAACTAGCTGGAAAACAAAATAAAGTCAACTCTTAATTACCCATAAACAGCTTAGTTGGATGAATTCTTGGGGAAGGAGGTATGAGGGAGGTAATAAGTAGAACATTCCATTTAATCAACAAATACATGTTCATTTTCCAGACTTATGGTGACAGCCAAGAACAGCTAGAGCTCACATTCTGTTGAGGGAGAATAGGCAATAGACAAATAGGCAAATAAATACATAATTTTCATATGGTTTTAAGTACTAAAAAGAAAAGTTAAACAGGGTGAGGGAGCAGAAAGCGATGACTGGGAGGATGGGTATGTGCATGCATATAAAACCAAATGACATTTTTAAGAATTCTGTAAGTTGATCTTTGAGCAAAGATCTAAATTTGTGAAAAATTAAAATGACTCTGGATAAGGGTATGTAAGTATGTGTGTGCGTATAAAACCAGATGACATTTGCTGTTTGAGATTATGTCTCCTATGAAAAATGCCTGTGGAAGTAACAGCAAACCCAGCAGAGTAGGCCACTTGCATCTGTGAGTGGCCTGCCCTCCCTCAGGGTCAGGGTGCCTGGAAGAGGCCATTTGTCCAAGGGGAGGTGGGCGAGCTCCTGAGGGCATGTGGGCTAGAGCTGCATCTCTGCCCTTCAGATCCTGCTCAGATATTCAAAAGAATGTTTTTGGCAGCTAATAAGATTGACTGTTTCTAGTTAAGCAATCTGTACAATATGCCAGCTTGCTAAATATCACAGTTGTATTGTCTTTGCGTGTCAGGATGATGGCATTCATAGAAGAATGCATTTTGCTTCTAAATATTGGATACAATTTCAAGCTAAGGCAATAAATTCAATCTATTTTGTACCACATTTTTTGTCAATTTACAGTGCTCATGAGCTTGCATTAGCCATGACCTGCCTTCCCCTGTGTTTGCACAGTCACTGGAGAGGTCACATTAATGGAGAGGTCAGTTTTCAGTCCGTCATTCAACACTCTTTATCGAGTTTCCACTTTGCGTAGAAACCCATACAAGGAGATCCATTTAGGAAAAAGCCCATGGTGTGCTGCTCTGGTGCTGGAGCTTGTAGTGAGGAGACCAAGTTGTGTGCAGAACTGACCTCCCGGCAAAGGCAGTGAGGACCTCAGTGCTTTGTCCCTCCACGTGCAGAAAGCTTGCTAAGAGCAGGTGAAGATAGGGACGTATCCTATTGCCATAGCCATGTGCCTAAAGAGTAGAATACTTTATTTGTGAGGGGCTCCACCAGGACAGCCAAAATGAGGGGAACTTGCCCATGTTGCAAGAAACAGTGGCCCTAGAAGGAAGGTGACAATGCTCTGAAGGGTTCGCATGTAGGAAATTGCTCATAAATTTTCCAAATCCTTCTTCTTTTCAGGGGGAGTCTTTCAGATACTGGACCAAAGTAGAGAGGGTCATATGAACTTAGGTGACTAAACCAAATTAGGAGGAAGAAAGCTGAAGGGCTTTGGGTGGTGACAAGAACTTGTGACACAATTTTTTTTTGTAATCAGCTGTCTCTAGGACCTTAGGCAAAGTCTCAAAGCTGACAGTGTGTTTTTTACCCAAGCATCTCCCTTCCAAGCCTCTTCCTGCTTTCTCTCTCTTGCTAACTTATAATCCCCCTCCTACCCACACACCCATCGCCCCCGTTCTCCTCTCAGGGTGTCTTCAGCCTCACCTTGTCCTGTTCCCCCACTAACAGTTGTGAAGTAGTTGTAGCAGAGCCTCATCATTAGAACTATTGACACTTGTTAACTAAATCAAACTAAGTTCTATAAATATTCCTGGTCATTATCTCCAGAATTTACTCTCTGAAAGGGATTGATCGATTCTAAACAAATAATTGGAACTAGGGTATGAGTAGAACTTATTCCTACCAGGATGCATTTGCATTTAAAAGTAGAAGCCTGTCAATCCAGTGAATGTGTGATGGGTACAAGATCTAATACAAATTTGAGAAGGAGCAAAGGGGAGTGAGGACTCCTTCCTCGCTACTGTTCAGCCTCCCTTCCCCTCGCACGTGGTTCTCCAGCTGTAGAGCTCGGTGCTTTGCCCAGTGACGTGGACAAAGAGCAGGCCACGTTTGTATCTGGTACGGAAACTCTCCTTTCAACTCTCCCCTTTCAGACCCTCTGTGCTCCCACCTACTTACAAATGCCTCAGCCTACTCCGGGGCATCTTTCCTGTGCTTCATTAATCCGCCCAGACGTACTATACTGGCTGCCTAAAATCCTTTACAGTTAGGTGTCTCACAAATATTTTATTTACGACATGGTACAACCGAGCACTGGTTGGACAGTGAAGAAAAAAAAAAAACACCTGACAAAAGACAGATCAATAAGTATATCTAAGAATGCAGAAAGTGTCAAAATGGTTCCTGAGGGAAGAGTTGGCTATTTTAAATGTTAGATCATAGGCAGAGATGTTGCTAAAATGGTCTTGTGTTATTCTGTTCAAGCGAACAAAACAGTGGATGACTGTGAAACAGGTTCATATTTAAACATTGAGCTCATTAAATTTTGTTTGCTTTTTTTTTTTTTTTTTGATAGAAAATTGTTGTTCTGGAGAGCTCTGCTGACCCAATTTTGCTTTTTCTTTTTGGGAATTAGATCTGCGGTAGCAGTGTATTCTATTTTGACACAACCACGTTTATATATATGGATTCTGTAATTTTTTTCATAGATGTTTCATAATTTTAGGAAACGAGAGGTTAGAGTATTGTTATAGTAAGCAACTTTGTAAGTAATAAACTGTCTTAAGTACTAGCATATTTTCTGATTCCAAAGTAGTTGCTACCTGCTGCCATTTATTAATCGTATTCTAAATTTTTCTGAACCATCTTGTAGTGCTTAATTCCTGGTGTCAATAAAAAATAATTAACAGAAAAATTCCTTTCCCTCATGTGACAGAGCTTAGGAATGTATTTATTATCTTTTTCAGAGGACTGGCATTTAATTACCAGCAAGAAAGATTATAATTCAAAAATAGCTTGGTGGAATTTTGGGGGTTTTCTTTGGCGCTGGCCAATTTCATTAAAACACTAAGTTTTTAAAAAATTTATTTCCTTTTCAAGTCATAGTCCTCTTAAAAAGAATAAAAAAATGTATTTCTACTTGATGCATTGTTTTACTATGTACTATGGTGCATATAAAATGAAAAATTTAATGAAGTAATGATTTTTTCCACTTACTTGGTACAGTATTGCATTATAGTGCTTTGTATTATTATGGAATACAGCATTTAGTCATTGTCAATATTAATTAAAACAGACTAACATTTAATGGTTAAAAGATTCAGTGTTGTTGGGTAATTTAACACAATTAGTTGTTTCAGAAAAGTTGTGATATTGTATTAGCAGAGGATAGATTAGGTAGAATTTATGTTTAGGTATCACCAGATAATAAAGATTGAAGTGACTTATCTGAACTTAACTTACAAATGTAACTTCAACAAATGTTTATTGAGAGAGTGTGTGTGTGTAAATTTTAAGGGTAAATTTTTTTAAATGAAATTTCCCTTTTGCTGAAACCTTTTAATATGCGTATATAATATACATATATACATATGGTATTTGACTCTTTCTCTCTCTCTCTCTATATATATATATCTTTAGACGTTAAGGAAGCCTCTTGTCAGCTTTACAACTGAAAAGTGGTTTTTTAAAGGTCTGAAAGCCATCCCTTTGAAATACATTTAGGAAGATAACACTCCTATTTCCTGTCACCAGGAGAATTTAACCTAGATGCCTTTCTCCAAGCTATAACCATTTGCTTGTCAGAGATAAGAGAAGTTTTATTATACTAGGGAGATAAAGGCAATTAGCTAAGAGAAATAGCTACCTCAATGGCCAGGTGAATTGAGGGTGAACAACGAAAGGCACAGAAATGGTGCTGTCACGTCCTCTCACCAGGGACAGGTCACACTTCATCTTGAGGACATATGTATGTAATAGATTATAGCTGCTTGGCTGTTAATAAATAAGGTAGAATTTTATCTGTCTTTGTAACCTCTTTTTCATAGATCATCTGCCATATTGTGCTCTGGACATGCTCATCCAGTGATAAAACTGCTTGCTTTCTGTTCTGCGTCGTGTGGAGAGCACTCTGTGTTGGTAGGACTTTTATTTCCCCAACAACATCCGTGCACCTCGCACGGTTAGGCTGGAAGGGGATTTGAAACGTGCCCTTACGGAGCTTACACTCTAAATGGGCTCACGAATAACTCTGTACTGCAAAGCAAAGCAAATTCAACCGGAGAAAAGAGGAAAAACTTTCCTAAACACAACCTCTGAGCTAGTCCTGAAAGGATGGGTAAGGTTTGGACAGGCGCAGATGAGGTGAAAGCGTTTCTCAAAGATTTGGAGCAAGGAGAGTGAAGGCGCAGAGGCGGAAGAATGAGGAAGAGCGAGGAGAGTGCAGAGGATGGGAAGCACGGAATTGGCTCTGGATCACAGAGGGCTCTGGATGCCATCGTACATGGTTTACTTTTTCCTAAACCCATGGGAATCGAGGGATTTATTTGTTTGTTTATTCATTCACTTTATAAGTGGAACTAGTAACAAATACAGCAGATTCTCAGGAAGGTGACTTTGGCATAATGCACAGAATGGGTTGGGTTGGGTGGAGAATGGAGAGACCATTCTGCGTGCTGTCGCCGCAGTCCCACTGGAAGGTGGTGAGGTTCAGTGAGAATACTGGCTGTAAAAATGGAAGGAACCTTGAGTTGTGTACTTCTTATTTGTTGAATAGATAAAAGATGCATCTTAGTTGAGGTGGTTGTGGTAGACAGCAGCCCTCAGTTTGATGTGCTTTCTCCTCCCATCAGGATTTCTGTGACCAGGTAACAGCATTGCTGTCCTGAGGCCTACAGAAAAAGTCCAGTAAATAGGACAATTGAAAACTCAATGTATCTTCTGTTTAATGTATAAAATCCTGGTAGGGTACATTTCAGCCACCTAGTTGCTAAAGCTTTAAGAATTGCTGCCATTACAGTGAGAACAAAAGTGTCTGAGATAGAGCAACACAATACATTCAGCCTTGTTGCTCGAGGGTCTTTCTTCAACTGTTCTCACTTTGGGTATTTTTATTTTGTTTTAGAGTAATGTTGCCTTTTGGGAACTATTAGTTTGTCACCAGAATATGTTTCACTTTACTTTCTTATAAAAACTTGCTGCACTTACTAAACTTTATGGATTCAGGGTCAGTAATTTTTTTCTGGCTTTACATCAGGTTTTAAAATAAAAAGCAGAGGAAAGGGAAGAGTCACTTAACAGAAACCATCTTTACAGTAGTCGGCTAGAGCACAGTTATTCAGGTAAGGGAAGTATAATTGTAGAGTTAGCTTTGTTATTCCTGTCCTACCTGAACCTATGGAACAGCACATCAGTGGGAAGCAAGATAGTGAAAGTAAACATTGAAAATAATGAATTTATTTCTGGCTAGCTTTAGGTAAACTGCAGCAATGACTGGCTAAAAAGATACATTAAGCACTGACGTTAGCAAAACTGTGAAAACTGTGTGAAAAGCTTAAAATAACTTCTTAACTACTGGATTTATGCCTGTGCTTTAGGATGCACTTAAGGACTTTCTAATTTTTCCATGACACCATTCTTACTCACTTTTATATTTCGTTTTTCAGTGAGAAGAAGTGAGATATGTTTTGAATAAGGTGACTGTGAGATTATAGCTTTGATTCTGTTTTCCTGCAGCTGCTAGGTGAACTGATCCTGGACCGCCACAACTTTGCCATCATGACTAAGTACATCAGCAAGCCAGAGAACCTGAAACTGATGATGAACCTCCTGCGGGACAAAAGTCCCAACATCCAGTTTGAAGCCTTTCATGTTTTTAAGGTAAAGTACAAGCTATGGAAATAACATTGTAGGCATTTTTTTCCAGTTTCAAATGGCGAGCTCCCTGCTTTTTACTCTTCTATGCTTATGAGAAAATGAAATTAGGCAGTCTTTCTGTTTTGCATGATTTAGATGAAATTTCAGAGTTATCTTTTTTTTTTTTTTAACTGTGTCCCAGGCTTCTTTAAGAACAAAGTGATGAGTGGTGTGGGATTAAAATCAAGAGCATCACTGAACTTCACCTTCCCCTCCAACCAGTTCACTCAAAATTCCCTGGCTCTACTTTTTATGTTCCCAATTCCTTCCTTAGTGAATGAAGAATTTAATTTCAAGAGCCCTAGTACAGACTCCAGGCTCTCCTTCCCTATAGCTCTCCTCTTCCCCTGCCTCCCACCCCCCGCTCTGCTCCTGGAAGGGCAGGCACCCCAGCTGGAATGCATGGGAGAGCCCAGAGTGGTGACAGGCAGAGGGAGAGGCTTTCCCCTCTGGAAGGAAACCAAGGAGTACAGCTGATGAAGTGAGGGCTCCCATAGCCTGGGGTGGGTACCAAAATGGGGCCCTGGGGCCAGAGGAGAGGACACTGGTCCCCTGAGAAAAGAGACCCAGCAGCCTCAGAACCCTCTCATTGTGAATAGCCACTGCTTGATCATTTGCCTTCTGGCCCGGCTACAGAACCACACCCAGACCACGTCTGTCTCAAGCCCAAGCTGCTGGGCAGTGTGGCTGACCTGCTGCAGAAACAAGGTTCTCAGTACTCGGTCTCTTTCTCTTTCGGGCTGCAGGAGGGTCTCTGCTTTGCATTTCTCCTGAAGATTTTCGTTGTTGTCAGCTTCCTCCACCCACTTCTGCAGCAGGGGCTGCAGCTTACAGGTGTTCTTGAAACTGAGTTGCAGAGTCTCAAAATGACAGGTTGTCATTTGGCCAAACACCCTCCCAAAGAGAACCCCCATGGTGAGCCCCACATCAGCCTGGGTGTATCTCAGGGTGATCCTCTTCTGCTTCAGGAGCTTGGCAAATTGCTAGAGTTCTTTCTGCAGAGCTTTGATGTCGCCAGACTCCCCAGGGTTTTGCTGTAGCTTCTCCAGCTTCATGGCGCCAGGCGGGCAGTGCAGGGCTTGGGGGAGGCCCCCTTGGAGTTGCCCTCCACCCTGGCTCCTGCCTCACCCCCAGGCTGAGAGGTCTTCAGGCCACCTTGGGGCACCAGCCCCACTCCACCCTAAGGTCCACGGCATACCATCCCCCCACAGAAATCATACTGCAGGGGGAACTGGGACATCCCCCATAACTCAGAGGCTGGCTCAAGCCCTGGCCTGATTCCTGGCCCTCTGGGAAGGCCGTGGAAGCTTAGTGAGGTCTGAAAGTCAACCTAGCCTGCTTCCAGCCCTCCTGGCCCCTTGCCCCCACCTCCTGGCAGGAGCAAGAAGGTGAAATCCAAAGCCAGAGGGGAAGGAAAGTGCCCCAAATCAGGGGCCTGGTGAAAATACCCATTTGTTTCTGAAAGGTTTGCTAACTAATCCACACCTCTAAATATTTTCACTTTTTTTACTGAGAAAATGTGTGATACTATTTCTCAGAAGTTACTAAAACAATCAGTGATTGAGCTAGACCCCCCAAACCCTGAGTTACAACCTCTAAATGCTTTGCTTTCCACAAGCACCATCTCTTGGGACCTTAAACAGGGCCTTGAAGAAACACCTGGTACCACTCACTTTATTAATGTTTTAGAAATATTATTTTTTACAGTGCATTTTGTTATGATAGAAAAGTAGCCCCTCTCACATGTTTTTCTTTCTAACATTTTTTCTTTAAGAGTATTAAAATCACTTCCTAGAAACTTTACACAATAGATTAAAAAAAGGTAGAGACGTGGGAGAATTCTAATCTGTAATTCCATCCTCCCAGCCCACTTATTATAAACAGTTTAGCACATTTTATTTTCCTGTGCACATTTGAGAGTTTTTCTACAGCTATATTCACATTGTACAAACAATTGCTATCCCAGTTTTATCACTTGATGCTATACGATAGGTAAACATTTTCATTATTGCTGTATATAGTTTTTAGAGCTAGTAGTTTTATTGGCATCATATTAATCGTTTGTCATCATGTATATTTATTCTAATATACTGAAGTAGTCCTGTGTCATTGATATTTAGGTAATTTCCATTTTTCCTACTATAAGTAATGCTGCAAAGGGAATTTTATGCATCTGACTAGCTTTTTCCATATTTAGCATTTTTTTTCTTTTTTCTTTTGTTCTTCTTCTTTTTTTTTTTTGAGACAGGGTCTTGCTCTGCTGTCCAGGGTAGAGTGCAGTGGTATCATCAAATTCACTGCAACCTCCAACTCCTGGGCTCAAGCAATCTTCCTGCCTCAGCCTCCCAAGTAGCTGAGACTACAGGCATGTGCCACCATGCCTGGCTAATTTTCTATTTTTTGTAGAGATGGACTCTTGCTGTGTTGTTCAGCCTAGTTCCAAACTCCTGGCCTCAAGGGATCCTCCTGCCTTGGCCTCCCAAAGCACTAGGATTACAGGTGTGAACTACCATAGGCAGGAGGATTATTTTCTAATAATAAATATCTAGAGTAGATATAAGAGTTCAGAGAGTTTCAGGATTTTTTGGTCTTTATAATGTGTATTCAGTGATAGAATTTATAAGTCTATAAATGGGAGACATGATAGTTTATAAGGTAATTGCTACTTTGAGAGGTAGGAAAATTTTAGTTGATCTTTCAGCCACCAGATATTTATTATCTAAAAAGCCACTAGAACAATTAAAATCCTGAATTAATTTATAAGTTCCATTCAGTTTCATTTGAAATCCCAATAGGACGTTTCCTGGAACTTGACAAGCTGATTATAAAATATTTATGGTAGAGCAATGGGCTAGGGTTATCTATGGCAGTTCTGAAGTATGAGGTGGGGGAATCCACCCTACCACAAAGTAAGACTTGATGTGGATTTCTAGTCAATAAAGACAACATTGTATTGGCTTAGAGAAAGATAACTAGAACAATAAAACAGAGTCGAGGGCCAGAAATAAACCTATGTGAATATCAAACTTGATATTTGATAGTGGAAGAATTATAAATCAGTGAAGAAAGGGTTAACTATTTAATAAACAGTTCTTGGATAATAGGTTATCTGTATAGAAAAACCTTTCCTCCACTATACGCAGAAATAAATTCTAGGTGAAGATATGCACTTGAAAAGCAAAATATTTTAACTTTTAGAAGAGAAAATAAGAGGCTGTCTTTATGATGTTGAGGTGGTAAGAATTCCTTGAAAAAGAAATAAAAATAACAAGTCATAATAGAAAATACTAATAAGTATGACTATATTAAAATTTAAAACTTCTGTTCAAAAAAGACATTATAAGCAAAGTGAAAAGACAGGATAGAATTTGACACATGTAACTGACAAATCATTAAGAATAAGACAGGCCGGGCGTGGTGGCTCACGCCTGTAATCCTAGCACTCTGGGAGGCCAAGGAGGGTGGATTGTTTGAGCTCAGGAGTTCAAGACCAGCCTGAGCAAGAGCGAGACCCCGTCTCTGCTAAAAATAGAAAGAAATTATATGGACAACTAAAAACATATATAGAAAAAATTAGCGGGGCATGGTGGCGCATGCCTGTAGTCTCAGCTACTCAGGAGGCTGAGGCAGGAGGATTGTTTGAGCCCAGGAGTTTGAGGTTGCTGTGAGCTAGGCTGACGCTACGGCACTCACTCTAGCCCGGGCAACAGAGCAAGACTCTGTCTCAAAAAAAAAAAAAAAAAAAGAATAAGACAGATCAACAGAAAAACAGGCAAAAGATAGTAGTTGGTAATTTACAGATGAGGAAACCTGACTGGCCAATAAATAGGTGAAGATGCTCATCTTACTTGTAATCATGGAAAGGACCATTAAAGTATCAATGAGATATTACTTTATGTTCTTCATATTGGCAAAAATTGTTTAAGTCTGACAATATCAAATTTTTATAAGGCTGGAGAGCAGTGGGAACTCTCGTATACCGTGTAAATTGGTACAACCACTTTGGAGAACAGTTTAGCAAAATAAAGCATTGCAAGTGTGCATACCCTTCAACTCTGAGATCCATTTCTAGGCAGTTTCCTAGAGCCATTCTTGGACATGTGCATAAAGAATCACGTTTAGTAAATCCTCACTTAACATCATTCTTAGAAACTGACTTTAAGTGAAACAATGTGCAGTAAGTCCTTGAATAGTGCCATTTTGTTATAAGGTTGATAAAGGTAAAAATTGGTTTCATTATACATCATTTTGCCTAAAGTTGCAGTTTCCAAGAACCTACTGACAATAGGTGAGGACTTACTGTACAAAGATGCCTATTGCAACGTTGTTTAAATGGTGTAAAATAGAAAAAAACAAATGAGCATCAATGGGAGACTGGGAAAATAAATTGTGCTATATTCCTACAATAGCATATAATGATGGGTTAAAATAAACAGAGTTATATGGATCAGAAACATTTTATTGAGTGGAATCAGCAAATATTAAAAAGATATAATTTACTTAAAGTTTGAAAACATGTAAAACAATACTATGTGTGGATACATACATATGCAGTTATAGTCTAAGAACATGCGTGGGGAGGACAAACACCAAATTCAAGATAGCAGTCATCTCAGGAGAGGAGTAGGGAAGAGAATGAACAGTATCATGGAACAGTGTCCAACAGTTTTAAATTATATCAGTTAATGTTTTATTAAAACATCTGAAGGCAAGTAGGACAAAAAATGTTAGATTTTGACAGAGCTGATGGTGGGAACATGAAGTCTGAATGTTATTGTCCATACTCTTCCCTGTGTTGAAATTATTTCATAAAAAGTAAACAAATGGAATGAAACACAAATAGAATGCCGTAGGACTAGAAAATGCCTACACGCTAGGAAATGATAGACCTTCTCAAGACCCTTGGACTAGAGGAAGTACAGAAGGCTGTGTACCATGTCATTCAGCTCCTACAGAACTTCAATATATTATCCTAGATGAAGATAAGCTTCATATAATTTTGTTCAAAAAAACGCAGTATTATAGAAGGATTCAGTGGGTAGCCAAATAAAAATAACTTATTTCCATCCTCTGAGAAGATCAGGATTTGGATCACCTAATCACTGAACAGAGGAGGTACATTTAAAAATAGTTCACCACTTGTTTACTTGTATGTGTGTAAATTGGCCTACCCTGTACTCCAGCTATGTTTCTTCCACTGAGTTATGAACTAAGCTGTTTACTTGCCATAAATACTTTGTTATTTAGAAAAAAGAAACAGCTGAGTCCAAGAACTTTATCACATTTCTTTATTGATAGTTTTCCCCATAAAGTACCTTCTAGAAGGTCCAGAGAATATGGGAGACAGTGCTGAAAATGTCTGTACCATATTTTTAATGGCTAATTTTCATTAGCTTGCTGGTAAGTTCAACACATGCTTCCTACTATTGATGAGCCGTAAAGAACATTTGAACTGGCCGGGCGCAGTGGCTCATGCCTGTAATCCTAGCACTCTGGGAGGCCGAGGCAGGTGGATCATTTGAGCTCAGGAGTTCACGACCAGCCTGAGCAAGAGCGAGACCCCGTCTCTACTGAAAATAGAAAGAAATTAGCTGGACAACTAAAAATATATAGAAAAAATTAGCCGGGCATGGTGGCACATGCCTGTAGTCCCAGCTACTCAGGAGGCTGAGGCAGGAGGATTGCTTGAGCCCAGGAGTTTGAAGTTGCCGTGAGCTCGGCTGATGCCATGGTACTCTAGCCCGGGCAACAAAGTGAGACTCTGTCTCAAAAAAAAAAAAAGAACATTTGAACCAACTGGGATTGGGTCCTTCTTTCTTAAACGGAAAAAAAGTTAACTCTCTGACCAGTACTAACAATATTGTGTCAAAATAATCTAAATATTTTGTTACTCAGAATTGCATTCACTTGAATAAGAATATGGTTGCCTTATTTTACACTTCCATGGAATAGGACTTTGCTTGAAGTGACTTCCTGGTCACTGTAACAGGAGCGTGTAGGCTTACAGCACGCTTCACAGATAGGAAGGCCAACAAAGCAGAAGACTAATTTCTCAATACCTTATCTGGCTCAGATCCCTCTTGGCAAAATAGAATTTGAATGAAATGAATGTCTATCTATATAAGACATAGATTTCTTTATTTTTCATAAAGAGCATTCAGGTTTAAAATGGAGAGCACAATATTTTTAGTCTGCTAAACTAAAAATATTTGAGTTGTGGTGGTGATATTTGCCTTCCTCTCACCATGCCTGAGAACTCCATAAATCACATTTCTGAGACATGTTATGTAAACTAAGGGATGCAGGCAATAAGACTGCATTCTAAAAAAAGAAGTCATGGGTAGTTTCATTTGTTGAATTTGTTTTGGGGTGGTTTGAAAATTGCATTTTCTTTTTAAAAATGGGGACAGCAGAGAGGGAACTGAAAAAAACTCTATACTGGGCATAATATTCAAAAGATTTGGTTCCCGATACCTTAAATTAGAGGTGCTTTCCTTATGACCAGTGTGGTTCATCTCAAGCCTTGACGAGGGCCCAGCAGTGTCCTGGCTGCCCCACGGGAATCATGCACTAGTGGTTGCCTCTAGTCACCAACTACCTGTAGAGGCAGCAGAGTTCAGGAGCCATAAAACATAATAACAATAATATAAAATAAGAGAAAATTTAAAACTTGAAAACAAACATTTTTTTTAGGTTTATGGTACAGTGTATGGATTCAATGGATGGATTTGAACCAAATTCCAGTATATTTCATATCCATTTGAGATTGAAACATAAGCTTAGTTTGTCCATTATATTTAATCTTTTTTTAAGAAAGACTGTTATAAGATTGTTATATTAAAAAAAAAGAAAGCCTTTTATGAGTAATTTACATAGTTACCACAAAATGCCAGACAATTTTTAGCTAAAATTTCACAGCAACTCCGTTGTAAACAAATGGTAACCAGAGGAGCCACGTTTTGGCTCCAGTATGTGATTTCCTAACATACTAATAGGTATTATATGAACACCAGGCATTTTGTGTAACAATGTAAACAAGCCTGGGATACTTTTTTATTTTAATACAAATAACAATTTTAGGTTATTATAAAATTCACATAACATCAAATTCAGCATTTTAACCATTTTAAAGTGTACGATTCAGTGACATTTAGTATATTTACATGTTGTGCAACCATCACCAATATCAGTTCCAGAACATTTTCATCACCTCAAAAGGAAACCCTGTGCTCATTAAGCAAGCACTCCCCATTTTCCCTTGCACCCCTCCCCTGGCAACCACTAACCTGCTTTCTGTCTCTATGGATCTGCCTATTCTGGGTATTTCATATAAATGGAATCATATAATATGTGGCCTTCTGGGTCTGGTTTCTTTTATTAGTATAATATTTTCAAGGTGCATGCATGTTGTGGTATGATGCATCACTACTTCATTCCTTTAATGTCCAAATAATAATATTCCGTTGCACGGATATACCACAATTTGTTTATCCAGCCATCAGATGATGGACGTTTGGGTTGTTTCCACGTTTTGGCTATTGTAAGTAGTGCAGCTATGCATATTAGCTTATAAGTTTTTGTTTGAACAAATGTTTTACATTTCTAGGAATGGAATTGCTCAGTCATATGGTAATTCAGTGTTTAACTTATTGAGGAACAGCGAGTTTTCCACAGAGGCTGAGCCATTTTACATTCCCCCCAGCAATGTGCAAGGTTCTAATTTCTCCCCATCTTTGCAACACTTGTCATTATCAAGTGTTTTGTTTCTTTTTCTTCAGCCATCCTAGTGGGTGTGAAGTGGTATCTCATTGTGGTTTTGATTTGCATTTCCCTAATGACTAACGATTTTGAGGATTTTTTCATGTGCTTATTGGCCATTTGTATAACTTCTTTGGAGGAATGTCCGTTCAAGTCCTTTGCCCCTTTTTAAAATGAGTTTGCTTGGTGTTTTGATGTTGAGTTGTAATAGTTCTTTACATATCCTAGATACAAGACACTGATTCGGTATGTGATTTGTAAGTGTTTTCTCCCATTCTGTGTTTTCTTTTCACTTTCTTGATAGTGTCCTTTGATACACAAAAGTTTTAACTTTTGATGAACTTCAGTGTATCTGTTTTTTCTTTTGTTGCTTGTGTTTTTGGTGTCATATCTAAGAAACCATTGCCAAATCCAAGATCATGAAGATGTACACCATATTTTCCTCTGAAAGTTTTATTAGCCATTATGTTTAGGTCTTTGATTGAATTTGAGTTAATTTTTATTTGCCGTGTAAGATAAGGACTCAACTTCATTCTTTTGCATATGGATATCCAGTTGTCCCATATTGAATGTTTTTATCATGAAATGGTATTAGATTTTGTCAAATCCTTTTTCTGTATCAATTAAGAAGATTGTGTGGTTTTCCTGCATTCGATTAGTGTGGTAGACTCGTGTTAGGTTTCTAGGGCTGCCATAACAAAGTACCACAGACTGAGTGGCTTAAAACAACAGAAATTTATTCTCTTTCAGTTCTGGAAGCCAGAAGTCCAAAATCAAGGTATCAGTAGGGTTGGGTTTTTTTTTTTACTTTTTAAACTTTTTTTGTTATAAACTAAGGCACAAACAAACCCACATTAGCCTGCCTAGGCCTACACAGGGTCAGGGTCATCAATATCACTGTCTTCCGCCTCCACATCTTGTGCCACTGGAAGGTCTTCAGGGGCAAAAACACACATGGAGCTGTCATCTCCTGTGATAAGGATGCCTTCCTGATACCTCCTGAAGGACCCGCCTGGGGCTGTTTTACAGTTAACTTTTTTTATAGAAGTAGGAGTACACTATAATAACAATAAACAGTATAGTCTAGTAAATACATAAACCAGTAACACAGTGTTTATTGCCACCACCAAGTATTATGTGCTGCACATAATTGCATGCGCTAGACTTAGCCACGACTGGACGTACACACGACTGGCAGCACAGTGGGTCAGTTTACACCAGCGTCACCACAAACACGTGATGTGTTGCACTGCAGTGGCACAACGGCCACAACATTACTAGTCGATGGAAAATTTTCAGCTCCATTATAATCTTATGGGACCACCGTCTCATGTGTGGTCTGTCATTGACTGAAGTGTTATGTGGCACGTGGCCGTATTGATCCTCAATGAGCAGTAGAGCCAGGGGCTTTCTGTATATTAATACATGAGCCACGCACAAAACGTGAGCAGCGTCGTGGGGTCCCTGGTCTGTGCTCCTGTCCTAGGTATTTGTTTCTTTTTGTTTCAGGTGTTTGTGGCCAGTCCTCACAAGACACAGCCTATTGTGGAGATTCTGTTAAAAAATCAGCCCAAACTGATTGAGTTTCTGAGCAGCTTCCAAAAAGAAAGGACAGATGATGAGCAGTTCGCTGATGAGAAGAACTACTTGATTAAACAGATCAGAGACTTGAAGAAAACAGCCCCTTGAAGATCTCACCGTTTCCTGCCACGGTCATTTGTCTCATTTGTCCAGTTTGTACAATACGTGTCGTTTCAAAAAGTCGTCATTCTGGGGAAGGTTTTGGAGGGCCCTATTTTTTCTCAATCAGTTGTTCAGGATAGATGGAATATAAACATTCAAATGGAAAAAAATTAACCTAGAATAATATATTCGTTTAGTCTGTGATTATTTATGTGAAATCAGAGCCTTTGTATTAGATGTTGATAAAAGCAGTTATAATGTGCAGGTGCAAGCTCTTGGTCACCATGAGCCACCAAGGAAGAGCTCAGATGATGGGCACCACCGAGTCCTCGGGGGAGAACTGGGAAGGGGCCAGGGTACCGAAGTGCTGTGCCCATCTGTAGGTAAACAGATTGCTTAAGGCACTGAAAGATCCCAGAAGATAAGATTATTGTTTTCAGTATCCTTTTGTCCCTGCCTGCTATCTCTGGACTATTAGTGGGTCTGTACCTGCTGGGGAGACATTGCCCACCACCCAGCCCGGCCTCCTCTGCTCACCCATGCCCCACGCCTGTCCCAGCGCAGCTGTTCAGCCACACCGGGTTAGCATGGGAGCAACTGAGTCGGAACAGGATGGATCAACAAGGGTCACGGGACATAGAGCACCCATGGGTGTGTCCTGCTTACTGGACAGCTGCCAACAGATGGTTCTAGATAGAGTCACTGCTATTCCATGTTGACTTCTAGAGGGTCAGTGAATGTCTGAATATTTCATTCATAATTGTCATCACAGGAAGAATGCTCTGTGCTGAACGTGTGTTTTAGGGTGGGAATCGTTAAGTGGGATGCCAGCGGGCACAAAGCCATGGGTCCAAAGGGTCTCTTGGTAGGAGAAGTTTATCAATAGGAGGACCTCACCCTTGGAAGGGGAAATGATTAAATGAATGAAAAAATTCTCATATCACTAAAAATTTTTTTTTTTCAGTTTATTTTCTACTGTCATTCTATAACTGCCCATCAAAGCCTTCAGTGAAAAGGTAGAAAACCTGCAAAATGTTGGTCTCAGACATTCGCTTGCATACTAGGATGCCTAAGGAGTTAATCTGTGTTCCTTCAAAAAAGGACATGGAACCAAAAAACTTTTAAAGGGCCATGGTTTGTTTTCAAACATCATGCATATAAAATGGAATTTTAAAGCTATATTTTACAAGACAGTAAAGGTACAATTGCTAACCTGTATTTTTTATAATTCCATTTCTAAATCTTGAGTTGTTGACTTCCAGAGGAACCTTTGCTTTTTACAGTAGTACTTTGGGTGTTGCATTCTTTTGCTTCAGCCACGTACTTCTCTGCCCACAGAGGGGAAGAGAAATGTATTGTCCAGGATCAGTGCTCTTTGTAGATTTTGTACCAGAAGAATTACCTAGCAGGGCGTCACCCTTCTTGGCTAGGGTGCAGGTGTGTGTTTCTTCCCTGTGCAACGTGGAATCCTGAGACAAGGGGCATGGGACCCACCACACCTCCTCGTAGCAGCTCTGGCCAACGCCAGCGTGGAAGGACCAGCCGGCAGCCCCTGCTGGCCTGTGCACTGCTCTTAGTCACGGAAGTCAGATTATTTTTATATTAATCACATTCTCTGACATTCCAGAGTCCCTTAGAATCTGACTTTTCTGGTTTTGCTTATTTGATTAAAAGAGATGAGTGTAAATATAAAAAAATGAAGGTGAAATAACCATTGGAAATTTATTTGGTTGCTTAATCCTGTTCTACAACATCATGGACATATGTTTTCAATTGGAAAGCAAGGCCCTATTACAATTCTTTTTTGGTAAAGAAAACCTATTTTATCTCCCTTGGGCTTGAATTATCTCTTTCCTAGCAACCCATTATCCCAGCTCAGTGCTTGTCAAACAGAAAACTAGAGTCTTGGGTTTTGTTGTGATATGAATTTGTAAATTATTAATGCGAAAGAGGGAGCAGGAAGTTCACAGTCAAAATATGTTTGCACAGAGTTCACTGTAAATATTGTGAGAATTGAATTTTGAAAAGGTCATATTTAATAAGCTATTTCAAAAGCACACGTTTAAATAAAGACTGACTAAATAAAAGGAACCACACACTCCTTTGTTGGTTTCATGCCTCTGCATGTCATGTGGCTGTGTTATTGTCACAGCTCCAGCCAGGGACAGCCCTGGGCTGGAGGGCACTAAAGCTGCACCGAGACCCCAGCACTGCCCATGAGCTCCAGCCACCCTGTCCACGTCCCGCCATGGTGACTGCCACTGCCTGCTGGGCGCTCAATCTACACATCCCACTAGTGACCTCCCCACAGATGGGAGTCATTCCCGTTTTATATTTGAGGACATTGAAGTTCTGAGCAGTTTAACAATCCCAGACCTAGCATGGGATACCCTAGACACAAGTCCATGGTGGCCTGAGGCCAAATTCCTGTTCTCTTTCCCTCCTTCATCCTCAAGGCTGTGAGCTAGGGATGGTCCAGGGTGTCGGGAACCACGTGGGACTCCCCCACTGCTCCCTGTGAAGGCCCTAGCGTGAGGCCAGCCGGCACAGAGATCATAATGTTCTTGGCGGAGCTGCCGGCTGGAGCCAGGCGTCTGCTTGGCCAAGTGTTAGGATTACTCTTAGAGAAAGACTCGGGAGCACACGCCCCTTGTAAATGTTCTGGACTCCCAGCCTCATGGGTTCCCATCCATGGCTGGCTCTGGGACACCAGTCAGGATGCCCAGGGACGCGCTGCGAGCTTTCCGCAGCCCCCATCACTAGCCGCACTGGTTTGTCTGCCTGTGTTTCCCCTGAGACGCAGCTGCTGCAAGCCATAGTGCATTCTGGAAACTACACAGGACCTGAGAGTGATTGTAATAAGGTGGAGGCAAATGAAATTTTAAAATTCCTAGAATTTTTTTTTTTTTTTTTTTTGAGACAGAGTCTCGCTCTGTTGCCTGGGCTAGAGTGAGTGCCGTGGCGTCAGCCTAGCTCACAGCAACCTCAAACTCCTGGGCTCAAGCAATCCTTCTGCCTCAGCCTCCCAAGTAGCTGGGACTACAGGCATGCGCCACCATGCCAGGCTAATTTTTTCTATATATTTTTAGTTGTCCAGCTAATTTCTTTCTATTTTTTCAGTAGAGACAGGGTCTCGCTCTTGCTCAGGCTGGTCTCGAACTCCTGAGTTCAAATGATCCACGCACCTTGGCCTCCCAGAGTGCTAGGATTACAGGCATGAGCCACCGCGCCCGGCCCCTAGAATTGTTTTTAATGTGAAAAGATAGTTGTTTTGAAATAGATGTACAGATCTTCCTAGTCTCTTATATTAGAGGAAATTAAGATTTTGTGTTTTTTACTTGTTTTATCATTTTATCCAAACGAATATTGTTACTTATGGTATGAATGATCATCTTTTCATGGATTGTTCTTCCCAAAAGATTTTGGGTAATCTGGTGAGGGTGCACCAGGTGGGATAAGATCCGAAACATACTAAAAGGGTGACCTGGAAAAGCCAGACCTGGTCTGCCTAAGAAGATAGAAAAGATTGAAGATGGATGTGAACAAGGTTGTGATTTTGTTTTGGAAACACGGGAAGTGCTGCTACGTAGCTGCCGTAACTAAAGCAGAGCAAACAACCGAGCGCTCAGCCTGGTGGGCACCAAGCCGGGCATCTCACCCAGGTCGCCGCAGGACGGAGGAGCGCTGAGCCACAGAAAGGGTGAGTAACGTGCTCCGGATCAGACAGCCAGCTGCGGAGCCAGGGCTGACCCCGAAGTCCGTAGCTTTGGAAACAAGACTGCGAGGCCAGGCCAGGCCTGCCCTTCAGCTCTCCAGCCCCAGGGCAGACACTTCATTTCCTCACAGGCCCCCTTGCAACAGGGAATCCTGGATGCCAGTGCTGAAAGGATGACTCAGCCGAAAGATTTTGCAAGCTAGATTCATTCAAAGGCTGTCACTGTACCCCTCTGGGTTGCCTGAAGTTTGGAAGATCAAATTAGACCCCTGTGTAGGGTAGGGGCATTCGATCTTGGATTTCTCTATCATTTTAAGCAATCCCTTTACTGGACATAGGCATTGATTTCAGACTGCACCTCCTCCCCTGCCTTTGTTTTCTTGGTTTGGTTTTTTTAGTTGGACGTAATATTAACTTAGATTTCCCAATAGGAGCGGTTGCTGCCCAGCCATTCACTTCCCCAGTGGCCCAGAGCCACAGGGGTGCTGAGAGGCTGCAATTTGTGATGAGTGTACATCCCACACCTGCCGGGGGTCGCCACCTCCCTCATTGCTCCCCCAGAGAGAAGGATGTACAAGTACAGTACCCTAAAAGCCACCATCAAAACATGAAAAGTCACAACCCCTTTACCATCAGTTAATGCAATATAGATGTGATGTAATCACTTCAGTGAGAACCATCTATGTTACTATAAAACACTGTGATCATAGGGTCCTTTGGGAGAACATGTGGCGATATACATAATAGTTTATCGTTGGCTGGGCGTGGTGGCTCACACCTGTAATTCTAGCACTCTGGGAGGCCGAGGCAGGAGGATCGCTCGAGGTCAGGAGTTGAAGACCAGCCTGAGCAAGAGCGAGACCCTGTCTCTACTAAAAAAATAGAAAGAAATGATCTGGACAGCTAAAAATATGTATAGAAAAAATTAGCCGGGCATGGTGGTGCATGCGTGTAGTCCCAGCTACTCGGGAGGCTGAGGCAGGAGGATCGCTTGAGCCCAGGAGTTTGAGGTTGCTGTGAGCTAGGCTGATGCCACGGCACTCACTCTAGCCGGGCAACAAAGCGAGACTCTGTCTCAAAAATAAATAAATAAATAAATAGTTTATCATTTAGGGAAGGGTGGAAAAATAAGACCACTTGGATTTAGTTCTGAAATTTAAAGCTTTAAAGTAGCCAAAATATTTGTTCAAGTACTCGTGTGTTCATACACTTAATGTCTGTTGAACTCACTCTCTGCGCTGGTTAGGGATCCATCTCCGGGATCCATCTGTCCTCGGGAAAGGACCACGGAGTGATACCCGGGTGACCCCGCGTGGTCGCAGGAACTGGGGGGTCCACAGCCTTTGTAAGTCGGTCCCCTGCGGCTGACAGGGGGCTGAGCCAGCAGGCAAAGGAGGACAGGCTGGAAGGACGAGCCCGGCGGGAAGAGCCGACCCCACGCCTTCTCCGCCTGCGAGGACGCGGTGACCCCGCACTGGGAGAATCCGGTGGACCCGGCGCAGGAAGCCGGGGAGTCCCGACAGTAAGGGGGACCGGAGGCCTGCGGCCACTCTGGCCAGCTGCGACCACGCCGGCCCCACCCTACGTCCCCTCGCAGACGTGACTTGCTCTCGAGACCAACCCTAACTCCCTACCTGCAGGGGAAGGCATCCCGGAAACGCGTCCAGCCCAGCTGAGCTGACGCTCCCCAGAGCCACTGCGCGTGGGGCTGCCCGCGGGTCCTCCATGGTCCTTTACTGTCTGGGGGACCGCGGGCCCCTTTTCCTTTGAAATGACATCGACCCTTTGTCATTTGGAGGTTCTTGCTGAGTAAATGGAACGACGCGGACTCTGGGGACGGCCACACCCGGACTGAAATCCACTGCTGGCTGTTTGACCTTGAGAATGTCTGGATGACCTTGAGAATGTCTGGAAAACGGGAAAAGAGGACCTGCCTCACGGGATTCTTGTGGGAATCGACGAGGGAAAGAAAGCACGTACCGTGGCGGCTCGGAGTGGACCTGATCCCACTGTCGCAGGGCGTGGCCACGGCCCCGCGCGCCTAGGGGAGAGCATGTGCAGAAGGGCCGGGCGGGAGCCTTGAATGCAGAGCCAAAGGTGTAACGCCGCCACTAAGGGAGCTGGCCAAGGTTGTACAGGGAAGTGGTGAACACCTGCCTGTCTGGAGCCGGTCTTTGAGTAGGGAGCGATGTAGGAGGGGGTGCAAGATGATGAGGATGATGTCAGGCCCTGTTCTAGATGTTTTAGGAATATTAAAGTCAGTTCTCAGAACCACTCTTTGAGGTGTATAATGTTATTATCCTGTCAACCGAAGTAGCAATCAGAGAGAGGTTCTCCAAAAGAAAATGATGTTTATTTAGGAACAGGGCATTGCAACGGGAATGCCAGTATTATACTAAACTATGTGTGTATTCAGGGAGGTAAAGGAAGATGATGGTTTTTAAAGGAAAAATAAGGAGGATCACATAATTGTTTTAAAGTAACTATCCTTGGCAGGGCACAGTGGCTCACGCCTGTAATCCTAGCACTCTGGGAGGCCGAGGCAGGAGGATCACTCGAGGTCAGGAGTTCGAGACCAGCCTGAGCAAGAGCGAGACTCCGTCTCTACTAAAAAAATAGAAAGCAATGATCTGGACAGCTAAAAATATACATAGAAAAATAGCTGGGCATGGTGGCGCATGCCTGTAGTCCCAGCTACTCAGGAGGCTGAGGCAGGAGGATCGCTTGAACCCAGGAGTTTGAGGTTGCTGTGAGCTAGGCTGACGCCACGCCACTCACTCTAGCCTGGGCAACAGAGGGAGACTCTGTCTCAAAAAAAAAAAAAAAAGTACCACTGGGACAAAGTAGTGGTTGACCTCTAGGCCAGGGCATCGCTGTGTCACCCCAGCCAGGAGTACCCCGGCATCAGGGACAGACGATGCTTGTATAATCCCAGGACTCTCGGGGGGAAAGGGGCGAGGCCCTAACTGCAGCCTTGCTCCTTCTGTGGGGAAAAAGGCCTCTGCCCTTTCTCCAGGCACTGAGCGTGACATTCACATGGCTGTGACCTGGCCTGCCTGGATGAATGAGCCTCTGTGCTGCTGAGGGTGTGGGAGGAAGGAGGTGGGCGTGCCCACAGCTGCCCCGCGGCATCTGGCAGCACCAGGCGTGCCCTTCACCTTGACCAGGGACCGTTTCCAAGCAGAGTGGCTTTGTTCAGTTGTCGATTTACTGTGCCCTTCTGAATCCAGGCACAGCACGTTACCTGCAGCCAGGGAACAGGCACCTGGATGAGTCGTCCAGGGCATGGGAAGCACAACAGGTCCGCTCACACCGTCACTGTTAGGGGAGGCTCAGAACCTGGCCCTGGCCTCTCGTGGCACTGGGGCCAGGCTCTCCCAGCAGACCCAACTCCTCCTCAGCCTGGCTGCAGTCCCCTCCCTAGCAAGGGCCTGGGAGAGGAGCTCCTCTCTGGGGGCCCCCAGCAGCCCACGAACCTCACCGCCCCGGGTCCTGCCTCCTGGGCCTTCTGGAGCCCGGCACGCTGCCCCGCACATCCCCGCTCCTCGCGGGGCTTCCTGGCCGTGCCCTGTGGCGGGCGGGTGGCGCCCAGCTCTGCGGCTCCGGGAGGACCCCGGGAGTCCAAGCCCACTCGCAAGCGGGCAAGGGACGCGTGACTCCCGGCCCTCGCGACACCCGCCGGCGGCAAACCCAGAAGCCGCGTGAGTCTTCTCTTTGCCTCCCACCTGCAGCCGACCGTGGGCACTTCGGCGACACAGGCCACGCGCGAGCAGCTCTGCGTGCGCACCAGGCTGCACCCGTCCCCGCGCAAGTCCCAAGTGATCTTTCCATGGGTCAGACCCGGACACCGTTCTCCGCCCCCCCAAGCCCTCCACTGGCCTCCTCACACTCAGACCCGAACCCAAAGCCCCGACCACGGTCCTCAAAGCCCGCAGCATGTGGCTCCACCGTCCCGCGCCCAGTGGGGCCTCAGTCGCCACCGAAGGGCCGCGCCCCGCCAAGGACCCACGTCCTGCACCCGCTGCTGCTGCTTCTCGCCCTTCCTGTGTCAGCTAAAATGCCCCTCCCGGGCTCCCCGGACCCGCGCAGGGGCCGCCACCCGCCGGGTGCGGGGCAGGGTCTTTCTCCATGAACAAATGCTCTACTGGTATTTTTGAGCGAACACGTGACTCATTCTTTATGAATGACAATTTCTCTTGCGTCTTTCTCTCCATCGCATCTCCCAGCTTCACCCTGCGGCCTCCCTCCCGCGCCCCCCACGCCTGCCAATCAATCATCTCCCACCACCCCACCCTCTGTCTTAAAATCCCCTATAGCTCCCCATTGCTCCTCAGCAGTGCTCCCAAGGCCCTTGGTGGTTTCGCTCCTCCCTCTCCTTGCGGCCCATGCTACAACCGCCTGCTGTCCCCAATGTGCCCACTTTCCTTCTGCGCCCCTCCACCCCACCGCACTCCTGATTCCAAATCCCCCCGAATCCAGCAATGCTCAAATTCTAATTTCACTTTGAAGCAGCATCTGCATCAATTTCTGGGTCATGCAGCCCTCTGGTGGCTAAAACAAATATTTTTCCTGTTGGGCTCTTTCTAATTCAACATTAGTGACTTGGATGGGACGGAAGCACCGCTGATCAACTGACTGAGTGACTTGAGTCTGACAGGGATGCCTGATCGGTGGATAGAACAAAACTAACAAGGAGAGGGGCAGGCTGCAGTGCCGGGCTGCATCTAACCCAGGTTGGATTTAGCAAGGGCATGTGTCAAGTCCTCTGCCCCAGCCTGGGTGCTCAGACAAGGATTTCTGGAGCCCCAGCTGCCCTCTAAATAGCTTCTTGTCTGGAGCCCTGGCCACTCTGTCCCCCACACCGGTCTTTCCCCTACTCCATCATTCCCTGCAGAAAAGCAGCAGCACCCCGGGGGGTGGGGGGCTGTCGAGGGGACACAACTGCAACTGGGAAGAGTCACAGGTTGGGGACAGTTGGCAGCACTCTGGTGGCGCTTGAGATCATGGGAGGGGATGGGGTCCCCGGAGAGAGGGATACAACACAGGAGGCAGGGAGGGCACGGGAGAGGCCCTGGGAGGAGGGGAGAGAGGAGAAGCACAGAAACAGGCTGGGGCCAACGATACCCCCAAGAGGGTGATGTCATGAAAGCCAAAGGAGCGTCTCAGAAGTACAGGCTGATCCAGCCACGGATGGCAGTAGGGACAGTAGGGTTTGCCACTAGGAGTGGAACGCACTTTCCCCTGGCAGCATGGGTGGGAAGACAGTTGGGGTTCCTGGAATAATGACAGATGAGGGTATTGAGAAAAGTAGTACAGGCTTCAGGTACCGTGGGGAAAGGAACCCCCGGGTGCAGGGAAGTCTGTGTTTTTGGAAAGTTTGGGAAATGCATTGTTTAGCAACCGCTGCATAACAAGTCCCCTGAAATGCAATAACTTAAATAAAGCCAATGGTTGTTCTCACAAGTCTGCAGGTTGGCTTGGGGTCACCTGATCCAGGCTGGGCTGGCCGGGGTGGCTCTGCTCCCTGTGTCTGGTGATGGCAGAATCACAAAAGAGCGAGTGGAAGCCCTCAGGCTTCTCCAGGCCTAATGTCAGAACCGGCACAAGGACATTTCCAAGCCAAAGTCTAGGGTGGGGAAATCCACTCCACCTGTTGCTGGGAGGGACTCATAGAGCCATTTGGTAAAGGGTGAAAAATGGGCCATTAGTGCCTTCTGCCATGGGAGCCAAGCAGAGGTGCAGATGGAAAGAAGACACTGGGGAGGGAGAGGCTGGACAAAATGTGTGAATATTGGGAAAATGGTGAAAAGCGTTGCATTTGGAACACAAGGAGCAGGTTCGTGTGCTGGTGCTCATAGTTACTAGCAGAGCAGCCTTGGCTACATTGTTTAACCTGAGACTCCGTTTCATTACCTGGAAAGTGGAAATGGTAATCCTACTTCATGGTGTGAAAATTAAATGCGGTACCGTAAGAAGCGCTTCACTGTAAAATGCAAACCTATCTATAACGACACAGTAAGTTTCCAGGAGAGGTGGGAGGCTGTCATGGGACCTTGGGAACACAATGCTACTTTCAAGTCCTGGAGGGCATTCATGAGGCAGAGGGCGGACACAAAGAGGTCTGTGTTATAGACCAAGGACTCATGATAGAAATGCGGGCAGTGGCGGGGGAGGAGTTTGTTCCATAAAAATAACATTTTAATAATGAGGACTGTCCAAATGTGGCTTTAGGAGGTGGTGATTTCTTGGTCACTGCAGGTGCTGGAGCAGACCCTGGGTGACTGTTCTCTTTGGAGGAGGGTTGAACAGGAGATGCAGCCCCCACGGTGGTTGGGTTGATCAGTGGCGCTCAACCAAGGGCAGCCCCTCATCCCAGCCCCCAGGACGCATTCTGCTGTCAAAATTTCTGGGTGGCTCAAATGGCATTTGGTGGGCGTGGGCCAGGGATGCTACACCTCTGGCAATGCTCAGGCCAGCCCTAAACAATGGAAAATGATCACACTCAAAATGCGAACAGTGCTCCTGTGGACAAACACTGCACTAGGTGGATTCAGAGTTCTAATCTTTGGAGAAACGCATGTCCAGTTTTTAGCAAATGTAACCAGCACCCCGCCACCCCCCCACACACCTTTTTTGCCAACACTTCATTGCCTTTACTGAAAAAGTATTTGACTTCAGAAAAATCTTAGATATGATTAAACAAGAAAAGTCACAATGGCAAAACATTATGGTCCATTTAAATAGTAAAATTGTACTCAAAGTTTTATAAAACAGTCACAAAAACACATGATGATTGGGTAATGGGCTATCAAAAGGTTGTCAGGTACATAAACCATTGACTATTCTAGCACGTAAAAAGAGCTATTTACCCTGTTGGAGGCACCATGTTAGCTGGGAAGTAGGGGTCTTGAGGCTAGAACTTTGCTCAGGGGCCAGGACAAGTGGCCCCTCTCAGTGGCATTAACCTCAGTGGTCTGCTCAGTCCCTGTGGTGGGCCATTACTGTCGTGGTCCCCAGGGAACTACACCTCCTGGCTTCATGCCCTGAGCAAGCCCCTCCACATGGACTCTGGGTGTGGCCTACAGCTGCCATTGGCCAATGAGCCGTTAGCCAGTGTGATGCAAGGGGGACGGGGTGTGGGGACGGTGGACACTGGGCTTGTCCTCTCGTAGCACTCACTTCCAGAGTCCTGAGCCACCAAGTTAAGAGGTCTGACCCCCCTGCTGGAGAGACCCGGCCAGCCCCCAGCTGTTTCAGCCATTCAAGCTGAGCACCAGAAACCTGAATGAAGCCTCTTGGATGGTCCAGCCTCCATGAGCCAGTACCTAGTGGGGCACAGCTGAACCCCACCCTCAGCTGACCCCCCCAGTGCACACAGTCATGAGTGGCCCCAGCCAGCACCACAGGGAGCTGAGCTGCCCAGCTGAGTCCTATCCAAACTCCTGGCACACAGAATCATGAAAATAAAAGAGTTGCTGTCTTGGGCCACTAAGTTTTGGGGGGTACTTTGTCATGCAGCAATAGATAACTGAAATTGTCCCCCCTTTGCCCCTCCGTGGAAACTTATGCTTTTTTGGTAAAATAAACACTTCTTTACATCAGCACTCCAACCAGCATATGTGTGCTTCATCAGATTACACTAAAGCCTGTTCAGCTCAGCAGAAAGTGTCCTTTCATAAGCCATTTCAGCATCCAAGGGAACTAGGAGTGGTGAAATTCCTGGTCAACAGAAACTCATGTTTGAGAGAACTCTTTGCATTTTTAATGTCATTGTTCTCTCCTTCCAGAGGTTTCCAAAATATTTCCTGCTTAAGCATGTAGGATTTTTTTAAAAAAACCCAAACCAGGCCGGGCATGGTGGCTCATGCCTGTAATCCTAGCACTCTGGGAGGCTGAGGCTTGAGCAAGAGTGAGACCGCATCGCCACTAAAAATAGAAAAATTAGCTGGGCATGGTGGTGCACACCTGTAGTCCCAGCTACTTGGGAGGCTGAGGCAGGAGGATCGCTTGAGCCCAGGAGTTTGAGGTTGCTGTGAGCTATGATGATGCCACTGCACTCTAGCCTGGGAGACAGAGCAAGACTCTGCCTCAAAAACAAAAAACCAAAAAACTCCTGCAAAACCTAAACCAGTACAACTTTCTGGATCCACTGAGTACAGCCTGTGGTGACTTCATGATTATAACAGTAGCTGACATCTGTTTGAAGTGGAGTGATGGGTGCCTGTTTTTGTTGGGAGACCAGTTCTCTTCACTGTAGCTCTCTCTCATTCATTTTCGTGAATATCTGATGTCTGTCCATCTCCCCAACTGGACTCTAAGCTCCACCAGGGCAGGGTTTGTGTCTGGGTTCGTTCACCACTGGATGCGCCCCCCCTCAGAGTGCCCGGCTCACGGTTTGTTAAGGGGTCGTGGCAGTGCAAATATAGACCCCAGCACACCGCTGCTGGTCATCATCGTGGATGAAACCAAGTTGGCCAGAGTTAGGATCTGCTATGCAGAAACCTCACGGCACGTCAGTTTCCCTTTCTTGGCACTTAACAGCATCACGCACAGCAGCACTTGCGAATCTTCTGGCGTAGCTCGTCTTGTTTTGTTTTTTAAACCCTGGGGATGTGCACGTCAGACTGCACAGTACTGCAAGCTGTCTGACCCCTACGCACACACTCATCTGGCAGGGCCAGTCTGCTGCCTCGCGCTCCACAGCACTGCAGCCCCCTCCCTGTGCCTTTTCCCCTGGGGACACACCCCGGGCTGGAGCCTCTCTGGTGTGGGTGCAGCATTGGGACAAACCATGGCTTCTCCCCGTTCACCTTTGCTTGGACCCCAGTTTCTGAGGATAGAAGCATGGGGTGGGAGGAGGTGTTCCAGCAAAGTCCTGGCCCGTGTCCTTCTGGACAGATAACGTGCTTTTCCTCACAAATCCCTTTGCGCTACACTCACCAATGAGCTCCTGTCCCAAGATGGGCTCACTTCTTTCTTTCTCCTCCCCAGATGTTAGGGTTAGAAATGGACATTCAGGAAGACTATGGGCAATAAGTTTCACCTACGTATCTGAGTGTCACTAAAGATAGAGTTCATGATTATAAAGAAGGGTGCTGGGACCATTCATTGATTCAGAAATAAAACTGACCAAATTGAAACAAAAGCTGTAACTCTTAAGTGGTAAATTAAAATCACAAATCTCCTACATGTTGGTAGATATGTACATTCACCAGTCTTTACTGAAGAATTATTTCTACCATTATATAGAAAACAGATTTGATAGTACCATTGTAGAAAGAGATACAGACAATATTTCTTCACTACATTCTCATTTACATAATCATTACAAATCAAAGTCCATGAATTTGATTGTTGCATACTGAAACTATACTCAAATTATCACATTAAAAAATACTGTAGCAGTCCCTCATCAATGACATTCTCCTTTTCATATTTTGAGTTCCTCAAAGATGTTCACAAAATAACTCAGGGGGAGTCCAGTGGGCAAGACCTAAGGTAAAGGGCTGGGAGGTGCTGCTGACCCACGTTTAATAAGCTGGGTCTGAATGAAAATTGAGCCTGAAGCCACCTAGTGGGCCAACTCCAGTAGAGATCAGAGTTAGACGCTAGGACCAAAATACACGGCAAGCCTGGTAAATCGATTCCATTTTTAAAACCTCTTAAAACACATAATCAGAAATAACAAACAGGCAGACACCCAACTGAGATAGTGATCTCCAACAAGACTTAACTCTTTATCTCCAAAGGTTGTTTTTGAGAAAATCTGTATTTTTTTCAGGCATTCTTCATCGCAATTCTTAATAGCCCTTGGCAGGAGAATGTGTACACTTCTGACACAGTATCTTTGGGGCTTCCCCCCAGGAAGAGATGCATAATGATATCACGGGGTGGCTATTTGTACTAAAATATATTAATAAAAAGGGCATGAAATGAAGGTACTAAATGATGCTTAGTCCTAAAAAACAACAATAACCGTCTCAGCTACATGCCAGGTGGCCACTGTCGGCAACAGGAGGATTCCTCAAAATCGGCTGCTCAACACCACTTGCCCTAAAGTGCGTCGGAACCAGACGGCGAGGCAGACCCTAAGGCAGAGCTGTTGCCACATCAAATCAGGAAGCCATATGAGTAAAAGGTGTGTTTTCAAACTCAGTTGAGGAAGAAACATACAGAAAAGAAAAAGCTTTGGCAATAATACAATGAAAATACATAAACCTGAGTCTACTCTGCACGACAGGTAGGAAGGAAACCAGGTGAATGCTCAGAGCCACTTACACCAGCCTATTGTCACTTAGGCAGTAAACAAACGGTAGAGTTATTCTTTACAAATTACAAATTTACCGTTATCCTCCCAATCTTTTAAGTTAAGAAAGACATTACATTTTTTAAGTGCAAATTCTGATTTCTCAGGCTAAGGCGTGAGGATTGGTAGACCAGGGCGGCGCTGCCCCACAGAGCTTCTCCAGACCCCGTGGGCTCTGGGCGCGGCTCCGCAGTCCCTTCGTGCGTCCCCAGCCACTTGCCTTTCCCGTTCCCAGGGCAACCATCGTCTCCACCAATTCCCCTCCGAAGTTTGTCTCGTCCCCGCTGTCTGTCCG
This sequence comes from Lemur catta, assembly GCF_020740605.2. NCBI lineage: Eukaryota > Metazoa > Chordata > Mammalia > Primates > Lemuridae > Lemur > Lemur catta. Next base: position 65,273,053 of record NC_059140.1, read on the forward strand.
GCAAGCCCGTGGGCTCCTTAGGGACCTACCTGGGCACCTCCGCTTCCGTAAGGTCTTTTCCGTGACTCCCCAGAGCATCTGCATGTCCTCTGGTGACACTGCTGTCCCTGCAGTTACAGGCACACCGGGGATTCTCGGCCTTAAAGGTCACCAGAATCACGTGGAGGGTCTGTGAAAAACCCGCTTGCTGGGCCCAGCCCGGATCTCGGATCTCGATTCAGCAGGCCTGAGCGGGGCCCTAAGAACAGGCGTTTCTAACAAGTGCCAGGTGCCGCTTGACACCGCGGGCCGGGCCCACGCTCGGGGCATCACTTTGCTTAATTGCTCGATTCCGTGCTTGCGTCTCCCACCAGACTGTGAGCGTCTCGAGGTCAGGGGGCATTTCCTACACGTCTCTTCCCCAGGGTCTAGCCAGCGGTCACTCAGTCCAGCAGTAAATATTTACAGAATGCTTTGCTGTGTGCCACGAACTGCCCACAGTTTTTAAAAAAAACCATATATGTCTATATATCTCCTAGTCCTCATAGAGTTTACCTTCTGGTGCTACACGGTAAACCCTCGATAATTGTCTACTGAGATCTGACCAGTTGTACAGAAGAAAAAAATGGCATTATCATGACCATTTTAATAGTGCTATGGAAATGCCAATTTTTCACTTTCTAATCATAGTTTTTTCCCAATTTGCATGCTTCTCCCTGACATCCCATCCCAACGCCCAACATATAAATGCATACACCTGGCAGTATACCTGGCTTGTGCGTCTTACATAGTATTTGCTGACTGATTTATAAAATATTTGGTGTAGGTGGCATATTTAAAAAACAGCAAATCCAAGAACTTAAGCATGTATAGTTAATATAATAAAGCAATTTTGGGAGGTAGGCAATATCAGCATTTTTATATTGATAAATACTAAAGAACAGCTTAACTAGGGGTCTTCAAATTAGCATCAGCTACCTCTAAGGGTACCTCCCCTCCTGGCCCTCCCCACTCCATGCTTTACACCTGTGTAAAGTATTATGGCAATTCTCAACTGCCTGGGGAGGTGACTTTGAACTCCTACGGGACCTAAGCAGGCTGCTCCCCAAGCCAAAGTATGCAGTCAACATTCAGATTGTCCTGAGTATAATTCTGAGAAACTGGTAGGAGGCCACATGATGTTGTGGAAGGAAGGGAACAAACGCAGAGGCAAATCTGACTACCTCCACATGGGAGCCTTCTCATGAAACACGCCCCAGGCCCGTGGGCCATGGGCCTTGGCAACTCCCTCCCTAACCCCAGGGAAGCACAAAACGTGTAACCTTCAGCTTTGGACTAATTTTCTAAAAGTTTCTCATCAAATAAAAATAACAGAAACCACATAGAGCAATTGGGAAGGTAAGTGAAATGACCACAATGTTTACTTTCAAGACTTGCAGTATTCTTGAGATTGGCAAATGTTTTTATAATAAAAGGCCTTCCTTTTTAAGGTCAAGCCATAAGATACCTGTGTTAATTATATGGAAGGGAAAATTATATGGAGGCAGCGCAGCACTTATAAATGGAATTCTAAAAAAGGCTAGTTTCAACATTCCAGACTCAAATATTTCTTCTCTGTTAACATCAGAACCAAATTTGAGGTTCATTGTTAGTGATTTCAAGAGTCAGGGATATCAAATAGCAACACTGTCTCAAGAGTAATATTCTCTTCCTATTGCCACCCCAAATCAGTGATATAACTGGACCCTCATCCAACAAGTCATTGTGGTTACATACATTGAAAAAGATTTAAGAGAAACTGACATTAAAAAATATATACTTTTAAAATGGAGACCAAGTCCACCAACTTTATTTTTGAGTCATCCTAATTAAGTAAATTCTGCCTACTAGAAAGCTTTGGGTATAAATGTGACCTTTTGGTTAGCTAGAAGGTCACAGAAGATGACATTTATTTCCCTGGAGCAGTTTACTAACTGTCACCCTCGTAATCCAAAGGAATTAGTATTTCTCAAAAGGTGTGGATTCCCTGCAGAAGGGTGACCTCCAGTGTACCAGCCCCTTTCAAATTGGCTAACACAAAATCAAGATAAATAGAAATCAATCCCTGTTAGTGATTACATTGGTCTCAAATTATTGCTACCTCATTTAGTGTAATCAAAGAACACACCACTATGTTCTGAAAACACATACATAAATCTAAAAATATTTTCATTTACATTATTCATATCCTAGAAATAAATTAGTGTCCTTAAAAAACTTTTCAATTATTTGCAAAATCCACCCTTATTTTCTGAGTTAACAAGGCTGAATTTTAGAAGTGCAATAAAAAAATTCTTGAGTCCTTCACTCCCATGTAGACGGGCCTTCTCAGTGGTTTCCGAGACACAGCTTCTTGTTTTGGTGCTGTTCTTCGTTCAGAGGGATGGCACTCAACACTCTGTCTAGCATTGAAGAATAACTTCATGTCAGGAAAACTTCACTTCAAACACATGGGTACTTGTTTCAGCCACATAGGTTGTAAAAGCAAAACAATGCTTACGTTAAAGAAATATTCACTTTATTTTATCTTCAAATTCTTAACTGTGAAGAATTGATTCTAAATAACTCACTCTTAGGCAATACAGTATCTAACCTTTTAAAAACTGGATTTACTAAACAGGGTATGGCAAATAATTCATGAAACTTTTTTTTTAAAGTCCCCATTATTAGGCTGAAAAAAACAAAATGCACCTACCTATCCTGCAAAGGGAAGAGGGACCCGTGTGTGGGTAGGGAGGGTGTGGGGACCTCCCCACCATGCAAACACTCCTCTGTTGCCAGGAAGACAGACTTAACTGATGGGGCAGGCTGGGAAAAGTCTGGCTTCAACCTCTTCTTGGCTTTTGTTTTTAACAGCTTTATTTGTACAATAAAGCTAACATGTTTAAAATACACAATAAACTGCACATATTTAAAGTCTACAATTTGATGAGTTCTGACGTAAATACACATCTGTAAAACCATCACCATAGTCAAGACGAAGAATGTATGCACCACCTGCAAAAGTCTCCTCCTGGCTCTTGCTCCTGTCTTTTGAGAGATCTGCCCGCCCTCAAAGCCTGTGTGTCCTACTCTGCTGTTTCCTTGCCCTAAGGATACCCAGGTCAGGGCTAAGCTCGCCTTCCAGAGGTCAATCTGGAAAGCCTCCTCTTCCTCTCTCTCTCTCTCTCTCTCTCATCCTATTATGTAATATTTGAAACACATACACACACATAAACACACACAGGCACATGTATGTAATTAGAGATTGGCGTTCTAAAGCCTAACAATAAAATGAACACTCAAGAATCTACTGCCCCCAAAAGGATTATATCTTCCTTAAATTTGCACTAACTGTATAAAACTGTTTACATAAGGTGGGGTGGGGGCCAGGGTGGAATAATGAACCCACTGCCCAACCTAACTACTACAAACAACATCACCAATTCCCACATGCTCTCTCTCTCATCCCATCCCCATTCAGAGGTAACTATCATCTTGAATTTTGTGTTTATCATTCCATTGCTTCTTAAAAATAATTTTACCATGTATACTAAATAATATACTATTTGGCTTCTTTTTGAATGTAGCAGTAGTTCATTTACTTTCACTGCTATGTGGTAGTCCATTGTGCAATAAATTCTTTGTCTCTCTGTCTCTTATACAATATGCAAGAGTTTCTCTAGGGCACGTACTTAGAAATACTGCTGGGGCATGGGGTATAGGCACATTCCGCTTTATAAAGATATTGTTAAATTGTTTTCCAAGGTGGTTGTAAAATTTTCCAACCAGCAACATACAAGAGTTCCTAATGATCCATAGCCTCACTGGAACTTGGTAATGGCAAACTTTAATGTGCAAATCGTTGCTTCAATGTGATCTTAATTTGCATTTCTCTAGCTACTAATGAGTTTGATCATCTTTTCATGTGTTTCTTCTGTTGTGAAATACTAACATTTACCCATTCTCTGCTAAATTTTCCTTTCTTATCAATCTGTAGGACTTCTGTACATATTATGGAAACCAGTTCATTATCATGTGTGGAAAACATACTCTTCCAGTGGACGGCTGATCTCTTCACTTCCTATGCAACGTCTTAGGAGAGGAGAAGTCCTTAATTGGAATGTATTCTAATTTCTCAATCTTTTCTTCTGTAGTCAACACTATCTGTGTCCTGTGTAAGTCATCCTTTCTACTCCAGGTCATAAAGAGTATATTTTCAAATATACTCTTTATGCAAGAGTATACTCTGTATACTCTATATACAATTAAAATTTCAAAAAGAAATTTTATATTTTCTTCTAACACCTCAAAAAGTTTACCTTTTCCTCTTGTGTTTAACTCATATGGAACTGATTTTTGCATATTATGTGAGGTAAGCATTCAATATCATTTTGATAACCCATTTCCTAGCACTACATATTAAACAGTCTATTCCTGCCCCTGTGTGTGCGCGGCCCTGTCTGTCAGGGATGCTCAGTGCCCTGCAGTCATGGGGCAGTGCCCCACATTAATCAGCTATGCCACTCAAACTACCAAGCATGCCCATTAATAAACAGGGGCTGAACCTATCTCTGAGTTTTTTATTTTAGCCATCATATTTTTTCATTTCTCCAAATTCTGCCCGATTCTTTTCAAAGTTGCCTGGTCTTTTTTTAGTCGGGGAGACAGAGTCTTGCTCTGTTGCCGAGGCTGGAGTGCAGTGGCACAATCTAGCTCACTGCAACCTCCATCTCCTGGGCTCAAGTGATCCTCCTGCCTCAACCTCCTGAATAGCTGGGACTACAGGTGCGTACCACCATATCCAGATAATTTTTTCTATTTTTAGTAGAAATGCGGTCTTGTTCTTGCTCTGGCTGGTCTTGAACTCCTGGGCTCAAGCATTCCTCCTGCCTAGCCCTCCCAGAGTGCTAGGATTACAGGCATGAGCCATTGTGCCTAGCTGCCTGGTCATTTTTTATAATGGCTTGTTCTTTGCTCAATTTTTCAATGGCATCTTTTACTTCTTAAACATTTTATACCATTTCTGTGGTCCCCAGCCTGTTTGGCACCAGGGACCGGTTTCATGGAGGACAATTTATCTATGCAACCTCCAATACCCGTGATGGGGAGCGGCTGTAAATACAGACGAAGCTTCACTCGCTTGCTTGCTGCTCACCTCCTGCTGTGTGGCCCCGTTCCTAACAGGCCACAGACCAGTACTGACCACAGCCCAGCAGTTGGGGCCCACAGCTCTATGTGATAACTTCAAAACACGAAGTCCTTGGGAATCTAAATATGCTGCTTGTTGTTTCTGTTCACTCTCACTCACAGTGGTATATTTTCTTCTGTGTTTGGTGGTTTTTCAATTATGAACTCATGTTTTATTATATCCTGTGGGCCTGAGAGAATTTGCACTTGCCTCTGCCAGGAGCCAGGAGGTGCACCTGAGTGGGAGCATTTTAGCTTCCTTTGAGCACCTCCAGCTTCATGTAGGAGCCTTAGCCTCATTCACCCACCTTGCAGCAGACCCCAGACTGACTCTCCAGGGCCCAGATTATATAGACATTTGTCCCCAAGGTAACTCTGGCTTTGTGTTTGCTTACTGTTCCTATTCAGATTCTTACAAAATGTTTCATCCTCTTATCTCAATTTTTTTTTAGGGCAATTTGGGTGGTTCCTGGGCATTTTCTTGATTTTCTTGAAAGCCCTGTGACTCTTTACAAAGAATGCTTGTTATGAGTTATTTGGGTTCCAGTTCTATGCGGTGGAAGAGCATTTGAGAGTAGTCAGTCACGCTGCCTGTCTCCCTTCTGTTTTTTGTCCCTGCTACTGACACTGTGAGGGTATCCAGCAGCAAGTTCCCGCTGAGTTGACAGACTAATTTGGCCAAAGGTCAAGCCCCAGTCTAGCAACAAAGCTGGTGTTTTGACATTCATCTGTTGATTCCTGTTTCTATTTCTCAACTGTAATCAAAAATTGGAAAGGAACCACACGCTGTATGCTTCCATTTGTATGAAATGGCCAGAACAGAAGAATCCATAAAAACCTAAAGAGTGGTTGCCTAGGGCTGGGGGTCGGGGAGAATGGCAGTCACTGCAAATGGGCACAATGATTTCTAAGATGATGAAAATGTTCTGAAATTAGGCTGTGGTGATGGTTGCACCACTCTGTGAATATACTACACACCACTGAATTCTATACTTCAAAAGGGTAAATTTGGCTGGGAGTGGTGGCTCATGCCTGTAACCCTAGCACTCTGGGAGGCCGAGGCGGGAGGATTGTTTGAGCTCAGGAGTTTGAGACCAGACTGAGCAAGAGTGAGATCCTGTCTCTACTAAAAATATATAGAAAAAATTAGCTGGGCATGGTGGCACATGCCTGTAGTCCCAGCTCCTCGGGAGGCTGAGGCAGTAGTATTGCTTGAGACCAGGAGTTTGAGGTTGCTGTGAGCTAGGCTGATGCCACGGCACTCTAGCCCTGGCAACAGAGTGAGACTCTGTCTCAAAAAAAAAAAAAAAAAAAATTACATTGTTATTATCAAGAAAACTTATAGTAAACTTCCATTTATCTAGAATCCAAACAATCAGATAACATAGCTACTATTTTTAAATAATATCACAGCACTAATGTCCAAAATTATGTGCCTAAGGAATTGTAAGATTTCCCAAAGATTATATTGCATTCAAAATATCTGTGTCAGTATGCAGATAATAAAGTTTTGAAAACTAGTAATTCATAGATGGTAGCCGTGATGATTCTTAACCAGATTATTTAAGTAACCAGGATGTTTCTATTCTCTGACCAATCTGGGTAAATGTGGTTTTACCCTAGAAGAATGTATCTATATTCATCATTTGGTCATAGACCCATCCATACTAATTATACATATTTTTCCTTTCTTACCACCCAAGAAGCTTTTGTTTTGGTATAGAAGAGCATTGTTGTCTACTGTTTCATATACATTTAATTTGTACATAATTATTTGTATTAAACTGTAGGTTCTATAGGAGTAATTAGTAATCAGCACTTTTCATACACCTAACCTATGGTAGATGTTTATGAACAAATTGAATGGCAAAAATTTAACTTGCAAAAAGAATATTCTCCATCTATTAACACCACAGTTTCCATCACCAGATCATTAAAATCATCATGTATCCTTTCTCCTCAGCAACAAAGTTAATGTCAATGTGGGATTTGTAAATACTTACTTTCTCTCTTTCCAGGCTCATTTTGTTCAAGACCATAAGCTCCTGATGGATTCAGCTGCCACTGTAAGAGGGCACAGACGTTTTATTTATGTGTTTAAAAGGATTTAATAAATGAAATTTCACCATCCTGCTTTTAAATATCAAAACAGCTTTTAAAAAATACAAGGAAAACGAGTTAGCATGTCTGTATCAACAAAGTCCTAATAATACCACCCTGAGTAACCCTAAATGATATGATTTTTGGGATCAGAGCTGATACTCTTAGAGAAAGCAGGGACCTGAAAGTTCCTTTACATTCATCTTACAGGTAAGGAAGTGGAAGACCAGAGGATTGGAGTGACTCGCCCCAAGTTCCACAATAACTACAGGCAGTGATAGCATTAGAACCCGGGCCTGCCCATGCCCAGCCCTATGGAATTAACACCACATCATGTTCTATCTCTAGGTCCTACAGATCCTTATAACAGCTAGAGAAGGCCTAAGTATCAAAGAATGAAAATATGACCAAGATTACCTTGCCTTTTAATGTTGTTATATCATATAAACTATTATTTACATCATATCATATCATTTTATATCATATGATATCACATATCATATTTCCTCTGATTATATATAGTTTTCCATCTCAACCATTCCGAAGGAAATAGGGAAGCCTGAAGATTCTCAGATATTACAGAGAAGATTGAACAGCAGAAAAGAAAAATGGAGAGTAATCAGTATCTCATAGCACAGCCCTTCCTTTCTTACCTGGCTAGAATCTCTATCCAAGTCACTAATGACTTAACCAAAAAGGCCACTATCTCAGGAGGCAAGATTAAGTACCAATTTTCTGGGAGCCTCTTCCATAAGCCTCAACTAGTTCATCAGATTAAATAGTTAACATTGTGAGCCTTGAGAGGGGATGAGATACAAGACAAACATTTTACCACATATAAAAAGTCCTTATGAAGGAGAAACATCTAGAATTGGTTGGACACTTATAGAAATGAGATGGCCAGAGTTAGCATCAAGGAAAAAAGAGTATTATAAAGGGTAGGAAGTTACATAAGAAATTACCAAAAATAAAAAAAGGGGCATGTTTAGAAATACACCTAAACTCTAAAATCTCTAAATCTTAATTTCAGCAGAATTAAAATTAAAAACTAATAATCTTGAATTTACATTTAAGGATATTCATAAAAAGTCTTTTTATATCTGTAAAAATGTAGAAACAATCTAGTCCAACAACAGGGGAATGGTTAAATATGTTAGGTTGGAATATTGTGTAATATTCTGAGGCAGAAGTTGGAGGACTGCTTGAACCTAGGAGTTCAAGACCAGCCTGGGCAACATAGTGAGATCCCATTTCAAAAAGAAAAGAAAATAGTGTTGCCCCCCAGCCTAGTTTGCTACACCACCACTTATCTCAAGGTCTATGACAACAAATCAAAAAGAAAAGTAAAAATCTTTCAAACAAAATTAATTTACCTTAAATCTTAAAAACAAATATCAATTTACTGACACTTATACCACTTTTTCTTTTCTTCTTTTTTTTTTTGGAGACAGAGTCTTGCTCTTTTGCCCTGGCTAGAGTGCCGTGGCGTCAGCCTAGCTCACAGCAATCTCAAACTCCTGGACTTAAGCAATCCTTCTGCCTCAGCCTCCCAAGTAGCTGGGACTACAGGCATGCACCACCATGCCCGGCTAATTTTTTCTATATATTTTTAGTTGTCCAGATAATTTCTTTCTATTTTTTTAGTAGAGACGGGGTCTCGCTCTTGTTCAGGCTAGTCTCGAACTCCTAAACTCAAACAATCCACCTGCCTCGGCCTCCCAAGTGCTAGGATTACAGGCATAAGCCACCAGGCCCGGCCCATACCACTTTTAATAGTCTAAAAGTAAGAATATAATAATTATTAATATTCAAATTTAGAACAAATACTAGTATGTATTAATCACTGGAATTTACAAAACTAGGTGTTTTCGCTAACCATCGACATAATATTTCAAGCCAGGCCAGATGAGGGCAAGGGTGAGAGGTTGGACAGCTAGACTGCATGGGAAGAACAGAGAACAACCATGAGTACATCCTTCCCCTGGAAAAGTACCTGAGTAGGGTTATAACTCCTGGGAGGGTCTGGCCCCAGGAGGCATTTCTGCTTCCCGTCTCTGCCCCTGGGGCCTCCCTTTGTCCTCCTGCCTCCTTCTGCTTCTCTTGCCCTATTTTGCGACCTTCTCATTTCTTCATTCTCTTTGTAAATGAAAAGCTACTAAGACCTACCAATAAGCAAGATATTTCAGAATTCACAATGACCCATTTCTCATCATCCTGAAGAGCTAGGTCACTTTATGAAAAGAATTTGAAAAACCTATTTCTCTACATTCTTCAGGAGGAATGAAGAGACAGAAAACAAAAACACAGAACTAGAGAGTTCTCTGACTAATTAGAAACTGTAAAACAATTAGAAATAAAAAAAAATTGAAAACATTAAAAATGGTTAAAATTTATGATATTTCATATACACACAAAAACTGGACAGTACATTCCTATATTTAAAATTATATATATATATGTGTGAGTGTGTGTATATAAATGTTCCAGGCACCCTGGACTCAAACTGATGCATATAACAGGAATGTAAAACTGAAATTTATAAATAGTTAGTTATATGCTTTTTCTACCCACTGCAAATTCCAGTATATAAATGTTACATTAAATGCCGGGATTAAATCATTGGATGTCATAAAATCAATGTATGATCCTGTTGCTATATAGAACACTGCTGGGACAGCTGGTGACCCCTGGCTGGAATCTGTGGAATAATGGCAGTAATGTATCAATGTTAATATCCTGATTTTTGTGGTTGTATTGTAGTTATGTGGTTATTCTTTATTTTAGGAAATAAAGGGTGATCTGGTATCATGTCAACAACTTCTGGGAAAAAAACTTCTTTGTAGTGTTTTTATAACTTTTCTGTATGCTTAATTAAGATCGTTTCAAAATAAAGTTTTTTAAAAAACCTAAATAGCAAAGAAATATAAAGAGGTTTTTTAAAAATATCAAGTAGGAAATTCTATTTTTTTCCTGATTTTTCTCATGAGAAATGTGTGTGTGTTTGTGTGTGGGCGCATCTCCCCATCTGTTGGGTGATCTGAAACTATTTTCCCTTCCATCTAGCAATCCAGGCAGGACAGAAAGGAGGGACAAGGGAAAAGGCGAGTCAAAGATTTTCTTCTGTCAGCCACCAGATGGCACCAAAGGGCCCATTTGCTCAAGATATGCAAGCTCAACGTACAATTCTCTACAGAGATTTTAAGTTCATAAAGCAGGGATCTTTAGCTGAACATTTGTAGTTAGGTTAAGTGCTTGCACATAAAAATAAATCCAATGATAATAATTTGTTGAAACCCTTTAAAAAGGTAGGAATTGCTAATTTACAATATGCAGCTGGGTACCTAAAACATTAGTAGAAAGCACACCCTGGAAAAAATGTATATCTACTTACTGTAAATTTGCTCACTCCCTCAAGTTCCCCAAATTTCATGTAGGAGATGTCTGCTTTCTTTTTTCCAACATCTACGTCACCTGCATAGATTTGTTTTATGCCTGCACCTTTAATTAAAGGTACACATTCATCACATGGGCACTTTGTCACAAAAATCATGCTTCTTTCTTCTGGTTTTATTTCTTGACACCTACGAAAATATTTGTAAAATATTAGGAAGGTAGTTTCTGAAAGGGTAAGTTATTTTTTAGAGAAATATTTAAACACTCAAACTAAGCTATTTTTAAAAACAGATTTACATTATAAACAACAATCATCGAACCTTATTCTTGCTGAATTAGTGAATGTTCAAAATATGTAAATTAATAAAATGTTACAACATGAACATGACAATTATTATAACCAAAAATCATTTACTGATTCTAAGATCCTCAGTATCAGATTACAAGTAAGTGAAAACAGAAAGAGGCAGACACCAAAGAGGGAGAGAGAAAGAGACGGAGAGAGAGAGACATAAAAAGGAAAACAATGCTTTCTAAGTAAGTACCTCTTTATAATACTGGAATTAGAGATTAAAGCTAACACCCTCCTTAAGAGCTACCATGTGTGATCAGACATTAACTCATGGTATCCAAGAAACCTAGCTCTATCTGGTATCTAATAGATATTTAATAAATGTCTACTAATTAAATAAATTAATATTAAAGTTATGTTTTGGGTCATAGTTCTCTTACCTCTTCCCTGTCATAGGATAATTTTAGTTAAGAAAAGTTTGGATTTGACATATTTACACCTCTACAAAATGAAGCAAGCAAATCTGTAATGAAGAGGACAAGGAAAAGAACAGGAGATCTTTGGTGAAATTTTGCATGCTGGGGATAGTTCAGGACTAAGGGCTGCTCTCATCTGAGGCCATGAGGATTGACTTCCAGGTTCTGTGGTTTACACTGCTCTTGCCAGCTGTCTTCAATTCCCCCTCTGCCAGCCTTCCGTATCTACCTCCTAGAAAGGAGACTCTCATTTCTGTTCCCCTGGACTAGGGCAACAGAGTTCTAGGCATCTAGTCTGTTAAAACAATATCCCTGCTACCCACATGATCTACAGAGCACGGCTCTGCCAAAGCCATTTCGTATTCCTACTACCAAATACAGCCTGAACTCAGCATCTCCTCTTGTCCAGTCCCAACCTATCAACAAAAGCTGAATTTCCCAGGTGTCCACATTCCAGCCTAAGTGGCATATTCATGTCCCTAAACACATGACACATTTTCCTACTTTGAGACTACTGCTTATGCTGGAAGCAAGAATGGTCTTCCCTTCAAGGAAGCATCTCCAGTTGCCACAGTCCTGGCAATTCTTTAAAGCTCATCTCAAATGCCAGATCTTTTATAAAGCTTTCCTCTGCACTCCCCCTCTTGTCTATAATAGCCCCTGAATGTCCACAGCACTGTGTTGGCCTCTCCCACAGAATCGGCCCCGTTACATGGATGCACTCTTCTATCCCCTACTGCATCAGAAGCTCTCCAAGGACAGGAGCCACATCTTACTCAGTTTTTTAACCCCCTAACCTCCTCCCTTTAATGGTAAAGGCTGAGAAGTGTTTGTGAAAATGATCCAAATTAACATTAGAAGGCGGTAATGTTATAATCTCTAACAAAAGCTCTTTTAAGGCAATTTGGTTCATAATGAAGTCTATGTACAATCATGTGTCACTTAACGATGGGACCACATTCTGAGAAATATGCTGTTAGGTGATTTCGTTGTTGTGTGAACATCATAGAGTGTATTTCTATAAACCTAGATGCTATACCCTATTGCTTCTAGGCTGCACACCTGTACAGCATGTTATTGTTCTGAATACTGTAGGCAATTATAACACAATGGTACTTGTGTATCTACAAATAGAAAAGGTAATGTTTTGCACTATGACATTATGGCTATGCCACTAGGTGATAGGAATTTCTCAGTTCCATTATAATCTTATGGGACCACTGTCCTATATGTGGTCTGTGGTTGACCAAAACGTTATGTGGCACATGACTGTATTCATAAATATAAATATATGTGCTCCAGATTTAGAAATCAATGGATATCTTAACATCCAGAAATAGGAGAAGCTGAGCAAGACCCTAAAGGACAAACTTCAGGCTTCAGAACTTTCGTATTGGAAAGAGAGGGAAGAAAAAAAAGACTTAATAAATTAGAAGGCCTGAAGAATCTATGACAATGGCCTCAGGTCTGGCAGTGAGGATGAAGCTTTACCAAAGTTATACTTCTGAAAAGAAAATTTCTTAGAATTTGAAAAAGGAAATAAATTACAACTAAAAGAAAATGAATTTCAACTAAGCCTTGCTACCACTTTAAAGAAAAGTACATGTAAAAGACTGTCATACCTAAACGTCAAGGCATTCTGCTCCGCATGTATAATGTATCTGAATTTCCTTATTTCTCTGTCTTTCTGCTTGTCATCCATGTGGGGGAAGTCAGCATACTCAGATCCAACAGGAAAAGCATTGTAACCACATCCTATGAAGTACATAGCACCTGTTCCATCACAACTTCCCTATGAAAGTGAGAAAACCAACAACCGTTAGTTTCAACATTCTGAAAAGGCACTTTGCAACATATTTTTAAAGGTTGTTATCATACTCTGTGTAAAGAATATGCATTCAATTTTCTTTTCTTTTTTTTTTTTTTTTTGAGACAAGAGTTTCACTTTGTTGCCCGGGCTAGAGTGCTGTGGCATCAGCCTAGCTCACAGCAACCTCAAACTCCTGGGCTCAAGCAATCCTTCTGCCTCAGCCTCCCGAGTAGCTGGGACTACAGACATGCACCACCACGCCCAGCTAATTTTTTTCTATATCTTTTTAGTTGTCCCGATAATTTCTTTCTATTTTTAGTAGAGACGGGGTCTCGCTCTTGCTCAGGCTGGTCTCGAACTCCTGAGCTCAACGATCCACCTGCCTCAGCCTCCCAGAGTGCTAGGGTTATAGGCGTGAGCCACCGCGCCCGGCCTTTCATTCAATTTTCTAAGGCTAACTGAGCCGTCAAAAAAAATTTACAATATCAGGTCCTCTTATTGCAGTGTGGTCTTATCAAAGCTAAATTCCAAGAAGGCTGATCCCCGCTCTAGTCTAAATCTCAAAGCAGTCCTTGGTTTTAGCAATTAAATTAAGTGCTACATTATTGAACTCACAAATTGTTTCGCTTGATTCAGACAAATGGATTATAAGATCCTGGAGAGCAGAAATCATGTCTTATTCTTCTTGTCTATCCCTTAAAGTACACATGTTAGAATGTTATGTACACAGCAGGTACTCAGTAAGTGAGTGTTAATGTCTTACATGCTCTGTGCTGTGCCACTGGTTAACACGTTAGAAATTTTAAAAATACTTTGAACATACAATTTCTGTTGTTGGGCTACAAATGTGCTATTGTAATTGAGTTCAAAAATAAAAAATGCATTTCCCTTTAACATTCAGTATTTATTTGGCCTCTATTATATGTAATATATTATCACAGAACTTCTTACTTCAGTGGCTCTTTCTTACTTCTCTCGGTCAATGGCATATTAGTTGTTAATATGAATGCTTTATCGATTATTACAATGAAATATTTCATCAATGACAAGTTTATGATAGTCTGGAATATGCTATAAACCTCATTAAATTTCAATATATTACAATTACTCAAGTGATAGTATCAACAGATGCATTACTGTAGCAGCTTAATAAAAATAATGTTATAGTGAGCCAACAAAAGCCTGCAAATAAAATATTGTCTAATTAACAAATGTTCCTGAGCATTTACTAAAAAATGTCAAACATCATGCTTAATTTTATATGCATTATTTCATTTGATCCGTTCTCTAAACAACCTAGAGAGTAGTACTATTATTATCCCCATTTTACAGATAAGGAAACTGAGGCCAAGAGAGGTTAAATAACTTGTCTAGGGTCACAAAACTAGTAAGTAACACAGCCAGAATTCAAGCCCAGGCTGCTTGACTCCAACCCATATGTCTTTCCACTTTACCACGCTGCCTGCCTACACTAGAGATAACTGGAAACTGAAATTCTCCACAAAGTAATTAAGAACCAGATGTTAAGCCAAAAGGCTGTTGAGCATTCACTTCAACACAAACGAGAGTCCCAATCATAGGCCAGGCCTGTGGCAGGCACTGGGGAAACAGCTGTGCACAAGAGAGAAGAGTCCCTGCCTTCGTGAACCTTATAATCTGGGGAGGGTAAGAAACAGGGCACATAACTTTAACTGTGGTGAGTGTCACAAATGAGTCGCACAGAATGCTATGGGGATTTCTGGCAGAGGAATCTATTCTAGCAGGAGTTAATGGTTGGGGTAGAAATACGCAGAGTCAAGAGGCATTCTGAAGGTGGAATCCACTGCATGGGGGGATTGCCTCTGTGGAGTAACAGGGAGTGAGATGCTGACCACTGACGAAGGAGCAGGATAGCAAGGAAGACACTGAATGTATTGGCTGGGTTAAACTTGAGGGCCTTATGAAACATCAAAGCAAATTGTCAAATTATTTGCTATAAAGTCCATTGGAGCAACATTCTGGTTCCTGTTTCAGTCAGCTATATGGTTACTAAATACCTCCTGATTCCACGCCCTCCTAACCCATCCCCATAACTCCAAGGTCTCATCATCTCTTTTCTATTCATCTATTTCCTGTCTACCCACTTCATTCTTTTTATAATGCAATTATAATCAAATAATGCAAATCTAATCAAATAATTTTCCCACTTAAAATATTTGGACTACATTGACCAATACAGTCACCACTATCCACATGCAGTTAGTCTAGAGAGTTGCCAAAAATATAAAATACACAAAGGATTTTGAAGACTTAATACCCCAAAAATACAGAAATCCAAAAAATACAGAATAAAAATTTGTTATTAAAAAATTTATATATTGATTACATGTTGAAGTAAGATTTTTGGACTTTTAAAAAGCTTTTTACACGTGGTTCCTAGAAAATTTTAAATTCTGTATGTGGCTTGCCTTTTATTTCCGCTGGTTAATGCTGTGCTAGGACATGCCACAGTCTAAAGTCCAAAGTCTTTGCGGGGGATACAGAGTTCTTCGTGGCCCAGTCCAATTCATTGCCTACTGTACATACAGCTCTGGACTCCAACGTGCCAAATCACTGGAATTTTCCCACATTCTTTCACCCCTACCTCTGCATGTTATCTTCCTACCCCTACTAACTTGCTCTGTCTGATGAACTCCTCTCATTCTTCAGGACTAATCTCTTGCTAAGAATATTTCACTCACTTCTCCAAGCAGAGTAGAGGTTTTTCCTGTATGTTCTCACAGTATTGGCTATATAATAATTACACTTATAGACCAGTCTCTTTTTAACTTCTCTGTCTCCATCACTGGACTATGAGGCCATGAAAGGCAGAAAATGTGATCTTTAAATCCTCAATGTGCACCGTGGCACAGTGCCTCACTTATAAAGGTATTTAATAAAGGTTTGCCGAATGACTGCATCTATCTAGAAAATTGTTGAGGGAATGAGCAAATGTTTACAGAGTACATGCACTATTACAAAAATATTAATCTCAATGGGTCAGTAAAATGTCATGCACTGAACACTGAACTATGTGATGTCATACACAAAATCCAGGTTAAATATTTAAAGAATTATTTTCATACTTACAGATTTCCCTTCTGCCCAAATGACTGCTCCAACTCCTGTTTTATGATCCTCTGAAAGATATACGGCATTTAATTCAGCAAAAACCAATGATCTATTAGTTTCAGAAATACATTTTCCCAAAAATGATAAACATTTACTGAAACATATTTCATAAATGTAGCACCAATCCTTGACATCTTCACTAATTATATACAAGTATTAAAATAAATACTTTGAAGTATAGAGCATGGGACCTAGGTTCCAAATAACTGGACAGGATCACACATGATGTTTACGTGGAGGGTAGTGGAAATGGTGCTGCCCACAGTCAGTTCTCTTCGAAGCTGTAACCAGAACTAAGGGCAAGTTCACTGATTCTGCACTAGCAAGGCAATTTCTAAATGACTACTTATATAGATGATGAAATTGAATAAAGGTTTCTGAATTTTATGGATTTCATATAATAACTGTTCACAACAACCAAATTTGTCTTCTCCTAGCATTTTCTACACTCTAATCATGGAAAAGACATTTTATGAAAATGTTCTTGCTAACTTCTAATACAATCATGAACAATACTTTTTTTTGACTATAGTAATCATTTCATTATGTATACATATATCAAAACATTATATTGTACACCTTAAATACATAAAACTTTTATTAAAATTATAATTTAAAGACAGAAAAATTTCTGTGAGTTCCTTGTCCAAATTTCAAAATTTTCAATTTCTTAGAATAACTCCTTAGAGATGAAAATATAGAATCCAAGTGTATAAGCATTTGTAAAACTCTGGATAGATTTTAACAAATTATTTTCTATCCCAAAAGGTTAGATCAATCTATATTTGAAATAAAGATAGTATATAAGATTTTCACTTTCTTATATCTAATTAAACATTGGTAGCATCACTAAAAAGAATGGTAAAAGCATTTTTGTCAGTCTGATGGGGATGGTATTTTGTTTTGCATAAACAAATCTTTATGAACTTTCCTATCTGTCTATCTACCTACCTACCTATTTATTTATCACTAGAAGGTACATGAAGGGATTTTTGATTTAAACAAAATGTTGTCCTTTCCCTGACCTTCAGTTTACCCTGAGGGGGGAAAGAATGCCAAGTTATCATGCTCATTTCTAAATCAAGTGGCAGAAGTTATAAACAAACAAGATTATAATTTCCCTGCAGAACCAAAACCTTTGCAACAAGTAAAGCTGTACTTTCTAAAACCATTAATCTGAAACAGAATATTAAAAAAAATAGAAATGCTATGTATTAAAGATCTACTTTCACCTTCTACACTAGGTTGAATTTCAAGTTTCTAAGACAAATATACACTAATTATGAAAACCATAGTATTTATCAAAATCTTAATAAGGGACTAATGTGAACTTACCCTGCAGCATTTTCATATTGGGGAGGATTAAGTGAACCCGGGGCTTCACCCTACAATTTCCTAAAAGTTAATCCTTCCAATGTTAACATTTAAATACCTCCTTTTCGAGAAAAGTACAAAGAAAATCTGTGCCACTATTGCATTAAAAACTAGGATGCCTTATAAATAAGTTAACCTTAAAAAAATTTCCCGTTTCTAGTTCAAGTAAGCTTAGGTTTTCAAAATTATACCACAAAGCATTGGTATAATTTATGTTAAGCACTTTTTATCCATGATCTCATTTTACCCTACAGGCAAAGCAGATAAAATTTCCATTTCTAGATGAGAAAACAGGCAGAGAAATTAAGTGATTAAAATTTAGCCCTCCAGATCAACCCACTCGCCTTTCCTCCACCCGACCCTTTGACATCAAGAATTCCTTAACAAAGATGTCGACTCATTGAGTGCCTCATAGGTGCCAAGGATGCGAGAGGCTGAGTATTCAGTGGTGAAGCAAACAGTAGTAGTCCCCATCCTCATGCAACTTACAGCTGGATGGGGGAGCAGCATAGTGACAAGGAAACAAGCAATCCATATGTGCTGTGCTCCGAAGGAAATGAACTTGATGCTGAGGGGTAGAGTACACAGGATGACTTACTCCTATACAGTGGAGGGAAAAGGGATTTTGGTGTAAACAAAATTTTGTTCCTTCCTAGACCTTTAGAGTTTAACATGAGGGGGCAAGAATGTAAATCAATTGCTTCATGTGCATATCTAAGGCAAGTGGCAGAAGTTATAGACATAGATTATATTTGTTTACAAAACCAAAACTTTTACTGCAAGTAAAGTTTTATCTAATTCACACATAAATCCGAGGTGGCAAATGAAAAACTAAAATAGAAATTCTTCGTATTAAGATCCCACTCTTCCTATCACCAACACTAAGTATTTTTCAAGTTATGTTTTCTTATTCTCAGGAGCCACTGTTTCTGTTTCAGTCTAGGGACAGACTAAACCTTGTCAGGAGGGTAAAAAATGTGAATTTTCCATCAGCTTGCAGCTTTACTGCCTAGCTAAAGTTAATTATGCCATGATAATATTCTCTACCAGTTACCATTTCAAATAGGAATAAATTTTCATATCAAATGAAGTCCATTTCATCCAGCCCTAAGGCTGGTGACAGACTGAGGTAATGTCTCAAACATCTTTTTATGTCTGTAATTTTTACAGAAACTGCTCTGTATGATCTGGTCATTCACAGGGTTTTCTCTGTACAGCTCTGAAGGAAAGATCAAGTATGATCACTGAGCCAAATTGCTGGGGCTCTTTGATCACTGAAGTCAGAGAACTCTTTGCTCCGGAACACAGGCGTGTGGTTACTTTAGCTCCCGATCCTGTGGTCATGAGGGTGTTTGTCAACCTGCTCCATAGACCACTTGCATCAAATCGCTAGATGCTTGTTAAAAAGGTAAACTCTTGGCTTCCACAGAGATCCCCCAGAGATCCTCCCTCTCCGAGG
Source organism: Lemur catta (assembly GCF_020740605.2). Classification (NCBI taxonomy): domain Eukaryota; kingdom Metazoa; phylum Chordata; class Mammalia; order Primates; family Lemuridae; genus Lemur; species Lemur catta. The sequence continues at coordinate 65,292,294 of NC_059140.1, forward strand.
GAGGTGGGCAGGGCTCGAGAATCTGCATTTCTCATGTGCTCCCCCTTTGATCCTTAGGCATATTAACATCTGGGACTCTCTCGAGTTATGACTTAAAATAGTTCACTTTCTTGGCTACTCTATCCTACTTTCATCAATACTGTGGTCCAGGAGGAAGACAATCCTTAGCTTTGGAAAACACCTACTCTAGTGGGGATAACAGGACACAAAGGAGGTCAAAACTCAATCCTTATAAAGGTAGCTGTGATGCCCTTCTACTCTTTTCTCCCGTAAGAGTCTAAACATTTTGCACTTTTTTGGCCACGTTAGGTATTCTAGAAACATACTTTTAATGACACCTCTGTGGATCCTCTTTATTCCTCATTCGAAAAGCAATTCCAAGCACCCACTTTCAATTATTTTTAGAAGTTTCAGAGTTCATTTTAATCATGTGTATATTCTTAAACGACATGGTCTGATGAAATGGTATCTTCATCTATTAATTAGAAAGAAACAAAGTCATCAAACCAAACTGAAGAGTGTGAAATTAAAAACTTGAGTAACTGGAAACACACTATATCATGGGGATATCAGCCTTGCTGGACTGCCCTCCATGTTAAGTGAGATATGTACAGGAATCACGTAGCTCAGTGCCTGACACATAGTAGGTGCTCAATAAATGGTCATTGTTATTAATTATCAATGAAGAATTACAGGTCCAGAATTCCTTATCTGAAATCCCTTATATCATGTTTTTTTAAACAGTTTGATGCACTTTTGTGTCCAAACCTGACCCAAATTGAGTTATTTATAGCCCTTAATTTTCTGCTTAGTGAAAATATTCATATTTTTTTTTACTCCATATGTATTAATGTGTCTGATTGTAGGGTACTGTTCCAGACCCCACTGGGAGTGCCATATAACAGCATATGTACCATATTACCTTTTTAAAATCTGAAACATTCTGAATTCCTTTTCATCTGGCTCCAAGGGTTCTGGATAAGGCATTGTGGACCTTATTGTGGATAAATATCTTTGGCTATAAAAAGATATTTTAGAGTGCAGTGGCAGTCATTATAGCTTACTGCAACCTCAAACTCCCGGGCTCCGGTGATTGTTCTGCCTCAGCCTCCAGAGTAGCTGGGACTACAGACAAGTGCCAGCACGCCCGGCTATTTTTTTCTATTTTTGGTAGAGACGGGATCCCACTTCTGCTCAGGCTGGTCTCAAACTCCTGACCTCAAGCGAGCCTCCCACCTCGGCTTCCCAGAGTGCCAGGATTACAGGCGTGAGCCACCATGCCTGGCAAAAAGATTTCTTTTATCTACTCAACACACATTGTGTTTAGTGCTAAGGAAAAAACGATGATTAAGACATGGTCTCTTTCCTAAATGAGCGCACAGTGGAGTGGAGTGCATGACAGCAGAGTTGCATCCTATTCAGGATTTGAGTTTCAGATAAAAAATCATCCAGAAACAACCCTGAAAAATCTTTTAAACTACCTATCAAATACATAAACATGGCTTTAGGTACAAAACTGCATAGTAATAGGATAAATTTATAATTTGAAATATAACTATAGATTATCTAACAAAGAATATATATACAAATTTATATCTGTACCTTCGGTATCCCTTTTTTTCTTAACCCCTCTCCCCATCTGCACACTGATACATATACTATCTTTAAACACTAGAATCACAGGCAGTATGATGAGGTGTTCTATGAGAAGCAAGAGGTACTGAGATCAAGCAAAAGAACAGCAGATTCACATCTCCAATCTTACTCTGGAACACAGGGTTCTGCTGAATTCTAATCAGCGAAGGGGAATTAGTGAATTATATCTATAATAGCTGCTCCCATTTATTTTCTGTCTTTTTGAATGGTTTCTGGAAAAATTCTTTACAAAGCTGGAGTTGGCAAAGAGATTAATATGTAACCGACAATACAATTACATTAAATCAGTCTTTTACACAATACTGTTGCAGTCATACAGTTTGTGGCTACTGAATCAAATTCTTTAATGAGAACTGAGGGATCATCAACCCTGCTGAATGTCAGAATATCTTGCAGAACTTTTAAAAAAACAAAGGCCCATTTCATACCTGGTTAGGGACTTGGTTTAATAGGTCTGGGTTAAAGTTTGTAGCATCTAAACCTTTTATAGAAGTTTCAGTGATGATTCTGATATGCTGCCAGTTGAGAACCTCTATTCTACTGAATTTACTTAATATTTTTACTGTAAAGATTTTTTAAAGTTTTTATTAAATATTGCATACAAAATATGGAAGATTTAACAAGAATGGATGATTTTGGTCCTCTTTCTCTTTCTGTCCTATCTTTAGTGAAGGACTCAATGAACAGTGAAATCGTAAGAGCAAAAAGGTCCTAGATATTCAGGTCCTGATTTATAAATATAGTACTGAATATAAGGCCACTGGAATCCTAAAACTGCTGGAAGACAGGGTCTAACTTCTCTATATTGTATGAACAGCAAAATTTAGCATCTAAGAGTAAATGAACTCTATCATAGATGAGATGAACACTCCAGAGACAAATCCAACCCAACCAATCAGCCCCAATTTATGAACTAAGCATGTAACTCACCAGTTCGATATGCCAATAACCTGGCCTGAACCATGCAGTGCCTTGCAATTTCTTGTGGCAAACTTTGATTGTGAATTTCATTAATCTGTCCTGGATTGCTACAATAAAATCCGAAGTGTTTAAAGTTGGGCACACTGGAAGCTACTGTGGCCAAAAGTAGGATAAGGTCTTTCATGTTTTGCCTTAAATTGCTAAAGTATGGATTTTCACACAGGTTCTCCAAACCTATAGTCATCAGTATTTGCTTATGTATTTCTTCATTTGAAACCAAAAATAACATTTCATATTCTTTTATTCTTTCTTGTTTACACTCAGAATAAAAGTCAATGTTAGCATCCGGCAATATTTTTGCAATTTTTTGAATAAAGTCACATTTGTAAGAGGTTTCCTCTACAAACTGCACCATATAACACACCACAGGCTGAAGTAAGACACACACACGGGCTCGACTGTTTGACTTCAATCTTTCCACTGCTTTGGCATCTAACTTTGCATCTTCAGAACTAGAAGCCTCAGTAAGCAAACTTATTTCTGGATCAGCAGGCCAATATGAAATTCGGTTAACTCCAGCTGAAATACAAAATATAAAAGGTAATTATCTGATACATGGTAGACTTTGGATTTTCTTGATAAATCCATCCTATCATTGCAGTAGATCTAAAGACCCCAATACAATAAATGTCTATTATCATGTCACCTATTATATAGCCCAAGGGTTGGCAAATTACCATTCACAGGCCAAATCCGGGACATTGCTGATTTTTGTACAGCTTGCAGATTAAGAATGGGTTTTTCATTTTTAAATAGAGGGACAAATCAAAAGAATATTTTGTGACATGAAATTACAGGAAATTCAATTTTTGGTGTCCATAAATAAAGTTTTATTAGCATACAGACACCCCATTTATATACTCTTTGGCTGCTTCTGCATGGCGGAGTTGAGCAGCTGCAACAGACATTTATATGGCTTGCAAAGCCTAAAATATTTACTATCTGGCCTTTTCAAGAAAAAGTTAGCTGACCTCTAACAGATCCCATGAGAAGACATTTGTGGAATCACTGGTTTTGCTAAGTGTGTCCCAAAGGCCAGTGCTAATATATACCAGGGTCCTCCATGGTTAATTTTCAAAATATTACAGCCAACAACTGATACTGTCTAGAATTTTGTATCTGGAATAAACAATTCATTCATGCATTACAAATGCTCTTGTCCTCTGATTCAGAATTCTTCTGAGAAGCCATTCTAGGAAAATATTCTAAATAGAAAAAAATCATGTATGTATGTTTAGTATAGCATTCTTTAAAACAGTAATAACCCTAAATGACCAAAATAGAGGAATGGTTAAATAAATTATGGTCTTCCTCATAATAAAAGGTATCAATAATGTCCACAAAGAATTTAAAACATGGAAAAATTCTTATGTGATGTTGGGGTGGTGCTGGCTGGGCAATATTAACTTTTTTTTGAAGTCCACAAAATTAAAGACAAAACAACAAAGGGAACATTTTTCAATCAATGCGACAGAGGAAAGGTTAGTAATCTTTAATATACAGAAAAGATTTTAATTCATTAAGAGCATATATGAACTGACAAGAACAATAAGTCCTCAAGAGAGACAAAAGATATGAACAATTTACAAAAGAGAAAACATAACTGGATAACAAACATGAAAAAATATTTTAATTTGTATTTGATATTGAACGATGAGATGCCTTATACATAGTTAAGCATACAAATGTTAGTCAATTAATGAATAGTTTACAACAAAGAGACCCCTTTGGTAGCATCTCATGTAATTCACGTAATTTCAGCTAGGAGAGACTTTTTTTTTTTGTGACTGTGCCCAGAAGCAAATAGACAGATGGCCCCCAGGGTATTCTAACCTTCAAAATAATAGATGAAGTAAAAAATCTAAGTTAAACAAGTGAACATTTGTATCTACTCCCTGCTACTCCTGACTCACTGTGGCTTGTGCTGCAAAGCAATTTTGAAACCCTCATGTCACTCTGGTTGCATTTCACCTTCCCTCTGGTTCCAGTTCTCAAAATCCATTTCCTAACCAGCAGTGACAGGGAACCTTTCGTCTAAGTATCTTAGTTGTTCCCAATAATCCTCAATTCAAGAAGAGAGGATGAATACTTTTTAGACAAACATTCAAGTACTAGTGGCAAATGCTCCATCAGAGGTTCTCAGATTTTTTGATCTCAGGATCCCTTTACACTCTTTAGAATTTTTAAATTATTCAGGACCGAAAAGAGCTTAGTTTATGTAAAATATATCTATTGATATTTACTACATTAGAAAATTAAAACAAAATGTTAAAGTATTTATTAATCCATTAAAATAACAATAACCTATTACACATTAGTATAAATAATACTTTGTGGAAAAAACCTGTATTTTCCAAAACAACAAAAATTAGTGAGAAAAATGGCATTGTTTTAAATTTTTGCAAATATCTTTAATATTTAGCTTAAAAGCCTCACCTAACATAGCAATTCTGTTTTATGGTTAGACAAGGGTCTAACACCAACATGAAAGCATTTCCATTGCAGGGCTTTCCCGATTTTCCACACTTCATTATCTCTCTTGCCAGGATGAAATGTCTTAACTCAAAGCCATCAAGCAGTGACAAATTCCCTGCATTCCCCTATTCTCTCTCATTCGTGGCTCCAAGGCTATTAAGAGTGCTTTCAGTACAGTCAGCGTGGCACAACACACAGCTATCTTTTATTCATTCTCTCCCTTGACTCTAGAACAGATCAGTCAATAAATGTTTTGGTTCTTTCACATACTTTCCTTTATATATCAATGCCACTATCTGAACCCTATTTTATACCCTGCCTAATGCAACAGTCTACTAATCAAGCTCCCAATCTCTAATTTCTCCCTGCTCCAATTCAATAACAACAAAATTTAAATCATGTTACATCCTTCTCAAAAATCTTCAATGGCTCCACATTATCTATAGAAAGGAATTTTAGGTCAGTTAAGCACAGTGATAAAATAAATATCCAATCTGCCCGGTTAATTGGGAAAAGGGGAAAAAAATTGCTGCTACTACTATCATGCCCATCTTCTCTATTTATTGGTAACTGAAGTTGAGAGATTATATTATAGAATCAAATCACTACCATAGATACCAACCTGCTGGAAATTACTTGTTGCAGGAAGGGGGCTTCTAGCTATGTGACCCATTTCTTCTATAAGTTCTGCCACTTGTAGCTCAAGGCATTGACTTCAACACAGATCTAACCATTACTCTTAAGACTTTGATGTAACTAAAAATAGCTCTTCCTCAAAACAGGTGTAGGAACTCTGTTCTATAAGATAAAGTCCAAAGTCTATACGGTTTTTCAAATTTCTCTACTAAAGCCCCAACCTATCATTATAATCCACCTGCCACTACTCTCCAATAATAATCCTGTTTCAAATACTGACCCCAGAACCCTGCTTCTTATACAGCTTGATGACTCCACATGTGCTATTTCCCTAACCAGGAATGTGTTTCTCTTCCTTGACTTCTGACCCATTAAGATCTAGCTTAAGCACTAGCCTTTCACAACATGCCAATCTTCAAGGATCTCCTCTGAGATCACATATGACTTATCACTCATCTGGTACTAGATGATGTATTACATTAAATTGTTATTTTGGACTCTAAATACCACCTTGAGGAAAAGGATTAGGAACCACATCAATTTTTTTGATCTGCCATGGTACCTATGTGCAAGATACATATATTTTATTTTAAATGGAAGAATGGTTTGCATACTTACCTGGGTACAAAATATAATCATAAGTACAAACAATTTTAGTGAGTAGCCTAAGTGGCAGAGATGGATGGCTAAACATCAAACATTTGTGCTCCTCCTTCCAAAAGTATAGAGCACTCACTGGAAGACAGCTGCCCAGCCAGGGACTACAGTTCCCACAATGGATGTGAATGGAAATGATGTACGTGACTTCTAGCCAGGGTTTTTAAGAAGCAGGTATGTCCTCTCTATTCTCCCTCAGTCTGCCTCTGGACACAGAGGATCAAGGCCCTAGAAATGATAATACAATAAGACAGACAAGGCCTAGGCCCATGAATAAACCACATGGAGAAAAGTTGCCGGCTGTTCAGCAACACGTGTTGGACTAGTACACGGATGATAAATATCTAGTATCCTAAGCTACTGAAATTTTGGGGCTTAACTGTTACAGCAGCTAGCATTAGTCTACTAATACACCGAGGGTCATTTAACTGGTGAACGCACAGGGTTGAGACTAGAATCCATGTTTTCTGACTCTTCCTCTTACACTATGTCAAACTATTTTCCGATATGTATTTATATTTCTAAATTATCTCTGTGGTTTTTGGCAAATTTCTTCCTACTGATTGCTTTCAGATAAATGCTCTTAATCCCCAACAAAGCCTTATCTGCACTTACCATTTACAATCATTTTCAAACAAGCAGAACATGGTTTTCTGGAAAAATAAAGATCACAGTTTTTCAACTTTGACCCATGTTTAATAAGAGCAATTTGCCCAGCATGTAAATCTTCACTAGAACAGTGGAGACCAACAATTGTCATGTTTTTCACCACCACAAGACCAGTTCTCTTCACCTACATTAAGATACAAAATAATAACTTATTAGTTATAATATCTAGTGATCACATCATGGATTATACTTGATTTATTAATAAAATGAAAGTTTTGTTTAGTACTTTATCGGAAGAGTTTGTATGAAAGCATATTTCTCATTAGATCCAAAAAAATTTCTGGAAGTTTGGTGTTGACTTTATGCCAGAAATCTGTGGACCTAGGCTCTATGAACCAAACAATTAAGCATGCAATTATCATTAATTTGTTCTAGTGAAAGATGAATACATTTTAACCAAGTAAGGGGCAAGAACAAGGTCGATTTGTTTCTTATAGCTGCTATTCTAGGACTATTTAGCCTTAAGCCTTCTAGATGGTAATAAAGAAAAATTTCAAAAACCCTGATTATATACACGGATAAGTAAAGCCCAGAGAATTTACATGACTTTCTGAAAAACCCATAGATGGCAAATGGCAAAAGACAGCACTAAAGAAGTCATCTTAAATTCTAAAATATTTTAAATATTGACTAAAATAAAGGTAATTCTCAACTTCTAAAAAATTAGCTGTACTAATTTTTAGCAGTCTAGACTAACACAGTTGGGTCCCCACCTACTACAAATATATAAATAATTTATAACATCAAAAAAAGGGAAGATACATGCTCAGGCATCAGATAGGAAGAGAGAACTCAATGGCAGCAGTGAGCTTGAGCTACCTTAGCAGTACTCCACAGAGGGAACTGGGCTTATCCTGATTTAAGCCTTGTAGGCTGGGGACTGGCTGGGTTCTAAAGAGTTCCAATGGACCTCTTTGAGTGAAGGTTTTCTGTTACTTTGAACCAAAAGTGTCCCAATTTATGCAAATACTAATCAAAAATGCTTGTGTAACAATATTAATATCAGATACAACAGACTAAGGTAAAAAAAAATCAGTTCTACATAAGGCACAAAATAGGCTATGCTGTTCTCACAGCAAAAGATTCTGAAGTAAGAATGCAAACCCGATCCTGTTCGGGACTGAATGTCACATGAGGGGAACTTGGGCTGAGGATAGGGTGTCCCTTATCTGCCCCCCATCCCCTTCCAAAGGGATTTTACCCTATACTACTCTCCAATACAACATATTTGAAATCATTTTAAGGATCAAACCAAAGCTATATTAACTAAAGGAGTCAAGTTTCAGGTTCAGTTGTGAGTATAAATGTTTGAAACTGTGAAAAATGATATTTTGCAAAATGCCTAAAAAGAAAGAATACAGATGATTTTATGGAATTCCCTTTCTGAGTTAACCACCCATCTCCTAAACTATAAGGACATTTAAAAGGAATACAGGCTGGGTGCAGTGGCTCACGCCTATAATCCTAACACTATGAAAGGCCGAGGTGGGAGGATTCACTTGAAACCAGTAGTTCAAGACCAGCCTGGACAACATGACAAGACTTCATCTCTACAAAAAATTAAAAAAAAAAAAAATCAGCTGGGTGTGGTGGCATGTGCCTGCAGTCCCAGCTACTTGGGAGCTGAGGTAGAAGAATCCCTTGAGCTCAGAAGTTTGAGGTTGCAGTGAGCTGTGAGGATACCACTGCACTCTAGCCCAAGCAACAGAGTAAGACCCTGTACAAAAAATAAAAGTAAAAGCAATACAAAAATCTTTCCTTCACAATATATACTAAGAATATATCTAAAATATGAAAAATATGGCTTTTAAAATAAGCTTTAAATTTACCTTAAATTTGTGAACACCTTCCCCTCCCCATCCTAAAATTTCTTAGAGTTTTATATTCCTCAACTACAAAGCATGTGTTATTTTCTACTTTTGAAGACTTCCAGTAAGTTTTATTTATTTTTTTAAATGGTTACTTTGGAAAATAACAGATGATGCCTTATCAAAAAATCTTGACAATAAAGCTCACGTTGTTAAGCTGAACCAATGTGACCAGCGGAAGTGGCAGCAACCAAATGATTTTAATGTTAGACTAAGTGGTTAAGCAGACAGAAATAAAGTCAGAAAGCTTGTCCACAAAAGACTTTGAAAAAAATTGTTCCTAATGAATGAGTAGCATATGCATCAATTTATTTTTTATTAGAAAAACCTTTTGGGCCACATTTATCCTTTTTTTTTTTTTTTGGTCTAACGTCCCTTTTACCTCAGGAAATTTTTTTTTTTTTTTTTTCATTTTACTTCTAGCTAAGATCACAATATCAAGTTTGAGACAAAGACTTATCCAACCCAAACTTAACCAAACAAAACAAATAAAAGCCTAAGTTGCATTCCATTCTGGCACTTCCACTTACTGCAACTCCCAGAGGACTGAATCTTTTCAGTGAATCACTGTTCTGGATCTTGATTTTGCTTTACTTCACTAACATCTTGGCAAGTTGTCTATGTAATCCTAGTCACAAAGTTTTACATTAAAACATGGGCAAAGAGGACAGTCTGTTTTGTATATGAACTAGTATATTTACTTAAATGATGATTAACTATTTTTTTCCCTTTGCCTTTCTTATAATGAAAACATCTAAATAATCTGACACCAATTATTTCTATATTCTTGTTGGGCATTTTAGAGACTCACTCTCAGAACTAATCAGGAAATCTCCAGGAATATACATCAGAATCATCAAAGTAACTCTTTTCAAAATGTACATGCTCAGTCTCCACTCCACACCCAATGAATTGGAATCTCTGGAAAATTCAAAAGAGTAGAGTAACAAGGAAATAGTATGCAATATTAAAAAGAACAAGATTCATCTTTCAGGTCTGGGCTTTGATTTTACCCAGCTTACCAACTAATTAGTTCACCTGTTACTGTTTCGTGGCTATTAGCAGAAGACATGAAACTCCTGGGTCAGAAACAAAGGACTTTATTATTCACAGCACAGCAAGCAGTATGAGTATCATGTGTGTAACTGTTTTGCCCTCAAGCCTCATGAGGGGTAATCCAGATGGACACAAATGGCTGCCTGGACACACAGTGGGTTGTGTTATAGGAAAGGAACACTGAGCTTGGGGAGCCTGCCGTTTCATAGCAAACAGTAAGCCAATTTGCTCTTTGCCCTGGCGGGAGACATTACCTCAACTCTCAAGGATGCTCAGTGCTAACACAACTCTGAGAAACGGCCCAAATAAAGAGCAGTTAGGGCTTTGCATGCTTAGCATAACCAGCAGGATGTGTGGTAGTGTGAGAGAACTAAGGAAGAGTGTTTCTCAACACATCTATAGGAACTAATATTAGAAGGTGCCAAGAGTTAATCTGAAAATTAAAAATAAAAAAGCAAGATATAGGAGCATATCGTAGACCAATCACATCTGTACTTTTCTTTTTAAAAAGGAGAGACATATAGTCTTGTAAAGACACTGAGTATTTTCAGAAGAGTATATAAAAAACCTCCCTTGGAAATAAGAATGGGGATCTTGAATATAGGAGGGACTTTTACTCTACTTTATACTATTCCTTTTGCTTTGTTATTATGAGCACATGTATCTTTTTTTAAAAAAATCATAAAAATTCACCTGTTTTTTGTCAGTAGATACTCTGGCCACCTCTTCATTATCTCCTAAGGATCCATGCTTTCCCTCTTCATTTTTCTAATAAAAATTAGATTAAAGGGAAAAAATATTAGTATATAAGACATGATTAATTCAATATTCCCATATTTAAAGGCTGGTTTCCTTGGCTTGGGACCATTCTTTCCAAAATTAGAAATTGCGGTTAGAAATTGTGATAGAAAATTAGAATTTGAATTGTGATAGAAAATTAAATTCTGAAGTTTAAGATTTCAGAATTGGAGCAGTTTTGAGCAATGGAAAAGTCTAAAGTATGGCTATGAATGACTAAAGTAGAATAGAAGTAAATCAACTGGAATTGAGAAGATAAGGAACTATGTAGCAAAGGTATCGGATATGGACTGTCGTAGGCAGAATAATGCCCCCTTCCAAAGACCTCCCTGTCCCAGTCCTTGGAACCTATGACTGTGTTATGTTACAAGGCAAGGGGGAATTCAGGTCACAGTTGGAACTGAGGCTGCTAACCATCTACCTTGAGATGGGGAGATAATCCTGGATTACCTAGTGGCCCCAATGTTATCACAAGGCTCATTGTAAGTGAAAGAGGGAGGCAGGAGAGTCAGAGTGAGTGAAGCAACATGAGAGAGGCTCAAGGCCATTGCTGGCTTTGAAGATGGAATGGGTCCACGAACCAAGGAATGCAGGCAGCCTCTGGAAGCCAGAAAAGGGAAAAAAACGGATTCTTCCCTAGAGCCTCCAGAAGGAACTAAGCCTTTCTAACACTTTGATTTTAGCCCAGTAAAACCCATTTCAGACTTTGACCTACCGAAGTATAGAGTAATAAATTTGTGTTGTTTTAAGGTACCAACTTCCTGGTAATTTGTTATAGCAGCAATAGAAAATGAATATAGGGATGTCCACAAATCATCTCTAAAAGTGAAACTGAAAACAGAAAGTTTTGAGGCAGGAGCCAAAGTCCTTCATTTATTAGTTCAAAAAATACTTACTGAGTCTTTGCTATATGCCAGCCACAGACCTAGCAGCTCAGGATATAACTCCCATAGAGCTTATGATTTATGAACACAGGAAAGCGACTATAGAGTGAATAGATGATTAAGACAAGGTGATATAGAATTCTGTGAGCCCCGAAGTGGGTGGGATAGTTCATAAATTGGAGAAAGTTTTAAAATAGGAATGGGAAACTTTGTGAATGTTGACCTCTTAGTTTTATGAAACAAGTGTTAGATATTAAAAAAGGACTAGCCTCCAAGGAGAAGTTTGTAAGAAAACCTATGTCCTGGTAATGAGGTTTCTGTTTAAGCATAACAGGAAATAGAGGAAGAGATGGTGTTGGTAGTCAAACGACAGGGGTGTGGGTGGTAGTAGTGGTGGTAATTATATGAGTGAAAATCATAACAAACAGTAGCTAACATCTTCTGAGTGTTTACCATGTACCAGGCCCTAAATTATCTCATTTAATTCTCACAACTTTATAAAGTAGCTACTATTATTCACATTTTACAAATCAGGAAATTGTGGCTGAGAGAGATTAAGTAACTTTACCATGGTCACACAGCTAATAAATGGGTAAGCCAAGATCTAGCCCTAAATCCATTGTCTTAACCATTCTGCTACATTGCTTCTGTTTTGGAAAAGTGAGGTCCTTCAGCATGAAGATAAGGTACCAGCAGACACAACGGAAAGAGGAGAGAGGGATGATATAAGATGTGTAGAAAAAATGAGGGAACAATGCAATTACTCTAATTCTTATTCTTAAAGTAATATTCAGGCAATTTAGATAAGTCTAACTTAAACTGAGTATCTATGCAACAGTAGGAGAAATATTTTTAAATGACAGCCATTTTCATAGTGCTTGATTTCTACTCCAAAACTTTTCATTAACTGTGTTTCCTCCCCACCCCAGAGTCTCATAAACAACTACTTTCTCTCCCACTCACTTATTTAGTTTTGGACTAGACTCTTAAAAATTCTTAGTTTTTATACTCAATGTATACCTTGCTGAATAGTCCTTAAAGAGTATCCATACAGTGTAAGTGTTTGACAACATAAAAAAACTCACATCAGTTATGTTTAGAAGTGGTTGTAAGTTAACACACTAAGGCTGGTAAAAATTACAGACAATTTAAACGTTCAATAATGAGGGAGCAGACAGGTTCATCAATAAACTGTTATGCAATTATTAACAAAATGGTAGTAAAAAACATAGTACATTGCATGAGCCAGGCACTATGAAAGAGTTTTGCAAATATTAACTCATTAATTTCTTATAAAAGCCCCATATATTTATTATGTACTAGTAACATTCCATTTGACATATGAGGAAGCTGACACAAGAGGTAAAGTAACTTACCCAAGGTTACACAACTAAGAAGAGGTGGGGCCAGGATTTGAACCCAGGTAAGCTGGCCACAAAACCACTAGCTACTCTTAAAACACTAGTTTAAGCTGCTGCTCCGTTATAACATTATAGCATAAGTATTTTCTTATGTTAAGCGAAAAGGGTCAGATCCAGAATTAAATGGTCTCATATGAGTAAAGGAAATTGAGAAAAAAGATTAGAAAATGATACAAAAATGTCAGTGGTCTCTGGGTGGTAGAATTATGAGGAATTTTTTTCTTCTGTCCATTTTATAAATAATGAACAACATTACTTTGGGAACTCATAAAAATACTTTAAAAAAGACAAAAGGTTGGTAAAGTGTCAAACGCAATATTTCCAACACAATTACATGTCAATTTGTATCTTGGACTTTCTATGATTTACTTTCTATAACAAAAGCAGAATAAAGAATTCAAGTGAAGTGATCTTATTACTTTAGCTTAAAGCACATTTTTTTTCTTTTAATAGGAAAAAGACCTTACTTAACATTTTGAACACCATGTGCAATTAACCGAAAAATTATATTCTAGCAAATGGTAAAGAAATATTGAGCACAAAAATTGGGTATCATTTTTAGGAATTTAATATTTTCACAAATATAAAAACAATGCAATGGTGACATATACTAACAGTATGAAATCTAGATGTATTCCTATTATACAATTTAAAATTATTAATATATAAACTCCATAGCAGTACAATGTCAAATACAAAATTTTATTTCTGCTATGATTGCAATTATCTGCAAAATTATATGTATATATTAATTAGTACAAAAAGGAAGCCCAGGAGAGAAAAAATACACAAATGGTACGATTTTTTAATGTTGCAGTTGTAGATTAAATCTTCAGTTTCAACTATAATGTTTGTATAATAAATAAAAGCAGGGTGCAATATGCTCCTTGCATTTTTGTATTCTTCCCCTACGTTATCACTGGCTTCTTTGCAATGGCCATAACATGAGAAGAACTAATGAAATTATTATATGCCTCTGCTTTACTGACATTAGAAACACAAGTAGCTGATAACCTGCAAATAATTACGTTCTAAATATTTGATAAATCTGTTTTGGAATTTAAAATGCATGTTCTCATATAAACAATATTAAAAATGATAGTCAAGTTCCCAAGCTAATATGCAAAAGCCTATTTAACTCATAAGATCACTGCTAGAGTAATCCTGAGGATCCCCCAGCCCAAGTGGGGAATCTGGGTCCCAAGACCTTCAGGTAAGGAACAGAGGTGGAGGCCTACCCAACACTGTGGCTTGATAGCTGTGGTCCTACGAAATATGGGTGTGGGAGCACAGCTGGAAAGACATCAATGCAGTGAACAGAAGCAGGGCAAGCTCCAGGACCAGAATATAAAAGTGATAACGTTTCATGTGTCCAAGGCAATCTTATTTCCAGGTTGGCTGACATTCATAAGACATGGATTTTCTTTGTTCTGTTTTGATGCCCTTTGTATTCATTTCTATGTCTGTTTTAACTTCAATTTAAAAACTTTAAACAGATATGAGTACAAGTCAGATTTCTAAGATTCCAAATAAAATATTTAAAACAAAAGACTGATTTCTTTCATTTTAAAAACTTCCATGGAGCCTGCCAGATGAAGGAACGAGATGCCAAGAAAACTGAGAGTTGTTGACTTGGGGGAAAACATGGAGTCATAAACTTGATCTTTTGTTAAACAAGATATAAAGCATAAAATCTTGTTACTAATGTAGTTTTATAACTCTGAAATTTACTTGGCACTATTTTTTTTTTTTTAACAAAATGCTAACTGAAAGCTTCATCTCAGTTATTTTCTCAGGCTACATATTTATCTCTATAAATTATTATGAAACAGTACGGTGAGTATTATTTGCAAATGATCTTCAGCCATTAGTTGGCCCATCACTTCCTCCCTAATAGAAACTTAAATATCATTATTCACTAATTAAATGTAACTTGTGCCTGTTTGTTGAAAAAGAACTTAATTTCAGCACAGGATTGTGAGGGTGTATAAAACAGAACTAAAGTGAAATCAAATCTGGGTATTAAAATAAGAAAAATTCTTCCTAGATGTCAGAAAAAAAATTTTGAAAGAAGAAAAAAAGCTTCTTCAAAATTAGGATTCAATCTCTAACATGCCCACCTTTGTAAACATAACTTTTAAAGTCTTAAATCTCTAACGTTTGCTCTTAATTTGGCTCTTTAAAATAAATTTTATCTGCAAAAAAACAAACCCAAAAAATCCTTGACAGCTTGGAAATCTTCTATTTTCATAAAATAATGCTAAGCTATAACAAGTAGAAAGAGTAAAGGGACTTAAAAATTCATGAAGGAAATGAAGAGCTTTCTCAAAGCCATTAATAAAATATGGAGCCAGGGTGGGGGCTGGCTGTGTTGAGAAATAGGGAACAACAATGCATAATATTTTTAATAATGTTTTACTGTTTATAAAACATTTCACATAGGAATTGGGGGAGAAAACTACTGCAAGAGATATCATTTTATCATAAATAGTGAATTCCCTCATTTCCTGTGAAAATTCCTCAATGCAATCCCAGTACTGATAGGACAAAAAAATCTAAACTCCTTTGCAAGACATATAATGATTTTTATGATATGATTCCTTCCCAGTCTCCTCCCTCCACCCAGTTTTACCTTCTGGAATGAGTACCACAAATTTCCTCATCCCTCTAAGCTTTTCCATGTAGAGCCCCTTGGCTTGAGCAAATATCTACTCATCCTTCATGTCTCAGTGCAAATATTACCCCCCCTCCACTCCTTCCTTCCACAGAGCCTAGCCCTCAGTCTTAGTAGCATCTCTGCTTATACTTTGTACTCAGCTGTACCATCTAATTGTATCTTAATTAATTGTTTAAATTCCTAATTTTTCTCCCATTAGAAAACAAGGACCACATATTTTCTTCTTTGTGTCTCCAGCACCAAACATACAATTTCATCCACAATAAAAAAAAAAAAAAAAAAGATGTCCAAAATGAATAGGAAAAAAGCAGGTGGTCATGAATGGCCTTCTAGAATATTGTGGGAATTTAAGAATTTAAAAAGTCTTTCTCTGGAAAATCTAAAGCAACCTTTCAGCAGAATTATTGGTAAGCTGGAAAACTCAGTGAGCACATACAGAATATAATTACAATGTTGTAAGAGTGAAATAAAAAACCTTATGTTTAAAAAAAGATGGGAAGGAAAGTATCAAAATGTTAACAGTGATTTTGTTAGAATGGTGCAAATCCACGGGGGGTTTTCCACATCCCCCTCTCTTCTTTTTCCTCTGTTTTCAAAAACGTCTTAAATGCCTCACTTAACCTAACATTACTTTCCACAATATGACTGTAGCTCCCTGTAAAAATTAATGGCAACACTCTAAACTTCCAAAATTACCAAACTGAAATGGTCAGAACTCAGCATCATGCCATTCCAAACATGGAGCAAAATGACGAGAACATAGCACCTTGCTGCCCCAAGGGTAAGAGAAAAAAAAGATGTAGGACATATATACTTCCAATTTATTGGCTTTTATGATTATTCATACTGTACATTCCTAACCCTTTTTGATCATCTCGTTTGAGATGCAAAAAGGAGACTACTTACATTGAACAAGAAACCAAGGAGCATTCATAGATTACCCCTTATAATGGTAGATGTTAACCGGTACATACCAGATAAAATAAGACATAGTCTCTATCTTCAAGCAATTTACAGTTCGGTGGAGAGGGAAAAACTACCTAGTCAAAACACCAACAGTATAAAATTGGGTGATAAATTATGTGGTATAGACAATATTCTTATTAGCCAAACCAACATATAAATACCATTATTACCTGATAAACATGGCACAGTACTGACAAAGTATTCTATTTTTAGATCAGAAAGATGAGCTACCACAGCTATGAGTTACAAGTACCAAGCTAAACCATAAAGATATTTTTCAAATCTTAAGGTTTGTTGAGTTTGGTTTATAAGTGTGACAGAAACTGGAGCAATAAAATCAAATTTTAAACCATTGCTCTTCTAAGAGGAAAAATTACAGAAATAAATTATACCTGAGACTTTGGCCTTTGGGCTTCCGCTGGGAAGAGCTCCATCCAGAGACTGAGCAGAGTGAAAAGGTTGACTTTAGAAAGTCTTGGTATTTGACCTACAAAAGAGAAAGCAAACACTTTAAAATTTTACTAATGATGAAAATAGTAACCAAGCTCAACGCCACTTGGGTACTACAGACTTGGCTCAGCTGCTTTATCAGGCAGCAGAAAAAAAGGATTAGAGAACAAGAGAATCAGCTTTCTTAGCATGAGACACTTTGACCCTCACTTGTGGCAACCTCCTGAGGCACTTTCCAAAGCTGGGGCCCTCCTTCTCCAGCCCTCACCTGGCAGAAAAAAACTGTACAACGAACAACGAATGCACGTGGCTATGGGAATAACCCAAAGTTAGCTGTGAGACGTCCTCGCATCTGACGTTGTCTCGGAACAAGCTTTTCTTTGGACTGTGATGGGGCATTGCTACAAGGGCATTGATTAGAACACGGCCTTAAAAATGCGGTGACCTTCGGAGGTAAAGCAGTCGAAACTTAAGAAAGCGTCACATGCAGTATATTTGGGAATCCAGGTAAAAGTGTGGTTTGGTAAATTTTCAAGCTCTCCAACTCCTGAGATCCTGGTTCTAGGTCCTACAAGAAATAGTAAACGGGGCAATGAGGGAGACTTCAAAAGCCGGTGCGGCAGGGCCGAGAGGTCCCGGTGACCAAGGCGGGGACGTACCCAGGGCGGGAATGAGCTTAAAGGAGCAGCTTGGCAGGCGAAGAGGGGCAGGCAAGGAATCCGGAGTTCAAGGCGGGACACGCACGGGACAGAGCGAAAGGTGGGGTGGCAGGAGCAGGTCTCGGGCACTCACCGGTCATGCTGACAGTCTGGGTGCTGACTGACTGCCTAGCCTCCGCGCCCTCCAGATTTTGCATCTGCCCTGCTTCTTTCATCCCAAGCCTAGCGTCTTGTGCGGCCCAGGAAACCTCTCCCTGTCAGGCATGATCTTGCCCCAGCAGCTCCCCCTCTCGCCTCCTCCCAGCAACTGTACAGCAACGGCCTACTAGGCGCAGCCAGATGACGCCTCAAGCCCGGCCGCCACTTCCGGGCGCCTTGAATGACGTCAGAGCGAGCCGGGGCCGCGGCGGCGTAAAGCTACCCCTTGGGCTGGGACCTGAAGCCCTGAGCTATAAAAAGCTTGACGCCTGTATTTGGTTATCTTGTTTGTCTTGTCTTGAGGGAAGGTTACTAGAGGATTTCTTGGCTCGAGGTCCCAGTTTGCGCAGACTCTGATGAGGTGATGGATGCAGAGAATTGAGAATTTTCGCCAAAGAGCAAATGAAAGCCGAAATGGAAACCTACCTCATTCTGTCATGGTCAAGGTTTTAGAGAACCCAGGGTGGGGGGATGAGGGGGATGGGAGCTCGGAGGTCTAGGATGCTGCTATCATCAGAAATTGGCCAGTGCTGGGGAACCTGGTTCCGTAGAACACAATAGGGACGTTCTGCTTCTTATCAAGAACATGAAGAATTAAGAGGTGAAACTGTAATTGGGAAAAAGGTGAGGGGAGGAAGGAGCAGCAAGTGGCCCCTGAAAACTCTGAGAGGTAGCCTGACATTGTGGGTTTGTGCCTAATGCATTTATTTTATTGAAGTGTCCAGGCACCACTCAAAACGAAGCCCCTCCCTCCCCAGTGACTCAGAGGCCAGTTTCCATCACCAACTCGTTCTGCTATCACAATCTGAAATGCTGACAAACAGCAAGACACAAAAACTGCTCTCAGACTATGAAAGCAAAAGCGGAAAGTTATGAAAGCATATCATTCTGTAAAGTATCGAAGTGAGAATCTTCCTTCAATGTTGATGGTATGGCTGGGGTTCATTTTCACTACTGTATAGTATTTCATTGTAGGTATGCACCACAGTTTATTCGAGTATAGGACATTGTGGCCATCTCCAGCTTTCTTTTCATAAAATAATCTTTTTGGCTGGGCGCGGTGGCTCAATCCTGTAATCTTAGCACTCTGAGAGGCCGAGGTGGGTGGATCGTTTGAGCTCAGGAGTTCAAGACCAGCCTGAGCAAAAGTGAGACCCGTCTCTACTAAAAAGATAGAAAGAAATTATATGGACAGCTAAAATATATATATATATGTAGAAAAATTAGCCGGGCATGGTGGCCCGTGCCTGTAGTCCCAGCTACTCGGGAGGTTGAGGCAGGGGAATTGCTTGAGCCCAGGAGTTTGAGGTTGCTTGTGAGCTAGGCTGACGCCACGGCACTCACTCTAGCCCGGGCAACAGAGTGAGACTCTGTCTCAAAAAAAAAAAAATAATAATAATAATCTTTTTGCCGAACCTATGATAGCTTTGTTTTCTATATTATAAATTTTATTTTTTATTTCTTTTATTATGCATTTTTTCTATTATTATTTTATAACTTCTTCAGTTGACTGTTTAGCTTGTTAGTTTTTAGATTTATTTTTTGCATAAGCATTTAAAGGTAAAATTTCTAAGTATTGCCTTACCAGCATCCCATAAATTCATTATCAGTCTGTATTAATATATTGAATGTTCCCAGTGATTTTTTAATTTGACTTATGGATTACTTGGAAATATGATTTTAAAAAATCCATATGTGAGTTTTTTCTTTGTTTTTCAAAAACTGGTCTTATAGTAGTAAGTTGAGTTTTTTAAAAGTTATTTTGTTATTGATTTCTAGTGTAAAGTTTATATCTAGAGAATATGATCTGTATGATACCAGTTCTTTGAAATTTGTTAAGACTTGTTTTATGGCCTCCATCAACACTGTCCAGTAGAAATTTTTTCAATGAAGGAACTATTTTATTAATATATCTGCACTATCCAATATGTTAACCAGCTTAATCAACAAAATGGTTTTAAAATCAATAAATCATTCTTTATATCATGTAGAAAGAGCATAGGTCGACAACCTATATTCACACTCTAACCATACAAGTAATTTACCAGTTAATTGTATCAGTCAGCCTAGACCCAGTTTGTTTTGGGTAACAAATGACCAGCAAACCCCAGTGGCTTGCCCCAACAAAGGTTTACTTCTGGCTCACATTACATGCCTGCAGCTCTGCTCCTGTGGATTGGCTCTGGGATCCGGGCTAAATGAGCAGCCCCTGTCCTTCCTTTCTTTTATTTTCCCTCAATTCCCCTGTAAGTGACCAGTCTCCCTAGCACCCTAGTTGCCTCCTCGACTTCCCAGCCCTTTTGTCTGCCTCCACTTCCCCTTCCTCCAAGGGGAGGGGCCGTCAAATGGCTTTTTGACTGAATTATCCAGGGAGTGAGGAAGAGAGAAAGAGTTGAAGGAAGATAGGAGGGGAAGCATGGAAGGAAAGGATGGTGGTAATATGTTTATCACAAATTTTCATGAAGACTAAATGATCCTAAGTAGTGCAGTGCCTAGCAAAGAATGGATGCTCAATACCATTCATTATTGTCCCTCTCCCTTTCATCTTTCATTAGCTTATTCTCTACAGATAGCCTGAATCTTCTCTTATCTAGAGATAAAATTCTAGGTCCTATTGGTTGGGAATGTTAGTCCTAGCAATGTATTTAGACAGAATGTTCTCACAACAAAACAAACTGGAGGTCTGTGGAGTTGATCATAAAGACATTGTATCTACAGCTGGCTCTGCTGATACTGGTGGTGCTTGGTGGGGACTGAATAGCCGGCTTGTAGAAGAAACTGCACCTCACACTGAGTTTTGCTCTTGTGTGTGGGAAGGCACTCCATGACCAGTGCCTGGAGATCAGGCGGCTGCAGCACTGATAGGGACTGTAGTGGCAGTGCATCCTTGAGGACAGGATTGGCCCTTGTAAGGTCATTTCGGGCAAAAAATGTGACCATGAACACCACCCTGAGTCTAGAAATTAAGGTTTCTTAAACAGTTCTCAGAAGGCAGTTCCTGGCAGCACTTAAACCCTAAGGAGGCAAAGAGAAGCCTGAAACAAAATCCAGATGCCTTTCAGCAACATTTGCTTTGTTACAGAGGGGAGTGCTGCCAAAGAGAAATGACTTCTCAGGTTTTCCGTGTATTGTCCCAAATGGCGTCTTCAGAAAAGTAAACTTGGTGCCACATAGATTAATGTGCTGCAGAATAAGAATGTCCAGGGAGCCCTGGAAACGTCTGTGCTCCACGAGGTGGGAAGGACGGGCGAGCCCACTTTCCCATGCTCTCCCGGGCTCTCTGCCTCAGGCTGCCTGAGGCCGGTGGGCCGCTGGGCCTGGGCAGCACAGCCAATGTCCAGGCTCCTTTTGGGTCCCCGTTTGTGTGGTGCCCTCTGGACTGTCAGGTAGGGCCGCCTGGGTTCAGGTATTTCTGGATCAGCATCCATAAAGAGGTTCTGTAACTAGACATGTTCAAAATCAACAGAAGGGACCAGAGGGAGGGGGAGGGAGGGGAGGATGGATAGGAGAGGGAACAGGGAGGGAACTACAGCTGATGGAGTATCCCCCATGTGTCAGACACCCTGTGCAACAATAATGACAATAGTAATAATAACAGTATCTGACATATGGAACATTCACTATGTTCCAGGCTCTGTTCTAGGTACTTTGTCTATGTTATCACATTTACTCCTTCCAGCAGTCTTATAATGTGGGCATTATTATTAGCCCCACTTATAGGAAGCAAGATATTAAGTAACTTGCTCAAACAGACATACTTGAAAAGGGTGGTAGGAGCAGGATATAAACGTGTATTATTACTTTGTTTAATACTCACAACAACCCTGATACAGATTTTTATCATCTCCATTTTCCAGATGAGGAAACTAAGGCCCTTGGACCAGCAACATCAGCATCCCTCGGGAGCTGGTTAGAAAAGCAGAACATTGGGGCCCACTCCAGACTTATGGAGCCGGAATCTGTACAAGATCCACTGGGCCAGACCAGCGGGCTCCAGTGGTTCTCCAACTTGAGTATGCATAAGAGTCCACGGACACTATGTTAAAACCCAGCTTCCTGTGTTGCAACCTTAGAGATCCGAATCAGTGGTTTTTAGCAGTAGTATTTTGGCCTTCTGTAGAATGGCTTCTACCCAGTATTTTTTGGTATCATATCATCCACCAACATTAACTGATGCTAAAAGCAAAAATTTTCATACTAGATGCAAAAAATGTCAAAGTTTTATTTAGCTCAGGGGTTGACAAACTGTTTTTTGTAAAGACCCAGATAATAAATATTTTAGGCTTTTTGGACCATTCAGTCTGTGCCACAACTATTCTGTGCTGCTGTAAAAGCAGCCATAGGTGACGTGTAAACAAAGCAGTGTGGCTGTTTTCCAGTAAAACTCAATTAACTCCCCCTCGTTTGACACCTAACTTCAGTGGCAGCAATGAGACCTCGTTCAGAGTATATTTGAGGAATGGGGATTTTAATACCCAGAGAGAGGAAAGGATTGTCTAAAATAGCTCTAAGTGCCTTGAGGTGGAAGAGGACGTTAATATCAGAAAACAATACATATGATGTCTTGTACAAAACCTCAATGTAATTTATTCACATCTACATCATCAGTCTTATAACAAAAGCTGAACGCTATTAGCTTATGTATGTATCACACACAATTCACCTGAGAGACCTAAATAATCTAGAGAGTGACTCTGCAGTATTCTTTTTACTTTGTTTTCCAAACAAATTTCACATTTTATTAGATTGAAATAAATGGCACAGAATTGCTTTTCCTCACAAAAAGGCAATATTTTCTGTATTATTCTTAGATAAATCACAAAACTCTAATTTTTGCACATTTTTCTGCTGGTGCATACACATCAAGATGAGGCAATAGATACATAGTCATGAAAAAAAAAAAACCCAAAGAAAGTACGAAGAGAGAGAAATTGGTTATCAGTATCTGTGAACTCGGTTCTGTCTTGCTCATGAAAGAGTGTTCACGTGTATCTGCTAAAAAGCTGATGGCCCCGTCAGGGTGTCTGCAACAAAGGGATACAAGCCCCACCAACACGTGTGGGGCAACAGCTGCCCACTCTCCCATTCAAACGTTAACTGTTACTTGTTTCTTGCATTCTTTAATGAAGACAAACTCTATGCTGAAATCCTCTCCAGGTGAGCACACAGTGTCTATCACTTTCTGGTAACTTCCTTAAGTATCCACTACAGAGTTTTAACAGTACACTTAGAGCACAACGTACTGGTGCAGTGGCTCAGGCCTGTAATCCCAGCACTTTGGAAGGCTGAGGCGGGAAGATTGCTTGAGGCCAGGAGTTCAAAACCAGCCTAGGCAACATGCTTCTTGTACAGCCTACAGAAACATGAGCGAAATAAACCTCTTTACTTTATAAATTATCCAGTCTCGGGTATTTCCTTCATAGCAATGCAAAGCAGACTAATACAGCATCTTAAAACATTATCTCAGATGTTGTCAATGATTTCTGAACTACCTTAGGAAGGTCTGACTTGTTTGTATATAGTTTGCTACACGTGTCCATCATTAACTGCAGATTGTGTGTTGTATTAAGAGTTATGTTAACAAAGCTACCTGACTTGACCTCTGGTCAGTGTTTGTGGGGCATGTTTTGTGTTCTTCTCAGTCTCCATCCTGGGAAAAATCCAAGGGACGTGAAGCAATACATAAACATTAGGAAAAAGACAAATATCAGGCAGATACAGAGCATCATAAATTGTGGACAGAAGCTCTTTGCCTTTCTGTCTGTATTCCTACTCAATCCTCCAACAGTGAAGCTCCACAGAGTGTGTATAGAGAGTGTGTCTACATTGGTAAGTCACTCTGTACATGTCAGCATGGTGTTACTCTGATACGTTGATCTGAAGATGTCCTATGTCTTCATACTGTAAGAGCTGTAAGGGCTTCAAGCTGTAAGAGCTTTGAGGTCCTGAGTTGAGAATATCTCTTTAAGTTACCAAATAATGTCTTCAACCATTGGGACACTGAGTGTTTATAATAATGCCAAAGGCTAGTTGAGATTCTAGGTTACCTTGGTGAGCCCTGTAGAACTTCCCAGAAAGTTTCATTTGAATATCATGTTTAGAGGCCAAATTCATGGCTTCCTCAAACCAAAAATTATAATAAAATTCACTATTTACATCACTTCATTTGTGAATGTGACACTATAATTCAGCTGCTGGCTCACAAGAAGATGCCGGAAGATTGCTGCTGGATTTTTTTTCACCACAAAGGCTCTTGTTAAGAGAGGACATTTTTAAGAACAATAAATGAAAACACTGAAATAGAAATCTGTTAACATACTGCAGAGCACAAATGCTTGACCAGCTATAAAGCTATCCCATCCATCATGTGTGTCATTCTCTACTTTATTTGTAAAAACAAATGCTTTCAAGAGCTCCACTTAAATTTAAAAAACATCATGCCTACCTGTCTACTGAGGAAGGCCCATTTCCCTCAGTTATCATGCCTTTCTTCACTGCTCTGAAGAAAGGGCAGACATCACACTGTTGAATCCAAAAGGGAGTTTCGGTGACTGTTGGAAAAAAGACCAATTTTCCTCAGTTGTTCCCAATACAACAGACACAGGAAAAAAGAACAATTTTCCTCAGTTGTTCCCAGTGCAACAGGGTTCCCATGACAAACTCTGATTTTCCAGAAAGTTTTTTTTGCACCCTAGCAAGTCACAGGATCTTGAGGTTAAAAGTCCTGGTTCCATTTATTTTAGAATGTAGCCCAATAACTTAAACATGGAATACGCTCCATATTTTTTCCTTGTCATGCTACAGATCCATTTTGCAATCAAGACTGTATATGTAGCCGGGCACGGTGGCTCACGCCTGTAATCCTAGCTCTGGGAGGCCGAGGCGGGTGGATCGCTCAAGGTCAGGAGTTCGAGACCAGCCCGAGCAAGAGCGAGACCCCGTCTCTACTAAAAAATAGAAAGAAATTATCTGGCCAACTAAAAATATATATACAAAAAAAAAATTAGCCGGGCATGGTGGCTCATGCCTGTAGTCCCAGCTACTCGGGAGGCTGAGGCAGTAGGATCGCTTAAGCCCAGGAGTCTGAGGTTGCTGTGAGCTAGGCTGATGCCACGGCACTCACTCTAGCCTGGGCAACAGAGTGAGACTCTGTCTCAAAAAAAAAAAAAAAAAAAAAAAGACTGTATATGTAAAGTAGTAAATGAGCATTTAAGATAAAGTATTCAACTGAGGACTTGCTACCTGGAAATATATTTGTGGAATTCATGTTCATCTTTATTTAAGAAAGCCTAATGCTTGCACTACCCAAAAGAATCTAGTTTTCAAAAATGCACACAGGAGGAGAATTTCAGAATCATATGATGGGCTTATTATATATACAAAAAATAGCTTAAGACTTTCAGTGAAAGATGACATCCTTTGGGAGGAAAATGCCAATGATATCCCTTGGGAAGCTAAGTAACAATGTGAATACACCTTTTATGAGTTGTAAGATTTGTAAAAAAATAAGTGTTCAGTACTTTTGTTTCATGTGTTTAAACAAAACAAAACAAAATGACCTAACAAGTGATAGTTAATAGACTATAAACTGAGGACAAAAATGCTAGCTTACATGTACTAAGGATTAGCACATGCGGGACAGTATACTAAGTACATTGTATTATTATATGTAATACATACATTGCAATAGTTACATAATTAAACATTCCATTATAATACTGCAATGAACTTAGTTTTCAAGCAATCAGTCTTTCTCCCTGTCCAAAATGTGTGGTATCCTCCAAACACTTTTAAGCACTATTTATCGAATGTATCATGTGTCAGGAACAGTGCTAGTTGCTTTACATACATTTAAATATTACTTCATTATCCTTTAAGGTCTCAGTTGTCACACAGAATTACACTTTTTTTCCAGAATAAGACCCCGCATTATGAATTAATTAGTCATTTAACAAAGTTTTATTTCATTCAACCCCTTTTGCAGAAAGAGAAAATAAAGCCTTAAAAAATTGCCTGAGTATACATAAATACCTAAGAACAGGTTATATATACACTAGACTTAAGTTCAACAAATTTTTATTTCACACTGTATTCCAGGAATTTCTTAATCAGACACTGTTTTCTTCAGTTTTATGATTTAAAAAACATCAGTGTAGTTACCCACTGTGGACTGCAAATGGTTGGCACAGGGGTGGTGGGTGCTTTCCTAACTTAGGGAGCTGGGAGCCACAGCAGGAAAGGCTGGCTCTTGGGCAGGTGAACAAGTCGGTACAGCACAGGACTAGCAGCCATGTCCTTAAATCAGCTGCTGAGTTCCCTGCACAAGGAGGCCCCCAAGATTGAGACCCTCTGACTCCCCGTTGTTCAGTGCCCGTTTTCTCTTTAGCTTACCGTCTTCTGGCTCCTGCCCCCAACGCTCTGTTGAAAGGGACTCTCTAGGTTTCTTCCTTCTGCCAAATCCTGTAGCCTTTCCATCACCTATATTCTACGCTGACTAGATTTAACAAATAAAAATAGAATGCCCAGTTAAATTTGAATTTCAGATAAATAATGATTTTTTTGTATGAGTATGTAATACTCACTGAACTTATCCATAAAAACTGTGTTATCAGAAATTCAAGTGTAGCTTTGTGTCATGTATTTTATCTGGCACTCCTACTGCATTCCGTTTTTGTTCTTTGTGGCATTTGACCCCATGGCCCCTGACCTGCCTCAAAACTCTTTTTCTTTGAGTTGTCATACATGCATTGTCTGCTTTTCCTTTCTGCCTGCCCCTTCTGCCTGCTTTAGTGACTTTTGGAGCTAGTGCTGGGATCATCAGGGTATGTCCCTACACCACTCCGTTTCTCTAAGCTTTTTCCTTGCTGGGTCATCTATTCCTGTCACTTAAATCAGTGGTTCTCAAAGTGTGGTCCTGGAGCAGCAGCAGCAGCAAACGCTGCAAACCAGACAAATGCGTATTCTCAGACCCTAATCTAGACCTACAGAACCAGGACTTGTGGGACGGAACTCTGAAATCTGTATTTTAAGAAGCTCTCCTGTGTATCTGATGCAAGCTAAAGTTTCTGAACCGTTGGATTAAGTGATCACTTCTATGCTTTTGACTCCCAAATCTTTCCTGCTAGCCCTGACTTCATACCCAAACTTCTCTCCAATATTTCAAACTGGAGTGTTTTGTAGAATGTTAATATGTGAAAGGGGGAAAAAAAAGCTCCATGGTTAAAAAGGGTTTATATAATATTGCAGCATTTCCTAAAATTACTTTAGTATTGAGACCTATTTCCAGGAGCCTGTGGAACATGTAACAACAGAGCTCTTCCAGCTGGGTGGCTTCTTGGGAAACAGAAAGTCCAGCAGTCCCTCCCCTTAGCCACTGTTTCACTTTCCAAGGTTTCAGTTACCTGCCGTCAACCGTGGTTCAAAATTATTAAATGGAAAATTCCAGAATAAAAAATTCCCAAGTTTTCAATTGAGCACGTTTTGAGAATCGTGATGAAATCTCGTGCCATCCCACTCTGTCCTGCCTGGGATGTGAATCGTCCCTTTGTCCAGGTATCCATGCTATAGGTGCTACTTGCCCATGAGCAGTAAGTAGCCCTCTCGGTGATCAGAGCTGTTGCAGTATCACAGTGCTTGTGTACAAGTAACCCCTATTTTATTTAAAAATGGCTCCAAAGTGCAAGACTAGTGATGCTGGCATATTGTTATAACTATTCCATTTTATTATTAGTTATTGCTAATCTCTTACCATGCCTGGTTTATAAATTATGTATGTATGCATAGGAAAAAACATAGTATATATAGGGTTTGGTACTGTCTGCTGTTTCAGGCATCCACTGGGGGTCTTGGAACATGTCCCCCAAGGATAAGGGGGGGCTGCCATAATCACAGTGGAATTCATTATCTTCCCCTGCTAAATCACCTCTTCCTCTGATAGCCCATTCTTTTCAAATAGCACCAAATGTTCTCCTAATTTCATAGGCTTGAAATATTAGAGTTATGACTTCATTTTTTCTGGTGTCCAATCAGCCTCTGAGTTTTAGGAATGCAGTCACTATAGTGTTGAAAGGGAGACCTGGCATGGCTTCATGGTTCAAGCAGATTATTGTGGCTTATCGGAGTCAAGGCTCAGGAAGCAGCCCCTTCACTGGGACGTGGAGAGCAGCCCACCCATCCGAAAGGCAATTCTGGCTGATCTCAGCAACTAGCACAAGGCAGAAGTCCCAGGGGGCAGGTAATTAACTCCAGGGTTCCCCAGCAGTTGGTCCCAGGTGACATGAGGTCAAGGAATCAGGGACAGAACTCAAGCCCTCATGAGGGGGCTGCAGAGCAGAATAGGTTTATCCTAGAAGAACCAAGGATCAGGGCAAGGAATCAAAGATGCTTGTATTGAGGCAAAGACGCAGGTATTGAGATGTAAGGAAACAAAAATCCCAAAAAACAAAAATAAAACATGTTTTGAAGACCAGAAGACACGACGGAGGCCTGATTATCCAAATGAGCAGACACTGTCAAAGAGGGCGTGGGGCTGTGCCTGGCCTATAGGAGGAAGGACCGGAGCATTGGAGGTGGGTGGGCCGGGCCGGCAGGTGGAGGTTCAGGGGACTGAAGAGCAGAGAGGCCAGGGAGTTGTTACTAGACTGTGGTCCTGAGTTGCTGCTAGAATATAAATGACTTTCAAATGAATCCACTATGCAAACTGAAGGGAAAGTGAAAATAGAAGATATTTCTGCAAGGGAGATCTTACAGTGATGGTTCATAATCTTTTGGGGCGGGGGCGGGGATAGGGTCTCACTCTGTTTACCAGGCTGGAGTGCAGTTGCATCATCATAGCTCACAGCAATCTCAAACTCCTCAGCTCAAGCGATCCTCCTGCTTCAGCCTCCTGAGTAGCTGGGACTACAGCATGTGCCACCATACCTGGCTAATTTTTCTATTTTTTGTAGAGGTGGGATCTCGCCTTGCTGCCCAGGCTGGTTTCATACTCCTGGCCTCAAACGATCTTCTCTCCTTGGCCTCCCAAAGTGCTGGGTTTACAGGCATGTGGCACCATGCACGGCTGTTTTATAATCTTGTCTGCACATTGGAATCACCTGGGGAGCTTTAACAACTATGTTTGGGTCCAACCCCCTAAGATTCTGATGCCATTGGTGGAGTCTCCGTTGATCTGGTTGATTACTATCTAGAATAATGATTCCCAAACTTTAATGTGCATGAGAATCACCTGGGGATCTTGTTAAAATGCAAATTCTGATTCAGTAGGTTTGGGTGGGCCCTGATAATCTGCATTTTAACAAGATCCCAGGTGGTGTTAATGCTGCTGGTCTGTGGGCCTCATTTTCTGTATCGAAGCTCTAGAGCAGTGATCCCCAACCTTTCTGGCACCGGGGACCAGTTTCATGGAAGCCATTTTTTTTAGTTCAACATTCATTGTCTACCTGGGCAAGAGACACAAAGCAGAATAAAATATGGTCTCTGTCCTCAGGGAGCAGGTTACATCTGGTGGAACCAGCCACCTGTGGTGCCAGGGAAGAGTCACACACAACATTGCCCCCAACTATCCACTCCTACTCAATGCTTCCGGTCTGGCTGATGCTGTTTACCCCTCATTACACAGGTGTCCACTATTCTTTAAAAAGTGTGTGTTGTTTTCCTAAGGAGGTGGTGAGCAGAGTTTGCCTCTCTCACCTCCTGGAGCCTACACAGAACAAGGGACATGTAGAGCAATTGGCCACAACGCGTTCCCGTGGAGGCTGAGCTGGCTCAGCGAGGATGAATGTTGCTTTGCTCTGAGAAGAAGAAATGTTGATTTTTGAAGGCTGCTCAGAGCTGAGCAGGGGCTCTGTAGCATTTAGAGTCTGGGCTCTTCAGAAAGTGGGCTCACAATTAAAAGTTGCATCACATCTATGTTTATGTAAAGCCACTTTTAAAACACTAGACCTTCAATACAAAATGCTTTCATATACTGGCAAATGTTATTATGACACGAGTAGAAAGAGTCAGGAGAGGGCGTGTTCAAACTTTTAAACACCATCAACACAGAGCTCATGTGGCTCCTTAAGAATCTGGCACCGGGAACTCTTAGATCCTAGCAGGTGTTGCACGACAGCTCTTCGGACATTTCCTTCAGAAGTGGAAATGTCTCCTATAAAAAAGAAGAGGAACGTCCGTACAGATGGCACGAACCTGAGATTCTGCACTTCCTTCTGATCTAAGTGCTTTTATTAACCTGTGAGCTGAATCTGTGTGAGTGTAGATGACACAATTACATATTTCAAACAAAAAATGCCATTAAAAAGTTGATTGATTTTGACAGTATGACATGGACTAATTTTTCTAGTGTATTTTGTTATACACCCCTGGCCCTTAGTTGCTTGGTAAACATTTGCCACGTGAATGAATGAAATACAAATTCTTCCCCAAAGTTGGTAGGTCACTTAACAAAAGCAGTGTGGCCTGAAGAAGAGAGATGGGGCTCAGAGAGAAGTTGCTAGAATGCCAGTACATGTCTAGGTCGGGGCGGAGGGCAGGGCATGGCCAGGCTATGGCCTCTGTGATGCTTCCCTGGGGAGTGGAGGGAGGCCCAGGACCAAAAACCACAGTCTGCCTGTCCTTCTCCAGTGATCTGGACTCAGCCACCCCAGGTCTTCTCAGGACCTGCTATTTCATAGCCAGTTGTCAGTGCAAAAACAGGCCACGCTCTGCTGGGGTGGAGAACAATTTTAGATCTTAGAACAACTTTTCAAAAATATTTCTGACCATGACTCACAGCAAAAATACATTTTATTTTGTGAACCAGGAAAGACACAAACCAAAACATAATTGAAACAAAAGTTTCACAGCACAGTAGTTACCTTACTACATGGATGCACTGATGGTTTCTGTTCTATTCTTGTCCACTCTGTCCCATTAAAGAAACCTGTGACACACTATGCTGATTTCACAGTCCACTAATGAGCTGAGATGGCACAGGGATCCCGCAGGAAGGGGTGGCCTTCAGACCCTCCGTCTCAGGCACCCTGCGGCAAAGGGAAGGGTGACTCTCCCCACGCCCACACCTGGAAACATGGAGGTCCCAGGAAGGTGTGATGTAAATCCCTGTTTTCTAGAATCTGAACAAAAAAGCTCAAAGGAGAGATCTTTGCTTCCATATCTAAAATACTATATACTTCTCAGTAAGTTTCCTTACTGTGACCTTCCCTGCAGAGGCGGCCACTTCTGATTGCTCCAGAGAGGGACTCCTGTGAGCAGAAAGGCTGTGGCAGCAGTCAGACCTAGTGCTACCAAGAAGAGATGTGCAGAGGCACAAGGCTGGCAGCTCCACTGTCAGAATCCCTACGTGACTGTTCCCAAAGTGTTCCTTACCCCATGAGGTCTTTTTTTTTTTTTTTTTTTTTTGAGACAGAGTCTCTCTCTCTCTCTGTTGCCCAGGCTAGAGTGCTGTGGCCTCAGCCTAGCTCACAGCAACCTCAAACTCCTGGGCTCAAGCAATCCTTCTGCCTCAGCCTCCCAAGTAGTTGGGACTACAGGCATGCGCCACCATGCCTGGCTAGTTTATATATATATATATTTTTAGCTGTCCAGATCATTTCTTTCTATTTTTAGTAGAAATGGGGTCTCACTCTTGGTCAGGCTGGTCTCGAACTTCTGACCTTGAGTGATCTTCCTGCCTCGGCCTCTCAGAGTGCTAGGATTACAGGCGTGAGCCACCACACCTGGCCTCCATGAGGTTTTAATAAGCGTTCTTGGGGAGGGAGGACAGGAAGCTGGTTCTGTGATAAAATAAGGAAATGCTGGGTGAAACACCACCTTTTCAGAGCCTCCAACATGTTGTTTTGGGACTCTCGGGCCAGGAGAGGGATCACACAATGTTTTGTTTCCCTACCATATTTGACCACAGAACCATTTTTTCAAATAATCCCTGAAAATATGTAGAACACAGTGTAGGAACTGCTTCCCCACGTGACTGCGACCTGCTTCTTCCACTCGCTGGGAGAAAAGGCAGATGAGAGACTCCTTCATTCTCGCACAGGTTGAGAACGGGGCCAGGGAGTTAGCCAGGGAGTTGGCTAATAAAATGAAAAAGCAATAGAATTTTGTCAGCACGTTGATCAGATCCTTGTTGTTTATGCATTTGTCACTTATAGATTTAACTATCCAAAAGAGACGGCAGTGGTCTGTGGCATGAAGTAATTTAGATATTCACTGAGGCCGCCCAAACTGAGCTGAAAGGCAACGAGAGTCAATGAATAAACTGGGTTGACTCCAGCTTCCAAGTCTCATGGTGACCTTCTATTTGTCATTGCAACTGTGATGAAGTAGCATTTGTCGCTTTTCTGGCATTTGTGTATTTGAAGATTTCATGACAAATTCCTCATAAATATCAAGAATCTACTGGAATTTAGGTTTGCACTTTATCAATCTGAGAGCCCCAGTAAGGGTCCCCTGTCCGACTGAGCAAGTTGTACCCTGCCCACCTCCAGGGGGCGCCAGTCACACAGAAGGCCGTTTGGAGCAGCCCTCTGAAAACATGTTTTCGCTTTAAACTGTAAAAGACAACACAAAGTTTCAGAGTAGTTGATCAATGTTCCCTTTCACCCTGACTAAATCCATCGTCTCTTGTGTTTTTCAGCAAGAGCAACATCTCAGCGTGGGAGTGAGTGAGGATCCCATCACTGGAGTCAGATTCAGGCCCACCAGTTCCTGTTTGGGAAATATGAGACAGTTCCAGCACGAGTAAAACAGGAATGATGACAAGAAAACTCATCCCGAGCTGAGGCAAGATAAAGCATAGTAAACCTCTTTACAAATGTCATTAATAGTCACCTGGCAAAGCTGAGTCTTGCTGCAGCCCTCTGCCTTCCTGCTTCAATGCCCAAGGTTTGCTACCTCGTGGCCCACGGCCCTGGGACAGCGCCCTGGGCATTCTCGGGGAGAAGCAGTCAGTTGTGCATGCACAGTACTGAAAGAGGAAATTGCGCCTAAACTTTATCATTTCCTCTGAGCCTGGGCAGAGGTGGGGACCCCTGAACATTGGTGCCTACCTGGATTTCCTTTTGCTTACTTCTAAAAGTTTTTACAGCCATAGATAGGCATTAAGTAATTTCTTGGATGAAATCTCTATCCTGGCTCCTTGTATATGCATCATTGTACGTACATCACCCAAAACATAAAACGGAACACGGCCCTGATCTCCGAGACCACAGTTTTGGGGCAGCATCTCTCTGTGTCAGCTGTAAAATAAACAATCCTGTTTCCGAAGAACGACAAAGACTTCCCAAACCTCTCCAGAGCACATTTTGTGACTTGGGATCTCATGATGCTAAAATGAACGTACCTTAGGAGGTACATGATCAGGAAACTGGAAAGGGTGGTACAGTGACATTTCATATTTTTTTTTTTTTTTTTTGAGACAGAGTCTCACTTTGTTGCCCGGGCTAGAGTGAGTGCCGTGGCATCAGCCTAGCTCACAGCAACCTCAGACTCCTGGGCTTAAGCGATCCTACTGCCTCAGCCTCCCGAGTAGCTGGGACTACAGGCATGAGCCACCATGCCCGGCTAATTTTTTTGTATATATATTTTTAGTTGGCCAGATAATTTCTTTCTATTTTTAGTAGAGACGGGGTCTCACTCTTGCTCAGGCTGGTCTCGAACTCCTGACCTCGAGCGATCCACCCGCCTCGGCCTCCCAGAGCTAGGATTACAGGCGTGAGCCACCGCGCCCAGCGACATTTCATATTTTGATTAAAAAAATCATACTGACAATTTCTTAACCAACTCGCACAATCGCAACCCCTCTTTCCATTCTTCTTAACAGCATCTGTTACCCCCTTTCAATCTTTATTTCTCTACACACCTGTTTTCCCTGAAGTCCCAGAACTGTGGGAGAAGGTGACTGGCTCGGCCGTGCTGGTTACCCCATCGTCTTTGCGTTAGCGCTGGTCTCGGTGTAGCCAGCTGTGTCTCCCCCTGTGTCCCTCACAGCGTGCCCTCCAGCGTCCCCTGCAGTGTCCCTGCTTCCGCACAAACCTCCCGGCCTGGACTGTCTAGCGAGCAGCAGTTTCCAGGCCGCTGCTCTATACTTCTTCGAAATGAGGTTGTAGAGGATGGGATTGATGGATGCGCTCAGATAGAACAGTTGCAGGGCAACGATGTTAAAGTACTGAGAGAAGTGCATCATTCGGGAATCTTCCGTGTTTATGTAAATAATCCTGCCAACGTGGAAAGGCAACCAGCACACTATGAATGCCAGAACCACCACCACTGCAAAACAAGACACAGGCACCAGATTAAAAAAAAAGAAAGCATCGAGGATCAAATGAAACCATCTGCGGTAATAACTAACAGCAAAATAAATTAGATAAGACTATATCTAGCCATATGTCCATCCCAGAAAAACTAGCAGGTTGCAGACTGACTGCATCGCTCTTTGCCTTAAAACTGCATATTAAGTTCATATATATGTTAATCAAGCCTGGACATAAACCAGAGGAGCGATTTCTCCTAACTAGCCGTTTTGGCAGGCTTCCTTCCACAAAGCCACTTGAGACACGTTCTCTGCTCTCTGTTGAAAATAATTCTGTAACAGGTCTGCACTATCTTTTGCTTTTTGATGTGGGCAAGGCTCACTTTAGCCTTCAGGATAACTTAATATTAAATAAAAATTTTAGCTTAACGTAATCTACCCCATCTTCTCAAGGGGACTGTGAGTAATCACATCTGTGGCATCTAACAGAGACAGGCAGTTGGATTAAGAGCCTCCAATGATCCATCCTGGATCTCAGCGGCTTTGGAAAAGCCTTGCTGTTCACTGAATCCGGGGATCCTACCTGCAGGGGCGCCCTGGGGTCCCCAGAACACCTGGGAGACCGGAGATGGTTTTCTTTGGAGATGGGAAGTACATGTGCATGGAGGCTGGAGTAGAAATGCAACAGCGAACGTAGCTAGAAGCGGGGCGAGCAGGGGAAGGGGACCCAGAGTTTGCGCGGCGCCACTGGCAGCGCCGACCGCGGGCTGCTGTGTCTGGAACGGAGGTGGCGCCACTTACGCAGGACGCGGACGGTCTGCCGGTGGCCCCTCTCCCGGCCCGAGACGGCCGGGCCTCGCAGCGGCCCGCGGCTCCTCCACAGCTCGCGCCCGATGAGCCCGTAGAGGACGCTGAGGCACAGGAAGGGCAGGAAGAAGTAGGCGGTGGTGACCCACAGCATGACGCGCAGCGCACCCAGCTGCGCGCTGCTCGGCCGGCACTCGCGGCTGAACAGCGCCGCGGCCGCCGCAGCCTCAGGCCCCGACGGCGGGGACAGCGAGGGGGACAGCGAGGGCGCCCCCGAGGCCGAGAGGGGCGGCGGCGAGGCGGGGGCCGAGGGCGTGACCCGCGCGGTGCCATTAAGGTCCGAGAGCACGTAGTTGCCGGGGTCCTGCTCGACGCCCACGAGAAAGAAGAAGGGCCCGGCGGAGAGCAGCGCCACGACCCAGAGCACCGCGATGAGCGCGCGGACGCGGCGCCGGGTGACCAGGACGCGGGCCCGGAGCGGGCGGCAGATGGCCAGGTAGCGCTCGACGCTGAGCGCCGTCATGTGCAGCAGCGTGGCGTAGGTGCAGCCCTCGCCCACGTAGAGCGACAGGCGGCAGAGCAGCTGCCCGAACACCCAGGGCCGCGAGCGCCAGAGGCGGTACAGGTCGAAGGGGAGCCCGAGCAGGATGAGCAGGTCGGACACGGCCATGCTGCCCAGGTACAAGTTGGTGGTGGTCCGCATGTCCCGGTAGCGTCCGATCAGCAGCACGGTCACCACGTTGCCGCTCACGCCGACCGCGAACAGCCCCAGGCACACGGCGGTCACCGGCACCAGCGCCCCCAGGGGAAAGGGCGAGCAGCGGCGCTCGTCGCACGGCGGCAGCGCGGCCCACGGCGACTCCCGCGCGCCCTCGGGGGCATCGCTGCCGTTCCAGGGGCTGCCCATGGGCGCTCCGCGCGGCCGCCGCGCCCGGGAGGGCCGGGAGCCTAGCGCGTGGCCCCGCGTGGAGGGCGCTGCCTTTCCCCCTGGCCAGACGGCGGAGCCCTGTGGCGCCGGGCGCTGGAACCAGCTCTGCGGGGACCGCTCCGAGGCGCCCCCGAGCGGGCTGCGCTCAGTCTCCGCCCCCGGCCGCGGCCCGCCCCGCCCGCCCCCCGCTCCGGTGCAGGCTCCCAGGGCCCTGGTGCTCCCGGGCGCTCCCCGCGCCTCCGCCTGGAATGCCCCGCGGCCCGGCGCACGAGCCCGGTCAGTCCAGGGGAGAGATTGCTGAACCCCACAGAGGTTGGGTACTGGACCCGGCGCAATGGGGCGCTTGTGTCTGTCGGGTACACAGGGGACCTTCTGACGGTCTCGGCTGGCGGCTGGTCCTGAGCGTTGGGGAATGCTCACAGTGATCGCCTGGAAGCCGCAATGCCAAATACTAGGGGGAGAGTGTAGACCAGAGCCCAGCGCCCCTCCGGTTCTAGTCCCGGCCCCACAGCCGAGTGAGTAGCTGTGTGATCGTGGCCCGGTCCGGTGCTCGCCCAGCCCCGCTCTCCTCTTACGTAAATTGGCCGGCGGCGGTGAATGGTGTCGACCACAACATTGACCACATAATTGACCGCATCATTTCAAGGATCCCTGAAATCGGCGGACTGTGAGCATGTTTACTCATTGTGAGGAACAAGACAAATATTTCGTGGACACTAGAGTACTTTCAAACGCGATATGCTGTTCTTATGTACGAAATGTTTTTTTTTTTTTTTCTTTTCTGAGACAGAGTCTCGCTTTGTTGCCCGGGCTAGAGTGAGTGCCGTGGCGTCAGCCTAGCTCACAGCAACCTCAAACTCCTGGGCTCAAGCGATCCTCCTGCCTCAGCCTCCCGAGTAGCTGGGACTACAGGCATGCGCCACCATGCCCGGCTAATTTTTTCTATATATATTTTTAGTTGTCCAGATAATTTTTATTTCTATTTTTAGTAGAGACGAGGTCTCTGGTCTCGAACTCCTGACCTCGAGCGATCCACCCGCCTCGGCCTCCCAGAGGGCTGGGATTACAGGCGTGAGCCACCGCACCTGGCCCGAAATGTTTTATGAACTTAAAAATCCAGACTACTTGTCAACACCAGAAAGAACGAACACTGGGGAAAAGGACAAAATCTGATGCGTGAGTCAGTCCGTTGTGGTCTTAATGACGGTAGCTGACACTGAGTGCTTAGGACGGTGTGGCCCTGCGCTTCCTTGCGAGCTCCTGTCCTGGGGAGCCGAGCGGGTCTCTGAGATGAAACCGGCAGGAAGGGAGACTCCGGTGTGCGCGCCGTGTGGGCCCGTCCCGGAGCCTGCAGGCCTGCGGTCTCAGCAGGCTGCCCACTCCACCCCCTCAGCACTGTCCCCTCAGTCTGTCCTCACTCAGAGCTTCCCACGGTGCTCTTGAGCTTTTCTGCCGAGTCCCACGTCTCTTCGCGTGGGTGAACACAGGTCTGGCAGTTTTCCCACCCATCCTGTTGTGGCTTCAATCCTCAACCTCTTCTCCCGAGTCCCCCCCACTCCTTTCTGGACCTGCCACCTGGACACCGTAGGAACATGCGCACCCTGCAGTTCCTCTCAGGTGCAGGAGCTGTGGGCTTGCAGGAGGGGTGGCTGTGGCCTCCCTCATCGCTGCTGTTTCCAGCTGTCCTATAACAGCTGCGAGTGTGACTGCGCCCACCCCGACCCCGCCCGTTGCTCCCCCACGGCTGTCCCCCAGTCCCTAGAGCCTGCCCCTCTGCTTCCAGCACTGCCCCCGGCAGCTCTCACACCGAGGCTCAGTCCTGCAGTGCCTCGGCCTCCTTTCTACCCATGGCTGTGTCCTCCCCCATCCCAGCCACTCCTGTGGACGCACCTGACACCTCACCGTTGCCAGGGCCTGGGAGCCCTCCGACTCTGTTTTAGTCTTCCCTCTTCCCGACCTGCACCCTCTCTTTCTAGCTCCCTCTCCCTAGGACTCCTCCCCGGGGATCCTTCAACCCCCCTGGGACCTCCATGCATTGCTCCTCCTCCCTTTGCCTTGCCCCTTGCCTGCCCCTTGTCCTCACGTTAAAGCCTCACCTGACTTCAGTCCCACCCTCAGCTCTTCTCTCCATTGGCACACAGTGTTGTGTCCCATTCTCCACTGTGTCTGCTCAACCAGAGCACAGCCACGACCCTGGTTACGTTGGGTTCTCTGCCTTGCATGCTCCCAAATTGCTGCTGAGTCGCTTCACTGGAAACGCATGACCTTTAGTGGGGTGGTTTGTTTCCCTGTCTCCATCCCTACTCACCCTGCCCTGTTCACTGTCTCACCCTCCAGACTAGTCTCCTCCTCGAACCCCAACACCTCCTCCCCGACCCTCACTCTCAGCTGGTGACCTGGCACCATTTCTCTGAAAAAATAGAAGCAATCTGAAGAGAACTTCACATGCTCCCAGTACCCCCTGACACCTCCCCTCTTCTTACCCCAGTGAGTTGGTGGCACTTGTAGCTGAAGTCGGCCCTGCCCCTTAAGCACTCCACTCACCTCCCCAAGGAAATCGACTGCATCATTCTCCCTCCCCACTCACCTTTCTCTCCTACACCATCCATTGTTCTCTTTCTTCGGGATCATTTTCATGCAAAACTTCTCGAGCTTCTATACTCACTGTCTCTACTTTTTCTCCCTCTCCCTCCTCTTTCTAGGCAGACAACATATAATTTCTTTACCTACAGTTGATCTGATTTTGAGCTCTCAGCAAGAGGAGGTGAATGATGTAGGCTGATCAATTGAACAGACTCTCTAGGTAGTGTTCAGTTCTCTTGGATGACATGTTTGTCCTGAAGGGGCCCAGGTGTATGGGGTCGGGGGTGCCAGTGGCTTAGAGGTCCTTAGGAAGCTAGAGCGGAGAGGGGCACTTAGCTTCGTGCTGGTTCCTAGAGTACCTGGGCTGGCATTTGCTGGACTCCAGTTCCATGTCCCCTTCTTGCCTGGTCACCAGCTGCTCTGCTGGCCTTGGAGGCAAAATCCTGTGGCTCATGACTGTGGTTTCTTTCTGACTCAGCTGATGCTCCCGGGAGCACCTGACAACTCCCTTGGCTCTCACAGGCTGGGGACCCTTGAGCCACTCTCATTTTTTCCAGTCAGCTCCATGACCTGATGGGCTACCCAGACTCTGCTGAAGGCCCCCCCCCCCGCCCCCACCACGGTGGCTCTAAGGCAGGCCGACTGGGTCTGCAGCTGGCGTCCACACCTCGAAGGCTCACCCAACCCACCAGACCTTCTCCCTCTCTGGCTCTTCTGTGTGACTCACCCTCCGTTCAGACATTCCCTTTCTCAGTCGTATCTTTTCTCTATAGCTTATTATCAATTGACACTATTTAATTTACTTAGCTATTTATTATCTCTCTCACCATTATGCAGCAGAAGGCAGGCTTTACTCCATTGTGTTCACTGCTTTCCCTAGTGCTTGGCTCAGTACCTGGCACAAGTGAGAATTTAATAAATGTTTGTTAACTCAGGGAATGGATAAGCTTCTGCAGAACCAGGTACCATTATTTCCTTTATAATTCCTAGCAGTTGAGAACAGTAGCCTGATTGTAGTGGGTGCTCAGAGGGTATTCATGGATAATCTAGTTTAAAGATGGAATATGATAGGGAGAGATGGATTCACAGCGGGCTTTTTGATAACCTTGCGACGCTGAGGTACAAGCACGACTTGGCCTTTAGGGTGTATCTGAGCCCTTATTATACTGGATTGGCACTCGCATTTTAGGAAGAAATGGGACTAGATATCTGGAGAACTGACCGTATCTGTTTCCTACTTTGCATTTCTGTAGTCATTCACCAGCTTCCTGACTTTGTGTTTCATCTGGTGGGAGGAAGAGAAAGCTCTCAGTAGACCAGAAGTGAGGACATCCCCC
Source organism: Lemur catta (assembly GCF_020740605.2). NCBI lineage: Eukaryota > Metazoa > Chordata > Mammalia > Primates > Lemuridae > Lemur > Lemur catta. The sequence goes on from NC_059140.1 coordinate 65,332,246, forward strand.
CTCTATCCTACGAGTACCTCTCCACACTAGTGTGGGTAAGAGTGGGTCTAGGTCTGGCCTGGCTACGGCCGTGCGTCCCCAGAAGCAAGAGGTTGGTGTCATCAGTAGACTTTTGGCCCCTGGCTGGAGGCCTCACAGGTTGGCCTTCAGGAGGCTGACGTGGCCTGGACAAATACAAAACTAACGCTTGCTGTGTGCAAGGCGCTGTTCCACGTACTTGCCTATCTTAACTCATTTAATCCTTGACAGCGTCGTAAGGGGGCTTCTTTTAGTAGCTCCACGTTACAGATGAGAAGACCAAAGCACAGAGAAGTTACCCCCCGGTCACTGGGGCAGCTGGTGAGGGTGCTGTCCACTTCCAGAATCTATGGGCATAGCCCACTGTGCCGTGTGGCCTCTTGCTGTAGAAACCACAGCAGCACCAGCCATGGGGAGTGCTATGTATGATCCAGATTCTGCCAGCAAAGTGTCTTCCAGCTTGTACTGTGGGAACAAGATTCCGTGGGCAAATATCTGGAAAGTCTTAAGGAGCATTAGGCTATTTTCATAACTTGCAGTTTACCTGTCAAAACTTGTCAACACTCCACAGGTTTTCTGCTCTTTGCTCCGGAGCAGGGCGTCTGAGGCACAGGTTGGAAAGTGAGCACCCACAGCAGTTGACACACATTTCACAACATTTGGAACTAACCTTTTACAACTGGGAAATTTCACGTGAAGTTCCAGATTTTCAGCACTGTCTTGCAAAATGAGAAGCTGTGGCATCTGTGGGCCCACATTCCCCAAGGCTGCCACCTGGAGACTGGTGCTCAGCCTCCGCTCACCGCCCACGCGGCGGCTGTGGCTTCACACCCAGCCCCTGCCTCATTCTCCTGACTCGCTGCCTCTAGAGCCCGGGCGCCGGGAAATGGCATCTAACTTATTAAAATGCAGAGATGGCAAAGCTGGCCATGGAAACCGCTGACAGAGAAGACCAAGGGCCAGCTCTTTCCCAGCCTCACCCCCAGGACCTGACCACCACAGTGGCCCGGGGGCTCGGGCTTTCCCAGATTTTCTCTTTGCACAGTAGGGACATGGCAGGGCAAATTCAGGCAAGACTGTGGACTGCAAAAATTCCCGCTACCCTGTGGCTGTTGCTTTAGCAATTTTCTGTTGGTCCCAGCTTCTCCTGTGAGGAGACAGACAGGCTCAGCGTGGCCATGATGATCAAGGGTGGGGAAGAGAGAGCAAGCCCCGGCGAGGGTGGCTGGGAAGAGGGTATAGGTCTTATACTGCTTGATAGGAACATCCTTACTGCACAGCAGCTGCCATTGGTAAACCAGGAAACTGTAAAAGGTAATTTCTTCTCCAAGACCTCTGGCTCATCCTAGAAATACTAAGAGTGGGACAGAGCTGATAACTTAGGCCTGGGCAGGCCAAATTATTTAGTAGCTATCAAGGACATCCATGAAATATTCCGCTATAAACTAGGCACATGCCACAGACTGAAGGAGTGGGAACATACCCAGGGAGGTGTGGGAGTTTGAAAAGGAAGTGAGAAGTTGGCCTGTGTCCTTGGCAAAATGAACTTAACGACCAGGTCAATTTTATTGACTCGATGATGCCCAGGATTCTCTGGTCTTATCTGTGTATCAGTTTTTAGGTCTGCCTTGTATTCCCTTTTTAAAAAAACTGACGTGAAATTCACATAAAATCAACCATTCTAAAGCGAACAATTCATTGGCATTCAGTGCGCTTACCGTGTCATCCAACTACCACCTTTACCTAATTCCAGAACATTTCCATCACCCCAACACCCACTCACTATTACTCCGTTTCCTCCTTCCTCAGTCCGTGGCAACCACTCATCTCCTTTTTGTCTCTGTGGCTTTACCTATTTTGAGTATTTCATATATTAAGTAAATGGAACCATACACTATGTGTCTGGCTTCTCTCACTTAGCATGTTTTCAAGGCTCGTCCACACTGTAGCTGTTTCTCATTTAGTCTGATAGCAGATTCTCCTAGTCTGCTTTCTGTTTGATCCTTAGAGGGCTGTGGCTTGTTTTGGATATGAGGAAATGCTTAGCACAATGCCTGGTAAACAGGTGATAATAAATAAATGCTATCATAAATGTACTATTAAAGTAAATTAATATTGATTTCCTTCTTAGAACTCTTAGGGGAGACAGCAGAGGAGAGTGCTCCAGTGTGAGGGCACCAGACCAACCACCTGGATTCAAATCCTGGCTTCATCATGTCTTAGCTGTGAGAACTTCAGCAGAGAGCTTGACTTCTCTGTGCTGTTTATACTTAATAGAGCAATTAAAAGGATTATATGAGGTATCCAAGATAAAACACTTAACATGATGCCCAGGGCACATTGGGTGGTCAGTTGATACTAGCCATCATGATTTGCATGGGTCACATGGCTTCCTAACCCATGCAGTTTTAAAGCCCTTTCTCTTGGCAAATTTCTCATGGTAGGTAGAAATGACAAAAAGTCACCCTGTTCATGAGACAAAAGTCAGCCATTACAGCATCTAAACATTTGAAGGCACCACTCTGAACACTGAGGATTGGTTCTTTTGTCAACTTTTTTTTTTCCTGAGTCTTCTCCCCCTTAAGAGCATTAGGGGGAAAATGATGAGTAAACAAAAGGGGTACTCTCAAGGATACATACATTATCTTAAAAAATATATATGAAAACATAATATTTAAAAAACTCTAAAGATGTGAGGCAACACCTTTTTTTTTGGTGGTAGGGGGTTAGGTTACAGAATCGCTGCTTAGGTTTGGGGGAACCATTTTCTTTTGAAGTCTGCCTCCTTGAGACACCATACACAAGGGATCCTCTTGCAGAAAGAGAATCTGTTCATAATGGTGAGAAGCATGGTGTTTGTGTTGGAAACTAACCCATGGAATGCTCAAACATGGTGCATAAAATTCCTATTTCCAATTCACAGAAAAAAAGAGACGATGTGCAATACCGTTAATCAGCATTATACCCTTCTCAAGGCTGGACTCGTACTCAGTTGCTTCTGTGGAGTGAAGTGACGCTCCTATATCCAAAATGTATCCCCTTCCCCAGACTAAAATTTTAAACTTTTATTATAGCACCTGCAGTTGTGGCAATTAGAGATCCACATTGATTTTAAAAGTAACGAATCCCCAGGAGGAGGTTTGTGAAATGGAAATTTTAATGTGGGATGAGTGAGAAAGAATGTTGGACTTTCTGGTGGAAGGCAGACCCAGTAGCACCAATAACAGGAAGGTTCTGGGCCCCTGGAGGTGGGAAAAAGGTACTAGGAAATAGGAGGAATGCATGAAAGGGGAGGAGAGGGTTAGGGATTGTCTTCCCATTGGGAAGTTGACCCAAGACTCATCTTATTCTTTACATAAGGAAGTGAGATAGTTAATGAATTGAAAAAATCAAGTCACTAGGATAAAACTTCTAATTTCGTTCTTTAGTTTACTGTTCTTTATATTATATAATGAAAATGGGTCCTCTCATGTTGAAGATTTGAATGCTATTTGGAAAACTGTCTTAAGCCCATTGCAAGAGGGAGACCTTAACATTTCATTTTCTCAAACAGGTAGCAAATAATGAATGTATATGAATACAATAAACAATCTCAAAAAAAATGATACAACTTTTATTTTCCATGGATTTTAAAGATACTTTTGCTACATAGTTTATGTATTCTATGAGATATTCTTTCATTTGTATGAAGTTCAACCTTATACAATTTCAAGGTGATATGTTTGGTAGTGTATCTATAATCTTTAAAAAGTTTAGAGTTTTTGGAATGTACAGTATATGAGGTAAAATCAAGATTACATTAAAAATTGTTTTCTCCTCTGCACTAATTTTGCAGTGAGGCTCAAATGGCAAGTACACTATTAAATGACATTTACTATCAAAAATAGGAGGTTCATTTTAATTACTATGAAAAACATAAGCCACTGTAACTTGACACAGTGGCACATTTTACCATTTTAGACATTCGACTATATAGAAATCTCTGGGCTATTACACTCAAACTCATTTGTACTGCCAAATGTGGCACTTTAAAGAAGTTTCTAGAAAACAAACGCAATCACTGTTGTTTTGGGGGAGGGTCATTACCCTATACATAAGAGATCAGATTTAAATAAAATGTAAACATACAGTATATTATAGTGACAGGTCATTCTTACCACTCAGAAAGGCCAAGTTTATCCATTTCTTTTTTGAACAAAGGTTAATGTTTTTTCTATAGCACAGATCATTTGACATAAAACAATTACAATACATGCCCATTCTATTATAAGGGAAATTCTTCCAAGCACAAAACATACGTTCCTTTTTTCAAAGATTGACAGAAGTGCTTAGTAATCACTAAAACGATAACCTCAGCAACTAAAAATTAGTGATTCACTATCCTAAAATTCAAATAATAAATTAAAAAAGCTAGTTACAGGTGTTTTACAGATAACAGATGTGATAAAACAAGAATTTTAGATAGTTTCATTACAAACTATTATTACTGGCAGTCATCGACATCTAAGCAAGATGTACATTGTGATACTTGACAAAATTCAGTCTGATCATCAAATAACTCACAAATGCAAGCTCACAAAACATTAATGATTATGCAACTGCAAAGTGCTCTAATGCAACATTAACCACATGCAATCAACAATTTGGAACAGTATCCAAACAGACATTATACATTAAACATTAGTTTTTCAAGAAAGAAAGCAGCTTGAAGTTTACTGGTGCAAATTAATTTTGTCTTCAGATTTGGTGCCCCAAACAAAAAGGTTAGGTTTGATTATGAACTTGGATGGTGATGGCAGTAGTTATGGGAGAAGCAGCAAAAACTTGTGGGAGTTCTTCAGAATTAGCCTATACCACATAGATGGAGTGAGCGTATGTGTGAGATATATATTTCTACACTTGGTATGTATAGTTTATATATATGCCATATATGCATATGTATGCCCTTGTACACATACATGTAGTTCAAAGGCTCACAAAACAGGCCAAATAGGCTTGAAATTCAGTTGATTTTTATGATCACTTTTTAAAAAGTAACTATCTAAAAGCCCTCTGTTCTTTTCCATATTCTCAAGACCTAAAGAGGAACTTCTTGAGTAAACATTAAAGTATTTTTAGGCCAAGTAAACTGCCTGTGCTTTCTTTAAGTGACTTATCTGTGAAGTCATGAATATATCCTTGTAATGAAGAACTCCACATTTATCAAACAAGAAGCTTTTTCCATGCATATTCTTTCATCCAGTTTTTGTTTGTTAAGCCCCTCCAGTTACTCATCATAATCCCGCTTACCAAATAATTAAGACAAATGAGGAGGTAGAAATATAGCACTAGATTGCTTTCACAGCATCAGACTTTAACATTTTTATATAGGATGTTAGTGTAAATTCTAGTCATTCTGAATTTTTCACTTGCTAATAATCTTTAAAACAGATCAGGTTTTTACTGTTACACTCATGCTGACTGGTGAAAATATCAATTATAAATTGTTGCCTCTTAGAAAGTCTGTTCTACAAGAAGGCATGTCAAAAAAAAAAAAAAAAAGAAAAAAGAAAAAAAAAAGAGGGGGGAAGAAAAAAAGCCTGAACCAAACAAAAAAATCAAAATTTGATACTTCTGTGGCTTGCCTTCTAATAAAGCGCCAGCCTCTACCTAATGATATAAGCACTGAAAATGGCAAAAATGATGTGCTATAGTCTCAATGCCGGTGCTAAATGCCACTGTTTTTGTAAAGCAATACAGAAATAATTTTAGTACATGACAAAATAAAATGTAATACAGCATTAAAAAATAAAGTTACACTTTCACTTGATCACGAAGTACTGAATGATAAAGGCAATCAAAATGGAAAAGAAAGCGAACAGCGCAAGGATGACGGCGGCACACTGCTCATCACTAAGTGCCCGCCGGGTCCTCGTGCTTTCCACAGTGTCTCTGTTGGCGCTGGCTGGTGGCTCAGTCCTCTGAGAGATGAAGAGCACTGTGGTGCTGTAGGGCCCTACGAGGTCCTGGTGCCCCACAGGGTCTTGGCACTGGCGAATGGCACACACACGGAAGCGATATTCACAGTTCAGCTGAAGGCTGGAATACCGGAATGAAGAGTCGGGACCTTTGTAAATCTGTTAATAAAATATCAGAAGGAAGAATTATGTGTGAAGACTGGATGGAAATGTGTTAAAACTGGCGGTTTTAGAACTATTTTTGATGTGAAAGTTAATGCCACTTATTTTACCTTTTAAATGACATTTAAACAATACCTATTCATTAAAGTACTTATCTGTCTGCTGCATAAGGGCAGGAGACATTTGAAATGTGAGGATGTGAGACCCACCCTCAGAGAACTTCTAGACAAGTTAAGGAGTGCAGATGTGCCCCAAGGCAGCTAGAAAACAAGCACAATCAACCCCCAGGCATTTCCTTGCTTTCCTCAAATGTAAGAAGTCAGTTTTTTATGAAATCAGTTCATGAAAGCAGGGACAGTGTCTAATCTTTGTATGACAAATTTCCATACAGTTTCAAACATATCTGTTGAATGAAAGGTGGTAAATAAGGAGAGCTTTCTATAGGGGTCTGCGGCAAATCGCTTCATTAACTTCAGAGAGTGGAGATTACTTAGAATCACAGAATAGGATCTTAAACCCCGACTCCTCTGCCATGCCTTCCAAGGGAAATAAAAAGAATGGAATTACATGGATTTTTAAGGGAATGTGCTAGTGATTAAGAAGATGTATACTGGAATTGGTCATTAGGTCTGCAGGCCACTTCATGAACACTGCTCTTTAGAATGTGAGTTCAGAAGTTTAAGAAAAGAAGAAGTTGTATAGAATCCAATGGGCCACTGTCCCAGTACCCACTTCTTGCTGTGACGGTTAACACATTAACTGCCATGTGAGTTGTATTTGACTCACATTAGTTTTGAACCTGGGGACTCACGAAGCATACATAACTCACACGTCTCTTCACCTTGAGAGCTTTGAGAAGTATTTTTCAATTTGCATATAACTCACGCACAGAATATAAGAAATAACAAAATTTTCATTAAATTAGAAAGGATCGTTTGGTTTTTGAAGATCTATTCTATTTTCGTAATAAAACACTGTGGCCCCAAGGAAAAATTTTTTTTCTAGTGTGGCAGTCACTGTGTTAATTTTATGTGTCAACTTGACTGGGTTAAGGGATAACCGGTAAAAATTACTTCTGGGTGTGTCTGTGAGGGTGTTTCCAAAAAAGACTGGCATTTGAATCAGTAGACTGAGTAAAGATCAACCTCACCAACATAGGTCGGCATTGCCCAGTCTGTTGAGGGCCTGACGAGACAGAAAAAGGAAGAGGAAGGGGCAAGTCCTCTGTCTGAGCTGGTATATCCCATCTTCTCCTGCCCCTGGACACTGGAGCTCCTGGTTCTCAGGCCTTTGGGCTCAGACTGGGACTTAGATCATTGGCACTCCTGGTCCTCAGGCCTCCCCTTTGTGTTTGCACTGGAACTACACCACTGGCTCTCCTTGGCCTCAAGCCTGCAGACAGCAGACCGTGGGACTTCTTAGCCTCCATAACTGAATAAGCCAATTGGTCATAAGAAATCTTTCTATACATTACATCTATATATCTTATTGGTTCTATTTCTGTGGAGAACCCTAACTAATATACCTGCCATTGCCAACAGTACTCTGATTTTGGATGGGGTGTTAAACCCTTCCTTACGCAGCCCATGTAACAGGAGAATCTCTCAGCTCCAAAGGTGGGCCCTGGTGGGCTTAAGACCTGGCACAATCACTGATTTCAGTGATGTCTTTGAAATCCAAGTGATTTCTTTTCCCTCAATGTGAGTGAGTAAATTCCCCAATACTAAGGGCAGCTATTGAAGACTATGAGAGAGACCATGTCCCTGATGACTCCAATGAGCTACTGGATCAACCAGTCCTGAAGTCTGCCTACCTTCATGTTTCTCCCTAAGAGAATTTACACTTAATTGTTTACAAGCCAGTTTGAGTTGGTTTTCCTGGTACTTGTGACATAATAAATTCCGACACAAGAACTGCCTTAACTACAGACCCCCAGGAGGGGTTGATCTGCTTTGAGAGCGACTCTGCTGTCCCCCAATATTTTCACTTCACATTATGATACCACGTGAAATGCTATTTTTGGTTAAAAAGTACTTACTTTTAAAAAACATATACACTCCTGAGAGAATTAAAAAGCCAGCAGACACGTGACTTTTGGTATGAATTTTCCCAAGCAAATAGTTTTCCTTCCTAATGCCTAGCAAGTCAGCTACACAGTGTATATAATAGTTAGAATGTGGGTATGAGAGGAAGGTGAGAGTCACAAGGGACGAATAACTGTAAAGCATGGAGGCAATTCTAGGTGAGGTGCTGCTGAGTGAGGGACAGGGCAGCAAGAAGACACTAAGGGTCTGGGCAAAGCCACTGATGAAATATGGAGGAAGCCAGGGAAGAATGTAAAAAAATCAATTTGTTGCTAAGCTTGGCCCAGGGTCATAGGTACTTGCTGCTGCCAGACTAATTTGCTTCAAGGTCCCCAATCCCAGCAATATTATAGATTAAATAGGTTTTTATAAGCTAGAAACTCAACCACCTGTTTTTCCATAATATTCCCCTCTTAAAAACATCAATGGTTCCTACTGCTACAGAATAAAGATCACCAAGACTGGGCTTCTTCCTTCTTCCACTGCATACTCCATTCTTTTTTGTTTATTTTTGAGACAGGTCCTCATTCTGTTGCCCTGGGTAGAGTGTAGTGGTGTCATCATAGCTCACAGCAACCTCAAACTCCTGAGCTCAAGCGATCCTCCTGCCTCAGCCTCCTGAGTAGCTATGACTACAGGTGCCTGCCATCAAGCCTGGCTCATTTTTTTCTACTTTTGGTAGAGAAGGGGTCTTGCTCTTACTCAGGCTGGTCTTGAACTCCTGAGCTCAAGTGATCCTCCCGCCTCGGCCTCCCAGAGTGCTAGGATTACAGGTGTTGAGCCACCATGCCTTGTCCATACTCTATTCTTGAGCCTTACTCAAGTCACACTTGAGAGTTCATGGTTTAAGCTCCCCAGATCCCAAAAAAACTTACTTAAATGACACTCCTTCTTTTTGGAAAATGTCCCAAAGTCCTGCTGGAATTAATTATTCATGTTTTATAAAGTAGGTTTTATCTTTATTATGACCTTCTGTTTGGCTAAACAAAACGTCATGATTGTAAAATTTCTGCTTGCTTACTAGATTCTAAACAACTTTCTTGAAATTAGAATAGCACCTTATTAATAATGTAGCCCCCTCATAATTATTTGCACAAAGTATTAAATACATGTTTACTGAATAGCAAATAAATTACAAAAAAAAAATCAAATTCCATGAATGAAATTGAACTCTTAAATGGCCTTCAAACTTTTTGAATATAACTTGCTAGTAAGTTGTAGAATTTTTAAGAGATTTAGATGAGCATATGTAGGATGAAGTTCTAAGGATATCAGCATTTTAAGTTTTACAGTATGCTTACAATCTAAGTAAGTGTAAGTGACGGTAGGGCTAATTTAGCTTTTAAGTTAGAGTTAGGATTGCTGTTTCATGTAGTGACATAAGCTTATTAAAATTCATATACTACTCAAATGTGGGGTCCCTATTTCCTTTAAATACGTAATATAATTACATTTTCTTTAATATTAATTTTGCTTCCTCCTTAGAAGGAAATCTGCTTATCTGTAAATTACATTTCAAATCTAATTATCATGTCAATTTGCAGATGGCTTAATAAAGAAAAACAATCACATACCAAATTTAATCTGAGTCTCAAGACCTTTTGTAATTTCAGTTAAGATACTACATTTCTATACTTAAAATGTGGAAGAAAAAATTATATTATAAAATATTCATCTCAATACTGGAATAAAACAGATAAATGATTGATTTTCTAGTAGGAAAGGAAAATTTAAAATAAGATATGATGAGAACAACCCAGCTTAAAAGCCCTCAAAATCAACGTTATAATGAAAAGGGAAAAATCAGATGAAATGTATAGACATTAGGCTTTGGAGTCATATAAAAGCTTATTCTTTACAAAAGTTATATCAAACCAACAACTCCCCAGTCCTTCTGACTGACTGTTATTCATCCTCTACCAGGAAGCTATCTCTGAAATCTCTCAGCCAAAAAAGTGACACTTCTAGATTTTCATGATAACTGTATCTACTGCCATATTTATAGCACTGTATTATAATTATGACTATAATTATCATTGAAAAAGCTACCTTATTGGTCTTTCTGGTTCTACTCTTGTCCCACTCTAGTTTCAACACTGTAACCAAAATGACCTTGTGTCTGATCACATGACTACTCTGGTCAAAAATCCCCCACTGGGTTCTCATTCCACATGGAGCAAAAGCCACAGTATGGCCTGTACTGCCCTACGTGATTCTCCATGAGGTGCTAAACCACCTACACCATCGACTACCTGACCCCATCAACTCTTCCCCTTGTTCCCTCTACCCCAGCCACACTGGCCTCCTTAATGTTAATTAAATTTAACAAGCATGCTCCTGCCTCAGGTCTCTTGGAACACTCTTTTCCCCATATTCACTTCCTTTGGCTCTCTGTTCACATGCCACCTGACTGCCTTAACTGAAATAATACTCGTTGCCTTTCTCCTCTAGTATTCCCTATTCCTTTTACCCAGTTTTATTTTTTCTCTATTACATTCATAACTATCTGACAATATATTGATGTGTTTATTTGCTTTTAGTGTCCCTTTTTCCACTAGAATGTAAGCTCCCTGGAGGCAAGGACTTTTTGTTCAGTGCTGTATCCTGCGTGCCTACCACAGACTTCAGTGAAAACTTGTCAAATAAATGAGTAAGTCCAGTTCAAGTGTAGTTTACATCCACAAGATTTTGAATCCTGAGATCTCTGGAACGTAGTACACATTGAACAAATGTTTTTGAATTAGAAAGGTAAAGATGTTGACCATCTGGCATTGAAAATACATACAGATTTAAAAAGGGTAAAACTATATAAACCAGGGTACCACAAAATTGTATCTTTGGACATACCTGTTTGAATTCTGAATCTCTTCCCACCATAACTTGAAGACTGTAAATAACCGGGTCACCTTTCATTGGCTGTAAACACTCCCATGTAATTTCACAAATGTGATCAGTTACTTTCTCTATTTTGGGGGCTGTAGGGAAGAAACATAAATAAAATCTGCTCACTTAATTTTTAGCTTGGCACATTACACAGAAACATCACACAGAAATCAAAATCAATAAACCTTTAAAATCCAGTTATAAACTTGACATAAATATCAGTGAATTTTTGAAATTGCACACAAAGAGGTTAAAATCAGCACTCTTCTTAAAGCCAAAAGACACTAAACTGGATGAGGAAACAGAAAAATAACTCAGTGAAACTCATCAATATTATTAGAAAGATCGTTCAAGAAATGTTCCGCTAACTACGGATCTGCTTAACAAATGATACATTCAAGTATATGATCCAGGATACAGTTCTAGAAGTCTTTGTGATTAGTCCTCAGAGTGTAATGAACTTCAGACTTTGTGGCTAAATATATAATACTTGTTAGGGTCATTTTAAATAAGAATCCCTCTAAAAAAATATACAAATCTGTGTACATATGTGTATGTGTATGTAAATTTGATTGAAAAATCCAAGGTAACTAAGAATTTGTTTCACTTAACAACTAGGCTCTCCCCTTGAAATTCGAACGAGATAGCAACAACTCAAAATATTTTAATAATTAGAGTTTATGGTTTTTTTAAGTAAAAATAGCAGAAACAGCAAATGAATTTATTAGAAAATCAGCCTACCTATTCTATTTAGTATTCTTATGTTAGCTTTTTAAAAAGATAAGTGACAAAACCATTACTTGACTGAGTATCAATATGCTAGATAAAATATAGCCTTTATTACTGAGTGAAACTCTCAATACGTGGGCTTGCTTATATGATTTTTTATAATATAACTGCTGGACATACATTGGATGCTAAAATTTAATAACAGTAAACAAAAAATTTATGAAAATACATTTAAAAATATTTTATTATAAAAGAAAATAATTTCAGGATGTGTAACTTACCTTTCAAGGCAGCTGGGACAGATTTTGGAGTAGTAAAAATATATTCTTGGGAGAGGGGACCCTCCCCGGCTTCATTACAAGCTTGAATACAGAATTTATAAGATGTTGACTCGTTAAGTCTTTGTACTTTGTAGGTATGACACGGTCCTCTGTATAAGGACACAAACCTAAAATGGAAATAACTCTTTAGTAAATAAACTTTAGACTACTTTATGAGAAACGTTTTAAGAAACTACTAAAAAAATACAGTTGGGGACATTATTTGGGAGTAATAAGTCACCCCCAAAATTTAATGCAGGAACTATTTGTTACTTCAAATAAATATGTTTTTCATCAGATGATGAAAATCACAGATTGGATAAATTTCCCAAATTGACATGATTTCCTGAAAGACTGTTGCTAAATTTTGTGTCTAACCCTCATAATTGTTTCTTCTCAGGCTTCTGGTACCGCTTTGTTTCTGAATGCTGTCTTTTAATGTATACTTTTTTTTTTTTTTCTTGAGACAGGGTCTCCCTCTGTTGTCCTGGCTAGAGTGGAGCGGTATCATCATAGGTCACTGCAACCACCAAATCCTGGGCTCAAGTGATCTTCCTGCCTTAGCCTCCAGAGCAGCTCGGACTACAGGCGGGTGCCACCAGGCCTCTATTTTTCTGTAGACACAGGGTCTCGCTCTTGCCTCAGGCTGGTCTCAAACTCCTGCGCTCAAGTGATCCTCCCACCTCAGCCTCGCAGAGTGCTAGGAATACAGGCGTGAGCCACTGCGCCTGGCTTAATGTATACATTTTTAAAGATATTCAGAATGTTACAATTTTCATTATGAATTATTCCTAACAAAAGTCACATTCATATAATTTGCCAACTATAGCATGGACTGAGCTAAGAGATTAAGTTTCCATTTTAATTTTGTCTTAACTGGAAAACAGAATTCTTACTTCCCAGGCATAATTTTAGCTGACTTGTGATGTTTCCTAGAGATTTACAAAGCACTATGAGAGAATATATAATTTCCAATAAATTATTCACCTGAACTGGTCAATGAAGTTTAACATCATATACATTTCTCTTAATATGTTATCCATAAGTTGAATGCTTCCCAATATTTTTGATTGACTGTTTCAATGACCTGAAGTAACAGTATTTCCAAGAAGCAGTAATTGGATAAGTCTTACCGTTTTAATCTCTGAAATATATATTTTTTTAATGATAAGAAAAAACCAGTGGTAACACCACTGTTGAAAAAAGCTGGAACAATGACAAAAATCTACAGTCAGGGAACAGCTAACAGAGCATTCTGACGCCCCACAGCAAGTGTGAATAGTTGTGAAAAATCAAAGGGAAGGAATGTAACCAAAGATATTAATTTGATTCAATTTATTAAATATGCAATATCATAAAAAGTTTTAATTTCTTTATTTTCACAGCCAAAGACCACAAGCCTTCCTCATACCCTACAATAATTCTCTAGATGCTAGTATTAAGTTTGAAGTTCTATAATAGACTATAATAGAATTTATATCTAATAGAATTTTTATTCTATTATCTTTCAACCAAACACTAATTAGACCTGTTTTTTCCAGTAAGCTTTCTTGCACTACCCCAAATGTAAATGCTAAAAAGGGAATGAAAAGATTTAAAGAAGTCACCCAGTAATAGTAACATATATTAAAGATAAATGGCTACACCAAAAACCCATGGCAAGGCAAAGAACCTTCTAGAGATAAGGCTACAAAGAGTACATAAAATTCTGCCAAGAACAAAGGCTAACATTCACAGACACACAGATTTCAGGAAATGATCAATACTGTTTGTTCTGTGTAATGTTCTTACTGGTGATACAGTATGCAAAATTATTCTGTAAGTCATTTTAAATGTGTAAGTACTTCTGATAGAGCACTTATGTACAAGCATCATGAATATGCCACTGTTGAATACTGGGCTAAGATATAAATCTAACACAAAAAACAAACTAAACCTTGGGAAAAACTGTTACTAGTATTCTGAATTCATCAGATATGCAAATTGTTTCCAATAAATTGAGTGAAAAGGAGAAAATTAAAATTCAAAATTCTTATAATATTAGAAGATTAAGAGCTATGGAAGGGGCCGGGCACAGTGGCTCACGCCTGTAATCCTAGCACTCTGGGAGGCTGAGGCGGGTGGATTGCTCGAGGTCAGGAGTTTGAGACCAGCCTGAGCGAGACCCCTGTCTCTACTAAAAATAGAAGAAATTATCTGGACAACTAAAAATATATATAGAAAAAAATTAGCCGGGCATGGTAGCCCATGCCTGTAGTCCCAGCTAATCGAGAGGCTGAGGCAGTAGGATCGCTTAAGCCCAGGAGTTTGAGGTTGCTGTGAGCTAGGCTGATGGCACGGCACTCACTCTAGCCTGGGCAACAGAGTGAGACTTTGTCTCAAAAAAAAAAAAAAAAAAAAAGTTATGGAAGGTTATTGTTTATATGGGACATAATGTGAATAAACAGTACTGGTTGGCATTTAAATAATTAATGTAATAAATATTTAGAGTAACACTATAATTCAAATACATGATTTAGTGGGGCAGTATATGGCATGGTATATAGGAAATGTACATGTGTACGAAAATGTTAAAGACAGCATAGAAAAGAACTTGAATGACAGGGACATTAGCAAAGGGACTACCTAATTAATCAGAATCTAATGAGATCTGAAAGTGAGGGACTGAACTGTATTCACTGAGAGCGCAGGTCCTGTGTCAGGGGTGTGGAGGAGACTGAGACAATCCCTGCCCTCAAGGATCTCAGAGGCCTTAAGCCAGTCACAATCATTTGCTGTAAAATTTTGTCCGGCTGGGATAAACATTTAAGAGTTAATTTTTAGGCATGAGTAAGTCTCTTTTACTATCATAAAGAGATGGGTTACAGAAGAGAACCAAAGTATAGCCCATTTAATTTTTTCTCTTGGCACTTCACAAACTATAACAGATTGACATTGTCTTCTGATGTTTAAAAAACAATACGCTTAAGAATCATTTCTTATGACAATCTTAACTCTGTTTTTGAAAATTTATTTACTTCTATAGTTTATGGAAAATTTATATATAATACTTAAGACCTAGGAAACTACATAAAGAAGCAATTAAAAAATTTAAAAAACCTACCTTCCATTTTTATCCTCCATCTGAAGGTGGTACTGAATAGAATCTGTTGACAATGTCTTTGGGGTTCCTTCTCCCCATTTCAGCTTAAGGTTCTGGTGGCTAAAGGCAACACATTCCAGACGAGGTGGATCAGGAGGGAGAGGCTTAGTTTTTAATTTTATCATATGGCTGAAAGGACCAGCTCCAAGGCTATTCAAGGCTTGAATTCGTACTCTAAGTGCCACATCAAAAAAAAAAAAAAAAGGTTTAGGTTTAGTTGATTACTATTTTATTGAAGTATCTCTCTGGTCTAGGCAAAAATTAACATAGTTTTTAGAGTAGAGTATACCTGTATGTTGTATCTGGTTGCAAATTCTCTATAATATAGCTTGTGACTTTTCCCACTGACAAGGGCTGTTTATCTCCAAAGTCTATGCTGTAGGCAAGGATTTCTGAGCCATGGTCACAAGGCTTTTCCCAGCTTATTGCAAGGCATGTAGAAGGTGAATAATAGGGATTTTCTATATCATCATCACTTATTTCTTGAAGACAAGTCACAACAGCAGGAACTGATGGTGGAGTCACACAGGCTACCACTTCACTGAAAGGGCCTGCACCCACAACACTCAGAGCCTATAAATTAACAGAGCCTCCAAGTTAACAAAGACATGACCACGAAAATGCTAACGAAGCATAAAACTCTAGATATTTTAAGTGACAAGGCACTGATCACCTTTACCTGGACTCTGCAGTAATAGGTAGTTGCTGGTGAAAGTCCTTTTAATTCATAACTGAGACCAGGCCCACAGTAGCATATCTGCATACTTCCTTCAACT
The DNA here is from genome assembly GCF_020740605.2 of Lemur catta. NCBI lineage: Eukaryota > Metazoa > Chordata > Mammalia > Primates > Lemuridae > Lemur > Lemur catta. Next base: position 65,348,317 of record NC_059140.1, read on the forward strand.
CCTCCCCACTCTAATCGATACTCAGTGACATCTGTTCCATTACTCAAAGGAACCTTTAAATTAAGAAAAGGATAAAGGTCTTAGTCTTGACATTGAGCAAGTGGCTTTTGGGCAAAAATGTTCTTTATCTGAGCACATTAAAAACAGGATTGCTTTTGAATGTCTTTAAAACATTTAAGCACAATCAAAATGGTTCAATCTTACATTTTTATTCATTAAGACTATCTGAATTTAAGATTGGTCAAAAAATATAACTTTTGAATTAGAGGTAGAAATATGACTAAGAATAACTTTTTGTATTTTAAGGTAAATGTACTTCAAAATAATTCTATTAAGTAATATAAAATGTTAAGCCACACAAGGACATTTTCTTTGTTAAATTTCAAAGGAAACTGAAAATGTAATTATCATTACTGATTATTATTATACATAGTAAGTACACTGGAGATAATAAATATAAGAGAAACAGTATTATATTAATTCCCATGAATGTTTGTTCTGAACATTAAGCTTACCAGTGGCTGAAATCTCAGTACTGAGACAAAGCCTTTGATAAAAATACAAAGCACATCATGAACATGAGTCTAAATACTTGTAATGCAAATATACTTTACTCAAATGCTTCAAAGATAAAAAAGAATTCACTTTTTACCGCGTGAATTTAACTAGGACTTACTCTTTGTATAATTTAGGAAGCAAAAACGAACAGTATCTTTATTCTTTTATGTAAACAATTCTAATCACTTAAGGAAGTAAATATAAGTCAATGGAAATTACAATACCTCCCAATTCACTTGTGCACAAGTTGCAGATCTGCATGTCACTTGAGGGGGCTTGCATGGATCTGGTGGCCCGGGGGCTGTAGTAACATCGTATTTTTCTGAAAATGGTCCAAACTAGAAAACGAAATATAACCAGTGTTTTCATTTCTCACCCTTAAATGCCCACTGATTGCATACAACTTCATATTTACAGATCCATTAATAATTAAGTATATTTTCCCTGTACTTCAAGATTAATTTGGTCAAAATATAATTCTACAAGCATTCATAGAAAGTAAAAATATTTAATAATCATGGAAGTGAAGGTGTGAGAAATTTTAAAGTTTTATTTACTATAGTTTCTTCTGCCCCTTATTCCTTCATGAACTGGTTTTTGTAAGAAGGGCAGGAAATCAGGGAGTTAGGTAGGTGGAATAAGTCAGAAGAAATGTGAGGAGTGAAGAAATGGATATCAATTAAAGGCATGGAGATGGTAGGCATAAATTATTATTTTTTATATTTTATAATTCTTTTTTTTTTAAGACAGAGTGTCACTTTGTTGCCTGGGCTAGAGTGAGTGCCGTGGCATCAGCCTAGCTCACAGCAACCTCAAACTCCTGGGCTTAAGCGATCCTACTGCCTCAGCCTCCCAATTAGCTGGGACTACAGGCATGCGCCACCAGGCCCGGCTAATTTTTTCTATATATATTTTTTTAGTTGTCCATATAATTTCTTTCTATTTTTAGTAGAGACGGGGTCTCGCTCAGGCTGGTCTCGAACTCCTGACCTCGAGCAATCCACCCGCCTCGGCCTCCCAGAGTGCTAGGATTACAGGCGTGAGCCACCGCGCCCGGCCAATATTTTATAACTCTTAATACTTAAGCATTACATTCCATATCAAATTTTACCAATATGGTATTCTATAAATTTATGTTTATTTTATAGCATAATTGGATTTTTCTGTTTTATGCTAAAAAGCCTACTCTCACGTAACTACTTTTAGCATATATTACCTGGACTACAAAAAATTTCATTCAATGTTGTCAAACTCCCCTGAGATATAGAAGAATTTCAGAAATGTCTAGTGGTCAATTTTCTTAAGCTAATGAACAAAACAAAAACTCCAATACATTGGTATTTTCACTTAACAGTGGCTTAACACTACAATTATCAGAAACAAACCTACTCGTTATTGTACCGTATCAGGCAGTTTTGTCAAATGCCCATCTTTAAGAGCTATGTCGACTTCTAAGAAAACTGTATGAGAACATTCAGTTGTTAACAAAAATTTAATATTAAAATTAGTTGAAGTTATTTAAATTATTAATTTAGAAAAGAAGACATGTATTAATCACTCATAAAAACAACTTTTATTTTAATAAATAACAGTGGGCTTACCAAAGGGTAGGGATTTTAATGTATCAAGTTTTATACATACTGGTGATAAACCTTAAGAAAGTGAAACCAACTATTCAATATAACCCATTAGGCCCTAAAAATAAAACTATATTTTAATAATAAAATTAAAAAAAAATTTCCAAAAGAAGTAGTTCACTCCTTGACCATGTTTATTTATTCAGAGTACCAGTGATTTTAGTTTAATAAGTGCTTCACTTTTCCTGCAAATCTGATGCTGCACAGGGAATTTATACAAGTTTTTATCATCACAATATCATCAATATCTCAGGCTAATAATATTGGGAATACAACTGTTTTATAACAAACACAAAGTAAAAAAAAAAAAAATCAATGCTACTATTTATGGCAAAGAGAAACAAAAGTAAATTTTGAAAGGATATTTCTTTTTGTTTCCAGTACTAATTTTAGTTGGATTTTAAATGAAGGTTATCAATGCTCCTGAAATAACCTTGTACTTGGCCATGAATCCACAGTATAAATGTGGTAAATATAGCTAAACTATATACTAAATAATCAAAATAATCAATTATAACAACTACTACTGCTCTTGAAGAATAATCTATTGAAAAAAGTATCTTTAGATATGGTGAAAAAATACAGACAAATCTGTACTAATCTAACATCTACAAACAGCAAAATCAAAACATCCAACTTCCTTCTAGAAACTGTTTCATCTATGTAATTACAAATATTAAGGACTCTTGCATTTTATTAACATAAGATGGGTTCACTTTGATGATATCGATTTTAAAATTTATATAATAATGTTTAAAAAAATCCTTCCACAAAATTTATATAGTTTAAAACCATACACTAATCTATAAATCTCAGAAAATGGCAAAAAAAAATCTTAATAAGCTCACACATATAAAACAGGAAATGTGATTTTATTTAAGTAACACTGGGCTATTTCACAAATCACCACTTCAAATATTTTACACTGCATCATAATATTAGTTTCTATCACATTCACAAAGAATTTTTTAAAAAATACCAAGTGTTTAAAAACTTCTTTTTATTCACATTTCTATTATATTTCATGGACTCACAGTAACTATATCCAAGTAGAAGCAAAGGAAGAAAAAAAAAAAAACTGTAGCTATAGGAAAGTGCTAGATGATCTGCTTTAATTTTACACAAATACCACCTAAAAATCCTGGATAGCAAATTTACAAAGCAGAGCAAAATGCTGATATAATGTGCCTACTTTGTGAAAAGTAATCTCGAGATAATCTTATAAATAATTGTTTCATGTAAAAAAGAATCAATGAACTATGGCAGAGTTTCTAGTTGTAGTTCAAAAAATTCTTAATTTAAAACAACAGAATAGTTTTAAAAACTTGATCACTTAGTTAAAAATTAAAATTCCAAATAAAAGTGTATCATTTAATAGTTTAGACTTATAGACTGCCAGTGGCAGCAAATGATTTACAATAATAAATATATACAAAAAAGTATCTACAAATAGAAAGTACTGTTATACATGAACAATAACCTGGTAAAACATATCAACCACACAGATAATTCTATTTAGTTCATAGAAAGGGCAACTAGGTGATAGAAATTTGAGATGTAGCTCAACTATTTATAATAACTGAAAGTATTGATTCTGTTCCTCAAGTTCCATAGGCGTAAAAAAAAGTTTTACATGACAAATGTCATGGCATTTTTCCCCCCTCTGTTGTGGGGCCAAGTTAATTCATGTCAACAACAAAAAAATAAGGAAAAGCTTCACAATTCTAGTATGCTTGATGGCTTCCCATTTAAAATAAAACTGCAAATGGTGTATTTATAGTAATTATCTCTAGCAGGCATAAATCATATCTTAAAATCTATTATAGAATAGCTTTAGAAGGGTCTAAAATGTATATTCTCTGGAAATATAGAAAGCAAATATTTACTTAAGGTGATTTTGACAAATTATCACAAACCTGAAAATATAAATGAAGGTATTAGTAACTAAAGATGCTATCCCATCACTTAAGCCTAGGAGTTGGAGGTTGCAGTCAGCTATGATTGCATCACTGCACTCCAGTCTGGGCAGAGGGAGACCCTGTCTTCAAAAAAAAAAAAAAAAAAAATCTATCCCAGATGACTTCACATAGAAAGGAATGACTTGTGTGAGAACTGCCAACAAAGTATATAAATCTGACATATCAGGAATTTAAAAATAAGTTTACAGATATAAATACAGAACTCAGTTGGACAATAGGATTTGAAATATGGTACAGTTCACTGAAATCTGAAATAATGTGGAGGACAAACATGTCAGTTTAATTTTGTGAAATTTTAATTATAGAAGAGTTCAAAGAAACAGAATGTTACTCAGTTGAGGTAAGGAATTATTGCTCTGTCCTTAGGGAACCTGCTTTAATGCAGAGAGACGAGAGGTGTCATAGCTGAGTGGAAAGAACTTTGGCTCTGGAGTCTGGCACACCTGGGCTTGTGGCTTATCTCTACCACTTATTAGTTTGTGTGACTGAGGGCAAGATATTAATATTTAGCTTTTCTGAGCTCTAGTTTCCTCAGTTGTAAAATGGAGATATCATCTATTTTGTCCATTTTATGGAGCTGTATGGAAGCATAGATAATATTATTTAAAAACCCATACAAAACCAGAAATGCTTAAATTTTTTTCCTTGGGAAAAAAATGAATCATAATTAGTTGCCAACTGAAAGTAAATGCAGCATATACTCAGCCTCAAAAAACTTAAGTACTTATGATCTTGCTTCTACTCTTAAAATGACTAAGTAGACCCTATTAGCACTGCCTAAAGGATAAACTTTAGCCCAGATGAAGTCCAAAGTATCACAAATTCTAAGTGAAATTAGAAAATACTAAGATTCCATAACAGCTAAGTTATGGGATATACTGGCTTCTCTCTTATTTATAAATGTAGGCTTATTAAAAATTATAAAATTTGGAGTCACATGTTGAAAGCCAAATAGTTACATAATGGGTGTGACGACATTTTAAAATGAAAAACTATTATGATAATAATTCAATCCGCATGGTCTTCTTACCCCCATTTTGTTAGCTGCACGCAGTCTGAAGCTGTACGTCTTTCCAGGAAGAAGGTTGTTCACTGTACATTCTACTTCAGTACCTTGGTAAACGTCTCTGGGTTCATCTTTTTCTACAGGAGACATTTCCACACCATAACAGGAAATGGGTGATCCACCATCAACCAGAGGGGGTACTAAAGGTAGAAAGATTTATGCAATTTAATAAGATGAATACTTTTAGTTCTAATTTAATTATAATTCATTACCAAAATGGAAATTACCCCATCGTAACTGTATTTCTTTTGCTTTGGGTCTACCCTGTAATCTGGGAGGGAGGCATGGGCCAGGAGGCACAGCTGGAGTCTGCACAAGCAAAGATTCAGAGACCTGCCAAAACAAAAGCAAAAGCAAAACAAAAATGCCCCGAAACCAAATAATCAGATTGCTTTTAGTAAAGAAAAATAATACAAAACACAAACATTGCACCAATAATTTGAAACTGTTTTTGATTATCAACTGAAAAGGAAAAAAGTTCTGAATAAAATCAAAACCCAATCAAATCATTAAAACTCAAAATTTTCATAGACAAAGAATGTACTAGGCAACTACTATATATAAAGCAAGTTACTGCAAAAGGAACCCCGACAAACTCTTCCTTTTCATTCCATAATTAAAAAACAAAAAACCAATTTCCAATACAACTTAATGGGCAATACTTTTGATCCTGTCCAAAGGGATCAACAAATCTCTTCTAAGAAGTGATGTTTTAACGTTCTTTAAATGTTGTTTGCCTTATTTTCAGGAGGTTTAGAGTATTTTGGTTATTTTACTATATTTTTAACTTAAACACTGATTTATTGATTTATTTTTAGAGATGAGGTCTCACTATGTTGCCCAAGCTGAAGTGCAGTGGCTATTCACAGGTGCGATCAAGTGCATTACAGCCTCAAACTCCTGGGCTCAAGTGATCCTCTTGCCTCAGCCTCCCAAGTGGCTGGGACTATAGGCACATATCACCATGCCTGGCTAATTTATTTACTTAAAAACAATCTTTTCTTCTTCTTTTCCACCTAAAAATAATTCTAAAACTACATAAGCTTTTCCAGGTATTTGGAATCTTTCTAGGTATATGGTATTGCTTTTAGTTTCTATGCTGTTATTTTAAAAAATAAGTCTTTTAGTTTTATTTTAAAGACATTCTCTTAAAAACACTGACACAAACTCAGTGCCATATTCCCTACCTGCATGGTATTAAGGTTTACAATTAACATTCTTTCTAAACACCAACAAAATATGTAGCCATCATTTTATTCAGAAAGTTACCATACACTGGAATGCTGTATTAGAATAACAGGATTTTGTGTGTGTCTGTGTGTGTGTGTTTGTGTATGATTGCTTTTCTTAGATCCAGGCAGATTTTTTTACTGGATAAAATGAAGCAATTGGATCACAAGCCAGTTGAGCAAGACTCACATTCAGTTTCACCATACTCACATTTTCAACAAATTGCTTATATTTCATTTTTAAAAAAAGAATACTTTCATGGCATTAATTTCCATTTTGAAAAATATTATGAATACTCCAAGAAACCAATCTTGGTTAAATTTATTTTAAAAAAATCACTCCTATTAAAAAACATATCTCTCTAGAACATTATAAATGTCTTATATATAAAAATGGCACATTTTAAGTCCATTTTGGTTATTAGGTCTCTTTTCTGAATTAAGTAAATATCAGAAACTAGGTTTAAACAGTAAATGGTATTTCATAGTTTATCCTGACACACAGTTTATGGAATAGTAAATTAGTCTACAATTATTTTATTTCTATTTCTGCTTAGTATGGTTATTAAGCATCATCCTAAAATTAATCTTTATAATATATTCTTCAATGTTTTCATATATTTCTTTTTCCAAAACTAAATACCAATCAGACAACCAGATACTCACTGAACACTTACTAAGAGCTAAGTATCATATTAGAATATTCTGGTCACCATAAAATTAACCATCCAGGTTACAGAAATTACTTTTCTACATTTGTGGATACATTTCAATATTTGAAGTGCCATCTGGTGATCTCATCCCACTTGGCCAAGTTAAAAAGAAAAAAAAAAGAAAATGTACATATAAGCATTACCGCACTCTGTCCTCCATCACTGATGCAGTAAACTCGTAGACGATAGAAACAGCCTGGACTCAGTCGATCACAGAGATGTTCCCTGGTAGCGCCACTGTATATCATATCCCATTTGTTTCCTGTAAGGTTAGGAATTGTGTTCAATCATCTACAAGGTAATGTTTAACGTTTTGGTATCATGGACGAGGCAGGTATCCTAGCTTCACTAAATAAGTGTTTATGTAATTTGTCAGAAACAATTTAAGCTTGTTTTGGTTTCCTGGAAATGATCTAATTTTCTTTATGTGGGCAGCTTTCTGGACAAATCTGCATGGATTTGTGGAAGTGAAATATCTCTGTAACTCTTTACAGACTTTGGCCTAGATTGATAATTTGCTTTTAATTAAGCATTTTAAATGTGTTTACTGGTCCAGTAATAACATTATAATACAGAAAGAGTAGAAAGACCTAATACCATAGGAAGTTTTAGTCTTAATTAAAAGACATCCTTATCTTTTTTTGCAGTAAATAGGTCATTTCATAGAAATAAAGACTATTTTTTTTTTTTTATGGAACGGTTCATGAATTTGCATGTCATCCTTGTGCAGGGGCCATGCTAATCTTCTTTGTACCGTTCCAATTTTAGTATATGTGCTGCTGAAGCGAGTACAATCAAGACTATTAAATGTGGGATTCAAGAATAAAATTTATTAGTCATAAATTTATTACAAAAACTAGTAAAATGTGAGTTACATTTTAGAAATAATATCTCTCTGATACATCTGGGTATAAATCTAACAATAAAAACCAACCTTCAGAAGACTTCATAGTATCTAATGACTTAGTCTAGGTACACAGGGACTGAGCAATGTAAACAAATGAGGAAAAAATCATGTAAATGTAATAATATAGATGTACAGAAGTTTTACATTTGATTAACTATATTTATGGGAATAATTTAAAGTGGGTCATAACAGGCAAAATCCTAACTGCTACAAACAAAGGAAAAAAAAAATCAAGGACGGCCCAAAGTGAAGTAAACATCTCTTTACGGTAGCATATGAAGAGAGGAAAGAAAAGATATAATGTACAGACATGAAAAGTAGAACCAGACTGGCTGGAATAAATCTAACAATTTTTAATTTAATTAAAAAATTAAATAAAAATTTAATTTTTACCATTAGAACCTTCTGCCATCTCTACTACATATTTATTGATGGCTGCCCCTCCATTGTCTTTTGGTGGCTCTATTCAAAGAAGCGAAAGTGGTATTAGGCAAAGTACACACAACATAAAAATGACAGAAAATTCTATAAACAGAATACCAAACTAGCATTGTTTAACAAGAAAAAGGAATCACCTGCAACTCTTTCTTATTAATACCAGTACTTAATTACTCTGTGCTGTTGTCACCTGCTTTTCACTTAATTTACCATATTTTTCCATGTTTGTAAATATGGCTGTCTATAACAATTTTTTTTTTTAAAACGACGAAGTCTTGCTCTGTAGCCCAGGCTGGAGTGCAGTGGTATGATCATAGCTCACTGCAGCCTTGAACTCCTGGGCTCAAAGGATCCTCCCACCTCAGCCCCCTAAGTAGCTGGACAACAGGCATGCGCCACCAAGCCAGGCTAAATTTTTTGTTTCTATAGAGACAGGGTCTCGCTATGCTGTCCAGGCTGGTCTCAATCTCCTGGCCTCAAGCAATCCTCCCATCTCAGCCTCCCAAAGTAGTGGGATTATAGGCGTGAGCCAGTGTGCTTAGCCTCCATAACAATTTTTAATGGCTGCACAGTATTCCATTCACTTTAGACTTTAAGGTTATTTGAAACTTTTGGATATTTTATAAATATCACTGAAGTATTTTTATTGGTGTGAATTCCTCAGGCAAGAATCAAAGTTATATGATCTTTTTCATTAACTAGTATATAAGCAGGCATTCAATAAATGAATGACTGATTTTCATTTCTCATGAAAGCCAGATGACCCAGCTGTAAGTTTCGTAGTCTTACATTTCAAACAGTGCTGTCCCTGCTCATAATCTTAGTGGATCCCAAGTTCCTCATATATCAAATCTGAACCTAGTATGTATGAGTACAAAGCTTTCCACAAAAAAGAATCCCAATGAATGACTCTCATATTTCTTATTGGACTGACTTAACAAATTTACTCAAATATGTTAAAAATTATCCTCATATTCAAATTATTTTAATCAAATACAAAAGTAATAATACATAAATATGCATAATATCTTACCCCAAGTTATTTTAAAACTGTGTGAATGTATCTTTCCTTTAACTGAGGGCTTTACAGGTACTCCTGGTTTATCAGGGCAGGTAGTAAATTCTACTACTTCACTTGGATTACTTTTGCCTTCTGAATTGTAAGCAATAACCTGTGATGAGAACACAAAGAAATAAAATAATATGTTTGATACCTAATGATATTGGCTTAATGACAAAGCAGTGAGAGATAAATAGGTGCAATCTAATGATAAAATATGTTTTCAGACTGTGATGGCTTGTTTCTTTGAGAATTGCTTGTCTTCCATAGGGACTTGGCATATATGAAGAGTATGCAAGTGTTCTCTGCTTTTCAAGTCAGTCCTGGGAATACAAGTATAAGTCTAAGATTCTGATACTAAATGAGAATCATTAAAGGAATAAGCTATAATCTGGTGATTCTTGATGGGCTTTAGGCTTGCTTTACTTATTCTTTTAATATTCTTTGGGGGTTTAAAAAGATGTTCATACATTCATTGTATCTCCTTTCTTCAAAAGGCGAAGCTTAATACCCTCCTTCCCTTGCATGTGAATTATACTTAATGACTCACTCTAACAAATATAATGTAGCAGAAATGACAGTGTGTGTAACTTCCCTACCCTACAGAGGAGAAGCCCACCTGGTACAGAACTGAGGACTCCTGGCAACAACCATGTGAGTGAGCTTGGAAGCAGACCCTCTAGTTCCATCAAGCCTTCAGATGACTGCAACCCCAGCTGACATCTTGATTTCAACAGCAGGCAGAGGGATTTTACCACTTCTCAGCTCAGAAATTGCAAATGGCTTCTTCTCTTACTCAGAATAAAATCTAAATTCTGTATCATGGCCCACAAGGCCCTATGTGATTTCACCCCTAATTACCTCTTCAAACTGTACTCTAGGGTTTTTGTGCTAGCAGTTATTTCCTCTCCCTGGAATGTTTTGCTTTCTGATCTTGACATGCAACCTCCTTGTTATTCAGATCTGTTTAAACGTGATTTCCAAGAAGACTTCCTTGATTACCCATTCTCTATCACCTTACCTTATTTTAATTTGCCTGCATTGAACTTAGCTATAGATATTTGTTTGCTTGTTTATTGTCCATTTGCCCCATTAGCTGTTTTGGTCACTGTTGTATTCTTAGCATTTAGAATAGTGCTTAGCATAGAGTAGATGATGCTCAACAATTACTGGTTGAATGAATGACTCATAGACGGAGACTATGACACTACATGACACTAGGATGAGGATCTGAGTAAATCTACCACTCCAAATAATTCATATAGCCCATGAGAACTCCATAAAATATAGTCCAATTGTTCAATTTAGCTCAAGCTTCCTTAGTCCTGTCACATATTCAGATGGATTTTCAGGATATCTTTTCTCACTCTGATGCTTTACAAATGAGACTACAAAAGGTTTAAAATACTTCTCCATGTGTGCATAGCATCTACTTAAACCTTGTAACTAGAAGAATAGTCTCTCTAAAATCCATAAAGATTCGCTTATGTTTTTAAGGCTATATACTTCAGCATTGTCTCCTTTTACTGTAGAGTACCTTCTTCAGTTAGCCATAAAGGTAATTAAAGGTATAAAGCCACATAGATAATCTTTTCCTCCCCAAATTTATAAGTAATAAAAACCTTTATACAGTGCCTATCACACAGGGAGCACAGTGCTAGGAACTGTAGGTACAATGCAGTTCTTATCTTTAAGGAGTTTAAAATCTTTATGTAGAAGACAGGCAATATAACATATCAAAAGAATTGGGCAGGAGATTACTAAGGCCTGAAATGGTTCAGGAAGGCTATGAAATGGCAAATGGAAGTGATGTGGGGTCTCCTTGGGCAATAGCAATGAAAGGAGAAGCTTGGTAAGAGAGAAAACAGGAAGCCCTGAGCATAAGAGCAGAAGTGAATAGTAAACAGTGAGCTATGCTCAGGGAAAGACAAATAGTTAATCATTCTGGTGAGGTAGCCAGTTCAAGTATGGAGTAAAAGGCAGTAAGTTTAAAAAACTGAATGGGAATATAAAGAGCTATATATCAAACTAAGGAAATTGTTTCTTAGAGGGAAAGCTGTTTTTCAGAAAGATTTTTAGGTATAGAATAGACCTTGGATTGGAAGCTGAGAAAAGAGTCTGAAAGCAGTTATATACAGAACATGTTTGGAGATTTAGTATTCTTCAGTACAGAAATGACAGCTGATATAAGGCAAAGAGATGATATGTTCAAGTGAGAGAGGGATACACCAAGAAGAGTTAAGGACTCAGCTAGGGTACACTTAAGTTAGGGCAGAGGAGAAAGGAAGACAGATCATAAAACGACACTAGACAAGATGCGAAGTAGGAACATGACTATGTACTGTCACAGATGCTGACATATAAGTAAATTTCAAGGATGTAACAAAAGAGTAGTTGACAAATCCAGATACTAGCTGTTCTTATTTCTCTCTGTCTATGAAAAGGCCTCAAAAACAAGGAGTAAACAGAAGTCAAAGTATCTAAAGGTTCCTAGCTCAAGGTGCTCAGATCTTGACCTTTAGAAGTCTTGCTAATTGAAAAACTATTTTTCAGGAAATTCAGGAAACAAGACATCAGCTCTCCAGGGGCCCAGAATTACAGGAACTGGCTACTAGCCTCTGCAGCCTTTCATCCTTTCTTCAAAAATTTGGACACTAGGTCCTAGCCCAGCCACCAGTGAACCATCCGATAAAATTAGAACTGTTTGCTTGTTTACCACTCTTTAAATAATTTTAAGAATTCTGACTGTTTTATTATGTTTTAAAATGTGATTTTCATTCTTTGTCGTTTAAATTTTTACTATTTTGAATATCCTAGAATTGTTTTCAGTGTAGAACATTTGGTAAACTTGGTCCACATTACAGTTCATTTTATGTTAATCATATCCTCATTGTTTCTTAAGAATAATATGTTAGTCATCACTTCCTGGATTATAATATTTTTATTATTTTTGCTTAGTGTCCTAAGATTTCCTTAAAATATTAAGATTTTATTTTGATATGATTATTTGAAAGAAGAATCTGCAATGTAAAGTTATAAAAGGAAGACTGATTGGCTGGCTGCCAAGATCTCTGCGTGCGTCACCACTTAGCTCTGTCGCTGACGGGAGGATCTGAAGCTGGCTTCAGGTCAACAAGTAAAATGAAGTACATTGGTGGTGTTATATCAGGAATTGGAAAAGGAATCATTAGCAAGCAGTGTGAGCACAATACTGAAGTCATGGTTTACATATAATGTCAATTAAAATTGATCCCTACACTAACATTGATGCGGAACATTTTCTCCTTATGAGCATGGTGAAGTTTTTGTGCTGGATGATGGCGGGAAGTACACCTTGACCTGAGTAACTATGGATGGTTCCTTGACATTCGCCTCACCAAGGACAATAACCTGACCACCGGAAAGATATACCAGTACATCATCAACAAGGAACATAAAGGAGATTACTTGGGGAAAACTGTCCAGGTTGTCCCTCACATCACAGATGTCATCCAGGAGTGGGTGATGAGACAGGCATTGATACCTGTGGATGAAGATGGGCTAGAACCTCAAGTGTGTGTTATTGAGCTTGGTGGCACTGTGGGAGATATAGAAAGCTTGCCCTTTATCAAGGCCTTCTGTCAATTCCAATTCAAGGTAAAGAAGGAGAACTTTTATAACATCCACGTCAGTCTACTTCCTCAGCCAAGTTCAAAAGGGGAACAGAAGACTAAGCCCACCCAGAACAGCATCCGAGAACTTAGAGGGCTTGGGCTTTCTCCAGACCTGGTTGTGTACAGGTGCTCAAATCCTCTTGACACATCAGTGAAAGAGAAAATATTGATGCTGTGCCATGTTGAATCTGAGCAAGTGATCTGTGTCCATGATGTCTCATCCCATCTACTGAGTGCCTTTGTTGTTAGAGGAGCAAGGGGTCATAGATTATTTTCTTTGAAGACTTGACCTTCCTATTGAGAGGCAGCCATGAAAAATGCTGATAAAGTGGAAAGCGATGGCTGACAGATACGATCGCTTGCTAGAGACCTGCTCTATTGTTCTTGTGGGCAAACACACCAAGTTATCAAGACTCTTATGCCTCTGTCATTAAAGCTCTGGAGCATTCTGCACTGGCCATCAACCACAATTGGAAATCAAGTACATAGATTCAATGGACTTGGAGCCAAGTGCCTTGCAGGAAGAGCCTGTGCGCTACCACGAAGTTTGGCAGAGGCTCTGTAGTGCTCATGGAGTACTAGTTCCAGGAGGTTTTGGTGTTCAAGGAACAGAAGGAAAAATCCAAGCAATCGCCTATGTTCGGAAACAGAAAAAGCCTTTTTTGGGTGTGTGCCTAGGAATGCAGTTGGTACTTGTTGAATTCTCAAGAAATGTGCTAGGGTGGCAAGGTGCTAATTCCACAGAGTTTGACCCTAAGACCAATCATCCTGTGGTTATAGACATGCCAGAACACACTCCTGGGCAAATGGGCAGAACCATTAGGCTGGGCAAGAGGAGAATAATGTTCCAGACCAAGAACTTGGTCATGAGGAGACTCTGTGGAGACCCAGACTACTTGGAAGAGAGGCACCACCACAGATTTGAGGTAAATCTATCCTTGAAAAACTGTTTGGAAGAGCAAGGCTTGAAGTTTGTTGGCCGAGATGTTGAAGGAGACAGAATGGAAATTGTACAGTTGGTATATAACTCCACTTCCTACAATCCAGTGATGTATAAAGAAGTGGTTTACGGATATGTTTTCCCACCCCTAACCCAGTTATTTGGGAGTGCTTTTTGGAACAGCCTGTTGTCTTGTTGGAGATTCTGATTGTATACCTCCCTCCCCCTGCTATTTGAGTGACTGCTATAGTGAAGTACAGTTTTAAATGGAAATTTGATTTGCTTATAGTAGATCAGTAAGAAATTTAACACATATTTGTGTGTGTGATGTGTGTGCATTTTGTACTTATATAGCAATAACACCATGGTGTTACATGTAGAATTCTAAGGGTTTTCATAAATTTAAATTATACAGATATTAACAATTTCCTCTTTAAAGGACCTGTCAGTATGGTAATCATTACTGGAGCACAAATATAATCCAATATTGTAAGAGGAAAACTGGAATGAATAGGCATACTTTTTAGGTATTTTATAAATCTGGTAAATATGAAAACTATATTTGAAAATTAAAATGACCTAGAGTTATTAGAAATTTTTAAAATGAAGCTAATAGTATAAAATAAAGTATAATAAATATAATTATTATGTATTATATAATTAAATTTGCCATTATGAAAATTTTCTTCAAAGGTTCTCAAGGAATAATAAAATTTATCTTTGTTTTTTAATAGTGAAAATAATTTACAGTGGCTTCTATCATTTATTTGAAACGATTTGATTAAACAAGCACTGGTAGGAATATTGAAATGTTGAATTTATCAACCAATAAGCATCTTATTATATTATTGGGAAAATTTTTACCCAAATATTTAGGCATGCTTATATTAATTGGTATATTAAGTAATTCAAGCATTGCCTGCAAGAAATAGCAATGTATATACTGACCAAATCAAAGAGCCAAAACATATGCCAGAATGAGACTATACTAGGAAGACACAGAATTTCAGGAGTTTCCACAGTAGGACAATCTTCAAAGTTTGCCACTGTCTCAATTAAGCAAAAATTGTATGTAGAGTCTCCCTGTCTCAAGTGAGCAAGACCTGTAGTCTCTCCATCCTCCTGGAATCATTCAGTGCAAAGGCCAGTACATGGGCTGAGCAAGGCAAGCATTTGCACCAGGGGATGGGGGAGGGTTGGGTAGAGGCAGCAGCATGTGCCTTGTATGAACTTAAGCACTCTGAATAGACTTTAGGGAAGAGTATGGGGGCACAGGGAGGGGTTTGATCCAATAAGTAAATATACTGAACATAACTGGGTCAAAGATTCTCACTGATGATGAAGGGAGTTAGAAAGAAGGAAAAGGAGAAATCTATAATAAACCTATGGTGTTGGATTAAAAAAAATGAAGGTATCTGGTGTGAACTCATGATTTAAAAAAATACAGAAACAGATATAAATGTGTTTGTACATGTAAACTGTGTATATATTTAAATATAAGTACACACACACACACACACACATTTTTTTTCTATGAACAGTAAAATCTCTATAGCACTTAGGTATACCTAGTACCCAGATCTGACTTCTAAATACCACCGTCCACTAAAAGGACCCTGGTGCTTTTAGAAATGGCCAATTCCAGAGTTGAAGGGAAAGTATAAGATAAGACTAGAATATCTTGTGCCAGTAAGGAAGTTCTCAAAGAATGATGAGAGACATGTCAAAAGGATTCAGGAGCCACTTTGTAGGGGAGTCCCACAACTAGGACAATCTGAGTCTCACAATAACCACAGTAACAAAACATAATCCACGGAATAAATAGAAATCCATGAGTTTGTTTTAAAACTTCTCTTTTCTTTCAGTATCTTTAACATGTAATGCCAACTAATGAATGTAGAAGAAATGATAAAATTAAAAAGTCACTACTTGGCACCAATAATTGTAGCAATAACTGACTCAGGCAAGAATCATCAATGGTTGTTAAAACTATGGATGGAAGTTTGATTAAGAACAAGATGCTTACATAGTACATAGTATTTACAAAATGCTTATTAATCATAAAGGAAAAAAGCATAACAGTGAAGAAACATAGTAGATATTACCTTTATCAAGTGACTACCAGTAATGGGACAAATTGAAATTATGCACCACTTGATATGATACACTGAGAAAAATACAGCATTACTTTCTGTGATATTCCTGCCAAGAAGCATACTCTAAGTATGTTCTAACAACAGCCATATTTTAGAAGATGTTTGTTCACATTATGCAAATAAGAATCACAGAAAACATTTAAACTGATTTGGAATTTAAATAAAGTTTGAGAAGCACTGTTAGGTTAAAATTATTTGAGATTTAAAACCAAAGGAGTAAGGTTTTAAAACAACAAGAATAGGAACAGGAAACAATTTTTTAAGAGTTTTCAAAACTTACCTTAAATTTATACTTAGTACTACGTCTGAGATTTTTCACTGTGTAAGCAAGATCTTCTCCATCATATTTAGGCTTAAAACCATATCCCTGCAAAACAAAGTCTTCATTAGATGTTTAATAGCAGAAATATGCACAATAATGAATATGTGAAAAGACCCTGGTACCTCTTCATCTTCTATAATACGATGCGCAATGTGATTAATACTGTTAATATAATCCTCACCTTTATGCTTCTGTCATTAAGTGGATGGACCCAGAAATGCTATTGAACATTTGTAGGAAGATAAAGGAGACCACTAATTCTCACTAAGAAAGTAGCCAAGAGATCTTTCCTTCTTTGAGGGAAGAAAGGATAGAGTTGGAGCCAGTGGTAATGTCCTCAATAGTAAGCTATGCCAAGAACTAACAGGAATTTCCCAGAGAGATGTTCCAAGAGCTAAACAGAACTGTAAATATTTGGCATATTTAACTTAATCTGAACACACAGTTGTGTTTAAGTGAATAAACGAATGGTTAGTTGTGCTGGCAGGTGAGGATGTCACTTAGGTTTGGGATTGCTACTTACTGCTTACTTATTACTTTCCCAATGTTATCATTTCTAAGACTTTAAAAAATTGGGATATAATTCACATATCATAAAATTCACCATTTTAAAGTATAAAATTCAAAGGCTTATGGTATATTCACAAGGTTGTGCAACCCTCATCTAATTACTAATTTCAGAATAAATCCTGTACTTTTTGGTTAGTAGTCACTTCTTCCCTCCACCTATTTACTAACATACTTCCAATGTCTATGGATTTGTCTACATCCATAAAAATAGAATCATATACTATGTGGTCTTTTGTGACTGGAGGATAAGTGATGGGCAACTAGATTCAGATTGCACTACACAGTTTCATGGGAGACTCTAAAAATCATCTGTACACTTCAGGAAGCAGTGTATGAATATATTAATAGCTGGGGAAGGGAGACACAGTATTTCCTCATCTTTTAGAGCTGCTTATTCTAGAAGGCTGTGGTGATCTTCTCCTCTCCCTATCTCCTCCAAAGCAGATATAAAGTGCAATCTTTGTTGCTCCCCACGCACAGACATACAAAACACACACAAAATACAAAACACCTTTCTACACATCAAGAAAACAAAACACTGAATTCTCAAGTTACTCCCAATTCCTCCCAAACTATAACAAACTAAAGCTTCAGAAAATTTGGGAAAGGAGCTAACTCTGGCAATATTTATTGTACTAGGATTAATGCCACACTAAAATGTTTTAAACACCCTGTTTAAAATATGTATTCACACTTACTGAAGTTTCTTCTTCCATCTCTAAAATATAAGAAATTCCTTCATCTGATGGTGTTCCTGAGGGTTTATTCCATTGTAAGGATAACCAAGTAACTCCAGCCCTAGTTAATACAGGACTTGCTGGTGTAGAAGGGGCACAACCTGAGGTGTAATATAAGACTTCTTCACTAAAATCACTGTTGAAATAAATGGTTTTTAAAAAGGAATGAGAAAAAAATATTTTTACAGCTAAAGAATAAGTGTTTTTGACAAACATTATTTTCAAAAATGATGTAATTTTTGATAAATTATAATCTAAATAATGTATTTGTATTTGACAGTATCTTTACGATAACCAGGTCAGATACCAAAAACTGAATTAGTAATCTTTTAAAAATACAGTTTTGTTCAGATTTTTAAGCCTTTATATAATTCATCCAGTCAATAAAAGAATATACACATTACCCTTTAGAAACAATAACACTCTTTTATTGGTATAAATGTACCTTTTAAACACACTTTCATATGATGCCATTTATATAAATTGGAAAACATTCAGTTCTCAGTTATGTAATTAAGCCTACCTGCCCCCATAAAGGTGAGAAGTATCTCTAGAATAAAAATAATTTCAATATGACTGTTGAAAGGCACTTGGCCTTAAATTAGGCATCTTAGATGTTATTAAAATTCACCAGACTTTAAACAAAATAATAAAATTACATATGCTGAAGATTAATAGAGGAATATCTTGGTCACATACGAAGATTTAATTTATACATAAAAATCTTGGTAAAGCAATTAGTTTTAATCTTTCCTGTGGTCCCTATGTAACTAAGATATTCTCTTACAGCTTTTGCTAGGCTGGTAACATATCTTAACCACACTGACAAATGGATAAACTAAGCGGAAGTTTTATTGAATAATTTGGACTGTGAATAATTATACAATTGAAGTTGACTGGATAATCTGAAATATCTACATTATTTTATAAAATCATTCTTACCTTGTACCATAGTCATTTTTGGCTGATAGTCTAAATTTACAACCCATTGCTGGTGACAGTTTCGTAATTTTAAATTGTTTCTGTGAGCCCATGTAACACTGATAAAATTCTCCATTTCCTTTGCCCTATAAGAAATGGCTGATTATTATATATCATGTATATTACTATAAAAAGATAAAAGCCACATCAACTCCTCTTTGATAGTTACACATTAGCAAGCATACATTAAAAGTCATGGATCTCAAGAGAAGGTTGAGATACTACACATCTTTTATATGATATAGTTCATCAAATGCAGAATTCAAAAATCAGAGAATAGGTATCTTTGTATAGCTTCTTGACTTAGGTACTGTGTTTTAGCCAATGCTAAATTTCTGGCTTTAATAAAAGAAACCCTTTCCAGGCATGGACCTTACAATTTCCATGGGGGACTATTAGTGGTGGAAATAGGGAGATCTTTGATATGGACAACTGGCAGTTTTCCTCAATCTATGGAAGGTTCTAAGAAAACATTTTTTTTTTTTTTTTTTTAGACAGAGTCTCACTCTGTTGCCCGGGCTAGAGTGCCGTGGCGTCAGCCTAGTTCACAGCAACCTCAAACTCCTGGGCTCAAGCAATCCTACTGCCTCAGCCTCCTGAGTAGCTGGGACTACAGGCATGTACCACCATGCCCGGCTAATTATTTTTTTTCTATATAATTTTAGTTGTCCAGCTAATTTTTTTCTATTTTTTTAGTAGAGACAGGGTCTCACTCTTGTTCAGGCTGGTCTCCAACTCCTGAGCTCAAACGATCCGCCTGTCTGGGCCTCCTAGAGTGCTAGGATTACAGGTGTGAGCCACCGTGCCTGGCCTAAGAAAACAGTTTTGAGAAAAGGTTTCTACCCATGCCCAAACCTCCACCCATATAGCTGCTAAGCTTCTTTAAAGGTTTTGGAGCTGCTATTCCTTAGATTTAATACTGAAAGAGTTCAAGCAGAGAGAACAGCTCAATTACAGACAATTAAAGGGAGAGAGTAAAGTAAGGACAGCTCGGGAGAACAAAAGAGTTTTAGAAATTTAGAGTGTTAAATAAAATGGACAAGCTTCTCATTCTCTACCATTTTTCTTTATTGTGTTAGTAGAGGTAAAGGGTGGTTAGGGTGACTTCTGCTTCAAAGTAAAACATTAGTCTGTATCTGGCTGCTTTATTGAATTCTCTTGTTAGTTGTAATGCTATTTAGTTGATTCTACTGAGTCATTTATGTCCAAACTCATAGTATCTCTAAATAATAACAACTTTGCTCAACAGCCTAGACACCATGACTGTACTTCTTGTTTTGGTTTCAAGTCATACTGACTTAACTAACTTCCTAAATAATGTTAAATAAAGGTGGGGAAAACTGGCAACTTTGACTTGTTTCTGCTTTGCATAAAAATGTCTGTATTTGTTTAGTTAAGGCCCCAAAATAACTATCAAATAAGGAATTGTCTTTCTCTTCCTAATCTGCTTTAAGTTTTAACTGGGATGGATGCCAAATTTTATCAAATACCTTCTCTTAATTTATCAAGATGATATGGCTTTTTTTCTATATTATGTGATATATTAATAGATATTCTAATTCTTAATTATCTTAGAACTTCTGGAATAAAATCTACCTGGTTGTGCTTTATTGCTCTTTTAATATACTACTAAATTCCTAAAGTATCAATTGAATTTCTTCTTCTCCTCTGGCACCTCCTCTTAGCTTGATGTAAGCAGCAGGGCAAGAAAGACCATGATAACTAACAGTAAAACAACATATTAAACAACAAAGCCCAGTATGTTTGCTGTGGTTGGCTGAATAATGGCCCCCAAATATATCCCAGTCCTAATCCCCTGAACCTGTGAATGTTACCTTATATCATAAGAGGGACTATGCAACACAACTAAGTTAAGGATCTTGAGATGGAAGATTATCCTGGATTATCTGGGTGGACCCTAAATGGAATCAAGTGTCCTTAAAACAGGGAGACGGAGATTTGAAGACAGAAGAGGAAGGAGGCGTGACGATGGAAGCAAGGAGATAAAAAGCAATGTGATGTGGCTATGAACCAAGTGATAAGGACAGCCCACAAAAGGGGGTCAAGACAAGGAAACAAATTCTCCTCTAGAGTCCCCAGAGGGCGCATGGCCATGCTGACACCTTGATTTTGGCCCAGTGAAACCCATTTCAGATTTCTGGCCTCCAGAACTGTAAGAAAATAGATGATGTTTTAATATCAGGTTTGGGGTAATTTGTTACAGCAGCCATAGGAAATGAAAACACTTGCCTTTAAGGCTGATGTGAAAAAAAAGTTTCTTCATTAACGTAATGACCTTAGTGACAGTTGTTTTTTTTTTTTTTTTGACAGAGTCTCACTATGTCGCCCTGGGTAGAGTGCAGTGGCATCATCACAGCTCACTGCAACCTCAAAGTCCTGGGCTCAAGCAATCCTCCTGCCTCAGCCTCCCGAGTAGCTGGGACTATAGGAGTATGCCACTGCGCCAGGCTAATTTTTCTATTTTCAGAAGAGACAGGGTCTCATTCTTGCTCAGGCTGGCCTTGAACTTCCTAAGTAACAGTTCTGATGGTGGTTCAGTTGGGGAAAAAAACCAAAACAGAAGGTAGGGAAGTTCAATCAGCAATGTTTTCTAAAATACCATCAATCTACTCATGTACCACACAAAATCATTCATATCGTTTTTGAAAGAAGAAAAATTAAAACAAAGAAGTTATTTCTGCCTGAAGATATGCATATTATTTTAACCATCTAAAAATAAAACAATTCAATTTACTTACCTCATCCCATTCTAAAATAAAGCTTTGGATTTTAGAACCATTGTCACTAGGTGCCTAAAACAAACACCAAAAAACAAATAAAATGGATACAAATTAGTACTTTCATAAATGATATTGCAATGATCTAATCTAAGGACTCTATTTTGTGTTGCAGATGTTCTCTGTGACTTGGTCCTAGAAAAGTATGCACAGAAAATACAGAACTATATAGCCCATAATCCCTTTAAATGTAAGGGGGAAAAAAAAGCAAGAGGCTACTCAAGTTTTTCTGAACACTGAAAATCTCTTTTAGCAAGATCTTAACTTTTAAAATTCTTTTAAAAAAAATCGCTTTGCCTTTCTTTCAGAAGATTTTATCAGCTATAAGCTGCTAGAATCAATCCTGTCATTTTTATTAAAATTCACCTTATAACGTAAATGGAATATTGTATGAAATACTAAAGAATGAAGAACTCAGAATGCTAAAAGAAACTGAGAGGGCACTGTGTGAATCCCCTGCTTCTAGACTCAATGTGCTGATTACCTAAGACTGCTGACTCTAATCTGTTCATATTTAAGGATGAAAAATGCAGTCTCCCTTGCCATTTTATTTCAGTATTTAATCATTCTTGAAATCAAGAATTTCAGCCTATTTCTAACTGAATTTTCTTTCTACAATTTCAGCCCATTTCCTCTTTGCAGAACAAATGATCACCCCGTCCTTACTTCATATATTTGAAGATAATTGATTTTAAGACTCTTTCTGTCAAAATTAAACAATTTGAACCTTTGAAACGATTTTCTGGACCCTATACAGTTTTTTTTGAGACATGGTCTTGCTCTGTTGCCTGGTAGAGTACTGTGGCATCAGCTTAGCTCACAGCAACCTCAAACTCCTAGGCTCAAGCCATCCTCCTGCCTCATCCTCCCGAGTAGCTGGGACTACAGGCATGCGCCACTACGCCCGGCTAAGTTTTTATATTTTTAGTTGCCTGGCCAAATTTCTTTCTATTTGTTAGTAGAGACGGGGTCTTACTCTTGCTCAGGCTGGTCTCAAACCCCTGAGCTCAAGCAATCCTCCTGCCTTGGCCTCCCAGACTGGTAGGATTATAGGCATGGGCTGCCATGCCTGGCCCGTATCCACTTTTTATATAGCATTCCTAACCATGTAAATGGCAAGAGGGGTCATTAAGGTTTTTTTTGGTAAGTTTTTAATAAAAAGGAACACGGAGGCCTAACTGGCATAGCGGCAGAAGGTTAAAGTGAATGTAATGAGAAGCGGGTAGGGAAAGAATCCTTGGGAAACTCCAACTTTTATACTGCAGGAGAATCCAAAGAGAGATGATCACAAGTCTTATCATAAAGTGTATGGTACAGAAATATATTTCTCAAGAGTTTATGATTCCAGATTGCTCTAGTCTAGTTGCTGAGGTCTCACATTTACTTTGCTAATTTTTTTTGGTGAGGCTGTTGTCTACCTTAACAACCTGAGACATAACCTCTGGCTTTTCTCCAAGTTAGAGGGGAAACTACTATGTGTAAAGTGTTTTACCTTATTTCATTTAGTCCTCACGTCACCTCTATGAAGTACCATTGTCTAAACTTTACAAAAGAGGAAATGGGGATTTCAAAGAACCCCAAAAAAGTTATCCTAGATTATTAGTCATTAAGAGTGGAGGAGAACTGCATTTGGTCTATCTGACCACAAAACCAGCATTCCTACCCAGCAGTCTTCCTGGGCTTGAGCAGTAGGTCTCTCATTGCACTGGCAATAAGAGAGTAGAAGCCCAGTTTCAGTCAGCTTTTTATCATTACCATACAGTGGCAATTCTAAACAATGCCAGCTGATAAAATATTTCTCTCAACTGCTACCTCCTATGTTAACCCCATTGGGAATACTTTTAGATTATGTCAGGCAGCAGAATCAAAAGGCTGGATATTCAAGTTACTAAACTACTCTGAGTTTTCTTCATCTTTAAAATTAAATAACAACAATTGTTATAGCACTTGTTATGTTTCAGGCATTGTGACATGGGCTATACAGATATTACCTGTTGAATCCTCCCAACAACTCTTAGGTATATGACACTAGCCCCAATAACTGTGACAATGATATCTTTCTGCAACCCTGCTGATTATTGTATATGTATAACAGGGCCATTTCTAGAAGGGTCCAAGTCTGGGCAACCTGAAGAGGTAGCACTGCCTACATATTATATGGGGCTACTGGGATATTATTAAAGGCAGAAATTCAAAATTGAATTTTAATTATCTTCAGAACAAAGAACAGATACCTACACAAATTCCAACTTACATAAAGGGCACTGGGCTGCTACTTCACCTGCCCTACCAAAGGAAAGAGTCTGGGTAAATTCATAAATAAAATGCTACTCTAAGTGACATGAAATAAAATTAGTCATACTTTTTATCACACATGAAAATGTGTATATATACACAGTTGTTTGATTTACATGTGCTGATAATACTTTGGCATCCAATATCCTCAGAAGAACTGGGGACAAACAAGCTCCCAAGCAAGCAGTAAGCACCTCATTTTCAAAAGCTTTTAGAAGAAAAGCTAGCCCTGATTTTTGTTCTTGAGGTAGAAGATAATTAAATCAAGATGAGTAGTTATATAACTGCAAATCAGTGTTAACAGGGATGGTACTCCCTTCTAAGGGATGTTTTGAAATCCTGTGGAGGGTATTTCTGACCTGGTCACAATAATGCAGGGCGAGGAGGGCTTGATGGTCATGGGGTTAAGGTCAAGGGTGTTGACAGCCCTGCAGAATGTGGGACAATCAGTACAATGAGCAGTTGTTCCCTTCTTTTAGTACTTTTGAATGTTTTCCTGAAAATCCATGTAGGTGGAATATCTGTTTATAATTATCAGAGCCTAGAAACTAATCCCACTTTATAAGGTATATTTTGTATGGTTTTAACAGATCCTGAATTTTCCCAAAATGAAACTACTATGCAATTTGGGAAAGATTGTATTTAATTTGCTCAGAAATTTACCAAGACTTATATACCAGTTCAGAAAATCACGTCACCATCTGTGGCATCTGAATTACCAATTCTGTGTATGGTGTTTGTCTACTTCATTGTATCTTAGGGTGTAGCTGGGCCCAATCATTTATACATTAAAATACATAGTCTGTTAATAACTTTCTCCTTTTAGGTGGCATATTTTTAAAACTATGGGTCCAGGTAAGTTATAAATCTGATTTTAAGGTAAAATTCAGGACATAAAGGTGTCATCACAAAATATTACAAAAAGGAACAATGGGTTGAGAATCACAGTTGCAAATCTCAATGTCATCACAAATGCAATATAACGAGGACATGAATTATAAGTCAGCCTTTTTTGTTATATGTACAGATAGTAGGAAAAACCAGTAAAAATCATTATTTTAAGATATAGTAAATAGGCATTTGTTTCATGTTTATAAAGAGCAAGAGCAAATTAGTTAGCTTAAAGCTCTTTTGGTCTTTAAAAACAATTAAAACAATATTATGGGGGGAAAATAAAGAAATGTCCAGTTGGAAATACGCTACACAATATTCTTACCTTCCACTGCAAAGTGAGTGAATTTTTGGTCCGATTGGCTATCCTTGGTGGATTAGGTGTATCAGGTTCACAGCTCAAGGTAGTAAAGCTTTCAGCTTCTGAAGGAGTTCCCTTTATAGAATTGTATTCTGCCTGGACTCTGTGGTGATAAAATAAATAATTTTACCCTGCAGAATCACTGTATCCTACCTTTTAATGGCATCACCTTGCAGTCAGTAAGGTGTCCTCTAAAAGTTCTATCCAGAAAAGATGACTATTACAAGTAAAAGGTGACCCCTTAAAAACAGAAGACTGGTGGTTTTCTTTTTCTTTTTTATTGGAAGCCAATAAAATACATTTTAAGTTGTGACATAACTGTTTGTGCACATACGCATTTATACACACATACAACATGAGTTTCCTGAAACAATACTCTTAACTAGGAGTAATATACTGATATTTTCTATTCCATTTGATTCTATTTCATTTTTTAAAAAAATGCTGAATATAACCCACAAAATTAAATTCATGATTCAATAATAATTGTAATCCACAGTTTGAAAAAGATTAGGTTAGACAATACTTTGACTTTATCCATAGAAGTACACTTTAAGACTTAATAGCTAAGCAGATATAATCACAACCACAAATGCTCTTTTTAAGAATGGAAGTGATTAACTAAATGTGTTATATTAGGCCCCAGCTGGGGTGGCCCTGGGGTCTATAAAATTTTGGTAAATTATACTAGAAGAACTACAGAGAGTAAAATAGGGAGTACCTAAATTATTCCTACTATGTGTTGTAAAATTTTGAGAGTTTTAATATCCCAAACTCTTTCCAAAATAAGATGTAGTAAAAATATATAAGTATAAGCCAAATATTATTTATGATTATTTTATAAGAATTTCAAAGCTGGGACAAGTTTCCAGTGCTAAAGTAGATACTGTAGACATATTCTACAGATTCATTCCAATCCCTGGGTCCTACAAACAGGGTGATTAAACCCTTCACTATAACATTTGAGTTAAATGTTTTTGGTTTTTTAGAAAATGTTGATAATTGTATCAATAAAAGAATCAAAGTTTACAAAGTCCATGTTTTTAGCCCAAAATTAATATTTAAATTAGATTCTAGATTTTTAAGGAAATAATTACTAAAAAAATCCTAAACCTATGCTGTATCATATAAAAGCAACCTGTAGGAGTTCCTTACTTTGCATGGTAATCCGTGGCTGGCTTGAGATCATTTAAAGTGACGCTTATTTCTTCTCCTCTGGAGGAAAAAAAGATTAATATTTCAGTGTCTGATAAGGCATTTCTAAAGGATATGCATTGTTATACACTATAGTTTCGGATATTTTATTGAAATTATACTATTTCTGTCGTTACCAATCATACCCATATTCATCCATGAATTAATAGTATTTATGCAACTAGGGTTTGTGCCAAACTTAAGTATGTACCTGCATACTACTTTAAAACAAAAAGTTGTGCTAAGCAAATAAAGTGTGTAAGCCAGACTTTTTTATTAGAGTGCAGATAGGGAAGATATTTGCTTACTGAAGAAATGAAACCATTTTCAATTATTTAAAAATCCATTTTGCATATAGCTAAAAATACTGAGTAAAACACGTACTACTGAAATCAAAACCATCACATTTTTACAAAGAGTCTGCCACTCTAGCCTGGGTGACAAAGCAAGACGCTATCTCTAACAAAAAAAAAAAAAAAAACAACATCCCTTCATGATAAAAACTCAACAAACTAGGCATTGAAGGAACATACCTAAACATAATAAAGGCCATAAATGACAAACCCACAGCTAACATCAAATTGAACGGGGAAAAGCTGAAAATCTTTCCTCTAAGAACTGGAACAAGGCAAGGATGTCCACTTTCACCACTCCTGTTCAGCACAGTACTGGAAGTCCTGGCCAAAGCAATCAGGCAAGAGAAGGAAATAAATGGCATCCAAATTGGAAAAGAGGAAGTTAAATTGTCCCTCTCTGCAGATGACATGATCTTATATCTACGAAAACCTAAACACTCCACCAAAAGACTCTTAGATCTGATAAATAAATTCAGTTAAGTTACAGGACACAAAAACAACAAACAAAAATCAGTAGCCATTTCTACACACCAGTAATGAACTAGCTGGGAAAGAAATCAAGAAGAAAATCCCATTGACAATAGCTACAAAAATAAATAACAAACAAACAAACAAACCACAAAACCCTAGGAATAAATTTAAACATGGAGGTAAAAGATCTCTATAAGGAAAACAACAAAATACTAATGAAATAAACTGAAGAAAACACAAATGGAAAGACATCCCATGCCTATAGGTGAAAAAGAAATTTTAATATCGTTAAAATTACCACACTACCCAAAGCAATCTATAGATTCAATGTAATCCCTATCAAAATACTGAAGTCATTTTTCACAGAAATAGAAAAAACAATCTTAAAATTCATATGGAACCACAAAGGGCCTGAATAGCCAAAGTAATCCTGAAAAAAAAGAATGCAGCTGGAGGCATCACACTGCCTGACTTCAAAATATATATCCTAGCATTCTGGGAGGCTGAGGTGGGAGGATCACTTGAGCTCAGGAGTTTGAGACCAGCCTGAGCAAGAGTGAGACCTCGTCTCTACTAAAAATAGAAAATATTAGCCAGGCATGATGGCATGTGCCTGTAGTTCCAGCTACTAGGGAGGCTGAGGCCGGAGGATCACCTAAGACAAGGAATTTGAGGTTACAGTGAACTATGATGAAGCCACTGCACGCTACTTATGGTGACAGAGTGAGACCTGTCTTAAAAAAAAAAAAAAGGGAAAGAAAGAAAAGAAATTACAAGGCTATAGTAACCATAAAAGCATGGTATTGGTATAAAAACAGACATTTAGACCAATGGAATAGAATAGAGAATCCAGAAATAAATCCATGTATTTATAGCCAACTGATATTCGACAAAGGCACCAAGAATGTATATTGGGGAAAAGACACCATCTTCAATAAATGGTGCTGGGAAACCTGGATACTCATAGCAGAAAAATGAAACTGGATCCCTATCTCTCACTATATATAAAAATCAACTCAAGATGGATTAAAGACTTAAATGTAAGACCTGAAACTATAGAAACTATAAAATTACTAGAGGAAAACAGGGGAAACACTTCAGGACACTGGCTAAGGAAAGACTTTATGGCTAAGACCTCAAAAGCACAGACAACAAAAACAAAAATAGACAAATGGGACTATATTAAACTAAAATGCTTCTTCACAGCAAAGGAAATAATCAACAGAGTGAAGACACAACCTGTTGAATGGGAGAAAATATCTGCAAATTACTCATCCAACAAAGGACTAATATCCAGAACATACAAGGAACTCAAACAACAGTAAGGAAAAATAAAGCAAAAAATTCATTAAAAAGTGGGCAAAGGATACGAGTAGACATTTCTCAAAAGAAGACATACAAATGGCCAACAGTTATGTGAAAAAATGTTTTAACACTGCTAATCATCAGGGAAATGCAAATTGAAATCACAGTGAGATATCATCTCACCCCAGTTAGAATGGCTACTAAAAAGATAAAAAGTAACAGATGCTAGCAAGGATGTGGAGAAAAGGGAACTCTTATACACTGTTTGTGGGAATGTAAATTTGTATGGCTACTATGAGAAACTGTATAGAGATTTCCCAAAAAACTAAAAATAGAGTTATCATACAAATGAGCAATCCCATTACTGAACATGTAAGGAAATCAGACTATCAAACGGATACCTACACTGTCGTGTTTACTGAAGTACTATTCACAATAGCAAAGATATGTAATCAACTTAAGTGTCCATCAACTGATGAATGGGTAAGAAAATGTGGTATATACATGCAATGGGATAATACTCGGTCCTAAAAAGGAATGAAATCATGTCATTTGCAGCAACATGGATGGAACTGGAGGTCATTAAGTGAAATAAACTAGGCACAGAAACACAAATATTACATGATATCACTCATCTGTGGAAGCTAAATAAGTTGATCTCATAAGTGTAGAAAATAGAATAAAGATACTAGAGGCTGGGAAGGATGGGAGGATAAAGAGAGGTTGGTTAATGGGTACAAACACAGAGTTGGATAGAAGGAATAAGTTCTAATGTTTGATAGCAGAGTGGGTGACTATAGTTAACAATAATGTATTGTGTATTTCAGAATAGTTAGAAGAGAGGACTTGAAATGTTTCTAACACACAGAATTGATAAATACTCAAGGTGATGGACACCCCAAATACTCTGACTTGATGATTACACAGTCTATGCAAGTAACAAAATATCACACATACCCCATAAATATGTACCAATATTTGCATCAAAAAAGGTTACAGTTTAGATAAAAAAGTGAATCATAATTTAAAGTATAGCATTTCCCATGGCAACTATCATGTTTTCAAATACAACAGCACACATCTTAAAATAATCATTTGACACAAATATTTTTTGAGTCTGTGGCCACAAACCAGCCTATTCTCTACTTTCTTTCTTTTCTTTTAAATCACTGTTCCTTATTCCAATTCCTTCCACCAAGTCTCACTCCTTTCCACTGTATGGATTTCTTTCCCCATTCCCCAATCCTTGCCTCTCAGCTACTCTGTTTCTCAAATCAAAGCCAGTAAATGTGAGAAATAAATAAGTCTCACTGATGAAAGTACACTTTAATGAACTGGGCAGGTGCAGAAGCATCCTCATAGAGAGACCGTAATTGCTGTAGAAGACGGGAGGTGACTAATATCCCTCTTGCACTCCCTGGTCAGGCTGCAAATGGAAGTAAGTCGTTTCTCCTAGCAGGCTGCCATTTCTAACTAGAAATAGCCATTAACACAAAAATAAACCTTTATGTTGATGGTCTTTTAACTTGTTAGGTAGGTTTATTTGTCCCTTTTAAGAAAAATGAATAAACATAAGGAAATCTCAATAGAGAGGAAGCAAGAAATTTTTATAACCTTATGTGACTAGAGGAGAGTCACAGGGGCAGTTTCATTTTCCTTTCTTCTCCCTAGCAGCTGTTTTTTGGAAAAAAGATACCAAGAAGGATGATGTAGTTGGTGTTCTGTGATAATTATATTCATTCAAATGATTAACCACCTCCTTTACAATCTTCTTTGTGCTTAAATACATATAACTAACATTCAGCATTACTTTCTATTTTTTCATTAGAATAATCAACTTCCATATGAATAAGGACAGAAAAATAAACTTATTCCAAACGCTGTCAGTCATAAATTTCACAATTAGTTACTGAATCTTTCTAAGGCTTTGTGGTGTGCAATATACTTTTTTACCAAGGAAAAAAAACTATGACAGGTTTTCAAAACATGATTATTAACATACCAACACACAAATGAGGAACTCTTCTATTAAATTCATTTTACAATAGGACATGAGCTTGTACACAAAAGAACTAAATTCAAGTCCTTAAAGGAGCAATGCCATACTTCATTAGTACAAAATCAAGAGTTCTCCATTTTTGGTTCTGGGTTCTACATACTGTAACTTATATTTAATGCGTCGAGAATACATGAATATTAAAACATCAGCTAGGGAGGCTACTGAGAAGAAAAAGCTGAATGTGGCCAGTGAAAGTGATTATTCTGATGGAGCATAGGCAGAAATGTGTACCAGGCTGCATTGGGACTATTTATATTGAAATCACTGTCATTGGCCAACTTACAGATTTAAAATAAAAGCATGAAGAAGGAAAAATAGAACAAAATTAGTAACAAGCTCTTTATGACAAACCATTATCCTATATAATGGAAGAGAGCAAAACATAACAAATACCTACACATATACACTTTTGTACTTCCCATCTTTTCCAGTAATTGAGACCAGAACTTCATAACCGTAGAGCTCTGGTATGGTAGTCTCATCTGTTTCACCATTAACGAAGCTGGAAGGTGGGGACCAGGTAAGTACTACTGTTCTTGCCTGGATGTCTGATGCCTGCAAAAACATAACATTTAAAAGCTCTTTGAAACAACTGTAATGTGCACAACAAACAGTGGAATATCTAACAGAGTTTCTAGATTAAATAAAATATATCTGTATATACTTACATACAGTGTCTCACAAATAGAAACCTACCCATTTGTAGATGAGATATAATTTGTTGTGAAAGGGCAGATGGGTTCAACAAAAGTTTAAAGACAAGTTTGGGCCATTCAAGACTATTAGTGTAGACACCATATATAGTCAAAAGAAAAAAATGGGAGGAAAAAACTGCTTATAACATTTGAATGGGTTCATTTCCTCAGCTTGGAAAGTGTTATAGAAGATGACAAAAAAACTCAAGAGAAAAACGAGCAAAGGACACTGACAGTCCAAAGAAACATATTAATAAATATAAATGGACAACATATAGCATGATATGTAACTGCATTCATAATTAAATAAACGTAAATTAAAACATGATACCACTTTTTATCTACCAGATACAGGAAGACTAAAAAGCTAGCAATATCTAGTGTGTTGAAGACTTTGAGAAATAGCACTCTCTTAAATGCAGCTGTGAGGACATTATTCGTACAATCCTTGTGTAGAGCAACTTGGGAGCCATTATAAAAATTTCAGCTGTGTTTACTTTTTGATTCAGGAATTCCACTTGAAGAAGTATTTTTTTTTTCAGGATAATATCCTATAAACTTTCATAAGTATACAAATATATGCACTTAGGAATGGTCATTGTGGCATTATTAATGGCAAAAAAATGGAAATATAGAGCATTGACTACCTAAATAATAGTACATAACAGTAAACAATACAGCCTCTTAACACATTATCATGCAGATGTTCAAAAAAGAATGAGACAGACATATATGTGCTGACATCTAAAGATTTCTTCAATATATTGGTGCTATATAATGGGAAAAAAGCTGGAAAGCAGTATATATGGTATGACTGCAGTTATGTTAAATTTTTAAAAAATGCACAAAAATGTCTGAGAATGTACTATACAAAAATGTACTAATTATTATCTTTGGGGAGTTTGTGTATGTGTATGATTGGATGCAGAGAGAGTTGTGAGAGAAAAAAATAGGTAGTTTTGAGTGTGTTTTATATATTTTTATACTACTGGAATAGTTTTATGGGTATGTATTACTTTTATAATAAAAAGAAAAAAATTGAGAAATTTGGTAAGGTTTAAAGATTGGTAAGAAAGGTATCAGATTATATCAGGAATTTATGTAAAAGCTTGCTTTAAAATTATATATGTCTAATAATATCTTAGTGTTTTTAAACATAAAGCCAACCAGTAAGCACTAGGATTAGGACTACCCCTATTTTGAATTAGGTAGAATAAACAACCTCTACACAAGTCTAACATTCTCTCCTTTTCAAAGTTTCAATAATACTGTCTTGAAGTCTTGGTATTACGTTTCATTTACAATGGACTTAAAAATGATTCCTTGCATTAACTAGTGTCCATCTGGCTATTAACCTGTAACGGAACAGGTTTTCTTTTTTTTTTTAAACAAACTATTACCATACATGTATGTATATTCTTTTTTTTTTTTTTTTTTTGAGACAGAGTCTCGCTCTGTTGCCCAGTCTAGAGTGCCATGGCATCAAGCTCACAGCAACCTCAAACTCCTGGGCTTAAGCAGTCCTTCTGCCTCAGCCTCCCGAGTAGCTGGGACTATAGGCATGTGCTACCATGCCTGGCTAATTTTTTTTTATATATATATTTTTAGCTGTCCAGATCATTTCTTTCTATTTTTAGTAGAGACAGCGTCTCGCTCTTGCTCAGGCTGGTCTCGAACTCCTGACCTCAAGCGATCCTCCCGCCTCGGCCTCCCAGAGTGCTAGGATTACAGGCGTGAGCCACCACGCCTGGCCCATGTATGTATACTCTTAAGTGTCTCCTGATTTTATGGGATGATCACAGCTGTGAGAATGTGAATAGGACTATGAAGGATCAGTCAATAGCATTAACTGGCATCTACTTTATGAAGCTTATGTTATCAGGCTCTGTGGGTACTCACTACAGCATCAAAAGTACAGGCAGTGGAGAAAACATTAAGAAGACAAAAGACTTGTCACTAATCTGCTTGGCAATATTGAACTCTCAACCTCTTAGGGTTCTAGGCCTCATCTGCAAAATGAATGGCTGAGTAAGATGAACTGTTTACCATAGTTACTCAAATACAGTATTTTTAAAAAGTCTTTTTATTTTAGAATAAATTCAGATTTCTAAAAAAGCTCAGAAGATATAATAGTACACAGAGTTCCTGCCTATCTTTCACCTAGGTTCCTCTAATGTTAACATCTTACATAACCATGTACTTTTTGTCAAAACTAAGGAATTAACATTGGTAAATATTAACTAAGCTTTTAACTAAACTATAGTTGTAATTAATAGTAAACAGACTTCCAGGATACTAGATTAAATTTAGCAAATACGGTTAAAAATTTTTTAAAAATGCTAATTTCAACGTTTCTAATCTTTTTATAGAAAAACTTTTGTTCCCAACTCATTCTATTAAAAAACTATCTTATTACTTGCACATAAATGTTACAGCACAAAGGGAGCAATTACTTACACTAGGGTTAGCTATGGAAAACTTCATAAGAAGTGAGTTTTGAATAGAATTTTAAAGGACTTGGATGGAATATAATTTGGTAGAAAGAGGTGGGTGACTAATATAGGAATGAGTAATTTATATTCACAAGCTTACACTTGAAAGCTACTTGTCCAAGGCATGTGCATGAGTGTGTATTTTAAAACTGTCCCTAGTAATTTTACTCCCATGCAAACTACAGATTAAGGTGAGGGGGAGGGAGAGATAAAGGACTATTAAAATGATCATAAGAGAAAGAAGAGAACAATAATGTCCTCAAAGACAAGAGTCATAGTGTTTTAAATAATAAGTGATCAACAATATCAAATACTGCAGGGAGCTCAGAGAGAATGAATGCAGTCTAATGCCTAAAATGTTTTTTGTTGCTGGTTTCACGTGGATTATAAAAGAGTTGTATAGAAGAAAGAGAGGTGGACTCCCATGCAGATACTGTGAAATTCCTGTATGAAGACTGAGGCAGTAACTGTGTGTGTGTGTGTGTGTGTGTGTGTGTGTGTGTGTGTGTGTGTGTGTGTCTTGGTGGGGTGGGGCAGCAGCGGCAAAGGGGGGCAGCGGCAGAGTAGATCCTAGAAATTTACAGTGAAAGAATGAATAAAGGTTGGAGCTCAATTTGGCAAGGGGAGATTAAAGGTAAAGAAGAAATATAAGATGATACTGTGACCCAGGGATACCTGAATGGGTGTTTATTGATGGAAATATCGAAAGGAAACAGAAAACAAAAGGGATCTAATCTAAGTCCTTCTTCATTTTAGAGGAACAAAGAAGATAAAATAATCTAGAAAAGAAGATAAAGAATTTGGTTTTATAGAGTTGTTGGCAAAACATCTGGACTTGGTTATTGTTTAGAATGCCTCAGGAGATGAACTTATGGAGGAAGAGGTGAATAATAAGGGTTAAAAACAAAGATCTGGAAATCATCTGACATATGTCTTCTATTTGTATGGTAACTTTGGAAGCAAAATTTGCTTTTACATCAACCTCATTTGATGCTTGTAACTACCCTCTAAAGTAGGCAAAACAGAAATGACTATCTTCATTTAACAGAAGATATATATTCAGAAAGGATAAGTAACTTGTCTGAGGTCACTCAACCAGTTTCTAGACCTGAATAATTCAGTTCTTTTCCCACTACACAATGCTCTCATCCTGAGCCCACTTCTAGGTAGTAGCTGAAAATACACACGAACATATAAAAATATGTGTTAGAACTGACAAATATTAGATGGTAATAGGCAAAAATGAAAATAACTGTTTTAGGAAGTGGCTGGATTATGTACAATATATTTTAATCTTTGAGGCAGATTGTGATCTTTGTCAGGTAGTGATCAAAACCACCCTTGAGGAAAGCTGTCTGTTTGGGTAAATTAAGTATATAGCTAGGGAGCTGCTTAAAGAGTTCAGAACCTCATATATAGTATGAATTTTGATAATGATCGTAGAAGTGAGAAATGAGAATATCTCATTTCTGGATTTCTAGAAATATTAACATAGAAGAAATAACAATGCTTCGTCTTTGTCTAAACATGGGGGTTAGGAAGTAAGAGAATAATTCTGAAGATAACTCAAAGGTTGAGTCTAAGGATACCTGGAATCAGATAGTACTTCTAGTAACCATAAAAAGTGAAAGAAAAGGGGTGATGATTCCGAAAATGAGAAGGTAATGGGGGAAAAGACATTTAATTTTAAGCATTCTTGAAATAAAGATGTCAGCAGATATTGATGGAAATGAGACTCAGAAAAATTTAAAGAAAGCACAAATGGTAAGACAAACACTTCCAATACAGTTAATTAATTCATGCATGTGAGGGTATACAATGCCATTATTCTCCATTTTATGAAGGAAGAAACAGATTCAGAAAAGTTAAGTGACTTGTCCCAAGTCATTCAACTCCTGAATGAAGAGGTGAGACTATGAGACTAGCACATGCACCATGTTCTCTCCTACATACTGCACTGTAGTCACCAGTGAACTTTTTTCCTTTCCTTTCCTTTCTGCTCCTCAAACATGCCATGTTCAATGCTTTTCAAATGCTCATCATTATGTTTGTAATATTGTCCCCACACTCTCCTCCCCTGTCCATAATGCCCAACTACTACTTTTCTCTAAATTTCAGTTCAATCATCCTTCCTTAGGGGAATTTCCCTGATATTCCTGTTAAAGTTTAGTCTCCTTATTATACACTCTCACTCTTTTTGTTCTGGCACTTCACAGTTATAACTTTACACTTATTGCATGATGCTTAGTCTACTAAACTAAGCTCTGGGGCAGGGCCCATGTCTGCTCTTTGCTTTCCATTCTATCTCCAGCTTTTAGCACAGCATCTGGCATTTTTCTAAGTGCTCAAATATTTATGGAATGAAAAACTAAACAAATACATTTAATTTAGTGCTCTAAGTTAACTAGAGCATGCAAAAACAACCAAACACACAAAACAAGCAAAAAAAAACCCTGATCTGTACTTTGCAGCTCACAAGTAATTTAATCAAAGAGGCATAGTCACCCAAACTGTAAACACAAACTACAATAAAACAAAGCAAAATGAACCATCAGCATTACTTTGAGTTTTAGGACACAGGGCTTATTATCTTACTAAATTACATCCTCCTCATAATGGTGGGCAAGAAATTCTTTAAAGAATTGTTTTAAGATTTACTTTTTGTTTCTCAAAATTATACTTTTAATATATACTATAACAAGTAAACGCTGCTAGCATTAACTACTATGTCACTCAAACATTAATCCTACCAAAGCTACTAATTTCCTTTTCTAGTAAAAATCTGGTGGTATACACTAGGACATAAAGAGCTCTTGGAAGGACAATGCCTGAATTTTAATCCTAGGCCCATTACTATTTATTAAACCTCACTCTTGCTTTAGGTTCCTCATCTGTAAAATAGGGAAAATAGTACTTACAGGGTTGTACTTACAGGAATTCGAGAAAATAATGCACACGTGCATTTGAAGCACTTTGAACAGGGCCTGACATTAATCAACTTGTATTAGCTATTATATTATTATGGAATAATTCTGTGTACGTTTACATTTTTTTACATGTATATGCTCCATTCTTAAGACAAAACAAATTAGAATGAAGAAAGCTAGAGCAACCAAATCTATTATTTCTGTGTTTTCAGAGAAAGTAGGACCATACTAGTCTATCAGATGAGGGATTGGCTTATTCAAATTTCGTAAACGTGGCAAAATGAAAAAATAAGGCTTTCTGGAGAAGGTATTAAGAATAACAATTTTTCTAATCTGTTTTCCTACAAAAAATAGAACAAAGTATTTTTTTTTGGTAAGTCAGCATAAAATATTTTACCATGGATTTTTTTTTTGAGGGTGGGAAAGAGAGTTTGTTTTGTAAACCAAAAAATATTTTTATCAATGTTAAATGGCCTTATTCTGGCTGAAAAACCCCTACAGCCTACTTCTTCCACTACATCTTCCTCCTATTTACTACACTCCAGTGATAATGGTTCTTGTTATCTGTCCAACTCTCCATGTTTACTTCTTCCTGCTCTCCCTCTCCCATTCTTTCCAAGTTTTGTACTGTTTTTCACTCTTTAGAAGCTCAGGGAAGGCCTTCCTGATCTCTCCTTTTAACATAACTCCCACCTCTCTGTAACTCTCATGGTATCACTATTTCTATAATAGCACTCTTCATTATCACACATGATTTTGTTTATACATTTGTTTTTCACGTATTGGCATATAGTAAGGGCTCAAATAAATATTTTCTGAATGTGAATGAACTATGTTGTAGTTCAAAGACTAATGTAATGATATAGAGAGATTGCTAAGGTATGGCATAGTGAGCTGGAAAAACTTGCCACGAATAATGTACAGTATGACCCCATTTTCATATAAAGACAAAAGGAATTTTTGCCTACATTTTGATAGATGGACACACACAAATGAACTGAAATAGGACTGGATGAAAACACAAACTGCTAAGCATGAAGTAGGAGGAGTAAGTAAAAATAAATTTATTTCTATTCTATAGATTTATGTATTACTGACATCTTTTTACTATAAGAGTTCACATACTAATAATAGATATTGTATATGAGAGATTCAATCTTAATTAGCTTGCTTGCTAGCTTGCTTTTAAAATGAAGTTACAGCTCTTATAAAAAGCAGAGAAAGAAAAAGACTAATAAAAAGAGTTACTGTGATATTTTGGTGTTTTTCCTTCTAGTCTTTTCTTAAAGTCTTTTCTATGCAAAGCTGTAATTATGGTGTTCAAATAGTTTTGTCTTCAGCATTTCCCCCTACTTCTGTCAAAAGCATCTGAGTATTTCTACATTCTTCATAACCACATTTTTTATTGGTTATATTACTTTGTCTAGTAAAAATATCAAGATTTATCTACATATTCATTTAACTGTTTTACTATTTGTTAATATTAACGCTGCAATAAACATTTGTGCTTGTGTAGTTTTTATTAAGAAATGGGACCTCACAGTTTCAGAGAAGTTTAATTTATATTTCTTTTGGTTACCAGTGAAGAACCCTTTGTGGTCTTATTGGGTTTAAAAAATTCAATTTGTATGAACACTAAATATTAACTTTTTCATACCTGATATAAATATTTTTTCCTAGCAGTTTACAGCCTTTATTTAGGCTATTTTTAAAATATGCAGAAAATTTTATGTAGCTAATTGTGCTGCCATCTCTTTTCTGATTTTCTGATTTAGTCTCTTATATCTATAATTATAAAGGACTAGGAAATACTAATCTAATTTTTTTATCATTTGACCTTTAATTCTTTTTACTTCTGAGTTAACTGGATATATTTTATGTGGAAATAACATAAATGGATTTAAAAAGAATTGATAATCACTTATAGCCACACTATTAGTTCTCTGCCTGTTCCAATGATCGATAACATCATTATACATCATATTCTCATTTAAAAAATAGATTGCCTGAATATTCTGTTTCACTGTTCAACGTATTTCTCTCAATGTCAGATCCATAATGGTGTGTCATTGACTTCACATTTCTAAAATATACTTAAGTGTTAAATAAAGCCTGAATAAAAATATACCAGAATCCTATACGAATATACTAAATATAAATGTCAAGAAAATACATGAGATACTTACCACTGGTTTGACAATGTTGGAAAGAAGTGCTTCAAATGCTTTAGTTTCTTCATCTTTTTCTTATGAAAAAAAAATTGAATATTTAAAAAATGAACTTAAATGCAGTCCCCTCTGCCCCCCATGTATGTCTTCTGACACTATGTTGGTATTTGAGACTTTTGTTTTCCAATTATTAATCCTTTGTTCCTACTCAGCAGTTTGTGGTCCTTCAGCATTCTTCTGTTTCAGTTTTTATTTCCATTTTAACTGTGATTACTAGCTATAATGCTACCATATATATATACATGAATTAATCAATAAGTTTTTCTTATAGAAAGTATATTTTTATTCATACTTGTAAAAATGTTCTGTCTCTGAAAAGTTATCTGCCAATCTCATACCTCTTAATAAATTAATGAAGTATTTTTTCATGACATGCCTTAATCATGGTTTCCAAAATAGGACTATAATTGGCTTGATCATAATTTATAGCCACCATTGATATATATAAAACTTTAGGTTAACTCTTCCGAACATCAGTGCTGAAAAAAACAATCAGGACGTCTCAAATATATGGAAGAACATTTTTTGCATGTCATTACTATACATGTCTTGAAGCCGTTGAAGCATTATTTGAAATTGGTTGGTGAGGAACGAAAATTTTAAGGAAAAGGAAGATGGGAAGTATTAACAGGGCCTGCATTTTTATATTTCCCTCAAAGCTGGATGCATTTTAGTTCCTAGTCACATATTAATTAGCTGCATTATTAGATAATTCAATATAATAAGAATTAAGAGTATCAACATATATAAGCACATTCAATGACTGAGAGAGTTGTGGTGATTGGTGTTTATGAAATGGCAGGTTAAGTATGCTTTATAGTCATTTT
This sequence comes from Lemur catta, assembly GCF_020740605.2. Classification (NCBI taxonomy): domain Eukaryota; kingdom Metazoa; phylum Chordata; class Mammalia; order Primates; family Lemuridae; genus Lemur; species Lemur catta. Next base: position 65,388,162 of record NC_059140.1, read on the forward strand.
TGATGTTAAAATTTGATTTGGTCTACTCTGAGAAGTTAAAACAGACAGGGTCAGTATCCACGAAACCCAAAAGAACAGATATATAGAAACTACAGAAGTAAAGATAAGCAGTAGTAAGAGGTTTAGCATTATAGTCAAAAGTACCTGGGTACTAACTCCACACAGTAGACATAAAAGACAGGCTGTTAAACCCAGCTTATATTTATCTTACAGAGATCGAGTCTAGGACATACAAATAGTACTCCTCAGAGTACACACGGTGAAAGTCACAAGTTAGGGGAAGGATCTAAGGGAAATGGGGATTTTAAGAGAAAAGAGCTTTTGAAGAAAGGAATGGAGAATACCTTCTAATCATACAGTATATGCAGAAACTGGTGAATGACATTACTAGTTGCTATCAGGGATTTACTCAAAAAGCTGGGAGAAATAAAGACTTTTGATAAAAAACAGCATAAAGACTCAGAACTATAAGAAAAGGAATCTGGATTAATGTTATCTTGCGTTTTCTTATCAAATAGAAATTCCTCTCTATCAGTAAAATTTATGATATAGATGAAATTACTGAGGTTTCCCAAATCGTCAGAAGCAGGAGCCTGGTAACAATTTAGGTTCTAAAATGTTTTTTTCTTTTGTTCTATTTTTTCAACTAACCCCTAACACAGAAAGCATAAAATGTTTTTTTCACATTTAGAAAGTGTTAGGCTATGAATCTACAGTTCATTTGGACCATGACAAAAATGACTGAAAGGTTAGAATATACTTTTAGTAGATTAAATAATGATGAAAAGTGTCAGTGAGAATAGTTTAGTATTTTATTTTAGATAGTTACCTTCAATTTCTGTATCAATTTGTGCACCACCTTTCCCTTTCCCTGATTTGTTTTTTGCTGATCCTGTGTTCATACCACTAGCATTCTGCCCTTTTATAAGTCCATTATGTTCATTTATGGGAGAAGGGCATTTCTGGGGCGAAGAAGGCGGACTGCTCATTTTATCTTTCTGTGTTCCTTGGCGATCCTTTAATTTTTTCTGCAAACGTTCATATGTTTTACTAGATCTTTCATCTCTAAAGTTGGACCTTCCATGTGTAGAGTGAGCATCTAGGAAGAAATAAAAAACAAATGTTAAAAAGATCACTTTTTCCAAATAAGTTTGTGGCAGGAAAAAAGAACAGAAAATAAATCTATTACATAAAAATTATAAAATATTTTGAAGATTTTTGCAAAACAAAGTAATTTTTGTGTCCCTACTGACAGAACCAAGCTTTGTGACTTAATTATAATTATATATATCAAATAAATTTACAGAGACATTTATTTCCTCCTTCTTTCCCCAACTACTAATCTCCATGGAAACAACTTTGGTATATGATGATTATTGAAGGTGAGGAATGAGACTTGAACTGAACTGTCCACAGTTCTTTTTCTTTTATTCTTTTGTAGCTATTACTTTTCACATCTCTTTGAATTCAAATATATAAAACAGGTAGAAAGAAAACTACTGCCTGCCTAAATTCCCTTATGACTCAAAAAAGCAAATCATCACTGAAAAAGAGTTTTAGGACTTAGCAAAAAGAAATGAGTTGGATTGTTTAATAATAACAGAATTTACATAAAAAAGCAAATCATCACTGAAAAAGAGCTTTAGGACTTAGCAAAAAGAAATGAGTTGGATTGTTTAATAATAACAGAATTTACATATAAAGTACTACATCTGTAGATACTGTAAACTCAAGATGGTGATTTAGAAGAATATATTCATTCTCATAAAAGTCACACAGCAAGATAATAAAGTCAATGTGCTTGATAAATATTAATTCAATTGTCTCCAAAGTTTATTTTTATTTAAATTTAAAATCTGTAATGAGAAAAATATTTTTTAAAAGCCTCAGTAAAGGAAGTAGTTTTAATTTAGCAGTATTTTAAGAAAACTAGTACAATATTCTTTAAGTGATTATTATAAGGATATGTATAATAACTTAGAGTATAAAACATAGGCACCTGGATACCTGCATGTAAAAGAAAGAATGTGGACCTCTACCCTGCACCATATACAGAAATTAACTCAAATGAATCAGAGACCCAAATGTAAGAGCTAAAACTATGAAACTCTTAGAAGGAAATACAGATATACATTTGCATGGCTTTAGACAGGCAATACTTTCTTAGGTATGATACCCAAAGTACAAGCAATCAAAAACATAAATAAATAAATAAAAACTAAACTGGACTTCATTAAAATTAAAAACTTTTCTGCATCAAAGAATACCATGAGTAAAGTGAAAAAATAACACGGGAGAAATATCTGCGAATCATATAGCTGATAAGGGGCTTGTATCCAGAATACATAAAACACTCTTAGAACTCAACAAAAAAGGGGACAAATAACCCAATTAAAAATGGGTGAAGTATCTGAATAGACACTTCTCCAAGAAAATATACAAATGGCCAAATAAGCAAGCATACTGAAAGATGCTCAACATCAGTAGTCATTAGGGAAAAGCAAATCAAAACCTCAGTGAGACCAAAATTCATTCAGGATAGCTATCATCAAAAGACAGGCAATGACAAGTTTTGGCAAAGATGTGGAGAAACTGGAACCCTCACACATTGCTGGTGGAAATGTATGGTGCTGTCACTGTGGAAAACAGTTTGGGAGTTTCTTAGTAAGTTAAACATAGAATCAACATATGACCCTAAATTCCACGGGAAGATATATATATATACCCAGAAGTGAAAACATATGTTAACATAAAAACTTGTACACAAATGTTCACAGTAGCATTATTTATTGACAAAAAGTGAAAACAACCCAAAAGTCCCTCAACTAATAAATAAACAAAATGTAGTATTATCCAAAGAATGCAACAATATTCAGCCACAAAAAGGAATGAAGAACTGCTACATGTGACAACATAGATGAACTCTGAACATATTACATTAAGTAAACCAAAACAAAACAAAAAAACCTAGACACAAAAGGCTATATATTATATGAACATTTATCTGAAATGTCCAGAATAGGCAAATCCATAGAGACAGAAAGTAGATTAGGGTATGGGGGTGGGAGGTAGAGAGGATTAGGAATGACTATTAATAGGATAGAGTTTCTTTTTTGGGATGACAGAAATGTTGTAGAATTAGATAGTGGTAGTGAATACAGTATTTAATATATAGTGAATATACTAAAAACCATTAAATTGTGCACTTTGGTTATATTAAAAACCACTAAAATGTACAGTTTAAAATGATGGATGTTATGTGAGTTAGATCCCCACAAAAAAGATAAAAATCATAGCAACTATAATCAATTAGCACTTAAAGAATATGTTGTAGTAGAAAGAGCAGAAAATTTATTATCAAACAGAACTGAGAGGGTTAAAATCCTTAGCAACTAGCCGTGTGACCTTGCAGAAATTACTTAACATTACTGAGTCTCAGTTTCCTCATTTGTATTTTGCATAATTTTATTGAGGATTACGTAAGATAATACATATATGAACACAGTGTCTAGCAAGGTTCAGGCTCAATAATGGTATTGCTAACAGTAAAATGTTGGATCAGGTTCCACTCTGGGAATCCATATAAAATGTGCATGGAAAAGGGGTCATAGAGGCAGCTACTGGTTAGAAGATCAGCATTGCCAGGTATTAGGATCCAGTGGTAGATTCTCTGGCTTATCACCTCAAATACAAGATGATTCTTGCATTCCACCACTGGGTAGCTAGTTTGTGCATTTGTGCCCTTCACATCATTGTGAATCACATCCATGTATTCTAATGCATATTCCCACTGAAGAACAATGGGTTTTAACAACACAAAATAGTAATATTTGTAATATCTAGTTTTTACTTAGTTTTCTCAAACACATTTTAAAAGACTAAGTCACAATTAGCAGTAAACAAAATAGGATGAAACTAATTTGTAGTATAAACTCCTGCTACTCAAAAGTGTGTGTACTGAGCCATTGCATGAACATCACCTAGGAGCTTGTTAGAAAGACTGTCAAGCCACATCCAGACCTACTGAACCAATCTGCATTACTTGAATAATAGAAATTAGTTTAAAATATATATGATATAAATAATATATCCGCTACTTACAGGCTGTGCTACATAATTTAAATTTGTGTTTCAGGTTATTTCTTCTGTAAATTTATTAAGCATAACTGACAGGCATTGCTAAGTTCCAGAAAAACAACGAAGAATAAACAGATTCAGTTCTTAGGGAGTTTACAGTTAATAAGGGAGATAGAAATACAATACAAATAACAACAAAAAAGAAATTCTGTTAAGTTCTGTGAAAGAAAGAAACATGGTTCAGTGCTAGAGACTGATACAGTAAGCCAGGGAAGGTCTCTTTGAAAGCTGAAGTCTAAAGAATAAAGGAAATCTTCTATGGAAAAGGGGGAAGAACACTCCTGGCAGAGAGAATACCATGTGCAGAGACCATGAGGTAAGGAAGAGCTTAGGAGTTTCAAAAAACTGAAAGAACAGGGGAAAGTAGTGGGACAAGGCAGTCAGGGGCCCCAGGGCAGGGCCTTGCCAGGGCAATGGTTTGCAAGGGGCTAATTTTGGCTCCTAGGGGTCATTTGGCAATATCTGGAGATACTTTTAGACGTCACAACATCTAAAACGTTGTGTTAGGAGTTGGAGTTGTGTGCTACTGGCATCTAGTGGGTAGAGGCCAGGGATGCTGCTAAACATTCTAAATGCATAGTTCTGTCCTCCACAATAAAGACTTATCCATCCCAAAACATCAACAGTGACATGTTTAAGAAACCCTGGGAAGGGTTTAAGATTTTATTCTAAATGCAATGGGAAGTCACTGAAATCTTTTAAATAGAACAGTCTGATTAATATTTTAAAATGATTACTGCGGCTGAGAATGGATTATTAGGGACAAGAATGGAGGCAGAAAAACAGCTGGAAGTTCTGCTATTGAAGCTGTACTGGCAAGAGCTGACGGTGGACTGAATTTGAGTAGCAGTGGAGAGTAGTAGATAAAATTGGGAAACTTCTGAAAATAAAACTGATACTGATTGATGTGGGGGTTGAAAGAGGAGGAATCAAATTTGAGTGTCTGGCTTTCATGTGAGCAAACTCAGTGGCTAGGACACCACCTACTGAGAGGAAGAAGACAGAGAAAAAGCCAGGTTCTGGGAATCCACAGTTGAGATTTCTGTTTGAGAAATGTTCTAATTGAGATGGACGAGACATCCACATGGAGTTATCAAGAAGGCAGTTAGAAACAAGTCTGGGGCTCAGAGGGGATGTTTTGGCTAAAGATACAAATTTGAGAGCTGTCAGTATGTAGGCAGTGTTTAAAGCTATGGGAAAGAATAAGATGATTATTTTGTGTGAGTATGGTAATCTATTCTTCCCCCAAATTTATTAACTCTGTGAGGGCAGAGCTTATGGCTTCTTCTGTTTTATGTTTCTTTTTTTTTTTTTCAATCCCTCACAGAACCTATTAATAGCAACTTTGGGTCATGGCATCATAACCTTCAGAATTTAACAATGGCATGGTTACTACTGGCTGGAAATTTCCTCAGAGCCTAGACTACAGGAAAGAGAAAAAAGCTCTTGTTTGAATGTAGCCCCACCAAATAAGTTACTTCTCCTCTTTGATTTTTTGCTTACTCAGCTACTTTGAAGAGTGATCATGAGGATGAAGCATCTAACACAGTGCTTGGGGTAGCAGAAAACTGACTGTGATATCATTACTGTTTGTTGTTTCTTTTATGTGATATGATGACAGAATCTATTATCTCCAAGCAAAGAATATCCAACTCAATTAAATAGGAATATTTTTAGATGTCTTACCTACATCTCCATATACTTGTGAAGACTGATACTGTGGCATGTACTGTGTTGCCATATCTCCAGCTCCAGTTACTGGTGAGTACATATGACGTGGGGGAGGGGGCATCATGGTCGGGACAGGAATGAAACCAGGCAGGGGAGGGTGTGGAGTACGGTGGATGACTGTGTGACCACCAGGGTGAAACTCTGGTGCCTGAGGAACCACAACTACTCTTCGAACACCATTGTCTTCAATAACCTACAAAATGAACATTAGATTAAAAGTTTTTTCCATAGGATATAAGCAATCTTTTGAAATGTTAGAGGAAGAATTTGTATACCATTAGAAGTTAATTAAAAAATTTTAGAGGTTAACATGAAAAGAATTTATTAAATACATTAGGTACATATGAATTAGCATTAAATAACATGAAGTAGTTTTTGCTATACAATTCAATATACATTTTAAAACACTAAGGAAACTAAATAATAATTCAAACAACAAGCTATGATATTAGGTATTTATCCTATGTGTTATGTGCATTTAATGATGCAGTAATTTTGGTTTAGACATAAGAAGATCAGGAATTAATTTCCTTTTCTATATTATGACTGGGGTTAGGGGAAAACAAGTTGTGAAAAGACCAAACAGGAAAAAACAAAAACAAAAACAAAAAACCCCTGCATCCAGACTCCACTTGTTAGATCAACCACTTGTTAGAATTTAGATACAAAATTCTTATGACCATGACCAGGACAATTTTAACAGTTGATCATTTCAAGGGAGAAAAATGCCAAATATATTAACTTCCAGTTAAGAAAAATATCTGTGGCTTTGGGGCTTAGAAATTACACATTTTAAAAATAGGAATCACACTGTGGGACTAGATTTTTAAAAATGCTGAGATTTATTACCTTTGAGCCTCACTAACGCTGCAAAGACACACAAGAAACTCTGAAAAACTGTAAGATTTTATCTCAAGATTAGGAATCCCTCCACTAAAATAGGGCCCTTACCTTTTTAGACTTCAATGATAACTATCAAAGTATAACAAATAAATAGCTTACAATATCTTTCCTTAGGAAACAGAAAATGATTACAACTTGAAGTGCTAAAGGACAGAAAATTTTGCATATAAACATATGTGCTTAATAAGTATATGTACACTAGAAAACACACTTATTTGGGTAAAGATAAGCCTAAATTACAAATATTAAATAGACTGTTAAAATATCCTCACTACTAGAGTATGATATGACTTGTCTAACACAGGACTAGAAGACCAAATGAATTCACTATTTTTTAGGTGCTAGGTCTAGAACCACAATGCCTTCCTTCTAGCCAAACAGATGCCTCAGTCCTTTTTCTCCCTATTTAACTCAGTTCTGAATTTAAGTCTCAGGCAAGTGCATAAGAGTGACGGAAACTAAATCACATCTAGAACCCTAGTTGAAGGGTATCTGGGAATGGTTTATAGCTTTTTAGCCTCTAATGTCCCTCTATAGGGAGGGACATTAGAACGAGTTTGGAATGGATTCTGAGAGAGCCAAACCACAGTATCTGTCACAATACCACTTTTACCTTTATCATTTTCTGATTCAGAAATCTTAAGATTCCCTGCTTCTGATAGGATTATATCTCGTATTGATCCAACCTGGTTTCAAACTACCTTTTTAGTTATATCGTGCTTGTGTACCAAATCCTGAACCCTTAACTGGAATCAGGCTGGTATACTAAAACCTGTCTTCACATTGACCTATACATTTCGGTATCTTGCACTTTTGTTTAGGCAATTTTTCTTCTTCACTTTGCTTACCCTTAATCTATAATCCTATCTCTCCTCCCAAATCTAGATCTAACTTTACGTCCTCCACCCATTAAAAAAAAATTTTGTTTTTGAACAAAACAAAGAAATTGATAATTTATGGAGAGGAAGAATCTCAGAACAATATATTTGTGGGTGAACACATACTAACAGGGACAGGCAAACCCAACAAAAGTAAATTATTTAGCATGAAAAAAGCAGAGCAGGAAAGGAAGATAAGAAATATTGTGGGAGGGGAACAGGTTGCAGAACAAAATAGAGTGAGCAGAGTAGACCTTATTGGCAAAGTGGAATCTGAGCAGAAACTTGAAGGAAGTGAAGGAATTAATCATGCAGAAACCTGGAAGATTGTTCTGAGTAGTGGAAATAGAACAAAGCCCCTAAAGTAGAAGTGGAGCTGACTATATCCAAGGAATGGAAGGAAGCCAGTAAGCCAGTGTGACTAGATGAGTATAAAGAAGGAGAAACAGCAGAAGCAGATGAAATCAAAGAAATGAACGGGGCATGGGGTGGCCAGGTCTGGTAGCACCATATAGGCTACTATTAAGGACCTGGACTTGTGCATTTACTCTCAGTGGAATGAGAAACCATCACAGAATTTTGGGCAAAAGAGTGATATAACCTAGTGTTTTACAGACAGGGGTGATTTTGCCTCCTAAAGGACATTTGGTAGTGTCTGGTGACATTTTCGGTTGTCGTATCAGAAGGTGTTACTGGCATCTAGTGGGTAAAGAGGCCAAGGATGCTGCTAAACATTTTACAACACAACAGACAACTTTGTACAATAAGAGATTATCCTGCCCCAATGTCTAAGGTTGAGAAATTCTGATATAACCTGTTTGACAAGATTAGATTGTAGGGAGGCAAAGGCAAAAGTAGGGAAACCATTCAGATAGCTATTGCAGTAATCTAGGCAAGAGATGATGGTGGCTTGGACTAGGGTGGTAGTAGTAGAGGTGGTGAGAAGTGACTCACATTCTACGTATACTTAAAGGTAGAACAACAAGATTAGCCGATGATTCCATGTGGGAAGTAAAAGAAGTTATGGAAAGATGGTGTTCCATTAACTGTGATAAAGAAGGCTGTGGGGTAGAACAAGTTTTTTTGGAGGGGAAAAGATTTGGAATTTCAGGTTTTGAACTTGTGAGTTGGTAAGTTTTTGAGACATCTAAGTGGAAATGTCAAGTAGACTGTTAATATATACTAGTCTGTGATTTCAGAAAGATTGGGAAAGGACTACCAAGTAAGGCAGAAGGAAAACTAAGACATGCAGTCTGAAAGTCTGGTGAATTGTATCAAGGAGGAAGGACCAATTGTGTCAAATGCTGCTGACAGGTCAAGTAAGATGAAGACTAAGACATGTCATTGGACCAGTACTGGTCCGTAGCCTGTTAGGAACCGGGCTGCACAGCAGACAGCAGGAGGTGAGCAGCAGTCAAGGGGGCGTAGCTTCATCTGTATTTACAGCCACTCCCCATCGCTCAACATCACTGCCTGCGCTCCACCTCCTGGCAGATCAGCAGTGGCATTAGATTCTCGTAGGAGCATGAACCCTACTGTATACTGCACACACGAGGGATCAGGTTGCGCTCCTTATGAGACTCTTAATGCCTGATGATCTGAGGTGAAGCTGAAGTGGTGACGCGAGCGCTGAGAAGTGGCTGCAAATACAAGAGGTCTGACTGCACAATGAATGCAATGCACTTGAATCATCCACCCTCAACCCCTGTCCGTGGAAAAACTGTCTTCCATGAAACTGGTACCTGGTGCCAAAAAGGTTGGGGACCACTGCTCTAAGGAGACAATAACTTCAGAGGGAGGCCAGAGACCTCAAAGACCTCAAAACTATCTGGTAAGTCTCCAGAGACCTAGCTGTCATGAAACGGCCAACCATTAGATGTCAAATTTCACAGGGTATACTGATGGTGATGATTAAAATAAAATCAGAAAGTTGTGAAAAGGAAAAAAGATGATAAAATATTCAAATTAGTGTACACTAATAAAAATTAAAACATAGATAAGACAATAAAACATAATTAAATGGGGCTATCAGCATAGTCTGACCACTTAACTACAGATGCCAATTTCTAATTAGGCAGCGACCTGTTTTCTTTCCTTTATTGAACACAAGACATAATTGAGAAGGGCTGCAGAGAAAGGAGGTTGTATAGACTATCTGACATTTTACATTGTATGTGTGTCTTCCTCACCAGAATGTAAGTTTCATAATAAATCTGATTTGCTTACTGGTTTTTCCCCAGGACTTGGAATAGTACCCAGCACACAGGCAGATCTTCCAAAAGTGCTTGCTGAATGAATAATATGATCAGAAATATATGTATTCTATTAGTTCTACTAGAATGCTACACTTCCTTCTCCCCTGTTAACACCACCAAGCTATTAGGGTTCTGTGATATCCTCAATTCCTACAGCCTTTACTTCCCCCTCCACTTTTAGCAGCCTACTGCTATGGTCTCACCCTGAACCCAGAACTACTCCGACTTTAAGCTCTTAAACAATAATATGGCTATTTCTAACCATTCATTCAACAAACATTTATCTTATGTATCTACAAACACATACACACATGTCAGTAAGTGACCACAGTCTCCTTTCTCTCCAGCTCTCACTATACTTCTTCATCCTCATCTAAATCTCTAGGTCCTCCTATTTTCCAGTCTCCCACACTCCCTTGCCCATGCCCTTTGGCTGTTCTCCCTAGGAGAGACAGAAGACAGATCAAACTGGTTTGCAGAATCGTTGTAAGATGTACTGACCTCACTGCTGCATGCTGACATAAACAGCCAAAGTGAAATAGCAAGCACAGCTCAAAGGAGTAAACTGAAACTTTTCCTGAAGTTGATATAGGCCCTTTCCCCACATTATGAGATTTACAATCATTATGTATGCCCTCATCACCATAACAACACACATTCCATAAAAAACAGTTAGGAGAGCCATGACAGATGGCAGAAAAACTTTTGATGTTTTCTTTCAGGACTCCCATACAGGCAGTTAACTTCATCACTAAAACATCAAGTGTTATTCTGTCCTGCAGTGCAATGCTCTTTGGGACTATAAATTAGTACTATTTGCCAGTGAATTAAGTTCTTTCTACTCCTGTCATAATTTGCTTTGTGTTTAAATTTCACAGTTTTTTGTTTTGTTTCCCCATTTGATATCTTAGTTCAGTTGGCATATATTTCTGCCTCTATGCAGTATGTCAATCTCTCAAAACCTTCCCTTTCTAAAATAAGGACCAGGTCCCAGAAATGGCTACAAAGCTTATCTATGAGTAAAGTAGGTAATCTTGGTGTATGGACCATGTATCATTTTTTCAAATAGTTCGCCTTTTCTGAGGCTTTTTTTCTATTTTGAAGTACAAGCATACCCGGTATATAACAACTGAGGTTGCTGGTTAAGTAGGAAAAAGTCTTAAATACAGGTGAAATGATAATGATACTTAGGAATGGGTCTAAAAATATTCCAGTAATTTAAAAATGTGTATGTATGATTAAAAAAGTTAGCAACCCCATGTTGATAATTGTTGAAGCCAGGTTATGAGTACAAGGGAGTTTAATTATACTACTTATCCTACTTTTGTATACATGCGAAAAACTCTACCATAAAGAAGAAAAGATGTATAAAAGAAAGCGATAAATAATGTATATCCTAATAATCAATGTTAGGGATGGTGAAGCTAACTGTCACACATAGTTAGTGGGAATGTAACTGATATGAACTTCATTGGGAAAAAACTTAAAATATGTATCTAGAGCCTAAAAAATGTCCAGACCCTTTGAATTAATAATTCCACATCCAAAAACTTATCCTAAGAAAATAAGAAACAAAACTATCATTTGTGAAGATATTCACTGTACCTTTATAATTGCAAAAGAAAAACTGGAAGGAGCCTAAATAATCACAAAATGGGAATAATTAAACAAATTGAGATATATTGACATTACAAATTATACAGCCTCTAAAACTTTAAATATATATAACTAATATGTTTTTGAAATATATTTAATGATCCAGGGAAATAATCATATTAAGTATCAACACTGTATATATTTAATACTGTTTATAGTTTTATAGGAAAAGTCTAAAGGGAAATATACTAAGTATTTACAGATCTCTGGGTTGTAACACTCAATGCAATTTTTTCCCTATCCTTTTCTAAATTTTCCAAGCTTTCTACATAATCATGGTCAGAAAAATAGGTAAAAATATAACACTATATTTGTTCTTTATCACTAAATATATTTTTTTATATTTTATTTGCAAAATTAATATTCATTTATAGTTAAGCTTCTGGTGAACAATTTCATTTTGATTTCTGCATATCATTTTAATTAGCTTTTAGGTCTCCCTAACCATATAGTATCATGGTTAATATAAGTTTTTTTTTAAATGACTTTAAAAAAAGATGATTCATTTTTCTGATCAATAACTAAAGTCATGAGTATAACTGAAAAATTAAGTCTATTTTTCCCATTTAAGAGTTGTTTACCAGTGGAAAGGGCGAAAAATTGTCCTTAGGAGCTCTACCCTGTTGGTGACAGAGGCATTCTATACCTCTATAATATTAACTTTCCCTTCAAAACTTAAGGTCAACAGAATAAAATAATCTAGGTTCTCATTACTATTGAGTATAATGCTAAAGTATCAGACCAATAAGGTACAAAGATTACAAAATAAATAACACTGCAGAATTCTTGAATAAGAATGTAAAGGAAGTGTAATACAACAGGTAGCTGGTATGTGCTTTAGAAATTTCAAATGAGAAAAATAGAACGAATTACTCCCAAGGTCACTCAATGTCTGATGCCCTGGCTGTCTAATGTTACTCTCAAAAATGAAGTTAAAAAATACACATGAAATAATGATGAGTTCACATTTGAAGTGCTTCTAAACTTAATAAGGAGATAAAATTGGTACAAACATCACAAATGTGAAGGTTGATATATCCTGCGTAAATCATGTTTTCTTCATGTGTTTCTCCTATAAATACTTTCACTAAACCTTCAGCTTAAATTGAAATCTATCTTTTGGACCTTTTACTTTTCTGTCCCAATATGCTCTTAGGCAGCATTGCTATTTCCTCAGTGATGGAAGGATCTAAGCAATCTCAACACTGGCTTTTAATTTCTGCAGTCCTTGCTTGGCTGACCAAACTTTTTAGGATGCATAAATTGCAGCATCCTACTAGTATGTATTGAATTACTAGAAACAGTGTGATACAGCAAAAACATTATCTGACCTCCCTGGATCACTGTCCTTAAATGACAGATACCCATAAGGAAGGTATGGAGGTGATAAAACATGTTGCCACGAGGGGCAATCAGTGTACAGAAGTCTAGAAGGAGACTCTATATGGTAGCTATTCACATGTATGCTACTTGGTTCCTGCTGAGCCAAATATGACATTATAGCTATGGATGTGTCTTCATACTTGATTGAACTCCCAGCCTTTGCTAACATTATATTTGCTTATGTGTCAAGTTCTGAACAATCATCAAGTGCTTAGTTGTACCTACAACCTGGCTCTTAAAATAACTGTTTTCTAACATCAGAAACTCTGTATGTCAAGGAATGGGGATGTTTCAATAGTGATGCGAAAATGCAAGAATGCAGTCTTATATGCTGGGTACTTAAATTATTTCAAAAATAATGAGATAGATTTTTTTCTTTGGATTACTTGGTATGCTTGAAAATGATAACATTTCCTAGAGATAATCTTGATTTTAAGATTGATAATAGTATATAGCCCACTAGCCTCACACAATCCTTCCAGCCAGATTATTTTTACAGTTCATTAATTTATGTGACAACTAGTTATGGGACACCTACTACATTTGAGTTACCATAAGAACACAAAAATAATTAACAGGCAGCTCCTATCCTCAAGGAACCTAAAATCCTGTAGGAGTAAAGATGTATGCACAGTTGTTCCTTGGTATGCATGTGGGAATGGTTCTAAGATCTCCTGTGGATACTAAAATCCTTGAAAGCTCAAGTGCCTGATATAAAATGGTGTAGTATTTGCTTATAACCTACACACATCCTTTAGTATACTTTAAATCATCTTTAGATTACCTACAATACCGAATACAATGTAAATGCTGGGTAAATAGTTGTATTATTTAAGGAATAATGACAAGAAAAGAATGTCCGTATATGTTCAACAGAGATTTTTTTTCCAAATATTTCTGATCTGTAGTTGGTTGAATCCACAAATGCAGAACCCACAGATCGGAATGAGCTGACTGTACATACAATTATAACATTAGGTGGTATGTCTTATAACCAAGAAATGGTACAATAACTTGATCAAGGCCCTCAAAGACAGACAGAATTTCAAAAGGCAGAAATGGGGAAACGAGTAACATTCCCTAAATGACAGCCTTAACAAAACCATGGAGAAAGGAAAACACCAAGTGAGTTTGTGAGGAGTCATGTTCAGCTGCAAAAATGGATATGTGATGAGAAGTATTTAAGAGAATGATGCAAAGCCAAGGTAGTACAGACTATGTAGGCCTTAAATGTCAGGAAATCTAGACTTCATTGAGTGGACGAGCCAACTAAAGGCTCTTTCTGACCAAAAAAGTTCCATAGGAAGGTTATTTTAGTGGCTCTTGGACTAAAGATATAGAACCTCAACTTGGATGATTTGATTTATTTATAAATATTTACTGAGCCTCTACTATATGACAAGCACTGTCACTGTACGCAGCACAGAAGGTATAAAGATGAATAAGAGTTATATAAGATTTAGGCTCCTTACCTTTCTGACTTCATCCCCTGTTATTCTGACATACTGGCCTCCTTGCTGTTCCCAGGAATGCTGTCATCTTAGGTCATTTGCGCTGGCTGTTTCTGTTCCCAGAATCCTCTTTCCTCATATAAATGTGCAGCTAACTCCACCTGTCCTTTAAGATTTGGCTCAAATGTCACCTTTCCAGTGAAGCCTATTCTGACCACTCTATTTTAAAATGTAACCAGTTCTTTTTTCTTTCTTCTTTTTCCATTCACTCACCACCTAACACATTATATAATTTATCCATTTATTATCCTTTTGGTTTGCTTCTCCCAACAAGAATGTAAACTACAGAGGGACAGGAGTCTTTATGTCTTTTATTCATGGATATATTCCAAGCACTCATGAGTGCCTGACATATATGAGAACTCAATACATATCTGTGGAACACTGTTGAATAGAGGAAATGTAAGAATTCATAATCTTCTCAGGAAAGAGAATTAACAAACTGTGATAAGTTCATTAAAAGAGGAATATATAGTATGCCATGAAAGCCCAAAAGGAGAGGCACCTGGAAACGCTCTGGGAAAATTGCTTTTAGAAGCTAATGATGGAGTGAAATGAGAAGATTAGGAGTTTGCAGTAAAAATAAAAAGAAAACGTATTCTAAGCTGAGAGAACAGTAGAATAACCTATAATTGCATTGAAAGAACTTGGCTTAATCATCTTCATGTCAGTAGCTCATAATACAGAGCTTGGTACATGGTGCCACTCAATGTTTGTTGAATTGAACTATGCTAGAGAGCTGTCTTTATGTAAGTGAAGAAAGTTCTGAGAAGGAACAATAGAAGAAAAAAATCAAGACACCATTAAGTCAAAGAAAAACTGCAGTAAATCACTATCAGTAGTGTCAAATTTTTAGTGGTCAAAGAGGATCAGGCTGGAAAGAAGGCCTTTGGACTTGGTACATAGCAGAGCATTTTTTAGTAGGGTAATACAGGCAGAATGCAGACTACATTGAGTCAGTGTATTTACCAAAAGTAGACATAGTAAGCAGAGACTATTCTTTTGAAAAGCTTGCAAGGTATTTTCAATTAGGTTATCTCGTATGATATCATCTCATCTTACAATAAGGGTACTGAGACTTAGGAAATTAATTTGTCCAAGGATATCAGTCCGCAAGGGTTTGAAATAAGATAGGAATCCAGGTTTTCTGATCCTAAATCTCATTCCATTCTCCCCTCCCAGCACGTTCTTCCTTTGCTATCATTCATATAGTATGCTTCATAAAGTAGGCAGGGAATCCACCACAATATCCCACCAGTATTCTGACATAATCAGAAAGGAAGGAAGAGTGGGCTTGAAGAAAACTTCAAGTGTAAATCCAGTGCTAGGAAGAGAAACGGAATTAGTACCCTAAAGGGATCTGAGGCAGTGAGTGCAGAATACATAGACTATCTCAGTAGTGGAAAATAATGAACACGTGCAGACCTTACAGTTTAATTCAATTTGCCTGTGTATGTAAGTTAGCCACACCTTATTCTTTAAGTCAGAGCTTCCCAACCACTGTGCAGAAAAGGTTACAGGTGTACAGTGATATTGATCCCCTCAGCCCTTAGGGTTGCAGGTCTAAATTCTCTTCTCTTTCCTACAATATGCCATACAATTATTATCAGGGTCTGAGAACCACTGTATAAATAAACTTGGAGGCATTGTCTTGGGTTACTTTTAAGCAAATGATTAATTAAAAAAAGTCAGTATAGGCACCTTTACAACTTAAGATATTGTTTACATTAGTCACATATTCAAGGAGATAAAACTGTAGAGTGAATCCTTTTTTAATTCAATACCCAAAGACAAGGTCAAATGAGTGCTGCCAATATAATTTTTTCCTCCTTTCCAAATGTACTAAGATACTTGAAATAAATAGATTTACCAAAGATATACCATACCGGGTAAGCCTCAGAATTTAAATGGTATTTTTCATCAGAACCAAAGTTAAAGAGAATACCATTATACCTATCATATAAACATAAAAAGAAATAAAAACATACCTGTGGGGCGTATCCAGGAGGCACATAAATAGGAGGCACAGAACCATTTGGGGACATCATTGGAACCTGAGCAGGACCTGAATGGATCACAGAAATGTTGTATTAATCCATGATTGCTTATTGAGCTAAAGTTGGAAACAATTTAAATTATACTTTGAATACTTTATCTAAAGTAAACACTCAAGCCAACAGTGATTATATTACTATGAAAAGAAATTCAGATGATTCACTTGTTATAAAAGTTTATCTTATAAAGTGTATTGATTACACATTACCTATACTGGTGTTTCCTAAACTTTCCCGGTAGCAATAATAGTCACGTGGGGAGAGGGAGGCTTTTTAAAAGCTCTCTGAGAGATTCTTATTTGGTATGCTTACAATGGGGTCTTGAATCATTCATTATATTTACTTTGCAAATATCCCAGGTGACTCTTATGATTGTGCAAGTGTAGAAACATTGACCTAGAGAAAAATCAAACTAAACTTTGCATACAAAATCAATGAAAACTACAAAAGGCAAAATTTTCAAAAGTAACGGGAAAGAAATAAAGGAAAGAGGAAAAGCAGTAAGAGGAAGAATAGTTAGAATTTCGAACTTGTTTTGTTAGGGTTAAAAGATTCTTGTGTAATGATGTGTGAGTCATGTCTGTGGGGGCTTAAGAACAAAAAGAAATGCAAGGAAAATTTTTTTGGTTTCTTATGCTGAAAAGTTCTAGAAAAGAAAATTCAGCTTATCTAATTTTATATTTCCTTTCACTTTTATAGTGTTATGCTTTCCAGATAACTTGTAAAAATATTATCTCTAGTTTACTTTCTCTTTCAACCTTTCTATGAATAAAATAAACACTTTTAGAAGATGTGTTTTATTCTTTCTAGGAACTAAAAACTTGCTTTATGTAACTCCTTTCTTCAGATCCTTTCTTCCTGTAACTTCAGACTGCAGTGTTGCCTCACACCCACCAGTTTTTAGTAAGTTGAAATGAAACCTTTTCAAAGAAATACTTATTTCTAGGGAAATAAAGTACAGGAGTCTGACGAAGAATGCAATCGGGAAGGATCTCTTTTATATGCAGAATTACAATCTACCATTACATAATGGCTCTCAGTTATAAAAGAAATGAAGAAGGAAAAGCTTAATTGTAGGGCAGAAGACAAACAACTTTAACTGGTAACATTATGCATACTTCAGAAAACCAGAATGAAAAGCATGAAGGTCACAACAAATCCAATTACAGCCACTCTGCCCTTTCCAGGGAAGGTGAGGGGTGAGGACAGAACCACACAGTGGTGATGGGGGGAGCGTGGGGGAGATGAGAGAGCTAGGGAAGAGAATGGGGCTGCAGGAGGGGAAATACTAACTAGTGTTAAGAAAAGGCAGGGAGAGGTGAGAGAGGAAGGGGGAAAGGAGGAGGATCAGGGAAGAGACAGGGGGTGAGTGAAGAGGGGGAGGGTGATGAAGAGAAAATAGAGAAGGGGGGAGAGAAAAGGAAAGCGGTAGGAATGACAGGAAGGGGGAGGAGGAGGGAGAAAACAAGAGATGGGGAAGAGAAGAGACTAGGGTTGAGAGAAAGTAAGGAGTGAATGTGTGTGTGTAGACTACAGAATTACGCTATATAATATCTGGCTAGCAATATAACTTTTCAACTAAATACTCTTCCCATCCAAAACAAGCTCACCAAATACATGAAGTTGTTCAGAATATTATCTTAATTACACATAGCTAATACTAACTTACTATGTACCAGGCCTTTTATATATATTTTCTCCTCATCATCACTCAGGTAAATCATCAGGTAAATATCATCATCAACAGCCCCATTTTCTAGATGTGGAAATGGAGGCACAGAGAAGTTAAGCTTGCCCAAGTAGTAGAACTGGGATTCAAAACCAGGTAGTTTCACTTCTAAGGATATATCCCTACGTTTTTAGTGAATATTAAAATACTATGCATTATTGGCAACTGATGTAATATGAGGCTTAAGAACTATGTTCTAATACCTCTAAGGAAAATTAAGGCCTTTGTTGTCTTCATATCCCTGAAAAACATGAGAGAAAGCAAGAACAAAATTTTCCTAAGTTTAAGCAAACATTACCTATTAAGTCACTAAATAAAACTGGTGAGCGGCAGAGAGGCTTTATTCAAAACTCATTTTTATAACTCTAGGCACAAAGGCTTTATTCAAAACTCACCTTTTAACTTCAACATTTTCGACTCAAGAGAAACGAGAAAAGTTTTAAAGTAACGTTGGTTTACTTCCATTAGACAATTTGTATAAACTACAGTAAACTAGCCTTCTAAATACTTAAGAGCTGGCTTAGATATTATTCATAACATGCAAAATTTAGCTGAGAACCAGAAAGAGAATTCACTAAAAATCATATTTGTAATCTTAATAAAGGAAATTAACATTCGTTGCACTTTCACCATATGTCTTGGAGACTGTGGGTCCTTTCACATGTTGTCAGATTTAATCCTTATATCAAGTCATAAGAACAGGTGTTTTTGTTTTGCCAACAGAGCACTAAGTTATTGCTGATTACATTTAAAATTGTAAAACTACAAAACTGCTTTAGGTTACCCTCCTTTTACTAGAAATATGAAACTATAAACACTATGTAGTTACAATTCAAATCATACTATATTTTGATAGCTGCTAAAATAGTTTATAATTTAGTAATACAAAATTCTACTTTATCCTTTAATTTTATTTAAGTATGATACTGAAAACAGATAAAAACAAAAGTAACCTAAAATAAACCAGCAGTAAATATATTACTAGCTGTAGTCCAGGAATAATACTCATTATGTAACATATTTCCCTATGAAGTAATCATTTCACTCTAGCAAGTAAATTTTTTTATCCTGAGGTGGAAATGGTACATTGTTAGATTATTTTTTTTTAAAAAAAGACAATTCATTGGTACCATATTTAATACATAACATATTGGTGTGAAGTAACATTCAACACTGAAGACATAAACTCCTATTGTATAAACATATTAAATACAAGTATTGATGTTTAGAACTACAACGTTTACAGAATCATTTATGTTGCTATTCCTGTATCTATAGTAGCAAAACCCTAAAGCCTTGCCTACTTAAAGATGTAAATGTCTGCTTACCTCCTGAGTTCCAACAATACCTTTTAATTCAGGAAGTACTAACAGACTGACTACAAACTGACTTAAATTTGTATGCAGTGAGGGAGATTTTGTCCCAAAGAAAATCTCCTACAGGTTGTACCATTAAATGTATACCTGGCACAAGAATAGCAATATCTGAACTGTGGATACACTTAGTATAGTAGCTCCTTCATAATCTACATGATTTGA
This sequence comes from Lemur catta, assembly GCF_020740605.2. NCBI lineage: Eukaryota > Metazoa > Chordata > Mammalia > Primates > Lemuridae > Lemur > Lemur catta. Next base: position 65,407,937 of record NC_059140.1, read on the forward strand.
GCAAAATCTACCCCAAATCATAGCGCTATGCATTATTTTTTAAGGGCATATTTCCTATTCCAAAAACCTGCAGAAGAAGAAATAATTCTAACCAACTGTCTTAAAAAATTTGAGAAGCTCCCCACCCCAGTTCCTTAAAAAGCACCATCAATGACTTAGATATTTCATCTAGTGTAAGCTAAATTCTTCTTTATTTTTCCCTGTTAATATACATTCATATTTAAGGCTTTAAAAAAAAAAACTACAAATTTATCCAAGAGTTTTAATTCTTAAAATGCAACATGCTGCTGACGTGCTACACATTCTCTTTATAAGCAAGCTTTCACAATGGCTTCCAAATAATCTGATGCCAATTTTCGGATTTTAGCTTTAAAAAGAAAAACCTAGTAAAATAAAGGTCCTAAAATGGAACATTCTGTGGAATACAAAATCAGCCTAACTCTACATGGAGTCTAATCTTTTTATAACTATATGGCAACAATTTAAAATATATTTATAGCGATTATATTTGGTATCTATTTAAAAAGACACACGGCATGACTTTAGACTAATACAATGCTTTCTATGTTTTAAAATAAAAGCAGAATGTAAAAAAACAACCAGCAAATCTTACCACTCATTTTGTTTTTACAGTAGCAGCAGAGAACAAGAAAATCCAACAAGGAAACAGCGTAGTACACGTTAACAGCTTTAATTGGAGAACGGTTTCTTTCTTTCTTTCTTTTTTTTTTTTTTTTTTGCAAAGCTGGAAGAGGAAAAGATCCTTTGACCGGGTCACGTGATTATCACGTGACCTGCAGTGAACCGGGGAAAGGGCAGGGGGGGAAGCAAATGTTCCTGCTTGCCGCGTTTCTGATATAGAAAAAAACGATTAAATGATTTCTATTACTGCTGCCCTGAATTTGACCATCTTTTAGACTTATGAGCCAATCCCAAATCTTATAAAAGTGTACCTTACAGAAATATATATTTGATGTAAAACGATTCTTTGTGTTCACTTTCCTTCAATAACACCACACACTATCTAATAATTTAATATTTTATTCATCTAGCGCGCTGCTGATTTTCATTTAGAAAGTGTGAGATAAATATAACATTTATTATTTTAAACGATTTGGTCCAAAATGTCATTTTATAACTTAATCCACTCTCCATACTCAATCCTTAAGGAATGCCCAGTCTCGATAGGTATGTTTCTTAAAGGTGGGATTTATGTTTCAGGCTGGTATTTGCCTCTCAAATTAATACAGGCTACTACTTTTATTGTTGCTATTTTCTTTTTTCTGATTTTTTAAAAAAGATTTAACCTGGATATTAATACAGGTGCTTAGTGGATGGCATTCTCACTCATATTCATAAATCTGTAAAGACAGGCTCAGGTTGGGGTTCAGAGCTCTCTATCCAAAAAGAAGTAGAGGTCAGAAAGGAGACTAAAGATGTCCAGTTACAACAAAAGACTGTTAAGAACTTTTGGAGATCTTTCATTACTTTATGGTGGTATGTAATTTCAGAGGAAATTTATTAACAGCTAACACAAATATACAGGTAATTGTAGTGCTTGTAATTTGTAACAAGTTGCACAGTGGAAAAAAATAAATTTTGGTATCAAAAGATATGTTTTAATAACAGCTTCAGTATTTATTAGCAAGGCAATTTACTGCTCTTTGGTTTCAGTTTTTTCCTGTGAAAAGGTTAATCAACCTCAGATAAATTTAAATCAGATAAATTTGTAAGAATCAAATCAGATAAATTTGAAGTACCAAGTACACAGGTTGATGCTACTCAATGCATGTTATTGTAAGTAAAAGTATGATCACCATATGTTTTCAGAAATAATTATATAGTGCAGAGTATGTGCCAGGCACCATTCAGTGAATGTTTACACATTCAATCCTCACAACTAAAGAAGGCATCATTTACAGGTAAGGAAACTGAGGAGAGTACTTGCCAACAGCACAGAGTGAGGCAAAAGCAGGATTATTTAATGATAAGGCTGTATTTTTTAAAAAGTTCAAAGACCCCAAAAAGGTGGAAAAGAACTATTAATAGCAAGGAATAACCTAGAGCAATTGGTCTCAATAAATATACCCTAGAGAAAGTAGACAATGAGGAACTATTCTTACAAGTGGGGAAGGGTAATTGTTAATTTCTAAATTCCTATTAAAAGGCAGGGCTGCTCTGAAGAACAAGACTAAAGAGCAAAGAGTCTCCTGGTCTCAACAGAACCTGCCCACAAATGTTAGACCCAGCCTCCCTCTAAATCCAACTGTGCTTCTGAACAAAAAGCAAGCTTCTGCGGCCCACCTTCTTATTTTGGCTCACATTTGCAACACAGCTGTTTCCATTTCTTGACTGTAACTGATTATCTTCTTCTCAATCATTTGCATTGTGCTCACTAGAAACTTTTTTCCCCCCATTATAAATACATTCCCCTATATCCTCAACCTCTTTACAGAGCACCTGTCCTGTGCTGCCTTTAAATGACACCTGACTATCTCCTAGCACACTTTTCCCAGCAGTTCCCTGGGAGCAGAGGCTTCCTGTTCTCTCCTGAAGCAGTCTTGGTAGTCTCTGGATACTCCAAGGCTTCTTCCCATTACCACTCATGCTAAACTCTCTTTTTCTTTGGGGTCATGGCATATGTACATCCCACCCTCTACCCTTCTCACTGCTGTCACCCTCAGTCCTTATTTATTGAGAACTTTGGCACTGCATTCAGTTTTTTTCTATAACTCCACTCTCGTCCCTCAGCACGACTTTAATGTCCAGAACCAAGGCTTAAAATTTCTTGAACTCTTTTCTTTCATTCTGTTTTTAGTAACCCATGTTCAAAGATACATGCTAGAACTTATTACTTAGAACTCCACTATCTCATCTTTGAAATCTTAAATTTTGATGTTTCGGTCCCTGGCCACAATATCTACCTTTCATCTCTCCAGTTCTCTTTCTTCTACAACATTTGCTGTCCTTTATCCTGATCTCCCTTTTCTCTTGATCCAACACTGCCTTCACTGATTTCCTTTCCCATCCATATCTTCCTTTTACTTCTCTTCCCCTGAAAATATCCAATTTTAATCAATCAGATAATTCTCTTCTCTTAGACCTGAACTGTAGAAATCAAAGGTACTCAGACTGGTATGCTTATAAATTCAGTATCTCCAACCTTAACTCACCTGTCAGCACTGCTCAGGAGTCCTTTCATGAATCTATCTCTGGTCAATAACCTACCCTGTTTTCTAGAGTGATTATTAGAGATCCTCACCACTCTTTAAGAGCCCTCCCCACCCAACCTGACTTCAAACTTATCTCTCAACAGGAAACAGCTCTTTCAACGTTACTTACAAACTTTATCACCTCTTTCCTCTATTGTAGAAGAAGCATTGTCCGCTTCACTAGATCAAAGGTATCTTTCCTCTTCTACTCTTGATCTCATGCTCCACTAGGTCTTGTTTCATTGGTTATTTCTGTCCTGTCCCACATTTTCACCTTATCCTTCTGTTCATCCTCTCTGAACTGTTCCTTATGTGCCCATAAACATGGTAAGGTTTCAAACATAAACCACACATACCACTCATCTCCCATAAACATAACACTTTCTGTCTGCCCTGTGACACCATCCAGCTTCCACTCTTTTCTCAGTCAACCTTCTCAAAATTAACATTAACAGACTCTATTTTCTGATTACATTCACTTTTAAGTTTTTAATAAAATTTTCACTATGCAATATTTGATACATACAAAAGAAAATAATGCAAGTCACTAAACACATTAAAGTGACTACTTCAAACTCACCATCCAAGCCAAAAAACAGACCACACCAACACTGTTGGGTCCATATGCTCCTTCCCCACCCAATCCATCACTGACTGCACCACTCATATCTCCTCTACCCTGAATTTCAAGTTTATTGTTATTTTATTTTAAAAATAGTTTTCTAAAAAAATCACATATATTCTTAAACAATGTTTATTTGCTTGCTTTTAAATTTTATTAAAATTATATAATATATATTCTTCAGTAACTTACTTTATGCAGTATTATTTCTAAGATTTATCATATAGTTTCATATAACTGTAGCTTCCTCATTTTCATTTATTCTTTCATGTAAATAACTATAATTTGTTATACTGTCACTAATTCTTGGGCTCTTTCCAGTTTTTTTGCTGTTGTCATTGTTGTTTTGTTTTGTTTTGCTTTGTGTTTTTCCTATCATTCATTTGTCGTTCACGCAACAGACATATTGACTACAATGTGCCAGATATTGTTCTGGGCACTTGGGATATATCAGTAAGTGAAATTGGATAAATATTCCTCCTCTTGTAGAGTTTACACTGGGGGAAGAAAATAATAACATGATAAATAAGTACATCATATTCAAGTAAATCACAAAATATGTTTGAAGGTGATAAATGCTACAAAATAAGAGAAAAAAGAGGATTATGAGTACTGAGATAGGCTGGTTGTGGTGAGGATATTTGAGGATTGCAATTAAAATACAGAGATCAGTTTAGGTTTCATTGAGGTGACTTTTGAACAAAGACTTGAAAGAAGTATGGGAGTCAGCCATGCGGATATCTGAGGGAAGAACATTCTACACAGAGGGAGCAATCAGTGTAAAGGCCCTAACGTGGAAGCATGACTGGTAAGTTAAAGACATAACAAGGAAACTAGTGTTACCAGAGCAGCATGAGTGAAGGGGAGAAAAGGAGTGACATTAGAGTGGTTAAGAGGGAAATGAGTTAGCTCTTGTTGGGCCTCGTAGGTCACTGTTTGGCTTTTACTTTGAGTGAAATGGGGAGCCACTGCTGGATTTTAAAACATGATCTTAATTGTATTTTAAAAGAATTCATCTGACTCGTACACATTGTTGGTAGGAATATGGTACAACCACTTTGCAAAACTGGTAATATCTACTAAAGTTGAAAATATGTACATCCTATGATCCAGTAATTCCATTTCTAAGTATATGGGCAATGGAAATGCTTACATATATCACCAACCAAAGAATATGATTTAGAATGTTAACAGCAGTACCAATTATAATAGCACCAAAGTGGATGAAGCAGATTTGGGGACAAATGTTCAGATTTGGATATGTTATATTTGTAATGTCTATCAGGCATCCGAATGGAGACCTCATGTAGCTGGCAGTTGGTTTTACTATTCTGGAATTCAAGGAGACACCTAGTCTAGATATAAATTCTAGAGTTTTTGGTAAATAGGCTTTAAATCCATGAGTCAGATGACATCACCAAAGGAGTGAAAGTAGATAGAAAAGAAAATCTAATGCTTTAGATAGGAGCATGGAACAGAATATCATTGCTATAAAAATACTTCTGTACATCTTTTGGCCCACATGTGGAAAAATTTCTTTAAGGTATGTACCAAGGAGAGGAGAGGAAATGCTGGGTCTTTAGGTTATGTGAATGTTGATTTTTATAGGATACTGCCAAATATTTAATAGTTTTCCTGAGTATATTAATTTACATTCCTACCAGCCAGTCATGTATAAAGAGCTTCCACTGATTCACATTTTCAGCATTACTTGGTATTTAGATGTAAAATTTTTGCCAGTATCACTTTGGTCTTATTTTGCATTTCCTAGTCCATGTTTTGCATCCACTTTTCTACTGGTTTTTTTTTTAAATAAACTTATAAGAGTTTTTATGTATTCTGGATACTAATTCCTTACAGTTAAATTGGTTGCAAAGATTCTTTTCCTAGTTTATGACTTTTTTTTTTACCATATTTTATGATGATGTTTAGAAGTTCTTAATTGTAATGAAGTCAAATGTACTAATGTTTTGATAGCAGATTTTATGTGTCATAAGAATTCTTTCTCTACTCCATAGTAATAATCTCCTTTATTATTAAGTTTATCCTTTCACATTTAAGTCTTTAAGTCTTTAATAATTTATTTTTGGGTAAGGTATGAGGAAAGGATCTGATTCCATTTTAATCTAAATGGATAACCAATTGTCCTAGCAATTGTTTCCTGCTCTCTATGCCCAAGGATATGTCTCTTAACTTCTTGTGAGCACAGCAATGCAACTGTCTTATGGAAGATCTTGTTTTATAAAAGGATGATACCCAGAACACCTATTCATACAAAATGATCTTATTTACTCTCATGAAAGCTTATAATTCTGTTATCTCATCCAGACCTTACTCTCGAGCTCTACTAGACTATAATAATCAATGTGAAACTCAAAACCAGTTATTTTTCCATCAATATTCACTTCACCTTCTGTATTTCCCATAATAATCTGAAAATAGAAACTTGAGAGAAATCCTAGACTCTATTTCGCCCTCATTTCCCACATCAGTTGGGAAGTTCTGTGGGAAGTTCTGGAAATTCTGACAATTTTATCTCCCAAATATCTCTCAAATCCATGTTCTTTTCCACTCCATTGCTACTGCCTTAGCAATACTCAGCTCTTTCTAGAACTACTCAGTATTCTAACGTGTCTCTCTGCCCCCAGTCCCTAGCAATCGATACATCTCTCATACTAATGCTAAAACGATCTAAAAAAGAAATCTAATTGTTTCCTCCTCTGGTTAAAACCCATAAACAATTCTTTATTATTTATGAGATGAAGTCCAAGTTCCTAACCATGCTCCCCATGAACTGGGTGGTGCCACTTAAGCTGGTAAAATACCAGCCTATCCCTGTCAATACTGTGTGAACCACCTTTTTTTTCCACTTGCATCAAAATATCTTCAAGTGAATTTTGGTATTACTGTGCTATTTTAACATTTATTTTATTACAATTTATAATATTTGTTGTATCTTAAATAGGAGAGGCAGCATAAGGCAGTGGTGAAGAGCATGGACTTCTGAGCTAGCCCATCTAATTCTAACAACAGCTTAGCCATGAGACCTTGCATATCTTTGTATGTTAGTTTCCTCACATGTAAAATGGAAATAATAATTATTCTACTTCATAGGGATATTATGCAGATTAAATGAGTTCACAGGTACACAGAAAGTGCACATAAGCAATGTCACCCAAGCACAGTTGCTAGTGCTTGTATTGAACAAGCCAACCTGAAAATCATTAGTTTAGGAATGCTAGTTAATGTGTTAAAATATTATGAAGTCCAAATAATTGCTATGATATGCCATGCTATTAATTTAAGAGAGCTTTCTACAAAATATTTGAGACAATGTTATAAAAATAAGCAAGCACATTTTTAAGTTTGCTAAAATTGTCATATAATGAGACAAGAATGGGAAAATGAAAAATATGCTTGTCAATGCATAATGCTTTCCTATAAACAATAATGTTCACAATGTATCCTTTATATTTATGTCTATAGGAAAATTAATAGATTGATGGACACTCTTGAATTAACAAGGTCTTTAGGAAATATAAAAAACATCCTATATTTTCCTTACTTTAACTGAAAGGGGCTTGAAAATAGGGACCATGTCACTAATGCTGAGCATTAGAACTCTGTGGCAACTGTGAGAATAGTAGGGGTATGGAGTTAAGTCTTGTTAGAAGGGTACTGAAGGTCTGAGTCAATAAGTCCTAAAGCACACAAAAAGCACAGACATTTGGGTGGAAATCCACCACAATATATCCCAAATAATCTGCTAATTACATATAACAAAGCAAAACATACCTAAATGTTATCTCACTGAAACTGTTGTGAAGAAAGATCCTAAAAAGTTTCTAGTAACTAAGGGATATTATATGGAAAACAGTGATTTACTTAATAGCCAAACCTGTCCCAAAAGATAATTTAAGGTGGTTTCAGAGATTCACACAGGATTGAGACCAAAAAATAACACACAAAACGTAACTGGTGACAAGTTGAAGACAAATTGAAGAAAAGGAAAAATTAACAAAGAAAAAATAATATTAATATAAGTCAGGAGTGATGCTGCTCTTAAGCTTTTTCTAGAGATGAGCCACAAAACCATTCTGGTTTGTGTGAGCAGAAACATGATACAGTTAGACACCAAGGACCACACTGTCAAGCTAGGCAAGCTAGTCCTTATCGTCGACAGATCAAGTATGGCTCACACTGCCATATAGCAAGACCCCAGTGATTTCGCTTAGGAAAAAAAACTAAAACAAGTATAGTCCAGTGATGACTTCTACCATATGTAAATTTCAGCAAAGGGTCAATAAATGTCTAACTTTAAGCAATGTACCCTCCAAAATAGTTGCAAAATGAACAGCTAAGACAGCTGAATCAGCTGACTTGCAGAAAGGGACTGTTAGCTATCAGGCAAATTAAAAGTTGGAAAAGTTGACTTTGATTTTTTTCTGGCAATAAGTATACCAGATAAGCTGTTTATTAATGCTGTTCTCAGATTGTAATGAGTCTGGGACACTTGCATGTCAAAAATTTAGGAGGCAGACTCATTCAGCTCAACAAAGAGTGGTTTCAGATCATTTGGATACAAAAGGGCAGAGATGTGAAATGCATCCCTCTTCTACTCCTCTACAAAATTTTATCTGATTCTTCAAAAGACTGACTCTGACCATGCCCTTGATTCTTGTGGCAGTATTAAGGTGCAGGTTTTGAATAAGCATCTAAATAACATGTGTTAAAACTCATACAACTTAGAGCATAACTTATGCATGTCCATGAGTCAAGAGACCAAGGAGAGATCAATGAAATCTGCAACTAACCAAGTGCTCCATGGGAGGGAGTCTGTTGCTGGTGAGTGACAAGACAATGATATATGCAAATAATCTCAGGAAGATAAAAGGGTGGTGAAGAATCAGTACTTATAATTTTGTCCTTGGGCACAAATCAAACCTTATTTCTTACCTTTTTAACTCTTTCTCATTTGCTTGCCCATGTTTTTCCTCTTTAACCTTTCGGTGGCCTTAGTTACCTTGCAGATCTGGCCACATGGTTACCATTTTCTTTCTCTATAATTTTCCCCTTAACTTATATTAAGGTATCAATTTAACAGAAGGCTTACCTTATATGATGCATGACAATAGGAAACAAATGTGAGGATCAATCTAAGGCCAGGTATGTTTTGGATTGACTGGGGGGTGAGGGTGGCTGGATGAGGTTAGGAGGCTAGATAGGAACCAGAGAATGGGTAATACAGACAGATATCTGTGTTTTAATGCGGTATTTCCCAAGCATTTGGATTTATGTGCTAGTAAAATTCAAAACCAATTCTGGGGACTCATTAACCAGCTTTTTATTAGTTCAAGTAAAGATATTAAAAGGAAAGTAGAAATTAAGGACAGACAGGAAGAAGTCTATCCTATATTATCATATCACTTCATAAAGAGGAAATTATAACTTCAGAACAGTAGGAGGGATTTAACTTCAGAATTTAAAAAAGTCTTTTAAGTTGAATAAATTGAACTTAATGAAAAACCACTACATTATCCTAATTTTTCCTATTTCCTAGACTGATGAAATTTCCCCAATCTATGGACTAGGATTTGGGAATAACCCTAAGTGGTAAAAGAGATAGGGATTTATCCTCCAGTTTGGCTGAGCTCTGGTGGTGGGAGGAGGGAGGAAACAGAGCAGAGTTAGGATAATCATATTATCATCATCCAATCAGGGATGCTTTTGAAAGCAAAAGAGGGAGCTAAATATCATTAAAATTATATAATTTAGTAATTCTTTATTCATTAATATGTTATTATATTGAGGGACATGAAAATAAGTTTTATTTAAAAATATATATTTTCTGAGACAAGGTCTTGCTGTGTTGCCCAGACTAGAGTACAGTGGCACAATCATATCTCACTGTAGCCTCCAACTCCTGGGCTCAAGCAATCCTTCTGCCTCATCATCCTGAGTAGCTAGGACTACACAGGTTAGTGCTACCACACCTGGTTAATTTTTAAATTTTTTTGTGTAGTGACACAGGGTCTTGCTATATTGCCCAGGCTGGTCTTAAACTCCTGGCCTCAAGTGATCCTCCTACCTCGGCCTCCCAAACTGTTGGAACTGTAGGTGTAAGCCACTGTGCTTGGCCTAAAAATATTTTTAAAAATATAATGCTTTATTAAAAACCCCATATGCAAGTACATTAAAAAGCATTTATTTAAAGGTTTTCTTTGTATTGAGTATCTGAATATTAAAGAGTAACATAAGCAGAATAAGTATTCTTAGTACATATTCATGCATTTTAATCAATTTCTTAGCTATATTTGTCTTTAATTGCTTATCACTATTTTTTTTTTTTTTTTTTTTGAGACAGGGTCTCACTCTGTTGCCCAGGCTAGAGTGAGTGCTGTGGCGTCAGCCTACCTCACAGCAACCTCAAACTCCTGGGCTTAAGCAATCCTACTGTCTCAGCCTCCTGAGTAGCTGGGACTACAGGCATGTGCCACCATGCCTGGCTAATTTTTTTCTATATATATATTTTAGTTGGCCAGATAATTTCGTTCTATTTTTAGTAGAGATGGGGTCTCACTCTTGTTCAGGCTGGTCTTGAACTCCTGACCTCGAGCGATCCACCTGCCTCGGCCTCCCAGAGTGCTAGGATTACAGGCGTGAGCCACCGCGCCCGGCCCCTTATCACTAATATTTAACTAAAAAAGTTTTTTCAAATGTAGTCTTATTTTTATTTTTTAATAAAATTGCCCACAATTGTATTTTATGGTTAATAAATTTGAAGCTATAGATACCTTCAAGTGACTCTTTCCTATAATATTTTAAGACTAATGTTTATATTAAGACAAACTGTTTCTGAGGTGCTATCTGGTAAGCTAGGATCAAATTCTGCTAAGTGGAGGATATTCTTAGTTCTACTTTTTTTCTTATTGAAATGTGTAAATATTTCAGTCCACACATTTTCACATTAGGTACTATAATAACTTCAAACATTTTTACAAGCAAATCTTACTGAATTGTCTCTATTTATTATTCTCTTGAGTGTTTCACCATATTTAGACCTTTTTTTTGAGCTCATTATTGCTAAAAGGGCTTATTGTAAAACAAAAAAGCATTGCCAAGCAATAGTTATAGATTTATACAATAAATGACAAAAACATTCAAACTATTTTTTTTAATAGAACCTATGGCAGGAATATTTAGATTTTACTTCCTGCAAACATACCACATTCCTGGTGCTTCCCACTAGTCCCTCCAACTGGTGGCCTGGTGACACCAAGTGGCCAGCAGGAGCAGCACATCAAATACTTCTGTCACTGTCACCTGACTGAAAGGAGTTAGTCCCTGGCCCTTTATATCTAAGCATGCTTTGTTTTACTATTAAGTATCTTAATTGCTGTCCTTGATTTGCTTCTGGCAAGGGTCAGGAAAAGAGAGTTGTTTATTTTGGTTGCCTTTAATATTTAAGCACAAATTAAAGTAAAAACTCAAGAGATGAATGAACTTCTTCCTAGAGATCAAGACAGAAGGTGGCTGGAAATACTAAATGGTGGTCAACCAAATCCATCACAATTTATTTTAATGGAATTATTAATAATACCCTGTTAAGAAATGATAAATCCGAGACAAATGTTGAACCAGTTAGATACTAAGATGAGAGGCATAAACTAGGACTGTCCTAGACAAATTGGGACATAAGGTCACCCTATTAATAGGAAATGCTTATTTATTAAGGCTATAAAACACCTGGTATAACATTTATTTAAATGAAGCAGGCCATTAGCACAGGCCTCGAGTCTGGGAATTTAACAAGTTGGTGATTATAATTTGGGAAAAGAATGAGGCAGGGAGTTACAGAAGAAAGGATCATTATTCATGCTTAGATATTTAGAGACTTTCCTTTTCCTTGGGAATTTATTATTTTTTAAAGTTTGGATAAAGTAGAATGCTTAAATCAGGGGCCTAAGTATGATTCAGAATTATAATTTCATTTATCTGTGTGCAGGTAACTGAAAATTTCTATAATTAGATTTGCTATACATTTAGATGTGTCAATGATAAACACACTAAGTAGAATAAGTTTGAAGAATGACTATCATATTATGATTAGAATATACCTTTATCACTAAATTGAACTGTATATAAATGGAAAACCTGAAGTAAGAGATGTGTTTACCAAGCACTTGTTTCTAAACAAGAAGTTATTTTTAGTGCTCTTATTTACAAAGCTGTAAAGGCTGTGATATTAACGTGCATGGATGCAGGAGGTTGCGAACACTACTATTTTTAGTATCAGTCTAATGTGAACAATGATGAATCATTCTTTGTTATTCTAGTAGGAAATAGTACTTGGGGATTTACTGCAGCACATTAGGTTAACTAAGTCTCAATAACTGAACACCCACACTTTGACATCACACAGGCAGTGATATGCATCAGTGACGCAAATTCTGTCAGGATCAAACATTAAGGCCACAGAGGTTGAAAAAAAAGTGCCCAAGTTATAGGGCAGAATGCATCAAGTCAGTACTGCTAATGTCGAAAAGGGTTATGCTAGCTTCTCTTTTTACACAATCGCTAAGCTTTTTAATTTTAATTATAGATTTCTCATGTAACAGACTCTATATTTAAGTTTCCTCACAGCTTCTGTGGTTTAAGGTCTGGACCTTTAAAACCATGTCTTGAGTTATCTGGAGAATTGCCTCTGTAGCCAGACTTCTTAGACAGTACTCTGCAGAATATGTTACCATTTATTAAGCATTTTATAAAACATGCTGTCCTTGACAAATAACATTTAGATTCAGATTTGGAGTACTATGGTCTCACAATTCACTGCAGTTTCAGGGTCTACAATTCACTGCAATTTCAAGGTCTTCTTTCCACTGTTCCCTTCTTCTTTGGGCCTTTAGTTTTTTAAATTTTGTTATTAATTTTGGACATCAAGATATTTTTCAATGCTACAGGTGGATTGGAGAAGATGAGTATTATTATTTATTATTGTTATGAGTAATCATATATACAAAAGGTTTCAAAACGTTCCCCCTGAACGTACCCACACAGAATCGGAAATCTCCTTTCCTATAACAAGATCAAAACCTACCCCTGGAGGCTTGCTACAGAATATTTACATCCTGCTGTTGGTTCTCCTGAAAAAAAAGTAGGCCTGTATACTTAAAAAGCATGACCCTTTGATTTATTTATTTATTTTATTTTTTATTTTTTAGTGAACCCGAAACTTGTTTTTCCCTTTAATATAAGGCTTAGGCACAAATCCACAGGCAGTTATGACAATTTATGGAGATGTAAATGAAAAATCAAAAACCACAAAACACATATGCATATCGATTTTCTCCTACACCAAAAATAAACGAAAAACACAAAAGCGCAAACTTAATAAGCTCCATTTAACATTAACTCATCTCTGATAGAACCTTAAAAAGGTTCAAGTTTGAATCTTTATATGAATTTCCCCTCTTCATGGCTCATTTGTAATTCTAGATTGTTGGAATATTTTAAAATGTTTTATTTATGTTGTGGGGTCTTGTGAACATTTTCGAAATTGTAAAAGCTGCAACATCTTTTGTTCAGACTTTACATCTTGAATCTTCCCAAAAGAATGGAACCAGATTATTTCAATCCATAATATGCAAAAGAAAATGAATACCCAACACAAAGAAACCTTCCATTTAGTTTATGTTCTCCTCAAAGACTACCATTTCCCAGGAGAACTGGAAAGCCAAAGGGAGATCAGAGATGGAGGTGTCTGGTAACTTCTGTCCTATTATTATTAATCTGACATAGACTAACATGAAAACATGCTCCAGACTCTTTCCCACACCCTCAGGTACTTGCTTTAGTGTTGTTTCTTCAACTAGTGTTCTATCTTATGAAAAATTAAAAAAAAAAATTGTAAAAAAAAGCAAGGGCTTTCTCTCATCGTAAGGGTCTTTTTTAAAAAAACTGCTAATCATCTAAGAGAAATATTTGCAAAGATAAAAACTGCTGAGGCAGTTGTCCTCACAGTTCTTTTTGACTGTGAAATTTGTAAATCATCCTAGTTTTTTGTCACCCTTGACCTTGAGCCCCCAGGTCTTATCCTTATTACAACTGCTTTGGTTATCTCCCTGATTATAATCCTTCAGTGGTGCCCTGCTCCTTTTAGAATAAATAAGCATATAACAGCATTTGTAATATAACCTATATTTCCCTTTTTAGTCTCATTTTCAGACACTCCTCGATGCACTCTCTTCTCCAAGCTACCTCTCTAATCATAGCTTTTCGGTTCCTCTAATCTGTGTGCTCAGCCTTTATACATGCTCTTCTACTCCTTCTGCCTCTAAGATATTTTTCTTTTTCCTCCTAGCTAACTTTTACCTCTTTAAGCATCAGCTTTTCTCACAACACTCAAGGACTCTTCATGCTGGCTAAGGTGTTCCTAATTCTGCCCTCCCACATATATCTGGACATACATAATTCAATCATAGCACTTATCATTGCCCTCTCTGTTCTAACTGTGGGTTACTTGCCTGTCTCTCAAACTAGGCTGTGAGGCAAGGCCTAAGTCTTTCAAATAACTGTCAAGAATTAGTTGTCCTTCAGGACAGGAAAAGAAATTTAGAACAAATTCTCTCTCCAGGAAAAAGTATATGCTCTGTGTTTTGGCAAGAACTTGACTTGAGCACTTGAGCATGGGAGACTGGGTACAAAGAGGTGAGGAATTTCATCACATTAAGACTAAAAATAATGTTAAAATATTAGAATATGATGGTATTTCACTGTAATGATAAAGAGATTTTCCAAAAATGTTGAAGGATTATATAATGAAGCAGAAGGGGATGTCAAACACAAGAGAACTTTCTTAAACCATAAAGAATGGAAACTGAATTTGATTAAAATTTACTTTCTAAAAGTGAATCAAAATCTCCAAATATTTTATCACACAGGTTTTGAGATCAGAGAGTCCAATGTTAAATTATGACTCTGGCAGGGAATTACTTAATCTCTGGAGCTATAGAGAGAAGAATACATGCCAGCAAGAAATCTCCTCTTGTTAGCATTATGTTATTTTGTGATTCATGTGGTTGATGGTGGCATGTTTGGATGTTATTTAATATAAGAAATATAAGACCATAACCACACACAAGTCACACTTATATCGATATAGGAAGGAACTTTCTAAGAAATGAAATTATGCCTTGTGTTTGTTGCCACGGTAGTGGACAATGACATCTTTGAGTATGAATCCTAGATTAAGTTGGAGAATGATTTTTCCATCTCTACATATCTAGATGGGTACTAAAAATCACATCCATCATGTTACCATACAAAGAAAGAACCAGGAAAGATCTTTTCTGTTTCCTAGGACATTCTCTGCAGATGGTACAAAGGTATGTAAATCAGGTTATATATTTATTCATGGTACTTTCTTTATAACTTTATATAAATATTCTCTGAACACCTTAGACTTATCCCAGCTATGCTTTTGGGAAAAAATAGAAAGGTTTATGCCTAGGCTAGAATGCTTAATTAGTATTTCCCTAAGTCCAAAAATGTGGTAGCAGTTACCATTAAATACAAAACTAAACTAAGGTAATCTCTGTATTTATGATTCAGTTGCCCTTCTCACCAGGATATCCTACTGAAGGTAACTTTGGAAAATATGGTTTTTATTTTTAATAAGGAAGATTATCTTTCTATAGACATTCTTTCACAGGGTTAAGAAAATAAATCCTCAATGTCTGAAGATTCTCTATCTTAAGTTTCTTATCTGTTAGAATTCTGAGTGTCAGAATTCTTTAAGCCAGTTCTATGTTATGATATCAAATTTAGACATTTCTTTTCTTCTACTCACTTGATTTTCAGAAAATTGACGGACTACTATTATATATTTATAACCTTGGTATGTCAGGTATTTTAGTTTTTACTAGTTTAAAAATCCACTTTTCTGCACCTAAAACACTGCATGGTCTATTATTTTCCTGAAATGAGTTCAGGGTCTCAATCAAAACAAAACAAAACACTATACATTTTATAAAATAAAGTTGAACTAAATAATTCAAAAGGGGTTAAAACATCATCATATGATTATTTACACAATTCATATTTGTCAAAATTATAAAATTATATAGAGAGTATAAAGAAAGAAAAAAACTGTAATCCTACCATACACTTGAAGGAAAATGTGCCCGAATTATTTTCTATGTATCTGTATTCATTAAAAGTCATATTTTTTCTTATTAAAGAACACTTACTTCTGTTTATATCCTTGATAATGTATAATCAAATAAATGGTCCTGATTAAATCAAATTCTTAATTAATAAAACTTTTTAATCTTCCATTTTTAAGAGAAAAAGGATAGAACAGGACTCCTCCTGTGAGCGTCCTTTTGGAAGTACTTTCTAAGCCCTGGACTGGTTTGGACGCTCCTGCTGTAAGTTTCCATAGTGCACTTCCTATTGTTTCTCAATCACAGCACTTCTCTTACTTCACTGAATTCCTTAACCTTCTGTCTTTCCCAGGAGACTGCAAACTTCATGAGGGGCAGGGACAGAGTTATGTGGCTTATCACTAAATTTCCATTGTTTTTGGAATAGTGAATGCACATATGAAGTTAATAATAATTTATTTAAATAAAAGAATGGGTTTGAACAGTAACCTCCAGGCCATATTTTAATCCACCTTCAAAGCCAGCAAGGAAACTCTTCTACATACTGACTTCCTTCTCATGCTTCAAATCTCTTTCTTCCAGAGGAGCCCTGTCCCTTTTAAGGGCTTACTTGATTAGGTGAAGTTTGTCCCAGACAATCTTTCTTAAAAGCCAACGTACCATGTAATATAACCCAATCATGGAAGTAAAATCCATCATATTCATAGTCCTGGAAATTATGTAGGGTGTGTATAACAGGGGGCACCGATCTTGAGGACTATCTTAGAATTCTGCCTACCATATTATTTAACCTGGCTTCAGGTCTCTGCTATTTAAAAATTCTTTTGATAAAAATGAAAATAAATTTATTTTTTAAATGGTGGTAAAATATACATAACAAAATTTACCAGTTAAACCATTTTAAGTGTACAGTTCAGTATTAAGTACATTTACATTGCTGTGCAACCATCACCACTATCCATCTCCAAAACTTTTTTCATCTTTCAAAACTAAAACTCTGCTCCCATTAAATTAATAAATCCACATTCTCCCCCACTCCAGCCCCTAGTAACCACTGTTATACTTTCTGTCTCTATGAATTTAACTATTCTAGGTACCTCCTATAAATGGAATCATAAAATATTTGTCATTTTGTGACTGACTTCACTTAATTCTACGTATGTTTGAACCTAAATGTTAATACACATCAAAAAAGACTGAGAAGGAGTTGGCAGTTTGGTAGGAGTAAAAACCATGAGAATATGTAAACTACAGATGGAAGGTCAAGAGAAGAGTGTCCAAAAAAAAGAAATAATACATTGGGTCAAATGCTGCTGGGACAGACAATACACTGGGGTCAAGTATGCTAAGAGTGGAGAACTGACCATTCATTTTGGCAACATAGAGGTTATTGGGGACCTTGATAAGAGTATAACACAATCATTCTCTAGAAGTAATAATATTAAATGATCATAATGTTTATTATGGTAATGGATTATTTCCCCATGGTTTGAAAATTCTGGAGTCAAGATGAGTGATGTAAAGCTGCATAAAAATCAATAAAGCCCAAATGCAATCTCTTTGGCCTCAGTTTCCAAGTCATTTTATGATGAAATGGGATGTTATAAGAAATATTACAGGGAAAAACATAGGTATTAGAAAATATAAGAGATTACCTATATGTTGTACATAACTACGCTGAGATTTTTTCAATTAACAAATATTTATGGAGTGCCAAGAACAGATTTCATTATAACTGCATATTTCCTCAATTGTTCACATATAAAAGGTTTAAAATGTTAAGGTATTAGAGAAATTTGCAATGGTCCATGAAGATAGTACGTCTATTGGGCTAATCTTAACCTAAGCAAACAAGTAATGATGCTAACTCCAATCAAAGCCTTCAGAAAATTTGATTCTAATAAAAATCTGGGCATAGCAATTTAAGGAAAAGCAAATGTCTGAGAAATCAAGAGCAGTTAGAAAAATCTTTCTTCCATAGAAAACACAGAATTTCCAAATTTCTAACCATTACCTAGAATGTAACAAGTACTTTTACATAAAAATAGCTGACCACATGAATGGTAATTTAATTTGAAAAACCAACCAACTTCCCCCTCATAAAAAACACATCACCATTTTCTTTGGTTTTTTTTTTTTGTTTGTTTGTTTTCTAGAGACAGGGCCTTACTCTCTCACCCTGGCTGGAGTACAGTGGCCCAATCATATAGTTCACTGCAGCCTCTAGCTCCTGGGCTCAAATGATCCTCCTGTGTCTCCTGAGTAGCTGGGACTACAGGTGCACATGAACACACCCAGATGATGTTTAAAAAGTTTTTGTAGAAACAGGGGTCTTGCTATGTTGCCTATGCTGGTCTCAAACTCTTAGCCTCAAGCGATCCTCCTACCTTGGCCTTCCAAAATGCTGGGATTACAGGGATGAGCCACCACGCCTGGCCCCATTTTCTTTTACTTATACATACTTAGTTTATAATTGTTTAGTATTATATGTTTAAAAGGCAGCTTTTAAAGGCAAACAGAAACTGCTCTAGATATGTATGTAGTTCTTAAGAATTACTAGCTTAAAATCTGCTTAAAATAAAGATCTTCTCTACCTTTTATTTTTGACTCTTTTAAAACATACATTTTTCTTGCCTTTAAAATTATCTTTCCATTTTTCCCTATTCTAAGAAATCTGTTTTCCTATAATCCTCATTTCCCAGCTCTTATCTACCTTTAGTAAGTGGCTTCTTTCCTAAAAAGGAAAACAGGGTCACTTGAAAGGGAGAGAGAACTGCACCCAAAATATATATTTTATATTCATATTTCTACACTTGATCTTAGCCTAAAGGCCGAGAAGTAATTATATTCATATTTCTGCCTACTTAATGAAATGGTATTTTGTGAGGCCATTTCTAAAGAAGGCTTAGATTGTGATATGTCCATTTTAGTTACTAACTAATATAAAAAGTGCTGGAATGCAAGAGGATTATAAACATTTATTGAAAAGCTAATATAAGCTATTTCACATACTCATATTTCTAGATCTTAATTTCCTTTTGCCATTACTCATTACAAAAATTTTTAATGGAGATCTTTGTCACTTTTTTTTAAGAGACAGGGTCTTACTCTGTCGTCCAGGCTGGAATGCAGTGGTGTGATCACAGTTCATTGTAGCAACTCCTGGATTCAAGTGATCCTCTCACCTCAGCCTCCTGAGTAGCTTGGACTACAACAGGCACCCGCCTTTTAAAATTTTTTGTAGAGATGGGGGTCTCACTATGTTACCCAGGCTGATCTTGAACTCCTGGCCTCAAGAAATCCTCCTAATTACAGGTGCGAGCCACTGTGCCCAGCTTTTGTCACTTATTTTAACAGCATTTACTAAACGGTATAGATTTTCTACATCGAAGAAAATAACTTTAACAGTGATTATTTTATTCATTAGGAACATGAACAATTAATGACAACTGAATTTTCCTATATTTTCCTTTTTAACCTAAATATTATAATTTTCTCTTAACTAAGTCTTATATAACATACTTTCTCTTAAAAAGTAACATTTAATAGCTTTTAGGGACAACTTGGGACTATGAGATAATGTACTCAGAATGAGTCACAGTTTTTTACTTAAATTGAAATGGGCTGAATTTATGAATGGATGATCTGTTATGATTCATTTTCACAAACAAGACTCATTAATGTTTCAAAATGAGCATGTTTTTAGCCACTCTAATGGAACTCTGTTTTTATCTTAGAAGGGGAAGTATAAAGGGCAAACTTTTTATTACAATAATATGGTTTCCACCAGTATGAAAAATAGTTACCTAGGCTTTAAAGCATTTTCTAAGGGCAGTTAAGACTTTCTAAGCAATGTATAAAGGCCATGACTTCTCCATGGTTCAGTCTACTAATTATGGAAAAAAGTAAACACGGCGTACTCATACAGGAATGAGAACATACTACACATTGTTTTGGCTTGAGTTACTTACAATTTCAGTAGGACTTAAAGAACTTAGTTAAATTCAGTCAGATTTATTGTAATGTAAAGTCAGTGGGCAAAAGATAATTAGTGGTCTTGTAAAAAATTCTTAGAATATCAATCTCCAATTATTAATATAAATTTAAGATATAGTATAATTAGCATAGTTATGAATACACAAAAATTTGGAAACTGGTAGAAACTTGTAGAATCTAATTTGCCCTAGCCCATCCTCATTTCAGTATGTGCAAATTAATGGCCAGAATTTAAGTAATCTACCCAAGGCTATAGAATCACAGCATTTTAGGCTTGTTAAGAACCTTAAAAGGCATCAACTCTAACCAACCCCTCAAAAGAAATTAACCATCCTCAATAACAGCACCATCATGTGAAAAGCCAGCATAGATAGGGATTACCACCTGCAAAGATGGATGGAAAACTGATCACTTCTAACCCTCATTGACAAAGTTTATTGCTTATTACAAAGTTCTTCCTCATGCTAAGCTAACATCTGTTTTCCTATAACTCCCACCCATTGTTTTACTCCCAGACCTATGTCTTTAGCAATGCATCATTAATTCAGTCATGAATTCTGTTATTTCCTTAAAATTTTATTGTTATGGATTTAGGAAGAAAAGTTATATGTATAATATTTCATGGCTCTAGTTATAGTAACTGCAGCAAAGTCACTGTAGTCACTGTAGTGACCACTTAATTTCTGATAAATTTCAGAGGCATTTTTAGTATCAAAGCCCTGACATATCTAACGAGAGTCATGAAGGCTGAGGTGTCTCAGGGATTCCAGAATATCAGAGCAGATCACGAGGCACTGCACTTGCATGAGGACACTCTATTCAGTATTTTTGCTTATCTTCCTAAAATATAAAATTTGAAGGGGCTAAAGCATATAAAAACTTTTCAGGCACAGTTGCTCTGTATATTCTTTTTACTTTTTATAACTTTCTCTCTTGCATGTGGTGGCATGGAATCATATCAGAGTAGAAGTGCCATAACAAGGCAAAACCACTAGATACTTAATTAATAAATTCTTATTCTTTAGTCTCATTTGTTCATTTTGAGGTGTCATGGAAGAAAAGAGAAAAAGAAGGCATACCTGCCTCTCAATAAGGAGGGTTTTTAGCTAAAATTGTTTGTCTACATAAACTCCATTTGCTTGACACACAGAGATGCTTAAGAAACGTTAGTTTTTTTCTCTTCCCCATTCAACTTAAATATCCATTGAGAGTTGTCTACGTGCTGGATGCTATGCAAGACACCAGGGTTATAAACATAGTAAAACTTAATATCTGCCTTCAATTGTTAATATTTTTATATATGTATCCAGGACTAAGAGAAGAGAGAAATTAAAGGGCTTTGCAGAACAGATGATATGTAAAGGAGGGTACCAATTTACCATCATGAGAGCCAGCTCTGCAACAGGGATTTTAGAGGTTTACCACATATTCTCTATGAAATACGTTTCTATGAACTTCCCAGTAACCCAAATTTAGAAACCTTGCCTAATTCCTTATTCTGCATATCTCTCCACAACATGAAACTAAGAAGGGAAATCTTTAACATGTTTCAAATATCTATTAATATTAAACCTAAAAATTTCCTCATTCAATAAGTTTTTATATTCCTGTGTACAACTTACTAGGCAAAAATGATTTAATTTTCACAGTATTTCAGCGCACAATTTGTTGACATGCTATCAAAGCACTTCACTACAAAAACATAAAAACACCAAGTTGTTAGATCAGTTTCAAAATACCTCTTAATAGGAAAAAAACCAGAGATTCAAGATAGTATTCTCATTTCAAAAGTAACGATGTATTAAATATTCATGCTGAAGCTAATGAATAGTGGCTTAAGATGGGAAAAAATTAGGTATGGATCCAAATCAGGCAGTATAAATAATCTAATCAATGAGCAGAATGGGAGAGTGGTAAAACAGGGGATTATATTTTTAGATATTTAAGAGTGGGAATAGTCCAAAAGGGCATGAAATTAGGTAAAGAACTAAGGGAAGACAGACATCAAACCCTGATGAGGACTCAGAAAGAATGGTATGGGACAATAAAAAATATTGAATCAAATGAACAAAGTATATATTTTGAATTTTTTTATTATAAATATGAAAAAATATTTTTTAAAACAAATATTGAA
Source organism: Lemur catta (assembly GCF_020740605.2). NCBI lineage: Eukaryota > Metazoa > Chordata > Mammalia > Primates > Lemuridae > Lemur > Lemur catta. Next base: position 65,430,068 of record NC_059140.1, read on the forward strand.
AAGTCCTTGTTTGTGTCCCACAGTGACTTATTTCCCCTTTCTTTCTTTTTTCCTTTTTTTTTTGGGGGGGAGGGAAGAAAGAGAAGCTCAGCAATGCATTTAAAAGATTGTTATATTTTATTGAACATTTCTGGATGTTTACAGCTGGAAGACTTTTGGGTATCATATTTTATATAACTTTTTAGCTATTCCAGTCTCTTTGTGGTTATTCAAATAAATCGGGTCATTTTTTCCTTCTGTTGCTTTCGAACATTGTCCCCTTTGTCTAAAATGCCTTGAGATCCTTTATCCATCTGGCCAACTGCTATGGTTCTTAAACACAGCTCATGTGTCACTTTCTCATGGAAGAATTTTTTTCCTTACATATCACTCTGTGTTACAGAACCCCTCCTTCTATGCTCTCATAACATCCTATGTATATCTCTAATGGCTCTTTTCACCCTGCAATATACCTGTTAATTTTCCCTTTCTCTTTACTACACTATGTTCTTGAATGGCAGGAACTTAGTTTTAGTCTTAGTTTTCTTTAAACGCTCAGCAGCTAGCACAGTTGCCTCAGTAGATACTTAGGAAATTCACAGAAAAAATGATTAGCAATTTGTCTTTCTGGGAAGTATGCCATAGCAGAAAAAGTACTATATTGAGCTCTGCCCATAACTAGCTGTAACTCACAAATTCTGAATCACCAATAAGGTGATTATTTAGAGCTCTAAAGTTCTCTGTGATTCTCTGTTAACTTAGTTTTTGTTTCTCTAAAATATGAACAAATAATAAAACTATTTTAAAAAGAATAGTCTTTAATTAAAATGCTTATTAATTTATACTGGATTTATCTCAATTCTTTAGGTTTTACTGTAGAGATTTTCTTTTATTGGGATAGTGGCTGTCAGAAAACAGCTTTGCTAACTTGATTGCCTTAGGGTCATAATGATCTATTTTTCACTCAGCTTCACTAGCATATGATTTTCCTCCCTTGAGATTTTCTCTTTTTCCTCTTTATCTGTTACCTCCAATTTTATTCATACTCTTTTTTTTACCTAACTCCAGAACTACTCTAGGAAGGGGAATGACACATGATATAAAGTAGTTACGGTGAAGGGGAAGAAAAGGGAAGAGATAAACTCCAGGAATCACTAGTGTTTTCTCTTCCTGCCTTCTCTTGATTGGAGTGGGGGCATATTGGTCTTTACAAAGACTTCAACCCCAGTCCCTTGTTCACTACTATTCCTTCCACCTATATCCCATGTAATTTTGGACAGGCAAAAACATAAAGAGGGGAAAGTATTTTTATTTTCTTTCTAGTTCCCTATATCCTTTCCTATGTTTTTAAAAACTCTGCCTAGTAATTTTAAAACAAAGTCTCTAATCTTAGAATCTGTCATATAGAGAAAGGAGTTTCTGTTTTCCACTGAAGCGGAGAAATGTTTCCCTACCTAAAAATATCTTTACGTGGTAGTTAGTTTCTGATGTTAGACTACTGTTAGTACCACGGGTACATCATAACTTAGATAGGCTTTTTTTTGGCCCTTACCAAAGGGGTCACTGCCACATATAAAATAAATTCAATTGATTTATGAGGGGTGTGGTTTACAGATTATAGTTACAAATTAACTTTTTTTTTTTATGTTTTTGAGACAGAGTCTCACTTTGTTGCCTGGGCTAGAGTGAGCGCCGTGGTGTCAGCCTAGCTCACAGCAACCTCAAACTCCTGAGCTTAAGCGATCCTACTGCCTCAGCCTCCCGAGTAGCTGGGACTACAGGCATGTGCCACCATGCCCAGCTTATTTTGTCTATATATATTTTTTAGTTGTCCAGATAATTTATTTCTATTTTTTTTTAGTAGAGATGGGGTCTCGCTCAGGCCGGTCTCGAACTCCTGACCTTGAGCGATCCACCCACCTTGGCCTCCCAGAGGGTTAGGATTACAGGCGTGAGCCACTGTGCCCGGCCCAAATTAACTTCTGAAATACAAGCTATTTATAATTCAGAGTCTGGTTATCCAACTGAGATGAGCAGTTTTTGTATTTTAGGTCACACTAACACTATAATGAGTATCTTCATCTACAAATGTGTTTGAAAAGATCAATGCTATATTAGTTAAAATGTTTGCATTATAAATAATAGATATTGAAAACCATTTGAAAAAAGATGTACATATAAACTTAAGATGTATGCTTTATTAGAAACTTACATTCTAAGGGGTACAGTATTAAAAACAAGATTATTTTCATAAAAATCTAATTGACAAATGAAGACAGGTAAGGTTTACCATATTGCTTACAAATTCTAAGGCCTGGTTTCTTTTAATCCTGTAATATGTGGATTCTTCCTATTTGTGAAGCTACCTTAACTGCTGCACAAATGATTTAAATTAGAATTTTAAAACTCTGAGATATATAAAGTTTAAATGGCAGGCTAAAATATTTAATTTTAATTATTGAGCTAATTACTTCTTTTATTGAGTTAGGTCGACTTCTTCCTTGATTAAATAGAGGAGACAGCCTAGATAAGATGGGGGAAGAGAAGAGGATCATAAGTCCTGGTTTGCCCGGAATAGTCTTGGTTTACACCAGATGTCCTGGAGTCACTGCTGGGGTCCTTTCACTCTCAAAGGTATTCCAGCAGCTTGGTTGATGATAAAGTACCTGGCCACCCTATGTTTAATGCTCTTTTTTTAACATTAAAACAACAATTAATATTAAGTTCCCAATATACAGAAGGTCAGGAATTGAAGGGGATACTAAGGAATGTAAGAAATGGTAACTGTCTTCAAAGTGCTTAAACCTTCAGAGAGACTGAATAAATATTTTAAGATAAACAATGCAAAATTTAAATGACTTTAAAAATACAACTAGAACAAATATTACAAGATGGCACATGGTTATTTGGTAAATGAATGGCACAATAATTGGTATTATAGGGTTTCACAGGAAATGGGAATCACCTTCTATTAACAATAACACCACAGCACTCACCATTTATTGAGTACCTTGTATGTGCCAGGTCTGGTTTAGAGTGCATTACACACACATTAGCAAATATGCACAATTATCCTATTAAATATACTATTATTGATGGAGATGGGAATTTTATGGATTAGAAATGTACTTACAGAGGTTAAGTAATTATAGAGGTTAAGTAATAAGCAATACTACATAGCTAAAAAATGGCAGAGTTAGGATTTAAACCCAGGTTCTCTCTCTAATTCCAAAGCCAGTGACCTTTTTACTGCTATCATGTTCACATATAAAGGTGGTTCTCAACTGGAGGCAAATTTGCCCCTCTAGAGGATATTTGGTAATGTCTGGAGACATTTCTCTTTGTCATAAACGAGTGGGTGAGGGGGACTTACCGGGGGTGGAAGCCAGGGGTTCTGCTAAACATCCTACAGTTCACAGAACAGTCTCCCAGAGCAAAAAATTACCTGGTCCAAAAGTCAATGGTGCTAAGATGTTCACTAAAGAAAGAAAGACTTTACAAAAAACCTGTTAAAGTTAAGATCTGAGCTTAGTCTTAAAGCACAGGTAGGATTTGGATAGGCTGGGGGTGGTAGTAATAGGGGTGAATTCTAGATGAGGGAAATAGTACAGACAGCACAAGACAGTTTCAAAAGACAGTGAATAAGCCAACGAGAAAGACTAAAGGAAAACAATATTGAAGGGGAAGTGGGAACAACTACAAAGTTGAAATGATCTTTTTGAAATATTGAGGAACCTGGACTAGATTCATTGAAGATTTCTGAGCAGGGAAGTGACATGAACAATATAATGTTACAGTAAGATTAATCAAGAAACCAGGGAAAAGAGGCTAGTCAGAATGCTACTGCAATACTTTTGTGTGGTGGTAGTGAGAAAGAAAGAAGAAATCATAAACATACACACTATTAGGTACTATAAGTTTTTGTTTATTTGGTCTCTAATGATTATTACTGATTACTACTCTTACCTGTAATGCACTGAAACTGTCCATCTTCTCTTCTTATTGTAAATGCTTCCCCTGGGTTAACTTGTACCAGAATAACCTTAAAATGAGGGGAAGAAATATTAATCAAAATAACAAAAGAGTAAATCAGAATATAAAAATATTAAACGTTGCTAGTAACAGAGCAGATGTGAACTATTTAATCTTATAAAACCAGAAGGAAAATGGGGATTATACACTTACGATGTGGGTCTCTTCAAAAAGTATTACTTCACTTTTCTGGAGGTCAGACTTAAGCCAAAAGTAAAGGGAATAGAAAAAGAAGATAGTGGCAAACTTTTTTTTCCCCACAGAGACTTTCTTTGCTAAGTGGCAAACTTTGATTGGAAAGAAAAGTCAATAAACTTCACTCTGAAACAAATATGGAGTCAAACCATAGAATATTTGGATCATCTATGTGAGTTCATAAGTGGCAAAGTATTGTGTTTTTCTAAAGATAAAGTATAAATTAACAGGTAGAGTATGAGCTGAGCATACTTTAATTGGTATTATATCTTATAAGTCATATCTGAGAATGTATTAAACTAAACACACCATTCTAAGAAGTTTTCTTTTTATTATACAGGTGATACATACTAATTTCATGACATTTGAAAACAGAGAAAAATAGGAAACTGGGGAAAAAAATAAGTCCTACTACCCTAAGATAAACACTGTTAACATTCTGATAAATTTCTTAGTCTTGTTCTTCATGGGGTTCATTCCTCCCCTAAATCCTAGATACAAGATATTCAATTCTGTATCTTTTCTTAAGTTTAACATAAAAGACTTCCATGTTATTACTCAAAATATTTCATCAAATGATTATACCATAAACTGCTTTACTATTCCCTTAATGTAAGGAATTTAGGTAATTTTCAATTTTTTCCATTACTACTAACAATGCCAAAGTGAGCATTTTGGTATGTAGTTTCCCCCTCTCTATAGCTAGTAGTTCATTTTGATAGATTCCAAGAAACACAATTTTGGTGCCTGCTGCTATACTGCCTTTTAAAGGGGTTTTACTACTTCATATTCCCTCTCATAGTCTAGAATACCCTTTTACTACATTTTCTGCAACCCTGAAAATTACAGTTGTAAAATCTTTATTGCTTTGACAGATGAAAATAGGATATTACAGGATGACTATCCCTTATCCAAGATGGTTGGGACCAGAAGTATTTCGAATTTTGGATTTTGAAATATCTGTGTGTGTGTATGTAAAATGTGATATCTTGGGGCTGGTATCCAAGTCTAAACATGAAATTCATTTATGTTTCACATAAACCTTATACATGTAGCCGGAATGTAATTTTATGTATACAATATTTTAAATAATTTTATGGATGAAACAAAGTTTTGACTGTGACCCTTCATATGACCCTGTCACATGAGGTCAGGTGTGGAATTTTCTACTTGTGGCATCATGATGGTGCTCTAAAAGTTTCAGATTTTGGAGCATTTTGGATTTTGGGATTTGGGAATTTTGGATTAGGGATGCTCAATCTGTACTGTTGTTTTAATTTGCATTTCTTTGATTATTATCTCTATGCCAGTTACTAGCTCTTTTATAAATTGCTTGTTTATATCATCTTACATCTTTTGGTTTCTAAGTGTTGTTAATGATTTGTATGAATTCTTTGCATATTAAGAATAATCATATTGTACTATATTATGCTGTAAATCTTTTTCTCATTTTGTTTTTTCCTTTTTCTTTACTACAGGTCTTTATTTTCCTATAGCCAATGTTATCCATTTTTTCCTTTGTGATATCTTCTATTACTTCTATATTTAACTTCATCTAGAGCTCTGCTGTCCAATCATAGCAACTTGGCTATCAAGTACTTGAAATGTGGCTAGTCTGTATTGAGATGTGCTGTTAAGTGTGAAACACACACAATTTCAAAGGCTTAGTATACCTAGCCAGAGCAATGAGGCGAGAAAAAGAAAGGGGATCCAAAGAAGAAAAAAAAGAAGTCAAATTATCCTTATTTGCATATGACATGATCTTATACTTAAAAAATGCTAAAGACTCCATCAAAAAAACAAATTTAGTAAAGTTGCAGGATACAAAATCAACATACAAAAATCAGTACTGTTTCTAACAACAATCAATCTGAAAAAGCAATCATTCTGAAAAAGAGATCAAGAATGCAATTCCATTTATAATAGCTGTAGAAAAAAAAAATACCTAGGAATAAATTTAACCAAAGAAGTAAAATATCTCTATAAGGATAACTATAAAACGCTTATGAAAGAAACCGAAGAGGACATACACATAAAAACATGGAAAGATATCCTATGCTCATGGATTGGAAGAATTATTATTATTAAAATGTCTATATTACCAAAGGGATCTATAGATTCATGCAATCCCTATCAAAACAGCAATGACATTCTTCACAGAGATAGAAAATTCACAAAGAATCACAAAAGATCCCAAATAGCCAAAGCAATTCTGAGCAAAACGAACAAAGCTGAAGGCATCCTACTACCTGATTTAAAAGTATACTATTGAGCTATAGTAACCAAAACAGCAAAAAACAAAAAAATTTAGCTGGGTATGGTGGCATCCACCTGTAGTCCTAACTACTCTGGAGGCTGAGGCAGGACGATCACTAGAGCCTAGGCGTTGGAGGGTGTAGTGAGTGATGACTGCACCACCATACTCTAGCCTGTGCAACAAAGCAATACCCTATTTCCAAAAAAAAAAAAGACATATGTAAAACTTGAAAGACTTGAAACTGTTGAAACTCATAGAAGAAAACATTGGGGACAATAGTCTGGGTAAAGATTTTTTTATGTAAGACTTTTGAAAGCATAGGCAACAAAAGCAAAAATAGACAAATGGGATTACATAAAGCTAAAAAGTCTCTGCACAGCAAAGAAAACAATTAACAAAAGTGAAGAAACAACCTACAGAATGGGAGAAAATATTTGCAAACTATCCATCCAATATAGGATTAATAACTAGAATAAATAAGGAACTCAAACAACTTGATAGCAAAAAAATAAATAATCCGATTAAAAAATGGGCAAAAGTCCTAAATAGACATTTCTCAAAAGACATACAAACGGCCAACAGGTATATGGAAAAATGCTCAACATCACTAATCATTAGGGAAGCGCAAATCAAAACCACAATGAGATATCATCCTACGCCAATTACAATGGCCATTATCAAAAAGACAAAAAATAATAATTGCTGGTAAAGATGTGGAGAAAGGGGACTGCTCATACACTGTTAGAATATAAAGTAGTATATCCATTATAGAAAACAAAAAATTAAACAAAACAAAAAAAACTTTCTTACTGCTGGGTATATATGCAAAAGAAAGGAAATCAGTATATTGAAGAGATATCTGTATTCCCATCTTTACTGCATTACTATTCACAATAGCTAAGACATGTAATCAACCTAAATATCCATCAACAAATGAATGGATAAAGAAAATGTGGTACATATACAGGATGGAATATTATTAAGCCATAAAAAGAAATGAAATCCTGTCATTTGCAGCACCATGGATGGAACTGGAGGTCAATTTCTATATTATTAATATATAGGTACCCAGACTATTAACTGGTCAATAACATGTAGATATGAGACACTGGGATTAATGCTTATTAGTAGTTAAAAATTAGGTATTTTATTCAGACATTCCCCAAAAGGAAGGCCTACTGGATAATTCAAAGTCATGCTAAAATCTTAGAAAAAGAAAACACTATGATTTTTTTCAAGTATATTCTAGTATTACCAAGGCAACAGTGATGAGAAAAGACTTCCAAATCACTTTTGGTCCTTAATTCATACTGGTCCTTAATTCATATTATAAACCAGTGTGCCTAGGCACACTCATACACTTAACTGTAAAGCTTTAGAGACAGGAATTATACTTTGTACCTAGTTAGTATTCTTTATAACTTAACCTAGTAGTGTTTACTTTAGTAAATGCTTATGAAATGAAATTGTATTTCAATTCCTAAAAAGCTACTATTTGAGAACTAACCATATCTAACCAATTTAAAATCTTATGATTTATAATTTGTCACATAGTCATGATTTCTGCCTATCTATATGGAGCAGGTACATGGAAGATATTTAGGAGACAATTTAAAATATTGAAGAAAATATCAACGGTGGCCATATTTTTTCCTATTCTATTTTTTCTATTTCTAGAGGTGGGGAGAAAATGGGGAAAACATGAACTACTACTACTTAAAAATAATGATTACTAAAAACCAAAACAACAGTATAAGTAGGTTGGCTACTTTTGGATTAATCAAAACCAATTATTTTCTAGTCCTTAAAAGAAAAAGCTTTTAGCTTTTCTCTGTTTAGTATGATAATTAGTTGTGGGTTTGTCATATATGGCCTTTATTGTGTTGAGGTACTTTCCTTCTACACCTAATTTATTTAGAGTTTTTATCATGAAGGGGTATTAAATTTTATCAAGTGCTTTTTCTGTATCTATTTAGAAGACCATATGTTTTTTGTCCTTCATTATATTAATGTGATATATCATGTTTATTGATTTGCATATGTTAAACCATCCTTGCGTTCCTGGGATAAATCCCAATTGATCATGGTATATTATCTTTTTGATGTATTGTTATATTTTATTTGCTTTTTTTGAGACAAGGTCTTGTTCTGTGGCCTGGGCATGAGTAGCTGGGACTACAGGTGAGTATCACTGTGCCCTGCCAATTTTTCTATTTTTTTGTAGAGTCAGGGTCTCATTATGCTGCCTAGGCTGGTCTTAAACTCCTGACCTTAAGCAATCTTCGTGACTTGGCCTTCCAAAGTGCTAGGATTACAGGCGTGAGCCACCACATCCAGTCTGGATTTGTTAACATTTTGCTGAGTATGTTTGCATTCATATGAGATATTGGCCTGTAGTTTTCTTGTCTTGTGTCCTTGTCTGGTTTTGGTATCAGGGTTATGCTGGCCTCATGGCATGAATTAGGAAGAGCTCCCTATGCTTCAGTTTTTTGGAATCATTTGAGAAGAACTGGTATTAATTCTTCTTTACAGGTTCTGTAGAATTCAGCAGTGAAGCTATCTGGTCCTAGAATTTTCTTTGTTGGGAGACTTTTTATTATTGATTGCATCTTGTTATTGGTCTATTCTATTTCTTTTTGGTTCAATCTTGGTAGGTTGAATGTGTCTAGGAATTTATCTATTTCCTGTAGGTTTTTGAATTTATTGGTGTATCGTTGCTCATAGTAGTCTCTAATGATCCTTTGTACTTCTGTGGTATCTTTTGTGATGGTCCTTTTTCATTTCTGATTTTATTTATTTGGATCTTCTCTCTTTTTTCCTTAGGTAGTCTAGCTAATGGTTTATTAATTTTGTTTATCTTTTCAGAAAACCAATTTTTTGTTTCATTGATCTTTTGGAATTTTTTTTAGTTTCAATTTTGCTTATTTCTACTCTGATCTTTAGGATTTCTTTCCCTCTACAAATTTTGGGTTTGTTTTGTTCTTGCTTTCCTTGAGATGCATTGTTAAGTTGTGTATTTGTAATCTTTCTAGTTTCTTTTTTTTTTGAGACAGAGTCTCACTCTGTTGCCCGGGCTAGAGTGCCATGGCTTCAGCCTAGCTCACAGCAACCTCAAACTCTTGGGCTCAAGCGATCCTCCTGCCTCAGCCTCCCGAGTAGCTGCGACTACAGGCATGCGCCACCATGCCCGGCTAATTTTTTTCTCTATATATTTTTAATTATCCAGATCATTTCTTTCTATTTTTAGTAGAGACAGGGTCTTGCTCTTGCTCAGGCTGGTCTTGAACTCCTGAGCTCAAATGATGCACCCACCTCGGCCTCCCAGAGTGCTAGGATTACAGGCGTGAGCCACCGCGCCCGGCCTTTTCTAGTTTTTTGATGTAGGCTTTAACTTGTCTCTTAATACTGCTTTTGCCGTACCCTATAGGTTCTGGTATATTGTTTCTATTTTTATTTGTTTCAAGGAATCTTTAAATTTCATTCTTAATTTCTTCCTTCACTTATTGGTCAAAAGTGCCTCATAAGGAAGATGACTCTCCACATCACCCTCACAAAAACAAAGCAAAACAAATCAAAACAAAAACAAAAACTTTATCCATTCATTTTTAAAATTTATTTTGCTCACACAGGAGGTACATAAATATTCCCTTAAAATTCAAATGGTGCAAACATTCATCATGATAGCTACGCGAAAAAGACAATTCTAAATGTTGGTTTGACTGTGGAGCAACTGGCAACTATATAGTGCTGGTGGGACTGCAAATTGGTACAGCCTCTTTGGAAATCAGTTTTGCCATCAGTGGATGGGGAAAAATAATCTTACCATAGAGATAGGCAGCAGATGTTTGGGGAAAAAAATAGTTTTCCATAATAAGGGAAAAAAAAAGTAACAAATTTGGTGTTTGAGGGAGTATGAGAGGAGTTCAACTGATATTGAGGTATTTGGGGATGTTTAAGTAGAGAAAATAAAAATAAAAGCAGCTATTATTTGAATAAACACATTCCCTTTGACTCATGTATTCTACTTTGAGATATATACCCCAAAGAAATGCATACACCTGGATAACTAAAGCCATTTACAAGAATTTCTTGAACCATTATTTGTGATAGCCAAAAACTGGAAATAACCACAATTTCCATCAATAGAATGAATAAAGAAATTAAAGTATATTCATATAATGGAATACTATGCAGCAAATACTATGCTACAGAAATTTTTATCCTCTCTCTTAGCTTCATTCTATGAATTGTTCACCAGTTTTACCTTCTTAATATTTCTCAAATCGTGCATCACTAAATATAACCTTAATTCAGGTTTTTATTTTCTTTATATATTATAATAATTTATTTGCCTATCTTTGCTCCTCTTAAACATTTTAATCTGCATTAATAAGATTAACATACTTTCTTTTAAATGCTTCAAATCCCTAATCATAATCATAAGTGCTTAAACAGTTCCCATTAAACTTAAAATACAACTCAAATTTTCTTAAGACATTTTAATACTGCACAAATACCAAATATACACAGGTTATCTCAGTATTATAAAAACTTATTTCCAAACTTAACATAAAAGTATTAGTAGCGTAAGTCTGATTTACTTCATTTTTATACTTAAGTCAAAGAAACTCTAGGCCCAGGAGGTTTCACTGAACAAGTTCTACCGAATAATCAAGGAAGAAACAATTTTAAGCTTATACAAACTTAGCCAGAGAATAGGGAAAGAAAAAGGGGTGAACTCCTATTTATCTTATGAGGCTGGAATATCTTTGATACCAAAAACCAGAATATATTAGGAAAAAGCCAAATTATAGGCCAATCTCACTCATGAGCATGAACTAATAATAAAATCCTAGAAAAAATATTAGCATATTCAAATCCAGCAATATATAAAAAGGATAACATACCACAATGAAGTCACATGTATCTAGGAATACAGTATCAGTTAAACATTCACAACTCAGTGTAAATTATCATATCAAAATTTAAAGAAGAAATACATGATTATTTCAAGAGATGCAGAAAAGGAAACTTTTTCAACACCCACTTACAGTAAAAAATTCTTGGCACACAAGAAATAGAAAAATACTTCAATCTTATAGAGCATCTGTAAAAATCTACATAATCACACTTAAAGACAAATGCTGAAAACATTCTTTTTGAGACTAAGTCTCAGAACAAGTGAGCATTTAGCAAGGTTGCTGGATATTAAAGCAATATATAAAAATAAACTGTATTTCTATTCACTAGTACCAGAAAATGAAATTTCACACACACACAAAATTTATAATAGCATATAAAAAACCAAGTGCCCAGAAATAAACCTAACAAGAGATGTTCAAGACCTTTATGGAAAAAATTATAAAATCATCAATATTGGTTCATTGGTTTTAATAAATGTATTATACTAATATAAGGTGTTAATAACAGGGGAAACTGTGCTGAAGAGGTGGTATATAAAAACCCTGTACTGTCTGCTCAAATGTGGTTTTTTTCTTTAAGACAGGGTCTCACTCTGTCACCCGAGCTACAGTGTAGTGGCCTCATTGTAGTTCACTGCAACCTCAAACTCCTGGGCTCAAGTAATCCTCCTGCCTCAGCCTCCCAAGTAGCTGGGACTACAGGTGCACACCACCATGCCTGGCTAATTTTTTCTATTTTTTTTGTAGAGACAGGCTCTCGCTTCTGCTCAGGCTGTTCTCAAACTCCCAGCCTCAAGCAATCCTCGCACCTCGGCCTCCTAGAGTCCTAAGATTACAGGCCATGAGCCACCATGCCCAGCTTCAATTTTTCTTATATGTCTAAAACATCTCTAAAAATAAAGTCTACTAATTAAAAATGGGGGGGCAGGGATTCCACAAACACAAAAAAAGGTTCAAAAGCTGCCAGTTGAAAGGAATGATGAATGGTCTACTACAGCTTTCCTAAAAGCAACAGTGATGCTTGGAGGGATTTCCTCTAGTACAATGCATAAGCCAAAAGACCCACTATGTGAAATATGATATAGTAGCTAATATGTTTGCTGCCTTAAACCAGAAAATATTTATGAGCAGATAGGTAATCTTTTTTTTTTTTTTTTTTGAGACAGAGTCTCGCTTTGTTGCCCGGGCTAGAGTGAGTGCCGTGGCGACAGCCTAGCTCACAGCAACCTCAAACTCCTGGGCTTAAGCGATCCTCCTGCCTCAGCCTCCCAAGTAACTGGGACTACAGGCATGCGCCACCATGCCCAGCTAATTTTTTCTATATATTTTTAGTTGGCCAGATAATTTCTTTCTATTTTTAGTAGAGACGGGGGTCTCCCTCTTGCTTAGGCTGGTCTCGAACTCCTGACCTCGAGCAATCTGCCCGCCTCGGCCTCCCAGAGTGCTAGGATTACAGGCGTGAGCCACTATGCCCAGCCAGATAGGTAATCTTAATAGCCAACTACAAGGAAATTAATTTGATTCCAAGAGGTAGAACAGAAATCATCCCATATAGGATAATATTCCCAAGAAAGTCAAGACAAGGGATAAAATATCTGCTATCCTGAATTTTTAACATCATGCTTGTATGTGACAATTCCCTCCTGTCAGGAACACTCTTAGCTTGCTGCTTACACCAGGCACTAACCAGGTGGTACTGTATCTCCATAGGCAAGCTCTAACTTGGCATACCAATAAGTTCTTGAGTTAAGACAAAGAAATGTCTGCTGTCAGGTTCACTGCCCTCTCACCTCTAATTGTTACGTATTTTGTATAGTCCCTTACATTCTGCCATAGCTATTAGTCCACACTCTTAGAATTACACTTTAATATGCATCCCTCACAACTCTCTTCTAAGTTTTCTGATCCACTGCTTACTGTAACAATCTCTACTGATTTAAACCCTGACTGGGATATCTATAGTTTCTCCAGTCTTGTAAACAGTTATTGAGTGCTTCAATTCAGATTCAGCAAACATTCACTGAGCTCCGTCAGGCTCGTTTCAACCCCATAGCTAGCTACTCTAAGAAGATATTATTACCTCCATTTTCTAGAAAAGCAAACATACTCAGAGTAGTTAAATAACTTGTCTTAGATCACTGAAATCAAATCCAAATCTATCAACCAAGTTCAGTGCTTTTCCCACTGATCTTTAGCTCTTTCCCTATCAAACTACAAGGCACTCTCCCAGTTACAGTTTAAGGCTTTATGCCACCTTCTGAAATGTTTTTTTTTTACCCTACCAAAAAACCTGTCCTCTATACCTACTAATCCTACCCGAGTCTTCAAATCTTGCCAGTAGGTTCTTCTATTCCCAGATACTTTCTCTATATCCATCTATAACACTACTACAATGTGACAGCCATGGTGCTCTCGAGATTTCAAGGAAATTCTGCCAACAGAATCTCCTTTAGGGGGAAGAGGAGAAATAAGTATTGAGAGGGCATTATTGTGTTGTTTCAGTCTGTTGTCTTCCCCTTAACAGAATATATGACAATAGCAACTACATCAATGTACTAGATTCTTTTATGCATTAGACTATATGAAACTAGTGACTGGCCGGAGGCAACAAATGATAACTGAAGACACTCTGAGGGCCTCATAAGGTAAATATATACCTCCACATCTATTATTTTTGTGGGTAAAAAAAATCTTAACAGACTTAAATTTGATGATGAAAAGCAAGTTAGTAAAATGAAGTTGTGCTAAAAGCTATCTGAGCACATATAAAAATTACAACCAGGACACAATACTTTTTATGCTACGTTTATATAAAACAGAAAAATTTAGAACCCAAGCCAATTGCAACTGATTTTTTCAATAGCAGTAGCCCCTTATCTTCTAAGCAAATCATAATTATCCACTATAGATATTGTTTGTAAAGTAACAAAATGTGATTTTTTTTTTTTTTTTTTTTTTTTTTTAGTTTCCAAAGGAGGCAGTATGAGTAATGGTTGGGGGTAGAAGTTTTTTGTGATCTTGAACATGTTATTTAGCCTTTCTGAAACTCATTTTGTTTCATCTGCAAAATAAGGACAGGTCTATCTACCTCACAGGATTTTTGGGAGAATTAAATGAAATCATAAAGTCCTTACAACAATATGTTACACTTTGAGCACCCAAACTGTTCCTTCTCCTCCTCATTATCATTCATTATGTCCTTAGTCTTTGTTTCTTCACTTACCTTACTAAAATATCTACTGTATAGGACAGGCATAAGAAGTAAGCATATTGCCTTGAACATAATAAGTACTTATGAAAGCCGATTATTCCCATCCCTTTAGAATTACTGGGGGAATGATGAGTCAATGCAACTACAGAACAACATTTTTAAAACCCTGGGTTGGGGAAAAATATATTAGCTTTTCAAGAATTGTGCATTTGCTTTTGGAAGTGAGAGCCTTGTGAGGAGAGGAGAGTGGGAAGAAAAGGAAAATAAAGTTTTATTACTAGATAATGTAGGCAGTAATTTAGTTGCATAATTAACTCGATTTCTTAATGATTTAAACTAATGATTTATATTAACCTTTAAGGTACAAGGTTAAACTTAGTTTAAAAAAAAACACTCAGGGACTAGTACATTATTTGTCTAAAAGAAAACAAAAACAACTTAATGGCAACTAAATATGTACACAAATTTGACCATAGTTAGGTAGACATTTTAGAAGCAACTTCAAAAACAGTCTCATTATTTTATCATCTTACAAAACCAAAACAACATTTTCAACTGAAGTTTAAAACACAAATTAACAGAAACCTACTATTGTGAAGTTTAATTCTGTTTTAAATTTTGCATTCTTCTGAAAGAAATATATGTGTAACAGACGTAAGGAAATAAAGATTTCATTTTCCTTACCTGTTGTGTTCCATCTGCACTTACAATAGGGGCAGACAGAAGAGAAATATCACTACTTAAAATCTGAGTTGTATCCAGTAGCGGTGGATGTTCTGCCATTATCAATAAGACATTTATATACTGGATAACGCTCCAACTCTGAAAAACAAGAATATATAGCCATTTGTGTATACATCCCTAAAATATATTAAAATATAATACATTTAAGATTTGACTCATTCTTTAACCTACAGAGATATTCCTGTCAAAAGAAATTCTGTAATATTCTGTTGACTACTTTTTTCAGTCAACAGACCATTTAAGGAAATATATTTCTTACAACCTAACCAACTGTCTAAGTAGTCAATAAATTAAGATATATTAAAGCTAATATTAATATATCAGCAGCCTCTATTTAAATTCCATGTCTGTCTGCCTCTCCACCCCTTCCATCTCTATATAATATTTATTTAACCACTGCTACTTAATCTAAACACTAAGATAGGCACTGGGAAATACAATGATTGAGTAAGGCAACCCTATCATTGATTGTTTTTTCCTATGAGCAGCCAAGGTAATTATCGAGACCTAATCCCCCTCATCCACCGTATCTGTCTCGAGGAACTACATTACTCAGACAGGGCACAATGGTGGAAAAATTTGCTCAGAATTAGGATAAGAACCTTCAAGTTTTAAGTTCTTATCTTATTTGTTTCTTCTGTTTTTATTACTCTTTTCTAAGTGATACCTACACTTTACAATAAATCAAATCATTGCAGTGATAAAATCCCATATATACAGAAGTCTTTTTAGACATTTACATAAAAAGACGAGACTTATTATAGGCAACATTAGTTTGTATCATATATAACATCAACTAACAAAATATCAGCAAATTACATTTCAAGATGAGCAAACTGGCACCATCATAAATTTTACTGAATCTGTAGTGAAAATTAAATAAACATTTTCAGATGCTTACAGAATTCTACAAATCAGTAGGGTCAAGATATCTAACTTTTACAAGAGATTAAATTCATTTATTTAAAAATCTTTTTTTTTTTTTTTTTTGAGACAGAGTCTCACTTTGTTGCCCGGGCTAGAGTGAGGGCCGTGGAGTCAGCCTAGCTCACAGCAACTTCAAACTCCTGGGCTTAAGCGATCCTCCTGCCTCAGCCTCCTGAGTAGCTGGGACTACAGGCATGTGCCACCATGCCCGGCTAATTTTTTCTATATATATTTTCAGTTGTCCAGATAATTTTTATTTCTATTTTTAGTAGAGACGGGGTCTCGCTCAGGCTGGTCTCGAACTTCTGACCTCGAGCGATCCACTCACCTCAGCCTCCCAGAGGGCTAGGATTACAGGCGTGAGCCACCGCGCCCAGCCTCATTTATTTAAAAATCTTGAATCCATAGAAACTCACCAGTTGATCTGACTCAAAAATAATTTTTCATTTGGATATACAAAAACTGCTATAAGATTTTTAAAATATTCAATACAGGCATCTACTTCAATATTTCCTACTTAAGATCACAGTATGAAATATTCTATATTATTTAACTGTCTCATGAAAATGCATGCCATTTAAATATCATGTTTATACAAAATATAGAAAGGCAAATCTAGCTTCTGGCATAATCTGGATTGCTAAATTCCTTAAAGTCCAACAAAATCACTGAGTACTTTAAATCGTGTGAAATAATGTTCTGTGGAATATACAAAGAATTATAAGAAAGGAAAGAGTCAATATATTATTTATCATTCTTGCAAGTCACTTAAGTTAGTCCAGAAAGAAACATTTCCAGGAAACTAATTTGAGATTAATAAGAAGAGACTTGTAAGTCAGTCAATTTTCTTAATTTTGAGCCACTTAAATTTTATCATTGTATTATATTTGTAACAGTCTATATAAGATGTTTAGCTAACAATGTAGACAATCATTACTTAAATTTTAGAATGTAACACTGAGGACATAACCACAGTTTGATTTCAAGAGATGGACTGAAAGCTTTACAAATAGAAATACAGATTTCTTCTGAAATTTCAAATTAATGTAGAGGTTGGGTGTGGAGCCATATGCTATGTTTTAATATTACTATTACACTTTACAGCATTAACTTCAATTTTATTCTTTTTAAAAATACAACACAGCGAAGTTTCATTTATGAATTGGTTTCTTGTATGGCCATATTCATCACACTATATGCAAAGTGGCTGGTTTTATTTAAGCTTGCAAATTGCAAAGTTCTGCCCTGCAACTCAAATGTTGCACTTAGAAACCTAGAAATTCCTTTTATTTCTTGTGTAGAGAATACCACCAGCTTCTGCTTTCAATCAATTTCTTTTTTATTACTACTCACTTTCTACTTTCTATTTTCATCTTATCTTGTGACCACAGCCTCTTGGTTTTAGCTATGCATGTATTTTTGTTTGTTTTTTATAATGTAGTATTTGATATATACAGAAAAAGAGGGTAGAAATGATTTGTAGCATTTGCTAATGTTGGTGGAGTAAAGACCTCCTCTTCCCCCTCCATGGCCCATTTCAAGCTACCAGTGGTTTAAAAATTGACCTGCAAATTCCTGAATTTTGAACACCCAACTTTTATATACAAGATGGCTTCTAGAATATCACTGTCTATATCTATATAGCAACATTAAACTATTTATGTAGTAATATAAACATCTGGGGAATCTGGGTGAAAAAAACTGGATATCTTTGTATTATTTTTGCAACTTCTTTTATAAGTCTGAAATCTTACAAATTAAGATTTGTAAGATTGTCAAATTAAACAATAATTTTTTAAAATGCCAGATAGACTGAAGATCTGAATGTAAAAAGTAAAACAAAAAAACTTCTAAAGGATAATACTGAAGAATATCCTCATAACCCTGAGATAGAGAAAGAATTTTTAAACAGGGTATAAAATATATTTGTTAAACCATAAAAGAAAAAACCGATATATTGGACTTCATTAAAATTAAGAACTACAATCTATTTAAAAAATCCTTAAGATAATGAAAAGGTAAGTCACAAACTGAGAGAAGATATTTACAACATACGTAACTAACAGGAGCACAGATTTAGAATATATGTAGGCCTCCTATACATTGATTTAAAAAAACAGAAAAATGACAAGAGACTTGGCTATACTCTTCACAGAAGTAGCAATTCAAAAGGCCAATAAACACATAAAAAGATTCTCAAACTTATTAATCACTAGGAAAAAGGTAATTAAAAATCATAATGATATATCACCACACACCTACTGGGATGATAAAAGTGAAAAAGACTGACAAAATCAAGTGGTAGTGGGTAGTGATGCTACGGAGTAACTGGCAAATACATGGAGTAGGAATGCAAACTCATAAAATCACTAGAAAAAGTTTGATTTTTATCTACCAAAGTTGAACATAGGCATATTGTATGACCCAATTATGATCCAGCTATTAGACTCTTAGAATATATTAATACCAAAAGAAATGCATACACATATGGACCAAAAGACAAGTAGAAGAAGGTTCATAACAGCACTTGTTAATTGCCCCAGAGTGTAAACAACCTAAATGTCCCTTGTAAATAAATTGTGGCTGGTTCACTCATTGGACTACATATAACAATGAAAATTAATGAAGTAGTGATGCAGGGACCATGAATAAATCTCACAATGTTAGTGAAAAACAAACAGAATACATACTGCACAATTTTATTTACAGAAAGTTCAAAAACATAAAACCAACTTATAGTACTAAAAGTCAGAACAAAGGTTGCCTCTGGGAATAAGCAATGGATGGGGACATGGGAGAGGCATGAAGGCAGTTTCTGGGGTGATGGTACTGTTCTATGTCTTGACCAGAGAGACTATTATACAATGACTACCATTAAGTTGTTCATTGAGCTGTACAGCTGTATAATGATTATGTATGCACCTCTCTGTGTATAAGATACTTCAATAATTTTTTTTTTTTTAAGACAGGTTCTTACCCTGTCACCTAGGGTGGAGTGCAGTGGCACAATCATAGCTCACTGTAACCTTGAACACCTGGGCTCAAGTGATCCTCCTGCCTAATTTTTTAAAATTTTTTGTAGAGACAGAGTCTAGTTAGGTTTCCCAGGCTGGTCTCAAAACTCCTGGGCTCAAGGGATCCTCCTGCCTCAGCCTCCTCCTAAAGTGCTGGGACTACAGATGTGAGCTACCATGCCCAGCCTAAAATTATTTTTAAAGTTAAAATTATCATGATTATTTAGACTGACGCGGAAAAACATTTGACAAATTCAACACCCCTTCAAATAAAAACACTCAATAAATTAGAAATGGAAGGATTGTACCTCAACATAATAAAGGCCATATACAAAAAACCCACAGGGAAGATCATACTCAACAATGAAAGACTGAAAGCTTTTTCTCTAAGATCAGGAACAAGGCAAGGATGCCTACTTTTGGCACTTGTATTCAACACAGTACTGGAAGTTCTAGTCAGAGCAACTGGGGAAGAAAAAGAAATAAAAATTATCTATATTAGAAAGAAAAGTAAAATTATCTCTGTTCACAGATAAAACAAAAAATACTGTCAGAACTAATAAACAAATTCAACCAAGTTCTAGGATACAAAATCAAAACACAAAAATCAGTTGGGTTTCTATACATTAAGAACAAACAATCTGAAAAAGAAATTAAGAAAACAATTGCATTTATAATAGCATCAAAAAGAATAGGAATATTTAGGAATAAACCTAATTAAGGAGGTGAAAGATTTGCACATTGAAAACTACAAAATACTACTGAAAGAAATTAAAGACACAAATAAATGCAGAGACATCCCATGTTGGTTTATTGAAAGACTATATATTGTTAAGATGTCCGTACTACCCAAAGCAATCTACACGTTCAACACAACTCCTATTAAAATCCCAATAACATTTTTTACATAAATAGAAAAATTTATCCTAAAATTCATATGATATCTCAAGGGACCCCAAATAGCCAAAACAATTTTAACAGAGAACTCACACTTTCTGATTTCAAAACATATTACAAAGCTACCGTAATCAAAACAGTGTGGTACCTGCATAAAGAGAGACAAATAGACCAGTGAAATAGAGAGCCCAGAAATAGACCCTTGGCATATATTGTCAAATGATCTTTGACAAGGGTGACAAGATCACTCCATGGGGACAGTCTCTTCAACAAATGGAAATGGAAAACAGCATCCTCATGCAAAAGAATGAAGTTGTACTCATCTTACACTGCACATAAAAATTAACTCAAAATGGATTGAAGATCTAAACATAAAAACTAAAATTATACAACTCCTAGAAGAAAGCATAGGGGTTAGTAACAAAGGTATCAGAAGAAAAATAAAAATAAAAAAAAACATGGAGGAAAAGCTTCATGTCATCAGACTTGGCAATGATTTCTTGGATATGATAGCAAAGTACACACACAAATAGACCAATGGGACTTCATCAAACTCAGAAATTTTTAGGACAGAATCAGAGGACACAATTCAACAGAGTGAAAAAGCAACCTATGGAGTGGCAGAAAATATTTGCAAACTGTGTTAGCTTGGGCTGCTATTAAAAAAAAAAAACACTGACTGGGTGGTTTAAACAATAGGTATGTAACAGTTCTGGAGGCTGGGAAGTACAAGATCTAGGTGGTAGCAGATTTGGTTCTTGGTGAGGACCCTCTTCTCGTCTTTCAAATGGCTGTCTTCTCACTGTATCCTCACATGACAGAGATAGAATGCTCTGGTATCTCTTGCTCATCTTATAAAAACCTTAATCATGGAGTATTCACCCTCATGACCTCATCTAAGCCTACTTATTTCCCATAATTATCTCCCAAAGTCCCCACTTCCTAATACTGTCACTTTGAGGGTTAGGGCTTCAACGTATCAATTTTGGAGAGACACAAATATTTAGTCCATAACATTACACCCCTGGCCTCCCAAAATTAATGTCCTTTTCATTCCACCCCAACAGCCCCCAAAGTCTTAACTCATTCCAGCATCAACTCTAAAAGTCCAAAGTCTCAGCTAAATATAATCTAAATCAGATATGGATGAAACTTTAGGTATGTTTCATCCTGAGGCAAAATTCCTCTCCAGCTTTGAACCTATGAAACTAGATAAGTTATGTGCTTACATAATATTAATACAATGGTGGGACAGGCATAGGATAGATATTTTCATTCCAAAAGGGAGAAGTCACAGTTAAGAAAAGAGTGACAAGTCCCCAGCAATTCCAAAACCTAGTAAGGCAAATATGCAAGGCAAATACCATTAGATCTTAAGGCTCTAGAATAATCATTTTTGATTCAATGCTCTGCTTTCCAGACCTTCAAGGGCAGCAGTCCCACCTTCCAGAAACATTGGAATGGCAGTATCACCCCATGGGTCAGTGGTGTGGACCATCCCTTCTGCTTGGTGGAGGCCTGCCCAGGTAGCTCCCTGCTGGGGTCCCTTCTGGCCTTTTAAAACCAGGGTGGAGGCAGCCTTCTTCCCTTACAGGTCACTTTAGGCCTGTAATGGGAACAGCAGCCCTGATGATCTCTGAATTGCTTTTGGAATCCTTCTTCCCTTTTCTTAAAGAGTAAGGTGCAGCCTTTCTTCATTCCATCCCATGTACTCTTTTAATACCAGCTGGCAGTATGTCTGCTAGCATTAATTCTTTCTCTATTCCTGGCTTCTGTTGAGACGGCTGATTAGGTCCACGGTTCCCATTCACACTAATCTCTTTTTCATATGGTCAGTCAGCCACACCCTTGTGTTCTCTTCCAAACATCCTTTCTCATTTTTGCAATAGGAACAAGTTGAGAATTTTCCAAATCTTTAAATTCTGATTCCTTTTTGTTCAATAATTCTTTCTTCAATTCATTTCTCTCTTCTCACATTTTACTACAGGATGAGACCCCTTATCAGAAATGCTTGGGACCAGAAGTGTTTTGGATTTCAGAATATTTGCATAGATGTAGTGAAGTATCTTAGGGATGGAACTCAAGTATAAACACAAAATTCATTTATGTTTCATATACACTTTATACATATAGCCTGAGGTAATTGTATACAATATTTTAAATAATTTTGTGCATCAAAGTTTTGACTGTTGTAACTGTGACTCATTACATGAAGTCAGATTTGGAATTTTCCACTTGTGGTATCATGTATGTATTCAAAAGTTTTAAATTTTGGAGCAGTTTTGATTTTGAGTTTTCAGATTAGGGATGCTCAACCTGTATAAGCAGTGAAGAGAAACCAAGCCACCCCCATTCAACACTTTGCTTAGAAATCTCTTTAGCAAAATATTCAATTTCATAGTTTACAAGTTCTACCTTCTACAAAATACTAAAACATGAACACAATTCAGCCAAGTTCTTTGGCACTTATAACAAGGCTGACCTTTTCTCTTCATTGTTCAATGACATGCTCCTTATTTCCATCTGAGACCTCATCAGAATGGCCTTTACTGCCCATGTTTATACCAACATTCTGGTCATGACTATTTATGTGCACTCTAAGAAAATGGAGGTTTTCTCTCCAACTCTTTTTTCGTGAGCCCTCGCCAGAACTGCCTTTCACAGTCCTTTCATAGCAATCTCGGCTTTTTCTAGCATGCACCTCAACACTTCTGCAGCTCCTATCCATTACCCAGTTCCAAAGTCACTTCCATTTTTAGGTATTTGTTACTGCAATCCCCCATTGCTTGGTACCAATTACTGTCTTACTAGCTTGGGCTATTATAACAAAATACCATATTGTAGGTGGCTTAAACTACAGAAATTATTTCCAACAGTTCTAGAGATCAAAGAAGTACAAGATCAGGGTGCCAGCATGGTTGGGTTCTTGGTGAGTGCCCTCTTTCTGGCTTTCAAATGGCCACCTTCTCCTTGTATTCTCACACGGTAGAGAGCAAGTGAGCTCCAGTCTCTTCTTCTTATAAAGACACTAATCCCATCATGGGGCCCCACTCTTGTAATCTCAATCTAAATCAAAGTATCTCCCAAAGACTCTCCTCCTCCAAATACCATCACATTGGGGCTTAGGGCTCAACATATGAAGTCTGATGGGACACAACGTTCAGTCCATAACACTATTAGGTATAGAAACAGTACTGTGTTTTCTCACTTTGCCAATGCTGTAATTCTGAATCTGTTCTAGTTTCCTCACTCATGTATTCTGCCAGTTCTTCTTAAATTTGTCATTCATATCCATCTATTCTACCTAAATCTGTCCTATTCTGAGAATGCTGCTGTT
This sequence comes from Lemur catta, assembly GCF_020740605.2. Lineage (NCBI taxonomy): Eukaryota > Metazoa > Chordata > Mammalia > Primates > Lemuridae > Lemur > Lemur catta. The sequence goes on from NC_059140.1 coordinate 65,453,583, forward strand.
ATAATGACAATAGCTTAGATCTAGAATCTAAGGTAGATAGCTCATGAGAATGAGCTTGGCCTGTGGTTTGAAATTTCAGCTTTTCTTGCCTAAAAAGCATGTGGGAAAATGCAAAGCAGGATTACTCCTTGGATAACAGCCATAGCATAATGGAGGAATCCATAGAAAAAATATGCACATTTAGATTGAAAATCCAATGTCTCTTTCTGGTCTTTTGATATGTCTTAATTCAATGAAGCTAAAAATTATAGGATTCCAAGGCCCTGTCTGAAACTACAAGACTATCATATCCAGTTGTCCTTTGGCCCCGGGGAATTGGTTCCAGGCCTCCCTCTGCCAAATTTTGGTATTTTGGATACCAAAATCCACAGAAGCTCAAGTCCCTCATATAAAATGGTATAGTATTTGCATATAATCTACATATATCCTCCTGTATACTTTAAATCATACTTTAAGTTTACTTATAATACCTAATACAACGTAAATGTTATGTAAATAGTTGTTATACTATATTGTTTAGGGAATAATGACACAAAAAGGTCTGTACATGTTTAGTACAGATGCAATCATCCATTTCTTTTGTTCAAATATTTTTGATTCACTATTGATTGACTCCATAGATGTGGAACTGCACAGATATGGAGGGCTGACTTTTCTCCAAAGAGTTTTAATATTGCATTTAACTCTAGAATTTAGGAGTATTTAAAAATACACATATGAACAAAACATGAGGTAAAAATATTAAAATTATAATAGCAATTATATCAAGATAGTGGGATTACGTTGATTTTTTTCTTTTCTTTATTTCTCAAGGTTTTTTGTAATGTGGATACTGGTATACCACTGTCCCCCATCCAAATACTAACCAGGCCCAACCCTGCTTAGCTTCCAAGATCAGATGAGAATGGGCACATTCAGGGTGGTATGGCCACAGATAACAACTATCATCAAAATTTTGTTTTAAAAATTAACAGTCAGTGTTGAAGAGCCATGGGTAACCAGACACATCTGTCTTATCAACCATCTGAGTACGCTTTCAGGAAAATTTCAATAAATTTTGCTTGAACTTGGACTTTATCCAAATTACTAATTCATCTCATGAACTGATACACTAAAATGTGTATTTTTATATTTAGACCTCTGTTTCATTTTTAATTTTTGGATTTCTTATCTTCTAAACTTGACTACATTAGATTAAAAAAAGGCATTTTAAATCACCTGTAGTAGAATTTTCTGAGATGAAAGTCACGGGAGTCACTCTGCAAAATCATCCTATCATTTCTTATCGGGAAACCTAAAACAAATATTTCACAGATTTTAAATAACAATAAGAACAGGATATTAGATTATATTTTTTTGCAAGACTAATTAATTCTTTGAATTACACTCTTTGACATTAACTGTACTCCAGAAAAATGGCTCTTATTAAATGCATTATTTCAGTTCACCTTAAATTTCCACATCTTAATTTGAATTTTTATGAAGATATAATGGGCAATTTTCCTTTTCTCTTCTATATTTATAAAAGAAATTTATATTCACAGAGAAAGTAAGAGGGGAAGAGAAGGATGGTAAGGAGAGAGTGCTATCAATCATTTTAAATGATATAAAATAGAATAAAAAATAAGACTTTATCATTCAAAAAACTTATAATTATCTTGCTCTTTGTTTTTCTTTCTATCCCCAGTGCTCACTTTTTCATTTCTTTGGACATCGGAAGCACAAAAGAAACACTGGTACAAGATTTAGTACAAGAAAAGACTGCAACTAAGAGTATTATGCTTTAAAAAAAAAGAAAGAGGCAGTCCTCAAATAAGAAATAGGCTGCCTTCCAACATTTCATTAGAAGTTAGATATATCTGGAAAATATTTCCCCATGTAAACACTGTAATAATAATTAGGTTCTCAGAGCATGCTGTAAAAGTTAAATTTAACCTGTATCTTTTTCTTAAAATCTTTTTATTGTAGAAAATTTCAAACATACATCAAAATAAACATAACAGGATAATGAACCCAATGCCCTCATCACCCCACTTCAACAATTTCAACTCATGGCTAGCCTAGTTTCATCTATACTAGCTTCCACTTCTTTCTGTCTTGTAGTGTTCTGAAACATATGCAAGAGATTCCCTAATTGCATTTGCAAATATTTCAATATGTATCTCTGAAACATAAGGACTTAAAGTATACAATTTGATAAATTTTGACACTTGAATACATCTGTGAAACTATTAGCACAATCAAGATAAGGAACCTACCCATCACCCTCCAAATTTTCCTACTATCTATTTGGAATTCTAGCCTTTGCATTTTCTTGACTAACAATGTATGTGATAATTTGCCATCCACATATCTTTTTGTTTATCTGTTCAATTCTTTTACCCACTTTGTTACTCAGCTTTCTTCTTATTATTGAGTTTTGATAGTGCTTTATGTATTCTGGATATAAGTCCTTTATCAGATAAGTGATTTGCAAATATTTTTCTCCCAGTCTGTGCCTTATGTTTACATTCTCTTACCAATGTCTTTGAAGAGAGGAAGTTTTAAATGATGATGTTCAGTTTATCGATTTGCTGTTTTATGAATGGCTCTTTCGGTGCTGTATCTAGGAAAACTTTATCTAATCCAAGCTCACAAAGATTTTCTCCTATGTTTTCTTCAAGAAATTTTTAATTTCAGGCTTTACATTCTACTTGTTCTATTAATTATTGACAGAATAGTATTAAGATGGCTGCTAAAACTGCATATTTGTTTACATAGTCCTCGACTTATGGTTCGACTTATAATTTTTTGACCTTAATGATAGTGCAAAAGCAATATGCATTTAGTAGAAACCATACATTGAGTACTCATACAACCATTCTGTTTTTCTCTTTCAGTACAGTATTCAATAAATTACACGAAATATTCAGCACTTTATTATAAATTAGGCTTTGTGTTAGATGATTTTGCCCAACTGTAGGATAATGTTAAGTGACATAAGCACATTTAAGGTAGGCTAGGCTAAGTTATGACATTAAGCAGGTTAGGTGTAGTAGATGCATTTTTGACTTACAAAATTTTTACCTTATTATAGGTTTATTGGGACATACCCCCATCATAAGTCAAACAGCCTCTGTATTTCTCTTCGCAGTTCTATCATGTCTTTGAAGGTCTTTTATCAGATGCATAAAAATTTAGGATTATATGTCCTCTTAATGAATTAATCTCTTTATTATTATTAAATAACCCTCTTTATCTTTGGTAATATTCGTTGTTCTGTCACCTAACTTCTGATCTAATATAGTGATCCCAGCTTTCTCTTAGTAGTGGTATGGTATATCTTTTTTCATCCTTTTAACTTATATGTGTCTTTATATTTAAAGTGGATTTCTTGTAGATAGGATATACTTGGGTCTTTATTTTAAAAAATCTAATCCAATAATCCCTGCCTTTTAATTGTGGTGTTTATACCATTTATATGTAATGTGATTGTTGATATGATTGGGTTTACATCTACCATCTTGCTATTTGTTTGCTATTTATTCCATATGTCAGTGCTACCCAAACTTTTTGGCACCAGGGACCAGTTTTATGGAAGACAATTTTTCCATGGGGTGGGGGGGAGGTAGAGTTCAAGTGGTGATGTGCCCAGTGTTCTCTGTTCCCTTTTCCTGCTTTATCGGCTTTGTTTTAGATTATTTCTTACTATACCATTTCCTCTGTCTTGTTTGCTTATAGGCTATAATTCTCTGTTTTGTTGCTTTAGTGTTTCCTTTATGGTTTATAATGCATGTCTTTTATTTATCAGTCTATGTTCAAGTAATATTATATTACTTCAAGTATTAGAACCTTATAACAACAAATTTGCAATTTCTCCCCTTTTGGGCTTTTTGTTATTATTGTACATTTAACTTTTACATATATTGTAAAACCTAAAATCATTGTCATCATTTTTATGTTAAACAGTCAACTGTCTTTTAAAGATGTTTAAATAATAAGAAAAATATTGTATATATATATTTGCCCATATAGTTATCATTGCTGGTACTCTGAATTCCTTGTGTAGGCCAATGTTCCCATGTGGTTTAATCTTCCTTGTGCTTGAAGGACTCCACTTAACATGTCTTTTAATGCAGTACCAAAAGTGATGAATTCTTTCAGCTTTTGTATGTTTCTAATCTTTATTTTGCCTTTGTTTTTGAAAGACAGTTTCACTGGGCAAAAAATACTAGGTTGACAGTTTTTTAAAAAATGTTTTAAAGATATTGCTCCATTGTCTTCTAGCTTGCATAGTTTCTGATGAGAGATGTGATGTCACCCTTATTTGTGTTCTGTTTTCCTTTGGCTGCTTTTAGGATTTTTTTTTCTCTTTATCACTTAAGTGATTTGATTATGATGTTCCTTAGTACAGTTTTATTCATCTTTCTTGTGCTTATTGTGCTTTTTGGTTTATAACTTTTATCTAATTTGGAAAATTCTGGATCATTATTTCTTCAAATACTTTGCTGATTCATCTTTTAAAAAAAATTCTCTTTTATTTCTGTTTTATTTTATATAGTTTCTATTGCTATGTCTTTACGTCCACTAATCTTTTCTTCAACGATGTCTACCATGCCATTAAGTCCATCTAGTGTGTCTTATCTCTGACACTGTAATATTTATCTAAAATATATCTCTACTTAACATGTTCAATCTTTCCTTTGGCTTCTCCAACAGTCACAACTGTTTTAATGATTATTAATTCATCTTGTGTCATTCGAAGCCTACTTTCACTGGTTTGTATTTTCCTTCTTCTTTGCAGACTTAGTAATTTTAACTGAATGTCAGACATTATAAACATCACTTTCTTGGCTGTGGTATATTTCTGTATTCTTATAAATAGTCTTGAGTTTTGTTCGGAGATGTGGCTAGAAAATAGTTGGATCCTTTTGGGACGTGCCTTTAAGATATGTTAGGCAGCACCAGAGTTACATTTAGTCTATAGTCAATTTTTCCCCATTACTAAGGCAAGATTCTCCAGAGTACTCTACCAAATGCCTTGTGAATTATGAAGCTTTCTGCTCTGGCTAACAAGAATAGGTACTTTTTCTGGCCCTGCGTGAGCTTGAATACTGTTCTATATAATCCTTTTAGGCAGCTCTTTCCTCAGCCCTGGGTAGCATCCTTATGTGTACGCATTTATGAGTACTTGGTTGAATACTTAATGGGAACCTGCTCCAGATCTCTGAAGTTCTTTTTCTGTGCAGCTCTCCCTCTCTCTCTGATACTCTGCCCTGCAAACTTTAATTGCCTTGGATTTCCTGGACTGCCAGCTCTATTCCCTCAAATCAGGAAGTCCACTGGGACTTAACTGGGTGCCCTCTTCCTCCATTGCGTCCTGGAAACTTTCTGCAGGCAGTAAGCTGGGTCAGTCATAAGGCTTGCCTTGTTTTCCTCCTTTTGTTGCCTGATGTCTAACGCCTTTGGTACCACTGTTTCATGTATTGTATCTAATTTTTTTAGTTGTTTCAAGCAGAAAAGTAAATCTAGTCCCTTTTACTCCATCTTGACAGGGACCTGAATTCACTATTCTTAATTTTTAATATACCCAATGGACAGTAGAAAGGTGAATAAATTTATCAAGAGTAGGACTCAAATGGCTATGCTTTAAAAGTATGATTTATTTGAAAGTATGGTACAGGGTTCACCACTAGAAGCCAGTGTAGTGTGTTCTTGATATGTCCTGAACTAACAAAAAAATTAAAGTTATTTATATTGGGCAAATAAGACACAATTCCTTAGCTTTTATTTCTGTGTTAAGACTAAGAGTTACTTACTAGCAACTTGCAGAGTGAGTTCTTATTTGAATGTATCATCTGTAAACTAAAATTAATACATTTCTGGAGTATATTGAGGCCTCCAATTCAGGATTTTACTAAGACATTTGGCTGCCATGCAACACAGGAGTCCCACAATTTGTAAGAATACTTTGTTATCTGTAGCTCTGTCATCGCTGCTCTCTTCAAATGGTCCTAGTTTCTGTGCTGTCTTCAACTCGTCATGGTTTTCAAGTCTGATAGCTTTTAGATACAAATTATTACAAGCCTTTCAATTATAAATTACCACATTTTAGTTTTATCATTTTCATATTCCATTTAGATTCTGTAGAAGTTTGTTTATTCCTATATTGTACAATGAAACATATCTACACTAACAATATTTTTAGCTTTACTTTTACCTTTGTTGCTAAAGTAGGTGTATTCATAAATGTTCCAATTTGACCTGTATGGTGACACTTCATCAGTGATGTGCTGTTTATGAACTGATGCTATTTAAATAACTTACAATGTATTTTCATGTAAGTGCAATCATATATATTTTTATATATAGGGCAGTTATTACAGCCATAGTTTTGTAATGTAATAGGTTGAACCATATAAAATTGCCATTTAAGCTCAAAAACTTTCCAGTATCAGCAATGTCATATAGTTTAACCTAATAAAAGCAAGTATACATAGTCATAGCCTTATAAGGGAAACAATAATATATACAGATTGCTAGCAACAAATTACTATAAGTTATTTATCTTATTCTTCTCCAATTCCATTGTTTACTGGAAAGGCAGAAGGGGTAATATGAGTAGGATGTGTGGTCCTCACTCTTTTATGACCCCTAAGTAAAACAAGGTTTTAAAAGGGAGGGGGCATTGAGAGCCACTGTCATTACCCTCCTTAGTCAGATACACTAAATATAACTTAATTTAATTAAGTATTTAAAAGATATAACCCCCATTTCCCTGCTAAGAAATTACACCCTAATACTAACACGAAAATCTTGTTAAAACAAGACTTCAAAGGAAATCTTGATCAAAAATACATCACAAAGATACATGCAGTTAGGAAACTATAGAAACAAAAGAGAACGAATTGCTTTCAAGAAATCAACCCCAATCCATTAAAGGATTGATAGTGTGCACAAAAGACTGATATTTAAAAAAGTAACATCTTCTTAAACCCCATAGTATAGCTCTAGGTGTCTGAAGTCTTCAAAGCACATATGCTACATTTAGAGCCAAAAGGTAATTATACCTGGGATAATTCTATTTTCATCTCTAAATAGTTTATTGCCCTTTTCAGAAGTACTAGTTTTTATATTATAGATTGTTAACTTTGTTCTTTTACAATTTCAAATTCTTGGTTACATTCATTAGACTTTACTGAAAGCCAAACCAGCAGTATCTGTATATTTTCTGGCCACAGTAACACTGTGGCATCTAAGTTCACAACAGAAGAGTTTGAATTCCTGTGTAAAAGCTATTATATTACTATAAATTTACCATATTTAACATGTTTCCTTCATTAATTCATTCCAAATAGAGAATTTTATCATAAGAAAATCAAGAAACATTTCCTTATTTTCTATAAGAAATTTGTTTGTAAAACCCAGTATTTTAAACCCATCTCTTTTTGAGCTGAGTAGACTCTTTGTTTATAAATCTATGACTATACCTGGGTTAAAAATTATTGCCTTTAAACATACTCATCTTCCCCCTTCTTATTTTTTTAATCTTCCTTTTATTTACAGTCTTCCTCTCAAGCTGCTGACTCCTCCTGACCTCTATCATCAACTGTCTTAAAATATTAGGTTCTAATATTAAAGGGGGGTGGAATCAAAATGTCAAGACATATGGGACTTGAAAACAACTACATTCAAAATTACAATTTTATATTTAAAAAAGGAAAATGCTTATAATAGAAATTCAGAAAATAAAGTGCATTAAAATTGTCTTGGTTGGCAGTTATGGTTACAAAGGTTTTGAATCACTGGTACAACTCCCATTTCTTTAACCTATTTTAACACAGCTCCAGACCCAATAGTATACTGAATTGCTATTTCTAAAAGCACCAACAATAACTTCAGACACCAACTGGGAAGCTCTTTCAAGTGAAGGGTGCTATTAAAAATTGAACAGGGAAAACAGACATAAATCAAAGCTGTCCAACCAGAAGGTATGGTCCTAATAAGGACCAATAATAACAAACGCTCTTATGTTTTACCACAATTGTTACATCACAAAAGTTGTACTTGCTTATACTTAAAAATATACAAACGTTATTTTTAACTCTTTCCTGCCCCCAACTTCCCTTTCTACAGCTAACAACTGTGGTGTGTACCCTTTCAGTCTTTTTCTCTGCACTTACCTGTATATTAGGTTTTCTGGGAATAGCTATTATATAAATGAAATCACATATATTTCCTTTTGTGCATTGTATGGTATTGGGTCTTGCTCGTTCACATAAAATATCTTAAGAATTTCCTAAAGAAGTACATTTATAGCCACTTCATGCTTTTTCATGGGTGCCTAATACCTAGGGTAAGGGCATACCATAATTTAACTATTCTAATGATGAATACTTAGATTACGTCCTGTTTTCCTTCATACATTTCTTCCTTTGCAGGGAACAATCATGTAATACTTTATATGAACATACAATAGCACTTCTGTATTAGAGATACATAGAAATAAAACTTCTGGTTCAGAAGTATGCACATTTTAAATTGATAGATATTGCCAAACTTTTCCCCTAAGAAAATGAAGCTATTTATATTCTGTTCAATAGTATATGAATGGGCCGGGCGCGGTGGCTCACGCCTGTAATCCTAGCACTCTGGGAGGCCGAGGCGGGAGGATTGCTTGAGGTCAGGAGTTCGAGACCAGCTCTGAGCAAGAGCGAGATCCCCGTTTCTACTAAAAATAGAAATAAATTAGCTGGACAACTAAAAATATATAGAAAAAATTAGCCAGGCATGGTGGCTCATGCCTATAGTCCCAGCTACTGGGGAGGCTGAGGCAGAAGGATCCCTTGAACCCAGGAGTTTGAGGTTGCTGTGAGCTAGGCTGACGCTACGGCACTCTAGCCTGGGCAATAGAGCGAGACTCTGTCTCAAAAAAAAAAAAAAATAGTATATGAATGCCTACTTTCCAGTTTCACACTATTATTAAGGTTTTCCAATTTTTGCCAATTTTACTAGCAAAGATTTCTTATAAATCATATCTCATTGATGTTTTAAACTTCTGAGATTACTGGTGTGGTTAAATACCTTTTCAAAGCTTTATAACCTATCTGTATTTTTACTTTTAACAATTTCCTGCTTACATTCTTTCCCATTTTCTACCAGGTTATCTTTTTCATATCGATTTTTAGGTACACCATATACTCTGAATATTAATTTTGTCTATTATTACATGTCCAATATTTTATCCCAGTCTACTGCTTGCCTTTTTAAATAGCATCTAAGTTTGAAGTCTCACTTAAAAGATCTTCTTTGCCCTAAATTTTTTTTTACTTTACTTTTAAAACCTCTGTCATTTTTTTTATTTATAGATAATTTAGTCCATCTGGAACTTAGTTTTGAAAGTGTCAAGAAGTGGGTACCTAATTATCTTTATGCAAACTAGGTAAGACAATTGTCCCACACCATTTATAGACTAGTTCTTCCATTATTCAGTAGTTTATCACATAATTCTTCTTTATCCTTGGATCTTCTCCTGAATTCATTTTGTTCCTTTGATGAACATGCCTACTCCTACTCCAAATTATTATTTTAATAATTGCAATTTTACAATATGTTTTGATTTTTAATGGGTCTGTTTCCCTTTGTTACACTTCCTTTTGAAATTTGCTTGGCCATTCTTTGCATGCCCCTTTCTCAAAATTTGAGCCATCAATATGTCAAATTCCATTTTTTAAATCCTGTTGAATTTCTCATTAGAACTACTTTCACTTTATAGACTAATTTAATGAAAACTGCTATTTCTACAGTATCAAGTTGACAAATTCAGAAACACAGTATTCCTCTATCCATTCACATCTTCTTGTGGTTTTCTTCATATAGCTATTAATAATATACATTTTAAAAATTTCTAAAGTATTTTATAGTTTAGGCTTCTGCTTTTTCTTATTGTATTTCATAGTGGTTATTACTAACGTATAAGAAAGCTAACGAATTTTCTAAGTTTACCTTATAGCCTGTTGGTTCACTGAAATCATTTTTTGTTCTTTTTTTACCTTTTTTTGAGTCAGGGTCTCGCTCTGTCACCCAGGCTAGAGTGCAATGGCACCATAGTAGTTCATTGCAACCTCAAATTTCTGAGCTCAACTGATCCTCCTGGCTCAGCCTCTCAAAGTGCTGGGATTACAGGCATGAGGCACCGTGCCCAGACTGAAATCATTTTTTTAATTCCAGTCATTTTAGTTGACTACCTTGTATTTTCTAAGTAAGCAATCACATCAATTGTAAATAATAACAGTGATATATTTCTCCCCCAGTATTTAGAGGCGAATTATTATTTTTGTTTCTTAATGTACTGGCTAAGACATTTGGACTAATGCTATGTTCCTATTTTTAATGAAAGCGCTTCCAATATTTCACTGACACTTGATATAGGTTTCTGGTAGTAACCCTTCATAAGGTTCTTATTAATTAAGAGTTATTAGGGGCCGGGCGTGGTGGCTCACGCCTGTAATCCTAGCACTCTGGGAGATTGAGGTGGGAGGACTGCTCGAGTTCAGGAGTTCGAGACCAGCCTGAGCAACAGCAAGACCCTGTCTCTACTAAAAATAGAAAAATTAGCCGGGCATCATGGTGCACGCCTGTAGTCCCAGCTACTGGGGAGGCTGAGACAAGAGAATCTCTTGAGCCCAGGAGTTTGAGGTTGCTGTTAGCTAGGCTGATGCCATGGCGCTCTAATCATATATTTTTTCCCTTTAATCTACTAGTATAGTGAATTACATTAATATGTTTCCTAATACTCAATCATCATTACATTCCTGGACTCAACATATGAGAACTGATATGATTTAACAGTTAGAAGCCCAGGCTCTGGAGTCAGAATGTATGGGCTCCAATCCCAGATCTTTCACTAACTAGTTGTACGATCTTAGGCATGTTATTTAACTCATCTGTGCTTCAGTTTCCTCGTTTTGAAAATGGTGACAATAGTATCTGCCTCTGAGGGTTGTTTTCAGGTAAACTGATACATGTCAAGTTGTTTGGAATAGCACCTAGGACATAAAAAGTGTTTAATACATATTAATTATATTTTTACTAAGTGTCTTGTATTTGCCAGGCACACAGAATACAGCATTGCAGGGGTTGGCAAACTAAGGCCTAGAGGCCAAATCTGGCCTGTTGCCTATATTTGGTAAATAAAGCTTAATTGGAACACAGTCACTCCCATTGTTTATAATTTATCTATGGCTGTTTTTTGCTCCTATAGCACAGTTTAAGTAGTTGCAACAGAGCCTATGTGGCCCAAAATGACTAAAATATTTACTATCTGTTCCTATATCAAAAAAATTGCCAACCCCAGCAGTACTGTTCAAACTTAAGGAGTTCACAGTCCAGTAGTGACATAGATAAGTAAAAAATATATATATACTACAATGTTATATATACTATCCAGATAATCTGTATTATGGAAACATATGGCAATTAAGTACTGAAAGACAAGAAGGATTCACACAAGTGAAGAGAGGCAGGAGAAGAGGTATTTTATTGACTTTTTATTTAAAAATGTGTTTATTTACAAGTCATTATCTCTCATCCTATCCTAGTCTGTGAATTCCTAGAGAGAAGGGAATATGATATTCATTTTTGTGACATCCTAAGTATCTAGGACATTTTAAGATTTCAACAAATGATGGACAAATGAACAATGAGAATAAGAATAGGATACCTGAGTAAAAATGATTAGAGATGTCTGTCAAAGTTCTAGATATAAATATCCTACGGTAAGCATTTTACTTGCCATGTTAAATGGGCTCTAATTTTTAATCCTTGTATTAACAACAGACTATTCTAAGAGATAGCTACTATTATTACTCTACTGTAAAACGAAGAAACTAAAGCTCATACAGGTAAAGTAGCATGCTTATGTTTATATATAGCCAGTATTGGGAAGAAGCCAACAAACAAATCTATCTCCACCTAATGTAAAACATATGCTCTTTACACTATACTACAAAGTTGGAAAGTACTAGGAATTGATATAGTAACAGGATATCAACAGGGTATGGACTCTCAAAGACAGACAAAGGAGATTATAATTAGTGCAATAATAATTGCGGTGTGATTTTAATTTCTAGAATTGGGATATTAGCCTGAAAGCAGCCTAAAAGATGGTTAGAGGGACAGCTGCCCCGACGTTTTATGTAAAGTCTACTCTATCACATACATTAGGTCAGTTTTAGTAAGGTTCAAGTGATAAAAAGATAAAACTTTTGGCATACTATGGCATTTAAGGAATACTGATCTGAAGTATCAGAAATAGCTGGTTCTAAAAGTTACTAAAGAAACAAAAAGGTACTTCACAAACTGTTATACTAAAATGTATACCTAAAAGTATACATTTACTATACTTTTAAAAAGTATATATTGCAAATGAAAACAGTACATGGAAAAATCAAGTCTTAAGAATAAAGCCATAAACAGAATGCTGTCTTAAGAAAACCAAAAAATCTAGAAAATTTAAACATAATGAAATCACAAATTATACATTGTTTTCACTTTTCTTTTTATTTAGCAAATCTTAAAAAAACTGATTTTAGTATAAATGAAATGACTATGCCTTCAAGCTAGATTTCAACGAAAGTCATTGTTATATATTTCTGTGAAACAAAGCATATAACTTTTTAAAGAAAATTCTAAACTCTGCTTTAAAATGTACTAAACTATACATCTGTTTAGAACCCCTAGAGAGGTAGGAAGATTTTTTTGCCTCCAAAATTATATAGTGGTAGGTTTACTGAAGTAAACTATATACATAAATCAATTAAAGTAACCTCTCACTGGGGGATCAGATAGTGAAGAAATCACATAACTTTTTTAAAGAATTCTGTTCAAATATACATTAAAATGTGGATTCTGAGAAAGAAAAACAAAAAACGTGCGTTTCAGTATTTCTAATAGGGCCCGATTAACACACAATCTAATTTATCAAATTTAAATGAATTTACACCAAGGTTTATTTCTAAGTATACATCATACTTGCTTTGTATTTCAAGCACATAGCACATAGAGATCTCAAGAAGTGAGGGAGGAAGAGATCTGGAAGTCAATCAGAGGTACGGTTTCATCTGTAAAACAAGAGTACCACCATCTATCTGGCAGGTTTATGTAGGATTTTAAAAACAACCCAGTACTGGGCCTAAAATCCAATGAGAGTTCAACTAGATCTTATTACTATAGATACAGAAATAGTCTTCCCCTTGAAAAAAAGAAAACCATAAGGAATGCAGGTTTTGCATATTTTTACCCCACTATGGAAAGAACGGCTGAAGTTGTTTGAAATAGATCAGTTTCCCTTGCAAAAAGGGACAGAGGCATTGGATATGAACTGTACTGAAAGATTAATAAGAATGGAAGTTTTTATACGCATTTTGTTTGCCAAGAAAGCAGTTAAAACTTTTCGGTAAACTAAATGTTTATTGGAAACATACTATATTTACAGAACTTTGGAGGATAAGGCTTGAACTCAAGATTTCTGGTCTTATTCATTTTTTAAAAAAGGCTGTATTGCTTCCAATATAGTAGTATTAATGTAAAATATATGGTACATACTTTAATCCTCATGGTTTCCAACATCTCTTTGGGTTCTCACAATATTTGTGAGGAAAACAGGATAGATATTATTCTCCATTTTAAGGACTAGAAAACCAAGATTGGAAAAAACTAACCTGAAATCATATGGCTAATAAGTGATGAAGCTGGAACTAAGATCTAGACTTTTGAATCATCATCCAAGGTACTTTATCTTCTATTTTGCAAACAGAAACAACTGGAATGGTGAGGTTGTTTCAAGCATTGACAAAAAGAGAGAAAGGGCATGAATTTCTCCTTAAGGCAAAATTTAAAAAGTCAAAATTTTAGTAGGTAGCAATTTATGGAGGCTGAAATTTAGTTGCAAAGGTTTATATTGCCTTAAAACTTAAGATTGTATATATACTTACAAAGTATGAAAAATGCTAATAATAAACAAAAGTATAAAAGTTAAGTTTTGTGGTTTTGTTTTGTTTGGTTGGTTTTAACGCTCTTAACAGGAAAAAGGAAATACCACTGATTCTATGCAGGCAACTCCCTATCTTAAACATCTTTACTTACTTTAGTGCTTAATACTAACCCTGATATAAAGAACATATTTACTAATGCCAGCTGAATCAAAGAACACTCTTATGCAATATTCTTGCTTTTTTGATGCTACAAAATATAGAGTAAACCTAGCCAACTGATTCATGCAGCCATAACCTGAGGCACCACTATTCACCTGGTAATGGTACACGAACTACAGTGTGCTAAAGGAAAAATAATTGCCTTAGAAATACATATCTATAAATTTAAAAACATGAAAGAGATGCTTCATATAAATGAATTTTCAAAATAACTGATAATCTTAGTGGAAATATTTTACAGAGATTTCTAGGTCCTTTTTCCCTGTCTTAATCTGCACAACTAAAGCTCATTAATGCAAATATTAATTATTAGACTGTTCTGTAACACAGTGATTCTTCCTGGAGTTACTGCAGGAGATTCCACTGTTTGTCCCTTCACTAACTCATCCTAGACTACTCTGAAAAACAAGATTTCCTACTGCTTGTTCCCCAGTTGTCACTTATAGGACACAGCACCCTAGCCAAGGTGCCCAGCTGTAGTTTAAAAAAATGTAAAACCAGCATAGGCAGTTGCTATACCTAACCTTATACAAATTCTAAATCAAGCCACTGTGTAGCTATTTTCACTCCTGTAAGGCCTGGCTCAAAGGCTTTTCTTCTTTCACTTCCTAGTTCTGAGACCTTTTCTAGGCTCTTGCTAGAGGTTTGGTCACAAAATAACAAAATAACAATTACAGCAGTACTAATGTCTGCAATATTTTCTTTACTTTTAGTATAACATAACGAAAAATATATGTGATAGTCACAAAATACACCAAACAACCATGTAGACAAAATGATAGAAGATACTTCACAGTATGTGCTATATGGACAATTACTTAGCTAATTATTAGCCAAGTGTCAGCAAACTAGGCCCGCTGGCCAAATCCAGTTCACAGATGGCTTGTTTTTGTTTGGCCCTTGAGCTAAGAATGGTTTTTCATATTTTTAAAAGATTGTAAAAAACAAACAATAAAGAATATTCAACAGACACTGTAAATGGCCTGCAAGGCCTAAAATATTTATCACTTAGCTCTCTATAGAAAAAGTTTGCTGACCCCTAATCTAAACTATATAAACCAATACATATAATCTATCCATTATACATAAAGCTTAAATTATTAATACATCAAAGTCAAAGTAGATGTATAGTTCTTTTAGTGATAGGTTCCTAACGATACAGCCAAACTGTCTTGTCCACCCCTGTCCATTCCTCTTCTGACCATGCCCTGGGGCTTAGCTAAAATCTCTACCTAACCATCTTTCTTCCTTCCTCCTAACATTTGTCCTTGGATGCTCTCAAACTAGTCTCTTTCCTACTACTTCCAACTCTGTCAATCTCTTTTGGAATGTCTTTCCCTTTGCTACCTAAATCCTTTCGAAGTTTCAAGTCTGACTTCCTTCAAATGCCTCACAGGGTGGTCCTAGCCCTCACTGGCCTCACTTTCCTATAAATTACAGTTGGTACCACAAAATTTAATAATGCCATCTCATATATTTTGCTAATGACTTCTCCCCTTTCTATTAGTCTAGTATTCCTAACTCGTTTGTAAACTACTTGAAGGAAGGAGCACATTAGACTGTGTTTGTATCCCCACTTTAACAGTATCTCATCATCCTGTGAGCACATGCCATCTCTCAAGTACACTTCTCTATCTTGGAGAAAAAAATAGCCTGAGGACCAGTAATGAGTGACAAGTGATTGGAAATATCAAAAGATGATACCCATAAAGGAACTCGTAGATCATAGGCTACACTATAAACTTAGAAAGTATATATTAAAGACAAGCAAAATCAAAATAGTGGGAGGATAGAAAGATAAGAATAAAGAGATAAAAAGAGATCCCTGAATAATTCTCTGAAATAAAATACAACCAAAATAATAAGAAAATTATCAAAGCTTATAATACACGTAAAAGAACAAAATTTGCCTTTGAACACTATTAGCCACTAATTTTCTTTTAACAAGCAGCTCTTGACATTGATACACATGGGGGCCATATTTCTTGTTTTGCAATGTGATAAACTGAAGCAGTACAAGACAATGGAATAGACATGCATAGTATTCTAAATCTCTGGATTTATAATATTGTGAATTTATCTGAAGTCTGCTAGAGATTGCTAAAAAAAAGAAGGAAAACAAAAACACCAATGATTTATTGATTACCTGGATAATAAAATTGGAAATCATGTGCATATTCTTATATCACTCTCAAAGATACCATCTAGACTCATTTTTATGGAAAAGTGCACCAAGAACGTTTAAAGAAAAAAAAAAAACCCCTTTTGGTTACTTCATCAAATTGTATTTTTAAAATGTAGGCAAATTATAAGGTGCACAAGCCTTGGATCTATGAACATTTAAAAAAATGTTTTAAACCAAGCATATAAATATATAACCCATGAATCTAAACCAAAAATGGACAAATTATAAATTAAATGCTCTTTACCTAAGTAAAACTACAAAAGACAATGAGAATATTAATCATTCATTCCCTCTTTTTTGTAGGTTTTATAGAATCTTTCAGCCCTTACCTACGTCTGGCTGGCCAGGGCAGAGGGACAAATTTTTTCTTAATTAGCAATAAAATATGCTTAATATTATATTGTAGAAATTTGACAAGTAAAATGTAGTCATTAAATGCGTAGTAAAATAAAATAAACCAGCTCTCAATTACTCACATGAAGAGAGGAAGTGATGACACAGATGTCACCAAAAGAAGATTATCATAGAATCTGTTTTTTCAAATATATATCATTAATTTGGGAGAAGCAAATTACCCTTATAATTATGCTTGAGTGGGGCTAGTGTTAACGTTCAGAATTTTATTTTTCCTGAACATTCAATGATTTGGAGGATTCAGACAAAAGGGAAAATGGAGTTAATTCAGAAGCATACAGGTGGCTAAACATAGACAGCCTGGGATAAAAAATTTTCCAGTTAACCTACACACAGAAAACTGACAGATAATCTATGAAGGGAAAGAAGAAACACAGTAAAATTTAATGTAATAGTGCTAAAAACTCTTAAATATAAAATTTAATATAAAAATTTTAACATGATTTTTCCTGTCAAGTCATCATCCCTTCTTCCCACTAATTGGTATTATTAGTGATAGCAAGAATTAGTAGACTAAAAATCTAAAAGCAAAATTTTAGGTTATATTTTATAAAAGATGTGTTAAAAATCCCTCATCACTGTTTTCTCTTAGGCCCACCATCTGTTTCAGTGAGCACTTTATAAAAAGGCAAAGGACTCATTTCATTTGAACATTTTTAGGCGATTTAAAGAAAACTTACAAGATGGCAAGAATTACATAGTTAGCAAATACACAAAAACTAAACATTTACCCAAACACATGATCAGCGCCACAAAACTCAATTCGTTTCTGCCTAACATATGGCTCAAACTCCAGAGTGGCATATGTTTAGTACTGGTGCTGGTAACAGCATGGTGATAAAATATTATAGTAAGAGTTCAACTGTTATTTCATTTATATGATACAGAAAAACATACATTTTGGTTTCAAGAACTAAAAACACACCACAGTAAGAAGCAAAATAATTATGTTGCTCAGTTTTAAAAGTCCATAGTGAACACATAATGAGGATTGTACCGCAATAAGAAAAAAAAATCGTCAGCCTGTGATTCTTAATTAATAGATGGTCAGACACAAAGGTGTCCAAAGGAACCTACGTAAAATCTCACAGAAGAAAATGTCTAATTCACAACCCCAGCACCTCCAGCAACCGTTACATTCCCCCCTCTGAAATATCCCAAGGCTTTTAACGCTAACAGTTTAACAAAAGAACGATTATACGACCACATTCATTAAAACAGCCCCCTTTCTAATCACGATTTGACGACGAAATTTTTTATCCATTTTCCTTTACCTAACACAGGACGTCCTTCCAAAGCCGTGTCAAAAGTTCGATGATCCAGGTTGTTAAACAGGGCGAGGACTGCAGCCTCGAGTCCACCTCGCGACTGAACAGGTGGTTAACTCACCCAGGGAGAGCAACCGCCAGGTAGTGGCAGCAGCCACACAGGATCAAACAGAAGGGCGGGTTTTCGAGGTTTTAACCCCAGGATGAGCGCGCGAGGGGGATGGGGGGGGGAACTCGCTCCAGAAAAGCGTTCAAGTTCTGCAGCTGCCGGGTGGCCAAAGCCGAAAGCGCGGCGGGCGCCCGGCGATGCTCCCGGGAGGACTCCGCACCGCCGCCCCCGACCCCGCGAGCCCTCCGGAGCTCCGCGGCTCGCCGCCGGCCGCCGGGTGGGAGGCGGGGGACGCGAGGGAGGGCCGCCCGGCCCCGCACCGCCTCCCTCGGGCTGGCTGGCGCCCCCGCAAGCGCGTCCCGGCGAGGCTCGGCCCAGCAGGTGCTGGACAACTCGACGGGTGCCGGCCCCGGTCCCACACCCCCTCTGCCCACAGCAGGGTGGGCCGGGCCCCTCGACGGAGCGGAGCCCTGCCGGGTGCCCCGGCCCCCAGCCCCAGCCTAACGGTTTTCGCGGAGCCTGCTCCGGGGCGGGACGGGGCTGGGGCAGCTCGATGTCCCCCTTTTGCGGAGGGACTGCCCGCGCTCTCACCTCCGACTCTCGCCGTTCTGAGGCAGAGGAAGGCGGCTCCCTTAACGCCTCTTCTTCGGGTTCCTGATCGTTCTCTCTCTACCTCAGCTGCAGAGCCAGCGCTCGGGGTCGCCGCGGCCGTTGGCGCGCTGACCGTTGAGGTTGGTTCCCGGCAGTGACGGCGCCGCCTCAGCCCCGCTCTTCGCTCCCTCTCCGTGTAGCTCCCGCTTTCTGTTTCACCCGAGGGACCACGAACGCTGCCGCCGCCATGCTTACTACGGAGCCGGGAGGAGGAGCCCGCAGTGGGCGCGCCGAGTGCGGCTGCGCGAGCCCCGCCGACGGCGCCCCCGGCCGGCCGAGACCCGGAGCCCCCTCCCTGCGCCGCCGGCCTCTCCCGGGAGCGCCAGTCCCAGAGGAGCCGCCGGCGTTTGGCGTCCGAACGCCCTTGGCCGGTTCCCGGAGCTCTCGGAGCCCTCCCGGGCTCCTGGCTCCCTCCCGAGGCCTGGCTGCGCCTTCCCGGTCGTAGCATCCGCCAGGGCCAGGCTCTGAGCCCACTCGGGAAAAGTGGAGTTAATGCACCCTCTTAGGGTCACTCACACAATTCTCAAGCCACGTTTTAAAAGACTCTCCTGAGACGCTCCGAGTCAGCCCATTTCCGAAAGCGCCAGAACTTAAAACTGGCAGGTGCTTTTAAAGACACTCCCCCAAGGACTAGGAAGCCAACTGAAGGGGGCTTGGGTGTTTCCAACCCCAAACATTCAGAGCCCGGGATCGGGATAGCAAGCAAAAATATTTGGAGTTTTACTTCAGTTGAAAACGGGGGGAGGGGGATTAATTTCATGGTCTTTTCGCGTGCAAACCCATCACCTTAATTTTTTACAACAGCACGAAGACTTACAAGTGAACGCAGCAGAGATTTCCTCAAACCTCAAGCAATTGGGGGCGCTGCAATAATGCCTGAGGGCTGGCCGGTTGCTTCTACAGTTCCCTCCGGAAGAGTTGAGGAGAGGGTAGTCCTGGGACTAGGAGTCCTACCCCAGTAACTAACTGTCCTTTCAAAAATGGTGACGGATGGAACCAAGCTCCATGTCTGAACTTTATTTCTGATTATTAATTGTGTGTCCTTTTAAAATAGCGATTTCTAAATGAACTTACTCTCTACATCCTTAAAGAATACAATGGTTAATGAAATCCTCTGTTGCTGACTGACCATCAAACGTGATACCCTGGCCATAGCTTAGGTCCCAGAGGATTGCCGAAGTACATAGATTCCTTATTTTGGCGCTCTCTTTTTTTCTCTTTGGAATGTTCTCATCACCTTTTCTAGCATCTGTCACTGCTTCTCATCTTCTCATCTGCCTCTTTATCCACTCTGATCCTTGCTCTTACTCTTTCTGCTTTACTGTTTATGTTTTACTCTTTTCTCTCTGGGCTGCTTTTCTTATGGCTCCAGGTGATGATTGATCAGATGCTTTATACCCACAGCTAATGAGAGGTTCCGTTTGTTCTGGTCAGTAAATAGGACAGTGACTCTCTATCAAGTGGTATCTTGAGATATTTTCATTGCTCTTCGCTACCAAAATTTATTTCCCTGCGAGAGATGTTTCCTTTTCTTAACTTCCAGATTTGGCCGTCTTCCAGACAAAATTACTAGCAAGCTGATCTTGGAATAACTGAAGTATAACTGTATATTGTTTTAAAGTATGAGGATTTTATCAGATTTTATTAGAATATGGGTAAATTGGGTGGCTTCTCCCTATTGTTGCCCAACTCTGTTTGGTCTGGGACTAAGCTAGTGGTTTCCAGACTTTAAGCTAGTAACTTCTTGCAATCTACCCCTCAAGATTCTTATTCCTTTGTTTTGAGGGGAGGCCAAGAAATGGCATTTTTTTTTAAAAAAAAAAAGCCCATATATTAAAAAAGTGTGTTTGGGGCATACCTACATGTACAGGCAGAATGAGGAAGAACAGCTATTTTGAAAGAGACTAACACATAATTTAAGAATGTCATTGAAGTAGACCTAGAGATTATGGTTAACAACATGCAGTGCTGTAAGGCTGAGTCAGGTAAAGACAGGAATTTAGGTCCTGTGGAGAGAATAAAACACACATATTAATAAATGATCCTAGCATGTGCACCAGTACAAGTTCTCTGGGGACACAGAGAGGGACAAGAATTTATGTTGGCTTTGAACAAGTTACTTCTCAGTGCTTCATTTGCCTTATGAATTAAATAAGGACCATTTTTACTCCTCATCTTTCTTGACCTCTCAACAATACTCAACACTTTGACCATTATTCTTTCTTAAACATTTCTTCTTCCTTCTTTGGCACTGCATTTTCTCAGTTTTCTTCCTACATTGCTGGACACTGCTTCTCTGATTCCTTTGCAGATTCTTGCTCTTTCCCTAAGCTATTAAATGTAAAAGAACCTAAAAAATCAGTTTTATGTTCTTTCCTTTTAGGTTATTTTCATTATAATCTCTTGGCCTAAGAAGCAGCATCACGCGCACGGATGGCTTTAGTTATCATCTATATGCCAGTGCTTTCCGTATATGTGCCTCTAGGTCAGCCCCTTCTGCTAAATTCCAAATCTGAAGCCAAGTGCTTCACTGACTTATGCACTTAATGTCGCAAAGTTACAAAATTTCATCTGTGTTTATGAACTCTTCTCGTTTTCCTTTTCCCTCATGTATCCAGTTGTTCAAATCGAACATCTAGTAGTCATCCCTAACATCTCCCTCACCTCCATTCTCCATA
The DNA here is from genome assembly GCF_020740605.2 of Lemur catta. Classification (NCBI taxonomy): domain Eukaryota; kingdom Metazoa; phylum Chordata; class Mammalia; order Primates; family Lemuridae; genus Lemur; species Lemur catta. The sequence continues at coordinate 65,475,080 of NC_059140.1, forward strand.
TTTGTTGCAGTATTAACCCCTGGCAAATTTGTTTCTAAAATCTCTTTAATTTGTCTACTTCTATGCAATCACCACCAATCTAATTTGGTCTCACTACATGCATTCTGGGCACTTCCATTTATTCTCCACTTTGCAGCCAAAACAATCTTTTGAATAGCAAGTAAGACTAGTTCACTTCTCCCATAAAACCCTTCAATAGCTTCACATTGATCTAGAATAAGACTGTAGTTTGTAAGGTGGCCTACATCACTACAAGACCACGTGAGGTATATCCATGCTTGCCTTTTCCAGTCTCATCTCACACCACTTTCCCCTTGCTTCCTGAACAGAAGACTTCCTAGCCTTCTTTTAGTTTCTCAAAAGTACTGTGACCTCAACAGCCACAGGCTCTCTGGACATGTCCTTCTCTCTTTTAGCTTTCTTATCTCTTACTTGTCCTTCAGGTCTCAGCTTGAAAGGGACATTCTTGGGAAAACATTTCTGACCTCCCAGATAAGTTCAAGATTCCTTGTTCATGTCAGCTGTCCTGCCACTATGTACCTTCCCCTCTTTCGGCTTACCACATTAGATTAATTACATTGTAGTATGTGTAAATACTAGGTTAATATCTGTTGCTCCCTACATGAGGATGAAGACCATGCCTATTTTGGCTTGCACAGTGCCTGGCACATAGCAGGTGCCCAATAGATATTTGCTGAATGATCGAATGCTGTTCTTTTACGTTCTTTCCAGGACTCTAAAGCTTGTTGGATTGGGAAATTAGGAGATTGCTGATCATTTTCAAGAGAGCAATCTTCTGTATGACTACTGGAAAGAGATACAGGAGTGTTTTGGGAGATTATTCTCCATGGAACTCAAGTATTTCTGTACATGTTGTGAACAGAGGCACTAACATCTTTTGATCTAGACTATCTTTTCAAGGATGTTTATTTGGCAAACAGCCTTGGAAAATAGTGATAGTGTCCAGCATCAGAGCAGAGGGCACATTTGTTTACCATCCAATATAATAAAGATATGTCTTCTTCTGGGATAAAGGTTGAACAAGTTTTCTTGCAGCCCATTATAAAAGATTGGGGGTTTCCTAAGCTTAGGGTTCCTCAGTGGTGACACAAACCCACCGCAGGTGCAGCATCCACCTGAGCCTCTCCATGTTATTCCAGGTGAGACCTGGGCAGCAAGAGAACTGAATGAACATGACATTGGTGCTGCTTGCTGTGCCATGAGTGATATAGTCCTTTCACTCAAAAGACCCATGTCTTCTGCCAGCATCCATGAAACCGTAGCATGTGAAATTATTAGGTTGCAGGGAGGATAAAATCTTAGAGCCTTCACAGTTCTTGAAAAAATATAATGAGTTGAAGAGAGAGGAAAAGATTAAGAAGTCAAACAGCAAGTGGAGACCATTTAGGAAGTTTAGGAAGAAAAGTTCGGTGACGAAGAGCAGGAGAGAAATGGGATGGCAGATTGAGGTGGGAGGGGTGTCCTGGCTGAATTCTCTGGACAACATTTGGGGTCCTTACTCTGACCAGAGGTACAGAGAAGATGATTGCTATTGCCCCTCTCTTTGGTTGGGAAACAGGTGCAAGTCTGGAAGAGGAGAGGGAGGTGGAAGCGGCTGACCTGGAGGCACCACAGTTAAAGCAGCCAGAAGCTTTTGTTTGTCTCTAAGAAGAAGTGTAGGAGGAGGAGAGACAGGCTTTAGAGTCAGGTAAATCTGGGCTTGGATCCCAACTCTATTACTAATTGATTGATTTATTGATCTTGGGTATGTTATCCCATCTTTCTGGGCCTCAGTTCCTCATTTGTAAACTAAGGATAAAAAACACCTATTTTGCAGATTTAAATAACGTAATGCACAAAAATGTATTTATGCTCCATAAATAAATGATAGCTACATGATTAGGATGTCCTGGCTAATTGTGACTTGGTGAGGTTAGGGAAACCCAGAACCTTGCTCCACGTTTCCAGGAATACTTGGGAAGGAACTTGGTTGGCTAGGGTCAACACTTGCTCCGAATTCCTGATCCTGTTGCCATCTCCATTGCTTACTGCACTTTCCTGTGGATGGAACAGCTCATCTGGAAAAGCAGAAGAAACAAGACACAGAATAGGAAGCAACTTGACATTGAATGTTGGCCATTTCTACCACATAGAATTTCTCAAAGGCATCATTCTCCTCAGACCCAACCTTGCTTCTTTGTTGCTATGGTCCCTCACTCTAACAAGGACCTTCTCCACATTTTGCTGGATTTCTGGGACCCCCTAAAACTCCCTCCCTTTAAAGCCACCAAGGAAATTTTCCAAAATTTTGTTAACTTATTATTACTCAAAGCAATTTGGCTCTTTGTTTTCTGTCCCCACTTTTATCCAGTAACAGCCTTGGAAGCCTTAGCTTTATATCAAAACCAAGAAGGCCCGTAAGGTGATTTCTTAAACTAAAGAGTAACTCTGTTCTAGAGAAGTAGTTCTTAAATTTTGGTATGAATAAAAATCAACTGTGGTGCTTGTTTAAGATATAGTGGTTCTAGCCCGGGCATGGTGGCTCACGCCTATAATCCTAGTCCTCTGGGAGGCCGAGGCGGGTGAATTGCTCGAGGTCAGGAGTTCGAGACCAGCCTGAGCAAGACTCCGTCTCTACTAAAAATAGAAATAAAAATTATCTGGACAACTAAAAATATATAAAGAAAAAATTAGCCGGGCATGGTGGTGCATGCCTGTAGTCCCAGCTACTTGGGAGGCTGAGGCAGCAGGATCACTTAAACCCAGGAGTTTGAGGTTGCTGTGAGCTAGGCTGACGCCACGGCACTCACTTTAGCCTGGGCAACAAAGTGAGACTCTGTCTCAAAAAAAAAAAAAAAAAAGATATAGTGGTTCTAATATATGCCCCCTTCTTACCCCAATATTTGGATTCAGGAATCTTACATTTTATATCTAAGAGATTCTGATGAAGGTAGTCCATGGGTCATACTTGGAGCATTGTAGAGCAACCAGCTCAAACAGTAGTCAACTTCCACAAATAAATTTTTTCTTTCTGTGACATAAAATTAAACTAGGATTGACTCAAGTGTTCACCGCTCATGTATGTTTCATGTCTTTTATACTGTTTCTTCTTATAAAGAAACCAATTAGGAAAGACCAAGGAATTGATTAATCACAAAATGATAATCCTAATAGTCCAAATTTGCCAATATTAATGACAGGGCTTCAAAGGAATGCTACTGGGACAGTCTTACTTCCAAAAAGGGAAAAGACTTATCTGGCTACTGGCCAGGAATTATTGAATAGCTTCTCCATTTGACGGGGCTATACAATAATAGATTATAAGGATTTTCTCCAGGTTGAAAAAATTAAGTTCCTATATTTGTCTTTTAGACTGTCAACAGCTCTTTGATGTTCTGTACCACTTTAGGAGGCTTTGATAACAGCCCTGGGGGTGAACACACTGTGATCGTTATCCAGCATAACCAGATGACATATGAATCAATTTTAACGACAGAAGAAGGAGATAGGCATCTATAAGGATAATGAGGCAGATGACTTGGGATTTAAAAAAATTATCCCCAAACTATCTGGCTTTTTTTCCCTCAAAAAAGAAAATTTCAAAACCACCTTAATGCAATAATTGTTTAGCAGAAGTTTGTTTAGTTTCCATGACTTTGTGCAGAGATGAGAGTTTCTGTTGGAGTTGATTTCTAATTTTATTCCACCGTGGTCTGAGAAGATACATGGTATAATTTCTATTTTTAAAAATTTGTTGAGACATGCTTTGTGGTCTAGGGTATGGTCAATCTTAGAGAATGTCCCATAAGCTGATAAGAAAAATGTATATTCAGTGGCTTTTGGGTAGAATGTTCTATAAATGTCAGTCAGGTCAATTTGTTCTGGAGTTCAGTTTAAGTCCATTGTTTCTTTGTTCATTTTCTGTTTGGAGGATCTGTCCTGTTCTGACAGAGGGGTGTTGCTGTTCATCATTTTGTTTAGATAAAGTAGGATTTGCTTTATGAATCTGGGTGCACCTGAGTTAGGTGCATAAGTATTTAAAATTGTTATGTCTTTTTGTTGAATTGTATCCTTCACCATTATATAGTGACCATCTTTGTCTTTTGTTACTTTTGTTGATTTGAAGACTAAGTTATCTGAAATCAGAACTGCTATGCCAGCTTTCTTTTGGCTTCTGTTTGCATGAAATATTGTTTTCTAGCCCTTCACCTGGAGTCTGAATGCAATCTGAATGCATCCTGAATGCATCTAACCCTTGTGGGTTAGATGTGTTTCCTGAAGGCAGCAGATACTTGGCTTGTGTATATTTATCTATTTGGCCAGCCTATGTCTCTTTAGTGGGCAGTTCAAGCCATTCACATTTATTGAAAGAGTTGATAAATGGGGCAGATTTCTGTTCAGCCTGTTGAGTTGAATTTTGTTATTTTATTTTCTCTCTTGAGCCATTGTGGTATCTGGCCTTTGACCTTTAGCTTTTGGATGATTTTACACTGGTGAGTGTTTGTTGTGCTGATCTGTGTGTAACACTGTTCTGAGTACTTCCTGGAGGGCAGGTCTTGTCTTGATGAATTCTCTCAGTCTTTGCTTGTCTGAGAAGGTCTTTATTTCTCCTTCATATAAGAAACTTAGTTTTTCAGGGTACAAGATTCTAGGCTGGGCATTATTCTGTTTGAGAAGAGTGAGAATGGGTCCCCAGTCTCTTCTGGCTTATAAGGTCTCAGCTGAGAAGTCTGCAGGTAGTCTGATGGGTTTTCCTTTGTAGGTTTCCTGATTCTTTGCCTCACAGCTCATAGGAGGGCCTCTTTCATGGTTATTTTGGCCAGTCTGATGATTATATATCTTGGTATCTTTCTGTTTGCAGTGAATCTCCCAGGAGTCCTTTGAGGTTCTTGTGCCTGGATATCTAGATATCTGGATATCAAGGCCAGGGAAATTTTATTCCATTATAGCCTCAAATAGTTTATCCAATCCTTGCATATTTTCTTCTTCACCCTAAGGGATGCCTATAGTTCTCATGTTAGGTCTCTTTACATAATCCGACATTTCTTGTAGATTTTGCTCTTTTCTCTTATTTCTCTGTTCTATCTCTGTGACTGACTTATTTAATTGAAAGGTATTATCTTCAATCCCTGAGATTCTTTCTTTTGTTTGATCTACCCTATTCTTGAGGCTCTGTTTGATTTTTCTTTAATATTTCAATTTCTTTAGTGAATTTTTCTTCCAAGTCCTGGATTTTTTTTTTTTGTGGTTTGTGTTGGGTATCCATTTTCTCTTGCATATCATTGAGTTTTCTTACAATTCATGTTTGAAATTATTCTTCTGTCATCTCAGTGTTCTGAATTTGATTGATATCCCTTGCTAGAGAGCTGGTGTTCCCCTTTGGGGGTGCTTTCAGTTTGATTCTTCATACTTCCAGAGTTCTTTCACTGATTCCTTCCCATCTGGAGCAGCTGTTGCTTCTTACCTTTAGATTTTCATTTAGGTGATGACACGGCCGGTTTAGTTTCTGAGCCAGCAGGTGGTGTTTGCGGGTGAGATTGGACCACATTCTTTATGGTGAATCAGTAAATGCAGTAAAAATGTGTGGAAATTGACCTCCCTGTCAGTAGGCGGCACTTGCTGGGAGGAGCAGGCTGCAGTGTTGTTTTTGGTTCCTATAACCAGCCCTCATTCCTTGGGAGAGGCACTCTAGTATCTCAGGTGGTGGGTGGGGCCCTAGGACTTCCAGGTGTGTCCTTATTCTCCACCTCAGCAGGGGGCAGGTGGGACAGCGAGGCTGGGTGAGGCTGGGTTGGGTGAGCCTGCCCTCAAGCTCCACAAATGCTATTAGCAGGGGTCAAAGATCTGTTCTCTGCTTCTGGGCAAAGCTGCCAAGGAGGGGCTGAAATGGCCCCTCTCAGCCAAAAAGTCTGGGTGTGGAGGCAGTGCTGTCTAAGACCTGCAGTCTGGAGCAGGCCTTGCTTCTTTCCACCCTCCCCTATTCCGCAGTTTCTCCCGGGCCTCTGCCAGCACATAGGACCTCAAGCCAGCAGATATCCCCTGACTGATGTGAGCTGGGTGGTTCCCTGCCCAGGATCACAGCCTGAGCAGGGCGCACAGTCCTCCTGTGGAAGGAGGGTTGCCCCTTGAGCACGCTGCAGCTAGATCCACTCTGATCTGCTCCTGAAGGAAAACACATCAAACAGAGTAGTTCACATATATCCCTTCATGCCCCTGGGTGATGTGATGGAGACTTCAAGCTATGCTACAAGGCTGTAGTAACTAAAACAGTGTGGTACTGACACAAGAACAGAGCCATAGACCAATGGAACAGAACTGAGAACCCAGGTATAAAAACCATCCTCATAGAGCCATCTAATCTTTGACAGAGCAGACAAAAACATACACTGGGGAAAAGAATCCTTATTCAATAAATGGTGCTGGGAAAATTGGATAGCCACATGTAGAAGACTGAAATAGGATCCGCACCTCTCACCTCTTACAAAAATCAGCTCATGGTAGATAACAGACTTAAACCCAAGGCATGAAACTATAAGAATTCTAGAAGAAAATTTTGGAAAAACTCTTACTTACAAACACTGGCCTAGGCAAAGCATTTATGAAGAACACCCCAAAGGCAATCACAGCAACAACAAAAATAAATAAATGGGATCTGATCACATTAAAAAGCTTCTGTACAGCCAAGGAAACTATCACAAGAGCAAACAGACAGCTTACAGAATGAGAGAAAATATTCACATGCTACACATCTGATAAAGGGCTGATAACCTAGAATCGATGTAGAACTCAGGAAAATGAGCAAGAAAAAAATCAAATAACCGTATCAAAATGTGGGCAAAGGACATGAACAGAAACTTTTAAAGGGAAGACAGACTAATGGCCAACAAACATATGAAAAAATGCTCAACATCTCTAATCATCAGGGAAATGCAAATCAAAACCAGAATGATATATCACTTATCTCCAGTGAGAATGGCCTTTATCAAAAAGTCCCAAAATAATAAATGTTGGCGTGGATGTGGAGAGAGAGGAACACTCATACATTGCTGGTGGGACTGCAAACTAGCGCAACCTCTGTGGAAAGTAATATGGGGATACCTCAAAGAGCTACAAGTAGACCTAAAATTTGATCCAGCATCCCATTACTGGGCATCTACCCCAAGGTAAAAAAAAATTCTATAAAAAAGACATTTGCACTAGAACGTTTATAGCAGCACAATTCACAATTGCAAAGATGTGGAAACAACCCAAGTGCCCATCAATACATGAGTGGATTAATAAAATGTGGTATTTGTATACCATGGAGTTCTACTCAGCCACAAAAAACAGTGGTGATCTAGCACCTCTTGTATTATCCTGGATAGAGCTGGAACCCATTCTACTAAGTGAAGTATCCCAACAATGGAAAAACAAGTGCCACACATACTCACCATCAAATTGGTATTAACTGATTAACACTTAAGTGCACATATAGTAATAACAACATTCATCGGGAGGGTGGAAAGAAGCAAGGCCTGCTCCAGACTGCAGGTCTTAGACAGCACTGCCTCCACACCCAGACTTTTTGGCTGAGAGGGGCCATTTCAGCCCCTCCTTGGCAGCTTTGCCCAGAAGCAGAGAACAGATCTTTGACCCCTGCTAATAGCATTTGTGGAGCTTGAGGGCAGGCTCACCCAACCCAGCCTCACCCAGCCTCGCTGTCCCACCTGCCCCCTGCTGAGGTGGAGAATAAGGACACACCTGGAAGTCCTAGGGCCCCACCCACCACCTGAGATACTAGAGTGCCTCTCCCAAGGAATGATCAGTTGCTATGGGATGATCAGAGACAGGCATCCTGCTTTTAAAATTTAACTTATTTTATTTAATGATCAAAACAACACCATTATCAAAGTACTATTAGTCCTATTCTGTAGATGAGAAACAGTGCTCTGAGGGGTAAAACTTATATTCACATCCATACAGCTAAGAAAGTGGCAGAGCTAGAATTCATACTTAGGTCTGTGTGACTCTGACAAAGATTCTTCAGCCAAACTTCAACTAGGCTTCTGAATCTTCTGCTAGACCCGTCGGAGCACTTCCTTATAAAATCTGGTTTTAGCAAAGAACTCTGCAAATTCAGTTTAGCAAGAACCCCTGTCCTTGATATCTGATCATCCCTGATACCAGATCAGGTTCCTCATCCTCCACCATCGCTGGGTGATGTCTGGTCACCCTGGCCTATCCTCAGCAAAGATTCTGTTAGGTCTGGTTAGCCAGAATGCCCCTTTCCCCTGATGTTTCCCCTTAGTATTTTTTATCTGCTGGCCCCTCACACTGCTCCTTGGCTATAAATTCCTACTTTCCCATGCTGTATTTGGAATTGAGTTCAATCTCTCTGCCCCACTGCAAGATCCTGTTGTCCATAGTGATTGTCTTGAATAAAGTCTTTCTCACCATACTTTAACAAACATCATTGAATGATTTTTTTTCTTTAACAACGCTAACGTACTCTATCTGTTATTCCATGTTAGTTCAGAAGGGGTGAAATTTGAGGTGAATCTTGAAGACTAGGCTTCAAATAGAATGGTCACAGTAGAGCACTCCAGTAGGAAAGATAGCTAACAAAGGCATGAAAGTGGGAAATGCCAAGTATGCCTGGGGGTAAGAAATAAGCCAGGACAAAAATGTGGGATGGAAGGTATGAAGATACAGGGCAGGAAAAGAAGTTTGGGCCAGGTTAAGAAGAACTTTGATTGCTACATAAAGAATTTAGGAACTACCTATTTTTCATCAGGGGTCAGAGAAGTGAAATGGCAAAAGTTAAGAAGCTTTTCGGTGTTGTTGATTAATGGCCCTTTTCATTGTGATCTTTGTCAAGCCACTGTTATCAAAAGCATTTTAAATAACCAATTCATTGAAACAAAACAAGAAAAAACCCTTTATAAATTACTGCCATCGAACCAAGTGATGAGAAAAGAAATTTTAACTTTGCATACATTTTTTTAAAAAATTAAAAATAAACATCAAAATGAACAAAAAACCTTGTAAAGAAAGAAACTGATTTTTATCACTGGAAAAAAAAAGGAATATTTATGTATTCCTTGCTTTAAGATAAATTAAAGTCCTAAAATAATCTACACAACTATGAGAAATGAAGTAAGTACTTATTATAGGAAGGTATTATTTGACTAATACATCTTTAGGGGATAAAATGAAGAAATATTAAAGCGACAAGCCAACTAACACTAAATTGAGAGATACTAATAAAGTGGGCCACCAATCAGCCTGTCAGTGGACTATTACGTTGCATTACAAACCTCTTCTTGAAGCAATTGCTTTCAGACACATTATGGGTTAGATAGACTTTTGTGGGCTAGCCTAGAAATTCAACTGTCATTTATAACTTTGTTTCCATGGCAAAGTGCCTTTGCAAGTTCTAAACAGCAGACTTTCAAATTAACTTTTAGAATATAACCCATTTGCAACTTGGGGACTGCCTGTGCTTTGAATGTAGATTGTCTATTATAACCAGAACTTTAACTCCACTGAATCTCAGAGGATTTCAAACTAGTTAGTATCTTTCCTTCAAATCCAATACCATATTTGGGAAAAGGGATCAAAGAAAGTAACCTACCTACTGTGAAGACAAGGCATATCCAATAACTTTTTCCCACTAAAAGCCTAATTATAAGGAAGCAAACATTTTGTTTATAAGAAGAAACATTTTGTCTATAACAGTTTAAAAACACCTGAGTTTTATATCATTATATAATGGAAGCCAGGGTTTGTTTATACTCTTTTTGCATAGTTTGTCTCTACAATGCAAAGATAATGAAAAGTATTAAGTCGATTACCCTTAAAATGCCTGCCTAATACTGGTCTTAATAATGACATTTGGATACTGTAGGTGAAATTTTTCTAGAATAGAATTGTAAAGATTGTTGTAGTAATTTTCCATTGAACAGTACACAAAAAGTTTCAGGCAAAGACCTATAAAAGATGCCTGCTGTTAAAAATGGTCTCTTTTCAAGAGCATGAAATGCTTATTGATCAGGAAAAGGTTATAAAACATTCGATTGGATTTCCAGTTAATTTTACTCTTTCACATAACTTCTTATTTCCTCTTTAACAAGAGAATAATTGAAATAAATACAGATAGAAAATAAGAATAATAGATAATAAGAAATATCTCTCTCATCCATCAACTCATACTTTATTGAAGATGTTAGGTCATTAAATTCAGAGCTGATGGGTTTGGGAGGTGCTCTATACCTCCTGGCCTCTAATGCCCAATAGCATCCCCTCAATTATTTTGATTACCAAAATTGCCCCCTGACATTTCAGCACTGCCCCTTTTATAGGCTACTCAACTAGGTAATCTCCTAACTGGGGTTCTTAATGTGGGGTCCACAGAGACCATATGATTTCAGGAGGTTCATGAACTTGGAAGGAAAAAAACAAAACATGTGCTTTCACGTTCAATATGACATACATGTTGCTTTGCCAAAGACTACTGGTTAATGCTCTTATTCAAGCTAAACAATAGCAACCCTCACATTAATATATCTTTGCCTCTAATTTATATGCATTTTTTTGTTACTTAGTGCACTAATGAAAAAGCACATAATAGCACAAGTTTATTTCTTTTTAAAAATGTTAATGGTATTTCAATATAATTGTTTTGTTTTATGTATATTATTTTATACATTTAATAATATTATTTTTGGAAGTCAGGTTCATAGGCTTTACTAGATTGCCAAGGGTTTCTATCATACAAAAAGTCTAAAATTTTTGACCTAGTACTTCAACATCTTTGCATTGTTCTGCCCAAGTTGGCCCCTTGGAATAGAGTTAAATTAAGGGGGTATGGTCATGGATCAGAACCAGGACCTCAGTGAGGACTGAATGTCTAAGAGAAGTGTCTGAGAAGTAAGAAAAAGTAAACATAACTCAGAGCTATAGTTACAGTATATTTCTGTAGAAATATGAGACTGGTACAAGACAGGAATGGAAGAAGGTATTGATAGGGTACTGGATACAGTCTCTTTGATCCATTTTCTCTTCCCCAAGGCTAGACCCTGGGTTCTCAAATTTTGGTATGCATATAAATTCTGAAGAGTTTGTTGGGAAGCACTGCTTTAACTGAGTCAGAATCACAGGGGGTAGAGTATCATACCTGTGACGCATGTGACTCCTAGACCAAAGTGAAAAACATGGGCTACCCATGCGCCTCTTGCACAATGCTTTAAAGGGACCAGTCAGCACTTGCGTTTTACTGCTCCTTTGCTCTGGAAAGTGCTTTCCTTATTTCATCCCCTTGGTGTATTTTTTCTTATCTGTCAAGCCTTGAGCACAGGTAGACGCTTTTACATTTATTCCTTCCCATAGCCCTCCTGCTCCTCCCATAGTCCTTTATGCATTTCTCAATGCAAAAGGAATTTTATATTATATTAAAATTATTTGTTCAAACATACATGTCGCTGCACTGAGATTTGAAAGGACAGGGGCGATTTCTATCCATTATGGTTTTTTTCCTCTTCCCTCATCTTAGGTATGTGTTAACTTGAATTGAAATGAAGATATTTTCTTTTCATTGAGAATTCTCACAGACTTATTTTAAAATCAATCTGCTGTATATTCAGACTTCTTACTTAAATAAAAGTTTTACTTATTTTACCTTTTCCTCTCTTAGATCAAATTTCTTGGGGCATGTGTGCATGCATATACATATGTGTGTGTATATACGCATGTGCATATATGTGTGTGTATATATATTAGCACATTAATTATTGTATTAATAGCAGAGATAGTTGCCTCCCTAATGTGCATTTTCCCCTTCTTACATACAAGCCATAAATATAAAAGAAAACAAAAACCTATATTTCTCAGTCTTCCTTGAAGAAAAGAGCAAATTATGTTACCCAATTCTGAGGTAAATTACTGGGCAGGACTTTCAGGAAAACTTCTTAAAAGGAGTGCTGATTTAGCTAATTTGAACATTTTTATCCTTTTTCCCTTTGATTTTTCCTTTCTTCGTATCTGGAACATGGATACCACATTGGGCCCCCAAGGTGGTGAGTATACTCGGATGGTTGAGCGGAAATATACAAGAAACTTGGGGTCCTGATTGCACTGTGGAGTCACTAACGAACCCTGGATTTTCTACTTCTAGATTTCTTGCAACTAGACAAAAATGAAACCCTAATTTATTTAAGCTTCCCCCTCTCTTTTCCTTCCTTCCTTCCTTCTTTCCTTTACCTTCTCTTTCTCTGTTTTCTCTCTCTTTCTCCCCTTTCTCTCTCTTTTTGGATTTCTGTAGTAGAATGCAAACTTTGATAGTTATTTAGCCTCATCAATGATGAGTGCATTATGTTAGTGTCAACATGGGTTAGCCTATGTTAATGCAGCAGAAAACAAACTAAAGAAACGGCCATTACTTGGCTGTTTATTTGACCAAAATAGAGAACAAACATTTTCTATCTGGCCTCTCCATCTCTTAACTTATCTATTTAAAACCTCCCCATACTTGAATTGCCATGTAACTTATTTGATAACATAAAATGAATGGCTACATTTTGACTGGGCTTTCTCTGAAATAGTTGATGCCCAAAAGTATTTCATTAAAGGTAAGAAATTGTATGCCTTATATCTGCAATAGGAGATTGATTAAATAATTCTATATTATATAATAATATAATATACAACTGTTAAGGATGCTATATATATATTCATTGACATCAGGAGAATGTCATGACATACTGTCAAGTGAAAATGCTTACAAAGTAGTATATATATCAATGTATCATTTATAAGAGTCATAAGTATGTATACATATGAGATATATATATATATATATATAATATACACAGATACCTAAAAAATGTTTCACTATAGCCTCCAACAATTAACAGTGGTGGGATTTAAGATGATTTTTACTTTATATCATATAATTTTATGGATTACTTGTATTTCTTACATGCCGGTGGATGTATGATCTTTACAATACCAAAAATAGTAATACTTTTTTTAAAAAAAAGTAAAGTGCAATAGTAAGCATGTTCTTTTTAAAAATAAAAAATTTTCCCCTAAAAATGTTATGTAATTAAACAACACTTTGAGGGAATAAAGCAAAGGATAAGTCATGAGAAAGAACTTGAACTCTTGCACCAGAGCTCTGCATTGCCATGGTAAAGTCATGGACCACAATACTGCAGAGACCACATATAGGTGTACACCCTACCTGATTCCAGCCTTCCAGCCATTCCCACCAAGGCACAAGACAGTAATGGAAGCCATCTTGGATCCTCCAGATCAGCCTCTTGGCCAGCAGAATGCCATCAAATGATCTGTCAACTCTACATGGAACAGAAGAATCACACAGCTGAGTCCTAACTTATACCATCATGACATATACTAAAATGATTGTTGTTAGGGGAAAAAAATGAACTTAATTTTCACCATTCCCCTCTCTTGGTATAGTCAGGGTTCCTACTGGTGAGTCTGGAGCTTTAGAGTGGCCCTTTTGCATCATGTCTAGAGCCTGTCTGGGACTAAGGGGAATCTCCTGTCAAGGTTTCTCTGTCTTGTTTTGCCTATTTACAATTGGCTTTCTCAAAATCTTTCTTCTGCTGAACATAGAAAGCCACAAAATTATGAATAGATTTAACAAGAAAGGGGACATCGACTAAAGAATATAGGATTTAATGTAGTTCTAAAGAGAACATGTACTAAAATATATAATCATCACTGTGAAGATAACCAGGGCTACTCCATTGCAGTTTCTTTGTGTTTTATGGAAATGGAATTCCCAGTAGTTATATAACAACAGTGGCACGGGAGACACTTTGGGAAAATATAATGAAATGTAAGGGATGCAGCCTTCCCTCAAAGCATTTACAATCTAGCTTGGGAGGGCAAATATAGTCAGACAGCAAGATAATCAATAAGAATTCTGTCTTATATGCATGTCTTATATACAAGTACAGGTGCCATAGGAGTTAAAAAACATGAGATATTTTACTGTAGGCCAGTGTGACCTAGAAAGTTCCTGGAAAGGGTGACATCCATTTGATCCTTGCAGGTAGGGAGGGAGTCTTATGGGCATACAACAGGAAAAAATGCCTTTCCTGTTTAAAATGCCTTTCCTTAACAGACACCTATGATGCCCTTTAATATTTTTTCCTACCTCATCATTTAAACACTTTCTTTCTTTCTTTTTTGCAAAGAAGGAAAACAAATATTACCTCATTTTTAGTCAAATGTGAAATCCTGAATACTTTCTATCACAATGTCATTAAGTATAACATATTTAGTGACTACAGGAAATTTATCATATAGTAATTTGTATTTATACTTGGTTTTCCTTATATGTATGCTAAAACCTACTCTTAAATGTTGTCAGTTTAACATATGTAAGTTTCATATGTAATGATATTTTAAATGAGTATTTTCAATGCTAAGATGAATAATTAATTTTAGGACCTTAGATAGATTAGACTCAGATATCTCAGTACTATCAGAGATTGTAAAATAAATTTTAAATTTTTGAAAAAAAAACCAACACAATTCAGTGGCATGCTAAATGCATTGTTAGTATAGTGTTTTCATTACAGATTTGTGTTACCTTAGGAATTGTCCTATGGCTTTTAAATCACTTTATTAAAAGGATGTTCTTCTCCCATTTGTTAAAAAGTAAGATATATCTAAAGCTTTATATGTTCCAGAAACTAGACAGAATTTTATTTTGGATCAGCACAATAAATAATATGGAATTGTTTCCTTTTTTTTCTCCTCATTAGAAAAGTGTTTAGAGATTTCTTAGTTTAAAAATTTGTTTGTTGAAATGAAGTTGCCAACACTTAGGCTCAAGTAGTATGAAAAATAAATCCTTATATTAACTTGATTTACAATCAGTTGTGAAATGCTACATTTATAAAATGAAATGAGAAATCTGAGATCTTTTAAAGTTTTTATTTTCTAAGAACTTATTTAAATCTTTCTTCCATATATTCATATTCATTTCTTATAACGTTAGAGTTTAAATGAGTCCAACTCAGGGAACAAGAAGCAGGGTTCTCAGGTTTTTTTTTTTTTTTTTTGATTAAGTACCTCTTCAGCTCCAAGCACAAGGCTATTCAGACATCGTATTCTCCTTCTCCATCCATAATTGCTGAATGAATAAATACATGAAGAAAGAACAAGGAAGATTCAGAGGAAAAAAATAGTAAAATCTGGTTAACACATTCTAGTAAAATTGAAACCAACCCATTTTGTTTATGAATAAATGACTTTAATTTTTAAAAATCAAGTTGCATGATTTAAATGCACCTTGCTATTTCTCATTTTTTGGTAGATTCATTACATTTCTCGAGTTAGGCTAGAAGTGCCTTCAGGTTTAAAATTCCAATATTTCACTGTGACTCATTGCACTTTTTAAAAACAACTGATAAAATTATGAGGCTACTGTCACAACCTGTAAAGTGGATTTGTAATTCACTATTTTTTTTTCTTTTTCTTGTCTTTATTTTCTATGGTTTCTCCTTTTTTTTTTGCAATGAACTTATATTCCTTTTGTAATAGGGAAAAAAGAATATTAAATGTTATTGAAAAATATAGTAGGTCTTAAAAGGATATAAAAAGGCTTAGGATTTTAACCATTCATTCACTATACATGGTTCATGGTGATTGTAGACCAACTTTTTTCTCCTTATTTTTCAGGGTCACTGTACTTTAACATGTGACATTTGACAATTTAGTTGAGTTGCAGGTAAGGGGCTCTCCTGCCCTGTGAGGAACAGATTCTAATAGGTAGTTACTGTATTTAAAACTCTTTGAAGAAGAAAGGTGTTATTTAAGTATTAAGCATTGTTATGAACATCCTGTCTTTTAAAAGCTCAAAGGGGAAGACAAAAAAACCTGTCTTTATTAGTATTTCAAATTAAACTAGAAAGGATAAATTATTTTCAAACTATCTAATCCTCCTTACATGCTCCCACTGCCTCCACCTTGGACTTGATCTCAGTCCAATCTACTCTAGGAGAGAGACGTGAATCCAACCTCTAATTTTCCTTTTAGTGCTAATAAATACGTTTATTACAGGGTTTTACTGAATGTTTGTACACAACCTTTGAGGAATTGGTCTGCTTCTGCTATTGAAATTTAACACTATTCTCATAAGCAGTGCTACTTGCCCCCCAAAATAAAGAGACAAACAAGGACATGTGGCTCTTCAGTTTTGGTCTCATAAAGCATTGTGCGAAGTCCTTAACTGTGATATGATAGTGTAGATTTGTCTGAGTATAATAGTCATTACTGGAAGAGTCATCAAAGATACCTTTAGAGATTAATTACTGGGAAGTTTTTTATTCTTTTTCAGGGAATTAGCACCAGTCTTAATATAATTGCCAGTTAACTTAATTGAATTATCAGAACCTTTGCACAAAGTCAATTTTTATGATTTATATGCTTGATGCTTATGGGGACCCAGCTATCTCTCATAGCTTTTCAACCTCCTGAGTTACAATTCCAAAGTCATATAGTTTTAAGCTGGCCACAGAACTCATGATTTGGTATACTTGATATTTTTGAGGGGTTCAAATTGAATTTCAAAATGATATTAAGAAGTCCCAAGTAACAACTTTGAATATCTGTCACAAGTACAATGATTCAAAAAAGAGTATGTCTAAACAGATTAGAGGCTCAACTAAGACTATTATAAATTTAGACTGGATAATTAGAGGATATAATTTTTGGCCCAGTGGGGATGTGTTTTGAATTCAACACCAGTTATTGTTGGTGGAAGGTAGAATCTGAATATTTCAAATGAAATGGCACTATGTTAAATTACCTGTTCTAAAATGAGGCCCTCTTTCTCTTCATGATATTCTCTTTTAGAGGTACAGTGTGAAAAACTGAAATTTAGACTGTGCGGTAAATTAAAAGTATGAAATCTCATCTTTGATTACTTGGGGAATCAGGGTTTGCAGAATTATGGTTATTCACATGGCTATTTTGTCTCCATCTGTGTAAATGCATAGATTCCATAAGATCAAAATTCTTCTTACCTCATTACAAAGGTAGAGTTTCAGTTCAAAATATAATTTCCTTCTGAATATATGCGAGCTGAAAAAGCAAGAATTTAAGTTGAAAGCCTGAATTCATTGTATGCTGGTATTTTTGCAGTTGTAATATAGCAGCCTCAAATGAAGTGTTTATTGTGTGCCTCAGGAAGGATGATACAAAACCTGGTGACATCATTGGGCTTAGCTGGAGAGTCTGCTACACTGTTACTCTCACCTAGGAGCCCTATTAAGATGTTTGGGACAACCATCTTCAGTTATCAAACTTAGTTTATTGATCATGGAATATATATGTAGGCTAAGTATAAGGGAATAATATCAATGTCCTCTCTGTTAGTGTGGGAGGCCTAGTCTTAAAAATGACTTGGGAGTTAAGGGCAACTTATATTAATAGGCACTCTCCCGATCTTCCCCCACGCTTTGGTCCCCTCAGATTCTCTTTTCAGAAGTAACACTTGGATTCCCCAGCTTCTGGGCATATTGGCTGCTATCAGTTCACATGGTATTTTTCACTAGAAGTAGTCCTCTGCCACAGAGAACTTCCTTGACCAAAGAACCACTCCCTCTAAGAGGCAGCTCATGGCTGATGACTGGCTGATATAGGGTAGAAGGTCCAGCCCCCTTACCTCAATCTGGGGCAACTTTGAGGGGTCATCCCAGCCCTGAGAGCTCCTTGAAAGATTGGCTGAGGGTCAACTCCTCTGCTGACAACTGCATTCCTCACTTCCTTACAGGTGTATCTCCTGCCACCACTCCCTGTGTGAACATTTTACAATCAACACCTCATCTATTTCAATTAACACTTCATCTACCCCTATTTTCAGGAAAGCCAACTGAAAACAGAGATTGTCATCGTGGGCTGGCCTACTATATTGGCAGATCAGATGGAAACATAGATTGGCCTTCTGGTCAAAAATACTACTACCACCACCCTGCCTAAGGGGTTTTCAACATTGCCATCGCCAAACCATTTCTTTGAATTAGTCCTGAAAACATATGATATGTAGGAAAGTTTATACCTTTAATTAATACATGAGTTTCCCAACAGAAAACAAGCCAGAAGAGGATATTCTGCTGTGTAGGTAAGATTGGATGAGCTATAGGAAAAGGAGAAGGGAGAAAAAGACTTTATGTGGCCTGATTGGAAGTTCATAGTGAAGTTCCTTGAGCCAACTGGTGTTATATTTGGATGTGGCTGAGAGAGGAGTGGGTTTCAGTGGGTACCTGGAATCAGTGGTTACCTTTGGAAAGGAGCTACTTGCTAATTTTTGCTTTAACGTGACTCTAAAATGAAGCCACTCTAGACCTTCACTGCCCACACAGATACTTTCCTCTTCTGAACTCCTTCCTCACTCATTTTGTTGCTAAATCTTATTTTGTTATAATATGTCATTTAAGTTTTTGTAAGGTGCATGTCTTTTCTCATACTTCTTTTGAATGCCTTATAGTACTAACATAAAATTATGCCCATAATAGGGGTTCGGTAAGTACTTGTTGAATGAATGAATAAATGACTAGGTAAATGTAAGATGGAAGGAACACCAAGTTAGAAAAGAAAACCACTAGGGATCCAAAGGTTCTAAGTCCATGGTTTCATAAACCATTTAAAACGTGGGATTGAACACAATGTTTTTTTAGAGGAAGAAATACACAGATATATTTTTATGTTGGCTGAATCCAAATGATATTTTCGAGATGGAATTTATAATCCCAAATTGCTGGTGTCCTAACCATTTCGTTATGAGATAATAGGCTTCATGCAATTTCGGTACATAGCACAACTCAAGGAGAGCAAAGAGACCTAGTGGATGGTTACATGTGTTGTGTAAACTCTGAGCCACAAATGGCTTCTTTTTGTTCAGGGAGCCGAATTACAGAAGCCCCCTCCTCCTGCTGAACACAGGGTTCTGCCTTGTCCCAGAGAACAAAGATGCAGACTGCAGAGCACTTCTGTGTTCAGAGGCCGAACAGGCTGTAAAATGACTCCATTTCCAGATGAAATAACAATGCTCCTATTTCTCTCGGACAAAGTCTTGGTACAATTCCTTTCTTCCCCTTAATCCTTTTGACCAAAATACTCAGGTAAAACATTTCTAGGAATAGTTCTAGGATAACAACCATTTCCTTTTACCACACTCCACTTTTCCAGGAAAGATAATTTCTTCTTTAGCTGATGCTTATTAAGGACACGCCATAGTTACTCCTTCCTCCAAATCAAATGTCTTACTAAAAATATTAAAATCATTTTGCATGTATTCATGAAATGAAACCTCTGAGCTTACTCCTTTAGCATATACTACCTAAATAAGTGTAAATGTGAATAGGTGTAATATTGAACCAAATAATGATCTTTTTTTAAAAGGTTAAAGCACTTATGTTTGTAGCTCCCTTCTTGCTTTGGTCTTGCCCTAACCCTTGAGGTGGTCTGTGATGACATTATTCATCTGAAATGGGACAAGCTATTTTTAAAAAGGCATATTTAAAGTCACATTCAATAAATGGAATCTACACTGAAAGTTATTAATAATTTATAATAGTAAGAATGTAATTACTTAAAAACATCAGTTAACCTGAAATGTATTTATTGCAGTCTATAGTTAGGAAAAACTAGCAAGTTACAGAAAAAGCTTCTGAGGTTAGTGACTTAGTATCAAAAACAACTTCCAAAGAAAAAGTTTTCCTCAGGAAAGAATGTGTCCTCTTTGGCCCATGAACAAATACATGATTGAATTCCTTAAGTTCTACCCCATCAAACATGACTGAAATGATTTTGGCCAAGAAAAATCTCAAGAATTCTCCCATGGAATATTTTTTTTAAGACAAAATGGCTTTCTGATGAACTCACAATGCAATTCAAGGTACTAAATAGATTAATGTTTTGTTTGGAATTAGAAAATATGAGCCAGTTATCTTAGTTTCAAAGACTTATATGAAGCCATTTCCCCCCCGACGATAATTGGGTACTAGGAACATTTAAGTAAAATAAACAAATAAACAAGCACAATAAAACAAAACAAAATATCATTTGCATTGGAGGATAATTTTGTCTTATTATGTGAAGATAGGGAGAGAATAGAGGCCATGCATCCAAAATAACTGAAATATAAATTGAATACTTTTGTATAAACTGTAAGAGGACTTTCAATTTGACCAATCATATTAAAATGCATGCTACCTGTAAGGATCAATAACTGGAATTGTGCTCATGTTGCATGGTCCCTAATCAGCTTTCATTTCTCAAACTGATGAAAAGCAAAGTCAACAAAATGTTTATATATTTATGATATTCTTGACAGACTTCACTAGGAGATAAATAATATAACAATAATCAATAAATGTCTAATTATATCTGAATCCTTTTGCTCCTTGAACAAAATAATGAACTGAGAAACCTAGATCTGCAGTTTGAGAATGGAAGCTGGTCTAAGATTTTGATAGAATGACTAACGAACTGATAGACTTGAATTTTTGAGAGAATAAAGAATATCCCCTTTGAAGAAAGGAGAGACCACATTTGCATTCTTGCATATGAGATTATACCTGTGAAGGTAATTGAGGTAACAGGTAGCTAAGTATTTACAGTACGCTAATTAGAGCAGGCTTTGAATGGTTCTGAGTGACAGAAGTCTTCAGTGTGTATGCCATTTAACATTAACATTTTAATAAAATCAGCAATTAAGATGGCTCTAGTCTAAAACTGAACTCTTACTATTTGTCAAAAATTCTCCATTTTTGCTTATGTGATTGCTCAGAGTTTAAGTATGTCATTGTAATGATAAGTAAATGAAGTTGCGTCCCTTTATTATGCTCTATAAAATGCCTTCCACTACTATTGTTGCTACCTGGGAATGGTTTCCTTCTCTGTGTGCCTTTCTACTTTTTCTATCTTTAATCCGATTGCTCTGGCCAGCTGCTGTGATATGCTGCATTGTGGGGATGGGTAGAAAAATTTCTTGATTGAGGTCTGAATTGAAAACAGTTTTTCCATTAGGGAAAAACAAGGGTGCCACAGCAACTTCAGGGTCAGATTATTAAACACAATCGTGGTTACCCAGGGACATCTATTGTTAAACCCTTTCCTGGCCAATGTCACTTACCAGGTTAGCATGTTAAGAATCTTTCTGTTTGAAGACATATTCTGAATTATAATATCTGTAAATCTGTGTCATTAATTGCTTCTAATGGTCAGCACCAGGACCTCCCACACTGACTTACTATGCTTACATCTTTGCAGATGATAGTGAGATTTAAGTTTTATTCACTTATGAAATATGAGCACTGTCTACATGTTCTATTCTGTTCCAGAAACTGGGAACCCAAAGATGGAAAGGCAAGTCTTGAGTTGTCTCTTTCAATTACCATTTTACATGCCACTTCGCTAACTTGACTTCCAGCAGGGTTTATAAAATGAAGAAATAGGAATGCAAGGCTGATGTCTGGGATGAAGAGGGAAGCTGTTCTCTCTTAAAGCAAGCAAAAGGAAACTTCAAAAGAAGTACCACTGAACTCACAAACTTACAAATGACTGTTGGATTTGGAAAACTCTTCATCTCAAGATGATGATTGTAAGGTATTGCAAGACAATCAATAAAAGATTCAATTATATTTCCTGTATTCTATTTATTCAGAAAGAAAATCATATACATGAAAACTCCCAAGTCATTATCTTCTCCCAAACCTTCGTTCTTCCACGATCCTAACTTAGATAGTGATGCCAACATCGTGTGGTACCCAAGCCTCCAGCTCCAGCATTGGTTCCCTAGGCTTGTTGATTCCACCACCCAAACATCGTTTGACTCTGTTGGCTCCTTTCTACCCTCACTGCCGTTGCGGTGGTTTGGGTCTTTGTCATCCCTGTCCTGGACTACTGCACAGACTTAGAATTTCCTCATTGACCCCATTTATGTCCAATAAATGGGCCTTTAGCCCATTCTCCACACAGGTTTGTCTTTTTAAAACACAAATGTGATCATGTCCCTTCCCTGTTTTTGACCCTCCCTTGGTTCTTCATTGATAGAATGTAGCCCTTCACAAACCCATCGCATTCTGTCCATTTCATTTCTTGCCTGTACTCAACACACTCAGGTCACATAATATTCTCTTTGTACTTCTCTGCCCTTCCATGTGTGACTTTATCTGCATGAAATACCTTTCACCTTGTTTTGCTTTAAGATGTTCATACATCATACCCTCTATTTGGCTGTTTTCTCCAGGCATAGCACATTACACTCTTTTCTGTGCTTCCAGGGTACTTTGTATGTGTTTCTAATGTAATTAATCAATTATATTTTATTTTTCTTTTCTGTATAAGCTACTGGAAGGTAGGGCTATCTTATTTATCATTATATTTCCAGGCTTAGTACACTGATCCAGAACTGCCACTCAATAAATGTTTGATGAATGAAGAAACCAGAGTTGCTATGTTCCTGCAATTTATTTATTAAGTTTGTATGGGATATGGCACTATCAGCAATGTGCTGATTATGCACGATACAGATAGCAATAACATAGCCAGAATTTTCTTAGTATTTTGTACTCCACAGAGGAAAGCCATGGATATACATCTAATTTGCTTGAATTCTGGACATGAAATTGCATGATTCCCCAAAATACTGGGTGAGAAAATTGTACATGGCTCAGGAGAACAATGTGCTCTTTGACATTAGCCATAAAAACTTTCAGAACAAAAATATAAATTCTCCTCACCTCTGGGCTGTTTTTCCTACTCTCTTGCCTGTAAGAGATCACATTTTTCTTTCTGTGCACGTAATATTTTTAGAGTACTCTGCTGTCAGGAAGCATTCTGCATCCTCTAGTTAACCTATTTAGATCTCAGTGTTCTTATCTGTATAATGAAGCTAATGGTACTAGGCTGTTCTCCCAGGGATGTTTGATTAAATATGCCTCTTGACATTGCACAGGCCCTGCATACATCAGCAAGGATTTTCAAAATAAAATGTTCTATATGTACAGAAAATTGTTTCATTTGGCATTGTTTTAAAAGCAAGCACATTTCCAAGAGGGAACATTTGCACCATCAGCAAACATTTCAAATGGATCTAAGGTAAAAATTGTTATGACTGCTGGGGTTGATAAGATAGGCAAGTATTTCAAAACATCTCCACCCATAATTTTTAATGGGAAAAGCAAGGCTTGGTGGAATGTGAGATAATTTTTTTCTACGCTCAGTACACAGCAGTTAAAGGGGGTTTTCTAATATTTTTTACTCCAAGACAGCCCTGTGTTGTGTTGTATCTTCTTAGAGTGCCTTCTTTGCCACTTCAAGTAGGAATAGAGCCCAGAATTCCTGATGTAATGCCCTGCGCCACTGTATTTTCCTGTCATTTCCTGTGGCAACAAGGGCTGCATTGATCTTCCTCGGAGGCAGAGCTAGACTGGCTTAGGTAGACAGGATCCCTTTTCCCACAGCTCTGGTTTTCCTGTCCTTCTGATCTCTCCTTTACTTCTTTCACTTTTTAGGATGATGACCAGTTTCTCTCCCAGCATTAGGTGAACCCAGAAAAGCAGATGGGAGAAGCCAGAAGAGAAAGGGGGAAATAAATGGAAACCGAGAGGAAAAGATAAACAAAATATATCCTAGAATGCTTCTGAGATGCTGAAAAGTAGTAGGATGAATTTATATATATATTTTTTAAAAATTATGGAATTATATGCCATCTCACACCTTCCTATTGTCTTTCCCAAACCTGTCAGTTGTTGATATGATAGATGAATAAATGAATACTTACTTCATTTACACAGTGTAGCCAGGGCAAATGCATATGCCAAGGTTCTGACTCCAGGAACCAGGTTGAATCAAGGCCTGGTCAAGCCTCTTTCCTTGGAGTCTGCTCCCACAGCTTGATGTACAGGCGAATCACCTGGAAATCTTTTTTAACATTAAAAAACTCTTTTTATTAAAGCATAATATACATAAAGAAAAATACATATGCTATAAATATATTGTAAGTGTAAACTTAGTGAGTTTTTACAGGTTGAACATATTCATTAACCAACATCATTTAGAGGTTTTTGTTTTTATTTTTAAGACATAGCTTTCAGGCACCTTTCCCAGATTCTCTAAGTCAGAATCTCAAAAGTTTGAAGCCCAGGAATCTTATTTTAAGTGAATTCCTCAGGAGACTTCTTTGCAGCCAACTGGGCACCCAGTTGCATTTGCTAGCTACTATGTGGATCCCAGGGTGCATGACTTGGGTAGGGAGAAGATATTAGGGTAAGTTATGGAGTCCTGGAAGAAGGTGGAATAAGGAATCTCCCTGCCTTAGGAAGAGTTCCAGCTGTTGTTTGAGGAAGGAACACATGGCAAAAACCTTACAGTTGCCTTCCAACATTCATTTATCGTTTATTATTCAGTAATAGAACCCAATTTTCAGTGATGCACATAGTTACCTAGAATAAAGACTAAATCTTGGCCTCTTTTGCAGATAGATGTGGCCCTGTAACTACATTTTAGCCGATGGGATGTAAGTGGAAGCATCATACATGATGACTGGAAAGTCTTTAAAAGGGTTGAGGCGCACTCTTCTTGACCCTTTCCTTCTAGCTACTACATAGAATATACAAGTGTTGGCTGGAGCACAAGCAGCCATTTTGATCCACGTGGACAAGGGCCATACATTAGGGATAATAGAATGAAAAGCAGGAAGAAGTTTAGATTCCTTAGGAAATCCTCTTTATTTATTTTTTCTTTCTTGTTTTTATTTCTTGTAGGAAATCCTTATGGATTTCCTATCAGTTCTGTGATACCCATTCTGAACTTTTAACAAAATAACATATCTTGTGTTTTGGCTACTATTAATTAATTTTAGTTTCCTAATGCTACAGCTGAACCTAATCCTAACTGATACAGAGAATTTTCTTCTTCTATATAGGTATCCCTGAAAGATCCCAATAAGAGGTGGTGATCTCTTAAGAACATTCTATTATTTACTTGCTTTCTTCCTCTAGCAAATGACTGAGAGCAAGTCTGGGTTTTGATAATCAACTCTTAAACAAGTTAAACTTGTTCAGTATTGTACAGTAGGAGCTTGCTTTCTAAGAAGTATGTATGTGGTTGGCCTCTTTCCACAGGTTTCATCTGGCCCATGTCTTATCTGATATCTGGAGCACATTAGTGGGATTCTCCAGAGAATGCCTTGCTCTGTGCAGACAAGTGTCAGCCTCAGTAAGTCATAGTTGTAAGGGAATTCTATGGGTTAGGGGCAAGTTTCCAGACAGTACTATGGGTTCGGGGTCCAGCTGCTGCAGACATGAAGCTGGCATAGGCTAGATGTGTTGATAGGTCTTAAGCCAAGATAAGCAGGACTGGCCTTTCACTACAGCTCCAGTGCCAGTGGGAGAACTAAGACATAAGCCAGTGATTGGGACAGGGCTAAGACAGAGGTTAGGCAAGAGCAGAACTTCAGAAGGCATCAGACTGCCAAGACTAAATGACTCAGGTCTGCAACAAGACCACCTCCATGGCCCTACTAGCTAGTGCCTGGGGTTCCTAATGTATGTGTGCTATCTGCCTTGGTCAGAAACCAGACAGGGCTGAAGTTATTGGCAAACAATACTACTTTCTGAGGCAGAAATGCATAAGAGAATGGTCGCTGTCTGACTTTTTTCAAGTTACTTCTCTGCACCTCAATTTCCTCCTCTGTAAAACTGGGACTAATAAAATGGAACTCATAGGTATTCCATCATGGGTTAAAGGAAAAAATTTTATGTGCAAAGAATTTGCAAACTGTGACGAGCTATACAAAAGTAAGTTATTATGACTATCTAGGGAGAAGGATGGCAGCAATTTAACTGTGTAGAGCAAATCTCTGTAGCATTTAAGATGAAATGAGTATAATTCATTCATATGAAGTGAAAGGAGATAGATTTATGGAGTCAGGACATAATTAGTAGATTTGTAATCTGGTCAGGAAACGTGTGTGGGAGAGATCCGGTGTTCTTACTTGAGAAAAAGGCAAGTCTTTTAAAGGTTGTCACAGCTTTGTTTAATTTTAATCATTTCATGGGTAATAAAGTTTATCTTAGAAAAGCCATGATTCATAAAAGTATATTTTATGATCCACCAGAATCAGGAGCAGCCATGTTGAGAGTTATTGAACATTGTGTGTTGTTCAAGACAATTATCAGGGATCAAATACAAGAGTCAAGGGTGCTTGCTTCTTGCCATAAAAGCAGCATTGGGGTATATAGGTTTACAATTGTATTTGTTGTAATAAACCACCTTTTATAGGCAACAGGTGTAGCTGACATATCCTAAATTGTGTGAAGCTGTGCTCTCAAGCTGGCTCTAAAGGGATTTGGAAAGATTTATGAGCTTGAGTGACAGCCAAGGTGATTCTTGAAATTGACTTTTTAAGATGTCATTTCGGTGAATGACAGGTTATAGTTACTAAAAAAAAAATTCTCATAATAGTAAGGAGTTTGTCTTTAAGTGGCAGTGAGGCTATTTAGTGGGGAAAAGCTCATTATTTAACTGGAGATTGCTACATTTTGGAAATTCAGGGAATCTAATTGGCTCGGAACATATGGCCTGACTTCCTCAGCCATTCAGCATCACTGCTTCCCCCAGCCAAAGGCCACAGATTTCTTCAAACAGGGTTGCAATCTACTCACGCTATTTAAAACAGAATTTGTTCTTAATTAATGTCTTTTCTAACTATCACAATTACTTTGAAGACAAAGAAATCAGCTACGCTTCAAAGAAAGAGAGAGAGAAGGGAAGAAAAAGAAAGAAAATTTATTCCATGCTCTTGTCAAATGAGCTTTTCTTTCCTTGGCCTCCCTTTACCACTCAGCCTGCCCAGGAGCCCCCACGCCCGCTCCTCTCGCTTAGGTAAATCGTTTAATCTCTGCCTCCTCTCATGTTTCAGACCAGTCAGCTACAAATGCTGTCAACATAGAATTTAGAATTTAGCATTTTCAGGGGGAATAAGAAGCATTTTTTCCTGTGATTTTTATTTACTCTTCAGTACAATATTGCAATAACTTTAAAGTTTTTTTTTTTTTTTTTTTTTTTTAGGGATAAAGACCACTCATTCTCCTTAATATAACTGTTCTCTTTTGTTTCATTGTTATTAATTCATTTGTTTATTTGACACATATTTATTGAGAGGCTCCTATAGAGTAGGCTCTATTCTAAACACTGGGGAGATAGGGAACAAACCACCTTACCTCATGGACTTCTCATCTGATTGTGGGGAGAGAGAAAATAAATAAGTAAATAAATATTATGTCAGATAGTGTTAGGTTCTAAGGATAAAAATAAAACAGGGTAAGGATTGAAATGTGGGGATTGGGTGGGAGAGCTATTATTTCCTTTCTATCTTCTTCCAAACACACATATTCATACTCTGTGTTCTCTAAGACCATATATCCTTCCCCCTGGAAAAAAATGACAAAAAACTCCCAAACCTCAAACCACACAACAACAAAAGCAAACAAGCAAAAAAAAAAAAAAGTCTACTCTAAATATACATTTGGTGATATGGTCTGAACTTTATTTTTTCATAGCATTCATAGGACATTTAATGCAACTAACACTAGCAAGAGACTTGTGCTAACTTTTAAATAGAGAAAACTGGAGGAAGTAGGCATAGAAAGATAAGAAAGCATCAAATAAAAGAGGAAACTGACATAGGAGAAAAAATTCTAGCTATTAAAATGTTTGCACTCATACATCAAAGTCTAAGAATTTTTGGCAAGATGAGATTAGGGTAGAGAAACCCTGAGATAAAATTAGAAACAAATCAAGTAATATTAAAAGCAGTTTGCTATTTCAAAGTGAACAATCTTAGCCAACCTGTGCATCATTGATTGTTTGTTTCTGTTTTGGATAAAGTTCCTGGGTTCCCTCTTTCACTCCCTTGTCATAGGAAACAGGCAAAGATTTATAAATGGGAAGTCTTGTTTGCCTAGGGATGATAGGACTATTTGCAGTATGAGAGATATAGAAACACCTGAATTAAAAAGTCTCAGTTAGAGGATACTAAGCCTTGATTTTAGCTCTACCAAAAATTTACTCCAATTCTCCCTTTCTCTTTTAAAAACAAGTATACTTGCATATAGCTATTTAAAAAATATAATCATACATCATTACATGTAAAATTCAAGAGCCTCATTTACTGTGGGAGCCCATGTGGACCAATAGAATAAGCTCAGCATTTGCAGTAGACAGATTTGGATTTGAATTCAAGTTCTATCAGATACTCATCATTTGACCTTAGGCAACTCAATCTTCTTGGGCTTGTTTCCCAGCTGGTGGGACATTTCTGGTATTTAAAACTATACATATTCAAAGACCTAAACTTCAGTTAGATAACTATTTGAAATTACCATTTTGTAACTTAAAGTCATTCAAATATCAGCAATTTCATGTGGTACAACTTGGTATATAGTTGGTGCTCAATTAACAATATCCATCATTATTGCCATGTCCATTTAATATTTTAAAGATTTATTTACTTGAAAATATAAAAACATTTATGCATTGATGGAGACCTTAGATGTCCAAAGGATGATCATATAAAGTACTTTGTTGTTTCCTTTTTTAAAAATAATAGCTTCATTGAGATGTAATTCACATTTCATAAAATTGATCCTTTTGAAGTATGCAATGCAGTGGTTCTTAGTATATTTACAGAGTTGTGCCATTATCATTACTATCTATTTTTAGAATATTTTCATCACCCTAAAACAAACCCTGGACCTATTAGCAGTCTCTCCCTCTTTCTCCCACCCTCTAGTTCCTGGCAATTACTAATCTACCCTCAGTGTCTATAGATTTTCCCATTCTGGACATTTCATATAAATGGCATCAGGACAATATGTGGCCTTTGATGATGGACTTCTTTCACTTAGCATAATATTTTCAAGGTTTGTACATGTTGTAGCGTGAATCAGTCTTGCATTCCTTTGTATGGCTGAATAATATTCCCCTTGCATAGGCATGCCACGTTTTGTTTATTCATCAGTTGATAGGCATTTGGATTGTTCACATTTTTTGACTCTTGTAATAATGTGGCTACACGTGTACACATTTTTGTGTAGACATATGCTTTCAATTCTCTTGGGAATGGAATTGCTGGATTGTACGATAACCATACACTTAACATTTTAAACAACTGCCAAACTGTTTTCTTTATTCTAAATAGCAAAAGAAGTGTGGGCAATTCCTCAGAGAAAACACAAGATGATCTTGGGACATCTGTGCCAGAAAGCAAGAAAGTGCTAAATAAATAAAAGACAGCGGCATGTTGAAGGGGCAAAGGGGCCAACCTGAAAGAGCTACCAGTGGCCAAACGTGGTATTGAATTACGACCCAAAGTATAAAATAAATACACATTAGTCGATCCTGATATAAATAAATAATGAAATGAACAAATAAATGGAAGAGACACATCTTCCTGAAAGAAGACTTCAGGATAATATAAGTAGATATTCCCTCGTCTAGGGGTGGAGCTTAATTCCCTTGCGTGTGGGCTAAACTTAGTGACTCATTTCCGAAGAATAGAGTAAGGAAAGGGGAAAAACAGTACCTTTATAGAGAAGCGTGGCAATGCTACCTTAACCAAACGATCAAGGTTAACATCTCCAGTTATCCATCATGTTGGCGTCATGCATGCTATGGTGTGACGAGAAGGGCACTTCGCCTACGCGGTGTTCTTCCCCAAGACCCACAGCCCCAATGTAATCATGAGGAAACATCATATAAATGCAAATTGAAGGACATTCTGCAAAATACCTCACCAGTACTCTTCTAAACCATCAAGGTTATGAAAAATAAGGAAAGACTGAGAAACTGTTACAGAGCTAGGGGACGAAGGAGATTTGATGAATAAATGCAACGTGGCATCCTAGGTGGGCATCCTGGAACAGAAAAAGGACATTAGTGGAAACACCGGTGAAATCCAAATAAAATCTGGAGTGTGGTTAATAGTAATGCACCGATATTGGTTTTTGAATTTTGTCAGATGTACTACTGTAATGTAAGATGTTAAGGTCAGGGCAAACTGCGTGAGGGGTATTCAGAAACACTCTGTACTATCTTTGTACTTTTACTGTAAATCTAAAATCATTCCAAAATAAAAAAGTTTATTTAAAAAATAAACCGAATTCATATGCATGTAAACTACACATCTTAATTGAGCTGTATTTGCCAGGACAACATTATTTAGTGAAAAATATTTAGTGGGCATAGGAATGGTTATCCAGGTAATTCAGATAAAAGAATTTGTTATTGAGAATGACTGTTGGACTTTACATAAATCAATGGTCTACATGGCTTCAGTTTACCAGGGAATTACTTATCTTTCTATCAAACTATCTAAAGTTACAAGGTTGGTTGGCTAAAGCAACAGCAGCTACGGCAGCAACAAAGATTTTAGCATTTGATCCCCGGCACCGAGCACTTAGGGCACAGTTCTCTTGTCTTCTTCTGGGGATTACCTTATCTCTTTTCTTAAGCAGTATGAGCATTTACCAAATTAGTGAGTTAGTGTTACACCTGGGGAGATATTAATTTACCTTGGCCTTCTTTACCTGGGGTTGCTAAAATATACTTTACACATGCTTGTTGGTTGATCTCATTCCTCGTCTAGGACTCGGCTATCACATGAACAGTGATGACTCCCAAATCTGTATCCTCACACTCCTCTTGAGTTTCGGTTTTGCATATCAGACTCTTTTCTGGACATAAATTGGTTATCCCATTGGTACCACAGTGGAAAAAAATCTCAAAGTCAAACACATTATTTTTCTACCTTTCATTCCCATTAAAATCGTTCTCCTACCTATATTATCTTTTACATTTTAAACAATTATCTATCACTCAGGGCCAAAAAGAAATCTGGGAATCTTCTGATTGACTTCAAGTGGCATCCTGACGTGGATGTTGGTTGCTCAACCTCAGCCTCGATTTTTAGGTCAAAGACTGAACACACTGCCTGCTTATTGATTTTTTTATCTTGATCCTGTATTTTTCTTCTTCCCAGTCTCCCATCCAGCTCGGTGAAATTAGGGCCCAGATAGTAAATAGTTTAGGCTTTGCAAACTCCATGGTCTAACTACTTAACTCTGCTGTTGTTGAGTAGCAGAAACAGCCACAGACAATATGTAAATAAATGGGTGTAGCTACATTGCAATAAAACTTTACAGAAACAGGCAGCAGATCAGATGTAGCCAGTGACCTATACTTTACCAATGCCTGACTTCAGCCATAGCATTGGATGCGATTGCCTATGATAGTAGGCTGAGAAGGCCAGGGGGCTCTGGACCTAATCCAGTGGAACTCAGTGATAAAGTTGTCGTCTTGGGAAGAGAATTCAGTGAAGGAGAATGAGCAGTCAGAAAGGTTGGGAGAAAATTAGTGTATAGATGTGTCCTAGAAGTCAAAGTAGCAATATATTTCCATCATTATCAATGCTACAGTTTGGGTGAATTGGATACAAGCTATCCTCAGACCATGGCACTTTGTGACAGGGATGAACAGGAAGCTGGAACTAGGGTAACCTAAACTGAAGCCCAATCCCGGGGTCCAGCGCCAGGCCATTCAAAGAAGATTAGGAGTAGAAGAAGGAAGAGTGAAGTTCTTAGGTAAATAAGACCCAGAGTTTGCTCAGAATGCACAAAATCAGTTCAGGATAGCCAATTTTCCATGTTCTGGAGTGATGGGATTGTAAAATCAATAACTTTTTTTTCTAATACAAATATGTGGATATGTGTCCTAAAAACATATGGACCTTGACCTCTCAGTTAAGTATCACTGTCTACTTTCTAGGGGGAAAGTTGGAAATAGAAAGTTTCTGGAAAATTTGACATAATGGATAAAACCAACCAACCAACCAACGCACCCTAACTCTGACCCACACTTCCTTCTCCAGCCCTGCTTTTGTGGGAGTAAGGAGCGTAATCAGACAATTTTAGAAGAACTTAATTCCATGCAATACGTCTAAAAAATAATTTTCTGTTGTCATTGTGATCATATTTGACATATTACAATTAGGTGGTTTACAATAACATATAGTCACTGAATTTACTTTTAAACATTTTTACCTTTTTGACTATGGAAATACACTATTCATTGTCAATGTATCAAAACCAAAGTAATCTCACATGATTAATGGTTTTGTGCATAAATCTTTCTTAATATAGATTTTAGAAATAATTTTTAAAAGAAAGAGCTGAGAGCATTCACTGGAAATCTTATCCCAAATATTCATTCATATTACCACATTTTTCAATTAAAAAATACTTGGCATGGAAATGTTTTTTCCTTCTCCTTCTTTTTCCATAACTTATACTTCTGGGACACAGACTTGAAAGGCTAACCACCTCAGAAACACCCTGGGCTCAAATCACATTAAATGACAAAGAAACCCCTATGACCCTGCTACCTTCTTATACTAGGAATTCTACTGGAGAGTTCTTGGAAAACATGAGAAGTGGATCAGTGTTACAGTCCAAGGTTTACTTGAGAGTTAAGCACAGGAACACTGAGAAAGGCCTGTGACTGCTTATTTTGCCTTTTGATCAAGGGGAATGAGCCCAGGACTGACTGATTTCACATCATTAGTGGGGCTCTCCGACCACACCTCTCTCTTTAATTCTTTCCTGAGTGAATTTGTAATTTGCCTTTGGTTTCTGCTGTTAAAACAACAGATTGTGAAGGATCAAAGAGGATAATGACAAGGAGGAAGTGGCAAGTTAGTGACATCTTTTTAGAAGGAATAGTAACTATACACAGTGTGATTACTCAGAAGTAGTCTTCTGAGACGTGACTATAAAATAAATTCCAGAAAAACACATTCCAAGAGACTGTCCAAGTATGGTATTTATTCTTTAAATTTTCATTCAGCTATTAACCTTTTATTGAGCATCTACTATACATAAGATTTGGTAAAAAGAGAAGTATAGCATAATGGCTAAGAGATTGAGGTTTGAGCGTCGAACAGATTTGTGTTGGAATCTCTGGTTTTACCAATCACTAGCTATTGTGGATTGAATTGTGGTACCCAAAAGATAATATTCACCTGAAATCTCAGAATGTATAACCTTACTTGTTTTTTGTTGTTGTTTTATTTTTGTTTTTTCCTGTCTTAAAATTTTAATAGCTTTAGAGGGTACAAGTTGAATTCTGTTACATGTATATATTGTATAGTGGTAAAGTCTGGGTTATTTGGAATGATATAATACACAAAATATACGTTCAGAGTGACAAATTTTCCATGTTCTGGAGTGGTGGGACTGTGAAATTAATGACCTTTTTTTCTAATACAAATACATAAATACATGTCCTAAAAACATATGGACCTTGATGTAATTAAGGTAAGGATGGGATCGTTCTGGATTAGGGCGGACTCTAAATCCAATGACGAGTGTCCTTAAAAGAGACAGAAAACGAAAAGACACAGAGACATTGAAAAAGGCCATGTGAAAACGAAGGTAGATACTAGAGTTATGAACCCCAAGCCAAGGAAAGCCAACAGTTGCAGGCAGCTACCAGAAGCTAGGGGAGAGTCATGGGATAGATTGTCCCTCAGAGCCTCCAAAGGGAACCAAATCTGCTAATATTTCTATTTTTGGACTTCTAGCCTCCAGGACTGTGAGAGAGTAACTTTTTGTTGTTTTAAGCTCCCAGGTTTTTGGTAATTTGTTACAACACCCCTAGGAAACTAATAAACTACCTGTGTGTCTTTGGGTGAACTAACTCTTTCTCCTATTTCAGTTTCTACCTCTGTAAAATGAAGACAGTAATATTACCTACTCGCAGAATTTATTGTGAAGATTCAATGAGATAATACATGCAAAATGCTTAGTGCAAGATCTGTCACATGGTAAGAGCTCAATGGATGTTAGCAATTATTACTCAGGTGTGTATGGTGCTTACAGGTCAGGTACTTATAGGTCAGATTGAATTTCTAATTTATCAATATTATGATTACTTGAATAACTACCTCCCCTCATTTATTTATTTATTTTTTGTTTGGGAGATCTTTTTACCTTTAGAAAGGGAAGAAGAAAGACAGAGAAGGGATATTATGCCAATGAATTGTTCCTCCAATATTTGGTTGCAAGAACCATGTGGGCCCCAGAACCTCTGTCCCTACTACGAGAGCATAATAGATGCTCCTTGAGGGGCTGCTGAAACTTGGACCACTAAGGACTTATAAATATTGTTCACAGACCCTAATGCATTTTTACCAATCCGGTCACTTATGTCTCTCCAAGTTTATGGAAATCCCAACAGTCCTCCAGGGTGAAGATGAATAGAGTAGGGGGAAAAAAAAGCCCTCAACATATTTAGTCTTAAAATTGTGCTTAGGGAGCTACTTCTTCCTTTACTTAGGTCTTTTATACTGTCTTCAATAACATGTTGAAATTTTCTCCTTAAAGTTTTTATAGAGTTTTTGTTAAACTTATTCCTAAGTTCCTTATTCTTTGTTATCATAGGTTGTTTCTATTTTCAAATTGTTTTGTAGTTTGCCAAAAAGTTCTTTTTCAAATGAAGGGGTAATGGATTTTATCAAATGTTTTTACTGTGTCTAATAAGGAGATTATATGTGTGTTCTTTAATCGATTAGTGTGGTGAAATACATTTCTAGATTTACTGTTGTTAAAACACCTTTGAATTCCTGCGATAGACCTAATTTGGCTATTTAATCATTCATATAATAATATTGAGCGTCCATTATGTTTCAGGGAGTATTTAAGGTGTTGGGATACAATTATGAGAAAAAAAAAAAACAACCAGAAATCACTACCTTCTTGGAGCTTATATGCTGGCATTTTACGTGTCACTGGATTCAGTTGGCTAAATCTTGTTTCTAATTTCTGCATCTATGCTCTTGAATAAAATTGGCCTGTAACTTCATTTTCTAGCATTTCTCTTGTAAATGCTCAGTCATAAAACCCAATTGGAAGATGAGCTTGCCCATCAGTCTGGATTTGCTTTAGAGCTCCTTCTGCTCTGGGCGCCACTCAAAACTGACAATCTTACATGTATTTGGTAAATGAATTGAGGTGGCACACCAAAAAGTGATAAATGTTGCTTTTAAAATCCAAAAAGAAAAAAGGTCGGCCTACCAGGTGTTGTGCTACTTTTTTGGTGGTGGATGGTGCATGATACAGCAACTCATTTTTCTCCTCAGAAAGGATATCTTGACATGTTCTAGATCATCGGAACTCAGAAACTTTACCAAGGTGATGGGTCCCTGGATTTTCATGGGGCTTATCTTCCACCTTCTGGTTTGCATTCTCACATATTTTTTCCAGTTTATGTTAATATAATTAACAAATTTTGCACTTCTTTTGGTTTGTAAAGATCAGACTATGTACTTTTCCCCCTTTGCGTATGATGAGATCTGATATTCATTGTGAACCTGGTGGCAACAAGGAGTATTCAGGTAAGTCTTCAGGTGAATGTCACCTTATAAGGCAACTGGCTCAGATGAGGTTATTACAGGGCATTCAAACATTTAAGTCTCACTCCTACCTAATCAATGCCCTAACTTACCTGAGAGACTTACAGAGGCCGTGAATTCCATTTATATTGTAATTCTCCGACCTGTATAGTTAAATTTTGTGTTTGGCTCTCAACAATATTGGTTCTGTGGCTATAAGAAATAAGAGATTATTTTAGGGCTATAATAGAAACTCCCTGGTAATCTGTAACTTAAGCTGAGTGTGTAAAGTTCTGAGCTTGTCTTTTCATTCTGTGAGTGCTCCAGTGCGCTCAGAAGAATTCATTCAATGCCACAGCCCTTGTAGTCAACGTTACTTCATTAACAGTCAAGGGAAGCAATGTCTGGTTTCCCCAAAGTACTTCATTCGTTAAGAAAGTCATCATAACCAACAACAGGTATAATTTAATTAATTGCAATGCCAATTACTAGTCCCCATGTTCCATTGTCAAGTAGTTTAACACTGCATTCAAGCCCAAGGACACAACCAAACCAATCCCCAAATCACATTTTAAAATGTACTTTTTGTTCCCGGAACTATTCCTGGCACTAATTCATGTATAGTTGGTATCCACTCAAGAGATAGAAATCACACCAGTTATTTTAACAGATATAATTTATCATAAAGAATTATTAACTAAGCATCAAATTGCTAATTAGGTAACTGAAGAGGCGAAGAGAAAACACTGGTATATCACGAAGGTACCAAAGGTAGCAAGAGCTACCATCTATGGCTAGATGATCAAAGGGAAGAAGCTGGAATTACTAAAACCTAGGTGTGGAGGAAAGCCCCACAGAGCTGGAAAGCAGACCTCTGGGAAGGGGGCTTAGCTTGACTCATGATGATGTCTCTGACCTTGAAGGAGAAGTCCTGTGGGGCTGAGACCCAGATCTGTGAGGTGGGTACACTGGGTGGTTGGTGCTGGTGTCTCTGAGGGAATGGAATGAGGCTGGTCCTGCAAGTGTTGGGAAAATTGCAAACTGGATTCAACTGCTGCACAGGAAGAGATCTATGTTGCCAAGGTGCTAGAGTGATGCTCACAGGAACCAGAGGCAGACAAGAAGTGCAGAACAAGCAAACGGAAAGTGCAAGTCCCTTCTTTGTCTCCAGCCTTGCAGTCTCCCTCTGCTGCGAGACCTGTGGCAAAGTCTGCCAGGGAGCCGGCTGGCAATGCAGAAATGTGGTTTGCAGGGTCCGGACATCAGCTTCATAAAGCAGGGAATGGAAGGGTGGGTTTGGAGTTGCGAGACAATCACACAGACCGCTGTTTGACTCTCTTCCCTTCAATTTTCTTACTATTCCGAGTCTATGAGAAAGCAAAGTGATGAGAGAATTAAAGAAAAATTTAATTGCAAACCATTAGAAATAATTATAACCTTAGTAGGGGCAGCCATTGACTCAGATATTCAGTGTTAAAAACCAACAGTCTTTAAAGAATTGTGGTTACTACTTGTAAGAACTGGAATTCGTATTACAGTAATGGAAATTATGAAATCTGGAAAAAGGTAGGATTGAATGGTTTAATTAGAAGGAAGAATAATAAAGAAAAATGCAATTTGGAATTTAGTTTAAATACAGAATTGATTTTTGTCCTTATTCTATATTTTACAGACATTTGACATTCCACTGATTCCATATAAAATCTTGACCCTTACTGTGATAAAACTCTTTTAAAAGGCAAAATTCAAATTTAATTGATATCTCATTAATTACAAGAGGCTTTCTTTCTTTTTAACTTAAGATACATTTGTTCCAATGTAGTGATTCATAATAGATTTGTGGCTCATGAAGTTGACCTTAAAAGTAAGGAACAAAATATAGAAACATTTTAGTCAGGGATAAGTTTTCTACAGTGTCTGACTGCAAGGATCCTCTGTAATCAAACTGTTCTGAATGTTGGCTTAAGTTTTAATAAGCTGATATCTAATGTTCCCATGATTGTCCTCATCCAAAACAAATCAGACTTAAAAATATTTTCCCCCCGAAACTGCAATGCATTTCAGAGGCAGGTAGACTTAAAATGCACTCACATAATAACATGCAGTACCAAATGCTGCATTTAGCCCGTAATGCATTTAGTATTTGCAAAGCCGTCTAACAGCCTTCTTCTCTAGCATTGTCATAAATCATAACACAGATGGTGTTTCTCGGTATCCTTCAGTCAGATTGCAGTCCTATGCCACAGAGGCATCCTGTATCAATATGGCTTTTTGGTAAATGGCTTCATTTTGCTGTTGACAAGGCTGATATAAACAAGTTGTGTAATTTACTCTGCTACCAAATAAATCACATGTGAACATTTAAGTTTAACTGTGCTAGCCTGATAGTCTGGCAAGTGTTTTTGTCTGTATGGAGAATATTTGACATTTAAACTCAACCCAGAAAAACAAAAACAAAAGCCCAAGTTTATTCTTCTGTGTCTGAGAAGAGGCTTTGTGCAAGCAAAAGGTTGTTTAACCATGCCAGTTATGGGGATTAAAGAGGTATCCTTTCTAAGAGTCTTTCCAGGCAAGCTATTATGAAAGAAATCCTGAGACTTCTCCTGGTAACAAGTAAAGTAAATGAAGTCATAGGATGATTTTGATATAAGTCAGTGCCTGTGACCAAAACCTAAGAATACTTGTTTCATACTGGTGAAATATATCAATTTTGAATTTCTCCTGCTAGGAGGAGTTTAAGCACCTCCTGGGTGTGGAATAGACACGGGGCTTTGTATGCCCAGAGTCTCCTACATAATTGAGAAGGAGATGTTTTATCTCCCTCATTTCTTTAGATTCCAAGGTGATGGTGGAGCTGGTGTGTGAGTCAGGGCACAAGAAAAGATGCTCGACATCATTAGTCATTAGGGAAATGAAAACCAGAACTGTAATGTGATAGTGCTTCACACCAACTAGGTTGGCTATAATGAAAAAGAAGGAAAATAGCAAGTGTTGGTGAGGATATAGAGAAATTGGAACCCTCATACATTGCTGGTGGTAATGTGAAATGGAGCAGCTGCTTTGGAAAACAGCTTGGCAGTTCCTAAAAAAGTTAAACACAGAGTTACTATACGTCCCAGTAGTTCTGCTCCTAGGTGTATACCCAAGAGAATGAAAAACAAAGGTCCATGCAAAAACTTGTCTGTGAACATTCATAGCAGCAGTATTCATATTATAATAGCCAAAAAGTAGAAACAACCCAAATGTCCACTAACTGATGAATGGATAAACAAAAGGTATATATTTATACAATGGTACATTATTCAGCAATAGAGAGAAACAAAGTGTTGATACATGCTAAAACATTGATGAATCTTGGAAATATCATGTTAGGCAAAAGAAGCCAGACATATTGTCTAAATCCATTTATATTAAATGTCCAGATATGCAAATCCATAGAGATAGAAAATAGATTAGTGGTTGTCAGAAATTTTGGGGGAGTATGGAAGGGTAATGCAAATGTTCTGGAATTAGATAATGGTGATGGATGCACAGCTTTGTGAATATATTAACAATTCAAGTTCACACTTTTAAAGGATAAAGGTGAAGATAATGTTCATCTAAGGCAAGTGTTCCCTTATCTGTCTGGATCCTCAGTTCCAAAGGGAAACCCTATACCTGAGGAAGCAATCCCATGGTGAATTTCCTATGGGACACAGATGTGTTATAGTGTTTTGAATTGGACTGGAATGCATTTTCCTATAGACACGTGATCTACTTAGAAGTCAGGAGCAAATGTAATATTGCCACAAGAATCTTAAATTTAACATTTCTGAGAACTGTGTAATTTTGAATATTTTGTCCCATTATCTTTGAGACTTCTAATATTTGTAGTATCTTATATTGTTTTAAATCCTGAAGAGGCATGAACTTCTTTTGAAAGATCCATGCTTTGAAAAATATAGTTACTACATATTAGGGTTTAAAAGGTCTCCTAACTATTTATTCAGCAAATGAATATTACATAATATTGTTTCTTTGGAAGAATGATCACAAAGTCATGAACCATACCTGCTTTCAAAGAAGCATTGTAAAGACAATTTGTTCATATAGAGAGAAGATGAATTGTTTGTAAAGGTCCTCTCACAGGCTACGTAACTTCATCTGAAACTAGTTTATTGAAAACGCAGCTATGCCACATGAGGAAGAAACTTCCAACCTGTGTGTCCTTGTTTGTCTACAGGACAATCCCTTCTTCTATAAACCAGTCTCTTCCCTTATAAGTTACTTAGATGGTGTATTAGTCAGTGTTCTTCAGAGAAAGAGAACTATAGAATATATATAGATGTATAAGAGGAGATTTATTATGGGAATTGGCTCATGCAATTATGGAGGCTGACAAGTCCCAGGATATGCATTCTGCAAGCTGGAGAACTAGGGAAGCTGATAGTGTAATTCAGTCTGAGTCTGAAGGCTTGAGAACCAGTAGAGCTGATGGTGTAACTCCAGTCTGAGGCCAAAGGCTTGAGAACCACATGCGTGTGTGTGTGTGTGTGTGTGTGTTCTGTGTAAGTCCCAGAGTCTGCAAGCCTGAGAACCTGGAGCTTTGATGTCTAAGACAGGAGATGATGGGTGTCTCAGCTCAATAGAGAATGAATTTGCCCTTCCTGTGCCTTTTTGTTCTATTTAGGTGTTCAACAGACTGGATGATGCCTGCCCACATTGATGAGGACAGAGCTTCTTTATTTAGTTTTATCAGCTATCTGGGCATCCTTTAGCCCAGTCAAGTTGACACATAAAATTAACTATCACAGATGGCTCTTGGGAGCTGGGCAGGATAAGTGGCTTGAGTGTGTCCCAGACTTGTTTGTCCTGCCCTTTCTCTGTCCTGCTCTGTATCACAGGGGGCTGACTCCTGAAGTCTGGATTTCCCAGGCTTCCTTGTCAGCTGGTTTCTGGCTGGATTTGGCCAGTGGGAGACAGTGGAGGGAGATAGAAGAGCAAGAGGGAGAAGCAAGGGTATTTCTCCCTCTCTCTCTCTCTCTCTCTCTCTCTCTCTCTCTCTGTCTTGACAGTATCTCCACCAGTGGCCACACCTGTCAGGTTTCCACAGGACAGGCCTGGAGCAGCTCTAGTTTCACTGGCCGCAAGCTGTAAAGACACTGTCTTTTCCCTTTGTCCTTCCAGCCTAGAGACAGTGGCAACTTCCTGTTATCGCTAATCTCTGGGTTGCTTCACTGTTCCCTGGTTAGATTCCCAGCCTCATTCATTACTTGTTAACCAATTTGATGCATTAAATTTAGTTATTTTACTCTGTTTCCTGACTGGACTCTGACTAACATAGTATTGTATTCTTTTCTATTTTTTCTGTTTTACCAATAAAGATTAAGTACCCAGGTGGTGCTGCCCAGGTGGGCTGAGTGACATGCAAAGGAATATTTTAAGATGTGAGAGGAGGTTGTTGCAAATAAGAACAAAGGCAAAACTGCCAAGTTAGCTGTTTCTTTTGTCTTTCCACGCCCCTCCTTTCCCCCTTTTTCTATATCCTTCTTCATCATGTCCCTTCCCAATTACTTTGAATACCTAAGCTACTATCTCTCCACTCACCTCTCTTGCCCCAATCCTGCCCAGCCCCCCCGGCCTGTCTCATTCTTCAAAGTTACCCTGGGATCCTGGAATCCAGGAGAAGGGGATGGGGTGCTGCTCGTTGATGGTGAAGTCTCCAATAAAACCCAACCCTTTAATCTCCTTTCTGTTTGATTCCTGGTCTGTCTTCTGATGTTTCATTGTGTACTTTATACTGTTTCTTCTGAAGTCGTTCCATCATTTTAAGGTTAGCGTTTTAAAAGAGGAGCTGGTCTACAGAACTCAACTTGGTAAATGGTACTGAGCGCCTGCCACTGCAAGGCAGTCTGGAAAGTACAGTGAGGTTACAGGAATAGGGATATGTCTTACCTGTACAGAATGTGCTAGAGGTGGGAGAGACCACTCCTCCTGCTTCCTCCAAGCTGTGCTTCTACCCAAACTTCTTTCTGAATGTGGCATTCCAGAAGTGTATTATTTTAAACTGATTGTCCATAAAACCGTACATTTGCAGACCATTTTTAGATTACAAGGTATTCATATGCTGATTATCTCATCCTCTTCTCAAGTCCTCTTTAGAATAAGCTGGGCATAAACCACACTCATCAGGAGCCCCTGCAGACCTGCAGCCTCTTAAGTCTTGGGATAAAGTGAAGAAGACAGTTTGTTCAGCTCAGAGATCTTTAGGGGAGAACATTTCCCTCATGACGCCGACGGCATTATAGGAACAAGCACTGTAACAAGCCCAGCTCAAATAAGTACATTTAACCAAGTGAAAAGTTCCTTAATCTATTGCAGTATTTTCATAGTTTTCTCTTGGTTACTTCCTCCCTCCCTCCATCCCTCTTCATCACCACAACAATGTCAAAGGAAGATTCTGAGATAAAACCATTTAGGAAAGGTATAAGCTTACTTTCAAGGAAACTCACAAAGAAGGTTCTAGAAGAATAGGCTCATCAATTAAAAAAAAACAAAAACAACCAAACCAAGTGTTTAAGTGAAAAAAAAAAAAAAAAAGCCCGAGTGTTACTAAGATTGTATACATTACAGTTGGTCTCTTGAGGGTTGAAGATTGGAAATTTCTCTCATAATTACCATCTTCACAAATGGTAATTTGGCCACAAAAGTTGTGACCCATGGTGGCTGTCATGGATGTGTGCTGCTCAGACCTCCCTTTAAAAGAGAACCTGTTGTGAAAAAAGTAGTTGGCGGACAGTCTCCGGCTCTGCCACACCTTTGGATCTGCATTCACACCAAGGCCATGTTCCCCTGCACTGCTCCTGGCCAAAGACTAAGCATGGACCTCCTCTAAAGAGCTGTCTTTCCTCTGGAGCTGCCTGTCGCCCTGGCTGACACTTTCCCAAAGCTGTGCTGGAGCCTGAGCCTTTTTCTATAGAGCCCCCTCTCCTGCCACCTGTCCATTCACAGGTATCAGACCTGCGTCTGGGT
Source organism: Lemur catta (assembly GCF_020740605.2). Lineage (NCBI taxonomy): Eukaryota > Metazoa > Chordata > Mammalia > Primates > Lemuridae > Lemur > Lemur catta. The sequence goes on from NC_059140.1 coordinate 65,517,564, forward strand.
CTGAAGCCTCTCTCAGCCTCCGCCTGCTCCCTTGCTGCTTAACCCTTCACAGGCATTGCCCTCAACAAGCATTTGTACCCCTAATTCCACTTCCTAGAATATAAACTGACACTGATACCTTCAGATACCAGCACTGAAAACGTCAAGGCTGAACTTTTTGCTGGGGAAAATAAAACTTAAACAATATTGTTTTATAAAAAGAAAATCTTAAGTTTTCATTTATTTGGTGGGCCAGACAGGATAAGGTGACCCACTTTTTTATTTTTGGTTGATCTCACGTCCCAAAGCGTTTTGTTTATTTTTCCTCTGACTGTGGCTCGTGCTGTACACATGCATGCATAAAGCCATTGGCCATGGGTCAGCTCTGCTTTCATTCAAATTGCAAAAGGCTAAGTGATAAGGAGACACGAGAGGAGAAAGCGCGCCAGGTCGGTAGATGCTTTTGTCCTAAAAGTCTCTGTGGGAGGCAGAAAACATAGCCTCTCCAAGATGTCCACATCCTGATCCCCCAAACCTGTGAGTGTTACTTTATGTGGTGAACGGGAAGCAGCTTCAAATCTGTCTGCAGTCAGACGAGAGATGCTGAAGGTGCTATGCTGCTGATTTTGAAGATGGGAGAGGTGGCCACAGCCAAGGAATGCAGGCGGTCTTCGGACGTGGCGAAGGCAAGGAAATGGATTTTCCCCTAGAGCCTTCAGAAGGAATGCAGCCAGCACCTTGCTTTTAGCTCAGTGAGAGTGATTTTGAACTTCTGACCTCCAACACTTTAAGATAATAAACTTGTGGTATTTTAAGCCGCTGCATTAGTGTCAATGTGTTACAGCAGCAATAGGAAACCAATGTAGTCTTATTCAGGATTGTAATTGTGTTTTCTTGGTACATTCTGACATTTAGCATCTGCGTGTGGGCTCTGAGAAAATTCATACCAAAGATATCATTTGGGTCTGTCTCTATGTCATCATTTCATTCATTTACTCAAAAATATCAATGTAGCTTCGTGATTAAGAGTCAGACTCAAGAATTGGCTTGGACCCCTGACCCCCAGCTCTGCCATTCACCAGCTCTGTAATCTTGGGAAAGCTACTTAACCTCCCTGGGTTTCAGTTTCTTCATCTTCAAAATAAGACGGCTGTCAGCAAACTATGGGCTTTGTACCAAACCCATCCTGCTGCCAGTTTTTACAAATAAAGTTTAATTGGAGCACAGCCATGCCATTTATTTACACATGATCTATGGATGTTTTTGCACAACAGCAGAGTTGTGTAGTTGTGACAGAGACTATGGCCCACAGAGTCTAAAATACATACTATCTCTCCCTTATACAGAAAAATTTGTGGACTTCTGAAATAGAAAAATAACCTAGTTCATGGCATTTAAAAAATTTTTTTTTCCAGAGACAGGGTCTTGCTATGCTGTCCAGGGGGGCTACGCACTCAATGCTCTCCAAAATGTATTTTTGAATATGTTTTAGCCTGGGAGTCTCCAACAAGGAGTTTGAGTCATCTCTGCTGGAAAATAGAATGGTGCAGTCCGTGGCTGTCTGGAAGAGAAAAGAACAGACCTGGGAGAGGCCCTGGCCAGGCTGCCCTAGAGGCAAACAGCACAGGCCAGTGCACCGTAGGTACAGCAAGGGCAGAAGGAAACAGGGCATGGCTGTACATATTTTATGAGGCACAGTAAGCTTGTCTAGTAGTAAAACACAGCTCAATCTGTATTTAGTCTCAGATCAGATTGACAATGCTCCTTCCTTTTGGGGAGGAGCTTGTAACTCACAGGGAAGAGGAAAGAGAATAAGAAATCTTCATCTATGGGAGAGTTTGCCTCCCCCAAAGGGAAGAAAGTGATTTTGTATGTTTGAGTGGAGGAACTCCAAAGGATATTGACCCATGATAATACTTTCTGGATTTATGGCAGTAAACACACAGATGAATGTCTTGTCCCGCAGGCAACTTTGAACAGAATCCAAAAACTTTGCCTCTAATACCTGTGCTTGCTGCAGCAAGACAATGGCAAGATACATCCTTTGGTCAGTTTTCTCAGAAGCCCTCGAGTGGACTTAGGCCTCTCCTGTAGGTCTCCTTAGAAGCAACTGTGAAACCTTCAAACTTTTCTGGAGCTCCCATGGCTCTGGACAATCTGAGCAATAAAATAAATAATGATAATAATGGGCTGTAACCCCTAAAATAAAATAATTATGTGAGTCCATATTGATGTAAATAAATGATTGAATAAATAATAAGCAGGAGAAAAGGGACTATTCATCCTTAAAGTAGAATATCAATAAAAAATATAGAAGGAATGATAGAAAAATCCCTCTTTGGCAAACACCAATATAATAATTGTTTTAGGAAAGTGCCGTCAATGGATGCTGAAATTAGTAGGTGAAGTTATCATGATAAACAGGTATTTGTATAGTTTTAAAATATCTACCCCTTCAGGATATTCATAATTACAAAGGGAAAATTATGACTTTATAATGGAAAACCAAGCAGAAATTCTCGTAATAAAGTGATCAAAGTTAACATCATGACCATACTAAGACATGCAGATATCATCTACCTGCTGGTATGATGCAGGAAGGTCTTACTTCTGGGGTGTTCTTTGCCAAAAATGCATAACCTCAATCTGTCATTAGTGAACATCAGAAAAATCCAAACGGAGGGTCAGTACTGGCTTATGTTCTTCCTGAAAGACTAACTGTCCCAAATGGTAAAGACTGAGAAAACATGACAATTAAATGTAGTGTAGGATCTTGGATTGTATCCTGCACCAGAGAAAAGACATTAGTAGAACAACTGTTGAAATTCAAATAAGGTCTATAGATTAGTTAATTTGATTGTATGAATGTTAATTTTCTGGTTTTAATAATTGTATGGTTATGCACTATGTTAACGTTAGAGGAAAGTGGGTGAGAGCATACGAACTCCACGAAGTATTTCTGTGACTTTTCTGTTAAGTATCAGAAGGTTTTAAAATAAAAAGTAAGAGGCCTTCTGAATTCTATGAAGGTATTCCCTCATCTTCAGATTTATGCAATCAAATAGGGCAGAAATTACAGAGAAGATAAAAATTTGACATATGACATTAAATATTATATAGGTATATCATCCATAATCAACTAAATGTAGTCTTTAGGTACATTTTAATAAAAAATTAGACATTAAACATTTGATTAAGAATTTAATACCCTAACAGGACTTTAAATCTGCAGAAAAATAATTCTCAACTCACATAATTTTAATTTATGGCATCTTTTCTAGAAAAGCAATTCTCCACAAAACTGAGAAGAGTCTACAAACTAATCACATGTATCATAGAGATTGAATAGATTGATAGAATCTGACATTTAGGGAGGCATTCTTACTATTTTGATTTTTTTCTGATTATAAGTTATCATTGATTTAAACAGATAAATTTAATTGCAACTAAAATGTAGCTATCATACTGAAGGGCTCTTTGGCATATATCAACATTCAAGGATGTATTGATTTAAAATATCAGAAAAGAAAGACATGGCCTAATTCAGTTCTGGATTCTGAGAATAGTTTTCAATTCTAAAGTCTCAGAATCAACAGGGATATTCTATGGGCAAATTAATTACCTGAAAGGACACTTTTGTTCATTCAGAATCCTGTATTACGGAACCTAGGAAGATGTATGAGAACATGCATGACACTCCAAAAGGAAATGAAATTGGGTGCAGATGCGATTCCCATCCAATTTGGGTGATGAATGTATTCCCACCTCCTATGTTACAGAATACCAATCTATTGATTCTGGAAAGCAGAGTCTTAGTACTGGGGACAGGAACAACACTGGTGTGCTCTTCAGTGTGATCGCCAGTATGTGCAGATGTAAGTCACTTGCAAAGACTCAGGTGAATATATGGATTTTGTAGAAACACTGGTTAATTTTTTTTGGCAACACACCTTTAAGATAGGTAGAAGTTAACATTTATGTCGTGCTTGCTATTAATATGTGCTAGACTGTGCTACACACTTGCTACACTAACTCATGTAATCTTGGCAACCACCCTACAGGTAGATATTAATTATAATCTCCACTTTCCAGATGAAGCAGAGCAGTAACCTAATTTGCCCAAGTGGCTAGTAAGTGGCAGGATCACGATCCAGACCCGGGCAGTCTGGCTCCACAGATGTGCTTCTGACCACTATGCCATATTTAGTGTCATTTAGGATTTGCTTCCTTGGTGTATTATGTTTACTTTTCTTTTATGGCCACCGGCCATCAATTTTCTGTTCCTTCTGGATATAAAATAGTTACAGTTGACACAATGTAGTTACAGTCAATGTTTTAAAAGTACTTTCTATAAATTAACTTATTTAATTTCCATCACATTGTGTGAATTTCAATGTCTCCATTTTGCAAACTGATACTAAGTCACAGTCCTAGGTCAGACGGCTAACACTTAGCCACCGTGGGAGTAAATATTAGAGAACCACCAAGGCCGAGCTCCTAACTTCGTAGACTGTGCTACTTTGGAACATGTGGCAGATTGCCATCTCCCCCCAAATCCTTTCTCTCCTTCTTCCATATCGTGCAGTTTTGGTGAATACAAGGCCACCCTGTTTGGACTTCATTTCCCCGATGCTCTGGAAGGTACATTTGATGAGGCAACTAAGCTCTAACCAATGGAATGTGAGCAGAAGGGAAGTCTGCAACTTTTACCAAAAAAAAAAAAAAAAAAAAAATGCTTACTCTAGACTTTTCTTCCTCTCGTGGGGTAAAGCAGAACTGCCAAGCTGGCCTGGACTTGCTGGGGTATGATACCAGATTTCTTCTGATCAAGAAGTCAGAGTCCCTAAACAAGTGCTTTTCCCAACCCCACCTGAAGTGTACTGATGACAGGAATGGTTCCTGCATTCTGACACAGATTTTTTTTTTTTATTATAGCAGCTTAACTTCTACCATAATACCAACAGTTCATGTACCAGCACCAATTATAATTTTCCATGTGGTCACCTGTGCTATCAGTCCAGGATCTAAACATTCTAAGAATAACTGTTGCCTAGCAATGTTCTGGATTCATTAGTTTATGAACAGAAATAATGCTATTCATTCAACTGTAACTTTCCAATGATCGGTGTAACTTATGATGCATCCGTGAAAAATTATGTGGTAGAAAAGTATTAAATGACACAGAAGGAAAGATGTTCATGACATTTTTAAGTGAAAAACATACCTTGCAAAATGATAGTGTGTGACCTTTGTCTTATAATAGTACATCTCATTATATTGATTAATTATAGGATATTTTTATTTCCTTTTTTCTTTTTATGTATCTGCATTTACAATTGTTTTCTCCAAGAAATTTATATTATTTTACGAAAACTTAAAAAAAAGAAATAAAACATATAGATAGATAGATAATATAGGCTGCTATAACAAATAAAACTCCAAAATATAGTGGCTTAGGGAACTAGAGGTTTAGTTCTTACTCATGTAACAGAACAGGGTATAGGTTCCAATTGGTTGGTGGTGGCTCTATTCTACGTGTTCCTTTAGGGATTCAGGCTGACAGAGGATCTGCTGTATTGAACAAGTAGTGTCCAAGTCACTGTGGTCATTTTCATTCCAATCACAGCAGGAATAAAGAAAGAGCATGGAAGAATGTGCATGGCAGGTCTTTAGGGACAGGCCTGGAAGTGGTACCCATTCTACTCACATTCCATTGTCATGAACTCAGTTTGCCATACCTAATGGCACATCATCATGATTAACCTATGGCATAGTATCATTGTTCCCAGCTATTCATTCAGGCTAAACAAATGATAGAACAATATGACTTTTTAATTTTAATCATTAGACTTTTTTTTTGATTCAACCTTAGTGCTGCAAAAGATAATTTAACAATTTTCCTGTCAATTTTTTTCCATAAACAGCAGGGAATTGCAAATCTTTTCCTTTTCCCAAAGATCCAGGACTTACCTTGTTGTTTTTCAGCTTTGTAACAATCATATTGATTCACTTTGTTATTATGCTCTAAGAAAGTTTCATTTCTAAGCAAGTGGCACCTATTATTTATAGGTCAGGGAAAGACTTGACATTCAGTCTTGTCTCTGGGGTGAAGCTAATGAATTGCAAGATTGGTTCACGGTGAATAAATCAGTTTCAAAACCATGGAATTCAGAAGTTTGGTATTTTCTTTCTTTAAATCCCAGATTGCTATCTGTGACTCCCTGCTGTTTGCCTTTTAATTTTAGAGATGATATGAAATAAGCTCTTTGCATCCTCTTCTCTGCCCTTTTCCTTTCTTTGCTTTTATCAAGCAAAGAAACATAACTTGTTAAATACTGAATACGGTCCAAAGAATTATGTGAGACTTATCTCTGCTGGCAATGGTAACAACACATTTCTTCTGATCAAGGATAAATCACAAGTCTTTAAACAATGGCTCCCTCCCACTCGATGTGACATATTCTGATGACACAAGTGTTTCTTGCATTCTGACTGTGTTATTCTGATGATAACATAGACAGAGCAGGCTAGGAGACTTGAAGTTTTAAGTGAGGAGAGTAGGAGTGATGGGCGAATAACCTTGAAGCATTAAGGTTTAGGGTTAAGAAAAATGAAAGATTATGAACAATATTTTGGAAGCTAATTAGCATCTTAGAGGACAGAGGTAGGAAAGGAAATCAGATTCTGAATGTGTGGCTTAAAGAGGGAAGTCAGTAAGAGTGGGTCATCCAACACTCTAGAGCCTGTCACATCCCACTGTCCCCCTCTACAAAACCCTCTCCAAAATTCACACATTCTCTTTCTCTTCCCCCACTCTCCTTCCATCTTCCCTGACTTTCTTGCCTATTCCTCTTTCTCACCTGTTTTCCCCTCAACTATTTATACATCTTTACCGCCCCCAAAGATGGCCACAAAATGGAATATTCTAAAATACATACATTTATTCACAAAAGTTTTAAGCACTAAATATCAGTCCCTGTTTTAGGTCCTGGGTATCCAAGAATGAACAAGATGTATTTCCTGCTCTCAAAGAGCTCATGGTTTAGTTGATCAGACACTTCCACTCTTTGGGAGTATAAAGGGCAGAAAAGATCATTTTGCCAGGGAATGTCAGGGACAATATCCCAAGAAAAGGGACACTGAGGTGTGAGTCTTCCAAGATAAGTAGGATTTTGTCAGGTAGAAAAGGAGAGAAAGACCTCTGAAGCAAAGAGAACAGCGTGTAAAGTTATTTTTTTCTTATGAAAAGATTTCCCTGTACTAAATGAACATGCTCAAGAATTATAAATAAGAAAATGTTTCCTTCCTTATCTGTCATGAGATATATTATGCTGACCAAAGATGCTAAATTAAGCCTTTTCTATCCAGAACCCAGTTAGCTAGAAGTTCTATCATTTGAGGACATAGGTAATAAGTCAACAAAGGTCTCTGAGGACTCAAAAGTTTTCTCGCAAAGTTTCTCTGCTTGTTGAAGATCCATTCTGCCTCTCAGTCAGAGCCTCTTTCTGAGTATTATAGACATCGTGATGACAAAGCAAATCAGAGGCAGCCATGCGGGGTGGCTGTAGGGAAAGCTTTGGAATCTGGGGCTATTTCAGATGGGCTTGCTGGGAGTAGTATGAAGTAATGGCTAGAATACTGACAGTAAGGAAGAAGTCAGAAAAATTAGAAGTGGTCTTAGACGCTCCAGTCATGGCAGTCTGGGACCATGGAGAGAAAAGGCAAAGAGGTTGGAGATGCCGTGGTCAGCTCTGCACAGGAACTAATTGCGTGGATGTCCATAATGGTGAGGACAGGTCATTTGCAAAGAAGGTTAAGTTCGGTTCATTGTGCTCCTCTTAGAAGGCAGTTTGTAATTACTTGATCCCAGCTATTCGTTCGCGTTAAACAAATGATAGAACAATACCACTTTTCATTTTTAATTATTAGACTCTTTTTGGGTTCAACCTTAGTGCTGCTAAAAGATAGTTTATCAATTTTCCTGTCAAATTCTTTTTTTCATAAACAGCAGGGAACTGAAAATCTTCAGAAAGATTGCCACCTAAAGTAGTTGAAATTTTCTTTTGAAAGGTTCCAGCTCTGTTAATTCCTTGCAAGATTTTATGATTTTATAAAAATATTACTTAAAATCATTACTACTTATATTTTGCCATTTGAAAAAAAAACTTAAAAAAATACTCTTTTAATTGCCATTACTTCTTACTTCAAGCAGTTAGCTGGCAGGTCCAGGGAAAGGTTTAGGCACCCAGGCCTTGTTCCTGCCTGTCTGAGCCATCGCCAAGCTTGGGGACACAGTGATGGGCCAGGTGGGCTGCCCAGAAGTGCCTTCCCTTGAGGGGAAGGATTGCGCTAAACCAGACGGTTCTACATTCAAGTTCCAATGAAAATTTAAAGCTCTGTTTATTTTGCACCCAACTACCATTTGCTTATATAAAAGAATCATTGCTAATGTGAAATATCTCACTGGCAAGCAGCGCCTTAAATCGGAATGAATCACTGAAGCCTTGTCATGGCCAACTGAACAAGTTGTAGTAAAACCTGCTCTTTAGAGAGTTACTCTTTACAAAGTGCTTTCAGCTGGATAATGCCAAGTGTTAGCGGCTATGTGGGTGTATGAAAACCTTGCAGATGGGAGAGTAGATTGGTCAAGACCATTCTGTGGAGCGGACATTCTCAACTTTGGGTGTTTCTTAGTATTCTCGGTAGCTTTAAAAATCCTGGTGCCCAGGACACACTCAGACCAATTACATCCAAATCTCTGGGAGTGGAACCCAGGCAGCAGTATTTTTTTAAAGCTCCCCCAAATGATTCCAGCATGTAGCCAAAATTGATAGCTATTGCTGAAGGACGAGCTAGCTGTCCTTAGTCCAATTAGGTAGTATGTCCTTTGCCTAGGATGACATCTAATGTAGTAACATAAGCAATTAATGTTATTAACAATCAGTAGGTGTTCTGGGTAGGCTGGGATGTACGATTGGCCTATCTAAAACCCAGATGCTAAGTTTCTGGGTATGTCTCAGAGAAGTTTTCACATAAATTCATTAAAGAACATGTGTAGGATGTTCTCTGTGGCAATATTTGTGATGACTTGGAAGCCATCTATACCTGGGGGAATGGGTGGGTGAGCTGAATCAAATGTGTAGAGAACAACATGGATTGATCTTAAAACGTGGTGCTAAGTGAGAAAAAGTAAAATAGAATGTACTCCTTAGCACAATACCACTTAAGTAAATTAAAACTATGTGGATACAAAGCAACAATACACATTTTATAAGAAGGTACACAACATACAGGAGCAAGGAGGAGAGAGAGAACAGGAAATGGGGATAAATGAGAATGAATAAAGACTTAACGAGTGAATATGAGAGCAGCCTGGCAACAACCATGATAATGGTGTGCCATGGACTAAGGAGTATGGTGAGCTCAACCTCTCTGCCCCTGCAGTCTAGAACAACATCGCTTCCCCCCAGATAACAAAAGTCTGAAGACCTCTCCGATAACAAACGTTCCACCAAGTTGTGGGGGATCAAAGGGCCCTTGACCCTACCCCACCAACCTAGAGTCCTAGCTGACAAAGGTTCACTCTTGGGCTGGTTCCCCCAGACAGTGTGCTTTATTTTGCCTTCCCAACACTGGAGGAGGTGCTACTATGTCTGTTTCACGAGGAGGAAACAGAGATCCAAAAAGTTGAAATAACCTGGTCACAGTCAGGGAGCTGGTAAGCAGCACAGCTGACTCTAGCCCATGACTTCCACCCTCAGGCCTGTGAAATGTCCATGCCGTTTTCCCTGTAGATCAGTGGTCCCCAACCTTTTTTGGCACCAGGGACTGTTTTCATGAAAGACAATTTTTCCATGGATTGCGGAGTGGGGGGATGGTTTCAGGATGATTCAAGTGCATTACATTTATCGTGCACTTTATTTCTATTATTATTACACTGTAATATATAACAAAATAATTATACAACTCACCATAGGTTGGGGGTCCCTGCTGTACATTATTGAGCCCAGAGCCACCTTTATCACCTTTTTCCAAATGATTCTGCATTGCTCAGTGTCTTGTCTGGACTAATTTAGTACCACACAACAAAGCTTTACTTAGTACTCTTTAAGGAGAAACATGCTAAGAAACTGGGGGCCGAGTTATAAAAGGCATTTTCTTGCCCCTCAGAGAATTTGGTGGGGAAAGAAGGACATTCATGGAGAATTCAGTATGGGGTATAATGTGAAAAGTGTGATATAAACTACAAACAAAATGCTATTGGCATAGCTGGTGCAGTGAGATTATTTTTAGCCAGGCAGCCAGTGGCTTAGGGGTTGAGTTGGGGAAGATGTTGCGAAGAAAGAATATTGAAGGTGGGATTTGAGGAGAAGTGTGATTTCCACAGGGCAAGAGGACATGGAAGGCTCTTCCGTGTAGAGAGGACTTTGAGCATGAAAACATAGGGTCGAGGAAGCACAGGGAAGGTTTCAAGAATCTGGTCTTGAAGGTCACAAGGGTTGGGAGGTATGTTATCTGGAAGAACATCTGGAAAGGCAGGTTGGGGCGACGTCACTGAGGTGCCTCAGTGCTGAGTTTAGGTCTTCATAGATAGGCAGCGGGGTGCAGGGGAGAACCAGCCTGGTGCTCCTGAATCCTATCCTGTGTTGCATCTGGCAACTCTTTCCACGTGACTGAAGAAAGGGACGGCCGGGTGGCAGAGGCGCTGCAGCAAACTCCCTCCTATCCCTGGAGCGGGCAGTGGCAGGGGCTTGTGGCTGAAGCCCCCAGTGGTCTGGGTGACCCAGCATAGGCTGCGCTCAGCTGGTGTCATGCCCCTTTTCTAGCATGGTGTTTCTTTCTGTCCCATCAGACACGTCACCTTCATTCTTGAGCCCCAGTGGCACTGGCCATCTGGACCACTCCTTTGGAGTATCTTGCTTAATGAATAATCTGTTTCCAGCCCCCTGAGCTAGGATATAAAATTCTAGAAGGCATGACTCAGTTCTTATGCTTCTTTTGTTTACCCTCCTTTTCAGAGGTGGATGCACAGTAGGCTTGCAAAGAAAAAGCCTTATTAATTATACCAGCCTACTTTCTTCTCCGCAAAATGGCTGAATGAAGAATATTAGTATACCAAGCTACTTAATGCTTTAAAGATTCTTAAGAAGAAGACGCTAAGTAGTTAAATACTTAGATGTTTTCTTTAAATTAGCATAATTGGTTACATGCGTATTTTTAGCTGCTAACAAGGTACAGAAATCTCCAGAGTGCTTAGTGGCTGCTTCCACCCACTTCTTGGCCAATAAGCCCTGAGTCATAGCCTGAAATCAATTCTACCCTTTACTGCAAAATCATTACAGGGCCAGGAAAAAACGATCCTCGTTGTTTCATCAGTGGGGGTGCTGGACAATCAGAGGACATTGCTACTGAGCTTGTGTGATAAGGTTTGGAATGAAGCACGCCAGGCAGAAACGTGGATCGTGTTTAATTCCAAGCCCGGTTCAGAAATAAACGCAAGGGGAAGGATGCTCTGATGCACTCTCTTTAATTCATAGAATCACAAAATTTTTGCACATTCAATTTCTGAGTCCTTTTAATCTTTCTTCCCTAAATGAAAAGAACATTCTAAAGATAAAACATTTGTGACATAAGAAACTGAATTTAGGTATAAGATGATGTCAGTCTGTTGCCAGTTTTTGATGCTATCCTCCTTCCTTGAAAAAACAAAGTCTGAGTTCCAGAAAATGATGGGAGAAAATATTTACCATGTCATTAGGAAAAGTGCAGAACGGAGGCAACTCCAGTAGGAAGATGTCGCTAGTCTTCTTGCCATATCACACATTCCAAAGAATATAAGACTATGGCACCCAGAAAGAAGGGAATTCAACAGTTGTGGGGGCAGAAATGGATCTTTTTTGCCCCCTAGAGACCTCAAAAGTGGTGCCTCTAGTGGAGGCTGCGACCGAGGGGTCAGAATTCCCTGCTCACTTGTATATCCTCAGTCTTGGCCATGAATTCCCAGGTTCAGTATGTCAGAGCTGGGGTGGAAGGGCTGCATGATCCTGAGTCTGATGGTTTAAATAAGAACCTGCTGCCAGCCTCTTTGTTTGGGGACACTCTGGGGGGCTGGTAGAATCAGAACCCCTGTGCCTATGGTCAGACCATGACTTCTCCAGGCTCGTGGGATTCCCATGCCATTTCTATTGGGAATTACTGGGATCAGAGACTGGTTTACCATTACTTTCTGGATTGTTCTCCATGGCTCGGTCCCTTGCCTGGACTAATTTAGGGCCACGCAACCAATATTCACTTAGTACTCTATGGGACACACATGCTAGGAACTATGGAGGAAGAGAGGAGACTTTTTTTTTTGGCCTCTCAGTACGTTTAATAGGGAGAGAAGAATATACAAGGACCTCTGTATCTCACCCTCCTACTATGTCTGTATTTTCTCTTCCTGGCCAGTAGCCTAACAGGTATCCAGGAGGGAAAGTTAGAAGAGCTTGTGCTTGGAGCACATGGAGAGGGACACACAGTAAGGTGGCCCAGCAGTTTGTTGATGTCCCCTACTGGACTGTGAGCTCCTTGTTTGACTTAGCTTTTTGGACCCAGCTCTACAGGCAGTGACTGTGTATAGTGGTCACTCAGGAAAGCCATTGCATATTGACAACAACAATAATAATAATAACAATAATAACCATTTAGTGAAAATGTACTACGTGCCCAGATCTCTGCATACATTATTTCAGTAACTCATTATCACAACTCTCTGAGGTAGGTACCATTACTTTCTTCTTTCAGATGAGTCTCTAAGGAGGCAGGCATCCAACACAGCATGTGAATACTATGTCCTCCCTGAGTACCTGTTGCTTGCTGATTGTGATCATTCAAGAAACTTGCTGAAGGTCACACAGGTTCTGACTGGCAGAGTGGGATTTGAACCCATCTCTATTGGCAGCTAAAGGCCATGTTCATGAAAGGTCTCAAGTAAGGGTAGACGATGCAGTTGTTCTCCCAAAATGCTCAAGTGGACAATTTTATCAAGGGGTCAATTTACTCCCCTATTGCCACATGGTAACACAGGTAGGATGGCTCAGAGACAGTCCCAGATTTTTGTTGCATATCATGGACAAACCAAGGGCTTGCTTTAGAAAACAAAGAAACATTTTTTTTAATCCATCCATTTAGCAAACCTTCATTGAGCACCTACTATGTGCTAGGAGGCCCTGAAGCAGGCACTAGAGAGAGAACAAAGTGTCACACATGGTTTCTTGTTTTGAGAAATTCCATTTTTTTACAAAGGAGACAGAAGCATGAGTCAACAATTTTATTTCAAAGCCCTAACAGGACTATTGATCAGAACTGTTTGTCTAATCAAGAAGTTATGAGAACACGCTATTCCTAAAACACGTGGGATGCTAATTTTGAGACTGTTTACAGAAGTATCTGAAGATAGCTTCAGACGTAAGGATATGATAAGTTAAAATGTGATAATATATTTTAACAAGAAATGTTTTTGATATGGCATTTCCTAAGATGATAGCACCGCTATTGCTGTTTAGTTCCTCATAGTGTTATTGGTTTGGAGAAAGAATTTGATGGAAACCCAGTATCTATCTCAACACTTACTATTTAAATTTTCTTGTCATTCTTCCAAATACTTTCTCTCAGCACATTTATTCCTTCAGATATTTTACAGTCAGCGTTTTGGAGACAGCTTCCTTTTTAATTTGGATCTTGGCACCTTAGAAAGAGCTGCTTGATCAAGAATAGCACTACATTTCTTCCCCCTGTCTTGAACTGCCTAAGATTGCCCTCTTACTAATACTTCACATTAATCTTAGCACTTAAGGGTTTTCAAAGTGCTTTCCTATGCATTACCTTAATTAGTTCTCTTAATTACTTGATAGGATAGGTCGGAAAGTATTCTTACTAGCATTTTTATTAGTGCTGCAAAAGTAATACATGTGGTGGACAAGAAAAAATCCTATAATAAGAAGGTTATGAAATTAAAAAGAAAAGTTTACTGTTTCTATACCTCTCTCCACACCACTCCTCAGCAATAGCCGTTTTCAACTGTTTCTATTTCACCTCTTCTGGTGTTTATCTCTATAACAGCAAATAATACCATGTGGCTATTTCTTGATTTATGAGACAGGTAGAATCTAGTGGTTTCTTTCTATGAAAGATGATAAATTTAGCTTATTTATATCAACTTTCTCCTTCAAATTTTTGTTGGTTATATATTTATTTTGTAGTTTTTTAGATATCTTTATAATATTAAATAACACAGTGCTTAAATCTGTGTTTCTTGGCATCTCAACTCTAGGAAAAAATATATATTAATATTAACTCCACTTATGGAAGATGAAAAATTTTTATTCTTATGCCTCTCACCACCTTGTAGCTCCCCCTTTTATTTCTGACTTCTATCGGCTCTACCATAACTTTTGTACTGTTAAGGTTTTTAAATTTTGCCTTCTGTCCTGTAACTATAATTGTCTTACATGCTTTGTTTACAAGTTAATTCTAAAAAAATTAAAACATGATGCTTAGTTAATATAATTATGAAAATATTGTTTACTCTAAGTCTAAGTAGTGATTAATTTCAAAAAGAAGAAAGTATAGTCTTGTAACTAAACCTATATAATTCAAAGGAGAATATTTCATGCATCAATATCAAATGAGACGACTTTTCTCACATAATAGTGATTGCTCAAAATTACACTGCAATGTTGCAATTTGCTTCACATTCAGATCTATGGCTTTCTTATACAGCTTTTTGTTTTTCCTGGAGTTTAAAATTGTCTGATTTTTTTTTTCTTGTCATAATGAACGTTGTTGTTTCACTTTGTAGCCATGCCTCAGCTGCAGTGAATGTTGGCCTCTGATAGCTCACAACTGCCCAGTCTTGCAAAATAACTGCCCTTGGCCTCATGGAAGCTGCCTCACCAGGGAAGTTACTACTTCACATATAAGCTTGCGGCTGGCGGACTGACGTGGGGTGCAATAGACCAGCTTGCCTCAAGATGGGACCGATTCCCTGCTGCAATGTGCAATCCTTAGCACCCTGTGGAGTCAGAGTACAGTTCATAGTCAGGTGAGCCACATTCTTGCTTAGCTTTTTTTCTGCTCTTTGTTTCACTCATCCCCCTTTTCCAAAGAGCATTTCCTCCATAAATCACTTGTTAAAGAAGCCTCTTCTCAGGCTCTGCTAGGAAACCCAACCTAAGATACTGACGGATAGATAGAAGGTCACATGTTTTCACCAAATCACTAATGATTATATAATTTTATTTTTACCTTGCTGTGTTTTAAAAAAGAATTCATTTTCTTCTTGAATGCATTTTTCTTAGAGTCTGCTGACTTTCGGATGAAGTCAATTGCTCCCTAGGTATACAATGCATTTAAAATACTGGGATTTCTTTAATTATCTCACTCCTGGGTTAGATCACCTAATATTTGTATCATATATCTTCTTTATTGGATTCCTTTTTGTGTTAACAACATATAATGAAATTAAAGCAAAAAGGTTGATGGAGCATATTTTCTGAGTCATAACAAGTATGAAAATCTGTTTATACAAACTTTATGATTTGATAATTTGACCAAACATGTAACTATAGCTTCAAAATAATCTCTTCTCATTCCTTTAAAGGCAAGTCAGCATTGTGTTCTGATTTCTAAGGTTGCTGATGAAAACTCCAGTGTCAGTCTGATACTTTTGAGGGGTTGAGTGGCTAGGAAATCTATTTTTTCCCTGGAAGTTTTTAGCCTTTTTTCCCTTTGGGTTTTCTGAAATTTCATCCATTTGGGCACTCTGTGGGCTCTTTCATTCTGACAACACCAGGCTTTCTTTAGCTCCAGGAAATTTTCTTGAATTATATTTTTAATTGTTAAAGCTCTTGTATTTCCTCTCTTTCTGAAATTCCTATTAGATGCACAGTGGTTCTCCTGGATTTATCTTCCATAGTTCTTAACTTTTTGTTATCTTAGTTTCCTTTAAAAATTTCTTAAAATTATGCTCTACTTTCTGGAAGGTTTTTGCAATTTTACCTTCATCGTGGTCCCTCGCTTTTGGGCTGTTAGGTTCCTCCCCCCCTCAAATGGGAATAATCTTGTCTTTCCATTTATATTTAAAATAAAGTGTTAGGTTATTATTATGGGGAGCTGGTATGACTTTCCTCTGCTGACTCCACTTCTGCCAGCCTCTCTGGGTATACGGAGTTCATAAAGAGGGAGAAAATCTACTGTAGTTGTTTCAATAGAGCATGTTTAATTAATTTAACTTGTTGTCATCCTTAGCCTGCTACCACTTTTGTATCTGTTAGCTCTGGGCTTGGAGCTCTCCTGAGTACCAGGGGGAAGAACGACTCCTATCTTTGCTGTAGGCTTCGGGATGGGTCCTGAGCTGTGACTTCCTCCCTCAACATGAAGCCATTTCAAAGTCTTCAGTGCTCAGGACTGTTATGGATGTGTCCCCTCTCATCCATCTTTATGGTCAATCCATGGGATGTCTGAAGGGGAGTGAGAAAAACACATATACTTAGTCTGCCCTCTGGAACCAAAGATGAATCATTGCCATTTTATAATTCCTGAAACTTGGGCACAGAGAGGTTAAATGCTTTGTCCAATGGCTGTTAGGTGGTGGAACTGAAAACTAGAATTCTGGTTTTCTGCTACCTAGTCTAATGGTCTTTCCATTTCTCCCCACTTCTTCACCACCTTGAGTCTTCTCAGTCCTTATCAGTGGAATTCAATACAGCTGAACAGGAAAGTTTACAGGCAGAATTTCGAGCAGGTACCTTCTCTGCTCATTAGAGCCAGATGCAAGGAAGGACAATACATTTGTATTTGCATTGAATGTTTTCCCTAACTCAATGTCACTTTCACTCTTATCTTTAGTTTTCATGGAAATTTCCGAGGTAAAAAGATTTTGCAAATTTTTAGTTTAAACCCAGTGTAAATCATTTTCAGTAAGAGCTTTAAAATAAATTGGTTGACTGAGAGAAAAAGCACTTCAAAACATTTTCATTGTGACCTGTGAACATCACATTTGTTAGTGCCTAGTTTGGTTCCAATTTCTGAAACCTAGTGTTGTGTGGGATGAAGGAAAGACATATAAATGACTTTTATCCACTGTGGAGTCAAAACATGTACCTCCCGTAACCTCATTCACACCACCCACCTGTATTTTCCCTCTCTTTGCCAGTTTTCTTTGCCCATTAATAATTTTTTAAAAAAGAAAAAGCTAGAGCATGAAATTATGGCTGTTGTTATACACACACGACTTGTGAACCAAAGTGGATTAAAAATTCTTACTTTTATTTTCAGAAAACCATAGTCAATATTACCAGAGGGAAATAGGTATAAAGGAGGGATTCCCTTTTATTAATAATTAGGAAATCTGAGGGTAGAGAGTAACAATTCACTCATTCAATGAACAAATGTCTATACAGTATCTCTTACTATGTCCAGGTATTGTTGGAAACTTAGGATAAAAGCTTAGATAAAATGGCGAGCAAACCAGATGTGGCCCATTTCTTCAAGGAACATTTAATCTAGTGGAGGAGGCAGACATGAATAAAAAAATAGAAATATATAGTAAAATACCTACAGTCCCTGATTTATGATGGTTCTACCTAATGATTTTTTTACTTTATGATGGTGAAAAAGTGACAGACATTCAGTAGAAACTGCACTTTGAGTATCCATACAACCATTCGGTTTTTCACTTTCATTACAGTATTCAACACATTACATGAGGTATTCAACACTTTATTATAAACTAGGCTTTGTGTTAGATGATTTTGCACAGCTGTAGCATGACCTCTTCTGAACACATTTAAAGTAGGCTAGGCTAAGCTATGATATTCAGTAGATTAGATGTATTAAATGCATATTTTTCAACTTACCACATTTTCAATTTACAATGGGTTTATTGGGACAAAACCCCATCATAAATTGAGGACCATCTATAATGAACCGGGAGAAGTTCCACAGAGGGAATGTCTGCACACAACACCACTGACAGCTGGGGGAAGATAGGCAGGACACGCTTTGCAGAAGGAGGGACATTTGAGATGTGTCCTGAAGGCTAAGAGAGGAGGATGGAAGGGGAAGAGAATTTTAGGCAAAGAGACCAGAAGGTGTAAGGGCTCCATAGCAAGAATGGGGATGGTGCTCACTGAAAAAAAGTAGGAGAGGCTGGAGATGCAGGGGAATCGAGAGCACCAAGAGCTGTGAGGTTGGGCACTGTGGAAAGGCCCTGAAAGGGAGGCCTGAGTGGATCCATGTTCCGAAAAGTCATTTGACAGATATTGTGAGGCACACACTGGAGATGGGCAGGAGAGGACCCAGGAGGTCAGCTAGAAGGCTGTGTTAGGAGCCCAGGTGAAAAATTGTAGTAACTTGGACAAAAGTATTACAATGGAGATAAAGGAAATTGAATGGACTCAAGAGGTATTGTGGAAGTAGACCTTCTAGGATAGGTAGTGCATTAAGATGGGGAGTGAGAGAGAGAGCATCTGGACATCCAAGACAGCTCCTCTCTCACAGGTGGCCGCATGCTGCAGCAAACTTACCATCTGGGAATATGGTACTTGAGATGGGTCTGAGAATGGGCTCTATCCTAATAGTTAAAGATAAAGGTTGTGATGAGAAATAGCCTTTAAGATGAGGGACAAGATATAGAAATGAAAGAGACAGGAGTAATATAATCCAGGGTACAACAAAATGGAAGAGCAGGGTGAAAGGATTAGGTAGGTGGGAAGAGAGAAACGTGAGTGATAAGACAAGAAAGGTAGGTTGTGACCAGATTGTATGGAGCTGTGAACATCATCTAAGGAGTTTAGACTTCACTCTCTAGACAGTGGGCTCAGGAGGTTAAGAAAATCAAAATGAATGGAGCCATGGCTCCAGGGTTTCCAGCCTGGATGGGTAGGAGGGTGGTGGCCTATTATCAGAAATAAAGAAGCCAGGTTTTTAAGCATTTTAGAGGGGTTGGTAGGACTTCTAAGAAGAAATATTTATCAGGCATTTAAAAATATACAACTGAAGTTCAAGACTGGGGATGTGGATTTGGAAGTCATCTCCAAATAGTTAAACCTGAGTTGGAGTAAGGGCAGAGTTGATGAGATCATCAAGGAATTAAGTGTAAGGATTTCAGAAAAATATTATAGATCCAAAGCAAGAAGCTGTCCTATGCAGAGGGCACAAAGAAGAAGGGCTGTCAATGACAGAGGCTGAGAAGAAACCATCAGAAAAGCAGGAAATGAGCAAGAGGAATGTAATGTTAGGGAAAGCAGGTGGCTGAGAGTCATAGGAGGAACAAAGGAGGTAACAGTGCTAAATTTCTCACCCTTCAAGTCTTGACATTGAGAGGTCTGGGGAAAAGCTCCTTAGGCTTGAGGTGGAGAAACAGAATGATAGGACCAGAAAGAACTACAGGGGTAGAGGAGCTAGTATCACAGAAAGTGCTCAGGAAATGCTTGTTGAACAAAGAAGTGGGCCAACCACCATGTGCCTGGGAAATTCCTGGTGATACTCCCAGAGTTTTAATTGATAAGCTACAGATCTTTCATTGTTTTCTATTGTGTCCTGAAGACCATAAAATAATGCAGCTGAAATGATTAATTCACTCTTAGGGCTTTTCTGGTCATTGTTTGGTACTCAGTATAGAGTTATTTTAAAAACATTTAATCTACTTGCTCAGCAAACTCAGAAGTTGCTACACAAATGACTGGTTGGGCTCCCAGTACTGGTGTAATGAACACACTGATGTCCGCTGCTTGCTTCTACACAGACTCTTTGGGTAGCACAGGGAACAGTCAGGGGGCTCCAGGTACCTATAAAAGAAGGGCATGCCTGGCAGGCGCCCTGCACTGTTTGGGGTAGATTACAGGACCAAGAAGGGAAGATCTAGAAGATGTTACTAGATTTCTTTCAGTTTAACAAGGATTTCTTGTTGGAATTGTATCTGAAGGACAAGGGTGAGTGGCTGGTTGCTTGTCAGCAGGCAGTTTGGTGGCTGCACAAGCTGTAAAGTATATATAGCCACCCACATAAGACATATTTATATTTCTCTATATATTCTAACTAGAAATATGCAATCAAAATTAAAAGAGCATGGTTTTGCTACAGCACCTTCCTACCACTCCTCATCAGAGCACATAGTTAAAGCTGCAAGTCCCCATGGAAAGGGCACAAGCGTGGAGTCAGGAAGATGAAGGTCTAAATCCCTGTTCTGCACCTACTAGTATGGCCCTGGGCAAGTTACTGCACATTTCTGCATCAGATTCATCATCTAAATGCAGGTGGTATTGTGATCGGACCTATCTTCAGCTGTACACTGATGACTCATGAATCTATTTCTGCCTAGATCTCTTTCCTAAGCTTCCTACCCTTATGTCCAATTGCTTCCTGGACTCTCTCTACGTAGGTGTTTCATAGGCAATTGAAAGTCAATTTGGCCAAAACCAAACTCATCTCCACCCCCAGCCCTAACAAGCCAAAACATTGCTCTTCCTGCTGGTTTCCTAGATTGGTGAATGGGCCCCCAATCCAGCCAATCTTGTACACCAGAAGCCAATCCCATACACCATGGTGGCATCCCTGACTTTATCCTGTTTTCAGTTCATCACCATATTCTATCAATGTCCCCTAACTATCCCTCTGTTTCTCTCCATCCCCACTGTCACCATACAGTCCACTCCACTGATATCTGTCTGTCTAGAATTCTCATATCCTGCCACTTGCCCTCTTGTATTAACATCTTATACTTCAGCTTCATTAAGCTCTTTTTAGTCCTTGAAATGGGCTATGAACTTGCTGTTCACCTGTCCTTTGAAAGCGTGGTTCTCTTTGCCTAGAATGCTCCGGCCACATGCCATCCTTTTCTGTCTTCTGTTTAAATGCCATTGCCTTTGGGAATGTTCCCTCATTCCCACCCTCCCCTGGACCAGGTTAGGCAATTACATAATGCCCAGTACTTCCCCAGCACAGCACTTGTCCAACTGTATTGCGAAGACTTAATTGCTTATTTTCCTCCTGTACTTTAGCTTCTTAAAACAGGGACTGCATCCATCTTTCTTATTAGTATATCCTAAAGCACTCAATAGATATTTGAGGAAAAAAGGAATGAAGGAGGGAGGAAGGGAGGAAAGAAATAAGGAGGGAGATAGAAAGAAATGGGTGAGAGATGAAGGATTGATTTAAAATAATATAATAATTGTGCTTTGTAAAAGAAAGCTATCATTATTGTAATTCCAGGGACAAGAGGTTCCAGAAGGAGTTTCTCATAGATTAGGCCATCTTACCTGCTGGAAGGGGGTACTGGGGCTGGAACATTCCCTGAATTCAGAATCGAGAGGTCCTTGTTCACTCTACATGAAGCCCAGGCTATATGGGAAGTAAGAGAACGTCCCCACCAACCCATCCCCTGATTTGGTGCGTGAGGAGGCTGCTTACAGCCATTGACTATATACTTTTTCGGAAGTTGCTTAATTTCTTTGAGCCTTGGTTTGCTCATGTATCACATGAGAGGGTTGGACAAGACCATCTCTAAGGTCTCTTCCAACTCTAACATAATTTAATTTTACTTTGTAACCCTCTTCTTTCCTCCTTAAGACTTTTGTGTTCCATTTATTTCTCTCTCTCAATACTCCTTCCTCTCCTTTCTAAGTGTATTAGTTGGTGGTGAAAATAAGGATTGAAAAGTCTTAAGGAAAGTAGACAAGTATGTATATGTTACCTGTTTTTGGTCCTCAGTGTACCAACTTCTGTTCCTATAGGCTTTACTTAATCTTCTAGATATGCTAGGATATTTTTAGAGTGGCCTGGATTCAGAGCTGGTTTTAATTTAGAGGCATTGGTCTTAGCCACACCATCTATTAGCAATTCCATTAATTTTTTGGCCAGAAATTTTGGCTGTGGCCAGCAACTTTAGCCAAATGTCTTCATGAAGATGCATAATCAAAGGGAAACCAGTCTATTCTGAATATCTTTCAAACTAAATTTCAGAGACTTTAATAAATAGTGAGACTTCTATTGGAATGAGATTTCCTGAGGGCCCAGTCTTCCCAAGGTGCCATGTTACTACATATCTATGAATTCCTCTCTCAGTTCCATGGCTTCTTCCTTCTCATCAGTCACAACCCAGCCCCAATACCATATCCTCATAGACTCCCTCGACTACCCTAGTTAACTGCTCCTCGGGTATGTTACCACATCACTGTGTTTTATTGCTCTTAGAGCATATATCACTCCCTGAAATGACTCAGGGAGTGCTCATTTGTTTATTCTATGTCTTTTCCTTTATAAAAATCTAAGCTCAATGGAAGGTGGGCTCTATCCATCTTGTTCACTACTATATACCCAGCAGTTAGCTCAGTGCATGCACAAAATAGATGCTTGAATAAATACCATGGTGAATGAATAAACCTTTGGGATGTGCAGGAGTTTACTTAATGCATTCGCCGAGCAATCTCAAATGTCAGGGCTTCCATCTGACTGCTGTGGAAAATGAGTGGTTTGATAGCCTTAAGGTTTTTAACACTGGACTAGGTGATCTCATGCAATCTGATGTTCTCTGCTTTCCAGCCACACTATGTCTCTATTAGCTAGGCAATGCTATCTATATGGAAATTATATAGATACACACATGTATTTATTCCAAAATTCTTACTGCTTGAAATAATGACCAACAACAGTGGTTTACTTTTTTTAAAAGCTGAATAATCCTTTCTTTAAATGAAAATTTTATGAGGAACTCTAACAGATATGAGATAAAATGAACTCAACTGGAAGAGGTAAGAACAGGGCAGAAGGTGTGTGTGGGAGGGTTATAATTTTGTCTGTTCCCCAGAAACAATACCTTCTTCCTCGTGGCAGCCCCTGGAATAGTTTGACTACTATTGGATTATAATAATTAGTAATATATTTTGAGCACTTACTATGAACCAAGTACTTTACATGTATCATCTTGTCAATTCTTACAACAATCCTATGAAATAAATATATTGGTATTGTCTGTATTTGGCAAATAAGGAGACTAAAGTTTAAAGAAGTTAAAAAACCTTGTCCAGGGTCTTTGTGGGAGTCATTTTCCGATGATCTTTACCTCCTGGCATTAGTGCTCTTGAGCACTCCCTTCTCACAATGAATCAGTGGTGGCCAGCATGACCAGTAGAATATGGTAGAGGAGATGGTATGTCACTTCCAAGGTCATAAAAGCATCATAGCTTCTTCCTTGCTTTCTTGGATCACTCACTCTGGGGTAAACCAGCTGCTGTGTCAGAACACTCCTGCAGCCTGTGGAGAAGCCCATGTGGAAAGGAAATGAATCTCCCTGCCAATAGCCTGTACCAACTTGCCATGCGAGTGAGCTGCCCTGAAAGTAGATCTTCCAGCCCCACTCTAGCCTTCAGATAACTGTAGCTCCCGCCAATATCTGACTGCAACCTCATGAGAGACTTTGTGCCCAGGACCACCTAGCCAAGCTGCTCCCAACTTTTTGAACTACAGAAACTGTGGAAGATAAAAAACAATTATTGCTGTCATAAGCCAGAAAGTGTTGGGGTGATTTGTCACACAGGATTAGATAACTGGTATAGTCTCACAGACATTTAAATGGCAGAACCAGGATTTTAATTCCAGGTATGACTCCAGAGCCTGTACTCCTAAGCATGAATGCTCCATTTTCCATTTTCTTCCATACTCTTTTTTTTTTTTTTGGAGACAGAATCTTGCTCTGTTGCCCCAGCTAGAGTGCAGTGGCATCATCTTAGCTCACTGCAACCTCAAACACCTTGGCTTAGGTGATCCTCCTGCCTTCGCCCCCCAAGTAGCTGGGACTACAGGCATGCCATCACCCCCAGCTAATTTTTTTATTTTTTGTAGAGTTGGGGTCTTGCTCTTGCTCAGGCTTGTCTTGAACTCAGGACCTCAAGCAATCCTCTCACATTGGCCTCCCCAAGTGCTAGGATTACAGGTGCCAAGCCATCCATACTCATTTTTAACACAGAATTAAAAGAAAAGTTATACAAGCATCTTACAAATTCCATGTCATAGATGAGAAAACTGAGGCATGGACAGGTTAAAAACTTAATTGATGGGTCCTGGATTTGAAGCTAGGTGGTCTAATTCCAAGACCTGTGCTCTTTGTCACCATGCTAAGCTAATGTCATAATCATTTCCTGACAATTCTTCAGGAAAATTAATCTGGAGATGGAACACCAGGAATGGAATGGAAAGGAAAGAGCTTAGAAGTGTGGACTTTCACTGGGAGGCTATTGTAATTATTGAGGAGAACAGTTATTTGCCGGAAACAAAGCCTCTGTAATTACTCAACTATTTCTCAAAATATGCTTGATACCCCTATCGGCTCCTGAAGATTTGGATGGGCAGGCTCTTGGTTTGACATGATACAGTATTTCTTACATTGCAACAACCTCTACTCATTGGTCAATATTCCAGAAGAAAATTAACCAGGGTCATTGCCCAACCCAGTCTCCCAAATGGAGAAAGTGGGGCCAGTTGGAGATTGCTTTCAGTATTCACCATAATGTTTAATCTCTATTTTTATGCAGCACTCCAATAATTACCTTTATATTAAAACATGTACCACTGTTTTTGAAAGAGGAAGGAGAACGGACCAAGATTTTCTGTCTTTGGAGTAAGCTAACAAATCAGTGATAATTGAAATGAGAAATCCTGGCGCAGGAAGAGAGAACTGATTGTGCTCTGTCCTTGGTAGAATTTTGAGTCATTCATGCAATATAGTGTCTGGAGAGTTCTAGTGAGTCATGCATTGCTAACTATGGAAGAAAAATGTATTTTCTAAAGCTGTCTGTTATTACTCATGTCTTTGAATAGGCATCAGCAGATGCTGGTATCCTATTGACTAGTGATCTAATAGAAAGTTTCTCACAGACAGATAGATCTGACACAATTTCCTTCTAACTCTGATAAATTTGGCACAAGTCCTTTTTTTTTGGCTTGCAAGATGTTTGCGTTAACATTGTGACTTATTTTTGGCTTGATGTTAAAAGGATTGTTTAGTAACAAAATGGAGCATTTGGATTTTGTGGCAGCCGGGAGGAATGCTCTTATTTTATAATGAAACAACTGAACAAATGTTCTTTACAGTGATTCATTCCTCATGTGGGAAAAATTTCTTTTTATATATACTCTGTCTATTGGATACATAAAGCTGTTTTACCTTCAATATTTAGGTAGAATTTTCAGTGAGTGATTTGGGACCAATATCTGTAAATTACAAAGATGGGTTCCTCTGCAAAAGTAACCATAGGATTGAATATTAGGAACCACTTGGGTTCTATTCCTAACTGGGCCAGAGTTTGCATATAACCTTGAGCTATTCACGTAATCTTTTTTAAACTTGGGTTTTCTGTCTGAAATGGGAAGAAAATTGCCTACCTATTTAGCTAAGGCAGAAACAATTTCCTGATAGGAAGATGACTCAGTGGCCTAGGGCGGCTGTGTAGCCTCTTGTCCTGGGCATCTTCGGGGAGACAGAGACAGCCAGGAGACTGGAGATCTGCCCACGCAAATGAAGCCTGACATTTAGGATCGGTAAAGAGATGGAGTCATGATGGGCCTGACTCTTTGCCAGGCACTGTGCTAGGTCCTCGGAGACGATGGCAAACCAGACACTCCTAAGGTCTCCGCCCTCATGAAGTTTACTGTCTAGTTTGCTTGGTGCATTCAGAGAGAGGTTCTATTATTTTATTATCTGTATCCGTGTCTTTTTTTTTAAGTACAGGATCGTTCAGAATTACTGCTCCATAAACATAACCCTAGGAGTCTTATAGGAAAGGAGTTTGACATTGTATGGGGTATTAAGACAGGCATGAAGAGAAGGGCAATGTTTGGTGGTGCCATTCTAGAGCTTGCCCCACTAATGGGAGCAATGGGCCCACATTGGCATCATCCATTACCTGAGATGAGAATGTGGGGAGAGTTTTAAATTGTGTTGCAGGGGCTTTCAGGCCAGAGGTAATGAGCCCTCCTCTCCACTGCCCTCAGAGGGGCTTCTTCTCATCCAGCTGCTGATGTCCAAATCAGGTGATGATTGATTGGGTTTGCAGCAGGTGAATGATGGATTCTGAACATGAGAGCTGCTCCTGGTCTTCTGTGGTCAGGGTCATGTCTGGTGATGTACAGGGAATGACATGGCATTCTTGGTCTTGCACCAAGTTTTAGTTTTCAGCTGGCATTCTCTGCAAGAAAAGTGGTTCTTCCCACTAAAAGAAGTTTGAAATGCCCACCTCTTGCCACTGTAAGTGTTGCTCCTGCTGGGGAAATGCAGCCACAGGTGCTGAGATTAGGGAGGTGGGCGAGAGTGGGTCCATCTGCCTAGCAGATACCAACGATATGGTGGTTCCTAAGTTCTCCAGCATTAGTGGCCCATCTGTTGCATTATAATTTTCAAATTAAAATGGTTCAAGCTCCTATCCTACTTATGGTGGGTGTCTCAGCAGCCTTAAATTACCGCCCATGATTCTTAAGGGTTTACATTTCAAGTCATCTCTGAATCAAAATTTCTGCCTTGACTGAAATCTTCTTCACCACTCTTATTACCCTCTGTGTGTTTTCTGTCTCCTACTCTGAGCATTATGGCATATTGGGAACTGCCAGACTCCTTCACCCTTCAGAGCCCCCGATCCAAGGCAGTGGACGGGGGTTACATCACAGCAAATAATGTAAAACTCATGTTGATTAATCATGATTTTATTTATTTATTTTTGAATGTTATGTATGTATTTATTGGTTGAATGAATTAACCACCATTTAAATATTGGCATGATAAGAGAATAAGTATTTAGTATCATCATGGTCAATAGGTAATTCATGCTTACCCCCCCTTTAAAAAAAAATTCAGATTTTGGTGAAAGTTTCTAGGTGAAATACATTAAATGACCTCAGCACTGCATTTTCAAGTTTCTTCTCAATAGCTCACATTTCCTAAAATATAGGACAATTTCTATAGAGAAGATTGGGGTCTAATAGGCACAAAAAGGCCTATTTTCCAAGCACATGCATTTGTTCCCTTTTTCCTACTTGATTCACATAACTCGATAAAGTATTTGTTCCCTCCTATATCCTTCTTGATTAATCCTGATTTTAGAAGTCCTTTGGCCATTCCTCCTAAAGCAAATTTCTCACTGGCTCTGTCCTCCATAGGCCCCTTTTTCACCATCTTACTGAGCTCTCTTCTTGTTACTAAAGCTCTACTTCCTCTCACTGTATTATTTTAAGAAATTTGGTTCTTTCTTGCCCCTAGCCCAAAACTCAGCTCTGGGCTCCATATCAGAGAGCTGGGAGAGATAACTCTTTAAGCTACTCAGCTAAACTCATCTGTCCTGCTACTCCAAGCACCACTGCAGTCTTTACTTTCATAGGATCAAAGACTTTCGAGTGGTTTCCTCTCTCATGAGTCTCTGTATATGGAAGGGAGAAGAAAAGTAGGAAACTTTGTCTTCCTTCGGAGATGATTATGCTACCTCAATGTCCTTAGGGAGACAAAAGTGGTTTTTCATTTTTACTGCACAAGGACAAAGGCAGCTAGTGTTTTGTAAAGCATATTGATAAGAAACTAAGACCCCCAGAAAGCAACTGACAAAGATTCGGCACTTACAGATGGTATCTTGGCCAACTGCATGAGCAAAGACTAAAAAGTTAGCATCATGATCTCTGAAATAAAAAGTGGGCATTCCAGCCAGCACGTGTGGCACAAGACAAGATGGCATGAGCAAGACACTCAGGGAATCTCTCGGGTTGGAACAGGAGGGATCCAATCTGGACCAAAACCAGTCAAGCCCTGGGGGAACTGGAGAACAGTATCAAAGACTATCCCTAGTCTTTGTTATTCATAGACAGACACATATAAATATTTAGAGTGAAATGTATCTCATTCTCGTTTCTGAACGTGGCTTTAGTCATTATCAACCAATACTCTGTCTTCAGAAAAATCGCTTGTCTCTGTACACATCTTACTTATCCAGAGGGGTCATAGCAGGTGGCAATCCTTTATGGAATGCTGTCTTAATTAGGCTTATTGATAAAGACACAACCCTATAGCAAGACGAACTTTCTCTGCATCTAGCAGTTTTTGGAAGAAAATATGATAAAGTATAGCATTATCGGATATCAGACTGAGACGGGGGGTGGGGGTGAGGGGATGGGTGTATGCCTACATGATGAGTGCATTGCGCACCGTCTGGGGAATGGTCATGCTTGAAGGTGCTGACTCGGGGAGGTGGGGGGGGGAGGGGATGGAGGTATGACTACAAGGTGAATGCCAGGCACACTGTCTGGAGAATGGACACGCTTGAGGCTCTGACTCAGGGGGATGGGCGGGACACAGACAATGTACATAACCTGAGCTTTTGTACCCCCATGAAGAGCTGAAATAAAAAAAAAATGTTTTCAGAATAACCATATGTTCAGTGTTTCCTTTCTAATGACATATGAGAATCTTTTTATTTTTCTTGTGTCATACAGAGCATAAGTTCTTTGAAAGAAGGGACACAGAGGAAATAGGAGGAGGTATGAGTGTTGCAATGACGGTTTGTGCCTCGGCCTCTCCGTTGGCAGTTCACAGCAAGGCTGTTTGCTTTCTTCTGGGCCAGGAGTAGAGAATCTCTCTGCTGTTTCATTTTCTTTTAAGGGCTCACTGGATTAGGTAAGCCCACCAGGGACAATTTTCCCTTTAATTAACTCAAAGTCAACTAATTAGGAATCTAATCGTGGGAATGATATCTCATCATATTCACTGGTCCTGCTTGTACTCAATGGAAGGAGATTATAGAGAGCCTCTATACCAGAGGGTGGGAACCTTGGGGACCATCTTAGAATCCTGCTGACCACAATGGTGACTGTCTTTCATCTTTTAGGACGTATTAGGATATGATAATAACAATAAAAATAAAATCTCTCAGGGGGTCCAATATCAAACTGGTACTAAGTCTTTTTTCTTAATGTCTTTCTGTTTTTACTTCTAATATTTGAAACATCAAACTGTTTTCTGTATTTGATATAGGCTTCCCCAAAATTGAACAAAAGGGAATATTAGGAAAAGTCAATCTGACACCAGCCATCCATAGAACTAACATATCCCAAGCAATGATTTATAAGTGGGAAAAATTTGAGGAATACCTAAAGCTAAATTAAAGCATCGAAGCTATAAACTCAGAGGAGTATGGCCATATTAGTCTGCCTAAGAATGTAGCTGAGTTAGTTGGTTTTTGCTTGTCTAAAGGAAGGTGGTTGCAAAAAAACTTAGAAAATGGTTGAAGTGGAGTTGTTGGGCTTCATGATAACAACCACAGAATAAATGGTCTCATTTATTACTCTGCCTTTTGTTCCTAGAAAACCAAACAATCTGCCTCTCCATTCTTTGCTTTTGATTTTTTTTTAGAGACAGGGTCTTACTCTGTCACCCAGGCTGGATTGCAGTGGCATGATCATAGCTCACTGCAGCGTTGAACTTCCAGGCTCAAGCGATCCTCCTACTTCAGCCTCCCAAGTAGCCGGGACTATGGTGCACACAACCATGCCTGGCTAGTTTTAAAATTTTTTTTAGAGAACGCCTGCCCTCAAGTGATCTTCCTGCCTTGGCCTCCCAAACTGCTGGGATCATAGGCCAACCACCCCATCTGAATTTGATTTCACAGGTATTGCACAGAGAATTTATTGACCAGTGCACACGGGAATTCCAGTACTCTTGATTATATTTTCAATGAAAAATAATAAATAGTCTAGTTTATATATTATTCTTTTGTGAATTTGATTAATGTTACTCGGCACCATAGAGCCCAACAACTGTCTCTAGGTATAACGACAGAACCGACCTTTTGGCCATAAAATTGAGGATTAGACTCTAAATGAGATGACCGAGGACACTGTCATCCCCTGAGACCCTGACTGGCTCCCGGCCTAGACAGCAATTCTGTCTCCACTTTCTCTTACTGCAGCGTGTTCAATTGATAACATGCCTTGAGAAGGCAATGTCAGTGACCTTAATGTTCTGAGCCAAAATCAGCTGGTGACACACGCTGACAACCTGAATATGTTTTTTAGCTGAAATGAGCAAGTGTTTGCAGTGGTCGCCACAGCAACAGCATAACTGAAACCCTTGGGAGCTTTCAGCAGAGGAATAAGAGCAGCTGTGGGGATGGCTTCAACTGAAATTAATAGTGACTAACTTTTAGGATTATCCTGCTGGGAATCCTTTATGTTTTTCCTAGTAAACATAAGTACGCGCTATGATTGTTCTTCAACATGAAGCCTTTCTCTGGGCTTTTATGCAATACTTCCCCTCTTATTCCTCTTCTGGATTTTATAAATGCTATGTGGGAGAAAGGGGAAAAAAAAAAAAGAAAATGAAGATTTGTTTTAGGTTACAGGAAAACAGCTTTTATCTGATTTTCAATTCTGCCTTCCTGAATTTTTCGTTTGTAATCTACATATAAGGTTGTACATATCTCCAAATTGAAAGAAAGGCAAAGTAGGAGTCTAAGGGGAGAAGAACAGTGAACCCAGAGACTTTCTTTTTGAGTCTATTCTATGGAGTCTTAGCCACTTGCTTATTGATTGCATTTAGAAGTCGGTCACAGCATCCCCTGCTTGGTTGTTGGGAGTGACGTGGCGGCTATTGCTTTGGTAAATGTGAATAAAATATGCTTGACTGGTACTCCAGGAATTGTGCAAATTGTTAGGACAACTTTTAGGAGGACAGGTCAGAGAATGACAAGGATATCTAGATTTAGGGTTTATTGAAGGTGTTTATCACATGCGGATATGAGGCCGTAGACTGAATGAAGTGAGGTGCCATAGGGGTGGAATAGACTGTGGCCAAGAGGATAGAGCCAAGGTGCTGACTGATCTAATGTCCTAGTGGTTTAGCACAAATACTAGTATTTTCCTTCAAAGATCCACACCAAACTGCAAAAGATTTTTTCAGTTGTGTAAATAATACCGAGTTAAAGTCATACCAATGTCTTTGCATCAGACCTTCTCAGAGTCTTTACTGTGTGTTATGGACTACATCTTTATGTCCCTTCAAAATTCCTATGTTAAAGTTCTTACCTCTATATGATGGTATCTGGGGGCGGGGCCTTTGGGAGGTGATCAGGTTTAGGTGAGGTTGTGGGCCACGACAGGTTTAGTGTCCTTATAAGAAGAGGGAGAGACTGAAGAGCACACATGTGCACAGAGGGAAGTAAAACGCAGTGGAAATCAAGCAGGGGGAGGGGGAGGAGAGGAGGGACAAAAACCTACCTAATGGGTACAATGAACACTATCTGGGTGATGGGCACACTTATAGCTGTGACTTAAGCATTACAAAAGCTACCTGTGTAACCAAAAATATTTGTACCCCCTTAATATTTTGACGTAAAAGAAATCATATGAATATAATAAATTATCACATGTAACCCCACCCAAAGATAAATAAAATAAAATTTTAAAAAAAGAGGAAGAGAGACCAGAGCTCTCACACTCTCTCTGCCATTGAAAGCACAGTGAGATGGCAGCCATCTAAAAGCCAGGAAGACAGTTCTCACCGGGGAAGCAAATCAGCCAGTACCTTGATCTTGAACTTCACAGACTCCAGGCCTGTGAGAAATAAATGTCTGTTGTTTAAGTCACCCAGTCTATGTATTTTTTTATGGCAGCCTGAGCTGACTAAGATACTATGCTAATGTTTACTATACATTTCCAAGAGGGGTATGAGATATCCAGTGTTTCTTAAATTTATTTGAATAGTCATCCTTTTTTCTCAGAGCATCTGAGGGAGAGTGTAGGCAGAACTGTCCTTAGATAAAGCAGGAAAGGCCCCTGCCCTGGGATCGATGCTTTAGAGGGTCCAATATGGCCCTCCTCTGGCTCTGTCCCTACGCACAGGACCATGGGGATGTTCCCACCCAGAATCATGGTGCCCCTTTATGCATCATGCTTTAGGTCTGCTTAAATTTCTCTTCTGGTTTTTCGTCTAAAGAGTGGACGCCCCTTATACCCAAGCCCAGGGGTGGCCAAAGGCCAGCTGTTTGCAGGGGTCTGGAGACAGAACTTGGATGTGTTTCCACACATGTGCCTTTCTTGGTATTGTCTGGAACCAAAGATAGAATGAGAAAAGTTAATGGCTGGGAACAATTTCACCCCCACCAACAAGTTCTAATACAAAAGGCTGTGAAATCTTTAAGAAACCTAAATTTGGGCCGGGCGCGGTGACTCACGCCTGTAATCCTAGCCCTCTGGGAGGCCAACGCGGGTGGATCGCTCAAGGTCAAGAGTTTGAGACCAGCCTGAGCAACAGTGAGACCCCGTCTCTACTAAAAATAGAAAGAAATTATCTGGCCAACTAAAATATATATAGAAAAAATTAGCTGGGCATGGTGGCGCATGCCTGTAGTCCCAGCTACTTGGGAGGCTGAGGCAGTAGGATCGCTTGAGCCCAGGAGTTTGAGGTTGCTGTGAGCTAGGCTGACGCCACGGCACTCACTCTAGCCAGGGCAACAAAGCGACACTCTGTCTCAAAAAAAAAAAAAAAAAAAAAAGGAAACCTAAATTTGAACCTGGCCTTCCAAGTCATTATGAAAGTATATTTGCCAGGGTAGGATGATGCTTCATTTAACAGTTTGCTAGTTTGCTTTATAACTTTAAAATATTTAGAATAGGGTATGTGAGCCTCTATGTGCATTACATGTAACTTTAAGCCCTGCAAAAGTAAGGAGAGAGGCTGGGCTACTCTCCCCCAGGATGTGGGTTTGAAAAACTTGCTTTAAGGTTCACTCTGCTGATATTTTCATATACTCCCCTATTTACCTGTGACAGCCGAAACTACCCACACTGGGTACCATGTCAAAAAGGAGGCTTGAGGATTCTAAGCTGTGTTTCTCTCTACTTTGCAGTTTTCTCTTTTGTAAAATAGGGGCAGTATGCAAAGTTTGTGGTAAGAATTTAATTGAGTACCTAAATGCATTTAGCAGAGTGTTCGGCACACAGAAAACTCTTAACAAATGCTAAATGGTTTTATTATTATTATCAAAATTATTATCATCTTGGTTCTGGTTATTAGGCCATCAGTGGCTCTTGTACAAAAAGTGTGTCTCAGCTGGTGAGCAGGCATAGCCTGGAGATGGTCGTACCAGCCCATCGGCTCCCTTGGGCTGCCCCTACCTGAAGTCCAGGTGATGACCTCTGCAACTGCGGGGAGGCATCACGCTCCAACTCAGCTACCCCATGCAGAGGGCCTGGCCTCTGGTAAAGAGGCAGGCCTGGGAACCTGCATTGCTGACAACTTCCCAGGTGATGTTGATGGTGCTGGCTTGGGACCACACTTGGAGAACCACTGATCTGGAGCACTGGGCACTCTTTTGCGAGGCTACACATCTGTACTACAGGCATTGAAGTTGGGAAGTGGGTAGTGGGACAGCCATGTGGCAGGACAAAGGTATATGCTTTACGGCTAGAACTAAAGATGAATGTGGCCTGTTTCCCAGCTTAGCCTATGGACGTGGCTTTCAAGTCTCTTGTCATATCGGGTGTTTGATGATTGCTGCTCCGGACACATAGCAGGTGCTCAATAAATATTTGCTGAATCAAGTGTTGCTAAAATAAGATTTCCAGAGATCAAGGAGTTTGCATAATTACAAATTTAATAGGCATATCTACCAAAGACTTAATTTATCTGACACTTCCAGAGAATGTGATGGGTTTTTCAGATAACTAAAGTCAAGGTCTTTCTAAAGGATGAGGCACCTTGGGCAACACAGTTGGTACAGGCTCCTAAGATAATCACACTTGAAAGGACTCGCCCTGTTAGCATCTTTTATAAGATCCCTTGGGTTATCTTTATTCAAGACAGAAATTTGAAATTTGAATTTTAATGATGTTTCAAAATAGAAATGTAAGGTGCAGTATCACCATGGGGCCTAGGGCAGCTGTGGCCCTTGCCCTACCCAAAACATAGCTCTAACTACAAGTTACTATTTAAAACACCACCCTCATTTTGCTGTAGCCATTTTAGGGCTTAAGATGATAGAAGTTTAATTCAAAATCACATAATAATCCAGCACAGTTGTATGTCAAATGGAGGCGGTGGTGGTAGTAGTGTGCGTGCGTGTGTGTGTGTGTGTGTGTGTGTGTGCAGGGAAGCCCTCTGCTATACACAGTCATTCAGGGGCTCAATCCAGTGGAGGCTCTGCCATCTTCAATGCGAGGCTACAAGGTCCCCCTGAATGTCAACATTCAGGCAGCAGAGGAGTAGGGAACACAAAGGATTGTTACTGGGGGCCTCCCACTGGTGAACATCACCTTCCTTTGGCTTAATCATTAATTTAATCATTAATTAATGATTAGTTTAATTATTAATATGTGGCTGCACCAAAGGTGGGGTGGGGAGACAGGCAGAAATACACTCCCTGGCTGCTCACTGACTCTCAGTGACAACTCTACACTGTGCAAGGGACAAGCACGAAGCTTTGGTGTATAGCCAAGTATATCCCATACAGATGGAAATCCTGCTAAAATTTGTGATTCCTGTTCCCGACTGATACAAACACCATAATCTTTTCTTGAAAACTTGGTACAATGTTTCCCAGCGTGTGTCCCCCGTTAACCTAATCCTGAGAGGTACTCTCCAAACAAAAGTAAGCAAGACAAAAGTTCAGTAGTCAAAATGGTTTAGGAAACACTGTGTTTCATATGTCTCTCTTGAAAAGTCATGACATACTTTAGCATCTTAAGGGTTAGGGGAAGTTGTAAAGAAACCAATTTACTTTCATTTAATGCAGTATTTTCCACACTGACTTTACCACGGAACACTTTGTGTTAACAACATGTGTTGCTGTCTTTGTATCTAAGGTCACATTATTACTAGTGATGGCTTTCTGCCTTGACATGGTTGCAAAGCTATCGAGGCTGGTGGGGTCTTTTCCCCACGCCAAATGACCTGGGCTGTTATGGGTTTTGAGCTCTTCTGACTTTTTTCATTTGCTTGCTTTTATTTTTCTATTTCTTCTCTTCATGTTGCGTGATTAGCTCTCTCTTTCCAAGATCGTTACTGTGTCTTCTCTGAGAATCTCTCCCTTCCTGGCCTTCCCCTTGGCTTCTTCTAATCTTCTCTGGGCTGAGAAAACAGTCATCAAGCTTGTTCGAATATATTAAAATTTAACTTCTAAGAAAGCCTGGCAGCAGTGAGGGCGTATTTCTTTGGAGTAAGTAAATATATTTTGTAAAATCTATTTTTGCTGTTCTGATGTTTCCTGCTGACCTTCTGTTCCTTGCCTCTGTTCTAGAGAGATCTGTCCTGAGGAGGTGAACTGAATTTCACTGCTCTTCCCCAGCCAAACCCAGTTGCACTCCAGTAACTGAGCTGTATTCAAGACAAAAATCAGCCACCTCCACCCCAAAAGGTAAACCATTGATTCTTCCATAATTCCAATTTCCGCAAAGGGAATGCTCTTAGATGTGAATTGTACTTTTAACATGTCTGACTCTTTTGGTTCATCTCAGATTACTTAAATGGATGGATTTTTAAAAAGTCATTCTTCCACCTCTTCCTCTTCATCTTTCCCAGGTGTATTTACAGCTATGAGGGGAGAGGAGAAAATATTTTGTGGGTGATGACTTGTAGCACTGTGCTTCCTTTTTATCTGGCCCAAGTTTTCAATCAAAGGATCAAAAAACAAGCTTTAAGGGAAAGAAGAAACTGTGTTTGTTTTAGGTATTTAGTAATTCTTTGTTGGCTTGCATGATGAAGGATATCCAACCACTGTTTTATTTTTATAAAGAAAATTTCTTCAGAGTTAGACTATTTGATTCCAGGAAAAAAACCAAAAACCCAACCCTGTTGTGCCAAGTGCTTCTAAGCATGAGTATGTATTTTAGCTTCCTACACGTTGCACTGTCTATGATTTAAGTGTTTCAGATGACAGGAAGAGAAAGAAAAACTTCTGTCGTTTTCTATCAGGTATTCTTAGGAATGCCAACTCATTTTTCTGAAGTATATATAGCGCACACTAACAAGAAAATGAATCACTTCCAGCACCGCATGGGAACTGTGACACCGTAGTAACACAGCTTACTTTAAACAAGTAGCTTGAAAGCAACATTCTCTGTTTTGACAGTTACGGCTGGGTTGCCAAAGTGAGTGAGCAAGACCCCAAAGAGGACTCCCACCTCAAGCAAGTTCAGGGTTGTCGTCAAAGTTAATCAAACACGTGTTTAATAGTAATATATGTAATTGGTCTTGTGTTGAATGATAATTAGGTATCAGTAGTATCCAGTCCTGCATGTAAGTTTGTTTTGTCACAGCCATTTGTCACAAGCATTTCTAGAATTCTGGTGGTGTCAGGTCCTTCCTGACTCCTGTCAAAGAGGACGAGAGCTGGACACTAATTAAAGTGGTGAAGATAAATTTTATTAAACACAAACAAACTATGGCAGCAGGGGAAAACAGACTCAGTATCCAACTGAGCTCAATTCCAAATACAGCATGGACAAGTGGGGATTTATAGCCAAGGAGCAGGGAAGGTCGTTGGATGGAAAATCACTAAGAGGAAACATCAGGGGTCAAGTGGCTCTAGCTAGACTGACGATAGGGTCCTTATTGAAGGCAGGCCAGGGGGATTGGATACCAGGAGTGAGGGATGAAGAATTTGATTAGATATCAAAGGTGGGGATTCTTGCTAAAGTCACCCAGCAGAATTTTTTGCTAAAACTGGGCATTGCAAAACTGGGCATGGGGGTCCAAAGGTTGAGGTATGGTTGAGAAGCAGGCTCAGAGAAGCCTGGCCAAAGATGGTCAAGGAGAGAGTCTTTGTCACCCTCTATATCCCTTCTTTCGCCTGCCACAAGCTTCTTACCCTATACCTGCTGGGAGTCCCCAGTGTTTGCATCAATCCCAACTTCGGGCAAAAGGAATTGCAAAGACGGCAAATAGATTTCAGGAGATGCCTGCTCTGCCAGCAGCTCAGAGTGAATAGAGTCTGGGCCTAGGCTCAGAGGGACAGAATGGCAGAGGGCAGGAACAGGGACTGCAGCCAGCATCACCTGAGAGGGAACCAGGATGTACGAAGCCTAAGATTTGTACAATTCATAAAAATCGTTTGCCATATGAACAGATTGCCAGGGACTTGGAAAAGGCCTGTGGAAAGGAGGGGCCCTAAAGCTTAAGCTTTCTTAGCCTCCCAGTAAATCTGCCTCTGATCAAGCCACGAACATGCCATTCCTGCTCTGGCCCAACACTCTAGCTCTCAGCAGCTTATCGTTCTTCCACTACTTCAACTTACCAGTTTTTTCCTTTATGGCTAGTGCTTCCTGTGCCCTACTTAAGAAATCTTTGCTTATCATGATGATATTTTTCAATGTTGTTTAAAAAGCTAGATCATTTGACATTTAGGTCTATAATCCATCTGAAATTGATTTTTTTTTTTGGTATGGTGTGAGATAGTAGTCAAGATTAATTTCTTTTCCATATATATATCCAATTGACGCAGCACCATTTTTCCTTTCTGCAGAATCACCTTTGTTTTAAATTTGGTAACTTTATGTGTTTTTAGATTCTATTCTGTTCCCTTGATCTACTTGTCTATTCTTGTCTCACTACCACACTGTTCCAATTACTATAACTTCAAAATAAGTCTTGATGTTTGCTATTTAATATAAGCCCTCTAGCTTTATTCTTCTTTTTTAGGATGATTTTTGTATTCTCAATTTTTTGCATTTCCATATAAATTTTAGAATCAGCTTGTAAATTTATGCATACATACGTAACCCTACAGGGATCGATACTGGGATTGTTTTAAATATAAAGGTCAATTTTGGGTAGAATTAGCATAGTCACAACTTCAGTTCATAATTATAAGCTATCCTACCATTGATTTAGACCTTTTAAAATCTCTCTCAATAATGTTTTGTAGTTTTCAGTATAGATGTTTCATGTGTCTTTTAGATTGATTCCAAGTAGTTGATATTACTGAAGAAGGTTTTATGTTTTAATATAATTAGCCTTTTCTTTGGTGATATCTAGCATGCAATAGATTTTTGTATGTTAAATTTGAATCCATTTAACTTTGTTAAATTAATTTATTGGTTCTAGTGGTTTGTAGATTCTTTTGGATTTTATATGTGCATAATCATGTCATCTGCCAATAATGACGGTTGTATTTCTATCTTTATAAACCTTTGCCTTTTTAATTTTTTTTTTTTTTTGTATTTTACTGGCTAGAGTCTCAGGAAAAATTTTGACTTATTTTTTCATTCTCAACCAGAGCCCAGAGAACCCTGGCACCAGGCCAGGCCCAATGGACAGAGGCTCCAGGCATACCCCTGCAAACCCAGGCTTCAGACTGGCCCCCATAGATGTATGACTGTAGATGCAGACTGTAGGCCCGCCCCATCACTAGGCTGGCCCCCATGGAACCAGGCACCAGACCTACTCTTGCAGACTCAGGCTCAAGGCTCACCCCAGTACCAAGTTGGCCCCTGTGGACCTAGGCTTCAGGCAAGTCCCTGTGAATACAGGCTCCAGGCAAGCTCCTGTAGACCCAGTCAACAGGTCTATCCCAGCAATTCAAGCCCCAGGTCTTCCCTAGTGGTTCCAGACTCCAGGCTCAACCCCACAGATCCAAGGCAGTCTACCCAAGGACTCAGCAGCCTTGCATGTGGACCATACCAGATGGCCTGCCCAGAATCTCTGGATAGGCTGACTGGTGATCCCAGCCAAAGCCAGTCTGCAAAGACTAGAATAGTCCCTACTTCTTCCGATACATAGACACCAATGTATGTTGCGGTTGGGAGGGCCTGGGTACCCTGGGAGATGCGGGGTACTCTGCCTGGGAGTTTTTTGAAAAAAAGATAGCTTCTTTCAAAATGCTTGGATTTTTTGTCACATAGCATATATAGATTTCATTCTACCTTGCAAAGAAATATTCATGTTGTTTTGATTTGACATGATATCACACAGAAATGCTACATTCCTATAAAAATCTTCTTTCAATAATTCACGTCACTGATTCTTTTCTTCATAAAAATTTAACTATCTGTTCTCACAGAGGTAAAATTTTGGCTAATACCTGTCCCTGCAATAGCCAATTTACTTAAGAATGATACAGCAAATCCATACTGAATACCTCATTGTTCAACTTTAGCATGTTATGAAACTGATGATGCTGTGTTGCATTTGCTCAAATATGGCTAACAACATTTATAACATGTTGCAAAGTGTCACTTAAAATAGCAGCTTTTAGCAAAGAGATTTTGCTGATGCAAGATACAATGAAAAGAAATGAGAGCATCTAGGTCTGTTAATACTTTTTTTAAATCTGTGCAATAAATCCTTCATGTTTTCCTGTCATGGAAGGTGCACCATCTGTACATACACTCACTAAATTTACCAAATTCAGTCCAACTTCATGACATTTATCTTGAAGGTTGTTGAAGATATCTATTCTCCTTGTTCTGTTGGCAAGAGTACCCAAAAGCAAGTAACTCTTTGTAGCAAAGAAAATCTTTTGTTATGATCTGAATGAAGTATAAAACCTGTGCTGAGTCAGTATTATCAGTTGATTCATCCAAAGGGATTGAATAATACATATTTTCCTTTGAAGTAGTGCATGAAGTTGTTCTGTTAAGTTGAAGACTGATTCTTGCTGCCGATCAGTTATGGTTCTCCTTGAAAGAGGTAGTTATTTGCATTTAAATGTTATCAGAATCTAAGCATCCTACAACTTTGACAATGCATTCTTTCATAATTTCTACATCACTGAATGGTTTCCGTTTTTCCCCAAGTATATAAGCTACTTTATAAGTTACTTCAGTGGCATTATTTCTAGGTCTTATTGCTGCTTGAAATAATTACCTTTGCTTTTGCTTTTCATCTTTTAATTTCTGAAAAACAACCTTTCGTGTCTCTCCCTCTAATTTACAATATTTGTGGTCCTTATGAGTGTTATAATGCTGATGAGCATTGAATTTCTTTAATGTTGATATTGCAGTATCTCAAAGCAAGTAAATCATCTTCTCTTTAGCAGAAACAAGATAATATTGCAATTCCCAATTCTCATTAAAAAATCTGTTCTCTTCCTTCAGTGTTCTCTTGGTCTTTGACATGATGGGCTATTAAGAAGACAGAATTAAAAAAATGCTGTCAAGCTGTGCAACTATTTACAAATTCCTCTTCAAACAGAAACATAGTGCACTGTTCTCAAAAGCTGATAACAGATTGGTGTGCTCAACCCCCATAAATTCTTGCCAACCAGCCTTGTGCGATAGTGAGCCAGTCAGGTGGGGGAAGTTAGAACTAAATCACGAGGCCAGCATCCATCAATTTAGCTGTTATGGCTTACTAATGTTCTAATTGTGCTGGTCAATCTGGGAAGATTATTTTATTGAAACTTATTTTATTCTTTGGTTTTTGAAATACATTCATTTTAAAAATAAAATAAAAATATAAAAGATGAACAAAAATGTATTAGTAAGAATAAAAGGATTTGTTCTGTAAAATTTGGATTCAGTCAAAAGGCCTCACTTAAGGACCTAGAAGGCCACCTGTTCAATGTCAACTTGCTTAAGAGCTAGTAAGAGGCAGAGCCAGGTTTTAAACCCAGACCTGTCTGACCTGAAGCCCAAGTTCTTAATCTCCTATGTTGTACTATCAAAAAAATTAGTCTATAGTTATGGAGTTTAAGGCAAGAACTGGAAGGGAGAAGACATGATAAGTCTAAAGTCCCTTCTTACCACTACATAAGTGGCTGCATCCTCATAAAA
Organism: Lemur catta; assembly: GCF_020740605.2. NCBI lineage: Eukaryota > Metazoa > Chordata > Mammalia > Primates > Lemuridae > Lemur > Lemur catta. The sequence goes on from NC_059140.1 coordinate 65,558,319, forward strand.
CAGTTTGGCTACACTTGAAGTCCAAGTGCCTTCCTACCACTTATATCTCAGCTGTGGCTTTGTTATTCAAGATTATAGCTTCAGTTTGTGTCTGTCCCCATTGATGTGTCTTAAGCCCCTTGAACAAAAGATCTATGCTTTTTTCCCCATCCTCTATTATCTAGTGGAGGATCTGGCTCACAGTAGTATTCAATAAAATTTTGTTGTAAGAAGGCAGTGGGGGAGTTCACAAGTATTTCAGTTAGAACACCTGGCTTTGATATTTAATCTTGCCGCTCACAGGCTTTGTGATACTGGGCAAGGCATTTAAACTCTCTGAGGTCTGTACCCCTGTCTGTGGAATGTGGGTGATTACTTCTTTATAGTGTTAAGAGGTCTAAATGACCACGTGGATGTAAAGACCCTTTGAGACTTACAGAATACATTACCTAAATGTGAAGTATATGGTGAGTATTGCTACTGTTTCCAAAGTCAGCTGCTGACACTGTGTCTTCCCTGGCCCAGCCTCCCAGCATCCCAGGGCCAGGTGGCTGTTGCCTAAAGTGATTTGCCGCTGCAGCACCCAGCTGTGTTCCTTCAGGGTAGTAGGGGCTACTAATCAGTATTGCCCATGTCGTGCAGATAATCTGCTTCATTTAGTGTTGACTATTAAAAAATCAATAGATTTGAGGTTTATATTCTTTCATGTCTTCTGCCCACGTTTGCTCTAAGTCCTAAGGAGATGTTCAATGAGTACAAATCTGGGTAACTATTAGGAAGAGAAAAGAAAGTGTCTACACAGCTTATAATTGGCTCCCTAACCATTGAAGGTTAAGTACAGTGACTCATCAAAGCACTATGTTCTTCCTGGCAGTCTTTAACATCCGCATTTAACCTGGTCTGCTAAATGCAGCAGAGAACATAAAAACCTCAGGAAGCTGACATCTTAAAAAGCTTTTAGAAAATAATGCATCAAGAATCTCTTCAAATTTAACATTCGCTTCAAATTCAACATTCTCTTCCTCTTATGTTTTCTTATTATGAAATTTCTCATTTGGGGGAAAAATCTTTTTCTATTCCTGAAGCCCTTATCTTCAATCATAACAAATTCGGCTACAGGTTTTCTAAAGCCTTCAAACATCTAATACCATGCAAAGTTGGATATGATTTCTGGCTGTTTTCTTTTTTCTTCTTATATTTTTAAAGATTTGTTCATTCAAGTCAATGGGATAATTGTACCAAGAGAGCTTTAGCCATCAGAAGCTAAAAAGAACATATTTTTTTTTTTTTTTTTGAGACAGAGTCTCGCTTTGTTGCCCAGGCTAGAGTGAGTGCCGTGGCGTCAGCCTAGCTCACAGCAACCTCACACTCCTGAGCTTAAGCGATCCTACTGCCTCAGCCTCCCAAGTAGCTGGGACTATAAGCATGTGCCACCATGCCCAGCTAATTTTTTGTATATGTATTTTTAGTTGGTCAGATAATTTCTTTCTATTTTTAGTAGAGACGGGGTCTCGCTCTTGCTCAGGCTGGTCTCGAGCTCCTGACCTCGAGTGATCCACCCGCCTCGGCCTCCCAGAGTGCTAGGATTACACGTGTGAGCCACCTCGCCTGGCCAAAAGAACATATGTATATTAAATATTTATTGATAGTATAAGGTCAACATTTTCTTTATCCAATCATATGAAGAACTATACTAATACTTAGAACCATTAAACTGTATATAGGAAAAAATGTTTTGAAAATTTTTAGAGTTCTTTTTGGCACAGTAATTCCATTTCTGCTAAACAATCTTTAGGAAATAATGAGAAAGATGGCTTTTCTTATAACAGTGAAAAATTGGGGAAAACTCAAAGGTCTAACTTTGGGGAGAGGGTTCAATAAATTATTATTCATTGAATAATTTGCTACCATTAAAAATGGTATTTTCAAAAAATTTAAGTACATGAAAACCAGGTATAAATATTTTTATATCACAGACATCCCACTTAGAAAATATATACATATTTATATAGAAAGGAGACTGAAGGGAAACCCACCAATATGTTCACTGAGGTTACCTATGGGTAATAGAAATATACATAAGATTTATTTTTAATTCTTTTGCATTTCCTAAATTTCCTTCATTAAGGATGTTTGAATTTTACAATCAAAAAAGTACTATTTTAAAAATGCCTAACACAACATTCACAGTTATTATAGTGGCAATTTTTTGCATTATCATTGGCCCATTTAAAGTGTTATATTTCTACCAACTTCAAAGAATGAAAATAAGAGACTTGGGCACCAGAGCTCCACAGTCTGTAATCTGCCCTGGACTCCTTCCTATGCAATTTTATTTCCTTGATTTTGTAGGTCCATACAATCACATGACTATGCAGACAAAAGAACTTTCTAGAAGAGTTCCCTACATCCCGCACAGTAGTAAAATGCCTTTGGTGTCCCCCATCATTGGGTCCTGCTTAATTATGAATAGAACAGCCTGGGATTTGGGGCAGGGAGGGTGGGGAGGGCCAGTGAACTGCTTAGGGCAGTTTAGTGTGGTCCTGGTTATGTGTCCCTCACAGGTGTCACTGGCAGCCGTGTCTCTCACTAGCTGCTACCTCTCTGCTTGCTTAGTTTGCACATGTGGATTAACTGACACAACTGAGGTTAGCACCAACCTGCCTGACCCCATAGTAAGCACTCAATAAAAGTTAGCTCTTACTGAACTTCAAAAGAAGTCCAGCCCTTTCATCAACTCTGCAGGCAGAAGGCAGAACAATCTCAGCAGGTGTGGTCAACTAGCTACCTTCTGGGTCGGAAGGAAGCAATTAACAGGCTGAGTCTTGTGTTTTGTTGCTGTTGGGGCGAGGAGCGGGAGGGGCTCAGAAAGCCCCAGAAGGGCTGTGCCAGGGAAACTCAAGGGTTGTGAGAGAGGCTTCAATTGTGGAGGGGCGGTCTGGGGGGCAGAGGAAAGAGCTGGGTAATGACTGTCTTAGGGCAGTTGATTGAGGGAACGTGGGGAGCCGCAGCTACCTCTGAGCTGCAGGAGAGAAGGCCTCGGTCAGCAGTCAAATACCTCCTTCTCCTAAACGACCACCCAGGGAGGGTGAGGAATGGACAGTTCTGGCAACCCTGATGAAGGTAACCAGAGGAAAAAGCGGTACCCACGCCTGCCACCCCCTCCAGGGTGGCGTGCCGGGGGCAAGTGCGGAAAGTGACTCTTCCCACCCTCCCCACTCCTCCACTTTTTGCTGCCAAGGATGACAGATGCTATCTCATCGTTTCAAACAGGTGCTCACACGCACTCCGGGGAAATGAGACAGGGAAAAGTGTCCAAGGTGACAGGAGAAAAATAAAAACTTTGACATATCGGGCTTTGAATGGCTTAGAAAGAAATTAGTTCCCTGAGTGGCCTATAAAAGAGAATCTTTGTCCTGTCAGAGGGAGGAATTTGAATTAAAAAGAAAATTGAGGTGCTTCGGTATTCTAAGATCGGAAAGTGATCGTTTACAGAAATGCAGGACAGACTATCCCTTCAAAGACAGCCAGGTGGGTCCCCAGTTGTCAGCGGCCCTGAGTGGGAGAAGGAGGCTGACAGCAGTTCTACTCCTCTGGCACCTGCCTGGCAGGTACAGGAGAGGAGAAGGTTGGTCAGCTCAAAGCCGGCATTGGCTTGGTCCATGTAGGATGGGGTAGGGACAGATTTCAGCCTGGGGTGACTTTATGTAGCCCCTGTTCCTGCCGCCGGACATGGCGGGGGACCCATTCTCATTCCCATTCTCCAATCTGAACTTAAATGTAGTACCTTTTTGCCTCTGGTCAACATGGATTGTTTTTCCAATAAGAATTGAACATTGTGGGCCAGGACGAAAATCCCAGAAATTCCTGTGATGGATATGGGGTAAATGGCGGAAGAGGAGGACGCCTTAACTTGAGTGCCTACCTCCTTTCTGTGGTGTGTACATTTAGAAACAGGTAAAGTGGCCTTACTTCCTGCCTCCTGGCTCTCCTGCTAGCCTTGCCTTTCATCTAGAACACTCTCTCTGGACTGTAATAAAATACTTTGCATTTGACAAAAATTCATCCTATTAGAGACTAACTTCTTCGGGCCTTAAAGGCTTTTTCCAGCTTTAAGACTCCTTTATTAAAATGCAAACATTCCCTGCAGCCTTGGTAGCTAATGCCTTATCACCACCCTTCACTATCACCTTCGCAAACATTTCCTGAGCCCTTACTACCTACTTATGGATTTATTTATTTGTTCCTTTGTTTAATTAAAGTCAGATTTATGAGGTAAAATTTACATACAGTCAAATCTGTGCTTTTTAGTGTACAGTTTCATGCTTTCTGGAAAAAACGGTGGCAACTGTGTAACTAACCCTGCAATGAAGCTATAGAACATTTCCATCACCCCCAAAAGTTCCCTCAGATCCACTTCGGTACACCCCGTGGCAACTATGGATCTGTTTTCTGTCTCCATACTCTTGCCTTTTCCAGCCCTTACTATTTATAAAAATAAAACACCCCCTCCTCAAAAAACAACCCCAAACTGTACTCAGCTCTGTTTAAAATCTCATTTCTCTTGGGGAGGTGATGGCTAACTTTTCCAGATTTATTTCTAGTTTAGGCAACTAGCCAAGCAAGCACCTGATAACTTAGAAGCCAGTGAATGGAGTTGAGGAATTGGGAAGAGAACCAGCTGGAAGGGGGAGGGGGGGCGGCATGACAGCAGTGGGGTTGCAGCTTGCCCAGCACTCACCGCTAAGCAAGCCTTGGAGGTGGGCAAGGCACAAAGCGCCCTGAACCAGGGGTCCCGCTTGCCCACGCCTCCAAACCATAAAGTCAGGTCACAGGCGAATTGCAAACTCCATGAGGATTATTTTCCTCTTTTGGTCTCTGTCTTTCCCTTTTGTCACTCAATGGCTAAAATTCTGGGTGACTCTGGATGTGGAGGGTAAAGGACAGAGGAGACTAGAATTATTCGCACATTTCCGGCTTCAGTTGCTGGGTAGGTGACGGTGCCAGCCCTAGAGAGAAAAGCGAGGGGAAGGAACATGTTACTGAGCTGCTCCCACGTGCCAGGCACGCATTATTCCGTTTCGTCCTCTCAGTAGTCTGATGAGCCTCTGAGCTGGGGACCCAGGAGTCCTGTTGTCCAACTTCCTCTTGTTTCACATCAGGCGTGGCTGTCAGGTTTAGCCTTTAACACTGCCCTAACTAGCCCTTTCTTTCCTTCTCCCTGCTTCTGTCTTAAATCAGTCTGATCACCTCAGGTCCAAATATTTGCAGTAGTCTATTAGGATTCTCTCCACCTCCAATCTGGTCTTAATTGATGCCCCCTGTGGCTGCCAAAGTTATTTTTCTCAAATGCAAATCTGATCATTTTTAGTCCTTTGCTTGAATTTTCTCTGTGACTGCCTTTTAGCCTCAGGATAAAATTGAAATTCTGCCTCCAGGTAAACAAGATCTTCCATCATCCCTGACCAGATGCAAGCCCCTCTCCCAATCTCCTCTGTGGTGCCCAGAAATCTGCAGGTGGTCCTGGGACACCTTGCTAATTCATGCTAATACTCCTCCCCTTCCCCTCTCCTCCTCTCACCCTGGGCTGCATGGATCATTCTTGTTCTAGACAAAGCTCTACTATTACCCTCTGGGAGAAGTCTCTCCAGTTCCCTCACCAAAGATATTTTTGACCTTGTCCTTCTCTTGTTTTTCATCATATCCTATGACCTTCTGTCACAGCCCCCACCAGAGTTTATTGCCTTCATGTGCTCACATCTCTGGCTGGTGAGTACTCTTTTCCTTGCCATCTTGAAATGCAATTCTTAGTAAATGGCAAGACCCTGTTTTAAATTCTTATTTTCCACAAAATGGCTAACTCAAAGAGTTGACATTTGAACCTCAAAAAAATGGCTGACACTCAAGCCCATGCCATTTCTATTGCATAAACTGTAGAAGCACATTGGGGAAAAAAGGTGATTTTATTTGGGGATGTGTAGTGTTTGAGATTCCTGCGGCCATTGCAGTGACAGTGTAGGCAACTGGAAGGAAGAGTGTGGGACTCAGGAAGAAGTTTTTGGTTGGATTTTCAGTAAGTAACTGTTTGGTAGACCCGAATCACTCTTGCTTTCAGAGGCTCCTCCTCACAGTGAATAAAAATATATTAAAATACTTTATATACAAGATATGACTCATATACGAGTTAATTTGCAGTTGACATTGGGCACGATGTGTACGTGGTTGATTAAACATTTATTCATTTCCTTTTGCAGTTTTCCTCCCTCTCTCTCTCTATTCCTCCTTCCCTTCCTTAGCCTTTCTTTTTCTCCCTCCTTTCTCAAACATTTTCTCTGAGCTTTGAAAATATACTGTGCCTTTAGTACTTATTGGGTAAAACAGGCACATGTATAAGTGTCATTTGAAGCCCTTGCAGCAAAGGAACAAAGGGTGACTGGAGATGGGGGAGGATTAAGTCCCCCTATAATCTATTACACATCACTACCCCCTAAGCCTCCCCAAACAAATAGAGAATGCAAGTAAAAGAGGCCAGCCTGCTCTGCAAGCTCAGCATTAAGACAAATCTCCTAGCTTTTCCCAGATGGAAATTCTGGAATCTCCACTGGGTTGACATCAGTGATATTCTTTTGTCAGATGAGAAGGTGGTTGAGAAAACGCAACTGAGCATTCAACAATTGAAGTGTCAGGCAGAGGAATAGGAGTCTGGGGGAGAGGTCCAAGAGGCTAGCCCAGAAACAGGTACACGGTACAGTAAAAGGTAAAAGGTTTCTAGAAGGGAAAGCAGTCAATGGTCAGATGGGTTCAGTAAGAAAAAAGATAGGAAACAGTCCCTTGACTAATGGCAGTTCCGGTGCACAGAAGCCAGATTGTCTCAAGTGAAAAGGAACCAAAGGAGCAGAACAAATGTGAACAATGTTTTAAAGACACCAGACTATTAAGGAAGGAGAGACATTAGAGCACAATTAGATGCACTGAAAATTGCTTACTATCTGCTATGGTTTGGATGTTTGAAATTTGATTTCCAGTGTTGGAGGTGGGGTCCAGTGGGAGGTGTTTGGGTAGTGAGGGCGGATCCCTCATGAATGGCTTGGTGCTGTCCTCATAGTAAGGAGTGGGTTCTTACTCTATAGGTTCCCATGAGAGTTCCTCCAAGAGCTGGCTGTTGGAAAGAGCTTGGCACCTTCTCCCCCTCTCTCTTGCTCCGTCACCATGTGATCTGCACACACTGGCTGCCCTTCGCTTTCTGCCATAAGTGGAATCTTCCTGAAGCCCTCGCCAGAAGCAGATGCTGGCGCCATGCTTCTTGCACAGCCTGCAGAACCATGAGCCAAATAAACCTCTTTTCTTTATTAATTACCAAACCTCAAGTTTTCCTTTACAGCAACACTGTCCTGTTCTGTTCAGGCTGTCATGACAGCCCCTGGTGAGGGCCCACTTCCTGGTTCACACATGGCCACTTCTTGCTGTGTGCTCCCATGGCAGAGGGGCAAAGGATCTCTCTGGGGTCTCTTTAATAAGGGCACTAATCCTATTTTATGAGGCCTCCACCCTAATTTTCTCCCTAAGGACCCAGCCCAAATGCTGTCACATTAGGTTTTAACCTATGAATTTTGGGGGACACATTCAGTCTATCACACTTAGTTTTGCTATAGGAAAGACAAAAGATGCTAAAAGAGGTTAGGGGGACGAGTCAGTGGAAAGGTGGGTCACTGTCCATACCCCTAGCTAAGGCCAATCCCTTCTTTCCCATTCAAGCCCATCACTTCTGTCTGCTCCAGGCCATGCTCCAGCACCTTTCTTTCTCTCAGTTTTTTGCTAGATCTTTCCCATCAGCATATAAACCCACTAAGATCTCTTCCATCTTAAAAACAAATAAGCAAACAAGAAATCTTCTCAAACTTACATTTCACTCTTGAGCCATTTCCTGGTTCTCCTCTTTAGTCATTTCACTGACCTTCTTGATGTCCATCTCTTGGGCACACACATGCTGTTCCAGGCATGTCACACCTCAGGGCCTTTGCACTGGCTCCTCTGCCTGGAATGCATCCTCCCTCACCTCCTGCAAGTTTTTGCTTAAATTTCACCTTCTTAGGGACACTTTCTCTCACCACTCTATTTAAAATGTCATCATTGTCTCCTTGACACTTAATTGCCTCTTCCCTGCCTTATCTTTTCCCCTTACGACAAGGATTTTTGTCTGTTTTATCCAATGCAGTATCCTGGTGCCTGGGACAGTGCTTGGCACTTAGGACACTGAATGAATGAGATTGATAACATCGGAGGGCAGAGGGATGATTGATGCCTCAAGGTTCAGAGGGGCCTGGAGTCTGGGGAGCATGGGCAAGGGGACGGATGCAAAAAATGCTATTAATACATTCTTATTTTAGGAGGCAGGACAGAGTAGGGAGTTGAGAAAGCTCCTGATACTTATCACTTGCACATTGACTGAGACAAATCAATGCCTATGTGTCACCTTTCCTTCACATTTACATTTTTAAGACTTTTGTTTCTAGCTGTGGTAGGTAAAAAAAAAAATCTTTGTCCCTGTATGAAAGGAATTGCATGTGATATTGAGAATCTCAGTGGAGATTTACTCAGAAAGCCCAGAAGCCTTCTTCTTGACCTTGAAATTGTTTTACACCTGAGGTAAACCTACTTTACTGTTGAGCACATGTCGTTTATGAAGCATCAGACAGATATTATTATTATTGGCTTTTGATGCTGAACTAGAAGGACTGGTCATGTTGTGTCCTTCCACTCCCTATGCCCAAGACTCCTCATGTCCTCAGGATCCAGAGCCAACCTTACTCAGCCCTCTTTACCTGCTGGGTGTCTCTTTCTTTCCCTTCAACATGAGATGCCTGCTGAAAATCCTGGTAAATAATCCCAAACCTCAAATCACAGATTTTCCTTGGGCTCAGGTCTTTAGCACTTCACCCAAGTTGAAGTGGGCAATTATATAACTGCTCAAGGACAAGTACAGGGATGAGGGGTGGCAAAGATAGAATGAGAGAGGACCAGGAAGAGGACTGGATGCCTAGATGTGTGGGCAGGAACACAGAAAGTTTGGCTGTGCTTGGGGCAATGGTGCTTGTTACAAGGGTGCTACTGATTTTACGGTGAAAATGTTGGACTGCATGCTGCATGTTGATCTTGAGTTCTGGAAAACATACAAAATAGTAAGAGAAAGAAAACAAAATTTGGTTTGGTCATGTAGAAACATTTATGGAGGCACTACACCTTATTCATGGTACTCTATAATACCAGCTATCTATAATAGTCATTTACATGACTATTAGTTATACTATCTATAATAGTCAATATAGTGTGATTTAGTTGGTTATTTAAATGTCTCTCTCTCTCCCTCCATCCCTGAGGCAGAAAGACCAACCCCTCCACCTCTTCCTCCTCCTTCTCAGGCTACTCAGTGTGAAGATGATGAGGGTGAAGACCTTTATAATGATCCACTTCCACTTAATGAATAGCAAATAGATTTTCTCTTTCTTATGATTTTCTTAATAACATTTTCTTTTCTCTTGCTTACTTTATTGTAAGAATGCAGCATATAATACATATAACATATAAAACATGTGTTAGTAGACTTTATGTTATTGGTAAGGCTTCCAGGCAATAGTAGGCTGAGTCTGGGGGGAGTCAAATGGGATACATGGATTTTTGTCAGCATCAGGGTTTGGTGTCCTTAACCCGTGTGTTGTTTGAGGGTCAACTGCATATACATTTATACAGAATATTTATAAGAATATATGTATTGTTATAAACTAGTTCAAATCTTTTCTGGAATAGGATAGGATATAAATGTATTAATTTTTAAAATGCTCTTTTTCAGGTTAATTTTGTTCTCAGTCTTATCTGACCATAACCGTGAACCTCTACAGGAACTAAGTGCATATGAGGCTCGCATGACAGTTGGTTTCATTATTTTGTGGTCATCCTTCATATACTTGAGTCTGCATAGTTTTTGCAATTAGAAAATAAAAAGGGCACATTTGGAGACCAAAGACAAGCATGGGTTTTCCATGGTTAAGGTGAATTCATGAAGTTCTAGCAGTTTTTAGATCCCATCCTGAATTCATCAATAGGTTATCGGGTGTTTAGCAGGTTTCTGTAGGGAATGACTTGTTTTGTCACTTAAGGTAAATCATTTGGACTACTTCATGTCAACCTTGATCCCTCTCAGTTTCAAAGGAGAGAATTCTTAGGGTAAGAAGAGGTGCCCTTGAAGGGGTTGTTCAGGTGCCTTAGTCTACACAGAGCTTTCTTTGGATTCCAGTCATGTCACAGGGATACTGCTTATCTAAAATTTGCCAGCTGACCCAAGAAGATTTTATATTTATGATAACTAAATGTTCTTTGATGTGGCCATCCTAATCAAATCCCTTAAAAACATACCAGATAGGGTTTTTATTTAACCCACAATTTATCATTCCATACTGCCTCTTTTATGGAAAATGAATTTATTTAAAAAGCTCCTAAGTGTAAACAATTATACAGCTTCTACATTTCAGTTTTAAACACTTGGATTTTATTCAATAAGGACAGAACCCAGAATAATGGTCTAAATCCATAATTGGATAAAATAGAGATGTATTAAAGACTAATCTCATCCTCATTACTTATTGTGACCCATATGTTATTTCTAATATTCTCTCCTATTTGAATGTGCTGAAAATATTAAGGAACTCCATTCTACAGCGTGTAAGTCCCATGTGTCATTCATGCTGGCAGTGGGTGGTTGTGTGTTGCTTCATGCTTATGTATAAGCTTGTTGTTAATGTAAGGAGGATACGGGGTCAAACACACACATCTAATGTTGGATTTGGATCTTCGAGTGTTCATAAGAATGGAAATATGAAATTTAATCTTTTGGTATTCTATAAAGAAAAAACAATACTGTTTCTAGTGAAAATACAGCCTGAATAAAATTTGAAACCTCAGCTTCCTACCATAAATTTTCCTCCCTCCATTAAAACATGGTTTCTTATCAAAAGAAATAAACTTTGAGAAGTCAATTTAGTTCTAGAGATATCCTGTGGTTTCTTCTTATATTGTATACACGTTGAATAAGGGCACTTGTTGAACGATATTAAATCCAAAATAACAAAGGAAAGATGGGAGAATTTATTATTTCTGGTATTATCTTTAGCTCTTCTTTCCAAAGGGGTTGAAGGAAGGGGCAGTATCTCTGTATCACACATAAAACTGAATAAATGGGTCAGTTGCACATGCTTGCTAGTTAAAATAGCCAAACTTCAGGTTTCCCTGGAGCAATTTCCAAGTGAATGTATATTCCAGAGAATAGGCTAGCTTTCTAGAGACTCTTCAAGTACTATAACCTGGGGATCTCCCTCTCATGGTTTTGGCCACATGGGACTCAGAAATGAGAATGAGAAGCCACCTCTTGTCCCATTCTCTAGTGGCTAAATGAAGCCTCAATTATTTCATATTTCTAGCTCTGTGCATAGGACCAGCATTGAAATCGTTGCTTCCCTTTGCAGACTACCCTCTCGCTCCCTGAGCCAAGGGCCCTAGGCTCAGTACCTGGCCCTAAATAAATGTCTGAGAGGTGAGTAGTTCATGTATCGAAGAAATTGACTTCCTGGTGAAAAGATACGGATATCACCTTACAAATAAATTTGGATTTTTCTTTCTTCTCCCCTGTCATTGACTGTTTAGAAATAAGCTTCATTTATTTTAAGAAACTTATAAGCTAGTAACAAGGGCTTCTCTGTTTAGACTTGAGAAATGCTTGCATCTCAATGTTAAAGAAAAATTAGAGTTGACTCTCAGTTATGCTGGGAGTAACAATTTAGGCTCAAAGCCACCCTTTATATAACACATATTTTGAGATACCTCTTTACTATTCTGAAATGTTTGTCGGTAATGTAACCTATCTATCCACATAATCACACAACAAATATGAAATACAAATTGCAATACAAAGTAGAAATTTAAGGGCTGTAACCTAAAATAATGTGTTTTAATATGTAAATGATAAAACTGGAAGATAAATTCTACAAATTTCCGAAGCATTTCATAGGGAGTAGAACTAATCTGGGTGAAAACCACTTCATGCTCTGCCTTCACTAGTGTTGGGTGGTGCAATAAGTGAGTTTAGAAGTGAGCTCTTTGTGACTTGGCGCACGTTATTATCTTCTCTGGACCTTTTCATATTTAATGAGGACACTATTTCACAGGGATGCTATTTCTATAACATAAAATATTATATCTAATGCAGCCAGTATAATGTCTAGTTTATAGCAGCATCTCAATGAGTGCTCATTTGCTTTACGAGAAAAGCCAAAAGTCACTGTGTGTCTGAGACTTGTGTGCCCTGTTTGCAAGGTTTACCCAGTTAGGCTTAGTGTCTTTCTAGCAGGGGAAATGAGAAGTGGGAGTAATTCAGAGACTGAGCTGTTAAAGAAATGACTGGGTTTTATTGCTTTCTCCCCCCAACTCTCTTTCCCAAGTAGATGAAATAAATAGGGTCAAATTTCCATTTCTTCTCCAAACCTGGGTCTTTTCAAGCTAGTGGCCTTGTACCTATTCTGACTACCTGTCACTGGAGAGAAGGGTACTTTGCAAGCTGTTGTTAGGTGTGTTGAGAATAGGACTGTGATTTGGAAAAGCGAGAGCTTGTACCCAGCAATGTTTATCCAGGACAGTGGTTTATGAGGGTTAGGGGAGGTGACGGTGGGAAGGGAATGGCACTGGAGGAGGCAGGTGGTGCTGGGGGTAAGGGCAGAAGTGGCAAATTGTCCTCCATTCTGTGCTAATTATAAAGTGGAAACCAAGGGGATTTTCTTTTTAATCTCTAAAAGGAATTTGCCAATATCTCTTTTAAACTTGTAGCTTCCAAATAAAATCCTCTAAAATATTTGGGAGGAGAAAAATGAAGCTTTCTTAAGAAAATAACTCAACCTATACACTAAATGTGTAGTTTGGGAAAATTTTTTTTTTTTTATTTTTAGTACATTGAGAGGAAATTTGAAAGGTACATTCTTTTTTCTGTTCATTTAGAAATCTTGTGAACAATGATGTTTTAGCCATCGTATTTTCATGTTTTAGAAAGCGCAGCAGAATGCAGTCCTTATTCTGCATAGCAAAATAAGCTCCTTTAAAAATTATCTAGAACAGCAAAATGTCATCTCTTATTTTATACCCTCATAAACAACCTCAATTGGATGAAAAGCCCTTGTGGAGGTGCAGGCCTCTCTGGTTACTGCCTTTTCTAGGTTTCCCTTCCCTGCTTGATTCTGCTTTTTGATAAGAGATCAGGTAACCATGACAACACTGCACGGTGGAAGTCCTTTTATTTTTGTGCTTTACATAATCCTGAAAATAAATCTGCTGTGTGTTTGACACTTGCTTCCTTTTCTCACAAACTTTTTCCTTTAATCTTAGCACAGTATATCCTGAAAAAAACTTGCTACTACAGGGAATTTGCTGCCACCAATGTGACTTCCTATGAGGAGCGAGTTGACTTTGCATTCTCTGAGGCTCAGATTCCCACCAGGAATTCTCACCGTACACACTACAAACTAGATTATAGCTCTATTATCCAGTTATTGGAGACTAGCAAGACTGTGATGGTTCACCCGGGTTTTTTCTGATCTAGGATTTACACAGTCCAAATTTATGTCATTCAAAATGGCAGCCATTGTTATGATGTGGGCCTCTGAGATTCAGCCTCAAAAGGGCTGCTGGTTTCACAGGGGTAACACTGGTAGGAAACTTGCTACAGTCCATGGTGACTACGAAGCACTGTGCCAAATTTTGATGGCATGAGAAGACAGCTTGACCTATTACTTTTTGAAAGTCAAGATTCTAATATAATTTAATATATGAATATCAACAACCTGCCTTTGAAATGAGAACATGTATTGTGCCTGCCTGGAAATGTTAGAATTTCAAGCCATACCAAATAGCTAGCTTCTTTTTTGTCCTCTCAGTGAATGGAAATATTTGATTCCCTGCTATAAATTCTAAAGACTTCCATAGTGATGAAGGCTTCCCCCACAACAAAGGAAACTACTCAGTTTCCTACAGGAATGGCTATATGGAGATTCAGACAAGTTGAATGCAGCATAGTTCTTGACTGGATGGGAAAGTTACCATCGGAGTCAGAATCAGGATGGTGGTTTGAAAGCAGACTTAGTTCTCATCTTTACCCACTGGCTTGTATTGTGTTCAGGTAAAGTGTTATTGATTCAATTTATTTCCCTAATGGTTGCGTTCTGTTCCCTCTCAGGAACACTAATATATAAGACACATGGAACTTTCTCCTGCGTGTCTGCCAATTAAGGGTTATGGAGTTTAATGAGTCTGTTCAACAGCACCCAGCTCTCCTGTCTTCATTCAGTCAATCTCCTGGGAGTTGGGGTTCAGAGAAAGGACTGTGGAAACAAGCCTATGAATTTGCTGAATAACCTTATATTTCCATTTAATGACATGTTTATCCTCCCAGGAACACATAATAGACCATGAGTAATCACATGAAGCAACATCATATCACTGTCATACAAAATGACTAGACATTCAAATGACCATTATTCAAAATGACTGGGGTGAGCTCAGGGTCTCAGTGTACACCAAAGAAGTTGTGCCCAGCCACAGGATGTCCAGCGGAAAGTGGGAGTAAATCCATCCTGTTCAGTATCAGCTCCAAGGAGGGCACCTTTTTCTAAGTCCCACAAAGACCCTGGCCAATGGATAAAGACCCTGGATAAAGTGCTTTCAGTGTATCGCTATCCACACTTGACTGCCTGAGTGAACCACATCTCAGCATCAGGATGCTATGAGAATGGGCAAGATGGGGAAAAGGGTAGGAAGACAAAGGCAGAGGGGAAGGGAAAAATAAATGCACAGACATTTCAGTATCTGATGTCAGATTGGCTTTGAATTCCAGATTTGGTGTGACCTAGGGGGCAAGTTCTTACCTCTCTGGGATTTTGTATTCTCATCTTGAAATGGGATAATCCTACCTTATAGAATTGTCGTGAAGATTCATTGAGATCACGAACATAAAGCTCTTTGCCCAGTGCCCAGCAAATAGAAAAGGCTCAATTAATGTTAGCTATAATTATTATGCTTGTCACTCCCTCTCTGCATCCTGGCCCTAAAACTTAGTGTTTATTTTACCGTCCACTTTGTAGGAGCTGATGATGGGCTCTGTGGCACTGCAGAAGGAGAGGGTTTAGAGGAAGAAGAGAAACTAGAGTGTGGGTAATGAACAAACCACATATGGAGGGGACTCGAAGCATTAAGAGCAACATGGAGATTTAATCAATGGCACACATTTAACCAAGAGGATTCTTTTTAAGCCAAACCAGATTGATTTAGGTTTTTATTTTATTCTTTTTGCCTATCACATCTTATGATTTTAAACACAGATTTCTCTGAAGGTGGTTAAGAGTTTGCTTACAATAATTACTGCTTGTGAATTCAAAAACTAGAGGGCAGGCGGTATTTACTTCTCTGTCAACAATTACCAAGATTGTTGCTCACATCAAAGGAGGAGCAAGTCTTTTGGATCTTGCTGTCCAGTGTGGTCATCTGATTCCTGTATCCATTATGAGCCCAGAGCTTTTAATAATCAGGAAAGGGGCAGGACCTAGGCCCTCCTCTGCTCATATTTAAATAAAGCATGTTATTTTTCCTTCGTTTAAAAATTTAACTGGTAACCAGCTGGCTTTACAAATAGACATTTAACTGTAATGGTTTTCCACGAATACTCTCTATGCTGTATTTATAATCTATTTAAGCTCTCTAGTGATGGGAGAAAATTCTAGGCTCAGAAAATATGTTTACTTGCTTAAAACAAAATTCCATAATGCCATCTTTCAAAGCCTCTGTGAGCCGTTTGTAGCGAATATGTCTAATTTGATCATTCCTTGAACTTGCTGAATGGAGATCCTGCATAGGAATCCCAGGTTTTAAGCCACTTTATTTTTTGGGACTTTTAGCAGAAGCAAGAAGGGTAGAAAGACCACTGGCCTGGGAGAAGGAGCTGGGTCTGCTTCTAACTGTGATCTTGGTCAAGCCATGCAAGCTCTTCCAGCCTCAGTTTTGCCATATGTAAAATGAGGAAGTTGAACAGTTATGTTTAAAAGGGCTGGCTTCAGAATTTGTGAGGCCTGGTACAAAATGAGAATATGGTACCCCTTGTTCAAATTGCGGGAAAAAAAGAGCTGTTACGGGTACTGTAAATATAACACTTTTTCCTTTCTTCCATAGTCTTTCAATTTGTTTTGATGGTTTTTTTTTATTTGCTATATAATACCATTCTAAGTAAAGAAAAAACATAAAATTTTAAATTAGCATGAATTTACCATTCATCTTTATCTCTTGCAACATCAGCTTTAAATGCACATGTAAGAGTGTTTAACTCACGTGGGTGGAATCACTGATACACAGTTTGCATTTCGGAGCTCTTTTATGCATATGTACTTCACTCTTAGAACAGTGGAAACACCACACAAAACTAACTCAGCTGTTTTCATTCACTTCTTGGGCACTTTCTACCAACTGTGCCCAGTGGTCTTAGCGAAGGTGTTAATTGTGCGAATTGGGATGGATAGCCTAGATCCATCCCTCTACATACACTTGAGTGATTTATTAGCCTCTCTGATCCTGTGTTTCCACAGCTACACAATGAGGAGATCTGTAGAATTTACCTTGCTCAGTTGTCATGGGGACAAGGTATGGAATGAGGAATAAGGCATTTAAAGTCTCTAGTGCATGGTGTTTACAAACATGGTCGTTGTTTTTATTGGCTGAAAAGTGTCCCAAGTCCTGTTGTTTCTAGTACTGTAGCCCAATAGCAGGGGGATTCCAGGCTCCCTCTTTAACTCTTGAATTACCAACTGTTTTCAACTGAGCTCATCCATAGACTATACCCCCAACTGTATTTCCAATTTTAGAACAAAAACCGATAGGTACATCAAATTTTATTTAATAATGTTACTGTATGGACAACTTTGCTGAAATCAGTTGTTCTGTGCATCAGTCCTCTCTCCCTCCCTCCCTTCTTTCCTTTCTTACTTTCATTTAACTAGAATGTTTTAAAAATACAGGTAAGTTTCTGTCAATAACAAGCTTTTGCACTCTGGCTGAGTCATCCGGCTTATCTAGGTATTAATTTCCTCCTTTGTTAAGTGGAGGGGATGGATTGCAGGGATTCTAAAGGTTTCCTCTGGTTCTAAAATGCAGTGATCAGGCATTACTTCAGGGGGAGGAGGAAACACACTCATACAAAGAAAAGCCACTGTCTGTTTAGATGTAATTTCCTTTCATCACGTCCTTCTATTCCTGTTTTGAGTATTTTTGATATAGTGGTAGGTATTCGGAACTCTGACTCATTCTCAGCTGTGATTCATAGAAGGAGGGAACATCTACCCTTGGGTGCTTCCCTCTTACAGGCTTTGAAAGTTGGTGGGAAGCAACCTCTAGGCTCTTTGGTTCCTTGATGTTATGGTCGAGAAGGACAGGATAGCTGTGAAGGACAGAAAAGAGGAGAGGGAGAGGAAGGAAGGGCAGTGTCTGCACTGGGTGGAAGATGCTCCCACGTGCACAGTGACAGAAGTGCTGGAACCATTCTTTATCCTTGACATCTGAGTTACGATGGAATCGATCAAATTTAGAGCCCTTTCTGGTTAAAAAAATATTAATGAAAGCTTTGCCCTTTTATGAATGATACCTCTGCCTTTCCTTTTATAATGGGAAGTGATTAAAAAAGAAAGATGACTCATTTCTATAGACATGAAGGGGACATTTTAAAGGATTTGGGTTCAAATCTTTATTTTTTAAACTTTTTATTGTGAAACACACAAAAGTAAAGAGAATAACATAATAAAGCCCCACATACCTATCAACCATTTTCAACAATTAGCACTCTGACCGATTTCATTTCATTTGTAGTATTACTACTCACCACCACCCTGCAGATGATTTTGCAGTCAATCACAGACATCGCATCATTTCATCTGTAATGTTTTAGTATACATCTCTAAAATATAAGTACTTTTCAACAAAAAGGCAGCTAGATGACAATTATCATGCCTAAAAAGAAAAGAAAAATAATCCTTAATATCAATCAACAAATAGTCAGTAGTTAAAGTCTCCCAATTATTTAGTTTTTTACAGTCCAAATATGATCCATACATTGTAATTTATAAATTTTTCTCACAAATCTCTTATCCAGCGTTTCTCAAAGTGTGGTCCCCAGACCAAGAGCATCAGTATCACCTGGGAACTTATTTCTAAATGCAAATTCTCTGGCATCAGCAAGACCAGCCGACTCAGAAAGTCTGGGGTTGGGACTCCCCAAGCAGGCCTTTGGTGACTCTGGTAGACACTGAAGTTTGGGAAGCACCGCTTTAATCTTTGGGTTCACCTCCTCCTCCCCCCCTCTCTCTCTGTCTCTCATCCTTGAAACATATTTGTTAAGAAATTGATCGCATGTCCTATACAGTTTCCCATTAGTCTGGATCTTGTTCATTGCATCCTTATGATAATTTGATAATTATTTCTAAAAGAAAACAAATAGTGCATATGCTCACTCCGTGTGGATCAATTTACTTACATAATATATTGAAAAGTCAGCATGATGGACCACTATCAATCAACAGTATTGGTTATGTTTGTTTCGGTAGCTGGAAAATGTGATTAAGAAAATTATGTATGTTTTAGAACTTTGTATACTTTATTTTTGTAATAAGAATTAGAAATATTCCATTTTCAGGCTTGGTAGCATGCCTGTTAAACCAAATTACACACTGAACGTTGTTGGAAAGCTGACATGCCCCGTGGTGCAATGGTAAGCCAGCTTTTCAAGGGATATGCCACCCACCCACCGCACACCCGATTTATAGCATGTCTGTGGTGTAAACACCCCTCTGCGGCTGATTTCCGGCCACCAACCTGATGCCACTGAACACAGACTTGGGAAGAGATGAGCACAATCAATAGTCAGCCGCCACTCGCAGCCAGCTCCGGCACGCCACCAGCACAGCCCGTTCAGAATCCACTCTTCACAGCCACAGTAACTTGGGTAGTTTGGGCAAAATCCACTATTTTTCTTCGACTCTGTGAATCTAAACTAAGGGGCATATAATGGTTAATGTCATGTGTCAACTTGGCTGGGCCACAGGGCCAGATATTTGGTCAAACATTATTCTGGATGTTTCTATGCCGGTATTTTTTGGATGAGATTAACACACACACACACACACACATCCTGTTGGTTCTGTTTTTCTAGAAAACCCTGAACAACACAATGCACAAAACCTTATTAATGAGAAGACATCAGTGAGAAGACATTCTGCTAGGAAAGTGGTTATTCGCTGCGTGGCATTTTGTGTCATACAGTTTCTGAGCGAGCATTGAGTATGGGCAGACGCAAGGCCTGTTTGATGTCTAGACAGAATAGGTACCCCCTTATGTGGTATCATTTAAGGCAGTTTTCATAAGCCACAGTAAGAAATATATTTTTCATTGCAACCCAGCACGCACACACAACACCAAAGTTTTATCCTTACCCTTATCACATGCAATGCACTCTGATGTTTATGTTATATTTCTTTTCCATAAAACAGAAATTTTTTATTTCAAAAAGTGTTAGTTACCGTACTAATTTTACAACCTCCTAACAGTTTGTTTAGGGTCTACTGTTGGACAAATCCTGATTTAATGGCTTTTCTCTTCCTACTCGCTTTTCTATGGCACTTAAAATTCTCACTTCACTCACGTAAGGTAAGGCCTTGGTGGCTCCTGTCACAGTACGGAGCAGGGCAACAGCAGCTGCTGGCATCTTAATGGGATACATAATGCAGAGTTTCTGTCCAGTCAGTGCAGGGAAATCTATGCACACAAGTTTGAAATACATTATTGGCCCCCTTGGGCAGTGAGGGGTCCTCTTGAAGCCATATCTAGGCCACAGGTGGGCCTCCGTTGACTAATTTACGTACTTAAGTATATTCCTGCTAGCTCTAGAAAGGATTTAAGATAGCTTACAAAGAAATATGTAGTATAGCAAGGTCAGATAGATAGGAAAAAAAATGAGGCAAAGGGAAAATGATGGTAGGAGCATAGGATGGAGCCAGGAATACACAAATTACACTTCTTGAAATTCTATGTGCTTATTAGAGATGAGCCATGTGGTTGAGTTAAAAATTTCAAGCGGATTGTATGAAAAGGGAGGGTAAAATGATTCACCAATATAGAAGATAAACAATAAATTCACTGCTTAGGTAAGTCCAATTACTTCTGTTATTAAGACCAGAGTGAGATTTCTCCAGCAGGTCTTCCAAGAGAGAATATCGGGTAATGTAAATAATAATGTTTTTGCAACAGCTTTGGAATAAATGAAGTGACAAGCTTTGAAGGTCCTTTTCTATAACACACTTTATTTAGTCAAGGGCATTAGATCAAAGTACAACCCAGTAGAAGCACTTCTGTAGGTACCGCTGATGATGCATCCCAGGTGTGAAGTCACTAGTGATCCGGATTCATCTAGGGATAAGTTATAAATTCTCCAGTTGTTCTCAAGTGTCATTCTGGCAGTGAGTGATGAAATTTTCATGGGTTCATGGTAAAAAAAATTAAAAAAAAAACCCAGTGCAGTGAGTAGGGAATTTTCCATTAAATTAAATTTCCACAAAACTTCAATTGAAAAGACTATCTTTTTGTTATATCCTTATTTGGTAAAATAAGTTAGCAACCTATTCGGTAACCATCATAAAAAAAACTTTTTTAAAACCAGTCTGTGAAATATAAAAATCTGGGAAATCACTGACCTAGGAGAATGGAAAGACATGCAATCCTCTATGAATATTATTTTTCTCAGCAGGACTTTGATATCTTTATAACTTGCAGCAATATGATAGAAATTATACTCTCTGACAAATATCTGGAATGCAGCTCTCTTATGTTACAAGTTTAATGTAAAACCATATATTTGAAAACTTAGTCTGGGGTAGAACTGGTATACTGTTATAAAAATTTAGGGACCAGATAAGGGTGATGTCTAAGTAGAAGCCACCCCACTGTCCCCTTGAGTTGAATCAGGGAAGGCAGGGCCAAGAGTGTCCTTAGGAAGTTATTTTGGATGTCCACTAACTCAAGGACAAAAGGATGAGAGAGATTCTCAAGTTTTATACTATTGAGTACTGTCATGACAATTCTGACCTCAGAGCACTTTAAATAGATATAACTAAGTGTCCATCTTGATCATTAAACAACAGCAATCAAAAACTCCAAACAAAAACAACACAGCAATAATGCCTATGGAATGCTTGGCTTTGAGTAAGTGAACTTTCTTGTTTCTTGAAAGATTAACAACTACATCTTGGAAATGGGCGACATCATCTGGTGGGTGGGATTTGTAGCCATACATCAATAGTTAACATTTATTGAGTACTGTTCTAAGCATTTTACATGTAAGCACATTCATTCTTCAAAACAACCTTATGAGATAGGAACTATTATTAACCCATTTTCAGATGAAAAAACTGAGACCAAGAATTGTTAAGTAAATGTCACCGAACTGCTAAGAGCTGGAACCAAGCAAGGCGACCCCAGAGACCACACTCATAGCAAGAGGCTCCACTGACTCCTTGCCTGGAGAGAAGCCTGGACAGAGCTGGGAGGTGGCTACCAAAAACGGTGCCCTTGGTCTTAGAATAGTTACTTTGTGACCATTTTTTCTGAAAGTAACCAGATCACAAAGACTGTTTTCTCGGAAGGCCACTCTCAGCCTGTAAGAATAAAATCATATCGTCTTCAGATAAAAGGGTGCTTATTGTTCTGTTCTCTAGAGTCCTTGGCTTTTAACTCATCTAGAAGCAGCATTGAATTGTTTCAATATGAGTAAAAACAAGGGGGATGGGTTGTGGAGTGTGACTCTGGGGCTCAGAACATATTCTATATACAAAATTTTATTGGCTTGGCCAGGAGGTCACTCTTGGATCTGTGGCTCATGGAAGGCAGGGGGCAGTGAGTGATCTCTGCATGAACATACATGTCTACAGTGTCTGTGGAGTTCTGGTGTCTTGGTCCAAATCAGATTCTATTCCACTGAGTCAAAGACCTAGGAAAGATAAAAATAAACTGCAAACTTTTTTTTTTTTTTTTTTTTTTTTTGAGACAGAGTCTCACTCTGTTGCCCAGGCTAGAGTGCCATGGCATCAGCCTAGCTCACAGCAACCTCAGACTCCTGGACTCAAGCGATCCTCCTGCCTCAGCCTCCCAGGTAGCTGGGACTACAGGCATGCGCCACCATGCCCAGCTAATTTTTTCTATATATATTTTTTTAGCTGTCCAGATCATTTCTTTCTATTTTTAGTAGAGACAGGGGTCTCGCTCTTGCTCAGTCTGGTCTTGAACTCTTGACCTCGAGCGATCCTCCCGCTTCAGCCTCCCAGAGTGTTAGGATTACAGGTGTGAGCCACCACACCCGGCCAAAACTGTTTTTTTTTTTAAACTATGACTACCAGATTTCTTCCAGAGCAAGAGAAGAATAAGGACAGTCAACAGTGGATTAGCTGTGCCAAAACCTGGCCTTCTTTCTGGGCTGGAGGTAGGAGCAGCAGTCAGCTCATCATTAATCTCCTCCCCAGAGCTTGGACCTCTTGGTTGTGCTTTCAGGACTAGAATCCCTCCAATCTCTCACATGTACCCCCTTGACTCCAATTTGTGCCATTTTTCGTGGTTAAGTTGTCACCATGGCAACACCGCCATGGCCTTTGGTTCTCTGGTCTGCAGTAATATGGACTCTCTCAAGCAGTGAGTCAATAGAAGTTCAAAGTATTTACAAGTTGGGAAATCACAGGTGCCCACAGCTGATAAGGTCCAGCTTTGAAGACTTTTTTCACCAATTTCCTTGAGTCCAAATACTGTATTTCGCTTCTCAACCTTCTGGGCAGAGTTTAATCTCTTGGTTTTAGGCTGCTCAGTAAAATCTGTTGTTTTCTTGTTTCAGATGCTTCTTTCTCAACTCAAACTCTTCTCTGGTTTTCTGGCCTTTCTTTGTTTCTAACCTGCAGTCTGGAGTTTTTGTTCTTTTTGTACTGCAAATCTTTTAAAGGCTCGTAATTTCTCTTGGGGAAAACAACTTCGTTTATACACAGTTACCTGTCCCATCATGGACATATCTACATGCAATAGATTATCCACATGAGGCCAGTATAAATAGTGTAGACATCTCACCATAAGGGGCAGAAATGGAACTACAGGGGCACAGAGGACAAAATTGTCAGTAGCATTTTTCCTAGTCCTAAAATTGTTACTCTTGACTTGGCAAAGGAACATTAAATATTCATGCAAAGTCTCATTCAACAAATGTTTATTGGTAAAGCACTGTGCTAAATCCAGTCATATAGTTCCTTGGGTCCTACCTTTAAGGAGTTTTTGATCTAGTAGGAAAGCTGTGGCAGGCATGATATAATAGAAATGATTATTATAGGTCTGAGAGTGATTCAGCTATGAGAAATGTTTCACTCTTACATGGGAGTTCAGATTGCTTTGTTACTGAGAAATCAGACACGAATCAAAATAAAATAAGTAGAAATAAGAATTTTAGAGTGGGAGTGAATATAAAGGTCAACTAGTCCATCTGATTCACTTTACAGATGAAACAAACAGACCCAAATAGTTTTAATAAATAAACAAGAAGTTACAGTTTAATTGTCAAAAAATGGGGTCTACAACACAGGTCTCAGGTTTTTTACCCTGGAGCTATTAATATTTTCTCTGTACAAATAACTTTCCTCAATAACCCAAGAACATGGGGACCACACATTGAATATAAATTAGCAATAGCTAGCAAAGCTGTTTTTAAAAACCAAGATGGTCATATTAATTAGAGAATGTCATAGAAAAAACAGGAACGAACTCTTTGGTTATATTTGGCATTGATTCATTTCTCGTTGGAAGAATTACATCCAAAGGAGAGCTATGAAAATAAAGGACTAGGAAATGAGACCATAAGAAAGGTTATGGAAATCAGAGCTATTTCATTTGAAAAAAAAATGTTAATGGGGGAATTCTTTAGCTTCAGGGATTGGGAGGTCCCTAAGCAGCTGTTCTCCATCTCTCCAGGCTGCAGGAAACCAGAGTAAATAGACTTGAATATCAAGCAGAAAAGATGAGGTTGGATGTAAGGAAAAGGTCCCTGCTCTGAAGGTCTGATACACACAGACAAAGAAAGCTGCAGAGTGCTGGACATGGCCTTGCCCTTTCTGTCTTGTTCCTGGGGAACCAGTCACCTCTCCCTGAAGTCCTGTCCCCTGCCTGAAGTGAGGATGGCGCCCAGGGCTTTTTGAGGATTTCTCCCAAGAATTCAGAAGATTATTCCAATCCTAATACTCATGCTCTGTTGATCTTATAATTTAGAGGAAGACAAAAAATAGAAATAAATGTGAAATAATATTTCCTGGTGATTAGAAAGAGAATGAGATCAGACATTTCCATGAGATGAGAGCTAATGAAGTATTGTATATTGCTTTACAAATAGCCATTTTTGGGTCAAGGCTAAACAAAATTGAGAAGGAGCCAGGTCTGTCTTTCGAGCCTTTCCATGGGGTTTCTGGATCCTTCCATTCCTACTCTCTTCTTCTCCTTCTCCCCACCCGAATAATCACCCCTCAAAACAACTCTCAGTTGCTCATGAATCTCTGAATGATTAACTGGGAATGGCATAAGTCCCTGCTTTCCAAACTTGGGCATGGAATCATCTGGAAAGTTGAAACTAAGATAGAAAATTCCAGGACCCAGTCCAGAGATTCTGACTTACTAGGTGAGGAGCAGGACCCAGTTCTGAAAAAGTTCTCGAGGTGATTCCAACGCCCAGGTTTAAGGACAATTAGCTTATGATATTTTTCTCTTCCGGACGTAGTTTTACCTAACAGGGGACTCTTGAAAACTTCTGAAACTTTCAAATCCCCAGACACTGTATCTGAGATGGTGGAATTTCTGACATAGGTGGTCAGAGAAATAACTTTGGGAGTTTCATACCCCAAATTGTTTCGTATGGACTCCACTTACTCTACAGACTTGAGGGTATCTTTGGCTTTGCAAAGGGAAGTGTTGCCACTGCCTGGGAGAAACTCTAAGGAAAGAAGCAGAACCTCAAATACCTAGGACCTGTGGCAGCATCCTGAAGCTAAGGCTGATAAACCAGCAGATCTGCTTTCAGGCTCTCCTTTGGCTGTACATGTACACCCTGCTCTCGATTGCATTTCTAGCTGAAAATTGGAAAGAGAGGTGTTTGAGTAGAAAATTTCCTATCTAAAGATCGGATTCCTATCTGGGATTTTGTTGTTGTTGTTTTACCCCAGGGGCTTGTCTCTGCAGCACACATTACTGAAGTTGAAGTTGTATAAAATTTAGGAGATCTGCCAGTTTTTGAAAGTGCCCTTGAATAATGGGGTACAAGGAGAGAACTGTGGTAAAGGCCTAGCTAAAAATAATGATAATGATTAGTTGCTGTCCCCCTGTTTATTTCTCTGTAATTGCCATCCCGGAGCCTGGCAGCTGGTGGTGGTCATAAAGATTCATAACTTTCTCCCCATAGCTGGTTCCATAAGATTCTTAGCTTTCCCCATAGATAACATCACCTTTTTGAAACCTAGGGGTAGTTTCTGAGATATCTTTCAGGTCTTACATTCCAGTAGAACAGTTGACCCACCCAGACCAGTGGCCCATACCAAGGAACTGACTCAACTGGTCTTGTGACCCCCACCCAAGAACATGGTCAGCAAAGAAACAATTTCTGTAACCCTGTGGTTTTGCCCTAAACCCAGCCAATCAGCAGACTCAACAGCCTAGTCCTTTGCCTGCCAAACTGTCTTTAAAAACCCTGTCTCCCAAATTCTCGGGAAGGCAGATTTGAGAAATTTCTCCTATCTCCCTGCCTTGTGGTATGTGGAATAAACTCTTTCTCTGCCATACGTCCTGCTGACTCAGCCTATTGGCTGCTTCATGGGCTGCGGGCAAATGAACCTGGTTGGGCAGCAACATTTTCCTCCCCTCTTGGAGCCATTTTAAAAAAAATCAGCTAAGCAACCTGAAGGACAATAAGAATTGAGCCTGCAAAGGATATTAACTATGAATTGTGTACTGACCCCTGTGCCTCCCTTGGACTTGCAGCACTGATCCTCCAGCCCTGACAGATAAGTAGAGCTCTTCTGAGAATTCTGTGCTTCATAAATTAGAGTACTTGAGGGTCATAGTGACAAGATCTCAATATTTTTCTGGGAAGGATTTGGTCATTCTGAACTGGCTCTTCATTGGTAAATGTTACTAATGCCCGAGTAACCATTACCAACTAGTGTTTGTCCCAACAACAGTGTGGCAGAGTCTTGTTCTTCCAAAATCTCTCCTCCCCTTCTTCTTGTGCATATAACTGCCTAGCTAGAGAATGGGCTTCCCAACCAATTTTGTAGCTAGGTTTGACCATGTGATTAAATTGTCCCAATGAAATGTGAGCAAAGTGATGTAGGTAACTTTAGCGTTACTTAATTTTTTTAAAAAATCACTTGCCCTGGACTCCCTCTCATTGGGAAGTAGAAAACAGGCGACTAGTGAGTCAGCTGAGCCACACACAAGAGGATAATGCCCGAGGGAACAAAACAATGGGGAGGGAAACTGGGACCCTGAGGAATCTCATGGAATGGAGCCAACCTACCTACCTGCCAGCCTGCCAACCTGAAATGCTCACCTTAGGCCTTTAGCAGAAGAAATAAACTTCTATTCTATTTAAGCGTTTGCATTGTGTGTCTCTTTGTTATGGCTGCTGGGACTTTACCTAATTAATACACATAGTTACTGCTGCTGCCCATCTAGGTTCATTGGCCCAATGCCCAAAAAGAAGCCAATACGCTGAGTCAGCAGGATGTATGGCAGAGAAAGAGTTTATTCCACATAGCACTAGGTGGGGAGATGAGAGAAATTTCTCAAGTCCGCCTTCCCGAGAATTTGGGAGACAGGGTTTTTAAAGATAGGTTGGAGGCGACTGAATCTGCTAATTGGCTGGGTTTGGGGTGCAACCACAGGGTTGTAGAAATTGTCTTCTTTGCTGACCAGGTTCTTGGGTGGGGGTCACAAGACCAGGTGAGTCAGTTCCTTGGTATGGGCCACTGGTCTGGGTGGGTCAGCCAGTTCCACTGGAATGCAGGACCTGGAAAATATCTCAGAAATTACCCCTAGATTTCAAAAAGGTGATGTTATCTATGGAGAAGGCTAAGAATCTTTATGGACACCAGCTATGGGGAGAAAGTTAAGAATTTTTATGACCACCAGCTGTGAGGCCCTGGAGTGGCAATTACAGAGAAGCAAACAGGGTGACAGTGACTAATTATTATCATTATTTTTAGCTAGGCCTTTACCATTGTTCTCGCCTTGTACCTCATCATTGAAGGGTGGTTTCATTACAAGATGCCAGTTGTATGAGATAGGGAAAAAAAAAACTAAACAAACAGTTTTTTCCTACTACACTCTTGCTATGGTTTGAATGCAGTTTGTTTGGCCTGGCCATGTCTCATGTTGAAATTTGATCTCTACTGTTGGAGGTGGGGCCTGGTGGGAGGTGTTTGGGTCATGGAAGTGGATCCCTCCTCAATGGCTTGCTGCTGTCCTCACGGTAATGAGCGAGTTCTCACTGGTAGTTCCCAGAACGGTTGTTGAAAAGAGCCTGGCACCTTCCTTCTCTCTTTGTCTCTGTCTCTATCTCTCTGTCTCCATCTCTCTGTCTCTCTGTCTCTTTCTTTTTCTCCTCCTCTCTCACCATGTGATCTCCTTCTTTGTCATCCACCAAGAGTGGAAGCAGCCCGAGTCCCTCACCAGATTCAGGTCCCGGCTCCACGCTTCCTATGCAGCCTGCAGAACCAAGAGCCAAATAAACTTCTTTTCTGTATACATCACCCAGCCTCAGGTATTCCTTCATGGCAACTCTCAACACAACAGAATTCTGGCACCAGATGTGTGTTTCCCGCCCCCCCCCCCAAAACTAGTAATTCTCCAGCTGATATCAACAGGGTGTCCAGAAATTTAATTCAATTCTGACTCTAACTGGGGTTAGTGCAGACCCCACAGGTTAAAGGCTCAGTCCCACAAGGCTGTCTCCACTCCACTTCAAATGCCAACAGCAAGACCCAGGTTGTCACTGGTGTTTCTGACCAACCAGTTATAAGTTGGAGGTTTCTACTACCTGTTCTCTGGGCTCAGTCATTTGCTAGAATGGCTCACAGAACTCAGGGAAACACTTATTTACTTTACCAGTTGATTATAAAGGATATTATAAAGGATACAGATAAACAGCCAGATGGAAAAGAGGTATAGGGCTAGTTATGGGGGAAGGGGCAGAGCTTCCACGCCCTCCCTAGTGTGCGACCATCCTACGCCTCCACGTGTTCAGCAACCTGGAAGCTCTGTAAACCCCATCATTTTGGGTTTTTATGGAGACTTCATTATGCAGGCACGATTGATTAAATCATTGGCCATTAGTGATCAACTCAATTTATAGCTCTTCTACTCTCTCAAGGAGGTTTGGGCATGGGACTAAAAGTTCCAACCCTCCAGTCACAGGGTTGGTTTCCCCTGGCAACCAGCCCCACCAGCCCAGCCTATCCAGAGGCCCTTCCTACCAGAGATCTCATTAGCATACAAAAACATACTTATCACTTACTTTCGAGATACCAGGGGTTTTAGGAGCTGTATGCCAGGAAACAGGACAAAGACCAAATATATATTTCTTATTATAAATCAAAATATCACACCACTTTTTATTTGTTTTTTTAAAAGGGATTATGGTTTTCAAAGAAACTTAGAATGTAAGAAAAAACAGTTAGAAGTCATCTTGTCCAAATTCTCTCCCATGTAGGAATCGCCTCCACAATATCTCTTCAGGAAGTCCCCCAAGCTCTGCCCCAAATCTTTTGTGGCGGGGTCTATACCACTTTACTAGGAGGGCCAGTCCTTGGGGCTGCTTTGTTTATACTTTTATATCTTCCCTCTTGTGACTGGTGGTGTAGTATGTTGTTGTAAAGCTAATTGGCCTATAAAGCATCTAGCCCATCCTTGCCCAAAATATGGTCTACATAAAACCCATTCTAGAAGATGATTCTTGAACAGTGCTCTGAAGCCAAATAAGTTTGTAAAACACTTATATTACACTTCTCCTTGAAGATTCACAGAACATATTAATATTTTAAAGTTTAGAGGAATCTAAAATAAAGAAATTTGTTTAACTGTGTTTAATCCAGAGCTTATTAAACATTACTATGAACCACCCCCGACATTTTTTCCTGAATAATATCAATATGTAGAACTAGTATGTTCTGTAAAACACATTTAGGAAATGCACATCTAATCCATCACTTGGACTTAATTGCACTATTTCCTAAACCACTGAGCAGGTCAACAGATTCTAACCGTACATAAGATAGAAAAATGCTAGAGTTTGTTTATATTGCTTGATTATTGGATGTTAGCCTAGTCAGTAGTAAACAGGAAATGTTTCTGTTTGAGATTATTTAAGAACCCCAGAGACAAAGGAAATACACACCCAAAATAAAATCTTCACCCAACAAACCATAAAAATGTAACTAGATTCTTCCTTCCTGGAACTCCTTTTGCAGGGTTTACTAATAAAGAATCTAGTCTTTACTAATAAGAATACTTGGTTTTTCTTCTTCTTCTTTTCTGAGACAGGGTCTTGCTCTTTCGCTCAGGGTGGGGTGCAGTGGCAGAATTCACAGCTCACTGCAGCAGTGAACTCCTGGGCTCAAGGGATCCTCCTCCCTCAGCCTCCCAAAGTGCTGGGATTACAAGCACAGCCACCATGCCCACTTCTTTTCTGTTTAATCTCAGCCTGGTTTAGTAGAAACAGTAGGGGTTCTAGGGTCAGAGTTAGATTTGAATCCCACTATTTGTGTGATGTTTGGCAGGCAAGTCATTTATTTTTATAGAGCCTCAATTTCCTCTTTTGTAAAATGGGGATTAAAAATACCTTATTACATTTCAGGGATTAAGTGAGATAATGCCAGCAAAGCCCCAAGCAAAGCACTTAGCACATAGTAGGAGTTCATAAATTTAACATAATTCCAGTCAAACATCCCACAGTGTGTGTGTGTGTGTGTGTGTGTGTGTGTGTGTGTGTGTGTTTGAATTGACAGGTTACTTCCAAATTTTATATAGAACAACTAAGGGCCAAGCATACTCAAGACAATTGAAGAACTAAGTTGGAAACTTACACTGACAGACATCAATACTTATACAATGCTACTGACAGACATCAATACTTATACAATGCTACAGTAATTAACAGTATGATAGTGGTACAAGGAGAAACAAATAGATCAATTATTTAATAAAAACCCAGAGAATTCAGACATAGACCAACATATATTATGCCATTTGATTTATGAGAAAGATTGCTACTGTAAAGCAGTGGAGAATGTATAGCCTTTTCAACAGATGATACTGAGTCAATTGGATATCTATATGAAAAAAACAAATATTGATTTCTTCTTTGCACCATTCATTAAGGCCAATTCCAAATTGATTGTGGCTTAAATGTGAAGATAAAATAGGAATGTGAAATTGGAGTATGGAAAGACACCTTTCATAGGACACCAAAAGCATTAAGAATAAAGAAAAATTTGGCCAGGCATGGTGGCTCACACCTGTAATCCTAGCATTCAGGGAGGTCAAAGCGGGAGGATCATTTGAGGAGGATCACTTGAGGAGTTTGAGACCAGCCTCAGCAAGAGCAAGACACCATCTCTACTAAAAATAGAAAGAAATTAGCCGGGCATGGTGGTGCACATCTGTAGTCCCAGCTAGTTGGGAGGCTGAGGCAGGGATTGCTTGAGCCCAGGAGTTTGAGGTCGCTGTGAGCTAGGATGATGCCACTGTACTGTAGCCCAGGCAGTGGAGCAAGACTCTGTCTCATTAAAAAAAAAGAAATGAATAAAGAAAAATTTGATAAATTAGACTTTATTAAAATAAAGATCTTTTCTTCATCAAAAGATATGAGAATGAAAAAGCAAGCTTCAGAGAGGGATATTTGTAATATATTTAATACATGTTTGATATATCCAGAATATATATATAATTGATAAATCATTAAGAAAAGATAGCTAAGGCCGGGCGCGGTGGCTCACGCCTGTAATCCTCGCCCTCTGGGAGGCCGAGGCGGCTGGATCACTCGAGGTCAGAAGTTCGAGACCAGCCTGAGCGAGACCCCGTCTCTACTAAAAATAGAAAGAAATTATCTGGACAACTAAAAATATATATAGAAAAAATTAGGCGGGCATGGTGGCGCATGCCTGTGGTCCCAGCTACTTGGGAGGCTGAGGCAGTAGGATCGCTTAAGCCCAGGAGTTTGAGGTTGTTGTGAGCTAGGCTGATGTCACAGCCCTCACTCTAGCCTGGGCAACAAAGCGA
Source organism: Lemur catta (assembly GCF_020740605.2). Lineage (NCBI taxonomy): Eukaryota > Metazoa > Chordata > Mammalia > Primates > Lemuridae > Lemur > Lemur catta. Next base: position 65,589,759 of record NC_059140.1, read on the forward strand.
GACTCTGTCTCAAAAAAAAAAAAAAAAGAAAGAAAGAAAAGATAGCTATGACTTGCCCCTTCCCCCCAAAATGGGCAAAAATTTTCATCAGGCGTTTCACCAAAGAGGGCATCCAAATGGCCAAAAGACACATGAAACTGTGCTCAACATCGTTAGCATCGGGTAAATGCAAATTAGAGTCATGATAAGATCACACTACACACTCACCAGGAATGCCTAAAATTTTAAAAATAGATGACACCACGTGTTGATAAGGATGTGGAGCAATCGGGATCACACACTGTTGGTAAAAATGTAAATTGGTATACCCCTTTAGAAAACTGTTAAGCAGTATCTACTAAAATTGAACACATGTATAAACTCTAATTTTACTACTGGAATTAACAGTCTCACTAATGGGTATATACAGAAACGCATCTGTTTGTCCTTTAAGATGTTGGATGTTGGTGTGAGAGTGTTCATTTCAGGAATATTTATAATAGTCCCAAATTGGAAACAAGCCCAATCAATGCCCTCAATAGTATAATAGACAAAGAAGTTTGGGTATATTCATAAAATGGATACCATGCAGCAATAAAAATAACAATTTACTTCTACAGGCAACATAAATAAATCCCCCAAACATAATGTTAAGCAATGAAGCCAGAAATAAAAGGAGTAGTGGATGGAGGAGTTATTGATTACTGATTCAGTTTCTTTAACATTGCTGATTTATTCAGCCTTTCTATTTCTTTTTATGTAAATTTTGATAATTTATATTTTCCTAAAAATCATTTGCTTTCAACTTTAATGGCATAAAGTTAATTATAGTAATCTCTTAAGAGTTTTAAAGTTGCTATTGTAGCTGCAATTTCCACCTGATTTCTCACCTCCAAGAATTCCTTAATACTCTGGACCACTGTTGGTAACCCTCTTCTGTCTTCCAGTGACATTATAAATTTATTCCCCTTAAATTTTATCCCCTTAAAAGTCTTTTTTTTTTTTTTGTCATTTCAAGGGATTTTGGGAAAAAGGAAAATAGATAATTGTCTTTTTATCCACTATTCCCTCAACAAGCATCTTTTTGGGGCATCTGCTATTTACGTATATTAAAACAATGTATAAAGCTATAACCAATACTATTTTAGTGCTATTAATATATCCTCGATGAAAATTCTCATCAGAAATTATTATCATTGGCTACTTGTTATTTTATTATTAAAGCTCTTGTGAAGGAAACTAGCAGGAATTAGGGAAAGAAAATTCCTGTCAGATTTTTGTGAGTGACCAGATACTGTTTATCAAGCAAATGCTTCCACAGGCCACGTTTGTTATTTCATTCAGACTCACATCACTGTGAAAGTAATAAGTCCATATGTCAGTCATGTTTTTATTGTAAATGAAGCTGAAGAGAAATAAGGGATTTATAAACCAAGAGCCCTTTGACAAACAAGCAGTTAGTGGCAGGTACCAGAAAAGATGCAGATGAGTCAAGGTGACATACACAAAAGAGCCTAGTGATCTAGAGACCCTGTGAACCTCTGCACAAAGTCAGAGAGCATTTCTTCACAAATAATTAAAGAGTAGTACCCCTCCCAACAGCAGCACTGGATCATATTAACATGCACAAGTGCCTTCACAATTCTGAGGAAAAAATCCACAATTTTAAATTTAGAATTCTAAACCCAGAAAAACTATCAACCACTTGTGGGGATAGAATAAAAACATTTCAGACATGTAAGACCTCAAAAAATTTACCTCCCACATATCTTTTCTTTTTTTTGTTTTTTTTTTTTTTTTTTTTGAGACAGAGTCTCACTTTGTTGCCCGGGCTAGAGTGAGTGCCGTGGCATCAGCCTAGCTCACAGCAACCTCAAACTCCTGGGCTTAAGTGATCCTCCTGCCTCAGCCTCCCCAGTAGCTGGGACCACAGGTATGCACCACCATGCCCGGCTAATTTTTTCTATATACATTTTTAGTTGTCCAGATAATTTCTTTCTATTTTTAGTAGAGACGGGGTCTCGCTCAGGCTGGTCTCAAACTCCTGACCTCGAGCGATCCACCCGCCTCGGCCTCCCAGAGTGCTGGGATTACAGGCGTGAGCCACCGCACCCGGCCACCACATATCTTTTCTTAGGAATTTACTGGAGGAAGTATTCTGCCAAAATTAGGGATTAAACCAGGAAGGAAGAAGGTGTGGCATCCAGGAAACTGAAGATTGCACACAAGAAGGAGGTGAAAGGTATTCCCAGGAGAGTGGTCAACGGAGAGCCCAAGCTGATCACTCTGTAGTTGACTTTGAGAACAGAGGTCCAGACTGAAGCAGATCAGACAGTCCCGGGAGATATTTCTTCAAGAAGATAACATTTGTACCACACCTAAATGTGTTTAAACATACCAGCATACCTCATAGATATTGTGGGTTCAGTATCAGCCCACTACAATAAAACGAATATTAGAGTAACGCAAGTCACACAAATTTTTTCATTTCCCAGTGCATATAAAAGTTATATTTATACTATCCTGTAGTATATTAGTGTGCAATAGCATTATGTCTAAAAAAACAATGTATACCCCTTCATTTTAAAATAGCTTATTGCCAAGAAATGGTAGTAATCATCTGATCCTTCAGCAGGTCATAATCTTTTTGCTGGTGGAGGGTCTTAGTGGAGCGGTCAGAACACACACAGTATTTATTGATTAAGTTCTCTGTCTCACACAGGCATGGTTCGTGGTGCCCCCAAACAATTATAATAGTAACATCAAAGATCACTAATCACAGATCACAGATCACCATGACAGATGTAATAATAAAAATGTTTGAAATATTGTGAGAATTACCCGAATGTGACACAGAGACATGAAGTGAGCATGTGCTGTTGGAAAAAATGGGGCTAATAGACTTGCTCAACGCAGGGTTGCCACAAACCTTCAATGTGTAAGAAAGGCAGTATCTGCCAAGCACAATGAAGCAAAGTGCAATAAGACAAGTTATGCCTGTATAGGATAGACACAACTATAGAGAGTTTGGGTTCAATTTGTGATTATTCATAGGGAATTAAGCAAAATAAAAGCAGGGTAATTATTAACTCCAGGGAAAAGCAAACAGAAAAAGTAATCATAACATATTGCCTAGCTCAACCGTGAATAATATTTATATCCTCAAATAAATATTGGTTACTGATCTAAACAAAATTATTATGTAACTACACTGAGAAGAAGGGGATGAAACCCTTGTGCTTTGTGGTTGAGATAATACCTATAGTTGAAACAATGTAATATTTAGAGATATTGAGGTAAATAATCAAAAGAGTCAGCTAAACACATGTTTTAAAGCAGATGCCTTTGGGAAGTAGGAAAAGAGTAGGTAGGAAACTGCTATTTTTCATAACAAGTCTTGTAGAGCTGTTTGACTGCAACAGTATCATGTTGAATTATGATAAAAATAGAAACCAAAAAATAAAAATATGAAAATACTTGAATTTCTCTGATCTTGGACAAAGAAGTTAATCTCTCTGGACATTATTTGTAAAATAAAGAGAAGGGTGAGTCATCTTTCATTTTGGATGCCCCCTGCCCCAATACATTTAAGTGCTAAGCTACCCAGTTCTAACTTTAAAATTCAGTAAGATCTCAGGAAATGGATGGAGTTCAAATTTCGTAATTAGAAGGGATAATAGTGTCATCTAGTTAGGTCCATCAGTTTCTAGGAGAAAACCCCAGGCTACTAAGGGATTTGCTCATAGTCACCAGCTCATTAGTAGCTGAGAACATACAGAGACATGGGTTTCCAGCTCTTGATCCAAATATACATATTTTTTTATTTTACTACAATGCCAGCAAGGGAGGGCTTTGTGAAAGAGATAGATGAAACCATACAGACCCACATAAAACCAATTCTTAGTCAATTCTTTCCTGCAGTAAATCCAGATAAGTGGTTTCTAATAATTGAACCTCTCTCTTCTACGCCGCCCACTTCTGTCTGGCAGAGCTGCGCGTCCGCCTCCATTCGCAGCAAAGGTTGAAGTCAAGAGACACGTTTCTAATACAGAGATGAATCCATCTTTGCAATACAGAATATCACCAGCATCAATTTCTATTGTGTGTCATCAAACCTTCCCTGAGGCCATTAGTAATTTTCCAGACTTATCTCTGAGTCTGCAGTTGAATCAATGCTGTGGTTATAACGGAGACACAAAGTGAGTACATAAAGCACAAGATGGTTTGCAAACAGTGTTACAGGTGACATTCTGCCCAGAGCACACTCTGTATGCTGTGAACCTCTTCCCTTCCCCCAGTCAATTTGCTGTGCTCGCCTGCATGCAAATACAAGAAGGAAATCTAAGAGACCAGTTACTAAGGAGACAAAACAGGTGCTAGTGTGAGTCAGCCTCTGTTTGGGGGGGGGTGGGAACTCTGGGTAAATTTTCTACGGTGAAAGCTTTGTTGGTGATTACTTCATTTTTGACATCCATTTCTCTAGCATAAGGGCTAGAGAATTATTTTCGTATTAAATCTTATTTTTTTCCCACAACACTCAGAACGAGGATGGAAAAGGTTTAGGCAGCAGACTGGCAGGTAACAGCAGAAAATGATCCACTGCCGTCCTGTATGGTCTGAAGCTACACAGAATCTCTGCATTCTTCTTAGGGAAGGAGTGAGAGAGGCAGAAGCTTCCAAATGAATAGGCAGCTCTGCCTCTGGGCCAGGAAAAGCGTGGGTGATAAATCAGTCATTTGGCCCAGTAGAAAGAGCTGAAAAAGGGGCTGGATTGCTAAAGTGATCCTATCTTGTTGTTGTGCTGAATCCTGCAGAACAGACAGTCCCATCCGGGCAGCCAACCTTGATAAGATAAGGGATTTGGGGGTTGGAAGGAGAGGATGAAACAAGAGGGAACACATAATTATTCTTGACCTTCTTTCTGGGAGGCAGCAACATGGTGGAAACATCATGGATTTAGCAATCAGATCAATACAATCCCAGCAACACTGCTTAATAGCTCTGAGGTCTTAGACAAATAACATTGACCTTTCTGAGCACTGGCAATATGAGAATAATGCTGAGGTTGTTCAGAGGACTTGCCTACAGCAGACACCTAAGAAATTTTTGGATTCCCTGCCCTTACTCTATGACCTATAAACACAAATTTAGATAGGATCATAGAATTCCAGTGCTGGAAGGAAGCATTAACAATCTAACTTGGCCACTCAGAATGCTTGAAGACATGCTAAAGCCTCTGAAGGAGGTACAAAGGTCTTCCAGCTTCTGCTCAAACATCTCTAGTAAGAGGGAATTTCCACCTCTAGAAGGAGTCCCTCTTATCTTCTGCTAATTGTGTCAGAAAGTCCTTTACCTATTTGTCTTGGGTTGAGCCCCTAGAGCCACACAGAACTAGTCTAATCACTTCCATGGCAAACAGAATACTTTTTTCCTCTTCTGATGTAATATGTTCCTAACATGATATGCAGCTTTCCCTTATCATTCTGACTGCTGTTTCTCCAAGAGGTTGTACCAGAGATTGGACTCTAGCCACCAAAACCATCCATTCTCCCTTTCCTTTCTTATTATAGAATTAAAGTCGGGTAAACTTACCTTTACTAAAGATAGCTGAACTACCATTTCCCACCACCTTTGCAGTTAAATATGAGCAAGCACATTGTGGGTGACAGTGGAATGTGAACAGAAGTGATGACTGCCCATTCTTGCCCAGCACCTTAAGACAGTGGATATGTCTCCCGCAAGTCCTTCCTTCATCCTCTCACTGGTCACAGTGGTGCTCCTGTTTTAAGCTTGTGATAGACAGCAATGCCCTGGTGGATGATGAGGCAATGAAGATGGAAAGGACCTGGCTTTCTGAATGGCCTCATGGAACAGAGCCACCGGCCAGCCTAGAACACCACCTGGAACTGTCATATAAGAGAAAATCAAGCTTCTTTGCTCTTTAAGCCACTACATCAATGGATCTTATTGTATCAGCAGCCTAGACTTACCCTAACTAAAACAGGTCCTCCTAAGATGTTCCTCAGAAATGGGATGATGATCAAGTGGTGCTATGGTTTCACTAGAGCAGAACACTTACCTTTTGCTGGACACTATTATATTTTATAAATGGAATCCAAGACTAATTATTCTTGTGCAGTCATATCATATTGACTTTAAAATAATCTAAAACCCTAAAACTTCTTTCCCTGTGTTGTTGCTAAACCATGTATCCTTCAACCTACACTTGTGGAATTGTTTTTTTGCTGCAAGAGAAATTCCTTATATTATCCTTATTATGCATCAACTTGATGGAATCCATCATTCCAGTTTGCCAAGATGCTTTTGTTTTCTATTAAATAATTCTCTCACCCACTCTCTTGGCTGTCCTTCCCAACTTCCAACAATCCCATATTTTTTAGTATCATGCCAGCTATCGCCTCATCTTAATTTCATCTTTTGATACTTGCATTAAGGAATAAACACCTTACATATTTTTTTCTGCTAAAATTATTATATCTTAGATTCTTCAGTGTTAAAAGAAAAACTTTAGGAAAATTAAATTTAACAGAGTTTAATTGAGCAAAGAACGATTCGCAAATTGGGCAGCCCTCAGATCCAGAAGAGGTTCAGAGCTCTGCCTTGCGAGGTGGGCAGACAGCATTTATAGATAGAGACGGAAGTGAGGTACAGAAGTAGCTTGATTGGTTGCAGCTCGGCGTTTGCCTCACTGGAACATGGTCTGATCAATCAGATGTTGATTGAATCAGGCTCAGCCGCTGTGATTGGCTGAGACTCAGTTCCTCTGTTAGGTATTCGGTGAGTTTGTGCGCTAAGTTAGGTTGCAGTTTGTTCTGCAAGGGCTCAACTACGAGGCATCCGCAGGTCAAATTTAGTCTATTCAACATTCTACAGCTGAACAGCGTCATTGCGGTCCCTTATAGAGTGCCCCTTACTTTGGTGCATTGCAATGAATAGTGAGAAAGGGCAGGGTTGGCGCTAGTGTGCCGGGACGTACTAGCCAGTGCCCGTCTTTTCTATCCTGACGTCTGTCTCAGAACCCTGTCCACCCATGAGATTGTACTGCTTGTGTCAAAATGGAAAAAAGGACAAATCCTTCTGCTTCTCAGTGAATAAGTTTACTTTATTCCTTCTTATTTGTAGACACACGTACACAAACACAAGCAGATAAACAAACGTGTTACTGTTGTAACGATCTGTCGTCTGGAAATGGGCACACTAATGTAGCAGACTAAAAATTCACAACACAGAACCACTCTGAAGTAAAAGCCAAATTTCAGCTTCTAGTAACTATTTGAGATCAGAGTACAACTACTGAATAAAAATAGTTCAGCTCCGATTAATTTAGTAGAAATGAGGGGGCTGATAATACTTGCTAGAAATAGTTGGAATTGGTGGCCCCAGGTTACCTTACATTTCTGTATGTTCCCGGGCCAGGCGTGGCGTTGGTGGTGAGGGAACACCCGGCGTGGGGGGACAGAGTCTCAGCCTGGCAGCCGTGGGCAGCCCCTGCTGCGTCCTGTGCTTCTGCAGCCTCCCTTCCTGCTCTTCCCCTCTGCCCCACCATCAGCTCTTGAATTGCACAGTTTTCCTCGGATTTCCAGCTGTACGTACCCAGTACCCCCCATTCTACTTAAGCAAGTAGACTTAAGAAGGAAGATGTGATGCATACTTGCTAGATCAGAAACATACAGAGCCACCAGAGATACCCAGTTGGACTGTATTTTGAGTCCTGTTTGGAGTGAATTCAGTGTTGCCAAATTTTAGGAATGGAACAGCCCCCAGAGATGCTGGAGGGACTGGGTGCATTCCCACAAAATAAGAACCTAATCAACCATTCCTGGAGCAGCCCTGGTGTTCTCTGGAGCCTGACCTCTGAACACCAACTGTCGTCTGTTAGAGCCCCCTAGTTTCTCTGTCTTACTTGGTGTCAGGGCGAAAACTTTTAAAATTCATCAATGATGAATACTTAGGAAGTTGTTTCCATCTTAGTGTCTCTCCCATGTTTATCTGCATAGCTGCTGCTGCTTCTTTTTTTTTTTTTTTTTTTTTTTGAGACAGGGTCTTACTCTGTTGCCCCAGCTAGAGTGCCGTGGCACCATCATAGCTCACTGCAACCTCCAACTCCTGGGCTCAAGCGATCCTCCCACCATGGTCTCCCAGAGTGCTAGGATTACAGGCCTGAGCCACTGTGCCCAGCCTCTGCATAGCTTCTTCGTGCACTTTATCCTGTGGTCGTAATACAATTGTGTGGAAAATAATAATCACTGTGGTTTCCATTGTAGTTGCGCTTCCCTCACTGGCCTGGGCTTTTCCCGTTTTCTCCCCGGCATTCTTCTCTCTGCGGATGGCACAGCTGCCATGGTTCCTTCTCAGCACAGAGAGCATTTCACCTTCAAAAGTTTTTTCTTTTGATGATGTATATACACAGCACCTCTTTCCATGTACCCTACCTTCACAAAGAGCACAGTTATGAGTTTATTATGAGTTTGGGGCCCCATCTAGTTGTACAAATCATAAGCCTGGAATCTCACCCCTACATCAGCTACTGAGCCCTGTTTACATTTGTCTCCTAAATATCTCATGTTTCTGTGCACTTCATCTCTCTCATCTCCACCCTGGTCTAAACCACCATCATCTCCTAATTGGTTTCACCACCCCCACGGGGGGGCCCCCATAATCTGTCCTCCACACTGGAGCTAGAGTGGTACTTTCAAAACAAAAACCTCCTTGCATTACTAACCCTCTTTCTAAATCCTTGTGGTCAGCCACAGCCAGGCCTGCCGATGAGAAGCCCCTACGTGGCCGTAAACAGACAATTCTGCAACCAAGACCCAGAAAATTCTTCAATATAGTGCAGCAATAATTTCACCACTCAGAAGTTGGACTGTAGGCCCAGGAAATGTGGACCGCTGAGGGGCAGAACTGCTGCCTCCCATGGGGTGGGAGAATAAGTCCTGGAAACCCCATGGTACAGGGACTTTCACATTTAAAGACCTGGCCACTCTGGGAAGCCACTGGCCAGTACTGACAGCCAAGACCCATGAGAACCCACAGGGGCACCTGGAGGGCCTTGTGCCCTCAATGGTGTCTTTTGTCCATGCTATTCTCATGTCCATGTTGATGCTCCAAAAAGCTTGTGAGAGGAAATGTTTTGTGTCCACAGATTTCCTGCTTCCCATCCTCAAACCCAATCCTGGTCTTCTTGTTCCAGGGCCTAAGAAACCTTTCAATCCATAGATCTTAGGATAGTACAAACTCTGGCACCACGCCTGGCTAGGTTTCCAGTGCTCGTGTCCCGCCCACTTCCCCTCTCTCTGAGCAGATGCAAAGACCTTCTAGTTCTTTGTATTATATACTTGCCACCTACGCTCCCTGCTGCCCCGTTCTCTTAGCCTGGGGTACACTTCTCTCCTCTTTTCAGCAAAATAACCTCCTGTCATCTTTCTCATCTCAGCTCAAGTACCATTTCTTCAGGAAGACATTCCTGACCTGTCTAACGAATCAACTCCCATTAGTAAAGGCTTTTATGGCATTTTGTATCTCCCTCTAACATTGGCTACCAGTGCAGTTTGCATATCTGTGTAGTTATTATTAATATCTGTTCTAGGAGAGCAGGGATGATGTCTTATTTTGCATACTATTATTTCCCCTGCGTCTAGCCTAGTGCCTGGCATGGTAGGCACTCAATAAATTTAATGAGTGAATTAATGAATGTCCTTGCATTTGTTATAAAGAGTAATCATTGCATAATTGGCATTTCTTCTCTTTTTGGATGGGGTTTGGCAGTTCATCAACAAATATTTATTGAGCTTGGATGAGGCAGAGGAGAGAGTTTGTTTTTATATTTTTTTAATAGTCCCATGGTGTGTGGTATGTGACTACTGTTCTGTGATTCTAAGGAAGACAAATAGAGCACAACAAAAGGAGACTGATATTCTTCATCTTCTAATGAGATATGCTAGAGTAAGACAGAGACCAAACAGGCAAGGCATGAAATCACTTCCAAAAATAACAGGACAAGTTATGTGATGTAGCTCCAAGTGATGGAAGGAAAGTTATTAGCAGCTTCCTCTTCCATCAGCGACTTTGTGTACTTTTGTTAAGGATTTCTCTGTTCTAGACAATTGCAAAATGACATGGTGACTCACCACAGGTAACACAGAGTAAGCATTACGTAACACACCCCAGGCCGACAGCACGAGCTGGTATAAGGAGCTGTCTCCAGGAGACAGCATGGCTATAGCTGTTCTGAGCAGGGTTAGCATCTGTAGGCCTGTGGCACAAAACGGAAGAAGCAGGAGCTCCATTCTTGTTCTGCAGACTGAGGCTGATTTAGATAAATGCCACTGTTTTCATCACTCATCTGTGTGGACTTCATTTCCTTACCAAATGGTTGTGTAACAGGAAAAGTGATTCAAGGGGAATTTAAGGCAGCAGACTTGTTTACCAAACGTTAACTTGGTCCTAGCACCGGGTCACTGATAGGTGCCATGTGCCACACCATGGTCTTGTTTGCCACAGCAGGCACTGTGAAGATTAACCTCAGTGAGGACTCCTGGCAAGGAGGTCTGGCTGGCACAGAAGAGCCCAGAATGAAGGCTGGGCCGTAAAGCCTTTCCTGACCCATAGCAGGGCAGCAGTGCAGTGAGGACTCACCTTATAAATATGTGATGGCTGTTGAGTGGCATGTTTGTCTCAGTGAAGAAATACCATACATCTTAAGAGCATTTTTATGGAGGACATGCTGTTTTGTTGACTGGTAAACCAGAAGCTTAAGAAAAAACACAAAACCCTTATTTGTCCCAGATGGCTACTGGAGGAAACCCAATGTCCTAAACTGGGGAACCAACTCCATGGCTGGAAAGGTAATGTTTCATTTGGACTTGCTTTGCCGGGGATGGTGATAGACTGATTTCACACTTCACGTTCATTAAATATTTGGTTGGTTATGAAATTAATTCGAAAAATAGGTTTTAAAAAATCTCAAATCATTGGTAATTCAGCCCAAGATTAATATCCCTTCAAAAGATGTGGATTAAAAGGTGAAATCAAGGTAAGTGGGGGTTTATGAGATGAAATAAAGATGTGGGGTTACGACAAGGGTAGTATCAAAAGGATCAGTCATGGATTATGAAACACAAGATGATGGGTAGGAAATGGTGGTCATTTGTTGCTTTTGGCAGCCTATCATCAATGGCCCTCCCATAGCATCTTGATTTCATTTAAGGGGATTAACTTTCTCCCACGAGTGTCATCCTAATGGCAGCTAGAGCACATCCCTTGTGGGCATGTGATTTGGGTTCACCCAATTGAAATCACTGTCTTGGAAATTTGAATCTTGAGCAAGTGCTGAAAGGACATGAGAAGAAACAGGCTTTTGTCTCGGGGCAGGGGCAGCAGCTGACCAACTCGCTCTGCCGTGTGGCTGCGGCTGTGGCTCTGTTCTTGCTGCCTGGTCCTCTGGGTGCCCTTGGTTGCAGCTGGTTTTAGTGGTTTGATGCCCATCCCTCTAGCCTCCTGTTGATGCTCTGAGCCCTTGTGTCCTTCCAGCAAATTCCTTTGGCTTAAGACAGCCAGAGTTGGTGACTAATCTACAAATGGTAAATTAGTATGAAGGTGGCTGTTGAAAGGATATGAAAATAAAAAGTATTCAAGGGCATACACTGGGCCTGGCTTGGGAAGGGCTTGGGAAATTCTGAGCCAGAGTCAGAGGATGTTTCTGAGTCAGGATTCAGGAGACTGAGAGAACCGAGGTGTGTGGAACTTTTCAGGTTCCCAGGTAGAGCTCAGAATCAGACAGAAAAGAGCAGCCTTTTCCCCTTAAGGACTAAAGGCATAGAGAAAAACAGCATGACTTTGGCAGCAATATGAAACAGACTTGAGTTTTTTAATAGTGGAAATTTAGTGTGGAAAATTGGATCAATGGTATTTAGAAGAATTGAAACAGCAAACAGGAGAAGGTGAGGCACCACAGAGATAAGCAGACACAGAATGTAGTTACCTCCCCACCCCTGGCTGGAAAGACAAAGAGACGAGGTGCGAGAATTACAGTGGTAGTTGTGGGGGTTCTGCCCTTTGTGAGCCGGAACCAGGGAGGGACATTCTGACTGGTGGGAGCTGGAAATGTGGAGGAGACACAGGGAGTCCTAGAGGACACAGAGAGGAGCGAGAAATACACTGGCTCTCCTTCCACCTGTTGCCAGCCTCCTAGTGCTCCTCATGGCTGGCCCCTGCTGGAAGCTCAGTGATGGAAAATGCAGCCCACAGGGGCATGCATGTGAGAACAAACAGGCAAATGACCCCACAGCTGTGAGACAGAGGCAACCTAGCCCGAAAGGGCACTGTGATATTCAAGGTCAGATCCAAGGAGGAGCTAAATAGCATGACTAAAACCATAGCTTCCTGGAAAAGACTGGTTGTATTAATTTCCTGTTGCTGCTGCAACAAATTATTGCAGATGTATTGGCTTAAAACAACACAAATTTCTCTGACAGCTCTGGAGGTCAGAAGTCTAAAATCAGTTCCACTGAACTAAAGTCAGGGTGTCATCAGGGCTGGTTCCTTAGAGGCTTCAGAGGAGAATCTGTTTCCTTGCTGTCTTAAGCTTCTAGAGGCTGCTTGCACTCCTTGGTTAGTGGCCCCTTCCTCAAATCACTCCGATCTCTTATGTCTATTGTCATAGCTTCTTTTCTGAATCTCACTTTCTGCCTCCCTCTTACAAGGACTCTTTGTAATTACATGGAGCCCACTTGGGTAATCCAGGACAATCACTCCATTTCAAGATCCTAAATGTAATCACATCCACAAAGTCCCTTTTGCCGTAAAAGGTAATGTATTCACAGGTGCCGGGGATTAAGACATGAACGTCTTTGGAGAGCCACTATTCAGTCTACCACGTGGCAGATCCTTGTAGCTGAGTCGAATGGCACGGTATTACTTGGGATTGGGAACAGATAACTAATTTACAGCTTGTGTCCTGATAGTCTATTTGACACAATAAAATAGGACTTGTGCACTTTGCGTTGTACTGCATGGTTGGGGAATCAGCATCACAGGAGAGAAGAAAGTTTGAATGGATCTCTCATTCAGAGGGGGCAGGTATTGTGGAGAAAACATTGCCTTTTTCCCCTCTAGCCTTGACACCCCCAGTCTAGAGTCAGTGACAGAATCCACACACGAGCCCACCCCCACTGTTGCGTTTCCTCATGTCTGTAGCTCAGCTCAAGAGCTGCAATCACAGTCTGAAAAAGATGGGAGAACTATGCAGAATCCAACTGGATTTCATCAAAGAGCCTAGAAGTGTTGTGGTCTACACAACATGAATATTGAGAAAGGAATCTACAATTCAATGAGGTACAAAAGAAAATAGCTTAGCCTGGGTAAGGGGTTGAAAACTTCAGATTATCAGTGGAAAGGATTCTATGTTAGTGTATAACTTCAAACCAGGAGCAACCTACCTCATCTAAAGGATCTGGGATTTGACGTTCTTTATTGTCATAGAGAATATTCCAAAAAGGCTCAGACAGAATCCCCTTGGATTTGTTTATCTCTCAGGCCTGTGTTCTGGCCTCAGATCTCTGAACAATAAGCAATACGAGGCAGCCTGAAATAATGATCCTATTGTGGTCCTGTTAAGGCACTAACCTCAACTCACCTAAGATATGAAATATAAGATAAGAGGAATTGGATACAGAGATTACAAAGTATAACAAACCCATAATATTAACATTTGTGTGTCAAGTGTAGGAATATTCAATGAATGCTTGATACTAAAAGTCACATCTTAGAGAATATTGGGGAAACTGACAGATTAGTCCTGTGCATTCCACTTAAAATGGGTATTTGAATTTAGGCTACTCTTTTAAGCAAAAAAGGCACAAGAAAAATGGACTTGGCCTACAAACAGTATTACATTGTCTAAAAGAACTTAAAATTTTAGTTCATTAGATTTTACAAGTTTCTAAGTATTTGAGAAAGGTATTGCTTCTTCTGGTTGTAACCTGCCCATTTAGGCATTTGAAGAACTTAAAAAGAAATTCAGTGAATTATTTTTATTAATGAAATTTAAAACATTAAAAGGGATTTAATTAAATTTGTAAATGGGGATTCATTGTTACAGATGTTCAATGTGAATGGATCAATACCGAAGGCCTCCTTGCTTTTGTTTTATAAAATTTACCAGATTTATAAATAGTCTAATAAGATTTATAAGTTGGGCCTCAAGCTTTAAGGTAAACAAGATTTTAAATTTATTATTTAGTCAACTAATTTAATTTCAAACCTAATAACTGTAAATAGTGTTTTCTGTGGATAGCCCCCCTCAGATATCAGAATATTCACACTGACAGCTCACACACCTATATGTGAAAGCTACAGGCTGGATTAGGCTAGAGTTCTCCCCACAAGAGAGCAATTTACTAAGGTCATGTAGATGGCGGTTTAGAGAAGGCTGCCCAAAATATACCTTTTCGTATAGGAGATTCTTGGCATGCTGAAAGTCATATATCTACTCTTAAGCTGCCTTCATCCTTACCACTGTCCCCTCCTCATCAAGTCACTCCATAGCCGTTTCTTTTCCAAATCAATTTGGTTGGTTGGTTTTCTGGCTACTTCCAAAACCGGGCTCTGAAATTCTCCACTTTCCCGTTGATGTAAACTGTGATGCCTTTCATGACACGTGTGCTCCACTTTGGGGCTTGGAATCATTGTTTACGTTTCAGTTTTCCTATGACATCTGCAGCATAGGGATGGATTCACTTTCACATCTATATCTTCAATTCTGTGGCTTGCTCATGACTTTCTTCTTTGCATCTGGTAGAATGTTGCTCTTTTTCTCATCTTCTGTCCAATCCTTGACATTTTGCTTTGTTTTGGAATCCATCTCTTAGGACATACTTTGTGAGATTGCGTGTTGATGGCATTAGATAAAAGTGCACTACATTTTGTGTTGCAGAGCGAAAAAGGATGGCATTTGTGTGTTTTGGAGTATTGCAAGAGGAATGAGCTTCCATATAATTGCAGAGCTGAAGTGACAGAGTCTCTTCTAATTTTTAAGGCAGCAGGAAAAACAAATTTGGACTAAAATAGGCAGAACGGAGCTGAAAGGCATCCTATTACCTGAGCATTAGGGAAGCCAACTAATCAATCTCAGACAGCCCCGCCAGCCCACATTTTCCAGGTCATCTGTCTTATCACTCCATTGTGTAACTCAGGACAATTTATAGCCTGCCTGTGGTCACTTTGTGTTTATGTTTTGCACAGTGTGTGCTGAAAAGCCCATTTAGCCCATTTTGCTAAGTTTCTCCTGTGTGTTTGTATTTTCTTTCTTTCTTGACTATTTCGTGATAATTTGCTCTAACTTTATAGCATCCCATCACAGGAAGATTATAGTTGCAATCTCACTTGACATTGATACAAAATATGCAAATGTAGAATGAGTGGGGAAGTATTAGATGTATTTACTTCATCCGGCTTCTGCATCTAGGGAAAATCAATCCACATTATTTCTACATACTCAAGATACTCATACATATATTGTACATCTCAAAATGAACTGCTTTTTCACAGAGAGCTTTTGTTTACATATGGGACATGAATAGTTCAAGAGCCACACTAACAAAATTATCACTCCAGGTACTTAGGAGACTGTATTCTTTGGGAAAACCATGTACTTTTGGTATAAAATTTAAGAATTATACCTAGTAAATAATTTAATGGTCTTGACAGTTAAGGAAATCTGTATTTTAAAACAATGTTCTCAAACCTAAAGTTTTCTTTCCATTCAACCTCTCGTTTTTAGCTGTGCAAAGATTTTTTACTAAAAGTCAACATTCTCTTCTTCCTTGGCTACATCTCTTAGCCTCTTTGCATCTAGATGGGGCTGTGTGACCAGTGGCATTTGAGAAGGAGTGATGCATGTTATTTGCAGACCAGGCAGTTAAGAGTAAGGGTGTATTACATGCTCTCTTTTCTTCAGCAGCAGGCTGATGGCAGAGGATCCAGTGGTGGACTCCAAGCCCTTCCTAAAATGGCAAAACCACTAGCCAGAAGGAACCTGGGTCTCTGAATGGCTGTGTGGAGCAGAGCTCCCTGCTAACACTCTTTGGAGTATGACGTGAACAATAATAATGTCTGTTGTGTTAAGTCACTAAGATGTTAAGGTCATAAGTACAGTTAATCTGCCCTAATTAAGACATTGAATAACCATTAATACCCACTCAGAAAAATTATTGTGAATGCTGATTAACTGACTGACAGTTTTAGGCATCCATAAAGATTTTGAGCTTTGTTTTGTTTTCTCTTTTTTTTTTCCTATCCCATAACAAAGACTGCAATCAATGTGTCAGTGTTTAAGACTTTATGGAAGAAACTATTCAGAGACATAGGTAAAATGAATGATATAATTATTTATTATAGAATTTAAAAATGTTTCTTCTTGGCCAGGCGCAGTGGCTCATGCCTGTAATTCTAGCACTCTGGGAGGCCGAGGCAGGTGGATTGTTTGAGCTCAGGAGTTCGAGGCCAGCCTGAGCAAGAGCGAGATCCCATCTCTACTAAAAAATAGAAAAAATTACCTGGGCAACTAAAAATAGAAACAAAAAATTAGCTGGGCCTGGTGGCACATGCCTGTAGTCCTAGCTACTTGGGAGGCTGAGGCAGAAGGATTGCTTGAGCCCAGGAGTTTGAGGTTGCTGTGAGCTAGGCTGATGCCATGGCACTCTAGCCAGGGTAACAGAGTGAGACTCTGTCTCAAAAAAAAAAAAAAAAAAAAGTTTCTTCTTGGCCAATAAGCATGTGAAAAGATTCTCAACATCACTAATCAATAGGGAAACACAAATTAAAACCACAATAAGACACCACTTTGCATGCATTAGAATGTCTACTAGAAAAATACAAAGCCAAACAGAAAATAACAAATATTGACAAGGACATGGAGAAACTGGAACCCTTATGCGTTGCTGGTGTGAATGTAAAATGGTATAGCCACTACAGATGATAATATGGCAGTTCCTAAAAAATTAAGCACAGAATTACCATATAATCTATTAATTCCACTTTTGGGTATATATACCCCAAAAGAATTGAAAGCAGAGACTTGAACAGATATTTGTACACCCATGTTCATAGTAGCATTATTCACAGTGGATACAACCTAAGTGTTCATTGATGAATGAATGGATAAACAAAATGTGGCATATACATATAATAGAATATCATTCAGACTTTAAAAAGAAGGAAATTCTGACCCAACATGGATGAAATAAGCCAGTCACAAAAGGACAAATATTGTATAAATCTATTTATAGGAGGTAGGTAGAGTAGTGAAATTCATAGAGACAAAGGGTAAAATGGAGATTGCCAGGGGCTAGGAGAAGGAGGGATTGGGGAATTATTGTTTAACGGGTATGAAGTTTCAGTTTGTGAAGACGAAAAGAATTCTGGAGATGGATGGCAGTGATAGTTGCACAACAATGTGAATGTACTTAATGTCACGGAACTGGAGGACATTATGTTAAGTAAAATAAGCCAGGAACAGAAAGTTAAATACTACATGTTCTCATATGTGGAAACTGGAAAAAAAAAAAAAAGGCTGACCTCATAGAAGTTAAAAGTAGAACAGAGGATACTAGAAGCTGGGAAGGGTGGGTGAAGGGAGTATGGGAAGAGATTTGTTGAAAGATACAAAATTACAGCTAGATAGGAGGAATAAATTCTAGTGTTTTACTGCACCATAGGATAATTATAGTTAACAATAATATATTACCTATTTTCAAATAGCTAGGAGGATATTGAATGTTCCTAACACAAAGAAAGGATAAATGTTTGAGATGATAGATATGCTAATTACTCTGATCTGAGCACCATACGTTGTGTGTATCACAACATCAGTATGTATCCCATAAATATGTACAATTATTATGTGTCAATTAAAAAATTTTAAAAAATGGTTAAGATGGTAAATTTTTATGTTATGCATATTTTACCACAATAAAAAATTCTCCTTTTAATATGTTCAAACCAAGTTGCTTTCTATTGGGTACTGATCAGTAGATCAGTGTGGGGGGGAAAGACATAAGATCAACTTAATTCTTCTCTTTGACAGGGGATGCATCTGAGGGAAAGTACAATACTAATAGGCATTTACACTGATATAAATAATACCTTTTGTTTAATATCAGTTGCCAAGAGTTGAGTTGATTGCACTTTTCTGTTCATGGCACACTAATATTATTCATATCTTATTTTATTTTATTTTTCCTCTTTATTTGTGACACCCCACCATTATGTTTGGGGTGTGTGTGTGTGTGTGTGTGTGTGTGTGTGTAAAACATATTATATGTATATATATATTTTAAGTTTATGTAATTGACATTATGCTATAGATCTCACTCTTTCTTTTTTTTACTTAATGGTATTTTTGAAAGCTCCATTCATATTGCTCTATGTACCTCTAGTTTATTGATTCTGGCTGCTGTATAGTACTCTGTAATGAGCCATTCCCCTAGTGATAGGCAGCTATTTGGGGTCCCAGCACTGCCCCTACACCCACAAAATAAAGCTGCGATGAACTTTCTTGCGTTTGTCATCCTTGAATATTTGGATACTTTTCTCTGTGTTTATACCCAAGAATGAGCATATGTGTACTGAATTTCATTAAGTTTTGCCATTTTTTTCCTCCAGAATGGTTGCACTTATCTTATGCTTCCACCAGAAGTACATGAGAAAAATCATTTTCCTACCTCTTTGCCAACATCGGCTATCACCTAATTTTTTAAATATTTTCCCATTTATGTATATGATAAAGGGGTATTTTATTCCTCTTTCAACTTGCATTGCTATAATTGCTAATGAGGTCAAATATCATATATCTGTTATCCATTCTGATTTTCCCTTCTATACATTTGTTTATTCATATCATTTTGCTCTTATTTCTATTGGGGTCCTCATCTTTTTCTTATTAATTACCAAAATTTCCTTATGATATTAATCTTTTATGGTATATAACATTGCAAATATTTTCTCACAATCTTTTACTTAATTGTTAAGCTTTTCTGTCATGCTATTTGTAGAACAGAAATTCTTTTTTTTTTTTTTTTTTTTTTTTGAGACAGAGTCTCTCTCTGTTGCCCAGGCTAGAGTGCTGTGGCCTCAGCCTAGCTCACAGCAACCTCAAACTCCTGGGCTCAAGTAATCCTCCTGCCTCAGCCTCTCGAGTAGCTGGGACTACAGGCATGTGCCACCATGCCTGGCTAATTTTTTCTGTATATATTTTTAGTTGTCCAGATAATTTCTTTGTATTTTTAGTAGAGACGGGGTCTTGCTCTTACTCAGGCTGGTCTCAAACTCCTGACCTCGAGCGATCCTCCCGCCTTGGCCTCCCAGAGTGCTAGGATTACAGGCATGAGCCACTGCGCCCAGCCTGAAATTCTTAATTTTGATGTAGTAAAATCCATGATTTTTGCTTCATGCTTAATACTTTTGAAATCTTGTTTGGAAATCTATTCATACTCCAAGTTCACTGAGATAGTCTCTGGTAGTTTTTCTATTCATGTCTTTAAGTCATCAGGAGTATTTCTTTGTATATAGGGTAAGTAGAGATAAACTTTATTATTCTCCATATATGGAAAAGGCCAGAATTTCCCCAAATATTTTCCATAGAAAACTGTGTGAGATATTAAACAGGTAAGAGAAAAAAGAGTTTCAAATAAGTTTGAGATAAATCTGGTTCAACAGTGGTAAACAGGTTTTTATCTTATAGATCTTTTCAGAGTCTTTAATGTGCTAATATACATTTTGCGTATTCAGGAAGAGTCCAGAGCAGGGGTGGGCAAACTGCCAGTCCATGGGCAAAATCTGGCCACAGCCTGTTTTTGTAAAACCCTCAAGCTAAGAATGTTTATTACATTTGTAAAGGGTTGTTACGAAAAAAAAAAGAAGAATATGTAAGAGAGACCATATGTAACCCACAAAGTGTAAAATATTTACTCTCTGATCCTTCACAAAAAAGTCTGTTGATCATTAGTCTGTACTACGCAAGGTGTCCAAAACTATATCGATCCCAGAACCCTTGGGCGAAGGAAGAACTCGTGGTGTTAGTGTTCTGCAGCACAAACACCAGCAAGCACTGGCCTGGGCTGGATGGACACAGTATTAACAACAGCATAAATCCAGCGATTTTTCAATTAACTTGAAAGCTGTAGAATCATGAAATTATTAAAGATTTAATTGATCTTATGGGTCATTCAGTCCCAACCTTCTACCCAATGTCAATCCAATTATAAAAACATCTGACTTTTCTCTTCACTTGCACAACTACAAAAGGGAAACACCTTTGGAAACAGGGTCCACATGCTGCCTTTTTTTCCCTGTGACCATTCTGCTACCTGCACCAACACGTCAGTATATTTGTGTCCCCGCTTCAACCCACTCACTCTGAACTCTAAATTCCATTTTAATTTTCCATTTTAAGTTTCCATTGCGTCAGTGTTGCTGAAAATACTCCATTGATAAACCTCATATTTCATAGCCTGGGTCTCCTATTTTTTTTTTCCAAAACTGTTTCTTAAAGGATCTAAGATCACATCCTTTTTAGATATTTTTGATACATTTTGAGAGAAACAGATTAAAAAATATTTATTACGTGAATTTCTAATAGCTACAAAAGAATTATGGGGTGGGGTAGTGTAACAAAGAAAGGAACAATTGACTGGGATATAATGTGCAAAGTTTTTAAAATGTTTATTCTGAAAAAGCTTCTGCATAGAAAAGGAAACAAAGTGAAGAGACAACCACAGAATGAGAGAAAATATTTGAAAACTATCCATCTCACAGGGATTAATAATCAGAATATGTAAGAGACTCAAATAACTAATAGCAAGAAAAACAAATAATCTGATTTTAAAATGGGCAAAAGACCTGAATTTCTCAAGACATAAAAATGGCCAAAAGACATGAAAAAATGCTCAACATCACCAAGCATCAGAGAAATGCAAATCAAAACCACAATGAGATATCATCTCACCCCAGTTAGAATGGTTATCATCAAAAAGACAAAAAATAACAATTGCGGGTGAGGATGTGGAGAGAGTAACACTTGTACAGTGTTGGTGGGAATGTATAATGGTACAGCCATTATGGAAAACAGTACGGTGTTTCCTTAGAAAACTAAAAATAGAACTACCATATGCTCCAGCTATCCCTCCGCAGGCATATACCCAAAAGAAAGGAAATCAGTATATTAAATGGATACCTGTATCCCTTTGTTTATTGCAGCACTATTCACAATACTTGTGACATGGAACCAATTTAAGTGTCCATCGATGGATGAATGGATAAAGAAAATGTGGCATACATACATAATGGAATATTATTCAGTCATAAAAAGAATGAAACCCTGTCATTTGCAGCAAAGTGGATGGAACGGGAGGTCACTATGATAAGTGAAATAAACCAGGCACAGAAAGACAAATACCACATGTTCTCACTCATATGTGGGAGCTAACAAGTGGATCTCATGGAGGTAGAGAGTAGAATGGTGGTTACTAGAGGCTGGTATCGGAAGGGGGTAGGGGGTGATGAAGAGAAGCTCGTTAATGGGTACAAAAATACAGTTAGATAGAAGGAATACATTCTAGTATTCTATAATACAATAGGGAAATTATGTTTAACAATAATTTATATCATTAACTATAGCTAAAAAATATTTGTATATTTCCAAATAGCTAGAAGAGAAGAATTATAATGTTTCCAACACAAAGAAAAGTTTTTGAGGTGATAGATATCCCAATTACCCTGATTTGATCATTACACATTGTATACAGCTATCAAAATATCACATGTACCCTCAAAATATATACAACTATATCAATTAACGAGTTTAAAAATAAAATAGACACGTTTATTCTGTTGATCGAATCCATATGTTATGGACTGAATGTTTGTGTCCCCCCAAAATTCTTATGTTGAAACCCCCAATGACAGTCTGCAACATGGAAAAGGGTCCTCACCCAGAGGCCTATGCTGACACCCTGACCTTGGGCTTCTAGCTTCCAGGACTGTGAGAAATAAATTTAAGTTGTGTATATGCCATCCAGCCTATGGTACTTTGTTAGAGCAGCCCATACTAACTAAGACACCACATGACAGGATTATATTCCTTTTAGAGATGAACTTTGGGAAGAGCTTTGAGGAATTTAGGAAAGTCCCCAAAAGTTTTAGCCAAACTAATCAGGTAGTTAAGAAGTGTATGTGTGTGTTTGGCGTGTAATTTGAGTGTGGGCTAGACATAATGAATCATTTTCAAAGAACAGAGTATGGAAAGGGAAAAATAGAAACTCACAATGGAGAAGCCTGGCAAACACGATCTTAACCAGGTGACCAAGGTTAAAATCATCAGTGATGTCATGTGGCCGCCATGTACCCCTGATATGATATGATGAGAACGGTACTTCACCTCCATGGTGTTCTTTGCTAAAACCTACAACCACAGTCTTATCATAAGAAAAGCAACAGATCAACCCAGGTTAGCAGACATGCTACAAAATACCTGACTAGTACTCCTCAAAATTGTCAAGGTCAAAGTGATGAAAAACAAGGAAAACCTGAGAAACTCTCACCAGACAACCAGGAGATACTAAGGAAACATGCTGCATGCAGTCATGACATATGCATTTGATCAACAGAATAAATGTTTCAAAAACTTGTGCACATTATACCCCGGTCAATTGTTCTTTTTCCTGTTACTGCAGCTGTTACTGCTTTGTTCTTTTTCTTGGTTGATGGTGGTAAGGGAGACTTAAATTAGACATGATGCAGTGCCTTTTGATTGAGAAGCTGTTAAGCCTTAGAATACGCCACGGAGGCAAGTGTAGAATATCTTCCAATAAAGGCACCAGGCTGAAGGATTGGCATGCATTCTCCCAGGACAGCCCTTTACTCCAGGTTCCTACCAGATCTATGGCTCTGTGATCTGAAAAACATTTTTTAAGCCCAAGGTCATGGCTGCTTGTGAAAAATCAATGACTATACAGGACTCTCCCATTTAGCTTTTCATTTTTACATTCTTAGGTCAAGCTGGTGAATGTAACACGCAGAAAAACAATAGACTGCCCAGCTCAGAGCTATGGGAGGACAAAGAGAAACCATAGTGCACATTCCTTTTCTTGACTGACCCCTGTACTTGGACCTGACCTACAATACTCCAACTAACCTGTAGCGATGCTGATGCGATCAGAGTCCATTGATTCTAATTCTGAATGTGTTCTTTGTTGGAGTCACTCTCAGCAATGTGCAGCCTGTTACAAAAAGCAGGAGCAGCTCATGGGCACAGAGGTAAAGAAGTCTCCATTTAAAACTCTGGCCACTCGCTGAGTCTCAGGAGCTTCCTTTCCATCATGATGGGCATCATTTCTAAATCACAGCCTCGGAGATTATTTTCATTCATTGCATATGATCAAGAACTGCCCTAGCAGTTTATTCCCTGGGTACATTTTCTGGAAAAGTAGGTAAAACTCTCTCATCATCTGTACGTGTAATATTTCTGTTATCAACACGTTGCTGCTGAGAATATGAGATAGTGTTGGTTCCTGTGGATGAAGAAAGCCCGAGACAGGACCAGGGTACTCAGGGTAGGAGCAGATGTGATTTACATAACGGCCCTGTCACATTGGCAGGAGCCCTGTGGCTATAAGTGACATAGCCTGATTTTTTTTCACTGTTGCACTGAGATCCTCCCTCCTGCCAAAACAGCATCCCCTGACTACTGCGGAAGGCAGATAACAATGCTATTTTGCCTCTAATCAGACTGCTTTTCCACCAGCTCCCTGAGAAGCAAGACCTACCTTTACATTTTATCCTGGTGGCTGAGGGGGTGTCTAGGAGGTGGACACGACATCAGGGAGCTGTGCTGCTTCCACGTGCTCTGACTTGGAAGAGAGGTTCAGGCTCACCATTTCCCATGGCTCTTAATAGACACTAACAAAGTGGGAGCTACAATCGCCACCTACCTCCCATCGCCCCGTCTGTGATTCATAGCACCATTTTACTAGAGTGGTGTGTGAACAGCGCCGGCACACCAATCACTTAAATGAAGGGTGGCGTTTCCATGGTTTGCTTTCATCTCTGAATTTTTCTCCGCTTTTCACCCCACCCCCAACTTTCAAATGATGTTCTTGCCCTTTTCTTACCACTGGTGTTCTCACAAAGTCTGTGGATATTTGTGCCCTCCAGAGATTGAACTGATATTTATCATGAACAAGGCAATTGAGTTCCTCTGCTTCTTTGTATATCTATATATCCTGGATACCTTCTCAGCTTATATAATGATACTATTCATTGAATACCTACTATGTGCCAGGCACTCTCTTAAGTGTTCTCTCTGATTCTCACAATGACCTGTAAGGTAGCTACTCTTTTTCTCACGTTGAAGATGACAGAACAGCCCATGAGTAGTTAAGCAAGGCCCACGGTCGGTAAGTGGCAGAGCCGTGACTCACACCCAGATGTCACCTTCCTCTGCACCACACCATCTTGCACGTAGCTCAAGGAGGGCAAAAATACCGTGAAGCATGCTGACGGGAGTGGGCCCCCCAAGGTGAACCAGCTAAGGCAGCGATACCAGAAGCGTAGCACATCTTTCCTGTAAGGGACGGAAAGAGCAAAGTGTGCAGGTCAGCAAGGCTGTGAGGTTAGTTCCTCTCCAGTCAGAAGTTTCTGAAAAATCAACACAGGTTATTTACCAAATCTTTTCAACACCTCAAGACTTAAACCTAATAATCACTCCGTTAAATCTAGATTAATTAAATCTGGTCTTCACTTCATCTAACCAGGGATGGCAAATAAGTAGTATCCTTTTGCTTATAAGCTCTGATCATTGGGAGTGCCTGTCCAGAGCACTGTGTTGAAAAGGATTCTGAGGCCCTATCTGGGCTTAACAGAAAAAGTAGTTCTGGGCACCGTGGCTCACTCCTGTAATCCCAGCAATTTGGGAGGCCGAGGTGGGAGGATCATTTGAGACCAGGAGTTCGAGACCAGACTAGGAAACACAGGAAGACCCTGTCTCTGCCCCCAAAATAAAACTTAATTAAAATTTTTTTTTAAAAAATTAAAAGTGCCATAAAGAAGAAAAGAAGACCAGTGTCTCTCATGGACACAGGACTGGGCAAGCAGAACAGATGAATGTGTGCCATGCTACTCTACACAGTGTCTGAGATACTGCTCAATAGATGGAGTAAAATTGACTCTCCATAAAAAAAAGAGATGTTATTAAGGTACAACCACAGATTTCAAAATCTTGAAGCAAATAGAACAAAATATCAATACATGAAACCCTAGGAATGCTATCACATTAGGCTTCATCCAAATAGCTGTACATTTTATCTTTGTTTTAAGAGATTTTCTGTGACTCTCCCCAAAGACTTGCAGCATAAAGACGAAATACTGGAAACTTTACTCTTCTCCTGTTTTATGTGCACCTCATTATCTACAAGCAACACTGAATATTGAAACAGGAAATGCGAGTTGTGCAATCAGGAATGAATGCGTTAAAGGCAAATGGCACCACAAGATGGTCTGAGTGGACAGGAAATAAACTCATATAACCAAATCTGGGGGACCCAATTCTCTTAATGCGGGTGTGCATTCCAAAGTTCTACATTTGTTCAATAAGTATATGTGAGCTTGTTCTATGTTCTGTCCCAGGCACTAAAGACACAGCAGTGAACAAAGCCAGCAAGGTCCCTTCTTGTGGAGCTTGCATTCTAGTAGAAGGAGGCAGGTGATAAACAAATAGCTGATATAAGAGATATAAGGGTGACTGTTAAATATTTATTAATTCTATATTTTGTGATGTATACAATATTTTATAATATTAAATAGACAAATATTTTGTAATGTTAAAATAGAGTGACAGACAACAAGTGTCCACTTTTGATACTGCGTTCACAAAGACGCCTCTGGGTGGCTCATTTGAGATCTGAGTAAAAAGAAGGAGCCAGCCATGCAAAAGTCAGAGGGGATGAATGTGCTAAGCAGCGGAAGCACTTGTGCAAAGGTGGAAATGAATCTGCACATTTGAGGAACAGAACAAAGCCTGGGGTGGCGGCGAGAAGGTAGTAGGGAGATGAAGTCAGCGGAGATGGAGCGCCGTGGACAGATTCAAGAAGTGCTTTGGGGATAGCATCCGTAAGACTTACTGATGAGCTGGAGCTAGGGAGCAAGTGCAAGAGAAGAAGCAAGGGAAATTCTAGTTTCTAGCTTGAGTATTGAGCTAAGGAAGCTAGGGCAGGAGCAGGCTTCAGTGGGGGTAGAAACAGGAGTTCTGTTTTGGCCACATTAAATTTAACATGCTTATTGTTAATAGTAAGTAGAAATGTCAAATAGCAGTTGGATACATGGTTCTGGAGTACAAAGTCAGTGTTGGAGACATAGACTAACCAGGTATACATATGGTTATGGAAGTATAGATCTAGAAAGATAGATAAATGGATAAATAGGTATAGAGTTATAACCAGATAGAGAGTTACCAGATAACTAAAGCCATGACACAGGATGAAGTCACTTGAGAAGAGTGTTCAGGTAGAGAAGGAAACCCAGGGCAGACCACCAGGACCATTGCTACACTAAAGGTTTAGAAGAGGATGTGAAATTGGCAAACAAGACTATAGGGGCCAGCAAGATGGACCAAAAATCAGAAGATCGTGGTGTCATGGAAGTTAGCAAAAAGAAACCAACCTCTTTTCTAGAAGCAGGGGAGTGGTCAATCATTTCAAATTATGATGAGATACAAACAGAGACGTGACCAATTAATTTGGCAAGGTGAAGGCCACTGGGGGCCTTGCCAAGATCAGTCTGAGGAAGATGATGGGGAGAGAATCCCAACTGAATTGGTTTGAGGAGGGCAGGAGTGGTGAGGAAATGGAGTGACAGTGACCATAGGCAAATCTTATAAGAAGTTTTGCTGTGAAAGGGAGTAGGCTCAAGGGAGGGTTTAAGACAGGGGCTATTATAGCTGATCTGCATGCTGCTCCAAGACAAAGAAAAAATTGATGTGACCCATTTATCTCTTCCCCTGGCTCCTAAAAGCAGAGTCTTCTGAAAATGAGTCAATTTTATTTTATGGCCACTTCCTTTTCTACTAGTTTATGATGACTTCAGGGTGGAAATCATATCAGGTTCATTCTTTCATTGTAAAAAATGCCTTGATGTCAGGTCAATGGGGCAGGGATCTCAGGACTGCTTCTATCCTTGCTGTACTCACAGTGGCTAGCACAGTGATTAGGGCACAGTAGGTGCTCAACAAAGACTTGTAGACTCAAACAACTGGTTCTAGAAAGAGTAAACAAACATGAATGAATCCAAGTTTCTGTAGGAAAATTTGAATCATGAGCTGTCTTTCCCCTTTTGTCCCTCCCAACTCTAAAAACTTGTTCTTGAAACACAGAAGCATGCCCAAGAATATAAATTGAACAGTCACCTAGAAAAACAGATTTGTTGCAAAGGAACCCATCTGCTTGCTTCTAGTTCCCAGTAGGAGTGGCTTTTGGGGTTTTCCTCTGTTTTGGAATGCATTTTAGTTTATAGTTTTCTTTAATGTTATGCAGGGCTCTCACACTTATCATCTCATCCTTTTATCAGTCTTGAAGGGATGTTAGGTCAGAAACTATTAGTCCCATTTTAGAGGTGTGGAAAAAGAGGCTCAGATTTCATGATTGGCTCCAGTTCACACAGCCCATTGGTGCAGAGCAGGACGTTGACCTCAAATTTCCTGGCTTTCAGTTCAATGAATTAGTCCTTAAGTTCTCAATTTAATTTGAGCTGTTCACCCACATCCTGTGACTCACAGGATCCATTCCTGTTTTTATTTCACTTGTTTCATTTCTGTGCAAAGCAATAACAAATCTGTATTTCTCAGGGCAGGACATGGGTCATTAAGCTTCTGCAAAATTTTAACCTTTTCCAGGACTAGAGGCAGATGGAACGAACCATAATGAGGTTGACTTTGCTTGGTGGGAATTGCCGGGTTGGACTGGATAAAGAGCATCCAGCCCGGAGGCCGAATCCTCCAGTGGCATTTAGGGTTTTGTGATGTGCAGCCTCCTGCAGCAGACGGGCAGGGGATGAAACATGACTGTTTACCAAATCACAGCAGATGTTCTACTCTTTGAAAGGTGAGACGGAGGGCCCTCCCTCCTTAGAAAGATGGTTGAGACTGAGTTCTGCTTTAAAGTGTGTAGATGCGGGAAATGTTGGCACCAGTCACACACACCTTGTGACCATGTTACGAGACAATCTTGACAAGCAGAGGACATGCTCCCACACCAACAGTGGACACAAGAGGCTATTGTATTTCCTTATAAATGAAATAAACATAAGGATAAACTGATGACTTAAATAATGCATGTCACAGATGCTAAGTTTGGATTCACTCATACACATGACTAGGATGTATTCTAAGTTACGTGCTGGGTGCGTGGCAGGGCCACCATATGAGCATAGCAAGTGCAATAGCACAAGCCATGGCATGTTTACAGACCAGCAGATTGATTAAAAGACTCAAAATGTGAACAACGGGGTTCTATTGCTGCATTGTATCAACTCCTAAAGGGACATGTGGTTCTGTTTTTTAATCTTTAACCAGAACATCGTAACATACAGTACACCCATATATTTGACATTGTCAGGAGTTGACTATTTCAGCAAAATGATGATACTGTCTTCTACTGAATTAGAAAAATATATATACATTTCTATCTATATTTTGTTTTTACATAGTTATAAGGGAATTTAATGGAAGAGCTGATTATTACTGAGTTTTGATTGATTTCCTTCCTTCCTTTCCTTCTTCTTTCCTTCCCTCCCTCCCTGAGCACATACTGTACTCTGTGTTAGATCCTGCTCGAGCTACTGGGGATACAGAGGGGAGCAAGGTAGACATGATCCTTGGCCTCATGGACAGTGCAGTTTAGATGGGGGGATTGTGGTGGATGGGGTGATTTTAGAGACAGATAGTAAACCTCTAATCATGCTGAAATTAAGTATAATGTTTATAAGTGCTGTGTAGAAAAATAAGGTGCTTGGGCATGGAAGACAGAAGCGGATTATTCAAGATGTATCGAGTAAGTTGAATTGACAGGCCTGGTGACTTATTAGATGTAAGGTGGCAGAGAGGGTGAGCGGGAGTCAAGGGCAAGGAATGGGTAGGTGTGGGGCAACCTTCTGCATGGGAAAGACTGAGGAGGAGCAGGTTTGTAAATTAAATCCAAGTGAAACCTCTGAGTGAATTGATCATAACTTGACCTCTTTCCCTCTTTCTCTCTCTGTGTCTTCTCTCTTTCTCACTACCCCCCTCTCAAGGAAAAGAGACTATCTAAGAGTCTTTTGGGTTCTCCAAAAGAAAATGATCATCTTAACAGCTGCAGGGATTGTTCCAGGGATTGCAGTGAGCATTCTGGTCTCACCTGCTTAGGAACCGTGGGGGTGAGCCACTCTGGTGCTCGGTGGCAGGCTGTTTGTGCACTCGTCTTTTCCTTGTTGTACTGTGAGCTTCCTGAGAGAGGAGGCAGTATTTCACCCCTTTTTTGTCTCCCCCAGTCTAATGTAGTCCGTGGCATCTAGTAGGTAACAACAGTTATTTGTTGAATCAAATTATAAGACAGTTGTGCGATTGTTGGCCACGATGGACTCACCCTTGCCTCGTCTTTATGTGCTCGTCCCTAGCAGTGTTTATTTCCCTGTGTCACTCTTTTTAGGGAAGGGCCACTTCTGTCTCGCCAGCTATTGCATCTTCAGTCCTGATGCATGCTGAAGTTTCAAAATATTACAGTTGTTTGGTGTTTGAGAAGAGGAAGGCAAAATTACCCAAAATTTCTGAAAGCCTTCTGCATATGATACAAGTGAGGAAACAAAAACAATAACAAAATAATGCTGGTGATAAACTTGAAAAGCCACAGAAGCATTTCTGAGGCTTATTAACGTTTGCACTTACCCAGAGGCTGATCACTTTTAGATCAGCCAGATTTGATTAGGTTATTAGACTCGAAGTTAATTTTCACAGTCGACAAGAACTGGAATAATTTGACACATTGATACTTGAACTTGAAAGGAGGGTGACTTTTCTCCATTGGTTTTCAACAGTGTTCCCAGGAGCCTTAGCGGTTTCATGGAAGCCCTGGCAAGCCAATTGGATAGGACTCCAATCTATTCCTTCTACTTTCATCCAGGGATGCTCATTTATATTTGTTTTGTTTACATGTCTATAAGACTTCTTTTGATGGACAAGTTCCATGACTTAAATGGAAAGAGAAAAATCTTCAAAAAACCACTGCCATGTAACAATCCTAAAACTGTTCTCAAACAATTATAATAAACAACAGTTTGGTCTCACAGAAAGTACTAAAATCTTTATTAGTTCATATGTCAGAAAGCTACAGAAGTGTTTGCATAACGATAACACATTTCTAATCATTGTATTTATTGTTCTTTTTTTTTAAAAAAAAGTATCTGTTCATTTATGTGACATACTGGAAAAGACAAAACCATAGAGACAGAAATAAGTTCAGTGATTTCCAGGGGTTTGGGAAGAGATATAGTACAAAGTGCAAAGTGGAACTTTTGGGGTGATGGAAATATATTTTGATTGTGACATGGCTTCACTACCATATTCATTTGGTAAAATTCACTGAACTCTATGCTTTTTAAAAAGGTGATTTTAACCATTTGTCAACTATACTACAAGAAAGATTACTTAAAATATATTAAATTAAAATAACCATAGCTCTTTAAAACAACAACTAAAGCAAACAAAAATACTGCCTATTTTCTTGTTTTTGTCAACCAAACTGTGAACCCTCTGAAAGTAGTGATATTAATTTTGTGTCTGTATTGAGTTTAGCACAATGCCTATCATGATAAAATTATACAGAATGAATAAATGGTTGGATGGGTGGATGGACAGATGGATGCATGAATGGATGGATGGATGACTTTGACTATCAGAAGAGTGGCCCTGGCACAACACTAAGACCTGGGACTTGATAATTGTGTTCTAATCCTGTCTCAGCAATTTCGGTTTTTGTAAAGCCCTGAATAAATTAATTTTTATCTCATTATATTAAATATAAAATTAAAAAGTAGAGTGTGTTTTGCAAATTAAGGATAATGAGTCACTGTTTCTTGGGAATAGAGGGTGCATGAGTGAAATTAATTACAAAGGCTTATGTTATTATAATTATAATGTTAATTATAAGACATAGCTACTGTTGATGAAACTAGCCCAGAAAAGGAATGTAATAGGAGTCGGTTCAAAATTGGGCCAATATTCTGGATGGATAAAACTATTATTCATGACTCAGAGGACCTTAGACCAAAGTTTGACGCAATACTGGCTGTGTTCAATTTCTGCAAATTCAGTAACAGCAGTGACCTTGTAGCCAAAGAAGACATTGAAAACCAAGGCAAGTTTGAAGAGGAAAGCAAACACAATTGTAAAAAATAAAGGATTCTACCCCTCATCCTTTGCCATGCTGAATGGATGTATGTATGAATAAATTTAGTGGAACTCAGCAAGTTGCTTTTCAAGGTCTGGTGCTGAAGGACATTAGGGACGAGTTACTAAATCAAGGGAGACAGGACATATACATAGAACAAAGAAAGCATTAAAGGTCACAAGAACTATAGTCTTCAAGTTATATCAGAATTCATGAGGAGGAGAATAATCTTTCCCAAAATATTGCTTATTACTTGGATTGTGTATGCCTTGGGTTTTTTTTTTTTTTAATTTCAGATTATTATGGGGGTACATTTTGGTTACATGAATTGCTTTTATACAGTATGAGTCAAAGTTATAAGTGTGTCCATCACCCAGATAGTGTGCATTGTACCTGTTAGGTGTGAATTTACCCATCCCCTCCTCCCTCCTCCCACGTGCTTGGACGTGAGTGGACGTGGGTGGATGTGAGTGGACATGAATGGATGTGAGTGGACGTGGGTGGATGTGAGTGGATGTGAGTGGACAATAGTGGATGTAGGTGGACATTAGTGGACATGAGTGGACGTGAGTGAGTGGACATTAGTGTAGGTGAGTGGACATTAGTGGACATGAGTTGATGTGGGTGGACGTGGGTGGACATGAGTTGATGTGGGTGGATGTGGGTGGACATGAGTGGACATCAGTGGACGTGGGTGGACATAGGTGGACATTAGACATGAGTGGATATGAGTGGGCATTAGTGGATGTGGGTGGACATGAGTGGACATGAGAGGACGTGGGTGGACATGAGTGGACGTGAGTGTTTTTGTCTGTTTTGTCAAAGATCATATGACAATATGAGGATGGTTTTATATTTGGGTTTTCTGTTCTGAACCATAGGTCTATGTCTCTGTTTTTGTGCCAGTACATGAGAGGACGTGGGTGGACATGAGTGGACGTGAGTGTTTTTGTCTGCTTTGTCAAAGATCATATGACAATATGAGGATGGTTTTATAGTTGGGTTTTCTGTTCTGAACCATAGGTCTATGTCTCTGTTTTTGTGCCAGTACCATGCTGTTTTGGTTACTATTGGGTTTTTGAATAAAATAAAACCTTTCATCTTTCAGTACAACCTTTAGTATAAATAAATGTTTAGAGAGCATTTCTTGCAAAGGTATGCATTTCCTGAAGAAGGAAATCATTGCCATAAAGGTAAGCCTGTTTTTGCGTGTGGCCGTCAGATCCATTTTGCTTCCATCCTGGGTCATGAAGGCACTTGCAGACCCTTAGCTGTCTCGGCTTCTGGGCCAGAGGTGAATCTTCAGATTGGCCTCACCAAACCATGTATGTTGTATCAAAAATTTTTGTGTATTTGTTTTGCAAATGAAAATGAGAATTCCTTGGGTCCTATAGTCTTTCTTATCCTGCATCTACCAGTGTTTTTGCAATGCTGTGAAATCAATGTGTCTCTGATATATTTAAAGTTCTGAATTTTTGTAATGTAGGACATTAATATAATCCAGAAAGACTAAGAATAAAATTAGCATGTATCTCCCTCTTAAAGACAAAATTTGACCTTCCTGTAAATATTTTTAAATTTTGAATATCTTAGTTCAATTTTCCTTTAAAAATATGTATATTTTATACATATATTTTATATATAAAATATTTATATATATAAAAGTTTGGAGAGAAAGGACATACATAATCTCATCCTAACAATATACAACTTCATATTTTTGTGTATGTCCTTCCATGAATTTTTTTTTTTTTTTGAGACAGAGTCTCACTCTGTTGCCCGGGCTAGAGTGCTGTGGTGTCACCTTAGCTCACAGAAACCTCAAACTCCTGGGCTCAAGCAATTCTTCTGCCTCAGCCTCCCAGGTAGCTGGGACTATAGGCATGCACCACCATGCCCGGCTAATTTTTTCTATATATTTTTAGTTGTCCAGTTAATTTCTTTGTATTTTTAGTAGAGACAGGGTCTCGCTCTTGCTCAGGCTAGTCTCGAACTCCTGAGCTCAAACAATCCACCCGCCTCAGCCTCCCAGAGTGCTAGGATTACAGGCGCGAGCCATTGTGCCCAGCCCTTCCATGAATTTTTATATTCATGTCCTACCTTCTACTCTTTCCTAACCCACCCTATCCTTGGTTCTGTCTTCACCATGCCACTGAAATTGCTCTTGTTAAAGTCACCAATGATCTCTGCATCCTAAACCCAATGGGCTCCTCTCAGTCTTGGTTTTCTCAGCCATCACTGGCATTGGATACAGCTGAGGCCTGCAGCACCCTCCTCATTCGGCATGTTCCAGGCACACCAGGCTTGGCTCATTTTTGTGTGTGCACTGTGTTCTTTACCTTTTGAACGTTCTGTACCTCCTTCTTGGCATGCTCTTCTTCCTAGTTTCTCTCTGCCCCTTCACCCAGTTAATGCCTTCTGTTCTTTCAGGTCTTAACATAAATGTCACAAATGAAGTTGGATTAGATCACAGCAACTCTGCTTCAAAATACTCATCAGACATGCAATTACTGGTGTTTCTCTCTCTCTCTCTTTCTCTCTTTCTCCCTCCTTCTCTCTTTCCCTCCTTCTCTCTTTTTCTCCCTCCTCCTCTCTTTTCCCACCTCTCTTTAAATCCCTCCACAGTCCCTGTAAGGCAGAGGCCATAATTGTTTTCACCATTGAAACCTCAGTACCTAAAACAGTGCCTGGCACAGAGTAGATGTCAACAATTTTTGTTGTTGTTGGATGAATTTATTAATAGTTGCAGTCATGATATATATACAATTGTTTATCCTGCTTTTTCATACCAGATGCATACCTCCATGATGCTGTATTATAATTTTTACTTTTATCAAAATTATGCATGCCTACATGTATAAGAATGCTCAAACTGGAAATAACCCAAAGATACATCAACAGGAGAAGGGATAAATAAATTGTGGTATTTTTATTAAATGGCATATTGTACAGTAATATTGTAAGTCTTGCTACACACGACAACATGGATGAATCTCACAAATGTATTACAAATGAAGTCAGAAACAAAAAGTGTGTGTATGTGTGTGTGCATATGTGTGTGTATATGATTCCATTTATACAAATTCCAGAAGCAGGGGATACTGATTTATGATGTCACAGGTCATGACAGGGGTTATCCTTAGTGAGATGTTAATGACTGGGAGAGCCCACAGAAGGGCCTTTCTGGGTACTGGTAAAATTTTATTACTTGATTTGTGTCCTGTTATGTGGTACACTCACCTTGTACTTATGCTTTGTGTAATTTTCTCTACTTATGTAATACTTCAACCAAAATAAAAAATAATAATTATTACTTGTAGATCTTTTAGAGAGTCAAGCAGTTCTATAAGGTTTAAAAACAGCATTTCTCTGCTTCTCACTCCCTCACCCTTACCCTACAATGTCTATCTCCCCAGAGATAATTTCTTTAAACTTTTTAAAAGTTGCTTTTGACCTTCATGTCTCTGAATAACATGCTTGATTTCATGTCTTAATACTTCAGTTTTGAGAATTCTTTATTAGACTTCCCAACATGGAAGATGGAAATGTAGCTCTTTTTCCTTGGCCCAGTCCCTGTGTACAGAAATGTCCTTCCCATCTCTACACTATCCCAATGTGGATTATTCATAATTTTGGTTTGAGTAGTATTCGATGTTTATATGATATTTTTCTCTATAAGTGCTATTTGCAGCCAAGCCATATAACTACGATCACTTCTGTTTTTCTGGACTTCTCATTTTCCCTTTTATCTTTTGCTTGTTTGCTTTTCAGAGAATTTCCATTCCAAATACTCTAACCAGTTCGTTTAAATCTTCCTGCAAGACAATCAGACCTATTTGTTAAACTATCACTTTCATCTCCAAGAATTCTCTTCCAGAATCTTGTGATTTGCTCCAGTCTGGGAGGGTTGCCCTCTATACCCGATTCACAGCTCTTATCCTGAGACCTCCCTCCAAGAATATTCTGGGGATTCACTTTACCTTCTTCTATACTTGTTTTCTGTATTCTGAATTCCACGTTGTCTTCCTTTTCTTGGTTTATTTTCTTGGTTTTAGTAGAGAGCATCCTTCAGTAGCTTTCTGAGAAAAGGGTACATGAGAAGTGAAAATGTTAAGTCATGCATGCTTAAAAATTTTTTTATTCTACACTTGATTAATGGTGTGGCTTGGTGTAGAATTCTATGTTTAAAATAATTTTGCTTCAGAATTTTGGTGACATTGCTCCATTGTCATATAACTTTCTGAATAAATATTCAGAAGTCAGTGCCATTCTTATTTCTTCTATGTATGTGACCTGTTTTTTTTTTTTTTCTTCCTTGTGGGAGCTTCTCTATGTACCCAACAATCTGAGATTTCATATTCCTGTGTTTTGTTAGGTGTGTATCTAATTTCACCTATTATACTGGTCATCAAGTGGGCTCTTTCAGTCTGAAATTTCAACTCTCTCAGCTCTGAAAAATGTTGTTGGTTTATTTTGTTAATGAGTCCTCTCCTCTGTGTTCTCTGTTCTCTCTTAATAGAACTCCTACTAATAGATACCTTAGATTAATTCTTTAATTTTCCCATCTTTAATCTCCAATTTCCTATTCCTTTTCATGCTTGTAATATTCTCTTATCTCCCTGAAGAGATCAGTGATTCTTCTCCTTTTCCATGGGTGGTCTTTGTTTTCTCCATGCTGCTTTTTACTGGGTATTTGTTTTGTTCTGTCTTTCAAGCTAATGACTTTGCTCAGATGTCTGGTAATCTTGATTATATCTGAGTTAGTTTGAGGGTAGCTGAGTGACAGGGAACTCTGAGCATGTGGATGGAGCTTACTGATTATGGTAGAGTGACCAAACACCCTAGTTTGCCCAGTTCTGTCCCAGTTTTAGTACAGAAAGTCCCTGCACCAGGAAACCCCTTAGTCCTAGGCTGAAGTCATCCGAGTTGTGATCATCTTTATAGAGTGAACTGTCTAGAAATTTTCACTGGGAACCCAATGTCAGTGCCTTTAATTCTTTTCCCTTGAGCTGACAGATTACCCAGAGAATGCTATTCCAATTTCCTGCCTGGAGGTCAAAGCCTTGCCTGTGAACATTCTTGGGCTGGGATTGGGGAATGTGACAGAATTCTCATCCTCTGATCCCACTTTAATTATGGCTGGTTTTTCCCATTCATTCACTATTTACTGAATGTCTGTCATGTGTCAGGCACTGTTTTAAGTAATGGGGAGGCAGAATTGAATAAAACATAAAAGTTTCTGCCTTTGTGAAGCACCAGGAAGGTCGACGATAAATATTTTAAATAGAGTGGTCCAAGAAGACCTTACTGAGAGGGTGCTGGTGAATAATGACCTGAAGGGTATAAGTGAGCTAGTCAGAGGCAAGAGCCTCCCATGGACAGGGAACAGGCAAAGTCCCCAAGGCAAGAATGTGCCTGATATCTCTGAAGAAGATCAAGCAGGGCATGGAGGTAGCATAATGAGCTAGTCAGTAAAGGGAGAACAGCCATTGGAATTGCCGTGGGGAAGAGGCTGGAGGGGAAGGACAAAAGCAGTGAGTCTAGCTAGGGGGATATTGCGGCACTCCGGTCAAGTCATCATGGTGGTGTTCTGGAGCAGGTGGAGCCAAATTGATCCTGAGATGTAGTTAAATTCTAGATATATTTTCTGGGGTTGCTAATGAATGGGTTATGAGGTGACAGAGAAAAAGAAGAATCAAGGATGACTCCGAGGCTCTTGGCCTGAATAACTGGAAGAATGGAATTGCCATTTACTGAGATAGGAAAGATTGTGGGGGAAGCAGGTTTGGTTTTGTGCACGTTGAGACACGTATGGAACATATGTATAGAGTAATGCATGGGCATATGAGTTTGGTATTCAGGGAAAAGGCTGGAGATGGTATTTATTTATGGTCATGAGGTTGAGTGTGACTGCCTAGGGAATAATGTTGATGGATAATGTTGGTAAAGTGGCCCAAGGATGGAATCCTAGGGTACCACAACATTTAGAGTTTGAGGAGATGAGGAAGTACCAGCAAAGAAGACTGAGAAGGAGTCCCAGTGAGGAAGGTAGAGAATCAAGAGAAAGAACTAACAGGAAAAATATCTCAAGGAAGAGAGAGTAATCAACTGTCTCAAGTGCTGCTGAAAGAACACTCTGACACTGTTTAAGTCACCCAGTCCAGAGAGCATCTGTCTTAACCTCTCCAGGAGCAAACCCCCTGCTTTTGGTTGAGATTAGGCAAAGCATAATCTCTCGGTTGTGCAGAAGAGGGGAGGAGATAATGGGGCATCTGATTGCTTCTTAGACTTTCAGCCTGTTCCTCTATATTTTAGTTCCCCTGCCTTCACTCCACTTTTAAATTGATACCACAAATTTATGAGCCTTTGAAGAATCCTGTGATATAAATCAGATGTATTCACGCCTTTCCTCATTGCCAATTTAGGAGTCAACCTTCTTAGATCTGTTAAGTTATACACTACTTTAAAAATCATGTACTTTTCAAGCTTTAAAATTAAAATTGCTATTTTTTTTCTTCTCTTTTTCCAGTCCTTGTGGCTTTAAACCTTAAAAGAAAAAAATCCTTTCTTTGTCATTTAGGGAGGGAGGAATAGTAGATGCAAGTGTCCAATCTACCGTCTTTACCCGGAAGCCATGACTGTCATTTTTAATGGCATGAAGTTGTCAACTGCTTAAATATACATCATTTTATTAACTGTTCCCCAATGTTTGGACATTTGGGTTGGTTCCAATGACATATAAAACTATGATATAAATCTTCTTGCATATAACATTGTCCATGATTAAGATTTTTATTTTTGGCTGTGGATTGATTCCCAGAAGTGCAATAACTGTGCTGAAAGGTATTAACATTTGATATAATGAAAGGCAGTGTAGTTCAGAACGTAGTCTGTGGAGGCAGGGGCAGAGAGCTTTTGTTTGGATCCCTGCTCTGCCATTTACTAGTTCGGTGACCTTGGGCAAGTTTTCTTAAACTCTGTGTTCTGGTTTCCTCATCTGTGAAATAGGGATAATAATAGTAGTGTTACTGAGGGGAGGGGTGTGGATTAATACGTGCACAGTGACTGACACACAATAAATTAGCAGTCAATAAATATTCTCACTATCATCACCTGCCACGATTGCCAAGTTGCTTTCCAAACAGGGATCAACTTCAATGTCAATAGCAACTCATGAGGATGTCCGTGTAAACACCACTTTGCCAACCAAACCCAGTCGCTTATTTTAAAAGGCTCTTAAACAATACTCCATTGAATGCCTGTAGAGATTTTGCAATAAAATCATGGACTACAGGACTACATTGTTAATGTTGCAGCCTATACAAGGAAACTCTTAGCAAATTACTAGCAAATTTTGATATGAAGGCTTCAAATAGGGCATTCACATCATATACAAGTCAATTTGTGCAAAATCAATTATACCCTCCGGAAGGTGGGAAGAGGAAAGGGTGAGAGAGGAAAAATTACTATATTTAAACCTACAGCGATGAATGTGTATGAGTTTGAGATGGAAAATCAAACCTGCTTCTCCTCAGCTCATCTGAGTTTACGCATGCCCTTTCTGGAGTGAGTGTCTCATGCTGGTAAGTTTTAGTGTGGTTTTCATACCTTGTGCCACCTAGATCCAGGACAACACTGGCACTGTTGGCCATTTTGAGAGTTGTTGTGTCTGCATGGATAAGTAATATTCAAGGATAATTTTGATCATGTGCGAGACTGTCTTCATATCTAAAACTTTGTGGACACAAATGACCACATCAAATTTGGTCTGAGAGGGAAGTAAATAGTATCATTCAACATTTTTTCTGTTGAGGCTTGTGGCATTGCTATTGCTATTAGTTCAGGGATTCTCACTGGTACTTGTAGACAGTATCTCTGTGATCAGGACACCTTCTTCTCTTTGTTTGCCTGGAAAATTTAGGCTCATCCTTCAGTGCTAAGCTCAAGCCTGAAGCCTTCCCAGGTTCCCGTTGACACATTAGGCCACTGTGTCCAGACCACGGTTGTGCGGGCCTCTGCTATGGCAGTGATCATGTTGAGCCACAACTGATGTCTGTCTGTCTCTCTCCCCACGCTAGACTGTGAGCGCCACTAAGTAGACGCTGTGCACTATTACTTTTTGTAACCCCAGTGCCTAGGAAAGTGCCTGGCATACAGTGAGCATTTCATAAATATTGCTGAGTGAGTGAATGACGGCTGGAAAATGAGGCAGAAAGAGAAGCATGGTACAGACGTGTCACAATATCCAAAACAATAAAAAAGAGTTTAAGAATGAAAACTGGTCAGTAAGAGTAACAATAGCTATTAGTTATTGCAGACCTACAGTGTCCCAATAGCTTTGTATATATTATGATCCTCCTCAGAAATCCCTTCTGCATCACTTTACTTATTTTGCTGAAGAAGAAAAGTCAGTCTCGGAGAGTTAAATAACCCACCCCGGGTCCCGTGGCAAGTAAGAGGTGAGCGAGGGCTTGAACCGCATTTGTGTGTTTCTCTCTCCTGCCTCCCTGACTCAACGCTGTCAGAGGTAGAAGAGAGATCAAAAGGATGATTAAAAAGCATCCCCTGAATCTGGCCATTAGGAGGTTGCTGGGAACCTTACAGGTCTCAAGGGTGTGTCTCTATTGTTTATTTCTAACCCTGGCCACACAGTTCCTGGTCACAAAGTGTGTTGTCAGAACATACCTCTTAGGCCGGGCGCGGTGGCTCACACCTGTAATCCTAGCACTCTGGGAGGCTGAGGCAGGAGGATCGCTCCAGGTCAGGAGTTCGAGACCAGCCTGAGCAAGAGCGAGAACTTGTCTCTACTAAAAAATAGAAAGAAATGATTTGGACAGCTAAAAATATATGTAGAAAAAATTAGCCGGGCATGGTGACTCAGGAGGCTGAGGCAGGAGGATTACTTGAGCCCAGGAGTTTGAGGTTGCTGTGAGCTAGGCTGACGCCACGGCACTCACTCTGGCCCCGGCAACAGAGTAAGACTCTGTCTCAAAAACAAACAACAAAAAAAACACACCTCTTCATTCACAGAAGTGCCACTGAGTATCCCTCATGAGACCACCAGGACCCCAAAGAAAGCCATGTTCACTACAGAGGAGTGTGTCACAGTGTTGTTAAGGGGACTCAGGCCTGGGACATTCTCAGGGAGAGTTAGGGGACACATCCTCACATCAGGCTGGGTATGAGCCTCCGGAACCAGGCCCCAAGCACAACTTCTGGTGTGGGGGAGGGGGAAACGTGTGCGTCACCTTTGCGACAAGCTCCCAAGGGTTGATGATGGCAGGAAAAGCTGATCCCTGAGCTAGTGAAGAAGCATCTATTTACGTAGCACTGGGACAATGACTAAAGTCCACTCGCCGGCTGGATGAAAACGTTATGCTGATGCAGTGCTAAATGGAGGCCTGCTACGCGTGAGTCATGGTGACAGGCCACTGGAACAAGATATATTGAAACACTCACCCTCCCATCCTCAAAGTCATTGTTGGCCACGATGATTCCAAGATTTAAAACCTCCCCAGGTCCTTTATTTATAACTTCACTAAATCAAACGTAGCTGGGTAGTCTTGGCCAATCCTGCATGGAAATCAGGCCTGGGCAAACAGACAGTCCCTCCCGGGACCCCCACCCAGCCAAAAGGTGGGAGGGATGGAGACGTCCTTTTTGGCTGAAGAGGGAAAGGAGAGGCTGGGGCGTGGGAAGGGATGTGGGGGGAGAGATGGGGAGAGGGGACCACAAAAGGTGAGTCAGTGTCCCTGCCCAACCCAGCCCCCATCGGGGACCGAGTCTGACCCTCTGAAGGAGGGTGTCTGGGCAGGAACAGAGGAGCTCGGGCAGAGGCGCTTTGTGAGACTTGGGGCCCAAAACAGTTCTTCTTCAGAGTCCAGGTGACAAAGCACAGCACAGAGCTGGGGAGAGGGGCACCGATGCCGTGGAGCTCTGCTGTCCTGAGACTCCGTGCAATGCCTGGGAGGCAGTGGGAGGTGCTGGGCTCTGAGTCCTGTTCTCCCGAGGACCCAGCAGCTGTGATGGGGGGGCACCACAGGCGGCAGACCTGGTGAGAGCCTGGGGTCCCTGAGCACACGTAAGAGACACCGTAAATGCTTCCCAAATAAATGGGAAGGCTGTGAGGGGAATGGCCGGGGGTAGAGGGCCTGCAGTTATACGGTGAATGTTAATGTGATTCCCCCTGACCCCCAGGCTGGTGAGATCTGGAAACATCTGGGCAGCATCAATGTGGAGGAAGGGGTTCGGGATACTTGTGAGCCTTCAGTGAGCACTGCAGCTACGCTGGTAGATGACATAATAATAATAAGACCCTGTATGTCCCCAGTGCTATACATTCCAGAATGTGCTTGCACATGCTTTCTCTTATTGGAGCCCTTTACAAGGGATAGATGGGACTCCCATTTTGCAGAAGAGGAAACTGAGGCATAATGTCGTGAAAGGCTGTGTCTAGATCTGCCCAGGTCACATGCAGCAGTGCCGGGGCTTGAACCTCAGTCTATACCCCTCCATATCCAGGGCTCTTTCCAGTGGATGAAGCCGTTGCATTGCACACCTTGCACGGTGCCCCTGCAGTTGTGCAGTGTACAGCTGGCGTACCTGAACAAGGCCCTGTGACGCAGCAGGAATGGAATAACTGAAGTGTGTCTTGAGATGGGCCTCCTGCTGACGTGGACTTGATGAATGCACGGTAAGGCCCGTTACCTTCTCACATTAGAATTCACATGTATTGAAGCAGTAGGAAAACCAGTGATCCTTTTGGCTTGTATTGGCTTCCCAGCTTCAATCAAATACCTTATCTTGCTTTCAGAGCAGGAGAATGTATGTTTCAAAAGACAAGCCTGGTCACTGGCTCTTTAACCCGAGTGCTTGGCATGCAGGCGGGAATCCACTTAGCACCTTCGCTTGCTGGCAGACTGCTGTTCTGCAGCCTCTCTTAGACAGAAATGTCCTCTTTGCTCACTCTCCTGCCCTCCTTGGTGCTCCCGTGGCTACCTGGGCCTTTAGTGTGATGCTTTCGTCTGTGCGTGGGAGGCACCTGTGTGCTTGCCGTCACTTTCCTTCTGGAGCCCAGGCTTCCTGGGGCAGGGCTGTGTCTTCTTCAACCCCAAGTTCCCAAGGTCTGTGGAGTCCCCATCGCGGGTGCTCATTCAATCAGCGTAAGTTGACTGGAACAGGGATGGAATCCACAGCACAAATATTATTTCAGCCCAGCCCTCATCACTGAGAGGCAGGTGCCAGCAAC
The DNA here is from genome assembly GCF_020740605.2 of Lemur catta. Classification (NCBI taxonomy): domain Eukaryota; kingdom Metazoa; phylum Chordata; class Mammalia; order Primates; family Lemuridae; genus Lemur; species Lemur catta. The sequence continues at coordinate 65,632,473 of NC_059140.1, forward strand.
TGAGGGCCCTGCCAGGGAAGGAGCCGGGCTTCTGACAGAACCTGGCCTCTCCCATGCTTCCACGCTGCCCACTACTCTCCACCCTGGGAGAAGTGATGGGTACATGACATTGACTTCTGCTCTCCCGTCTCCTTTTGCACTCTCGCAATTTTCATACTGCTGCCTCCTCCCCTCAACTCCCCCTCAGCTTATAGGGCTCAGGGGCCATGTGAGGACACCCTCCCCAGATGGGTCAGCTGTCCCTCTCTAGCACCAACATTGCACACTGGGCCCCGGTTCTGTGTTTACCATTCTCCCTTAGCACTCTCCCAGGTCACATTTCAGTGAGAGCTTCTCAACCTTGGCACCACCAACATTTTGGGCTGGATAATTCTTTATTGTGGGGTCATCCTGTGCATTGTAGGATGTTCAGCAGCAGCCCTGGCCTCTACTCAATAGGGTCTATACCACCTCCCCAAGTTATGACAACCAAAAATGTCTCTGGACATTGCCAACTTTCCCCTAGGCAGCAAAATTGTGCCCAGTTGAGGACTGCTGGACTAGATAATCCTCTTGGACTCTTTGGGCTTTCAATTTCTAGGCTTTATGCTGTTCATTCATCTTTAATGAAGCATCAATTAGACTAGAGCAGTGGTTCTCACCTGGGGGCAGTTTTGCTGTCCAGGGGCTATTTGGCAATGTCTGGAGATATTTTTGGCTGTCACAAATGGCAGGGGGTAGGTAGGTGCTCCTGGCCTCTAGTGGGTAGAGCCAGGGTAGCTGCTAAACGTCCTGCAATGCAGAGAACAGCACCCCGCAGTATAGAATTGTATGGCCCAAAATGCCAGTGACGCCAAGGCTGAGAAACCCTGGGCTAGAAGCAAGTCCTTCTCTGACGTTTAAGATTACACCTTCCTACTGTGTTGAAGTAATCTGTGCTGACACCCTATTCAAGGAGACTAGAGGAGGTCACCAAGGCCAAATGTAGTAAACATCATTGCAGGGAACACAGAGGGTTGAGGTGAGGTGTCCTGGGAGACCAAAGAAGTAAAATCAACACTGGATAGGTAAGATCAGGTGTCTATAGATGTCATCTAAAAGAATAGATTGTATTTTTTTTTTTTTTTGAGATGGGATCTCACTCTGTCACCCAGGCTAGAGTACAGTGGCATCATCATAGGTCACAGCAACCTCAAACTCCTGGGCTCAAGCGATCCTCCTGCTTCAGCATCCCAAAGTGCTAGGATTGCAGGTGTGAGCCACCACGTCTGGCCTCTTTCCTCTTCCTATAAAGCCACTAATTCTATAGGATGAGGGCCCCATCCTTATGACCTCACTTAACCTTAATATCTTCCTAAAGAACCTGTCTCCAGATGCAGTCACATTGAGGGTTAGGGCTTTAACATAGGAATTTGGGGGGAAACACTATTCAGTCCATAGCACTGGTAAAATTAAAGACATATATTCCGTCATTATGGCCCTGAAAAGACATATGGTTGGTCCTCCCTATCTACATCCATGGATTTAATGAACCACAGATCAAGAATATTGAAAAAAAATTTGCATCTGTGCCAACATGTATAGATATGCGTGTCATCAACCACTTTTTACACCTATCCTGATTTTTGTTCAATGGGCTCATAAACACAGTGGTTAGGGTGGCAGGGCCAAGGCTAATTATGGGTTCAACAAGATGGACTTCTCTTCACCAAGGCTACCCTGGTTACAACCATTGCTAACTTGCTCACTACATCACCCAAACCAGAACCCCATATAAGCTTCAATATCCCAGAGAGATCTGGATTTGGATTTATTTGGCACAGCTACCGTGGTTTCCTGATCGCCCCATCCACAGGCTTCCTAAATGTCTTTTTGTGTATCCTAGTATCCCACACAACCTTGATTTTGAGCAAGGAATTCATTTTACAGCAAAAGAAGGAGGAAGGTAAGTGGCTAAATTCCGTGTGTGTTTTTTTAAACTTATTTTACCATACGTCTAATTGCTTAGAAGTAGCTAGATTCAGAGAAAAGTAGAATGATCTATCAAAGACTCAGTTATGGAGGCAGCAGGGAGGCAGCACCCCGCAAGGTTGTAGTACTTTCGTAAAGGATGCAACATACGCTCCGAAGCAGTGGTGCTATATCTCATCGGCAGGAATACATACGGGATAACATGTGTGCTCATAAATCTCACTACTATGCCCGAAGACCAACTAGCAATTATTTTTTGCTTCTTGTCCCAGCAAGTGCTCCTGGTTTAGAAGTATTAAGCTCCAAAGCAGGCATGCTTACATACGACAACACAACAATAGTCCCTTTGAACTGAAAACTGGGATTGCCACATGGTCATTTCAGGCCTCTCCTATCACTGGGTGAGTAAATAAAAAAAGGAGGTTTGATACTTCAGCGAGGGTGATTGACCCTGACTGTAAAGAGGAAATTGGTTGCTGCTACATAAGGAGAAAGGATCAGTATTACTGGGACTCATCGGACCCCATGGACACCTCTTAAAACTGCCATGTCCAATGGTAAAAGTTAAAGGAAGAATTTACCAAGGCTACATGCAGGGCCACCCAGAGATCAGACCCTTCAGGAATGCAGTTTTGCATAACGCCATGGCGAAGAGAAAGTGGAATGGATAGTGGGGGAGGAAAGCCATAAATACCTGTTGTACCTGGGACAAATTGTACAAAAAAAAGACTGTGTCATCTAACTATATTTTCTGATAGTGTCATGTTTGCATTTTAACTGTTTTTCTTCTTTTCTCTTTCTCTCATTATTTTACACAGGATGAATTGATAGTTATTTACTTTATAATTTAATATGCAGAATATTATAGAAATGATAGAATATGAAGACAAGAAGACATACAAATGGCCAACAGATACATGAAAATATGTTCAACACCACTAATTATTAGGGAAATGCAAATTAAAGCCACAATGAAGTATCACCCTACACTTGTCAGAACGGCTACTATCAAATATGTGAAAGATAAGTGTTGGCAAGGATGTGGAGAAAAGGGGACCCTTGTGCACTGTTGGTGGGAATGTAAATTAGTACCACCGTTATGGAAATTCCTCAAAAAAACTAAAAATAGAATTACCATATGATCCAGCAATCTAGCTTTTGGGTACTTACCCCAAAGATTTGAAATCAGTATGTTGAAGAGATATCTGGACACTCATGTTCACTGAAGCACAATTCACAATTGCCAAGTCATGGAATCGTCCTAATAGATGAACGGATAAAGAAAATGTGATACATACACATTATGGGATACTATCAGCCTTAAGAAAAAAACAGTTTTGCCATTTGGATGGAACTGTTGAACCTTATACCACATGTTTTCACTTATATGTGGAATCTAAAACAATCACACTCAAAGAGGCAGAGAGTAGGAGGGTGGTTACCTAGGCTGGGGGTGGAGGGATGGGGACATGATGGCCCAAGGGTACAAAGAATGATAAGTATTTGAGGTGTGATGGATATGTTAATTTGCTTAATTTATTTATTATACATTATATTCATAAATCATAACATCACTTTTTATGCCATAAATGTATATAACCATAATTTATCAATTCATAATTAAACATAAAAATTTTAAAAATATGAAGACAGATATTCTTTTAGCAGTAGAGAAGGGCCTCATTCAGACATCCAGGACATGCAAATAGATGCAGTACCTGATGGGGTTTGAGGTTGCCTGTTTCAAGAGGGAGTGAGAAATCATACAATTTTATAAGGGATGGTTACATTTGGTTAGGCGGGAGCACTTAGGGGATGAAGAAGAGTGGCGATGCTGAGCAGCCTTTGGGACCGTGCAGTAGGCATTCGTTATTCCTGCTAACCCCACAGCATCTCAAACCCCTTACATGCCTCAGTGCAAACTGCAGTAACTGATGTCCCTTGGCTGAAGCAGGGTGACTGCGTCATACCAGTTCCAAGTCATGATCTGGGGCCCTGCTCTTGGCTATGTATTCAAACTCGATTGTATAGCCATTTATGACTCCAAATGTCAGCCAATATAATTTTAATTAATTTCTTTTCTACTTAAATCCACTATAGGTGTTTGCTACTGCATGTAACTAAGAACCCTAATCAATCCTTTCAATAAAACAGCCACTGGCCGCCATAATAAAGGAAGAGGATTCCTTGGGTAGTAGACCAAACATTCCTGTCACTGTAAAGGGATGTCCCCCACTGTATATCAATAAATTGATGCTCTGATTCAAACATCAGTTTCTTGTAAGTTTTGTTAGCGTGAGTCCATCCACGTTGAGCCCAGTCACCTCTGGGTACACCAATGAAACCCAGTAACTTTCTGACAGCCACCTATGAGGTTCTGTCTTGGCAGTTTCTGCTGATTCCATGTGATCCTCTATCTCTTCCCTCCTCAGCTCAGAAATCCTGCTGTCATCTATCTCGCAGACCATATCTATGGTGTGTTCACATGCATTTCCTCATTTATTCTCCTGCAAAGAAATGAGGCAAGCAGGCATTTTTATCTTCAATCTAGAGATAAAAGAACTAAAGTTAAGAGAAGATATGGGGACTCATAGACTAGGCTGCAGAGGGCTCCGGCCTCACCCACCCGGTCTAGAGCAGCTCCAGGCACGGAGGATGCCGCGTGTGAACCTGCTCCGTCCTCGCCCACCAGCAGATGTCTGCTGGCATCACGGGAGGGACCTGAGTGAGTCAGAGTCATTTCTAGGTGGCGTAAGGGTTTCTACACCTCATGTCTTCTGCTTGTCAGTTTTATTTTATTTTGTTTGTGTTGTTTTGAGATTCCTAAGTTGTGTTTACTCTGCTGTCTGGTGTCTTTAATTCTCATTCTTAGGTTGCCCTCCCCACTGCCGGATTCAGACAGCTGTGACAGCAGTGTTCACACGGAGCCCACGTGTGACACGGGAGATTCCACTCTTCCCAGAACATAGAACGGTGAGGCACAGAGGCAAGCTGGTTCGATGGGGTCTGTGTCGGCCAGTGAGAGACTTTTTTCATCTGCTCACAGATGACTTATTGCCAAGTAGGTAGATATTAGCAAGTTATACAGATCACCACAGGGACAAAATTCTCATGAAAACAAACGTTTTATTAAAAGGCTCATTTTCCGAGCGTACACAGAAAAGGAGCCTCAACCTTCTAGGCTGTTCGGTTGCCTGCTGTGCACATGTGTTTTCCTCCCTTTCAAGCCTGCTTTCCGCTCCTCCTCCATGGCTTTGTTCTAAGACGCACCTCAATCATTTAAGCTGAAATTATCACTTAATTTACATCGGCAGCTCATCTGGAATTTTCTGACAAATGCTACTGCTTATGTTGCCCTTTCAGAAACTTAGAAATCTCAATTATTTCTTTCCTTATTTTGCTCATTTTTCACAGCAAGTAAGAATCATTTCCAGGGGTTTGTATATTGTCAATACTTCAAAACCACAATAAATAGGCTTCTATGCTATGTGACTATTATTTATTCTTTAAAGAAGACAATCAAGGAATTCCAGCAATCCTTCGCTCTCGCTGCCCCATCTCCATGGCAACGTGATGCATTCACTCCTGTATTCATTTATTCGTGCAATTGGCATATATTAATCTTGTGTTAAGCACCCAGCCCTACATAAATGCCACTAATTGTGTCTTAAAAGTTGACAACATGACCCCTCCCTAGCCAGGAGCTTGCCAGCTAGTTGGGTTGTGAGAGACAACTAGAGTTTACATGTAATAAAATGTTATAGAAATATGTCCATATGTGTTCTGAGAAATACAAATTGTCTATGGAAGCTGTTTGGTAACACACAAGGTACATTCTTTCCATGTGGAGAAAGACATAGAATTTCCTCACTTAGCAGAATTCTTGAAGATGTAGAACAGGCTCAATGTCTGAGCTGCTCGCTGATCGCTCACAACACTTACTATTACGTGTTGGGCGAGAGTTCTCTGTCCACGTGCTTAGGGATCCCAGGATGTCCTTACTCAGCCAGTCATCTCTCCCCATTCCTCCTAACTGTCCTCTCTTCCTTACAGTTAGCACGAGTTGGGCAAACTTCCCAACGACGTGGCTGACGAGGGCAGAAGGGGAGCAAACCCCATAACCTCATCCCCACGAAATGCGGCACAGCCACACGGCTTCCATTTCCCAGCAGAGCAGAGTACTGTTAGTTTTTTTGAAAAGGAAAGGAATCATCATTGTGGAGGAATATATTAAAAATATTTTTTTGGTATCTTCTGGATGAAGTGGTTTTCTAGATTTTCATGAAATATTAGCATTTCTCTTAGCCAGAAATGTTACAACCTGAACTTTAGATAAACTTGATTCTGGGACACACTCTAATGATTCAGTCTCCGACACAGCTGTGGGTGGAAGCAGAAAGATGGCATGCACACATCAGAGGATTTTAACCACAGGCTTTAGACAGAAAACTTGCTGGTTTAAATCAAGCCTTGAAGGACCGTCACATATTCTCTGCCAATATTATGGGTAACATATCACCTTTATTTATGACCTCATCAACCCATCTTCTTTCCTGTCCTCCAAGTCCAAGTCAAACCCTGGGGGATGTAAATGGCCAGTGATTCACCACCTGAGCCTGTTTGTTTCCTAGTGTTGACTCATCCAGGAAGACTAAATTGTTTCAGATCTGGAATCTATTTTTTCTTGCAAGAAAGTCTTCTGTTCATTTTTACAATCTGTTGACAACGCTGATCGAGTCTAGGTAGGGCCTTCTGTGGCCAGGCCTTCCTTGCAGCTGTGAGGGGCTGGCATGTACCACCTCCGACAATCCCACAGCTCAGGCCACGGTGCCAGTAAAGGTGAAGTCTGTCCTCCGTCTACCTACTTACCTATATATCTACATTTATCCATCTATCTACTATCTATCTATCTAATTTGTTCATTCATCTTTCCAGCCTCCACTCAAACGTACTGATCACTTACGGTGCTAAGCGTAGTGTTGGGCACAAAGAGACATAGATGAATAACGTGAAAAGAGGTAATAGTGTCGTAGGGGAGACAGACAGGTGAACAGACTGATTGCAATACAGCCTAGGTGTATGATTTTACTATCTCTTCACCACTGTATTTCTGGTCCTGAGAATGGCGCCTAGCACAGAGTAGGCGCTCAATCACTTACTGATCGAACTGAGTGGAGAAAGCACAAAGAGGCCAGTGTGGCTGGAGCCAGGTGGAGAGGGAGGGCAGTGGGTGAGATTCCAGAGGGGGGCTGGGGAGTGGGGTGTGGACCGTGGGAGGCTCAGTAAGGACTTCGGCTTTTACTGCAAGAAAGATGGGAAACCAGAGAAGAGTTTGGGCAGGGTAGTGTCACGATGTGACAAATTTGAAAAGGATCCCTCTGGCTGCCGTGAGGACACCTGCAGGGGGCACAAGCGGAAGCAGAGAGAGGTCGCCCAGAGGGGAGAGGATGAGGTGTGGGCCAGAGGTGGAGGGCAAAGCAGTGAGCAGCTGGCACATCTGGATGTGTTTTGAAGGTGTAGCCAAGGGGATTTGCTGATGGATGGGATGCAGGCCGTGAAGGGACGAGAGGAAGGAGTCAAGGTGACTCTAATCTGCTCCGTATGGGAAGCCAGAAAGATGTGGCTTCCCCTGTATCTGCCAGCCAGCGTCCTACTTTCTTGAGGATTCTGCTCAAATGTCCCTTTATCAGAGAGGGCTTCCTTGAGCACGGATAGCAATCACTAGAGCTAGTCACATGCGTTTGGAGATTCTCCTCTTGGGTGGGTAGCAGAATTGCTCTCCCAGGGCCTGTTTAACCCAGGTGCAGACGTGTGACTCATTTTAGCTAACAGAATGTGAGCAGATGTGACTTGTGCCATTTCCAGGTAAAATCCTTAACAGCTGGTACATGCTTTGCCTCATTTTCTTTGGCCTCTGCTAAAGCAATTACAAATGTTTGCTTGGGCCTATTTTCAGAGTGAGCAGTGTGGAGCCAAGCCCAGCTGACCTTCAGGGGTCATGAAGTGCAAGCTAGAAGCAAACTTTTGTTGCATAAACCACTAAGATTTTAGGGGGTTGTTTGTGATTGCAACATAACCCCTATTCTGACTGAAAAATCATATTTTATATAAATAAAGTGGCACTCTCATCCTGTTCTCAAGTTCCCCACCCGCCCCCCCCCCACTTTTACCACCTCCTAACATAGTACATATTGGTTTTCTTTCTTTTTTATAAACCCCTCCAGATTAGAATGAATACTCCATGAAGGCAGAGTCCTGGTCTGGTTGGTTCACTGCTGTGTCCATCAGTTAGAACGTGTCTGATTCACAGCAGGTGCTAAGGAAACACTTGTTCTATGAATGAATAAATGCCTGGGGACACCAGGCAGCACTTTACAGGACAGGAATCAGTGATGCTGTGTCTCGAAGGATGCATAGGACTTTGCCAAGGGAAGGTGAAATAGCCGGTAAAAAGACCTGGCATGTCACAGAGACTCTCAGAAGTTCAGCATCATTAAAATATAGGGTGAGTCAAGACAGCTATGGAGGAATAGGGAGTTGGTGACGTGGTGTGATGGGAGACGAGATTGGAGGGGCAGATTGGATCCAGTTTATGAAGGACCTTCCATGCCCTGCTAATGCACGTGGACTTCATTTTTTGAGCAATGAAGAGCCAATGGAGCTTTTAAATCAGGAAGTGACAAGATCAGTTTTGATTCCGCCTAAACAAATCACTTCCAGGGAACAATCTCTGCTCAACTAATATTCTCATTCCTCCCAGGCCACTGCAGCTATGTCACCCTTCGTCAAATCATTCATTCACGTTTCCTCCAACAAATGTTTACTGCTTGCTATGAGCAATGTACTATGTAAAGCGCATGGGAAACAAACAAAAAAAAAAGCATAAGACACTCCTTGCCTTAGATGGGCTTCCCTAATCCGGGGTTCAAAACCAACACACATAAAGGGTAAGGAATTACACAAGCCACATAACAAAATCCTGCTGCGGGGTCTCTGGCTTCTATGCGCCCTATTTCCATCAAAACAGACACTCTTCTTCCACGGCTGAACTTCTCTAAGGTTCACGACACCATTTCACGCCATTTTACACTTAAAGAAATCATCATCATCGTCGTCATTATCTTCTTTGTCATCATCATCATCACAAAAAGTTAACATTTATTATAGTACTCTACAGTTGACAGATCACGTCAATATAAACCATCTCATTTAATCCTCACAAGAACCCTATATTATCTTCACCTTATAGATGAAAACAAAACAAAAACAAAAACAAAACAGGTTCTGAGAAGTTGTAAACAGTCCGCAGTCACATATTCATATAGGCGTGGGATCTGGATCATGCAGAATAGAGTTAGTTAAGTAAGAAATAGTCCGTGCTGACTTGCAGGTTTTCTACCCTGTAGTTTCCCAGCCCATTTGTTCCTCCCTTGGGACAAAAAATATTTGCTGAGCATGTGTGTGATTTAGACACTGTCTTGGGACTTCAGACAGAGTGGTAAAGAAAACACACACAGTCTCTGCTTTCTGGGACTTTAACCGCAGGTAGTAGAGTTTACAGTCTGGCTTACGGCACAGGGGGATCTACGTCACCAATTTATCAACTCTTGATAAATCGGTGAGGGAGCCCTTGCTCTCAGTGGACAGGATGGGTGCCCTGTGGAAGTGACCCTACCTCGGCAGCAGCCCCCGCCTGAGCTGGTGGGATGTCTTCTCCTGGCTGAGCACAAACCTGCTGGCTCAGTTGTTCCTGCTCTGGCCCCATCCAGCCTGCCCTTCCTTTCTGGCAGGGGACTTTAAGCTGCCAACCCTCAGATATCCCGACTCTTCCGGCAGCTCCTCAGGAGGTATGTGTCACTTGTTCCTTCCCTCATCACACCTTCCTCCCTGTGGCCTAAGCTATCAGAGTCTTGGCAACCTCCGGGGCTAATATGCAGCTAGTGAGGGGCCAAGCCCAGGTGGGGACTAGAAGTGCGACAGGCAGCCTGTAGGCCTTGTATTCTGCACTAGAGACCCCACCTGAATGTTAGCAATTCACAGGATTTCTATACAGAACATACAGTTCCCCACAGAAGCTCCCATTTCTCTCCTATCCCCACTGCTTAAATAATTTTAAGTTGTAAAAAAATAAATAAAAAGGCATTTTTACACTTTTTGCCTTACAAATGCTTCCCTGTCGTGGCTCAATGCCTCATGTATTTCCATTTATAAACTTGATATCTCTTGCTCCTTAGTGTGCCTGTCCTCCTGCTCCTTCCATCTGGGCCTGGGATTCCAGGGGGTGCTACATTCTGTAGGTGCCCAATAAGCAATTCCTTGTCACTGACATTCCCTGATCCCGTTTTCTGTTTTGTCTGCCAGGACTGTACTGATAGGAACAGGGCACCAGATTGGGGATCTCTGAGAACAGATGGTCAACCATGCCCAGAAGTCTGCAGTACCACAGAGAAACACGGGGTGGAGCTCCAGTACCATGATTTACTACAGCACCAGAGAGGCTGCAGTATCACAGACAGACACTAGGCGGAGCTCCTGAGTAGAAACTAGCAAACCACTTTCAATAGATTACACCCACCAGCCCAGAGAAGACACATACCCAGAGAAGACACATACCCAGGAAAGGCTTGAGAAGTTTCCAGAATTTCTAGCCTGGCTGACTGGAAAAACTCCTGTCTGTATGAAACCAGACCACAAAGTCTGGAAGTACTGGCTGATTCTTCAAATGCCAAAAATCCGAAAAACAAAAAAATAACAGACATGCAAAGAAACAGGACACCATGACACACTTAAAGGAACAAGTTAAATCTCTAGAAACTGACCCTAAAGAAACAGATATGTAAACTGTCAGATAAAGAATTCAAAATTGCCATCATGAGCTTTCTCAAGGAATAAAAAGAGATCACTGATAGATAACTAAATGAAATCAGAAAGACAATGCATAAACAAAATGAAATATCAATAAAGAAACAGAAACTATGAAGAAGAACAAAACAGAAATTCTGGAATACAATGACTGAATTTAAAAATTCACTAGATAGTTTCAATAGCAAACTTGACCAGGCAGAAGAAAGAATTGGTGAACTTAAAGACAGGACTTTTGAAATCAGCAAGGCAGAGGAACAAAAATTAAAAAGAAGAACAACAAAGAAAGCCTAAGGGACTTATGGGACACTCTCCAGTAGAATAACATACACATTATGGGAGTTCCAGAAGGAGAAGAAATAGAAAAAGGGGAAGAGAATCTATTTGACAAAATAATGGCTGAAAATTTTTCAAATCTGATGAGAGAAATGAGCATACAAATTCATGAAGCTTAAAGAACTCCAACCAAGATAAATCTAAAAAGACCTACCCTGAGACACTCATAAGAAAATTTTCAAGAGTCACAAAAAGAGAATCTTGAAAGCATACAGAGAAAAGTGCCTCATAATGTACAAGGGAGCACCTTTTAGATTATCAGCAAATTTCCCAGCTGCAGTATCACAGACAGACATCAGGGGAGAAACCTTGCAGGCTGGAAGAGAGTGGAGTGTTATTCTTTCAAAGTACTGAAAGAAAAACCCTGTTGACTAAGAATTCCATATCTGCCAAAGCTATCCTTCAAAAATGAAAGAGAAATGAGGACGGACTTTAGACTTTCCTGGATAAACAAAAACTGAGAGAGAGTTCATCATCACTTGTGCTGCCCTATAAGAAATGCTAAAGGGAGTCCTGCAAGTTGAAACAAAAGGATGATAAACATCAACAAAAAAATCTTATGGAAAATATAAAATTCCCTGGTAAAGGTAAATATATAGAAAAATATACAACACTATAGTATTACTATATAAGTGAGTAAGTCACTTATAAATCTGGTATAGAATTTTTTTAGAAAGCAAAAATGTAATTATAAATCTATATTAATGGATACACAATATAGAAAACTAATTTCTATCATCAATGACATAAAGGGATGATAGAAATGGAAAAGAGTAGAATTTTTATACATGATTGAATATGCAATTGAAGTTATCAGTTTAAAATAGATTGTTATAACTTTAACATGTTTTATATAATTTCAGTGGTAACCACAAATAAAATATCTATAGCATATACACAAAGGGAAATGAGAAGGGAATCAAAACATGTCATTATAAAAAAATCAACAACAAAGAAAGACAGCAAGAGAGGAAAAGAGGGACGAAAAAGCTATAAGACAGACAGAAAATAATTAACAAAATGGCAATAGTAAATCCTTTCCTATCAGTAATTACTTTAAATATGAACAGATCAAATGCACCAATTAAAAGATATAGATTGGCTTAATGGGTAAAAAACAAGATTCAACTACATACTGTCTACAACAGACTCACTTTAGATCTAAGAATACACATAGGCTAAAAGTACAAGGGTAGAAAAAGATGTTCCATACAATGAGAACCTAAAGAGAGCTGGGGTGGCCATACTTATATCAGACATAATAGACTTTAAGATGAGAAGTCACAAGAAAAAAAGGACATTATATAATGATGAAAGGGCTAATTCACCAGGAAGATATAATAATTATTAGTATATATGCACAACCACTGCTGTCAGATTGGTCTGTATTCTTCCATTCCCTTTTCATCCACCTTCCAAATATATGCCTACAAATATATGCTAATGTTTAAGGTGTGGGTTTTATATAGTGTTTTACTGTATCACTCTACCACCTGCTACCTCTAAAAGCTTGACAGCTACACATCATTCCATAACATGGATACAGTATATTTTTTTTTAAAGCTATTTCCTTTTTGCAGGATATAAACAACCTAAAAATTGTTTCCAGTTTTGTGCTATCACAAACAGTCCTGCGAATCAGTCTCCTGTGCACATGTGCGAGCTTAATACTAGGAAGTGGAATTTGTGGGCTGCAGGGTGTGTACACTTACACTTTCATGGATGCTGACAAAGTGTCCTCTAAAAGTTCTGTCACAGGTATCACCCCCACAGTTCTTACTGTGTTGAGGAGTTAGTGGAGAAGCTTAGGTTTTGGAATCAAGCTAGGACTGCAAGAGCCACTTACAAGCAGTGGCCCTACTTATCCTCCCTAAACTATGCTTCTTCATCAGCAAAATGAGGATAAGAGTCTATGTCATGGAGTTCTTGCAGGGAATCAGTGAGCTGAGGCCTGCAACACTTAGCAAGGTTCCCGGCATTTAGTAAGTGCTGATGAAGGGTGACTCTTTCTCTTCCTCCTCCTCCGTCTCTAAGCTCTAAGCTCACTTTAAATGGGCTATTCTATTACAGTCTCTTCAGGTAGAAATCATTTTGTTATTACTACTGGAGGATATGTCTGCTTTTGAGAGGTACTGACATGTTCTGGGCTGCATTGCTAAACGGGCCCTCTGGAAAAAAAAAAAAAAAAACCCACTGTGAAGTGGGTTCCTGTCTCATGAAACTACTTAATGCTTTTAATTTAAGGATGATACTGAATATGTGCGTGGGTCATGCTCAAATTTTTCCTGAAAGAACCACTTCCCTGTGCACTTGAGAATACTTACACTCCTCAAACGTTTTGCATATGAGAGGCTAAAATTAAGTTAATATCTCCAAAATGGCAATTTTCAAATGAAGTGATTTTTACTCATTAGCATGTTCTATTTAAGGAAAAGGAATATATGGGTCTATTTTAAAAGAAGCTTTTGAAGTAACTCAGGTTATCATGGAGGGGAGGGAGAATGTGCTTGGGAGCCAAAGAGATCCAGGTTTGATTCCCAGCCCTGCCTCTTATTAGCTGAGAAAGACCCTTCATATTTCTCAGTCTCGATCCTCATATTTATGTTTATCTCATAAGGTTGTTGAGAAGATTTAATGACATAATATGTGTAAGTGCTGGGCACATAGGACATCCTTAAATAATGCTCATTCCTTTCTACCTTTCTAGTGCCATTTACATAGGCATCTAGATTCACCATCTATTTATTGAGTAGCAGCTATGTGCCACTTTTATAGGCTATGGGAGGGAGGGACATATAAGAGAGACTGTCTCACTTTCAAGGAGTTTTTTAGTCCAATGAGAGAGCTAGGTGATGGCTAAGTGACTTTGAGAGAACAATAAGTACACTGAAAACATTATGTCCAGGGCCCACGTCTCTCGACACAGGAAGTCAGAGGAACCTTCACAGAAGTGTTGCTTGAGCTGGGTCCTGAAGGATGAGGATGAGTTCACCAGCCAGGGAAGAAGAGCAAGGGGAAAAGCAAAGACAGAAAGCACAGAATGTTCTAACACTGACGCACATTTCTCTTCCCTCCCTAGAATGCATGGCCCAGCAATCTCACAGTCTTCTCTGTGGCTGGCATCTGGGTTCAAATTTCTGGGCACTGGACTTTCTAAAAAAAGTCAAGAATTATTAATGCCCATTGCAGACTGGAACTGGGAGCTCCATAAGTAAGCCCAGGCCTATGAATCTACCTGGAAAATGCTTAGCTCATACTTTTCTCTCTGTTAGCTTTTCAGCGAGGACTAAGGAAATCACAATGGTGCTTTCTGGCTGGAAATAGGTCCTACCTGCCACTGTTGATCATAAGAGATTTTTCTCACTGGAATCAGATCATTTGCCCTCAGTTCTAAAAGTCATGCTCAGGTGCTGAGGGGGTGGATGCTGCTAATAATAGCAATGATCAATGATTCTTCCAGCAAATATAAGAGCAAGTTAGCTAGTGGGCAGAAAAATCTGTTCCTCTGTGCCCATTTAATAAAGAAAATTCCAGGGCACAAATCAGTTTGTCATTAAAAGTGGCCATTCCCAGATATAGTTCTTATGTCTCTTGTACTTTTTTTTACAAACTACAGACATCTTCCAGCTGCTGCTGCTGAAACAGGAATGTTTATATCCAGGCAGAGGAATAAAACCTGGTAGAAAATGAGCAGGCTGAAACTGCTAAGAAGAAATACCGGAACAAAAAAAATGCACAATCAATTTTTGTTATGTATTTTTAAAGAGACTCTGGTCCAGTTGTAGCTGAGAATGACTCATCCTGTCCACAGAAGCACCAAGAGGAGCGAGGCAGGGGGGAAGAACAAAAATAAGATTCTGTTTTGCATAATTTTCATTTTCATGCAAAGAGCTCTTCAAACAGCACATGAAATTAGCCAGCAATTTAACTACGTACTTCACTATTCAGGCAAAGTGCATGAGATCTTTCTGGATAAGAATTATGACAGCAGTCAACTAAAAGACTGTCTTAGACCATGTCCTACCATCTAGAACACCACGGAAGTGTCAAAGTCCCTCATGAATACTGGGAAGAGTAATGTATAAGGACTATTGGTTGCAACAGAGATCTGTTCAAATGACCTCAGGAAGAGGGAAGAGGATTATTGGTGGTTCTCAAACTTGGTGACATGCTGTCTTCACCCAAAGAGTATTTTAAAACTGCTGCGATCAGGTTTCAACCCAGAGATTCTGATTTAATCAGTCTGGGCTGGAACTTGAGAATCAGGATTTTTTAAAAAATTCCCCAGGTAATTCTAACGTAAAGCAAAGTTTGAGAACCACTGATAGAGATCTATAGCAACTGGAACTGGAACAGAAAGCTGCCAGGAAGCAAGACAATCAGGGCTTTGGCTGCACACAACTTCAGGGAGCTCCAGTCACAAGGTGGTCTGTGTGAATGGCGCCCCCTAGAGCACAACGCCAGATGTGCAGCCCCGTGGCGGTATGGACGTCACTTCTCTCTCAGCCCTTTCACTGGGGAGCTCACAGGTAACAGTCTTGAACGCCGCCTCATGCGCCTCATCCCTTTTCCTTATAGCTATGTTCCTAACCATCCAAGTCTCTCCATTTCCCAAGTTCAAATTCCTGAGAGAGGAATTTGATAGATCCAGTTCATCTTTTTGAGACATATGACAAAAATCACCTGGTGCTGACCAGTCTGTGGATGAGGTACACCTGAGGCAGGTGGGCACGCCAGTCTGTCATGGGGGCGGGAGGAGGTGGAGGATATGGTCCTGGCCATCGAGGGACCAGAAATCTGAGCATGGAAGATCCCCTCAGGAACTGTGAGTAGGAAGGTGATGACCAGCATCTTAAACACAGTGAGTTCCAAAGAGGCTGACAGATGGCATTAACAAAAGTGACCGTAGAGTTAACTGCCCAAATCAGGACGGTTATGTGAGTGAGAGGGGCACTATTGATAATCACATTGGGACAGTTGGTATGACCTGGAACAGTCCCAGGCCCAGTGCACATATGGCCACCCTGGTTTATCATGCATTTTGATAGAAAAAGAGAAAAAAGGGTCTAGATAAAATTTTACAACCTGATTATATGGAAATTCATTACGTGTCATAGATACAGTTGGAAGAACGTGAACCATAGTGAAGAGGGGCTTGGTAGAAGTACATGCAGGCAACTTCTCCCATGTGGGATAGAAGTTCACGGAGAGGAGGGTCCCCTTGTCTGGGCAGGTCTAGATATGCAAACTGCCCACTTAAGACAGGTGTATTAGTTTCCTAGGGTTGCTGTATCAAATTACTACGAACTTGGTGGCTTAAAACAACCGAAATTTATTCTATCAAAGTTCTGGAGGCTAGAAGTCCAAAATCAAAGAGAGAGTTTAGGGCTAGACTCTCTCCCAGGGCCCTAGGGAAGAAGCCTTGCTTGTCTCTTGCATCTTCCCGTAGCGCCAGGCATTCCTTGGGTTGTGGCTGAATAACTGCAGTATCTGCCTCCACCTTCACACCTTTCCCTCTTCTCATCCATGTCTTGTCCTCTTCTGGCTCTTATGAAGATGCTTATCATTGGATTTAGGGCCCTTGTGGCTAACTCAGTGTGATCTCATCTTAATTACTTAATTCCATCTGCAAAGACCTTTTTTCCAAATAAGGTAATGTTCACAGGTTTTGGGTGGACATATCTTTGGTGAGCCACCACTTATCCCACTATAACGGGTAAGAATCTTAGGGTCAGCTTCACTTAGAACAATACAGCCCAAGAATCCATTTCATGTTCTATCTGTTAGACTCTATGTTGTAAAAAGCAGAAAACTTAAACTAACATAAACAACAGAGCACAGGTATAGGCTCATAAGAAGTCAAGATATAGAGTTGGCTTTAGGTGAGGCTTGAACCAGCAGCTCAAGCATGTCCCCAAGGATCACATTCATTTCAAGCCTTCATGTTGCCCTCTATAGAGTTGCTTTTTCATAAAGCTGCTCCACTTGTGGTCCTACACTGACAGCCTGTAGCTCCCGAGGCTGCAAATGTTTTTGTTCACAACCTCCAGGGAAGGAGAGTCTACTTGTCAATGATGTGAACTGCACCAGCGGAATCATACCTATCATCTCTGACTTGGCTGATGGAATAGGGTACTCTAATGGGCTTAAGTCAATTGGGACCCACCCTTAGAGCTGGTATGGGGTCAATCCAACCTAAACCATAAGCCTGAGATGTAAGATACTACAAATAAGGAAAATGATGAAGATGCTGGAGACACAACCAGCATGAGAGAACCACTACAGGTGTCATCAAATAATGAAAACAAGAAACCAATAACTGGAAGTAATGTTTGTTGAGTGTTCATCACGCACTGCACATGAATTAGCTCATATGTCTGCAACAGCTATAAGAGATACTATGATTATCCCATTTACAGATCAGGAAACAGAGACAGGAGATATTGAGTAGTTTACCCAAAGACTCACCACTAGTAAGTGGGGGATCTGGGATGTAATTTCAGCCATTTCTTTTCCCTCCTAAGCCTATACTGGTATGTGTGTCTGCTGGGGGGAGGAGACAGGTGGGGCGAGGCCATGAGGAGGGGAGGAATGTGGTTCATGGGAACACTGGCTAGCTAAGTGTGATTACAGCAAAGAGGACGGCGAGAAACCAAGCCCAAGGCTGCAGAGGTGGGCTGCCACTGGGTGACAAAGGACAAACATATTAATAAGTTAGTAAATTATCCTAATGGCAATGAGGACTGTCACAATCAAATTTATTTTAGAAATTTCATTCCAGCAATACCACAGAGAAAGGATTGGAAGGGGACAAGAGGTGCTATCAGGAGGCCAGTGATCCAGATGGGCAGTGGCAGGGCCTGGCCGGCAGGGATGGGGAGAAGTAAGAGGTGCGGGAAATATCAAGGAAGTAGAGTCAGTGGGCTTGGTGGCCACATGCAGAGGGGTGATATAGAATGGATGGTGAGGCCCAGGCCTCCAACTCGAATGACTCAGCTGATTAACTGCCATTTACTGAAATTGCAATAATAGCTTACATTTATAGAGCACTTACTTTGTACCAAGCACTTCACAGGGACTTGTTCATTTAATCTTCATAATATCCTCATAATGGCACAAAGGAAACAACCAGAAAAATCTCAGTAGCGCTCATGAATGAGCATTTCCTTAGCCAATGTGTGTGTGTGAGTGGGAGGCGGAGGTCAGCCGAAGCCCAGCTGAGGAGGCTTGGGTGACTGTCCCACACGTCTCTCATCCTCCTCTTGGGACCCGCAGGGAAAAGAGATGTTCCTTAGCAGATAACAACACGTATTGCAAACATGTATCTAATCTAAGATGATGTGATATTGGCTTAGGGATAGATAAATAAACCAGTGGAATATTTCCCAGAAAAGACTTGGTGAGGGTATGAAGAAATGGAAACTTTGTCATTGTTATTGGCAGTACAAATCAATATGAACACTTTACAGAGCAATCTGGCAAAATTTAGTAAAGCTAAAGATGTCTATAACTTATGACCCACCACTTCCGCTCTTGGGTGCAATGAGCAGAATGCTAGAATATACAAACTCAATATATGGCAGAGATGGCATTACAAATCAGTGGGGAAAGGACAAACTCTTTGATAAATGGCATTCTAGGATATTACACATGGAAAATGTTGAAATTAGATCCCCACCATACACTAACACAAAAATAGATTTCAGGTATACTTAAGATCTAAAATTATATTTATCTTTGTAAGAATGTCTTATGACATTGAGATGGAGAAAGATTTCTTACAAAGATCACAAATCATTAAGGGAAAACGGGCATATTTGAATATTAAAATTAAAAACCTTTATTCAGCAACATAGCCAAACATCATAGCTAAAATTGCCTTTGACTGGCAATTGTTTAGTATCCAGACTATATGTAGAACTTTTATAAATCTATAAAAAATGGTAAACAAAATAATAGTGAAACAGGCAAAGGATATTAAGGAGCAAATCAAAAAAAAGGACATTCTAATTGCCAATATATGTATGAAAATTTTCTCAACTTCACTAGTAATCAAGGAAAAACAAAGTAAAGCCACAATGAGATGCTATTTCACCCTGATCAATCTGGCAAAGATTAAAATGTCTGACGTTATCAAGAGTTGACAAGGATCAAAAATGTCAATGTTATGGAAGATTTTTTAAAAGGCTGGGGAGTTATCTAGACTAAAGAAGATTAAAAGAAACTAAAGATACATGACAAATGCAATGCAGTATTTGATTCCTGATTGAATTCTGGACTGGGGGAAAAAACTACAAAGGGCATTATTAGTTTAATGGGGAAATTTGAATCTGGACTGTATAATAGATGGTAGAATTGTATCAGTGTCTGAATATGATGACTGCATTATATTATGTAGGAGAATGTCCTTGTTCTAGCATATATATATAAAATATATTTCAATATGTATTTTGTATATGTATACATGTCTAAATATGAATACCAAAGGCCAAGAAAATTTTGAAGAGAAATAAAGAGAAAGCAAATGTAGAAAAATGTTAATAACTGTTGAATCTAGATGAAGTATATACATGTGTTCATTGTACCATTTTGGCAACTTTTCTGTAAATTTGAAATGTTTCTCATAAAAAGAGGCAAGGTCATAGAAAAATGGGAATGTTGCCATTGTTATTGACCGTATAAACAGATACAACCACTTTAGAGAATAATTCAGCAATATCTGGTAAAGTTAAAGATATCTAATCCTATAACCCATCAGGTCTACCCTTGAAACAGTTCTCAGAAGTGCACAAGTAGATGTGTGTGACAGTTCACTGCAGTATTGTTTTTACAGAGAAAAAAATGGAAAGTACATGTCCACAGAATAAATAAAGCATCTATTCCTACAGTTCTATAAAGTGAGTGGACTTGTCCTATATGTACCAATGTTTTTAAATCTCAACAATAATATTGAGTGGGGAAGAACAATTTACAGAAGGATCAGCGTAGTAGGATATCATTTCAATGTTATTAAAATAGTTCAAAGCAATACCATATCTGTTTATGAATCCATACATACATAGTCAATGTTTTAAAATATTGAGGATGATAAACATCAAAATTTAAGATGGTAGGGAGAGAGGAATGTGAGCACTCCTCAGAGGAATGCTCAACTGTGCCTATGATTTACTTCTTTAAAAAATAATCTGGGAACAATATAGCAAAATGTTAACATATGACAAAGCTAGGAGATGAAGACCAGATGTTTGCGATATTAGTCTCGCTGCTTTGCTGTGAGCATAAGATGTTAACAATATTTATTCGAAATCTTTGGCAAGACAGGACCTGGAATATGCATTTTACTTTGCCTTTGTAGGAAGCAGGCTCTCAACTCAGGGAACAGAACTCTCAGCAGAGACTGATTGCAGAACATATTTCTTGCAAGACAGCGAGAGCACGGTAGCAGTGGTTTTGTGCCCACAGAGGGCTCTAAATTGACACTGTGAGTTTTGAGTTGACACTAAAATGCTACATCTCTATAGTTTAAAAAATGTGTGCACCTATAACTGCAAGGGATTTAGGAGAGTGGGTACACGCTCTAGCCCTATAGCCACACAGCTCAAAAGTTCATTGTTGAAAAAACAAACCTGTTGTATCCTGGTGTCCTCTCAGGAAGAACCTCTAGCTATCATTTAGAACCAGAGGAAGCACCAAGATGGCGGCCAGAGGGTCTACTTCCTCAACTCCCTGCTACAAACAGGGACCTCCAGTCAAGCATCCATGGGCTCTTGAGCAAGCCCCGTGAGTGATCTTCTCAGACTTCCTTTTCATAGCCTCAGAGGCAGCAAGTGAGTCCCAGACTCTTGTCCTGTCTTGAGACACAGCTGCTCAGGTCCTGGCTCTAAAGGGCTGTGACCTGGAGCCAGGAACTGGGAGTTCCTGCTTTTAAATAGGAACCAATTTTATGGCTTAAGGTGTTCCACTGTCGAACTTGACAGCACACAGGGTATTTAAGAATCCATTCATTCAGTAAACATTCAGTGAGCATCTCTTAAGGCACTGGGCTGGATAGAGCAGAAAGAGATGAACAGGAGTGAGTCCCTGCCCTCAGGGAGCTCATAGTCTAGTGTCAGAGGCTGACAAACAGGTAAAGTACAGTAAGAGGAGTGTTTGGTGCAAGTTTTTACAGAATCCTCTGGGGGGTGAAGAGGGCACATGGAATTCTGATGGTGGCCCGTGCCATTCTGCAAAGGAAGCAATGTCAGAGCTGAGTTTAAAGAGCAAATTTGCCGTGATGACACATGGCCAAGAAGGCACGTGCAAAGCCTCAGAGTATGAGAGAGTGTGGTGGACAAGGGGCCCTGCCCTTGAAAAAAGAAAGTTGGAGGAGATTCCCAAAGCTTTCAAGGCAAGTAGTACCGTATTTTAACCACCATGATTGAAGACTGTTGGGCTGGGAATTTCTAAATTTGGAGGCTTCCATCTCAGAATAGTGAATGCCTTGATTGGTCCCCAGCCATGGAGGGTCCAGTGATGGACGCCTGTTTGATGGAGCCCGTTATCCTTTTGTCCCTCCCTGGTCCAGTGGAAGCTGCTCCTCGGTGAGTGGTTTAGTTCACCAAGAGGTCTGGGTGCTGCTGGAAGGGGAGGAGGCAGAAAGGACTGAACCCTTCGGAGAACTCAGGAGTCCTGCCAGCCACCTCCAATGTCCTCCCGTCAGTCTACCGCAGCGTCAGACTGCGGAGATTCCAGTCCTGTCTCTGGATCCCAGCTGTGTGCCTTTAGACAAATTATTTAATCTCTCTGAGCCTCAGTTTTCCTAGTTGTCAAGTGGAATACGAATAATTGCTAGCTCATGGAGTGGTTGTAAGGACTCAGTGAGATAAAGCATGGAAGTCAGATAGCTCTGTGCATATTAAGCATCAAATAAATGTTAATCATCATTATTGTTACGACTATGCCCGTGTTTCTGATGCCTTTATAAAAATCCCTGCCCTTTCCATGTTTGTTCACTCTATCTCCGGCATGTGACCACCACATGGATTCCTCGAGCTGTACTATCTGCAGTTCACATTATGAAAAGAGGAGGGATAGTGAATGTCCTTTTTCTTTTGCCCCCCCTAGAGAGTGTGGCCCCCGTCTTCACCCGGCCCCCCAAATACACACACCCTGGTAGAGAAACCCGGTGGGGTCACTGATGGCTTTTAAGCAGGGCAGACACACATCTAGATGGGGCTTCTTTCAATATCGCTTAATTATCTTGGGATCAAATTTATTACAAGCGCCTAAAATACTTGATAAGCTTTTGTGTCTTCATTTGTCAACTGCGGCAATTCTTTTGTTTCTGAGGAGATTACTCACGGGCTGACCGGGTCTATTGTAGTACTCTGGGCGCGGGGATGTTATGTTTTACAGGCTGTTGGATTAAGCCCTTGTCGTTTTCTGGGCTGACACTCCAGGGATGAGTCAGGTGTTCGCTGCTCAGCAGCGTGGGCTCCGGTGGCGGCTCTGCCTGCAAAGGTCAGGCCACTCTTCTCTCACAGGGTCCCCAGCTCGGCTGCCACCTAATGGCGAGTTTCGCGATGAGTAAGAAACGGGTCTTGAGAAACAGTTCGAGTGACTCTGCTGCTGTGAGTCATTCCGGATGACAATGTGATAGATATCATATTTCCTCATCTTTGTAAAAGATGACCGTCTAAGTGCTTCTGGCAGAGGGGGGCCTGCCTTTGAAAAACAATTCCATTTCATTTTCATCAAATAGGAATTTGGGGATTTTCTAAATTTGGGATTTTTCTCTTCAAAATGGATCCTAGTAGCAGAAGAAGAATTAGGCTGGCTTTGGGGGAGGGGAGGGTGTAGTGCTAATATTAGCCAAGCCTTTAGAATGTGCCAAGTTCTATTTTAAGTGCTTAGAATATCTCACGTAGTCTTTATTTTAATCCTGAGGGAGATCTGTGATAACAATAACAGAAATAATTACTACCATTAGTTATTGTTCTGGCTGTTATTTTAGGAAAGAGAGAATGAAGGTTGAGGTTGATCTAACATCATCACTTAGCTACAAAGTGGCAGGACTCTGGCAGGACTGCATGACATCAGTGACTGTGTTCTTGAGCACACCACTCCTGAATGATGCTCTTCAAGTCTGCACACCTGCTAGGTTCCAGCATGCGCTCATCCCACGAGGCATTTGTTGATTGAGCACTGGTTATCAGCCATGGTCCAGACACAGTCCCTTCCCTCATGGAGCTTATAGTCTCGTGGAGGAAAAAGAAAAGCAAGAAAAGAAATTGCAACACAGCTTGATAAATGCTGTAGTAGGGTGAGCACAGGGTGCACAGGGACCATATATATATTAATGGCCTTCAGGTAGTCAGGTAGGCTTCCTGGGGAGGATCACAAAGGTCATTCATATGGGATGAATGGGAATTGTGCAGGTCCAAGGAAGGAGGGGAGGAGGGCAGGACATGTCAGGCAGAGTAAGCAGCAGGCACGAGGAACCAGAAGTCCCAGGTGGGTGCTGAGTCCCAGGAAAACACTCTCGTGACTGAACGGTTTCAGGCAGGTACCAAAGAGTTGTCTCATCTGGGTACTGGTTTTTGCCTTCTATACCCGGCTACCCCATTCTGAAAAGAACACTGCTTTGCAGAAGAACAGCTCTGAGAGTGATGTGGGAAGAAAGAACTTTTTCCCCTTGTGGCCTGAAATGGACATACGAAAGCCGTCCTGGGCCCTGGTGGGAAGCCTGACGATGACGCTGTGTCATAGCTGCAGGCTCAGCCGTGCCTGGCCTGGGAACTGTTTGGTGGCTCGTGATGGTCCAGACATCATAGCACTACATGTGACAACCTGATGCAGTCACCAAGCTGGAATTTGGGAGGATGAATCTTATTTTCCCATTAAACATAGCAGCACAGAAGGAAACCACTGTAACGGAATCGACTGAAGAGACGGCTCCCTGTTTGTTCCTAGTACCTTCCACAGGTGGGATGAAGGAATTAGGGGCTCTTCGCTAACAGATAAGACTTTGGGAAGGCCACCTTCCTTTGTTTCTCCAAGGTGCTGCCCCTCTAATGGCCTTTGGCACAACCCTGTTGGCAGATGCTTAATAGGCAAAGTCATTTTACCAAATCATGAGTTAGGCCTTTTACAGGTGTGCAGTGTGTTTATGTTCACGGGAGTTGGCTTCACACAATGACTGGGCTGTTGCCCGATCATTTTTATCTCTTCTATCTACTATCAGCCTAAGTGGGTCACTTCACCTGGGCCCTTGCAGGCACTTGGACTTTCCTGTAAGACTTTTCAAACTTAATCCTTTGGTTCAGGTTAAAGTGGTTGTTCCAGAGCTTCCTGGATGTTTCTTCAGCATTTTCTTATCTCTTATTCAAATCTTCCCTCCCTGGCCCTTTCTCTCTGCATACAGACACTCTCCCCTAATGATGGCATTCCTTTACATGGGCCTTTCTGACAAGTTATTACAAGGGGAGTCTTCCAGTGTCAGTGGCGGGGGACGGGGGGGCGTGTTACAAGTCCAAAAGGGGAAATTGCTATGGCACCTTGCTATGGAATGTGGGAGACTTGGCACCAATTTTCCTATTCTCTCCCTGATAGTTAGCTTCCTATTACACCTCTTTCATAGTGTGGTGGTTAAGAATTTAAGAACAACAGCCTGGGCAACATAGTGAGATCCCATCTGTATAAAAAAATAAAAAAATTAGCTAGGAATGGTGGTGTACACCTGCAGTCCCAGCCATTTTGGAGGCTGAGGTGGGAGGATCACTTGAGCCCAGGAGTTTGAGGTTGCAGTGAGCTATGATGATGCCACTGCACTCTAGCCAGGGTGACAGAGCAAGACACTGTCTCAAAAACAAATTGCCAAGAAGTTCACAATGTTCACCTAGGAAATGACATTTCTTCACAGTGACTTTCCCTAGGGCTTCATTCCAAATGCCCGACTTTGGACTGTTCTGGCTTCTGTGCCCATTTCTTCTTCTAGTATCCGTCCCGAATGCTCTCGAGTAGTCTCAAGTAGTAGGTGTAGCACATTTATTTTTGATGGCTTTCTATTAAAATTGTAGTTTATGCTCATGGAGACAAATATTCTATTGTCTGATATTTCATATTTTTTGGTCTTGGAGTCTCCTGTATTTATTTCTGGGTTTCTGAATGAAGTTTGAGTAGATGTTTGTCTTGGTGTTTTTCAATATATTTTATAAGCTTGAACAAAAGCTTGGTATGACAATGCCCACTCATCATTTTCTTCTCTTCAGGAGTTGCTTTGTGCAATAATAACATGCTATTGCTTCTTAGTGATTTGTTTGTGACAAAAGAGCCAAAAATTATATTTGCTGGAGAAATCTTTTTTCCCTTAAAAACAAAAATCTCTTTCAGGTACAATATAATTTGCTTTGCCTTATTCTTCATGGATATTATATTTCCATCTTTGTTTGTTTTTTCTGAATTCTGATATAGTTTTCTCTGTTGCATCATGTGGAAGATGAGAACTTAAAACAAAAACTCTTAATATTTGGGCTCGGTTCAGTTTTATTCTTTGCAAAAAGTGTAAGAGATAAAATGATCTTTGCTGCTGTTAGCTCCAAACATCAGCTCTGTGCCCAGTAGAAGGGACTATAATAGAAGACGAGTCCTACTGACTTTGTAGTTGGAAAAAATGGTAAATAATTGAATTCACTGTCCACCTTTGTTCACCACTATGATTCTTTGAGAGCAAGAAGTACTCTGAGATGGTTATGAAGAATATATTAACACAATGGATGTGACATCTGAACAGATTGTTATGAGCATACTTTCTAGGATTCAATTTCTAGTTGTTGGGTAATTTCAAATTTATATACATTCCCTTTCCCTGGTTGGATGGGAAACTGGGAATCTCATATAGACCCTTCTTGGTTAAAGGATTTGTGGGTCTCTCACTTAGGAGATTCCAAGCCTCTATGCCTTACCCTGAGCTGGTAGTGGCCCTGGGTGCTCCTTGGTGACATGAAGTAAGGGAATCATCTGGGGTAGCCCCCTTACATCCCTTGCAGGGGCCCTTCACCTGACTCTGGGCTCCCTTCTGTGGAGTCTTTGACTGCCCAGGGCCCTATGCTGTAAAGCCTCACCCTGGCAGCTGTCATTTCTTTCTTTTTTTGCTGCCCTGGGGCTGGGGGAAAGACAAACACACAGCCATTGCTTTTGGCACTGGTTCATTTCAAAACCCCTCTGTCTCTGTACTTATTGCCTATATCAATGAGTTAAAAATTATTTTATTAGATTTTTCAAATAAAAATAAAACATGTACAAGACTTACATGCTGAAAACTACAAAATGATGATGAAAGTAATCAAAGAAACTCTAAATAAATGGAGAGACATACCATGTTCACGATTGGAAGACTCAACAAAATAAAGATATCACTTCTCCCCAAACTGATTTATAGATTTAACGCAGCTCCTATCAAAATCCTAGAAAGATTTTTTATAGCTACAGACAATTTTATTCTAAAATTTATTTGGAAAGACAAAGAAACTAGAATAGCTAAAATAATTTTGAAAAAGAGTGAAATAGAAGGAATTACTCTACCCAATTTTAAGACTTACTACATACTACAGTCATCAAGACAACGTGATGTTGGTGAAAGGATAGAAACATAGATCGATGGAACAGAATAAAGAATTGAGGAATAGACCCATGGAAACATATTCAGCTGATTTTCTTATTGTTCTATATAAAACACACGTAACATAAAATTTACCATATTAACCATTTTAAGTGTATAGTTTAGTGTTATTAAACACATTCATAATGTTGTGTAACTATCATCACCATCCATCTCCATAACACTTTTCATGCTGTAAAACTAAAACTCTATTCCCATTAAATAAGTCCCTCCCCTCAACCCTGACAACCACCCTTTTACTTTCTATCTCTATGATTTTGACTACTCTAATTCCTTCATGTAAGTGAAATTATACAGTACTTGTCTTTTTATGATTAGCTTATCTCCCTTAGCATAGTGTCCTCAAGGTTCATCCATGTTGTAGCATATTACAAAATTTTTTTCCTTTTAAAGGGTGAATAATATTCCATTGCATAGTGTCTTAATCCATTTTATGCTGTTATAACAGAACACCAAAGACTGGGTAAGTTATAATGAACTGAAATTTGTTTGGCTCATATTTATGGAGGCTGAGAAGTCTAAGAATATGGTACTGGCATCTGATTGTGTCATGTCATTCCATGGCAGAAGGTGGAAGGGCAAGAGAGGGTGAGAGCCAGGGGAATGGGTATGAACTCATCTTTTAATTGGGAACCCACTCCCATTATGGCCCACTCTCATGAGGATGGCAGTAATCTATTTATGAGGGCAGAACTCTTGTGACCTAATCTCCTCTTAAAAGCCCCACCTCTCAACACTGTTGCTTCTGGGATTAAATTTCCAACACGTGAACTTTGGGGGACACATTCAAACCACAGCATATGGATATATCATATTTTGCTTATCCATTCATCCATCAATGGACACTTAGGTCGCTTCAACATTTTAGCTATTGTAAATAATCCTGCTATGAACATAGGTGTACAAATATTTCTTTGAGACCCCATTTTCAACTCTTTTGGGTATATACCAAGAAATGGAATTGCTGGATCATGTGGTAATTCTATTTTTAACTTTTGGAGGAAATACCATACTGATTTTCACAGTGGCTGTACCATTTTACTTTCCTACTAACAGTTCATAAGGGTTCCTATTTTTCCACACCCTTTATAACTTATTTTTAATTTTTTTTGGTAGGAGCCATCCTAATGGTGTGAGATAGTATCTCACTGCAGTTTTGAATTGAATTTCCTGATGATGTCGAGCATCTTTTCGTGTGCTTATTGTCCATTTGTATATCTTCTTTGGAGAGATGTTTATTCCATTTCTTTGCCCAGTTTTGAATCATGTTGTAATAGTGTTGTTGATTTTCAAAGTTCTTTACACATTCTAGATATTACTCAGATATGAATTGCAAATACTTTCTCCCATTCTGTGGGTTGCCTTTTTACTCTGTTGGTAGTATCTTTTGATGCACAAATTAACTGATTTTTGACAAAGGTGCAAAAGCAATTCAATGGAGGAAGAATAATCTTTTCAACAAATGGTACTGGAACAATAGAACATCCATAGGCAAAATAAAACAAAACAAAAACCCAAAACGTCACATTTTAAATGAAAATTAACCCAAAATGAATCATAAATTTAAATATAAAACACAAAACCATAAAATGTTTAGAAGAAAAGATAAGAGAAAATCTTCAGGACCTAAGCCTATGTGAAAAGTTATTAGATGAGATACCAAAAGCACAATTCATAAAAGGAAAAAACATCACTAGGTTGGACTTCATCAAAATGAAAAAGTTTTGCTCTGCAAAAGACCTTATTAAAAGGATAAAAGGAAAAGATCTGACCTGGAAGAAAATATTTTCAAACCACATATCTGACAAAAGATTCATATCTAAAATATATAAAGAACTCACAAAACTCAACAATAAAAAAGTTTAAGAATTCAATCAGAAAATGCACACACATCTTATCAAAAGATATACAGATGGCAAAAAAAAGAACATGAAAATTTGTTCAACATTATTAACTATTAGGGAACTGCAAATCAAATAGTACTATATACCTATTAAAACAGCTAAAACCTAAAAATAGGAATAATATTAAATGTTGGCAAGGATGATAAAGAATTGGTCTATCTGTACATTGCCGGTAGGAATGTAAAATTATACAGTCTCTCTGGAAAATAGTTTGGCAGTTTCTTAAAAAGCTAAACATATGTTTATCTTATAACCCAGCAATCGTACTTCTGGGCATTTATCCCAGAGAAATGAGAAGTTATAACCACACAAATATGTGTATACAAATGTTCACAGCAGCTTTATTTGTAATAGACCCAAATTGGAAACAGCCCATATGTCCTTCAATGGGTAAATGGTTAAATAAACAGTAGTACCTCCATACCATGAAATACTACTCAGCAATAAAAAGAAATGAACTATTGACACATGCAAGAACTTGAATGGCTCTCAAGGAAATTATGCTGAATGGAAACAAAAGCCAATTTCAAGAGGTTATATACTATCTAATTCCATTTATATAGCATTCTTGAAATAACAAAATTATGGAAATGGAGGACAGGTTGCCAGGGAACAGTGGGTGTGACTATAAAGGGGTAGCATGAGGGGTCTTTTTGGTGATGGGACCCTTGTGCATCTTGATAGTGGTGGGGGTTACATAAATCCACACATGTGATAAATTTGCACAGAACTATGCACACATACACACAAGTGCACATGAAACTAGAGAGATCGGAATAATGTCTATGGATTGTACCAATGTCAATTTCCTAGCTTTGGTATGATGCTATCATTACGTAAGATGTTACCACTGGGGGAAAGTGAATGAAGGGAACACAGGATTCTCTGTACTATTTTTGCAACTTCAGGTGAATCTGTACTTATTTTCAAATAAAAAAATAAAAGAAAAATACAGGCTCATAGTAACCCCTGCCACAATACAGAAGTCTCTCCTTTCAACTGTGGAAATCACCTGCCCTCTTTTCATTCCAGTGCCTGAAGAAACCGAAGTCTGGTGTGGAGTCCTTCCTCTCTCTCCCATCAGCACATATTAATATAAAAGTGCATAGGTCTCTGTTTCTTTTTTCATTTTATTGTATCATATGCATTACCCTGAAACTTGCTTCTGGCCCTTAACAATACACTGTGGACATCCTCTCCTGTTAGGTCAATTTACGTGCACAGCGCTTGTTGGTTATGTTTAACGGCTGCCCTGTTCACAACGGCTGTGTCACAGTTTACTCAAGTGTTCCTTTATTGATGGACTGTCAGGTTTCTTCTAGTTTTTGTTTTTGTTTTTTTTTTTTTGCCACTGGCAATAATAATGTCTCTGCTTTTATTTCTAGTAGGCCAAATCCCCAACCGTTGATTTTCAAACATTTTTTTTTTTTTTTTAGTAATGGAAACTTTTCTTCAAATTCAATCCTATCCCATCACAAAACTCAGTAAGTAAAAAACACAGACCTGCTCAGGTTGAATGGTGCCAGGGGAACTTGGAGCCCCTCTGTGCCTTCAGCTGCCCCGGAGGCATCTCTGTGAACCCTTAGGGTTCTCCTGCAGTCTTCCCCTTTGCCTTAAATGTCACACAGGCACACACAACCTGTCAACAGGCACACACAAAAGCCATTATAACCTCAGCTGTCCCCTCCACCCAAGTGATGCCCAGATCACATCTGCAGCCCAGAATTCAGTCCTGAGCCCCGGCTCAAATCTCCAGCAACTTGTTGGACATTTTCACCTTCCACTTGCTGACTGCCTCACAAACCTCAAATTTAACTTGTTTAAGCAGATGGTACATCGTCCTGCAAACAAGCTCTGGATATTCTGCCTCAGACCTGTGATGTTGTTGCTTTTCCTGCCATCCCTTCAAGTCCACTCTCCGCTAGCTCTTTAACTTGTGTTTAACGCATCGTCTATTTCTCTATCTCTCTATTATTAACATCATCCTAGCTCAGGTTCTTACGATTTCGGATCAGTTCCTTACAATAGTCCTCTAATGATTCCTCCTGCCTCAGGTCTCTTCTTTTGCTCCTTAATGACCCCTCTTCCATACACCGCGGCCAATATCATTTTCCCCAAACACTGCTTTCCATGGGCCATTTGTCTGCTCAGAAAATCCAGTGACTTCACTGTGTAAAGGAATAAGCCCAGACTCGCCAGCTTAAAAGTCGGCCTCCCAATTTATCTTTACAAACTTGATTCCCACTATTCTCCTAAAATAAACAAACCACATAAGCTGACAGCCTCTCAGTGCCTTTGACACACTGGGCCCACGTTTACCTCCGTGCCTTTGCTCAAGCTGTTCCATCTGCCTAGAATGCTTCCCTGTGTTGACCTTTCTGTTCCCTCAATTCCTGTAAATCCTGGAATACCCCTCACTTCATTCTCAGCTCCAAGAAACCTTCCCTGAACCTGCACACAGGTTCTCTCATTTGTCTCATTTGCCACATTGCAAACATTGACTGCTTTACTTTCTCCATTTCAGCCCATGAGGTCTATGTCTGCCACTCTGCCCCCGGCATACGTCTATGGTACAAATGCGTCACCTTACTTAGTGCAGTCCCCTGCACGTAGCCAGAGCTTGGGATTTAGCTCTGGCTCACTTACGTGCCTGAACAATAAACACGATCTAGAGGCAAATAGCTTTCTCATGTTTCATTCCTTCTCTCTAACCTTGGGTCCAAGTCATACAGGCTATAATGAAACCACAGAAAACTGCATATAAAACAATTAACACCCATGTGGCTGAGCTGCGATTTCCAGGGAATCATTTACACAGGAAGTGCCAGGGGGTCCATGTGGGGTGCACGTGGGGTGCACATCCACTCAGACTGAGAAGCCAGCATCAAGCGTTCACAGAGCATCGTCGGGGAAAGCAAAGCCTTTTGCAGAAATCAATTAGGTAATGACACAGGACTTAAAACCTGCACTTTGAGCAATTGCATAGGCTGCCGAATGCTAATAAGTCAGCATTCCCAGCTCTGAGACAAGACATTCCAGCATAAGTGATGAGGGAAAATCTGACATAAGACACAGAGGGTCTGTAGCATGTGGCAAACAAACATTACAGGGTGGGCCTCTGTATAGTGCCCATCACAACCGGGCAATCCCCGGTCCTCAGTGAGGAGAAACACGAGGTTAGTGCCAAAGTCCTGTATGGGTCCCCAGACAGAAGTGTCTGAATATTATTCTCATTAATGCAGGTAGGTTCAGCCATTTTTATAAAATTGCTTTGTCATCTTCCCACATTCCCGAGCTGGAGAACAGCTCGGTGAGTGAGATTTCTGAACAGGGTGGACCCGACCCTTCCAGAGTGGGCAGAGCCCCTCTTTCTTGACAGAGCCTTTTTTGACAGGGTACACTCCTGCCTGTGTGTCTGTTACAAACACACGCCTTAATATTAAGGCATCTCCTTAGTATTATCTGCAATACTTGCAGAAGCCCCGAAAGGTGGACATGGCTAACTTTGTTACACAAATAAGGACATGGAGGCTTAGAGAGGTGAAGCCGTCTTGGCTGATACCAGGGCTGGGAAACTAGGAAGCTGGACTCCACCCACCTCTGAAGCCCACACCAGGTGGCCTCCTGTCACTTCCGTCACTCCCATAACTCACGTCCTGAGCATCTGCAGCGATACATTGGCTTCCTTCCACGTGTGCCATCGGGGCCTGTAGAACAGAGCTGCTCCTAGGAGGAGCAAAGTTGTTTCTTAACACAAATAACAGCCTTTGCATTTAAGGCAGTTTTTCAGTGAAGAGCTCTGGAAGCTCCTGCAGGAAATGACAGGTGCATCCCGCAGCCAAAGGCCTTCAGCACGGCAAGGCTGCTTAACGCGTGCGTGCCCAGCGGTCATTAGTGCTTAGTCGGAGCAGCTGGGCAGAGAAGGGGGAAGGGAGACTTGACTCTGGAAGAGAACACAAAAGAGTATGTTCCTTTTTTTGGCTTTGCAATTCACACAGACACACTATCTAATTTAATCCCTGTTTTTCAAGGAAGGAAGCAGAGTCCCCAAGAGGGTAAAGAAATTGTCAAGGTCACATAGCTCCTGAAGAGCAGGGCTACTCAGACTCAGGTGTTCTGCCTCTAGAACTCACGATTTCTCTGCTGTGCTGACCATGCAGCACTCTCCAGATGAGACCGTTTGACTCCCCAAAGAGCTGAAGTTGTGCTACCAGCAGCCTCAGCCGGCCAGCTCTGGTGGGGTGATTTTCAGAGACAATAAGGGGGCTTGGAATGTTTCAAGAACAAGGAACAGTCCTTTCATTCTAACATTAGAGGCGTAGTAAAATGCAAATACTACTACATAATACTGCTACTACAGAAAATGTAGCAGTGTTGCCTTAAATTTTCACTAAAGTGAAAATGACTGATAGGTAGCTTAGCCAACTGGAAAGAGCATGGGCTTTGCAGTCAGACAGAGCTGAGTTCAAACTAGGCTTCACCAGATGTGGCTGTGTGACCCCTGGGCCTCTTGGTTCACCTCTCTGAGCCTCAGATTCCTCATGTATAAAACGAGAATTATGCTACTTACCTCTAAGAGTGAGCATAAAAAAAAAATACCCAGATTGTTTTATGGAGCTATTGGCCAAGTGAATATAGTTAGCAGCTATCAAGCTCTTGAAATATGGAAATTATTTATTTATTAATAAATTACTTCTAACTACATGAGAAGTACATAGAAGTGCCCAGTACAGTGCCTGGCATAAAGTTTATGTTGAATAAATGATAAACATTCTTTTTATGACCACCACAACTTCTCAACATTTTTGAGCTCCCGAAAAGTATAATTGTACAAAAGAAATAGCAAATGCTATTGGGAGGACCTGGCTGACTCTAGCTCCGCCCATTGGGAGCTCCCTGCTCTTGGGCACATCTCTGATCCTCTTAGCCTTAGACTTCTCACTTGAAAACCAGACTGGAGTGAGGATCAAGTGCATGTGAAAGTGGTTGGTAACCTGGGACAGTCTGTATCAACATTCATTTGTGGAGGATGTTGGAAAATACCGGCTGAGTATGAAAGTAGTATTAGTTTATAATTATAATTTAATTGATCAGAGCACTGATAATAGGTTACAGAGTGTTGACGGTAGAATCTTGCTGGAGCTCTAAAGCAATTGCACCTTAATGTTCCGTCTCTGTTAGCGTGTATATATGTAAATAGACAAATAAATTTTATAGACATATATGATAATATGTTATGTGATAGATATCGGCTTAATTTTGCATCACATAAATCCAACAATAGGCTTGTCCTTTTGTTTGGAAGCACTTTCTGGCACTACCCTTGGGCCACTCTGGGAATAAATGCTGCTGTACGTGTTGATGTCCCCAGACACCCAGACGGAGCCCTAAGGAAGTCCTCCCTAAAGGTAGCATGCCCCTGAACAGGACATCTGGAATGGCCTGGATTGGCACGAAAGCATTCCCAGACATGGGCTTCCTCTGAGGCAAGGGGATAACAAATGTGGAAAAGCCATTGGCAAGTTTCTCCGGACAAACACCATCAGGCACAGGCTCCCCAGAGTGGAAGGCGCCTTTGGAGTTGCCTGTGGGCAGGTGCTGCCTGCGACTGTCCCTGCTGCAGGGTCTGGCAGCCCAGGCCAGCTACCGGAATCTAGAGGGAAAGGTGCTGTCTCCTTCACAGAGTGCCTTCTCCCTTCTCCCCTCTTCTGTCAGCTAAAACAATGGTCTTAGTGTTCATCTGCTTGCCGCAAATTCTTGAGCTGTGTTGTCCTCGCATCTTCTCTTCCTTCCAGAGAACCTGCCAGAATGGCCTGGCATGCAGAGCAGTTTCACTCCAGATAAGTAAATCCAGCCTTTTAGGATGCAAATAAATGCAAGAGGGGAAAACACAGATTGTTTTATGGAGCTACTGGCCAAGTGGATATAGTTAGCAGCTATCAAGCTCTTGAAATATGAAAATTAATTAAATTCATTTGATGAATGAGAATAATCACTTCAAATAGGATAAAGTGATAAATAAGCCCTTACATAAGGAAAACAATAATTTCGATGCCACAGGTGCCTCATTTTGAGGAGGGGTGAAATGCAAAAATCCAAGTTTATGAAGCAAATGCTGTTCATGACAATAGGAAGCCAGTTTCTGGCTCTAATGCCCCCCAGCAAGGGATGGGGGCCAAGACCTGCAGTTTGTCTCAGGCGCCTCTGCCCAAAGTTGCTGGGTCCAAAAATGGATGAGGAGGTGGAGCCCGGGATTGGGGTGCTCCCACAGCTCCTCGTGCTGTGGGGATCCGGCTTGTGCCACCTGATCCCAGCCTCAGCCGTTCTTTGTGACCCTCAAGGGACACTGCAGCCCCAGCCCTTCCCAGCAATCGGCCCCTAAACACACAGGCATCATCCCATCCCCACTGCCAGGACTTCTGGCCTCTCGCTGGGGCTGCAACCCACCCACCACAGAGAAAAACAGCAGCTACCATTGACTGAGCACCTCTGGTGGCCCGGGATCACTCCAGGCCCTCTCTACTCCCCATCTCAGTCCTCTGGGCCCTGCTCTGGGTACCGCTCCCTGTGACCAGGCACTGTGCAAAGAGCTGTATCTACTATGCCATTCGACCCTTACACCAGCCCTATTAGGGCAATAATGAAATACTGTCCTCGTTGCACAGATGAGTAAACTGAGGTACAAAGACATTAAACACATTGCCTAACGTCACACGGCTTATAAGAGGCTGAGCCAAGATTCAAATGCAGCGTAGCCAGCCTCCCGAACCCTCGCTTTTAACTACTGCACTCTATTTCCTCTACAGAGAAATATTATTTTCACCATCATGCACGTGAGAAACGAAGGCTTACAGGGGTTAAGTTACAAGGCTGAGGGGACGGAGTGGTAGTACTGGATTTGAACACAAGTCTTGCTCTCACCAAAGCTCATGTTCTTTCTTTAATGTGATTAAAAGAAAAAGGATGGGGAGAAGGAGGCATTGAACAGACAGAAATCAAGATCTTTTACTTGCTAGTTTTTGCTTGTGGGCAAAATTAACCTTTGAAAATCTCAGCGTCTTCACCAGAAATGTCAGACTAATAGTGGCATCTACGTCTTAGAATGGTTGTGAAGATTCAACGGGATAAGGTGGGCCTGGCTTAGCACGGCTCCCGGCACACAGCAGGTGCTTAGTCACTGTCATTGCCCTCTGTGGCCTCCATCCCGCTCCGTTATAATGGCCTGTCTCCTCCCGAGTCTTCGCTGTAATCCTCTCTTGACCTGTCTGAGAACTCCGGGGTCCCTGCGTTCCCTGGGCTCCACCACCTCACTGCAGCATTCACTGCACCGTTGCTCATCTGGGAGTCATTGCGTGGGTCAAGGTCGCGGTAGCAGCTCTTCACTGATCAACTGGCAGCACCCTGCAGCTCAAGCGACCATGCTGAGGCTTCTGATGGTCCTGACACAGCGCAGCCAGCATCCTTTGCTGTCGCCCTGAAGGCCCCGCCAGCAGGACTCCTGCTTCTTTGTACTGGGCTGGCTCTCACGGTCCAGCCAACTGGGAATGCTCTGAACCCCGGGGCTGTCCACTTCCCTGAGCTTGTATTAGTTTCCTATTGCTGCTGTGACAAATCACCACAAATTCATTCGCTTACCGTTCCGGAGGTCAGAAGTCCAACACTGGGCTAAAATCAAGATGTTGGCAGGGCCGTGTTCCCTTTGGAGGGGCTTCGGGAGAACCGGTTTCCCTGCCTTTCCCACCTTCTAGAGGCCACCTCCCTTCCTGGCTCATGGCCCCCCTGCCCCATCTCCAAATCCAGCAGCCTGACAGCTTCAAATCCCTCTGACGCCAACCCCTGCTTCTGTCATCATAGCTCCTCTACGACTCTCCTGCCTCCTAATGTCACTTACAAGGACCCTGTGATTACATTGGGCCTCCCTGCATAATCCAGGATTATCTCCCCATCTCAAACGCCTTAGCTTCATCACATCTGCGGTCCCTCTTGCCTTGTAAATTTCCAGGGATTAGGACATGGACATCTTTTGGGACAGGCAAAAATCATTGGCCATAGGCAAATAATACCCCGCCATGTTCTCCCCTTCCCCATGGGCCTTTAACTGGACTGTGGGTGCATGTCCTCTAAGGACACAAATCTAGTTTAGCATTTCCAAAAGTTTTTAAATGGTGGGTACGTCATTTGTCCAAACCCATAGAATGTACAACACCACAATTAAACCCTAACATACTATGCACTGTGGGTCATAATGACATGTTAGGGTAGGTTCATCGATTGTAACAAACGTACTGCTCCGGGGGGATGTTGACAGTGGGAGAGGCTGTTGGAGGGGAGCAGGGGGTTTGTGGGGAATCTCTGTGCTTGCTGCTCAATTTGGCTGTGAATCTAAAACTGCTCTAAAAAATAACATTTTTAAAAAAGTCTTTTTGGGCTGAGAGCGGTGGCTCACACCTGTAATCCCAGCACTTTGGGAGGCCAAGGTGGGAGACTCACTTGAGGCCAGGAGTTCGAGATCAGCCTGGGCAATATACCAAGACTCTGTCTTTATAAGAAACAGTATAATTAGCTGGATGTGGTGGTGCATGCCTGTAGTCCCAGCTACTCAGGAGGCTGAGGCAGGAGGATCACTTGAGCTCAGGAGCTATGATGCCACTGCACTCTAGCCCAGGTAACACAGTTAGACTCTGTCTCCAAAAAAAAAAGGAAGTCTTAAGGGAAGAATGATCTTGAAAAAGGTGGGAAGCACTGCATTAAACTGTAAGCCCATTGAAAGAAGGGACTTTAACATCCTTTGACTTTATGTCCTGAGAGTCCCACAAGTGCCCGGCCCATGGCGGGAGCTGAAGATGAGAAGACCAGGCTTGTGGTGAGGATTCATGCAGCCCCAGGTCTTGCCGGGTGACAGGGACTCCATGTACAGAGGACGGGCTCCTCCCACAGCCCAGAGCACAAGTGGGAAACCAGAAACCAGCACCGTCCACCCCGTGCCAAGTGCTTCTAGATTGTCTCACTTCAGGGTCCCAATAACCCCTAAGAGGTAAGTTATCACATCTCCATTTTACAACCGAGAGGAGCAGGGCTCAGAAAGCCTAAGTAAGTTGCCGGGCTACAGGGCGGTGAGGCTGGTTTCAAAGTCAAGTTTGCATGGGTCCTAGGCTCCTGTCGGGCTTCCTCCTCGAATGACAGGAGTGGAGAAGTGGCTCTTTGTGTGTGTTCTGAGCTCTGGGTGTGGAAAATAATGCAGAAAAATGGAGCTGCAAACCAGGAGAGGCCCCCAGGGAGAGTTAGCTATTGTAGGCAGCCTCATCTAGTGGTGTAAAAGCCTGGTTGCCGCTGGAGGAATTCCCAAGCCCTGGTGAGATGCCAGAGATGCCTGGGGCCTCTCCGGAAAGGGGCCCTGCATCCATCTAAGGTGACCAGACTGGACCTAGCAGTGGCTGCAGCAGACAGGGGCCAGCAGTGGGCGCTGCGCAGACGCGGTGCGCCCAGGCTGCGCCAGGGACAGACACCTCTTTGTGAACCAAATCGGTTTCCTTCCCTTGAGACTAAACAAGAGACTAAACAACACAGAGAATACTCTTCAGAAAATATTGGAGAGTGAAGTTTGCCCTTTGCAAAATCTCTAATTGTTGCAGTTTTCTTTCCCTCCTCTAAAACACCTTTTTGCCCCAGTGGATGTTAGGAGGCCGTGCGGATAGGTGGGTAGAGCGAGGAAGTGAGCATGTCTGGTCCCAGCTTTGTCTGTCATTAGGGGTGTGGATTTTCCCTGAGCCCCCTTTTGTCTCTGTGAGCTGGAGATGTAGGCTCCGTCCGTACAGATCTGTTCCTTCAACTGAAGAGGCCATACGCAACAGGCAGGCCCACGATCGCACAGAAAGCAGGTCAGCAGTTTGCAATCATTTTGGTTCTAAAACCTCTTTATACTCTTAAAAATGGTTGAGGACTCAAAGAGCTTCTGCTCATGTAGGTTCTAGCTATCCATATTTGGCACATTAGGAACTAAAATGTATTTTCCAATTGAATTTCTAATTAAAATTTTTATTTGGTTAGTGAAAAAAATTAATAAGCCTATCACATGTTAATGCAAAAAAAAGTTTTTAAGAATGATAACTATATTTTCAAAATAAAAAATATTTTGTCAGAAGGGTGA
This sequence comes from Lemur catta, assembly GCF_020740605.2. Classification (NCBI taxonomy): domain Eukaryota; kingdom Metazoa; phylum Chordata; class Mammalia; order Primates; family Lemuridae; genus Lemur; species Lemur catta. The sequence goes on from NC_059140.1 coordinate 65,671,330, forward strand.
CAGTGTTTTCCATTTTTGCAAATCTCTTTAGGAGAAGACAGTTGGGTTCGTGTATCTGTTTCTGCAATCAGCCTGTTGTGATATCACACATCATGTAGCCTCTAGAAAACTCTACTCATGAAACAAGGAGAGAGAAAAATGCAAACGACACCTTAGTATTTTGTCAAGAGTTTTGACCTAGCCAATCCATAAGCTACAGTGATCACACTGTTTCCTGTGGATTTATAAGTGGGAAGTTGGGGATAGGCTGTAGCATCATCTCATCCCAAATTTCTGGGATGTACAGCCTGGAACACTGGACGCTCTAGGAGGTACCCTGGTCCTTGGAGAAAGTGTCTGCCGTGGGGGTATGAGAAGTTTTACTCAGCTTGCAGAGAACCTGACAGCAAATCAAGTAACTGATGAGATGAATCAGACTTTGCACAGCTGGAACAAGCCTGAGATATGGACCTTCTAATGTATGTCAGGGTAATGTCTGTCTCCAATGCGCAAAATCAAGAAGTTCCTCAGAGAGCAGTTGGTTAACCAAAATTTTATTTGAAATTAACATGCCTTTCAATGACTTCCAAAATGTTTCATTTCCTTCCTGCTTTTGATGGCGAGATGCATTTACTCGCTTCCATCTCCTCCCCAGCAGGCATCCGGGCCTGATGAATCCTGTGTTAACAAACTGCGGCCTCCTGCTGAGCCCTGTGCATCTCCTGCAGGGCTGAATTACCTGGAGTCTGCCCAGCACAGCTCTCAATACCCAGGTGGCACAAGGGCACCCCTAGGCCACCGTCTACAGCCACCAGAGCCAAGGCTCCGGCAGCAGCACCAGGGAGGCTGTGTCCCTAGATCCCTGTCAAAGGTCTCTGTAATATGGGTTGCCAGCTTCCTCTTCCTCCTCTTTCTCCTGTACTCCTCATCCCTGGCCTCCCCTGGTACAAAGCTCCTTCTCCTTGATCCTTTGGACTCTCTCAGACCTGTTTTTAACCCTCATTTCTCCTGTGCTTCCCTCTGTCTGCCCAGGCTGAATCCTCCTGTCCACTGATACTGCTCCCTCCCTGCCTAAACCCGCCTCTCCATTTAGGTCCTTCTTCCTTCCTCCTCTCTCCTGTGTGTGGCTTGTCATGTGCTAGGGCCATGCTGGGCTCTCTTAATGATAATTAAGATGCAATCTACAAAGTAAGTAATGTCATCTCCACTTTTCAGATGAGAAAAATCAGGCACAAAGGAATTCAGTAACTTGCCAGGTGCCCCTAGCTCCCAGTCACGGGTGGGACCAGGGTGTGGCCCCATGGCTGCCTGACTTTCTGTCTCATCAGTGATGCCTCTTTAAGTAGCTTCTTCACTTGACGCTGTCCCTGTGCATTTGCCTTCCAGTGTGTCACCTTTGCTAGGTCCCTCCCCCCACATCCCTACAACGTGCCCTCTAAACACACCTTCCCATAGACCGAGTGCCCATGCTGTGCCAGGAACCGCTCTAGGCGCTGGAGAGAGCAGTGAGCAAGCCTCACTTCATGGCGCTGCCATCTCGGCCTTTCTGCACTGACATTTGGGCTGGTTTGCTTCGTCTGCTGTCTTCTGCCTTTGCCCCAGAAGCACTTTTATTTTGGGCGGACATGGACTGGACAGAGTTTTGCTTTATGCTTTGTCTTTGGCAAACCCCTCCCAACCTCTCCGCCTTCGGGGCCACTTTGCTTGTCATTCCCCATTTTGTTCTGAGCCTTTAAGATGTTAGCTGGCCGTGAGCCACTGCTTTTCATCATCCATGCTCTCCATACTATTACACGAGGAAGCCGTGTCATTTCAGAGAAGCGGCCTCTCTGGCTTGTCTAACACACGCACAGCAGCCTGGCCCTGGTCTGCTGAAAGCGCAGAGCTGGCAGGGCCATAGAAGCTGCAGGGTAGTGGTGCCTCCAGGCTCTGCCTGAGATGCCAGGGCCCAGGGAGGCCAAGGGCAGGCCAGGGGCCCCGAAGGCTGGACCTCAGTAAGGAAGAGCCGAGTTATAGAAGGGAAAACTGAGGTCAAGTACCCATTCATTCATTGTCATTCATTCATTCATTTATTCAAATTATTTGAGTACCTTCTTTGTTTCAGGGACTATTCTAGGCATGAGATGCAGCAGTAAATGGAACTAATGAACCTGCCTTTGTGGAGTTTGCAATATATTGGGAAAGAGAAACCATAAACAAATATATATACAGATGGTTCCTGACTTAGGATGGTTCAACTTATGATTTTTCAACTTTATGATGGTACAAAAGTGATAGGCATTCAGTAGAAACTGTACTTCAAGTACCCATACCACCATTCCAGTTTTCACTTTCAGTATAGTATTCAACAAATTATATGAGATATTCAACATGTTATTATAAAACGGGCTTTGTGTTAGATGATTTTGCCCAATTGTATGCTAAGGCAAGTGTCCTGAGCATATTTAAAGTAGGCGAGGCTAAGCTATGATGTTTGGTAGGTTAGATGTATTAAATGCATCTTCAACTTATGATACCTTCAACTTACAATGGGTTTATCGGGAAGGCAACCCGATCGTAAGTCGAGGAGCACCTGTATACAGTAATGTCAGATAGTGATAAATATTATTAAGAAAAATAAAGCAGTGTCTGGGGCTAGAGTTGGCTGGAAGTGGAGAAGGGGCACTGCTGTAGATAGCAAGGTCAGAGAAGAACCTTCTGGGAAGGGTGGCATTTATATATAGTCCTAAATGCAATAAGGGAGTGGTCCAAGTGAATATCTGAGAGAGAACATTCTAGGCAGAGGAAATAGCTCTTGCCAAGTCTCTGTGGTGGGAGCATGTTTGCTGGTTTTGAGCAGAAGCAGGAAGCCAGCACTGCTGGAGGAAGTAAGGGAGATGTTGGGTGGGGGCAGGGAAGTCACAAGGGGTTCATGAGCCATGGAAAGCAGTTCGTATTTGAACCCAGGACTTCTGACTCCAGCATCGTGCTCTTTTCCTTGCACCATGCTGCCTCTTCAAACAGTTATCATAAGAGACAGTCTAGTTTTGGCCGGGCACAGTGGCTCATGCCTGTAATCCCAACCCTCTGGGAGGCCGAGGTGGGAGGATGACTTGAGCTTAGGAGTTCAAGGTTGCAGTGAGCTATGATGATGCCACTGCACTCTAGGGCGACAGAGTGAGACCCTGTCTCAAAAAAGAAAAAGAGACAGAAAGTCTAGTTTTGAAGATGGGCAAAAATGATGGTTTGGACTCTCCTGAAGTTTGTGTTCACTTCGGTTTACTTGCAAACCCACCAACAAGCAGAGCAAAGGTCATTCACAAGATCAAAAACATAAGGCACAAGTCTTCCTAACAGTTCCCTTGTTCTTCACGGAGGTGCGCCCAAAGTCTGGGTCAGTATAGCCCATGAGGATGAGAAATCTCCATTAAGAGGGAACCGCTGGGCCCAGGAGGACCGCGTTGCCCACAGCAGGTGCATTTTTGCACTCTGATTTGGACTGCATTGTGCCCCCCACATTCATATGTTGAAGCCCTGGCTGCCAGTGTGACTGTCTTTGGAGACAGTCTACAGGAAGGTAATTAACGTTAAATAAAATTAGAGTGAGGCCCTAATCCTATAGGACCAATGGCATTATAAGAAAAGGAAGAGATACTAGAAATCTCTCTCCTTCCAAGTGTGCACACAGAGAAAAGGCCTTGTGAGAAGGTGGCCACTTACAAGCTAGAGTGAGGCCTCACCAGGAACCAACCCTGACGGCACCTTGATCTTGGACTTCTAGCCACCAAAACCATGAGAAAATAAATGTCTGTTGTTTAAGCCACCCAGTCTGTGGCCTGTTTCTTATGCGTCACTGGGCCTCTGGCCTGGGCCTATCTCACCATCACATCTAGGAAGGGCAGTTTTGTTTGCAGGAGGGCTGGGCAGGGGGTGGTTTGGAATCCAAGATGCTTAAGTTGTGTGTGCCTGGCTCATCATCTACAATGTGGGGAAGATAATATCAGTGGTTTCGGGAAAATTCTATATGTAAAATTTGATTCAATAATTGCTGACATCATCTATGCCCAAGGCATTATACTGGGAAGGATACAAAAGTAAATATGCGTATCCCTCATGAGAAATTTTTCTCAATAATAATGTATGTGTATCAAATAGCTGTGAAAGCATTTTAGAAATGTGACATTTCCAAACAAGGAGCTTTTTCATAATATTAACTGCTTCCCAGAACCCTTAGCCTTTGCATATTTTATATAAACCATAGCCTTGTCCTCACAATTCTGTTCTTTTCTCTTTCTTGCATCATTGTAGCAAAATGAAAACAAACAAATGCAAAATAAAACTCCAAACCTTTGGTTTAAGGTGGTGGATTTCAACCATCCCTAAAAACAGGAGGTCAGGGCTGAGTTCAACCAAGTTTGAGTTATTTACAATTTCTAGCACACAATCTTGGCAGACTAATCTTTCTCTTTTGAGATTATGGCTTTATTCCCATATTTTCAGAAGTGATATAAATATGTTGATGTAATAAGTTGTTTATCGATGTCTGCATCTGAGAGCAGGTTAAGGAGACCCAGAGTTGCTTTGAGTCATACGAGTTTAGCTTCCATGGCATCACTTCTTACGCAGAGAGGATTAAAGTCATTTGTTCCAGGTGCCCCAAGGGGCCCTCTGGAGCAGTTTCAGGTGCCTGCTTCTTCCTCATCACCAAGGCAAATGCCAACTTCTGAGCTCCCTTTTGTCCAGGGCTCCACGTAATCATTGCAATCTTTTAAGTAAGAACATGAGTATGCCCTATTTTCAGAGCACTCAAAATAGCAAAATTCAAATACAAAGTACAGACAAATTAGATAGAGAATGACTCTAAACACAAAATAATTATTTGCTTTAAGTAATGATTCACTGACAATTTAATTTGTGTGGCAAACTCCCCAAAGGCATTGAAAATGCAAGTTGAATAATAAATATCTTATTTATACAAACGGTCAAGTTGCATATGATTGTTTCCATGTCTGTAGGGTTTTATGGATGCGTTTTATAATTTATTTTGTCCTCATACCTACTTCAAAAGATGGGGCATGTATTGTTATTCCCACGTTACAGACAAGAAAGCTAAGGCAAAGAGAATTAGCCCTTTGCCCAAGGTCACATAGCTGGCAAGTGTCAGAGGCAACGCTAGACTTTAGCTCATTGGCCTCCTTGTCAAAACACTTTCCTCAATAAGCATACTTCTTCTCAGATTTATATTTTCCTTTGAAAGAGAACTCAGATATTTAGAAACTATTTTGGAGTGTATTCAAATTTGAAAATGGAGAACTGTGTATAAAAAATAATTTGACTTCCAAAGAGAGTAGTTGGAGATCTGTAAGTTCTGAAAAGAAGATATAAAAATATACTTCATCAGAATCATCGGTGAAGCTTTTTTATTAGTTAGGATTCTCCAGAGAAGCAGAACTAATAGAATATATCTATATTTATATCTGTAGCAGCATCTATATTTATACATATTTATTATGAGGAATTGGCTTGTGCAATTATGGAGCTGAGAAGTCCCACAATTGCCGTCTGCAAGCTGGAGACCCAGGAAAGCTGGTGGTATAATTTTAGTGTGAGTGTGAAGGCCCGAGAACCAGGAGCACCAATGGTGTAAGTTCCAGTCCGAGGGCAGAAGACCAGTGTCCCAGTTCAAGCAGTCAGGTAAGGAGAGAGAGAATTCTCCCTTCCTCTGCCTTTTTGTTCTGTTCAGGCTCTCTATGGATTGGATTATGCCCACCCACCTTCGGGAGGGCGATCTGCTTTGCTCCATACACTGATTCAAGTGCTAATCTCTTCCAGAAACAACCTCACAGAATGTTTAACCAGACACACACACACAGACAAGCCACACACACACAGAAATGTTTAACTAGATATCTGGACATCCTGTGGCCCAAGACCCAGTTAAGTTGACACGCAAAATTAACCATCATACATTAAAAAATATGTATATATGATAATGCCAGACTACAAATATATTCAATTAGATTTTCCAAATGTAGGTTTTGTTGTTTGTTTCTTTTTAAACCAAAGAGTTGATTCAGCCCAAACTGAAAAACACGAGCCCATATGTGGCCCGAGTGAGGCACTCTGAGCCCTGGCGAAGAGTCATGGATTTTCAAAGTGAATGGTTTCTGTGCTCAAAGATGTATGCCATTTCCTTGCCAGCAAACCTAATAAAATTAATTTGTGCTTATCTCCCCTAGCAGAGAAGACGGAATGGATTATATGCACTTAAAGATAATCAAGAATAAATTCTGTTTAGCTTCAAGACATGATTGTATATTTTTATTGAAAACCCAGCCTATATGTTCCTTTCATAGTCATTATACTGCGCCTCTAGGAAGTCTCCCATGCTCCTCATTGCCTCCTGAATAGCCACCCACCCCTTAGCATGGCATCATGTCCTCTATGATCCCACCCAACCTGCTCTTACAGCACCTGTGCACTACAGACTCTCCCTCTGGGAACCCGTATGTCTGCCAGTCCACATCTGGGTGCTCACAATTTCCAAAAAGCACTAGATTTTGTTTGGGTCTTTATCCACGTCCCTCAACTGAAATACCCTTCCCTTTACTTTCCCCTTCCTCAATCTCTACCTGCTAAATTCTGCCCTTTCTTTAAGGGTTGAGCCCAATAGCCCATTTGTCACAAAACCATCACTTTGAATCAGAATGTTCCTCCTCTGTGCTCTGCTGGAAGTTCATCTGCACCTGTCTTGTGACACCCATCACCTCCTCAGTTACATCTTGGTGTTTCAGATACATACTTTCAGTCCTTTGCCAGACCATACATTACTCATCTTTATACCCCCAGGGTTCCCAGCACAGTGCCTGACACATAGTTGGTGGGTACCCAGTAAAATGACTTGTGGAATTAGATTGAATAGTAGTTCTCATTTTGGGGAAGTTCATTTCAAATAAAATTATGAAACATTCCCTTAAAAGTTTGACTTGATAGAAGATGAAAATTTTTTCAATTTCTCTACATTGTAGCCAACAAAAGGCTATGTCTGATAGGCAGAGGTGGGGTGTAGACTATTGGGGGTGGCTGAGGAAAATGCCCAGGCCACTGAAATTGGCAAGGAAAGAGGCAGCAGGGGAGACACAACCTTTATTGGAACTACAAATAGGTTGATGCCAAGATATTCAAGTTTGCAGAGAGGACAAACCAGTGGTGGTGAAATTCTAAGAAAATACGTTCTGCTCACTAGGATCTCTGGTTACTGGAAGAGTGAAATCAGGCAGAATTGAGCTGCCAAAATGGGGGTTGGCAAAAGGTAAGCAGGGTGTGAGATCTCAAAGAATGGACTCTGTTTCAATGTGATTTTCAATTACCTGCATAATATTGTATCATATCATAAAGCTATTGATTCTGTATATTTATTTTGTATATAGCTTATTAGTTCTCTTAGATTTTCAGTTGATTGAGTCTATTGGTGTTTCTAGGAAGGCAAACATTTAATCTGTAAGAATTATAATTGTGTATCCTTTCTAATAGTTATGCTTCAAATTTATTTTTATGTTTTACTAATAGCACTGTTAGAAAAGTGTACATAATACTGATTGGAGGGGATATTCTTGTTTTGTCCTTGACTTTGAAGGGAATGCTTCAAGTGCTTTAAGTAAGATATTGGCCTTTGGATTAAGAAATGTATTTTTATCTTTATTAAGGAACATCCTTCTATCTCAAGTTTATTAAGAGAATTTTTTTAAATACTGTTTAAAAAAATTGAATCTAGGCCGGGTGCAGTGGCTCATGCCTGTAATCCTAGCACTCTGGGAGGCTGAGGCTGGTAGATCGCATGAGGTCAGGAGTTCGAGACCAGCCTAAGCAAGAGTGAGACCCAATCTCTACTAAAAAATAGAAAGAAATTAACCAGACAACTAAAAATATATAGAAAAAATCAGTTGGGCATAGTGGCGCGTGCCTGTAGTCCCAGCTACCCAGGAGGCTGAGGCAGGAGGATTGCTTGAGCCCAGGAGTTTGAGGTTGCTGTGGGCTAGGCTGACACCACAGCACTCACTCTAGCCTAGGCAACAGAGTGAGACTCTGTCTCAAAAAAAAAAAAAAAAAATTGAATCTAACCAAATGTATTTTTGCCTTTTGTATTTATGAACACAGTATTTTTTCCTTTGCTCTACTGATGTGATGAATAATATGAATAGATTTCATTATATTGAACTATCCTTATATTCCTTAAATAAATCACATTTAGTAATAACAAAAAAATAAAAAAGAATGGACTCCGATCCAGCCTATGGCCTTCATTGATTAATGGATTAAAAAACCCACGCACAGATGTTTAAATCAAAGCCTGTTTGAAGGAGCGGCTGGAGATATAGAATAAGAGCCAAGAGATTGTTGTGTCACAGAGCCTAAGAAAAGAAAGTGTTACAAGAATAAATAGTGGTCAACTGTATCTAAAGCAACATGTAAATTGAGGCCAAAGAAGGGACCATTAGGTTCAACAATATGGCGGTCATTTGTGACTTTGACAAGGTCAGGTTGAGCGCAGTGTCAGAAGCAGAAGCTGGATTGGAGGGGACTGAAGAGTGAATGGAGGTAGGCATTCTCAGCAGGAAAGCTTGTTACAAGTTCATACCAAATTCATAATAAAATCCCAGATAATGCAGAACTTTATTTCCTTTCCTTCAAAGAAGCTTAAAAGGCTTTAATTTCTGATCATATGAAGGACAATATTCTCTCAAATTTTGACCTAGTAAAAAAACTATGTAATCTTAATTTTTACATGTACTACAGACTACAGAATAAAGGGGAAATAATTCAGAGAGGTCAAAAACAAAATAAAAGTGCAAATGAACCCTGAAAAATAGGGAAGGGCCAACAGCCACTTTCACCATGAAAGAATTTTCTAAACCCAGGTGAACTTGTGTTGCTATTTTCATGACATCATAGGATTAGGAAAACTAGAGATAAAGCCTGGATCCCACTCAAGGTAGAAAGTCTAATAGAAGACTGCTTGTTGTGTAACAAATCACCCCAAGACTAAGTGGCCTAAATCAACGATGTATCAGCATAGTCTATGGGTTGACAAGGCTCAGCTGGGAAACTCTCACTTGGGGAGTGTCATGGGTCGCAGCCAGATGGAGGCTGAGGCTGGAGTCATCTGCCCAAGGGGGGCTCACTTACATGCCTGGAGTTGATGCTGGCTGTGGCAGGGACCTCAGCAGGGGCTGTCAACCAAAGCATCTTCATGTTACTACTCCAGGTAGCTCGGTCTTCCTGCAGAATGATGGCTGAGTTCCAAGAGCGAACATCTCAAGAATTAGTTTCATAGGACCCAGGCAGAAGCCACAAGGCTTGATATGACCTAGCCATAGATGTTCCAGAATATCACTTCTGCTGTATCCGATTGGCCAAACATGCCATTAAGTTCAGCCCGCATTCAAGAGGAGGAGAATTAGATTCCACCTCTTGATGTGATGAACTGCATGTACTTACAGGTAGAGGAGGAATCAATGGCGACCTTTTTTGGACAAGATCTACTATACCCCCTGAATAAAGCTAGAATGCTACAGGCTCTACTCTTAGAATAGGAGGGTATGAGAAACAAACCTATTATACAGAAGGCAGCAGGAACGCACCTTGCCTGTCTGGACACCCCTTTCCCATTAGGCGCAGGTAGAAAAATATCTGTCTTGAAAATTTTGAATCACAAGCTGATTATTGGGGAAGCTATGGCCAGAATTTGCATTTTGTATATGGTATAAAAAATACCAAATGGTGAATTTAACATGTCCTCAGTATTGTAATGCATCCAAAATCCTAGCAGAAATAAATTCAAAACCTGGAGGAAAGTTAAGATAAGCTTTTAAAAATTTCCCACTGATAAAATTCCAAAGAACAGAGGCCCATAGTCAAAAAATCACAAAATATACTATGGGCAAGAGGCAGCAGAAATGATAGTAGGATCAGATTGGCAAAGACTTCTTGATGGAAATATTAGACACAGATCATAGAATAAGTATATTTTAATAAATGAAGATGAAGCATGAAGAGATTAACAAAAGCAAAAAATTGTATTATGAATTACAACTATGCCACTTTGAAAATAATGCATTTCTAGAAATGAAAAGTAAAATAATTGAAATGCAAAATGCAACACATGGATGTAACAATGGATTCGACAAAGCTGAATCTAAATCATGGTAATGGAAAAGAAATCTATAACTCAACACCTCATAGTAGTATCTCAGAACACAAAAGACAAAGAAAAATCTTACGGCAAACCAGAATGAAAAGCAACTCATCTATGAGGCAGCACCACGCTACAGTTTGTGCAGTGCTTGAAAGTATAGTGTCAAGCATGGTTGATGAGAACAGGGGCTCTGGAATGGTCCTAACTGGGTTTCAACACTGATTCTATAATTTGCAAGCACATTTTGGCAAGTTATTTGACCTCTCTATGACTCAGTTTCTCATCTGTAAAATACGATTAATTATATTTTCAATTTCTTCTAGTACATGAAAAATATACACATATTTTTGGGAAGAGTGCCTAGCATTAAAAAAATGCTAGCTATTATTGTTAAAGTCATGGTGATTGGATAGCCGACATCTCATCAGCAACAATGAAAAGCAGAAGACAGTTAACCTAGCCATGCACCTAGAATTCTAGATTCATACACATATTTATCCATACCTTTGTTCACTATTTCTTCTTGCATTTCAGACTGTCCATCTATTATCATTTTTCTTTTACCAAAAGTACAATTTTTGTAATTTCCTTTTGTGAGGGTTTATTTGTGGTTAATTCCCTAAATTTTATTGATTTGAAAACCACAGCAAAAACCACTTGAAGCCCACCAGGTTTCAACATGTTGAAAGTCGGGCCATCTCAAATGCTTCCAAGGAGGTAGATCCAGGGCAGTTCACACATACTGCTGGGAGGGGTATGAACTGCTAAAACTAGTTTGAAAAAAGAGTTGGGCATTATCTAGAAATATTGATCATGAACATATTCTTTAGTGTATAATCTGGAGATGCTTTTACATGTGTGCACTGAGAGACGTGTGTGAAAATATTCATAGGAGCATTGTTGCTAATAGCAACAACTTGAAAATGACCAAAGTCTCCATGAACAGAAATAAGGACAATTAAATTGGGTTACCATAATATAAGCAACAGTATCGTGATTGAATCTCACAAAGATAAAGCTGAGTGGGAAAAAGAGTTACTACATTATTTCATTTATAGAAAGAACAAAAACAGGCAGAACGGAATAATATTTTGCTTGGGGGTATGTTTAAGTGGCAAATTTATAAATAAAAGCAAAAGAATCATTAACATAAAATTTGGAATAATGCTTATCTCTAGGACCAAGGATATGTAAACGATTGTGGTGTGTGGGACAAAGTAGCAAGTGCGAGAAGGCGTGTTTGTCATTTCTGCTTGCAGGCATCATTTCACAAAGCCCTGACTCCATGACCCGCAGCTCTCCAGAGGGTTGCACTGAAGACGAAACAGGGAAGAGCACATGGCCCCTCGTGTCTCTTGCCTGAGTCACTGCGTTCCTTAAAGGATAAATGACCCTGGACGTTGACTTTTCACACACAGACGAGAACATCTGACAGGACTAGTGACTATGACTCTATGATCTATAACTAGATGTACTCTTACACCCAAACATTACTGTGATTCTATTTCAGTGTAACTTCTGAGCAAGCTTGATGTGATTTTGCACGTTCTAAACCTCCACAACCCACATATAAACAGTCAGCTAAAACACCGTGCTGGAGCAGTGTGACGGAACATCTCTGAAAGACTTCTCCTAGGCTATGGTCCTCAGGGTATACAGCCTCAGTAAGACTTCTGAGTAAACTAACTTTAATTCTTTAAAGGCTTGGTTCTTGTTTCTTTAATCGGCAGGTGGTACTAGTAATATACTATTACTTAAGCTAGAGAGTAGGAACAGAGGCAACAATTTCATTCTTTTTCTTTAATTTATACATTTTTGCTTGCATGACATCTCTTGTGAATTCAGAGTAAATGGGACTTTTCCCCTGGCTGGCAGTGTGGTGATCACACACAATGCTTGGAGATACTGTAAAAGACATGAACCAGTAGGACTTCAACAGAACTCTGTCAGCCTTGCTCAAAAAGTCCAGAAAGCTAAAAGTCCCTGAATGGCTGGACGTGGTCAGTCTAGCCATGCACAAAAAGCTTGCTCCCTGCAATAAGAATTGGTTCTGCACATGAGGGGCTCCCACCGCATGGCACCTGTACCTCTTGGGCGGTGCTGGGGTTGGCTCCACTTAGATCTATGGGGACATCAGAGAAACAGGGTCATGGCCACCTGCTTCAGCTAAGGCTCCAAGAATGTGGCCAGTTGGTTCCTCCAAGCCCTGGGGGAGCTGAAAATGGTGGGAAAGGACCAAGATGGGGGCTGCAAACTGATACATCAGGGACAGACAGAAACACTGGACAGGTGGCAGCTGCCAACAAGAAGCATTAGAACAAATGATGCTGGATTAATTAATAGCCTCATTTGTAAAAATAAATAAATACATAAATAAAAATAAATGAGAACTTCTAGTCAAAATGGCTCCAAGGCATCATACTTAATTTTAGGAACATTAATTTACATCTGACTTTAAGTACCCATCCCACCAAACTAATGGGAAATTCAGTTGTGGTTACAAGCGTTTTCCAACTTGAGAGTTTTACAACAGTTTGTTTTTCCCTAACTTGAGGGTTGTACAAAGGTCCTGAGGTCCTACATGAGCCAGCTCGTTAGGGAGGTGCCTCTGGTCCACAGCCACCAGTCCACACCGGTCCACAGACGTCCAGCATGCCCTGCTGTGCCCTGCTGTGCCCACCCCACACTTGGGATGCAGGGGTCTTGAGGGTCGGGGGTGGAGGTCCCTGGGCTCATAATTCAGCCTCCTCACATCATGCAGCTAACCTCTCCGGGGCTTTCCAACCCCCCATGGAAATTTCTCTCTGTTTCTATTCTATTTCTTTAATCTCACTATGGATTCTTATGCTAGTGCCATATTTTTAAAAAAATTATTAGAGCTTTAAAACACATGTTAACATTCTAACTAGTATTTTCTCATTATATTTCTCCTGGTAACTTTTATTAACCTTAAGCAACTACCTCCATCTATTAATACTTGGGGATGAAATGTCTTTGGGACTTAAAGATGTCCCATCACCATATCCCTAGGGTTACCGCACTGACTGCACCAATCTCCCCAGTCTAGGTCTCTATTTTCAAGCTCTTTTCCAACAAGAAAAATGAATTCTGTGTAGAAAGCCATGGTCCTTGCCAATCTTCTCTCCTAACCCCTTTTTTGACCAGTTTAACATCATCTCTAGTGGAGAATAAATTGCCAGTCAGCTTAATTAAATCTAAAACAGAGAATTGGTCATTTAACCTAGTTACAAAATATAATGGCATTTACTTCTTAGGTCCCCATTGGAAAAAAAACACACAGTTCCAGTGTAATTCTACCAAAGTTTGCACAGCAAAAATCCCTTCTCCCAGTTGAACAATGTATGTGTTTGCTTGAGGGGAGCTACCTAACCTCTCAAACAAAAAGAGCTGTATCTAAAACGCCAGGACATTGTTGGCTTTCACTTTGGCAAATAAAGACTTCCATTTTGTTTCCTTCCCCAAGGACAACATTTTTCACCAAAGAGGAGGCCTCACCCTGGCTGGAAAAAGGAAAAGTCAGTCATTAAGTCCCTGTTGCTGTCTGTCTGTCTCTCTCTCACTCACACACACACAAACACACACATACACCCCATAGACTTAGAGACACCAATAACTCACAACCCCTCTATTATTTCTCATACCAGAGACCTTGGCTGCTCTCAGTTAGTCCCAGATTTGGGCTATTTTGCCCTTGAAAGGTTGTAGAGATTTCTAACGTCCATTGGAACATTCCTATGACTCCACAATACAAATTCATAATTCAGCTTTCTCCCTTCTTTCTTGAGCCCATCTTTCCCCCCCCCCACCCTCCAAAGCTGCTGGACCTGTTGCTCAGGTATGGACCACACCCTGTACAGATGCTCAGCCAGTTGGCAGCTCTCTCTGTCTCATCTGCAGGACATATGTGCCCTCTGCAAGCCCCATTTCACCCCTCTCCCAGCTGAGATTCAATGGGTTTAACCCCATCCTCTACTCCAGGTGTGGATTCTGAGCATCCTCATTTAGTCAGAGTAATCCCTTCTTCCCTAGTTTGCTTTGGAGGTAGGTATGTGCTCTGAGCAGGTCCAATCAAAATAAAGCCAAGGACTTGAGCTAGATTATTTGGTTCTGTTTCTTTTCCTAGAAACAAATAAGGAAGCATGTAGCCTCAGGCTGCTTGCAATCAGCTTGTTACCATGAGGGGACTCAGCCAGGTGGCAAAGCTACCCCCTGGAGAGGAGAGCCCCAGAAGCCCTGGTTGAACAGGGCTTGAAGTCCAACCTCCCTTGGTATATTTCAGTTATATGAGATAGTGAAATCCTTTATTGTGTAAGCCACTTGAAAATGGGCTAACTGTTATTTGAAACTAAAAATATCCTAAGTGACATATCAAACCAACTTTGACCCCAGGAAATGACTCCCCTCACCCTAAGAGAAGACTCACCTTCCATGGCAGGGCTAGGTGGGCTTCCCTTAAGGACCCTAATCCAAGCCTCATTCTCTCCTGCTTTCCTTGCCCCGTCAATGTTCAGTTTCCATTTCTGCTGGCCTTTCTTGACTTTTTTGTTTTTTAAAAAATTAGAATTAGTTTGAATTTTAAAATTTAATTTTAACTTAAATTTTATTTTACTTCAGCAATACATATTCACAAGTTAGTTCTTGAAAAGAAAAGTCCCCCATCCTACCCTCCTGCCCCTGACTTCTCTCCCGAGGTAATGCCTGTCCATTCTTTTTCCTTTTTCTTTTGGTATTTACCTTGGATTGCTAAATTACATGCTTATCCCACTATTCATTGTTTTCCATCTTTAGTTACTATGAATTTTCTGTGATGGAACATGGGAACGTAGGTTTCTTATGCCTCTCACACAGACACACACATCCTCTCCCCTCATTTCCTGCAAAAAGTTCTATCACAGTATTTCCCTACAGTAATGCCCCTCCCATCCAAGGAGAATGTGTTCCACGACTCCCAGTCAATGCCTGAAACCACAGACAGTACTGAACCCGACTGTCATCACTTGGAACATGATTCTGTTCATGTCTTCCACCCACAAATGTCATCCCTTTTTCATCTTAACCAAGCACTTATCATGCATTGTGGCCAGAATTTTTGCAGTTTGAAGTACAATAGCAAAACTAGCACAAATTTTTTTCCTTCTTCACAATTTCATGGTTAGAAGATTCATTCTTACTGTAGATCTTAGCGACCTCAGTATATGATTTTTTTTGCTTTCAAGTCTAGAACTTTCATCTTTTCACTTAAAGGAAGTACTTTACAGCTTCTTTTTGGCATATCTGAGTTGCCAGCATCACTACTCTTGTGTTTTGGGGCCATTATTAAGTAAAAGAAGGATGACTTGAAAACAAGCACTATGATACCATGACAGTCAATCTGATCATCTAGAGAGCTACTAAACAACTCATGGGTGGGTATATACAGCATGGATATGCTGGACAAAGGCATGATTCACATCCTGGGCAGGACAGAGTAGGATGGCATAAGATTTCATCACACTTTGCAAAATGGCACACGATTTAAAACTTAAGAATTGTTTATTTCTAGAATATTTTTGGATCATGGTTGACCATGGGTAACTGAAACTGTGGAAAGTGAAACTGCAGATAGGGGTGGAGGCTACTGTATTTACATTATTTGCTGTGTCAATATTATTCACAACTGAGCCATGTAGTGTACTATGGTTATATTTCCTCTCTTATACAACAGTTTATTTTCCTCTAGCATTCTTCCCACTTGCATAGTTTTCTATGTATTTGTCACTATTCATCCTCAGCTCTCCAAGAGAAGAGCTATCTCAATTAGTTTCTTGTTTTTCTTCTAGACATCTCTCCTAGAGTCCTTTGAGAGTCCTGCCCCAACCCAAATGAGTTGCTTTCTAAGCCTGCTACATACTAACATCCTGGGAGTCCTCTTCACCTTTCTGCTGTGTGGGATTCCTTGATTCCTAGCTGCATGTATTCCTCTATTTTGGTTTAATCTCTTATTTTGAGGGAGCACATCCTCCAGTAGCTTTCTAATAAAAGTGTAAAGATGATAAAAATGCTGAGACCTTTTATACTGAAAATGTCTCTATCTACCCTCTCATTTATTTGTTGGTGTCTTTCATATTAGGGCCTTTTCTTCAAATGACTGCTGTTCGTAGTTAAGAATGAGACTCTAACAAATTGATTAGATGCTCTCTGTGAGTGAAAGGGCTTAGTTGCACTGTGAACTTCACTATCAAGTGGGTAATAGAGCAGACACCCAGATTTTGTGTTGGAGGATTCCCAGCTGTGTATTTGTCAGCCTTTTTTCTCAGACTGGGCAGTGTACCCATAGGAGGATCATCTAGGGTCCTATCATGACAGGGTATGAGTCTGTCTGTCAATATTTTGGTAGCTGGATAAGGGAAGCGTACTGGGGTTCTTGTTTAGTATAAAAAAGGACTTAGTCCTTCCCTAGGTTCAAACACCATCTCCTCTCCACTCTTCACTGGACCATGGTTAACAACCCCAAGGAGAAAACCTTGTTTTTCTTGTGAGCGTGAGAAGGAGTAGGTATGTAGTGGGGGAGAGGGGCTCTTATTCAGATTTTCAACCAATCTTCTTGGAGGTTTGCAAGGGTGACAGTGGGGAGAGCACCCAGACACTACTTCTGCATGGAGGTTTTTAAAACTCTTACTAGCTGTGTGGACTTGAACAAGTTTCTTAATTTCTCTGAGCTTCAATTTCTTCCTCTGTAAAATGGAAACCCAGAGCTTTGCTGTGAATGTTAAATGGGATTAATGAGTGTAAAGTGCCTGGCACAGTCTGCCCAGCATGGGGAGGGCACTTAGTGTTTGGCAGTGCAGTGGTCATGGTGGTAGTCATTGGTAGTATTCTCAGCCTTGTTTCAGTGGATAGAAAGGAACACTAGAGAGACTATGTATCTAGTGTTTTTCTACACTCTCTCAAAAGGGAAGGCAGCATCACCCTATTCATATTCTGCCAAAACGTTAATAGAATTTCAGGGGTACACGAGCCTTTGCAACTTGCCCTCCACTCCACCTTCTCCTTAATTGTCCAACCCAAACCCTTAGAACCACTTCTTTTGTTTTGGCTCCCATCTCAGTGGCTCAATGGAAGGGAGTGAGAACTGTGGTGAAGTCAGTCCAAACCCAAATCTCAAAGTAAAATTGAGATACATGTCCATGACCAACCCTCACTTCTCCTCTATTCCACACACAATTCCTCCATCCCAGGGCAATGCTGTAGGTCTTCCTCCTACATTTCCTGTCCTTCCTACTCCCCTGGAAAGAGAGAGGTAAAGGAAGGATTCTTGCCTTCAGTGTGCTAGGGCCTCTCTCCCAGTTCAAAATGAAATTCCTCCTTTCCCTGCTTATCACCAGCACCAGCCTCAAATCATCTCCCATCTTTTCTCCCACTGTTCTTGTTTGGGACTATGACTCTGCTTTGTTCCAGAGCAGCCTTTCTCTTCACAGTCTTCTCCTGAATTCTTGGGGTGTGTTTCTTATCTGCTCTGGGGCCTCCAGCAGCTCTGTTATTTGGTCATATCTCAGGGGATTGGAGAGGGAAGAGAAACTGAAGAAGCTGGAGAAGTTGGAGCTGTCTTCAAGTTAAGAATTTGGAATACCTGATGGGCCAGAGATCTGATCCAGAATACACTGTGCTTTGCATTTTTTTCACCAGTCTGACATTTCAGCCTGTAAGACTCCAGTCGGGATTTTTCCTCCTATCTCTCTCAAAAAGACTCAATCACTGAAAATATACCTAATAAATTTTTTGAAGTATGTCTTATTAACAAAAGTCATGGTGGATTAAATATTGAGATT
Organism: Lemur catta; assembly: GCF_020740605.2. Taxonomy (NCBI): domain Eukaryota; kingdom Metazoa; phylum Chordata; class Mammalia; order Primates; family Lemuridae; genus Lemur; species Lemur catta. Next base: position 65,689,312 of record NC_059140.1, read on the forward strand.
GACTCTAGATGGCAATGGTGTAAATACAAAGTTATTTGGAGACTGTGAGTGATGGACGGTGGACACGAGGATACAAAAACAGGCACCACCTAATAACTCCTTACACTCTTGTTTCCTTTTTCAACCACACACAAACAGAAAAGCTGCACTTTGTCTTTGGCTTCTGTGGATAATGTTTTCTTAGTGCAGCCTTTAGTCTGCCCTTAAAATTCTCCCCAGCAAAGTAATAGAGCAAAGGATTGAAGCAGCTGTTGGCTGCCGCCAAGGCCAGCGTGACGATCACGGCTTTATGCAGCGCCTCTTTGCATATATCCATTTCCCACGAGATCAGGTGGACGGTCCTCAGTGTATGATAGGGCAGGAAACACAGGAGGAAGATGATCAAGGCAATGATGATGGTGATCAGCGCCTTCCTGTGAGAAGCCCGCAGCCCTGATTCTGGGACCTCCACCTTTAACAGGACTCGAATGATCATCAGGTAACAGATGCTGAGCGTGAAGAATGGCAGCAGGAAGCCCACAACCAAGGCAATAACGTTCATGATCTGCAATTTGGTAACTTTATGGAGATTCAGCTCTAAACATAAGGTGACATTGCCCTTCTGCTCAGAGCCATTCTTCAGAAGCATTATTGAGGAAGCCATCATGAACATCCATATGATCCCACACAGGATCCAGGCACTCCTGATGCTGGTGACATGGAGAAGCCGAAAAGGGTGAACAGTTGCCAGGAAACGGACAACACTCAACACAGTCAGGAAATAAATGCCGCTGTACATGTTGACATACAAAGAATAAGACATAATCCTGCAGGTCAGGTCCCCAAAAATCCAGTTGGAGCCTCTGAGGTAATAGTCAGCCCTGAAGGGAAGTGTGCTTATGAACAAGAGATCTGAAATGGCCAGGTTTAGCATGAAAACGTTCACAGATGTGGACTTCTTATGAGGCTGCAGGAAAACATATATGGAAAGGCCATTTCCCAAGGATCCCCAGACAAATATTATCAGGTATACGATTGGGTAAAATTCTCTCTTGAAGTTTTCAACTGTACAGTTCTTGTTGTTGTTGTTGAAGGTGCCATTTGGTTCCATTTCTGATATGGAGATGGGTAGAGGTAAGGACATAGTTTCCTCTCTATGCTGGGTTAGAAAGAAACAGACACAAAAAATTACTTTGTGCATTTTATTTTTCCTTCTTTATCACTGATTTCATCTTTCTAGGTTTTAATGAAACAGGGAGAAATACTAGTTTTTCTTTGAAACTTGAGTTTAAAAATATTGGTTAAATCTTTACTATATGCTGCACTACATTTCATGATAAATTTCCTAATTTATAGAGTGTAACATAACCATTGATTTGTTTGGTTGAAGCTGAAGCCTCAAACTTAGGGAAATTGTGGCCTAGTGCCCATGTTGACACGAGGGCCTCCCTGTTGCACTGCACCCTAAATCTCCGGATGACAGATTTCTCATCAGAAACTATTGAGGACAGAAGGAAATGGTACATTTCTCAAGTGCTGAAAGAAAAGACCTGTCAACCTACCATTCAATATACAGCAAAAATATCTCACAGGTTTGAAGGGGAAATCAAGATAGGTCTTGCCAGCAGACCTATCTCAAAAGAATGACTAGAGGAAGCTCTCCAAACAGAAAAGAATCAATAAAAGAAGGAACCTCAGAATATTAGAAAAGAAGAAAGAACATGGTAAGCAAAAGTATGGATAAATACAATAGGCTTTCCTTCTCTTTTCAAGTCTAAGTTTCATTTGATGGTTGAAACAAAAACTGTAATGCTGTCTGGTGTGGTTCTAAATGGATATAGGGAGGGGAATTATTTAAGATTATTATATTGTAAATGAGGGAAAATAAAGAGACATAAAGAAAGGTAAAGTTTCTACACTTCACTTAAAGTGGTAAAATGATGATGCTAACAAACCGTGATAAGTAATGGATATAAAATGTAAGACCTAGAGAATCCACTAAAAAACTATACAAAGAGATACACTCAAAAACACTGCAGATAAATCAAAACGGAACTCTAAAAGGTGTTCCAGTCACCAGCAGCAAGGCAGGAAAAAGAAAACGATACAGACAGAAAACAAAAAATAAAATGGCAGATTTATCCCTAATTTATCCATAGCTAGTAAGTGAATTTTAACACAAAATAAATGTAGAAAAATCAATTATATTTCTATATACTAGCAATAAACATGTGAACACACTGAAATTAAAAATATAATTCCATCTACACTCATTCAAAACTAAAATGCAACACGTAAATGTAACTTTCATAAGACATGTACAGGACTGACATGCTGAAAACTACAAAATGCTGTTGATGGAAATTAAAGCTTTAAATACATGGAAAAACATATCATGTTCATAGAGTGGAAGGCTCAATAGAATAAAGATGTTAATCCTCCCCAAATTTATAACACAGGATTAATGCAATTCCCAAGAAAATTCCTATAAGAGTTTTTTGTACAGACAAGGTTATTCCAAAATTTATATGGAAAAGCAAATGAACTAGATAGAATAACTAAAGCATTTTGAAAAAGAAGATTGAAGTGGGAGGAGTCGATCCATCCAATTTTAAGACTTATTTTACAGCTGCAGTAATCAAGACTGTGTGATATTGGTTGAAGGACAGACACATAGATCAACAGAACAGAAGAGAAACCCAGAAATAGACCCACACAAATATGCACAACTGATTTTTTACAAAGGTGCAAAAAGCAACTCAATGGAGGAAAGAGTTTTTTCAGAGGATTGGAGCAATTGGATAGCCATAGGCTAAAGAACGAACCTTGAATTAAACCTCACACCTTATATAATAATTAACTAAAATAGAGCATGGACTTCATGTAAAATGTAGAACTATAAAACTTTTAGAAAAAAAATTGCAGAAACTCTTTGGGATCTAGGACTAAGCAAATAGTTCTTAGACTTGGCACAAAAAACATAATCCATTAATGGGAAAATTAATCAATTAGACTTCATTAAGATGAAAAGCCTTTTCTCTGCAAAAGACCCTGTTAACAGGACAAGCTACAGACCAGCTACAGACTGGGATAGAATATTTGCAAACCACATATCTGAGAAAGGATTATCCAGAATATATAAAGAACTCTCAAAACTCAACAAAATCTAGATTTAGTAAATTTAGATTTAGTAAAACAAAAATCTAATTAGAAAATGAGCAAAAGACATAAACAGACATTTCAGAGGATATACAGATGGCAAACGAGCACATGAAAAATTGTTCAACATCATTAGCCATTAAGGAAATTCAAATTAAAACCACAGGGAGATATCACTACATACCTAACAGAATGGCTAAAATAAAAAATAGTGACAACACCAAATTCAGAGAAACTGGATCACTCATACATTGTTGATAAGAATGTAAAAGGATACAGTCATTCTGGAAAACAGTTTGGCAGTTTTCCTAAAAAATGGAATATGCTAGTACCATACAGTCCAGTCATTATACTCCTGGGCATTTATTCCAGGGACGTGAAGAGTTACGTTCACATGAAAACCTGTACTTGAGTGATGATAGCAGCTTTATGTGTAATAGAACCAAACGGAAAACAACCCTTCAATGGTTAAACAAACTGTGGTACACACATACCATAGAATACTACTCAGCAATGAAAGGCGTAAACTACTGACACATACAGTAACTTGAATAAATCTCCAGGGAATTATGCTATGCAGAAAAAAAAAAACCTCAAAAGATTACATACTCTATGATTCCACTTATACAACATCCTTAAAATAACAAAATTGTAGAAATGAAGAACAAAGTAGTTGCCAGGCATTAAGAAGGTGGTGAGGGTGGGAGGGAAATGGATGAAGCTATAAAAGGGCAGAATGGAGAATTTGTGTATCATAACTGTATCAATGTCAATATCCTGCTCTGACATACAATAGTCTTGCAAGATGTTACCATTGAGGGAAAGGGTACAAGAGATTTCTGTGTTATTTATTACGACTGCATGAAAATCTATAATTATTTTTTTTAAAACAAACAATAAAGATTAGGTGTGGTTTGAACAGGATGCCCTAAGATGGCTGCAAAATTCCATCTAGAAGAATTGCTCAGTAGTTCTTGTGTTCAGGAAAACACTTAGATTTCACAAGGTCACCTTCCCCACCCACACCGTTCCTCCCCAACCTGCCCACACTGTACATCTAAAGAGGTGATGCCAGGGGAGATGGGAGAAGGCACTCAGCAACCTTGTTGCAATTAATATTGAAGTCAGTTTGTTCAATTACAGATGTGTTTCTGGTGGACTTGGAGGGAGGATGATTGACAGAAATGAAGTTTCACAAAGATTCATCTGAAGTCCTTGTTGACTTGAGCAAAATACCCTCAACTCAGTTAACTGTGTACATCCGAGACACCTGACCGTGGCTGCAGAGAGGTTCAGAAAGAATTGAGCTCTGATATTTTGCCGAGAACCTTTAGCAGTGTTTGTTTAGTTTTCCTAGGAACAAATCCTCTGAGACTTTTTGGTTATCTGGTCAGATTTGCAGGTCTGGTTAGTTGTAAAAATTGTTGTCTAGACTTCTAACATCTGTTCTACTGTCTATGAGGAAAGGACAGGCAGAGGCCCCATAAATCTGTCTTCTGGCCACCCTCAGGGACTGAGAGTTAGAAGGACTGGGATTTTTTGGACAAACTTTGTTCAGGACACTATTTCAAAACTTTTAAGGACTTCCTCTGTCTTATCTTTGTGACCTTGAGAACGGCTTTATTTTGTTTTTCAGCCCTGATTGTGGATAATTGGCCTCTGCCCACCTTCCGGAGACTGAAGGTTAGACGAGAGTGGTCATTACAGACCACCGCGGCTCTGAGGGGCTCCACTCAGCCTAAAGCTGTGCATCCTCCAGGCCAGATACCTGTGTCCTTCAGGTTTCCTCACTGTCACGCAAATGTGCGCGCTTATCTCTACAACTGGTGCAATTTCACCAGGGACAATCTGGAATTGCAGTGGCCATCCCGGGGAGCTTTTGACATAACAAGATTGTTTACTGGAGAAGCACTGTAGAACAAAAAGCGAAGAAACCTTCGAGAGAAGATTGTCTTGTTTTCTAAGAGAGATTCTTTTGTTTAAAGTTGGAGATAGCCCATCCTTTATTTCCATAACTTGGATTTTAATAAATGCTGTCTTTTACATTAGATTAACTGATAAAATCTCCAAGGGCTCAAGCCAATTTTAATATCACTCTTTTTTATGTGATATTTCAAAATCTATTTTTCTATATATAACCTTCTTCCTTCTCTTTTCAGAGGGAACATAGTTAGTCTTTTTCAATGTTAATTTCATATTCATCTGAAGCAGACTTCCTTTTCTCTCTCTCTTTTTTTCTCTATTCTTCTCCCCCTCTTTTCCCTTCCCTTTGGAAATTAAAGATTACCTTATCAAATAAGTCATTCACTTTCATGTACACATTCTAGGAATAATTAGTCCAGATAAACAGTCAAAATGTTTGAAAGAAAGAAAGAAAAAAATTATTAAACTGTGTTTCTTTTTGTGGGCACTAAAAGTATATTTACATTATAGACTTTACTTAATTATAAAAAAGAAGAAAAGGCATTATCTTCAAGTTAAAAAAAGATTTAAATTTTTGATTTAGAGTCTTCAAAAAATTAATTTAATATGAAAACTAGTATCAGCACAATATTTTGGTTTGTAAAAGGCTAGAGTTAAATTTTTTATTAATTAAACTAGATTTTCTACACTGGTTGTATGAGTTAAACAAGATTCCAGTATTTCCATGACTTTTTAAAATTTAAAATTATATATATGATATTGTATGAATAATAATAATAAATGCCTTTTTAAAAGTTTAATTTTATGAAATTTTTACAATGCTACAAATTATAAGGATTTAATGTGCTGATTAAAATTGTAATTTCCTGATCCTTAAGTAACTTTAAGACCATAGACAAATGATTAGTTAATTAATAGATAATCTTTGGAAGTCTAGACTACTTCTAAATAAGAAACAGCTACAAACAGTGGTCATTAAATAAAATTTTTAACTTTATTTCTTAAAAATGACAATAGATTAACAAAATATGCAAATGCCTTTGATATCATTTACTTATACATCAAAATTGTTTAAAGTGTACGAAATAAATGCAAGTAGACAGAAAAACATTTAAACAATTTTGATTTTCTCTCTTCTTCCTTTTGTGCCTGAAGAAAAGGAAGATTGATCACTTTGGTTAAAGATGATAATCAATATGTGGCTAGTACAGAGAAATACAAGTATATATACAGAATAATAAATATGGTTTCCCATTTATTAGGAAAGTTAAAATAGATTATTCAGAGTGTAAATTTGATATGATATACACATGCTATTTCATAGATTTAATTTTAAAGCTATAGTTAAACATTTTAAATTTATTAACTATTTGTATATTTACATATCTGTATATGCCTAAATACATACATGTAAAGGCATATTAATAAATTCTTTACTGTAGAAATGTTACATGAATAATGTGCATAAAAGAGTAAAATTAGAATTTAGGTCTGTTTAACATAAAATAATTAAATTATTTTATGCCCATATTAGTAAAGATTTCTTTTTGTCAATAAAATATTCTGTTAACTTTCAGTGCTTTGACACTTTTAAATAATTTTTTAAAAGATTCCTTGCTTGAAAACAAGTAAGTTCTCTCTTTTTTTTTTTTTTGAGACAGAGTCTCACTCTGTTGCCCGGGCTAGAGTGCTGTGGTGTCAGCCTAGCCCAGGCCGAGGCAGGTGGATCGTTTGAGCTCAGGAGTTTGAGACCAGCCTGAGCAAGAGTGAGACCCCGTCTCTACTAAAAAAATAGAAAGAAATTAGTTGGACAACTAAAAATATATATAGAAAAAATTAGCCAGGCATGGTGGCGCATGCCTGTAGTCCCAGCTACTCAGGAGGCTGAGGGAGGAGGATTGCTTAAGCCCAGGAGTTTGAGGTTTGCTGTGAGCTAGGCTGATGCCACGGCACTCACTCTAGCCTGGGCAACACAGGGAGACTCTGTCTCAAAAAAAAGAAAGAAGCGTGTTCACGTTTAAGCACGAAGTACCATAAAAACTGTGTATCAAAAGATTTTTTTTCCAGGATTCTAGATTCACAAACACACGTTTCCTTTTTGTAATGAAAAGCTTGAACAAATAGTTCAGGCTCAATTACGTGGGAATCATCAGAAATTTGTTGTTTATTTCAGTCTTTCATTAAATTTAGCAGCTAACCACAACATAGCTGTCTTCAGAGCTGTAGCAGGTGGAGTAAGGCACGTAGAAGCCTTAAGTCTACTTAGTCAATTTAGTTCTATGGTCTCCACTAAACTTAATAATTTTCCTGCTGTTTTTATTGATAGAAATAACCTGGGATTTTCTAGCTAGTCACCTGATCTCTTATGAAATTTTGTTGATTTGCCTTCAAATGTCACCATACATCACAGTAACACTGTAAACCCAGCTCCCCGCCTTCCCTCATCCGTAGAAAAAGAAGCCCATGATTGGTTACCTCTTCTCCTCGCATGGGCCTTCTAGAGTGTCCCTTGGATAGCCCTAATTTAATTTTCCTTATTGTTGGTTCATACTAAAAAAGAAAAACTAAAAATTTCCAAGTAGGCTATGCTATCACTGACTTGAATTTACCCTTGAAATAAAAGCTTTTCCTAGAAATAAAATAAGTTCAGATGGCTAAATTAATCGCCCTTACTTAGACCTGCCTGCTGACAAGAGATTAAAGAACAAATACTTATACACTGATATAAAGAATATGATTTTGGAGTAGTCCATGAATTCAAAATGCTTTAGCAATAAAGAGATTTCTTGACACTACACGAACCCCTATAAAATAGACAGTGAATTAAAGAACCTTGAGATGCTTTGCTATTGCCTAAGGAGAGAGCTATAATAAAAGCAGAATCTAGCAAAACTGCTTCACAATACTTCTACAATAGCAGAGATAAACTGGCAATGATATTAAACCAGCATTGCTGGGGAAATTTTAAAAATATTGCCTATGTTCCAATACTTGCCCTAACAGCATCAACGCAGTCCTAGTAGGCTGTAAAGTAGAACATGGACAATCAAGGCCTCAAGGCCCCTTTGAACATTTTCCAAAAGGTCTACGAATTTGTCCCAGTAATTGTCTATTCACAGAGTGTGTTAAGGCTTTTCTTTGCTGGATAGCTATGTCTGCAATGGTAGGAAAAAAATTTGCTTAATTCCGTATTACCAATTTGGAAATCCCAACTTGTCTCTCCAGCAACAGAGTCACACATTTCACTGTTACAATCATTAAAGAACTGTAAGGTTTTACCTTTACTTAGAAACTTTACTGTCCATAAACATCAGTAAAAGTAATGAGAACTGAAGGAGTTCCAAAACCCTCAAAGTATTCCATCTTGTTTCCAGTAAGATCAATCTCCCCTAGGACTCACAAATTATCTCCTTCTGAGTTCATAAGAGGCTATCTCATGCATTTGGGAATTACTTCCAATCTGTGATTCTATCCCTTTACAATCTAATGTGACTACTGCACGGAAGCTGCATTTCCAAAACATTGACATGAGCAGCCTCGGTGTGACCTGAAACCAAGATATTTGGTCTTCTGCAAAAGACATCAGAGAAAAACTTCTCTAGAAACTTGAAGGAAAGGACCTTATTGGGTTCTGTTAACATCTGACACAGCAGCACACTCCAATCTTAATCTTGGATTGGAGTCTTCACGTGAAACTTGGATTTATATTTCTCAACTAAAATAACATATATAAATTGATTCCCCAACTACTGGAAGTCCACTCCTTTGGCAGACCTCAAAAATTCACCAGAAGAGTTACAGAAGTGGATGGCTTCTGCCCAAAACAGTGGAACAAACTGGTGACTGACTACAGACACAAACAGCTTTCACACAGCAGAACAAAATTAATTTTCTGATTCTTTAGCACTCCTTTTCTCCCCTTAATTCTGCCACCCATCTTGTCTATTATTCTACTTTGACCACCTCTGCTAATAGGACCTCCCTACTCCTCACCCTGTTATCTCTGTCCCATGATGGGCCTCTGCCACTTAAGAAATAAACAAAACTCCCTGCTGTGTTGCTCTCAGACTATAGCTACTGTTCTTAATTTAACTGATTGCTAGTAACTATTTTTTATTAATAAAAACACTTCAAAAGTTTTCTTCTATATATCCCTTCTGATATTTGTTTCCCTGACATAAGGAACTCCAAATTTCAGTCTTAAAGAAATTGTACATTGATCCCACATCAACAAAACACTTCTGATGAGGTCCTTACAACCCTACTGGTGAAACCTAACCCTTTAGGAGAGGGAACAAAGATCAAGCATATCCTGGATAAAAACAGTTACCTCGTTTCCTTCAGGGACACTCCAGTGTGCTTTGCAGGACCTGTTTGACTCCACAGAAGGCATCTTCCCACCTCCAGTAACAAACCCACATCAAATTTTTTAAAAAGGGTTCATTCCTGTTGTGATCAATGATTCTTAAATTCCCAGTGTCAATACAGTCTGCCCCACTAGGATGATGCCTCTTATGTGGACATCAGCCTTAAACCCACTTGCCACACACTAACTCATCCTGTGCATTCAGGAAAATTGCTAGGGAATTTCAAATGTTTAACACTACCGCCCCTCCAGTGAATTATGTTTCCCTAAAAACAAAACAGAGAAACCTCCAAATGAGGCAGGCACAAGCATCTTGAGGCAACTACCAGAGGGAGAACTGACTTGCTGTACTGCATGCTATGAGTGTTAGTCAGGGTTTTGGAGACAGGCAGAACCAATAGGATAGATGGATGGATAGATAGATAGATAGATAGACAGACAGACAGACAGACAGACAGATAGACAGAGATATATGACAGGCAATTTATTAGGGAAATTGGCTTACACAGTTATGGAGGCAGAGAAGTCCCACGACAGGCTATCTGCAAGCTGGAGCCCCTGGGATGCTGGCAGCGTGGCTCAGTCCAAGTTCAAAGACCTTGGAACCACAAAACCCAGTGGTATAAATCTCAGTCCGAGGCTGCAGATTCTCTGGCTGAGAATCTGCTGGCGCTGGCATAAATCCTGGAATCTTAAGGCTAGAGAGCCTGGAGCCAAGGGCAGGAGGAGGAGAGTGTCCCAGTTTTAGGAGAGAGAGAACAAATCCTTTTCTCTCCTCTTCTATTCTATTTGAGCCCCCAGCCAACTGGATGTTGCCCACCCACATTGAGGGTGGATCTTCCTCACTCAGTCCACCGACTCCAATGATAATCTCCTCTATAAACACCCTCACAGACACTCGCAGAAGTAATGCTTTACCTGTTCTCCAGGTATTCCTGAAGCCAGTCTAGTTGACACCTAAAATGAACTATCACACTATGCTAGCAACATCTACCATAGCTGGGATGATGCAACCAGAAAGGATCATCCAAAACTTGTCTCTGACCCTGGCAAAAGTCATAAATTATACAACTTCTGCTCTGGAAGCCTAGGTTTAAATTTAAATTCACTGGGCAGAGTTGTCATGGATAATTTCTTCTTAGCTAGTGAAAGAGAAATTTATGCTAGAGTAAACACTTCTTGCTGCACCTGCATAAATACTACAGAACAACCCACAGCTATGGGGGAAAGCTTCCTGGATATCTAGAAAAGAACAGGTAGGTGTAGGGGGACACGTTTTCATTGCCTGGGTGTGATAATCTGGGTCCCTGTTTTCAGAGGCTGTTATAAGAACTAATGACCATGTTTGTTTCTGCAAAGTCCTGTTTCCTTGAATCCTACACTCAAATTACCTAACACAAGCACAAATCCTACAATTCCTTCCTAACACCTTCTTCCTGAGACACCCCAATTTCCAGTGCTGTTCATTTTCCCTGGATATAAGAAGTCCATACACCCAACTTTGTTCATCTACAGGCATATTCCTAATGGCCTTTGACTAGAAGACATAGACCCCAAGAAGCCACATAATGATCTAAAGAATAAAAGAGATATGGTAAAGCATTAGTTAATTTAACCTACCCAAAGAGATGATGGTTTGTAGATGTATCTCTGATGCAGCAAGGATGCTTTTCAATTCTCCTTCAGAGACCTACGTGAAGATGTAACTAAAAAATATGATTGGCACGTAAATGATGGTTTTTTTCCCTTAATCTTCCCCATGATTAAGGATATCTTCCCACGATATCTTCCACAGAACATGAATCCCATGAGATGCTCTGTACAAGAAAAGGCTCCTATGGTCAAATCAGTGTGAGAAACACAGCAAGCTCTAATATCCCTGTCTTGGAGAGTCATGATGCATTTAAGCCTCTATGGTATCCTGAAGAAAAAAGAAGCCAGATTTATACAGAATTTCTTGCCCTTCTTTTGACCCTGAAAACTTTTTTGCACATTAACACAGTCAAACATCTCACAGAAGTAATGTTCTACACAATCTTACTTGGGGAAATGCTGGCATGATTATACAATCTGTCTGGAATATGAGTTTGACAGAAGAGAAAGGGAAGCCCTACCTAATGGTTCAGACCAGCCAGAAGGGACTAAGGCAGTATGGAGTCCTAGCACTTGGAGTTGAGAGCTCTATGCACTTACTGTTGGGTAAATTAGCATCTCTGAGCACCCCTTACTTCATTTGTAAAATGGAGATTGTACTGGTTTCCTAGGGCTACCTTAACAAAATACCACAAACTGGGCAGCTTAAAGCAACAGAAATTTATTCTCTCAGAGTTCTGGAGTCTAGAATTCTGAAACTGAGTTGTCAGCAGGGCCATGCTTCCTTTGAAGGCACTGAGGAAGAATCCTCCCCTGCCTCTTCTAGCCTCTGGTGGTTATCAGCAATCCTTGGCTTGTAGACACATCACTGCAATCTCTTGGCTCTCTCACCACATGGCATTTTCCCTCTATGTCTTTCCATCATCTTTTCTGTGTCTCTGTGTCTTCTCCTTGAATTATAAGGACACCAGTCACACTGGCCTTAGGGCCCACATTATCCAGTACGACGTCATCTTAACATTACATCTGCAAAGACCCTACTTCCAAATGAAATCACATTCATAGGTACCTGAGGTTGGGACTTGGACATATTGCTTTGGGGGACATAACTGGGCTACAACAGAAATAGGTAACATCTATGAAAGGATTACATGAGAAGCAGAAAGAGAACGTGTGCTTTGCAGGGTAGTTGGCACTGGGTAAATGCTCCCTGGCTGCTCCATCCTCATGAATGAATGTAGGAATGATTCAGCTTCAACATCTGCCATCCCATTGGCCACCAGGGATGAGTTGATGACATCAACTCTCACATTGATGAGGTGTAAAAAGTAGAGTCCTCTTGGTGCTTGCTATAAAGGCATACTCTATAGAAACCCTGGTTACTCTCAGATTGTTCTGATGTGTTTCTAATGAAAAACTCTCAAGACTACCCCACTCCTTTGCTCTGAACCTATTCATTCCTTTCAGGGAGTCCTCTGATAACCCATCTGCTCAGTCAAGTCTCTCTAGAAAAATGGACCATGGATTGTGAACTGGAAGAATCCAATAAAGTGAAAGTAGAATCCCTCATTATAATCCCCACTATAAATTTATAAATCAGAATTTTGGGTTAACAATTAGTCCCCTGTGAGTTTTGTGGGCATAAGTTGATTTCTTGACAACTGATAGGATGAAATTTCTCATCTGCAGAGCTGAGGGTTCAATTCTATGTCTGAGATGACCCCTGAAGTTTTGGCTCTGATTACATAGATAATGGCTCTCTCCTTTTGACCTATCTCAACAGCAAGTCTGAGGTTCCCAGCTTCGATTTTAAGAACAGTGAGGCGATTCGTTGCCACTAGGAGCACGTACTCTAGCACTCAGGAGACAGGTCAGGGCTGCAGATACAGTGCAGGAAACAGTCACATAGAGGCTGGATGTCTGTGAGCCTGGCTTAGGATTGGGAATACAGCAAAATGAGAAGCTTGGAGATAGTGTCTCCTCTCACTCTTCTAGTGAACTAAAATTTCTATCCATTGGCAGGGCCAGGACAGAAGGACTAAGTGCAAGCACAGAAGGTACTCAGTGCTAGAGGCTAGAGAGGGTACAGGTGGCATGCACAAGCCAAGTCAATGAAACAAATGTGGAGTTGGATTAACGTCACAAGTATGTGTCAGCTCTGCATGGGCAGGACACTAGAACCAGAGTTAATACACAGAGCTGAGGGGACTATGAGACAAGACAGGGGAATGGAGACTGGTATGGCACCAGCCAGAGGAATTTTCATGGAAATGTTCCATTGCAAGTGGCCTTTTATTGGAAAGGACAGAGTCCTACCCATCCACACAGCCATATAGAACCACTTTAGTCTTAAAGAACCTGACTTCGGAGCTAAGATTCTGTTAGAATCTTAAGGAAAGCTTACACCTAAGAGACCAGAGAAGAGCCTGAAAAAGTAGAAGTAGATGTGAAAGCAATCAAGTCCTTAAACTCTTTGACTATGAAGATTACCACTTGTTCCATCTCAAGACCAAGGGGAAATTGTGAATTGCAGTGAGAAGGGCAGCCTAGGGAGGTTGGGACCCAGCCCTGGACTCTTCCCTTGCTGGGGTGTGGCCTTCAGGGACACTGTCAGCTACAGATGCTGGAGGAAAGTCCCTTATCACAGGCAGGACATAGAATCCAGCAGGCATGACCACAGACAAGAGGTCATCAAAAAAGATGGTGGTCTACCAAGGATTTGAGGGGAGTGGGTAGACCAACAACTGACTCCAGCAACAAGGACTCCTTGAGCAACTGGGGAGGAAGGCAGAATTCACTGGGGAAGTCAGTCTGCATGCAGCAAGGCCCTTACTACCAGGCCATAGTGCAAAGAAAGGACTTTAGACCTGGGAGGAGGCCTGGCCAGTGCAGGCAGGCCCTGAGTCCCAGACAGCCTGGGTGCTAGACAGAGCCTTAGGCACAGAGACTCAGACCACGGATGCCAAGACAGGGGTCCATTTCCCCTAATGAGCTGGGAACTGAATCTTAGGAACAAGGGAGAAGCCCAATTTTAGAATCAAGGCACAAGATCAAGATTAGATCAACACAAAGGTAACGCTGAGTCCCACAGTTGCTTCAGTTCCTTTGCCTGAGGCTGGGGTTGGTTCAAGGCCCCACAGGAGGCTGGATGGGGACAGGGACAGTGGAAGTGGTCAATGGTTATGAAGCAGCCCCGGATGTAGAGAGAAGATAACTGCAGAAGCTGGGGGCTTTGATACCAAAAGCATCTTATTCCTGGAAAGAGAAAGAAAAAAAATACGCAAACACCCTGCCTAGAAACCTCATGTAGTTAAAAGCCACCAGCAAAATGCAGGACCAGCCCAGATTCAAAATTCCGTTAAGTTCAACATTTTCTCCTGAGAAACCTTTAAAATATTTTGGTTGTTGTTTCCTGCCCATATAAGACATTCAACTACACCACACTGCAACCCTTTCACCAGACTATAAAAAGAAAAAAAAAAAAAAGAGGAGGAAGAAAGAAAAAAAAAGGAAAGAAAAGAAAAAAAAAATCGCCTGCTAGATGACTGTAAAATTCAGCCAGACCAATTAAGTACGTGACAAGAAGCTGAGAAATGTATGAAGAGATAAATTCAAGGGAAACTGGGAAATAATTTGACAGCATAATTTCCAGGGCCTTAATGGGAGAGGAGTGAGCATGTGCACAGCTTGCTGTACTGGAAGGGGCTCCGAACAAAGAAAGGAATTAAGACTTTGTCTCCTGCAGCTTTACTGGTAATTAAACAACAAAGAAGGAACAGGGAGCTGCAGCAGCGGCAGATGGAGATTCTATATTTGAGTCAGGAAACAAACCAAACACACTCTGTGACCAGTTAAAATCTGACAAGGATGAATGGTTTATGTTGACACTTAGAATGTTTGCACCATCATAGCAAAGCTGCAACTGTTCAAAACCTCACAGTAGTTATTTTTATTCATGCTTAGAAAAAAATATCTTTGATACATTCTCATTAGGGCACAGAGCCCTCCCTCCCCTCCCTGCACGCCACCATCAACACCAACCACGGGCTCATGCATGTGCCACCTTCAGTTCTTGGATGCAGACTTGTGTCCTGCTCACAGGACCCAGAGACTGAGGCACTGGGACACATTGACTCAGACATACTGGGAACAGCAGCAAGCAACATGCAGCGTCAGTTGCCCTGACGCTAAGGTAAATTACTAAAGAGCAAATAATCTTTCAAAGATAGAGGTTGGTGCAGTTTGCATCACCTTTACAAAGAACTAGTGATGGGATCTGGGGCCGAGCAGCCCTGAGGCAGAGGGCAGAGGGCAGAGGGCAGCAGCACCTAACCTGGCCAAAGGGGAGAACTGGTAGACCTGCCACATGGGCACCCTCTCTATATGCTACTAGGTGGCATTCGAAGCCTCCTGTTTGGCCACTGTCTCTGGGACCTGTAACTTCCACATTGAAACCCCTTCTGGTAAATTGCCATCAGGGCTCTTGGTCGTCTGATTACATCTGCCATCCCATTGCTCCTCACTTCAAGCCACCCTGTCTTGGCTGAACCCACCCAAGTGCCTGGGGAAGTGCATTTCCTCTGTTGGCCCACCTGTCTCAAGCTGCAGCCGCTCCTTCATCCAACAAGGGGCAACAGCGAGTCGGCTACGGTTACTCTGAGCCAGGCACTCTGCAAGCTCCTTCCGTGTATTAACTCAATTAGCCTTAAATAGCCCGTGGTGCTCTTGCTAACAGCTCTAGGCACTGCGATCTGATCATTTTATAGATGAGAAGACCAAAGTGCAGAGACATGGCCTAGCTTGTGTGCCAAGTTCCCTCGTTAGTGGGGGGATGGGGCTTGAACCAGTTGTCAGCTGTCAATCAGAGCACCGTCCTGCTCCTCGGAGCCCCGAATGTACCTGACGGTGAAGAAAACGCAACCCATGACCTAAAGGAAGCTCCAGGGTGGTGCATGAGCCAGACAAGGTAGCAGGACAAAGCTCGTGAGGCGAGAAGGGCCGACAGAGGGACATGTAAACAGTGCCCTGGGAACACGAGGGAGGGGCTGCAGCCAGCCTGGGGGAACAAGGGGCCTTTTTTAAGGTTCCAAGGAGAGAAGTTGACTGAGGAGTCAGGGATCCCAGACAGGGGAACAGGATGCATGAAGGCCCCGAGCTGAGAGCACATGGCAGGTTTGGGGAAAGGCGAGTAACACAGGCCAGTTTGGGTGAAGCGTGCGGAGGAGGACGGGGCTGGCAGCGCGTGGTGTGAGGTGCCTCTGTGTGCACCAAGGGGCCGGGCTTTCATCCTGAGGGCAGTGGGGGCCCCCCCGCAAGGTGCGGAGCAGATCTGCTGGTTCTGACGGCACGTGGAGGGCAGTTTGGGGGCGGCAAGCCTGAGTGCAGACAGTGGGGTGGGGATGCTCTCGTGATGATGCGGGGCAGAGCTGGGGACAGGCTCGGGTGGGACTGAGAGATATAAAGGGGTGAAATTGACCGGACTATGGGGACCTGGGTGTGGAGAGTCAGGGAACAGGGGAGTCATGCGCCCTCTCAGTATTTGGGGACGGGAGTGGTGCCTTTCATTAATAAAATAGACACAGGAGGAAGATGCTGTTTGGGGGAAGAAATGAGGAGATCCATTCGGGGCCGTTTGAATGTGAGGCATTTATGGAACAGGGAGACGGAACTGCCCTGTTGCCGTGGGGAGCTGGGAGGAGGAGCTGGCTGAGCCTGAGCATGCAGGGCCATCAGCGCCTGGTGTGCTGATGGTGACAGAACCAGAGGAGGGGAGATCTCCTGCCAGGGTGTGAAAGCAGAGCAGGAGAGAGGGTCAGGATGGAGCCACAGGGGACATCAACAATAAGGGGACAGGCAGAGAGAGCAGGAGGCAGGAAAGACGGCTGAGAAACCGCAATGCCAAGGAGGCCAAGAGGGAACTGATGGGGATAAAAGGTACCAGGGGACTGGGCAACAAGAAGGTTGTCAGTGGTCACAGGTGGTGTGGAAGGCCGAGGGCAGGAAGCTGAGACAGGAGCAGCAGCTGAGCGAGTGACTGCAGCAGAGGGACAGGGCGCATCTGAGCTCTGCGGCCACTGCAAAGGGTTTGCTGCTGGAGGGAGATTTTGAGTCAGGGAGGGAAGACACGCACCTTCTCCCTGGGTCACCTTGATGCCTGTTCTCAGCCCGTCTCCCTCATGTGACTTCAGTCCCTTCCCTGCTCCTCTCTCCTCTCCCTTCAAACATCACGCACCAGAGCCGCAGTGTCGCAGGATGTACGGTCACTGGAAATCAGGAGGCCTGCCAGACTCCCACCCCCTGCTTTCTAGCTATGTAAGCTCTGCTCGCTTAGCTTCCTTATCTTCCCACGAGTCTAACAAAGCTGGTCCCTTAGGATTGCTTTGAGTTTTAAATGAAAGCATGTGTTGGCTCTGCATAGCAGGTGGTCAACCAAATGTTACTGTCCTTCTCTCCTAAGCTAACTCTGTAACCTACTGAAACTCCGCCCCATTTCTCCTTGTCCTTTTATACCTAACACCCCAAATCAGTGGGCTCCTGCTGCCATTTCTCTCCCTCTTCTTCCTCTTACTAATCTCCAGCAATCTGGCTGCCCTCCCCCACCCCATCCAGCCCAAATGAGACCCTCCTGTAATCGTATAGACCCAAGATAAGGCCATCTGTTCTGTGCCACAGCCTGGTTGGTCCACTGGTCTCTTCTCAAACTTCCTTCTCGGTCATGCTGTAGAATCCTATCCTCATGCCTTTGAAACCTCCACTCCTCTGCCTTCTGTGGCGCTGGGGCCTCGGGGTTTTTTATTTCCTGACTGCCCAGCCCTTCTGAATCCAGCGAGAGTTTATCTTCATCCTACCATGATCACGTCCCCTAGGAGCCCTGCCTCCGCCCACACACCTCTCCCCGTCTTCCCTCCCCCCATGGAGACTCTGCCTCTCTGCCTCTGCCTCCCCAATATGCCTTCTGATGTCTCATATTTTCATCTTATAATGTGCAAAGAATTTTCTTCTCAGTTATCTCATTTGCTCTACTTGGCTATCTTTTGAGATAGGCTAAATTGGCATTATTAATCTCAATTTTACAAATAAAGAAAAAAAATCTGAGACTAGGAGAACTGAAGTGACTTTTCCTGAATTCTAACCTGATCTATAGTCACACACTTTTAGTTGCCCACAAGATGGTCTTACTTAGAGATTCTGCCTCTCCCTCAAACCCTACCTGAATTTATCCAACTCCTCAAACTGATCCCACTCATTTGTTGACCGCTATTGGGACGTTTTCTCTAATTCTTTCTTTACCTCATATCCAATCAAATGGCAGAGTTATCGCCATTGTTTTCATATGATATTTCTTGTATTTTGTCCTTACTCTGTATGGATGATGTCACCATCCTAACCTCAGACTTTGTTAGCAGATGCCTAGAAACCATAAGCTTCTTTTCTTTATAGAGATTTAACCAATCAAATCTGTATACTATTGCTACATGTAACCAAAGAAAATGCCATTTCCATTTCACCATCAGCCTACAAATGCAAATTCCTCAACCAGAAATGTCAGACTTTCTACAACTTGGCCCCACTCGGTCCTGTGTTCCCATATGAGAGTCAGCACCAACTAGTGGAGTCTTAGGACAAGGTGACAGGTGGTGGAAAGGTCACAGAGGTGTGGGTCCTGGTCCGCCACTTTCTAACTGGGTGGCCTTGTGTAGACACGTCATTTAACGATGTATGTAACGATGTCATTTAACGATGTCATGTAACGATGCATGGAAAAGGCACCTGCAAAGCTGTGACGCTGGCATTGTTGTTATTATTTTACTGCTCTTCAAGACCAGGCACCCCCAGCCTGGATTTGCACTTCTTTGTGCGCGTTCCTATGCCTTTCACACCACTCTCTCTGGTCTCTGACCTGCCTCTCTTCCCCACCTCCCCTCTTCCCCAACCTGCAAGGTGCCTGACTCTTCCCCAGACAAATCCTCTTCTCCAGCATCTACACTGCCCTCTGCACATCACCTCTGCCACTTCCCACAGGCCTCTCTTTTTTGTCATTCTTCCAGCACTTGTGAATAAACTGCTGCAGCCTAAGATTAGCTCTCCATGTGCTTTGGCAGATATATTAAAAACATATTAGGCAGACACATCACGCTGGCCTCTCAGATTATCAGATCTGCCGGAGGAAGGACAGTCTTCTACTGATTCTGCATATCCTGTTCTGCCAAGTGCATATTTGAGAGAACCTGATGAACTCTTCCTCACTAGATAATTGAGCATTACCGTAATGCAATCTTAAAGCTGCGTTAGACTTGGAACCACGGGATTTGATGGTCCAGCTAAATTTGTGGCTCCATGAGGCTTCTCCTTCTCCTTCTCACTTTTGTCTAACCACCCTGTTGTTGTGGGTTTGAATTCTCCACAGTAAGAGACTTCCACTTTAATACCCTATTCTGCAATTTGCAACTCTTCCCACAATGGTGCTCTTCATTTTATCTAAGTACTTTAGAGCTGCGGTCCCCAAACCCCAGGCTGAGGACCAGTACTGGTCCATGGCCTGTTAGGAACCGGGCCGCACAGCAGGAGGTGAGGGGCAGGCGAGTGAGCAAAGCTTCATCTGTATTCACAACCGCTCCCCATCACTCTCATCACCACCTGAGCTCCACCTCCTGTCAGATCAGCAGCATTAGATCCTCATAGGAGCGTGAACCCTATTGTAAACTGCACATGTGAGGGATCCAGATTGCATGCCCCTTATGAGAATCTAATAGCTGATGATCTGAAGTGGAGCTGAGCCAGTGTTGCTAGTGCTGGGGAGCAGCTGCAAATACAGATTATCATTAGCAGAGAGGTTTGACTGCACAGAGACCATAATAAATCAATTGCTTGCAGACTCGTATCAAAACTCTTACAGTGAGGATGTATTACAACATAATAATAATAATAGAAATAAAGCTCACAATAAATGTAATGCACTTGAATCATCCCAAAACTATCCCTCCACCGCCCCTGGTCTGTGAAAAAATTGTCTTCCATGACTCTGGTCCCTTGTGCCAAAAAAGATTGGGGACTGCTGCTTTTGAACATAACTTGGATTTTGGTTCCCAGAACTACTGCATACTGTGGCATGGCAACCAGGACATTCTTTTTGTAGCTCATAGAACTGTTCACAGGGCAGAGTAGGTATAAGGTAATAGGGCCAGATCTGCCACTAAGTAGCTGTGAGACCTTGGGGAAGTGACTTATCTTCTCCGAGCCTCAGTTTCCCCACCTATAAATGGCATTATGAATGTGAAGGATCTCACATGGTGAACATTCAATGATATAACTATTATTATCAAACCTCAAATGTGGGACTTAGAAAAAGCAGTAAGGAGGCAAAATTTTCTCAGGGCATTAATAACACAAAAGCAAGGGCTCAGAAATGATTTAATGATTTAAAAAAGGTGAGAGGCATGACAGGAGTTGTTCTAGGCTGCAGGAAAGCAGCAGTAGGCAGCAAAGACAAGCACAAACTCAGGACTTAAAGCCTTATTCATTCATAGACTAGCTCTACGACCTTGGGTAGGCGACTTTATCTCCTACTGCTGCTTTCCTGCAGCCTAGAACACTTCCTGTCATGCCTCTCACCATTTTTTTAAATCATTAAAAAATTTTGCCTCCTTACTGCTTTTTCTAAGTCCCACATTTGAGGTTTGATAATAATAGTTATATCATTGAATGCTCACCATGTGAGATCCTTCACATTCATAATGTGTCTTAGTTCCTTATCAGCAAAGTGGGGATACTATTAATAATAGTCCTTATTTCACAGGGTGCTGTAAGGATGAAGTGAGATGATATATGAAGGGCACCCAGCAGAGCGTGGACCAGAGAAAGTGCCATGTAAGTGCTGGCTGCTGTCATTGCAAGAGCTCACAGAATTAGCTCCCCAAAGTTGTGCAGAGAGGATTCTACAACACATTTGTCCCTCAGTACCCCAGAGGCTCCAAAGTGTTGAACTAATATAGCCCTCAAAACAGTAGAGTCTCTTGAGTGTCTATTCTTGAAATCCAAGCTGCTAACTCAGGTTGGTTGTAACAGGCCTCGAATGTCAAGCTAGAAGTGCAAAGCTTCCTAGACCTTTCCGGCCTCCCAAGAATGGTCTCGTGCTTTCAGAATTGTTTTCAAAGCGATAAAGTGAATCAACTTCTTGGCGATCAAAACAGAAGTACAGATAAAAAGAACTGAGATTGCAATGTCTTTTGAATGAGGAACTGAGCTGGTCTCCAAGCTTCTGGAGTAAGTGGGGTGGAGGGTGTGAGCTTCACAGGGCTGTTTGCATGTGCGTTGATTCTTTCTACATGCTGTCATCCCCAAAGTGCCTCAGAGAGCCTGAAAGTGCAAGTCACTTCACAGGCCACCAGGCCAATGACGCTTTGCTTTCTAAATGCCACTCACTTCCACCCACCTAACTGTGAAATCAGCAGCGTGGCCCACTGGTGAAATGTTTGCTGGCAAATCTGCTCTGAAGCAGTACCCATTACTAGTGTTTACGGCTCTGGAAGTCCCCTGGGGAGGGACTTCTCCAATTCACTTTCTCTGTACTGCAGAGATTCTCTTCAACAGCTCTGGGAGAGGGAGGGACTCTCAGCTTGAGTCCGGGGACCTGGAAATGAATTCTCCCTGCAGGGAGACTGAAGTGTCCTGTCTGGGGCCTGTGCAGTTTCATTGTCTCATTTTTGCCTGCCTCGTAGGATTTCCTTCAGTTAAGCTGTCACATTTGAAAGTCGCAAAGCTTGTGGGGTCTTCTCCTCTTGGATCCCAACCAAACACAGCCCAACTCGCCCTGAAGCTCAGCAGGCAGAAAATTTGGTGTGTTGCTCACAAGATTCAAAGATTCCTGGGGTAGCTTGAAGCCCCTGCAGTCTCTGAAACTGTTCTGTTTCCCACCAGGGGAAAATCTGAGTAAACCCTTGTGGTAAGGGTGGGGTGGCTTTAACATGCAGTTGCACAGCAGGTGTGGGACCCTGCAGGGGACCAAAGGCACTGAGCAGTTTCTGCCTTGTAATTGCCTAACCTAAAGCAGATTTTCCAGCCTCTCTTCCCCACCTCTCTTCAGATTCCTCAGGAACCCACCAGGAGTGGGGAGGGAGATGTCGGGGATGTTGGGGGAAGTTGGAGGATATTGGCTATCAGTTGCTCTCTTGGCCCTGCCTCCTGACTAAATCCCAGAATGTTCAGAGAAAGTTCAGAAACCCCCAAAATAATTTCTGAATTTTATTATCTTGGTTTCCTATTTTAGTTCCAAAGTCCAGACATGCCATATTGTATGATATTAAGTTTTCTAATTGGAACATTTTTTTGAAATCATAGTAGTTGAGTTGCCAACGTTTCAGTGATTTCTCCCAGCTACCCATCCACACCCTTCAGCTTGTGTCTGCCTCCTTCTCTTTCTAGAACTTTCTCCAGCTCCTGAGAACTCATGGGGAGCCACCAGACCCTTCCTTTCCTGGACTCTGCCTAAGGCTGCTGGGCCTTGTTGAAACATGACTGTTAGGCCCAGTGGGGCTGGACGTGCAGCACACACGGGCTGTGGCTTCTTCCACTGAAAAGGAGAACTGTGCCCAGACCACAGAACGTGTGGTAATGTGACCTCCTCCACCACACATGTACATGGACAGCCGGAAAAGAGACACCCCAAGAAGATACGTATTGCCAGAGCCACCATTAGGGCAAAGATCTGCATGGGTGAAAAATGACAGCTGAGAAAGTGTCTGTGTGACCAAGACGTCGGATCCTGTAGGTATCAGCATTGGACCAATGGTTTAGCAACAGCTGCCTTTTTTCTGTCTTTTGCTGACAAGCTTTGTCCTCTGTTGTCCTGACTGGTCTGCGGTGCAATGAGGTAAAATATTCCTCCAGCCTCCTGGGAGGAGATTTATATGGGAAATAATCTTTTTTCCATGATTAAAAAAAATCTTGTTTTTATAAATCTACAATAGAGGTAATAACGGTGGACTGAATTCTTTTAAATTCTCCTAGATTAATTAATCTTTAAACTTCCAGAGTAAACCTTCCCTCCCTTCCTCTCTCCTCCTGCCCTCCCTCCTACCATACCCTTCTCTCTTCCTTCTTGTTCTTCCTCAAGTCTGCTCGTCCCACTTCTTTGAAACCTCTCCCTTGAAGACACTAAAGATGCATAAAGTTCTGTGTCTGCACCTGTTCTTCCTAAGGACTCTTCCAATGGTGAACTAAAATAAAATTTTAAGCCCCCCAGGCGGCTGAATGGACCTGTTCTTGCCCAAGAGGACCCCAGATATACCCTAAAGCTGAGCTGCAGGTCTTGAGAAGGGAGATCAGACACACCCAGATGCTCCTCGTCAGGCCCCCCCTCCCTTCTCAGAGATCGTCCTTTGTAACTCATCAACAGGCATGCGGCTGTGCAAGACAAAGCCTAAAACCACACCTGCAGGTCATCCATTGACTTAATAGATCATGTGAGTCTATCTGGTGACTTGTCTCTGATTAACAGACTTAGTTAACTTAAAGCATCCCAAGCCTTTAGACAACACTTCATTTTGTTAACCAATTACAAAGCAAAGAATCTTTAAATCCACCTATAACCTGTAATTCCCTGCTTCTCGATGTCTTGCTCTTTCAAGACAAACCAATGTATGCCTTCCATGTATCGATTTATGACTTTATGTGTAATTCCTGTCTCCCTGAAATGTATAAAACCAAACTGTAACCCAACCATGGGGAGATCACTTCCTCAAGGCTTCTTGGGTGTGGCTCTCCAGGCCATGGTAGCTCAGAACAACATCTCTAAATTATTTTACAGAGTTTAGGTTCTTTTCCGTGGACACAATTTTGAGATTCTTTGGCTCCAGCTCCCCGCATCATGGACTCTTCAAGTAATATCCAGACTTCTTTGTCAAAGGAGTCTGACTATACACCAAGTCATCACTCCAGTCGGAGAGGTTTTCTTTTAAGTATTGGCAAAAATTACATTTTTTCCAGGGGTCAATTAACATAAAGAGGTTAATAAAGTTCAACAGAGATAAACATAAGCTGTAACTAAAGTCCATACACATTGATGAATTAATTAATTTACACATTCCCACCTATTCTATATAGAGTCCATGTACCAGGTTTTCTGCAAGGACATCATCCTCAGAGACTCTTGGTCCAATAGGAGAAGGGATGAGACCTGCACATAAGTAATTCCAACACAAAGAAGGCAGTGGTCGGTGCCCAAGAAATAAATACAATGCTAGGGGGTTCTGACATGGACATGAAAAGGCTCCCTAGCCAAGCTGAGCAACTGCAGCAAAGTGCTTGCCTTCCTTTGCAGTATCTGGCTGGGCTGCCTCATTAACCAGAGTTCTCTGGGTAACTGCACAATCCCTTTTAAGGCTTTTATCTTAAAGGCTTAGCCTTGGGCGACTAGCATGATGTCCTGGTACACAGGCCAAACTAGAAGAGCAGGAGTCCTTGAGTTTGGAACACACAGGAGACACTAACACCCAGGGTGGTCCTTATGTGCTCATGCGCGTAGTACATTGCTAAAAGATACCATCTTTCCTCCAAAACAGGGGTTGCTTAGTGATGGGGGTTCCTCTTATGACCCCAGGTGGATGGGGAGGCAGGATGATAAAATGAATAACAGCATGTGCTTTTCAGTTAGAAGGGACCTGGGTTGAAGTCTCAGCTCTGCCTTTTGGTCACTTTTTTTACTCCACCCCTCTGAGCTTCAAAACTCTCTTCTGCCAAGGGAGGACTGGAGTAAGTACTGATGAAGAAAATGGATGTGAAGTGAGTGGCTTGGTGCCTGACACATGCTAAGTGCTCAGTGAGTACTAGCGAACAATCACAATAAGATCTGTGACATGAATGTACAAAACTCGGAGAATTAAATAGGAGGCTTTCTGTGGCCAAATGAAAGGAATTGGGACCATTTCATTTGGAGAAGAGTCAATCAGAAAGGCATGAACAATTCTATTTAACTTACTTTACATTTTTATTACACAAGTAGTGCATGTTCATGGTAAAAAAAAAAAAAAGGAATATAAGCTTAAATAAACTTAAATTATAAAACTTACCACCAACCAGACAAATCTAAATTTTTGGGAATATGTTTCCTTTCATCTTTCTTCAAATATACAAAAAAAATATTTTTAAACAAAAATGGATGTACATTATAATTCTGTTTTGTACCCTGTTTTCTTCCTAATCACTGTGTCATGGTCACCTTTCTTTATCAACTAATGAACATCAGTGTCATCATTTAAGTGGCTAAAGAGTAATTCAATTATAGAAACATAACAAAATTTGTTCAACCAATTTCTTACAATAGCCATTATTCAAGTTGTAAGGAAGGGGCCTGGGCTCAATCAGATTGGGCTAGTTCTGGTTCCACCTTAGAAAGGTCCTATGTTCTCTGGGCTTCATCTTTATCTTTAAAATAAGAATTATACCCTCCAGGGATTAAGGCTATTATGTGCATCAAATGAATTGATGTATATAAATGTGTTTCTTAAATAGTAAAGTACTATGTGACTGTTTATGTTCATCAAATAAGGTGCTAAAGAGTTATTTTCCTCCATTGAGTCAAAACAAGAAGAGATTTGACTAACACGTTATTGATCAAGTTAGACTGAATGAAAAGTACATCCCTGCCTAGGCTAGAAATGCAGCAACAAATGCTTCAGCTTGGTTTAGATGCTTTGGGTCTGTTCTCAACTCCTGATGGGAGAAGCCAGACCACAGCCCTGGCATAAACTCTGTACAGTTTCCTTATGAGAACATGGGTCCAGAGAAGGTAAGTGCCATGTCTGCAGTGCTCCTGGAAAGCCAGGGTAGGCCACCTTCTACCTCCAAATCCAGCTCCATCCATCTTTGCTAATCTTTATGGTGTATTTGTGACTGGTCAGCTATTAAATGTCCACCTTATGTTTGCTCTTCAAGAGTTTGCAAAAGAAATGAAGTCTGGCTGCCTTGGAAGGTACTAACAGATACTGGGCTTAATTCTGATATATTTAGAACATACCAAAGCCTTAACTTCTCTAACTTCTAACCACCAAAGCACTGGAAACAAATCCATCTCTTTAAAACATTAGTAAATTGAAACTCTCAAGTAGATTCTCATCTCAAGAGTTTATGTGGTTGAGGTAGATGCTAGTTTCCCACAAATGACTCTATAATTTGCATTATTTATACAGTATTGAAAAGGAGACTTTGGTGGCTTGCCTGAAATTGCACCTCCCTTTGTCTTAACACACATCACTCTCAAGTATATGTCAGAGGCAAGAAAATATTTCCAGTGACCTAGGTGAGCCAGTGAATGCTCATCATTCGTTAGAACCACCTGGGAAGTTTTTGGAAAACAGAACAAAACGGCAATAAATAAATAAATGGCTGGCTAATCCCCAAAAGTTAGGTTTCAATTATTCTAGGGGTAATTTTGTAGTCTCCCTAGACTCAGGCAATTCTGGCTGACAGTACAGCCAGAGTCAAGAAACTCTGATCAGGGTCCCAAAGAGGTATGGACAGATTATAAACTCACCATCTCACATGTTCTTTTGCTCTCATGGTACCTCTGAGCAAAACCGCTGACATATACATTCTCACATGTAACCTCCTCTTACCCCCAAAATAAGACCCTGAATGGAAAAAAATCTTATATAATAAAAGAACCCAATCTATGGAAAATTAGGAAAGATGCTATATGGCCAAAAATAGAGAAATGCTTGGGAAAAGTATAGTAAATCTGTTCAATGCAATATTATTCAGCAATTTTAAATTATTATTATGAAGAATCTACAGCAATGTGGAAAAAAATGGAGGCTGTAATGGAAGAAATGGATATAAACTTATCCATGGTATATGAACAACTGTGAAAATCAAGCAAAAACTATGTGCACACACACACTCAAAAAATGGAAGGGAAAAGTCCTTCCAAAAATGTCATTAGAGGTTAGCCTGGTGGTAGTTTTTGCTTCCTTCAACTTTTTTGTACTTCCTTAGTATTTTTTAATCTACTATATCATGATAGAGAAAACATTAACAGTAGAACAAAATGAATTTACTTTTCAGAAATGACACCTCTGACTATGAAGTGATAATCAAGGCACAATTCTCAATAATGAATTAACAAAGCAAATATAAAAATGCCCACCTGAAGGTCTTTGTCTCTCTGCTGCCTTGGCTTCTGTCTCCTCTCTTTCCCTCCTTTCTCCTCCAAGTAATTCAGCTTGCTCATTTAAAAAAAAAAATGTGAAAGAGCAAATTGTATTTTATGAACAGTGTCAGCCAATAGCAAGAAAGTCAGGAAGGGTCAGCAGGTCATTTGTGCTTTGTAGAAGCCGGTGTGGATGTTGGTGCTGGCTCTCTTCTTAAGAAGGGGGAAGATTTCCAGCTAGAGACTACCTCTAAAAGGAAGAAACTTGAAATTGCCCTGCCCTTGCAATGACTGATTTTTATCAGCGTCTTTCACAAGAGATCAAGCGGATAGGATGGTTAGAGTCAGGGGTTTTAAGTGGCTTTTAGTTCTCCTAAATGGTTTCTGTTTCCATGGCAACAGTAAAAGAGCAACACTGCCTGATACAGCACTTTAGAGTTGTTTAAAGCACTTCCATCACCCACTTGCTTTTTCAACTCACTTGCACTCAAACAGAGGCCTTACCCATGCTGCTGGAAATGCTCTGTCAAAGGTCACCATGACCTGCTTGTTGCTCATGTGAAAGATCCTTTCTCAGTCCTCATCTTC
Source organism: Lemur catta (assembly GCF_020740605.2). Lineage (NCBI taxonomy): Eukaryota > Metazoa > Chordata > Mammalia > Primates > Lemuridae > Lemur > Lemur catta. The sequence continues at coordinate 65,717,064 of NC_059140.1, forward strand.
CTTCCACCCTTATATACACAGTGAACTACTGCTACGTTCTTGAAAACTTCTCATGTTCTCACTCATATGTGGAAGCTAAAAATGTTGATCTCATAGAAGTAGAAAGTAGAATAGCGGTTACTAGAGACTGGGATGGGTGCGGGGGAGGAGGAGATAGCCAGAGGTTAGTTAACAGATACAAAATTACAGCTAGATAGGGGGAATAAGTTCCAGTGTTCTATAGCATTGTAGGGTGGCTATAATAAACAACAATTTATTGTATATTTTTAAATAGCTAGAAGAATGAATTTTGAATGTTCTCAACATAAAGAAATGATAAATGTTTGAGGTGATGGATATGCTAAATACCCTGATTCAATCATCACACATTGTACACATGTATTGAAATATTAAACTGTACCCATAAATATGTATAATTATTATGTCAATTAAAAATAATAATTTTTTAAAATAAAAATAAAATATTAAAAAATTGAAAAAAAAATACTTAGGAATTATCTAAACCAGGAAGGTGAAAGACTTGTACACTGAAAACTATAAAATATTGTTGAAAGAAATTAAAGAAGACATAAATAAATGGAGAGACATCCCATATTCATGGATTGGAAGACTTAATATTGCTAAGATATCAATACCACCCAAACTGATTTTTAACCAATCAAATATTATATTTTCTTTGCCTTGCTTCTACATTCACTCTATAAAAGCCTTCCTCTTGACTCCTTCAGCATGGCCCAATTAATGACTCCCTCTCTGCTCAAATAAGCTCTTTAAAATCTGAATCTGCCTAAGTTTATCTTTTTAAAGGAGTCTGAAAAGTTGTTGTTTAATGGGTACAGAGTTTCAGTTTTGCAAGACAACAAGAGTTCTGGAGATAACCAGGGCCCCTAAAAGCTTCCATTCCCATCGGCTGCCCTCCTGCATCCTCCACACTCCAGCCAACTGAACTATTTATCTCCAAAAACAAAAAGCACTATTTTGGGAACTGAGAGGAGCACAAAATGGTAAACAATGAAGAATTACTTGTTTTGGATAGAAATTACAAAATGCTTTTTTAAAAATAAACAAGGAAGGCTTTGTTTGTTTTGCTTGTTTGTAGTTTGTTTGCTGGAACTGGAACAGACCTTCACAATCATCGAGTCCAATCCCTTCATGATGCCTATGAAGAAACAGAGGCCCAGAGCTGTTGAGCAGCTCAGTCACAGCACACAGCTAGTCAATGTCACACCAGGCCTGGAATCCAGAGCTGGAGCTTGGAAAGCTTCCTCACCATTGCCAATGCCACCCACCTACTCTCCTCATGGCCTCTGCTACTCCAAAGGCCTCAGGAAAGACAGCCCTGGCTCTCACTATACCCTCACCCAAGGTCTCCTCCAACCCTGGAAACCACTGATTCTAGCACCCTGCCCCATCCTTTCCCAGCCCTGACTCTGGCTGGTGCCAAGAGCCAAACTTCACTGCATCTGTAGCTCCCACAAGTGCCCCAAATCTTGAAACTTGGAGGAAATGAAAAGTAGGTCTTCCTCAAAAGCTCTAAAATGCTTTTCGCTATGCACTGTCACTATTTTGACAATGAAGAGGAAGGAGGCTCCTGGCACCATTGCATGCATGTCCCCAAACTCTCCAGCAATGACCATCACCAAGACACATTCTAGAACTGGGGGTGAGGGTGGGTGGTTCTCTGTGCAGCTTCTTTGCACAGCTGTGGAGAAGGGGCTGGGGCTAAGGTTGCTGCTCTGAGCACAAGTTTCTTCCTGGGCCTGGGGACTACTATTTCTACTATTTGACTAATCCAATTGGAAACTCAGAGTGTATAAATAATTACATTACCATTCCCACCTTAAGGGAAAAAAAGGGCTTGAGAGAATATTTAACTCTACAGTCAATCACTAGAAATTTTCATTCTCTTCCAATGAAAGTTCAATAAGTTGACTAATGTCCTTCTCACTAAAATAAACAAAGTAGAAAAAAAAATCGACCCTACACTCCCAGAACAAACTCTCAAATATCAGGTTTTCAAGGAACAGAACGTGACATATTTCAAGAGTGTTAGAAAGAACCTGGGAAATGTCTTTTTCCCTGCTCCACCTCGGAATCTGTAAACCTCAGGGAAAGGAGAAACCTCTATAAGACTGTCTTTTGTTTTTAAGACAGACTGTGATCTCTAAGCACTTCATAGGCAGTAACTTCACTGAAGAACACCCATTAGACAGTCTCTCTTTGTACAGCTTGGCCAGATGACATAAAGAGATGCAATCTCATTTTAACCAGATGTGCCAGGATGAAGAATGAAGTCATTCCTTTAGAGTAGAGAGGGAAAGTATCCATGACTTTTAAAAGAAGATAGTCCTGAGAGAGCAGAGAAAGGAATAAACACATCATCCAATTTGTTGCTCCTGAAGACTGAGAAAAACATGGTGGCATGTTTAACATCTATAGTGCACAGAGAACTTCTCTGGGTCTCTCAAAGACCTGCAGGAATCATTGAGATGTGAGAATCAGCTCTGATTTTGTAGGCGACCTCAAAGTTTGTTCCTGGGTGACAAAGTGAGTTCAGGAGAACTGGGGCCAGTTTCTTGCTAATTACAAGATTGTACCAACCACAGAGCCATTTACTTAGACTTTTAGAAACATAAGCTTGAATCTGTAGGGTATGTTCTCCTAAACACAAACCTGTGGTTTTTTAAAAGATCAGAAACACTGTTAAATTGCTAGAACATCAGAGAGAGTAGTTTGTTTTCATAATGTAAGATTAAATACAAAGGAAGAAGTCAACGTAAGTCATGTTTCTATTCAGGTCATTCAGAAAGGGGAAGAATGGAAGCAAAACTTGAAAATTCATGGAATTTAGAAAGCAACAGACTTTATGTGCAGAAAGGCCTGTTCTGTGATGAAACACACAGAAGAGAATGACCTAATGAGACCTAAAATTCATGGAGAAAGTGGTAAACTTGCCATAAAACATTCAATAGGTTTAACTAATTCACAATGAGTTTGCAGCCTTTTATTTTAGTTTTTTTTTTTATTTCCAATCTTTCATATGTAATTCTCCCTTCGAAAAGAACAACTTAGCTTCTCAAGCAATCAGTTCTCTGGAGAGGTGCTGAGTCTGGAATGAGCATTGATGGCCCCTCCAGTCCAATCAGAGTGGGAAGGGGGTGTGGAGAACTGTGCTATGTGTAGATCACAAGACCCCCCCAACACACCTCTTTGTCAAGTGCTTTTTTTTTTTTTGTAGTATATTAAGCAAATTGGTGAGAAATTTCCAAATTAAGAATTCCAATAGGAGCTGAGTTTTTCCTTGCTGAATATTGCCTGAGAATGAGAATCAGGAGATCCCAGTTCTGGACCCTAAGAGATCTAGCCAACAGCACTTGGGAAGGAGCTGGCCCATGTTCCATGGCATGATTTATATAATAGGGTTTAGGCAGAGCATTCTGTGGAGGCCACAGACGTTAAGAAGGAAGCCAAAGTTATCTTCACACTCCACTTGCCTTACCAGACCCTTCCCTCCCTCTCAGCCTACCCTTTCTCAGACCCCTACAATCTTATGTTGCTCATCCAAGGCCTTTCCCATCCTGAGCATATCAATTAGTCAAGTCACTTAGGGAAAATTAGTGATGAAGAATGTAGCATTCTGGAAAAGGACCACAGAAATTAGAGCCTCAACGAAGTGCACGGTACAGAAGGGATTCTAAACTTCCCAGCTTAGTTTCAATCTGCAATGGCTCAGCACTGCCTTCTGGTTTCTTCCAAATCCCCATGGTGGTGTCACAAGCCCTGCTTGACTGGACCTTGAGGCTTGCTCCCTGGATTCTGTGGCTTTAGTGTGGGCAGATGATTCCTTCTTCACTCCCGCCTCTGTGGCCCTAGCCCCAGGTGGCAGGCGGCCAAGTAAGAACACCAGGTGGAGATTCAAGAGATGATCTGGTCCTGTCTCAGCCTGGCTGCTTGAAGGTCTTAGAAATACACCAAGGCCCCCTCCGTGTGCCTCTTGCACACTGAGTGCCTAGGAGGCTCTGCGGATGAGGAAGGAGGAAGGATATAAAGACAAGTAAGGTCAATTCCTAAATTCAAGGAATTTCTGGGGTGAACTTAGTTTCTCTGCATGAAATCAATCATAGTGCCATCCCCCAAAAGGCAACATTTTAGTTCATTCCCTTCTACACAGTTTTCTATGCTGTTTGCTCATTTGTTGATTCCTTTGTTTGGCATACATTTGCATACTGCTTTTTTCCCATTTATACTGTAACACATTTTTCTGTGTCAGCATAAATATTTTAATGATTGAATTATATTCCATCAACAGGATGCGCTGCAGTTGGGATAACAAACTATTTTCGTTGTTATTGTTTCCCTTTAGGCATGAAGCTTTCCCCTTATTTAGGAAATTAGGCTCAGAGTTAGTTTCAATAACAATGTAAGAGGGAGTTTGCAAACAGTGCGTTTCACAGGGCTGGTCAAGGAAGGAGGACTCCCGAGAAAAATAGCAAATGAACTAGCAAAAAATCCTAAAGAATGTTCTAGTCTCTACCTTCCTGGGGTTGAAAATGAGTTTGAAGGTAGAGCCTTAAATATCGATGCAGTTAACGCCTGGACAGCGGCCTCCCCTGGTAACACACCCACTGGCCAAGTTCAGGGCCAGAGCAGGGAGGCCCTGCCCATCAGAGGTCTCCGCCCACTTCCGGCAGGGCGCATGCTCCTGCACATGCGCAGCCGGAGTCACCTGACTCCCCTCTGGTTTGGCCCCGCCCAAAGCTGCGCGCTCAGACATTCTGGGGGCGGGGGGGATGCTATAGTTGGCACTGCAGCCTGTCCTCCTTTCCCACCTGTAAAGAGGTTAATGACCCACCTTGAGCGGAAAATTCAGGAAGCCTTGGAAAGTAGAGAGGCATGGGGAAGTTTGAGGACAGGGCTAGGAGGGGACGAGCTATGTCGGAAACAAAGCATCACCCGAGATGAAGACCTCCCAAGCCAGGCCATTTCATGTGGTACCTCGACCTCCAAGGCTCTGAAGGCCACTGCGCAGGCTGGGGCCTGAGTTTATTTGCCCTCAGCTCCCTTTTTCACCTGTCCCCTGCTCTGCCCTCTGGGGTGGGGGAGGGTCAGCTCTAAAGCTCAGGCTCCCTTTCTGGCCCAGCTTCCCCGGCTGGCACAGGTGGGAGGTGGAAGAAAAGCCAGGGCATTTCTCCCCATCCTCTCTGCAGGTGGCATTTCTGATAGCGGCTGTGTGTCCTCTGTGGCCTCACCTTCTGCTGTGTGAGCCCCTGGGCTTGGGGAAAGCTGTCCCCTTCCTGTGCCCCGCCAGCCCAGGCATGGTAATGGCTTCTTGCTGCGCTGGCGTTTGTGTTACCTCAGTTCATTTCTTGCTGTCGCGGCTCTTCCACCACCTGTGTAAACAAACCTTCACTGTTTGAAATATTCAGAATAGATTCCCAGGCTCTTGTGACTTGAGGAATGTATTACTCTGATGAGTTCCTTGGCTATGAGAAACACATGTTCCCCATATTCAAATGCTCCAGCAGCCAGATTCTGGGCTCCGTCCAGGTTCCAGACCCATGCTAGGTGCTTCACACATATCTCATGTTAGTCATTGCTGTGACCCCTTGGCTTTAGCTATTATCCCATTTGACAATATCTAAATGATGGGGAACCTACTTTTCCAAGATGCTAAGTAATTATGCATCCTCCTACCATTAGCGAATGCTAGGGATACAAACCATAAATCCCTTTGACATTATAAATCAATCTCATCCGTATTAGGGAATTTCAATTTATACTTACTAACAGAAACCATGGGCTCCCCTTAGCAGCGTTGAGCATTTACACGACTCTCACGTTAATTTGGTGCCCCTATTTCCTTAGTTTAGCTGGCTTCTTTCCACTTAACAGCCCTGAAGATGGGAGCGCTGGGTGCCTCTTAAAGTGGGCGTGTGCAATGTAATGTGCACAAGCTGAGGGGTCGACAAAACAACACCATGAGAGGTATTATGCATTTAGTATCTAAAGAGTACTTTGCAGTGGTTTTAATAGCTGGTGACTTCAGAATTCCACAGAGCCCGGGGAATTGCATTATTTCATCCAAGTCATTGGGGAGGTCCCAAGCACCAAGCTTCTTAGGAACTGCCCAGACTAGCCAAATTCACTTTGCTTCTCACAGATGAGCAGTGAGGCTCCTCTTGATGTCCTGAATGCAATTAGCAGAGCCCTCAGCTCTAGTGGGGAGGGGCAGTTGCTGTGGAAAGTATAGAGCTCTGGGCTCTATCCTGATGGCATGCAGTGGGTGATTCAGAAAAACAAACAGATGGGAAGCGTGCAGTGTTGGAAAAGGCATTCTGAAATATGGACTTCCCATGTTCCAGGAATGTCAAGTATTTTTTATTCCTTCTCTGGTGCACATAAAAAGACTCTTCTGTTTTTAGTATGTTCAGTAATTAGGAGCCTGAAAGCATGAAACCCTGGGAAATGTAGTAGGTTATTTTAAGGAAGCAGCTTGATGTAAGGCTGTTGTTTTCCCGCTCTGTATAAAGTGGTAGAAAATAATAACTGATTTTCTCCTTGTGGGCCAGAACCAGAACATCTTAGGTGTCTTTGTACCCCCATTGTGTATACTAGGACTGCTGTGTAGTAGGTGCTTAATAAATATTTGTTGTATGGATGAAGGAAAGAATGAAATAATCTTGCCAACTCTAAGGAATACACCCAGGCTCCTCCCTTCCTTCATTCTTCCTTCTATTCTCTGCTCAACAAACCTTAAGCAGGAGCGTGCCAGTCCCTCTACTGGACAAGGGGTACACAACAACACAGAAGGCCACTACTGGTGGACAGAGGCAGGAGGTGAGCATTCCGGAGCACTTGTCCTGGCGGGGCTTGGAGGAAGGAATGGTCAGTGCCAGGGCCCAGTGAACACTTACAGGTGCCCCTGTGTGAAGGATGCCCCCTCTGGGTATTAGGGTGTCCCTTTTGTGGTTAGCCACAGCTGGAGCTAGGGCTCACCAATTGCTAGGGAACAGAGGCTGAATTTCCATCCTACCCCTTCCTTGGTCCAGGGTCCTGGTTGGCCCTGGTCAGCTCTTTCTTGGGGAGAGCACATTAGAAGAGGCCTCTTAGAAGCAGTGGGGCAGGAACTGGCTGTGGGAGAGAAGCAGGTGCCCCAGATGGAGGGAGAGCCTTCGTGGCAGAGGGAATCAGGGAAGAAATGCCAGGGCATTCTTCACGGGGGGCCATGTGGGCCTGAGCAACAGGCCAACCTGGGCTCTAATCCCACATGGCCACTTCCAGCTTTATCCGTGTGTGCATGACTTACCCTCTCTGCTGTAGACTGTGTCTCCCTGCAATTCATATGTGGAAATCCTCACCTCCAAGATAATGGTATTAAGAGGTGGGACCTTGGGAGGTGATTAGATCATGAGAGTGGAGCCCTTGTGATGGGATCAGTGCTCGTATAAAAGAGACCCCAGAGAGTTCCCATAGGATTTTGGGCTTCTAGCCTCCACAACCGTGAGAAGTAAATTTCTGTTGTTTAGATTCCACTCAGTCTATGGTATTTTCTTATAGCAGCCCAAATGGACTAAGAGGCTCTCCGAGCCCCTTTGCTCCCTATAAAAAGATGATAACAGTAATGTAGCAGCCCAGTGGGGTTGTTCTGAAGGTCAGGTTCATGCACACGAAGTATGTAACACAGTAAATTCTGCTAACTCCGGGGGCAGAATAAAAAATGAATTGAAAAATAAAACCTCCCCTCCCAACAAATCTATAATCTTCAAAAAAAAAAAAATAGCATGATTATTCTCATTTTTGTATTTGAGGAAACAGGGCTGAAACGCTCAACTAACAGCTTAAAATGACTTTGACTTCAGGAATATCTGCTTCAGAACCTGTGCTGTTGTTTCCATCCTCACCCCCTTCTCACTCACTGGCACTTGAGGGCCTGGGGAAGGCACTGCAGTGGCTATAAAGGCAGTAGGATCTCTTGCTCTTAACATACATGTTTCTAACAAAAACAAAAAAAGAATATACGAGCAAGAAGCCTAAAGGCTAGGAGTTCAGGTAAGAAATGCACACAAAATTATATTCTATATAGGGTAAAAATTCCACAGAGGAAACTGATGTGTTTAGACTCCTTTAATGTTGATTATCTTATAGGTTAATTATATGTGTCAACTTGGCTAGGCCATCGTGCCCAGTTGTTTGGTCAAACACCAGTACAGATGTTTCTGTGAAGGTGTTTTTTAGATGAGAGTAAGATTTAAATCAGTAGACTTTGAGTCAAGCCGATTATTCTCCCTGATGTGGGTGGGCCCCACCAGTCAGTTGAAGGCCTTAAGAGCAAAGACTGAGATTCCTCAAGGTAGAAGAAATTGTCAAGTCTTCAACATAGAAACCTGCCTGAGCTTCCGTCTGCTGGCTGCAGAATTTGGGCTCAAGATGACAACATCAACTCTTACTGAAATTTCCAGCCTCCCAGCCTACCCTACGGTTTTTGAACTTGCCAGCCCCCACATCACAGGAGCAAGTCCTTAAAATAAAGAAATCAGCCCCCACCCGTGTGCATGTGTGTGTCTTGTCAATTCAGTTTCTCTGGAAAACCCTAATACAGCATGGTTTGGGAACAAATAAATAATGCACTTCTCTCAGAGTGCAAGTTTCTGATTTGAGGCCTCCTCAGTCTGAGTTCACATCAAATTAAAGCAGGCCTTCCTGAGACTCTATAATTTCCAACAAACTTCTCACAGAATTCACTTCGCCAAAGCTAATTGTTTAGTGTTTGGCACTTAGCAGAAGCTGCCTGACATTTTTATGCATATGTTACACCCTCCATCCAACTAGACTATCAGCTTCCCCAGGGACTCTTAGCACCCAGCCTGCCATTCTAAACCCAGTAAGTGCTCGACAAATGGTAAATGGAATTGAGTCGACTATGTAGATTGCTCCATTAGGGAACGGTAACCTCCCACAAATGGCAGCATTCTAGGCAGACCCAAGAGGGTGAGAGACCATTAGAGACAGCTCTTAACCTCTCTTACTTCTCCCCCATCACCATTTCTAAATCCCATTCCTGCTCCCTGTCCCCATGTGCCTGGCCTTATGCCCAACATTTAGTCAACAATTATGGACCAACTGGATCTAGAGGCCTGTGCTTGACACCTGGTGGGGGAAGAAAGGAACAGAACCCCAGCCTCTTAGTTTCTTGGCCTCTGACCTCAGGGGTCGCTTTCTCCACCCACCTCAGCCATCTGTCCCCACAGGCACAGCCTAGACTCTGTCTTCACCAATAAACAACACCACCTCCATTTTCTACTTCAAACATCTGGCTCATTCCTTGCCACCCCCTTCTCACCTCCTGACCTCCTGCCTCACTCACTCAATGTCCCCTCCCAGCTACATTGCAAATTCACAAGGCCCTCTACTCCCCAGTACATGCATGTACACACGCCGCCCCATACACAGAGCCGCTCACACAATTCTCTCTTTCCCCAGCCTAGAGCCCATGGTCCCTTAGTCTAGCCTCTTTCCTACAAGCCTCTGTCTCTTCTCTCCCACCACTGGATTCACCTGGCAAAACTCCTCCCCTGACCAACCCTGACCATCCGCCTTCTGCATGTGTGCACGCCAGCGACTGAAATTGGAGGGGGTCAAACAATACTACTGCTTGTTTTTTACCTTGAATTCATGACATCTCCTAATGGACACTATGTTTCCCTGACTGGGGAGGACACTGAGGGTGCAATCAGCCCTCAGGTGCTTAGAGCTAGAAGGGACCAGGAGGTCATCTGGCAGAGAAATGTCATCATTTTACAGCTGAGAAAAATGCCACTTATGTTGGCTCAGTGACCCACCCAAGGGGGCAGAACCAAGAGTCTGAGTCCACATTTTAACTCATATGGCCCTATCTATTTGCAAAGTGCCTTTTAGATTATTGAACTCAGTTTTACACAACTGGCTCTAATTGGTCTAAAAATAATCCCATGCCCCTTGCCCAAGATTGGTTCAGAAACCTGGGTCCAAGCCAGTCAGCACAGGCATTCAACTCATCACAGCTGTTGGTCCCTACATGTGGAGGTGATAACCTCTCAGGCCAAGGAGGTGTGAGAGGAGGCGTGTTGAGGGGCTTTGGGAACGTTTCTTCACTCTTCACAGAGTGCAACGGGGAAATATATTGGACACTGTGCTATGTGGCTGTGAGGGCCACAATTCTTGTAGCTGTCATGACACCAGCCTGACGATGAATCTGAGGTATGGAAGAGGGAAAAGCCAAGAGAATATCACACAAATGAAATTGAGAGTCCTGATTGAATCATGCCTGGTCCCCAGCAACCTCTGGACTTTTTAATAACATGAGTCACTACAGCTGTATATTGTTCGAGCCACTTTGAGTTGGATTTTCTGCTACTTGAAGCTGAAAGTATTCTATCTGAAAGAGAGGTTCAGTTGCCTCATCTGTAAAATGGGTATCATAAAATCTATTTCATGAGATTGTTACAAACATTATATTAAGTAATGCTTATAAAGTGCTTAGCACAATGTCTGCCACAGAATAAACTCAAGTCAGACGTGATTATTACTCTTATCGCCAGGTATTTTGGCAAAATTAACAAATCAATTGTGGAGTTAAATAAACTTGACAATACAACAATGGGATGTCTACTTTCCCAAATTATAAAATTGTATGAAAGCATCAAGAGGGGAACTGTCTAATAATTCTGGATTAAAAATGTCAAGGGCTCATTTCCTTTTTCCAAAATTGAGTTACACATGGAGGAACAAGACAAGAAAGAGTGTAGCACGGGGTTGAGAATAAAGGAACGATCACCACCGCTTGCTGATAGAGATTGACTCTGCCCTTTCCTGTCTCCCATCTTTCCCAACCCTCCTTACCTCCAGCATTGCTGTTAAGCCCCCTGGATTAATTCCTCAACAGTGGGCAACACACAGAGGCATCTCTTATAGGATTCTTAACAACATCTTAAACCACAGATTGGGCTCAATTTGAGGCCCAAAGCCTTCAGTGTGTATGCACAGAGAGGTTTATCTAAACGCTAAGGCAACAAAAATCATCATGGTTATAGAAAGTTGATAGAAAGAAAATTACAGGCTGTCTCACCTTCCTTGGCAGGACTATTTCCTTTAATACACCCTCACATTTGTTGATCCATCTAATGGTGAATGCTTCAAATAGTGGCATTTCAGTCTTTTTCGGGAACCTGAGAGAATAGCACTTACAGCCCTAAAATATGTTTTCAACATTCAATCTTATTTTATTTTCTCAATTTTATGCTCCTAACCTAGATGTTCTTAGACATTTTTATTTATCACAGGATCTCAGAAGGCCTCACAGGGTCTCTGGCTCCACCACCAAGCAAATAGACCACTTCAAAGTTCACGTGGCCATGATGCATGGGCTTGGCATGTCCCAGGAATCGCTGGCTGGCCTGCAGCACAGGACATAAGGACAATGCCTTACCCCACTCACACCCCACCCCATTTATAGTCTTCACAGTCTCTGACCTGGATACCCTGGGCTCTTGGACTGCCCTGGAGAATCCATTAAGGTAGAAACAAGAGTCCCGGAGTGATTTTCAGTATTTCCAAAAAGCTAATAGAAACTTAACATTCAATTGGGTCTTGCAAGGTCATCTCATTAAACGAGTAAGGTTACTATTTAGCCACTATGTCTGTGGGTATTCTCTGAGCTAGTGGCTTCCATAAGTTGAGCACCAACAACGTGGCCAGCACTGAGCTGAAAGTTCCTCCTGTGTTGCTCCTAATCCTGGTCAGTGATCCAAGTTTCACTGAGCCCTACTCCCACCTAGTGCAGGACACAATCCTGAGTGAAGTTTTCCCTAAGTATTTCCAGGAGTCCCCAGAGGGTATCTGACAGAGGTTTGAGTCCCATCAGCTCTGCCATTTCTTGTCTCTCCATCCACTCTAGCTCCCTCTGCTGGTCACTGCCGCATGCTCAGGGCCGACTGCTCCAGGGGACACCCTGCTACTTCCCACCTCCTCTCAGGGACAGCCACTGGCACTGGAAGCTTCGAGATGCTCAGGAGTCTGGTGGGCTTTGGCAAAGATGTGGAGAACGTATCCATATCTGTGCTCTATCGAAGGGATACCTAACAATGCTGTTCTGCCCCAACATCTGAGAGTTTTCAGTGAAGCTGTTCTTTCTGTTGGTACCTAGTGTCCACTTCCCCTGCACCCCTCCCTCCATCCCTGTCACTCCATCAGACCTGGCCACGGAGGGCAAAGTCCCAGACAGACACTGCACTGCACTGGGAATCACTCCTTCCCCAGGACCAAGTCAGCAGGTCCTGCCTCACCTGGCCCTGGGGTTAGGGGCTGGGGTAGGGGACGGTTCTCTCGCTGGGGAGGTCTGCCCACCCCATTCAGACCACACTTGCAGTGGGCCTGTCCTGTCAGGCCTCCAAACGTGCTGGACGTTTGCTGACCCCCAGGCATGGACAGGACTTAGGATCCTGCTAAATCTAAATCACCCTGTACGGTTGGTCCTATTGCTCTCTTCTTATAAATAATGAAACTGAGGCTTGGGGAGATTAAGAGATTTGCTCACAGCTCCGCAGCAATGCCTTGATCGATTTTAAAGATAAATTTGTTAATTAATGAATACAGTTTTGTAGCAAAAGATTTCAAAACTGGTGACTCGGAGGCATTGGAGTAAGAGGAGGAAATTAATGAAAAAGGTGTGGGTGTTGAAGTAATTGGGAAGATATGCTTGAATTCTGAGTTCCCAGTTTCATTTGTGGACACCTCTAGGGCTGCCTGGAATATTAACCTCCATCATGCCTGAAGATGCAAACCTCTGCATAACTCTGTGGAAGAAATCTGGTTCGTTTTTCTCTTCATTTTCACTACAAACACACTGCTGTAAGGGACAGCAGTGAGACATTTAATTCAAGGCTGAAAATTATGATGCAGACTTTGCATCTAAGCACACCTCACCACACCCCCTCCCCCCAGCTAGAATGACGGACACGATTACCCTCAGGCAACCTGGGAAGGCCAAGGAGGTCTGCAGTTCCAGATTTCTGTTTGGATGTAATAAAGATGGAAAACAGAGAAAAACTCATTGCTCTGTTTTGATGGGACAGCAGCAATTAAACATATGAAGAACAGAATTCCAGACAAAGGATGTTTAAGCCAGAAAGCAAGGTCAAATATCCAAAATCTTTGTGACCATACAAGCCAAAAGTCCTCATTGCAAAAAACAGAAATCAGCTCGAGCTAGCTTAAGCAGAAGGGGACTCTACTGGAAAGCCATCAGGGAGCAGGCAGAATTGTTAGGAAGGCTAAAGGAACACGCTTGGAAGATAGACAAGAACCTCAAGGAACCGAGCCACTGGGTCATGCCCCAGGACAGCCCAGTTGGGGCACTGCTGCTGCTGCCCCTGAACATTCTACACTGCCCTGGAACACCCTACACCACTGGACACTGCCCTCCTCCACTGCCACCACCGCCGCTTGCCCCTGGACACAGGGAGCCACTGCTGCCACCGGACAGATCTGAGATGCCTTGGCTTATTTTTGTGCACCTGCCTCCAAACTCAGAGTCCTCGGAGGAGCCCACGATGGGCCAGGCTTGGGCCACCTGCCCCCTCTGTGGCTGCTGAGGGGCAGGGAAAACAGCATCCATCTTTTCAGCTTTCCTGGTGGCAGTGGGGGCCCTGGCTCCCAGCAACATTCACACAAGGGCAGGCTTCTCAGACATGGAGGGGCTCAGATGATGGGTGCCCTCTGTCTTAGTCTGCTCGGGCTGCCATAACTAAAGCTCAAAAGCTATATAAATAGTAGAAATTTATTTCTCACAGTTCTGAAGGCTGGAAGTGCAAGACCAAGGTGTTGGCAGGGCTGGTTTCTCTTCAGGCCCCTCTCCCGGGCTTGTGAATGGCACCTTCCCCCTGTGTCTTCACACAGTTGTCCCTCTGCATGTGCACATTCCTGGTGTCTCTTTGTATATCCAAACTGCCTCTTCTTATAAAGACTCCAGTCAGATTGGCTTAGGGCCCACACATATGACCTCATTTTAACTTAATTACTTCTTGCAGGGTCCTATCTCCAAATACAGCCACAGTCTGAGGAACTGAGGGCTAGGGCTTTAACATAGGAATGATAAGGGGACACAGCTCACCCATGATACCCTCCCAAATGGACAATGTCTGCTCTAGTAATTAAAACACAGACAGTAAGCAGGAACTGAATATGTGCTCAAATACAGAAGGCCTAACTCTTAGTAAAAAGTTTCTTGTAGCTGAAACACTGAAGCCAACAAGTATAATCAAGATGCAGGTTTTCTAGGTCCTCGCTTCTCACTCTGGTGGACCAGCAGCAGTGTCACCAGGGAGCCGGGTAGACAATGCAGGCTCCCAGGCTCCACCCTGGCCCCCTGGGTCACACATGGCACTTTAACTGGATCCCAGGTGATTCTTTTACATCACTCAGGTGGAAGTACTCTGCTCTAGGCATTACCTTAAGTAGCAAGATATGTTTCTTGCAGATGAAAGGGTGTGGGTTCAGCTGCCTCTGGGGCTCTGCCTCAATCCTCTTGCAGAAAAGAAACCAAGTCTCTACAAGACTCCAAGGGGCCTCCTGCCTCAGGGCCTGGCCAGCGGCAGGAACAGGCCCAGAGAGTTCTTATTCAGGGTCGCCAGGACAAGGGCACGTAACTATTTGCCTTTCTGGTATGTGTACGTAGCAAAAATGTGTGTCTTCCCTTTGGATCCCTGTTTTAAGGATTTTCTTCTCTCTCTCCCTCTGTCTCTCTTCTTGTCAAGGAGGACACAAAACATCTCTGCAAAAGAAGCATAAAATGCTCTGTATTGTTTTTCTCCAGTCTCAGTTTCTTTTGTGCTCTCCTCTTTAGAAGGAGCAAGGCTCTGTCCTTTCTCCCTCTGCCCCAGGCTAGGGGTTGACTATTTGATTCTAGTAACTCAACTTTCACATGGAAATTTATTCAACAGCCAGATCATAACAGTTTCAGAAACTGGCCCTAAAGCCAGAGGAGCTTGCGTGGTTTGAAAATATTTGCATGAATAATTTAAACGCTGGCAAAAATTTGAGGCATCCAGATGGATCCTAGGGAATACATTCTCTGGTGGAATGTTGACTCTTTCTAAGGAGACAATAAAGCCAAAGAACAGATGATGGGACCCCTTTGCCTTTTCTGAAATAAAAATAGTAATAGTAACAGCTAACATATGTAGTACTTGCTATGTGCCAGATATTATTCTGAGACTGTATAAAGATTAACCCATTGGCTCCTCACACAGACTCATGGGACAGGTACTATTAGCCCTATTTTCAGATGAGAAAACTGAGCCACCAAGAGCTTAAGAAACTTGGTTAGCTCAGAAGCTGTCATTCAGCCTCTGAACCAAGGAAGAAAGAAAGCTTAGAGAGTCAGCTGAGGACAGCCAGCTTGTCCTGGCACCGTGGTCACTACCAGACAGAAGAGAACTGTGCACACTCAAATCCAGGTGAAAGGATGGCATTGCTAATAAACTATTTAACAGAGAAAAAAAGAGGAGAAAACTCACAGCACATAATTGCCCCTTTGAAGGGAAAGATCACAGCACAACTGCCTCTTTGATTAACCGCCTGTGGTTAACCACCATTGTCTTCAAGATTAACCACCCCTAAGGGTTTGTTTTTACAGCACATGAAAATAAATGAGCAGGTAGAAGGAGCGTGATAGAAGGAGGACCCCATAGTTCCTGCCAGTCCACATTCTAAGGAGCCTGATAGAACCAGATTCACAGAGAAGAGAAAAAAAGAAAAAGAAAAACAGATGTGGCCACTTCATAGCTGCCTCTTGCTATCATCAGCTGGCAGCGATAACTATTCTTCTTTTTTTCTTTTTCTTTTTCTTTCTTTTTTTTTTTTCTTTTTTGCCTTTACTCTCATTAAAAAGCCTGAACCCCTTGTCCTCACCGCCACCACTTCTTTCTTTCTCTTGTGCCAAGTGCTTCCCTACCTTTGGGAAGTAAAATAAACTCTCTTTCTTTAAAACTATTCTAATCTTTGTGTTGAGAATTCCTTCTCATTCTATGATACGAGTTCCCAACCTAACACCAAGGCTGCATGGAAGAGGATGAATTTTGTTTTGTTTTGTTTTCCTTGATCTCTGAAACCTTAACAGAGGAAGGCAAATCTGTGCTCAGGTGTGTCTGAGCCAGAGGCTGCAGGATTGTGGAAGATGACACCAACAGCCACGGTGAGGGAGAGTCCCACCCTCTCTCAGTGAGGATGATGTGTGTCTAGGGACTTCTCTGCGAGAACAGGCTCTGCCTTCATAGAAATAGTTAGGATCCCTACCCATCAAGTATAATCAGTAATTTTAGACTTCCAAGGATACGACTAGGCAAATCCCATAGTTTTAATCATTTGGAGCTTTTGAGATTTACCTCATTTTCCACTGTTTTCCTTAGAAACCTGCCTTGGTGTCTAACTTGGGAAATGGACAAAATTCCATATTCTGGAATAAAAAAGGGACTGACCCTCTGTCATTTGATGCCACAACCCTGTTATTTCCTTGTGTTTTTAATGACCTTGATGACAGAAGGAAGAGAAATTTCCATTGAGAGAAGGTGACACTGAAGCCAGTATGCTCTGCCTGGAATGTTCTTCCCCAACCCTTTGCATGCCTGATTTCTCCTCGCCCTTTCCATCTCAGTGTAACTGTCACCCACACAGAGTAACCTTCCCGATCACCTGTCTACTGTGGACACCCCCTGCAGTGGCTAATTTTACTTGTCAACTTGCCTGGGCCACAGTTCCCAGATATTTAATATTTGGTCAAACTTTTTTCCCGATGTCTCTGTGAGGGTGTTTTGGATGAGACTGACATTTTAGTCTGTGGACTTTAAGTAAACCAGATCCTTCCTAGTGTGGCTGGGCCTCATCCAATCAGTTGAAGGCCTGAATAAAACAAAAGGCCAACCTGCCCCACAGCAAGGAGGAGTTCCCCGGCAGACGGCCTTCAAACTTCATCTGCAGCATGGGCTCTCCCCGGTTCCACAGCAGACCGCCCCTGGACTCCAACTGCAGCTCTTTCCTGAGTCTCTGGCCTGCTGGCCTTTCCCATGAGACGCTGGGCTCACCATGCCTCCACAATTGTGTGACCCGATTCCTTAATCTCTTTCTATATTTACACACACATACTATTGATTCTCCTTCTCGGGAGAACCCTGACTAATATACCACCTGCCCCCCACACATCATTATTAACGTCAGCCCTTGTTCATGGTCTCCAGAGGCTCATCCCAATGTGCAGCCATTGTATTCATTGTTTCATCTGTTTTTTGTTTTTTTTTTTTTAGTGTCTTTACCAGATGTAAGTTCCATGAGGGCTGGGCAGGTTTGTCTTGCTCTTTCTGCTTGTGTTCCTAGCCCATGCCAGAAGTGCTGGGCACATAGCAGAAGCCATAAATCTTGGCTGGATAAGTGGATAGTTGAAGTTCTCCCACAGACTATGGATGGGGGACTCCTATATACACACCCCAGTTCCAATACATGTGAGAACGTTGTGTTAAAAGTGCTCACAGCCACAATGAGATACCACTTCACATCCACTGAGATGTCTAGGGTCACATGCACACACATAAAAACAAAACAACAGAAACAGACACAAAAATAATGAGTGTTAGCAAGGATCTGGAGAAACTGAAACTTTGGTATCTTGCTGGCAGGAATGTAAAATGAAAAAACAATTTGGCTGTTCCTCAAAAAGTTAAATGTAGAGTTTCCTGTGACCCAGCAATTCGACTCCCAGATATTTGCTCAAGAGAAACAAATACATATATCCTCACAAGAACTTGTACATGAACGTTCATAGCAGCACTATTCATAATGGCCGAAAGCTGGAAACAACCTAAATGTCTATCGACTGATGAATAAACAAAATGTGGTATATCTATACAATGAGATACTATCTGGTAAACACAAGAAGTGAAGTACTAATACATGCTACAACATGCATAAACCTTGAATGAGTAAGTGAAAGAAGCCAGACACACAAGGTCACATATTATATGGTTTCTTTGATATGAAATGCTCAGCATAAGCAAATCCACAGGACTGGAAAGTAGATTAGTGGTTGCCAGGGGCTGAGGGCACCGGGGAATAGGAACTGATAGGAAGTGACTGCTAATGGGTACAGGGTTTCTTTTTGGAGTGATGAAAATGTTCTGGAATTAGATAGTGGTAATGGGTGGACAACCTTGTAAGCATACTAAAAACCACTGAATTGTACACTTTCAAAAGATGAATTTTATGGTATGTGAATTGTATCTCATTTTTTGAAAACCAAATAAATAAAATGAAAAAAAAAAAAATACTTTCCCAAGGTGAGCTCTCCTAGGCTAGGGATGGTGCAGAACTCAGCCTAGAGCCAAGCAGAACGTGCAGCTTCCCAGCCACTCGCCTGAAGAGCCTCCATTGCCTGGGCAGGGGTGTCTCTAAATGAGCATCATGCTCATTGTCACAACGATGGTAACAGTGGTATTCTCTGGCTTTCTTTTTGGCATAGAAAAACACTTGCAGGTGATACATCATCCTTAAACTCAATTAGCCATTTTAGGTTTTAGGAACCTACAGATGTAACCCCTTTGAAAACCATGTGCCAAAAGTCACAATTGAGGTCACAAGGCCCCAAGCCTGCCATCTCTCTCTCTCTCTCTCTTTCTCTTTGTTCACCTCTCCCCCTCCGGATGAAAATTTGGGGGGAAGTAGTTACATAGGAAATGTGGCTGGTAGGAAATGACACATTTGGCTATCACACACAAAAAAATTATAAAATAAAATGAAACTCCCTACCTGTTGGCTTCCTGAAGGAACACTGCAGATGGTCACTCATCACAAGTCCAATCTCAACCTTGAATGTCCTTCTTGTGCCCACCTGTGCAGCCACGCGCACTGGCTCCTTCAGGCTTCACTCCTATTGCTGACCCCACTCCACGGGCAGCTTGTCTGTTAAAGGAAGCTGGGGCACTGGAGCAGCCCTTAAAAGGGCCCATCGGCACCTCGCATCCCAGGGTTACCCCTGTACTCTTGGAGAGACCCTGGTGGAAGGGAAGGAGGAACTACCAGACCACATCTCACACACACGGATGCTTCCTCCCTCAGGGTGTCTGCTCCTTTAATCAGAAATTTAAGAAGAAAGGAGGTGAAGCATTCCAACGGGCTCCTACCTCCCAGAACCCGTGTGAGCACAATAGAAGTCATCGGAGTCCCGGACTTAGGAAGGTCACAGAAGTCTGGAGTCAGGAAAAGTTCCTTCTGCAGAAGAGCAAGCGCTGGCATGGGAAGACTGCAGCCCCTTGCAAGAATACGCTCAGAAAGTACAATTTTGCCAGGAGAAAATGTTCCCGTTCAAAAGGATGGTATGTACTTTAGAAATGAAAAATCAACCGACCAACACTGACCGCAGCTTTCACTTCTTCAAAAGGAAAAGTGGGTCCTAAAATCCCATTTTGAACATTATTTGTAGCAACCAGCAGAAGCACGGCCCTGCTGACACCTTGATTTTGGACTTCTCACCTCCAGAACCATCAGAGAATGAATTTCTGTTGTTTTAAGCCCCCGGGTTTGTGGCACTTTGTTATAGCAGCCCTAGAAATGAATATCCCCTCTGCAGTCTATATCGACGTAGACCCAAGAGTGATCGTTTTAAAGGGATGCTGATCATGTCACTGGTCCAGTCCAAACCCTCCAGTGCCCTCCGTGTCAGAGTCCTCATGGCTGCCACTAAGGCCCTCCCTGACCCTTCTTCCTACCTTCGCGCCTCCTTCCTCCCCCATCACTTGCCCCCTTGTTATCACCATGCCAGTCACACAGGTCTCCCTCCTGTCCTTTGACCAACCACGTGCTCTCCCACAGCAGGTTCTTTTGCCTGGAAGGCTCTTCCCCAGCTGGCTCCTCCCTCACCTGCCTCGAGTCTTTGCTCAGATGTCACCTTCTCAGTGAGGTGGACATTGACTACCCTGTTTCAATCTGCAAACTCCCCAGACCTCTTTGCTCATCTCTACTCTTCCCATCTCGCTTAGCAGCTTCTCACATGTCACGTGACTCACCAATCTATCGTGTCTGCTCACCAAGCTGGGACATAAGCTCCACGGGGCGGGGATTTCTGTCTGTTTTGCCCACTAAAGCTGACACATAGAAGGCTCTCAGTCAATATTTGTTGAATGAATGAATGAAATGAATGAATGATTCTGTTGGGACAAAACTGTCATTTCCTAACAAACAGCATTTTTAAGGCCTGATGGTCGTCCTCCCAATAGATTGTGAAAACTGAATTCCTTGGTCAATTTATCTTCAAACCACATGCCCCATATCCAATTTAGGCTGGGATCCTTCCAAGTTAATCAAATGAGGATTAAAGGAGAAAATGTGTGTAAATTCAGCTAACACTGTTGCTGGCACAGCATAGGTGTCCAACAAGTTTCTCCCCTTTCCAGTAAGTATGGGGTTTGAGTATTCTGAAAGAGTGGTTCGGGGGCTTCTTTAATATGAGTCCTTCTAGTGACAGGGACAAATGATCTGGGACAACAGCAGTGATGGCTCCCAGCACCTGCACCAGAGAATTGCTCTTCCAGACTTGTGGGTAAGCAACGAAACACCAACATGCTGATATGATGGAAAAGCAGCACCATAGAGGTGAGCTATAGAATTTCTGGGCTCCTATAGCAACAAGTCTTCTCCCTCCATTTGGCATCATTTTTACTGCTGAGGGCCTCGTCCTTGCTCCTCAGTGCCCTCTGGCATTTTATGTCAAAGCACAGCATCAACATCAGATGGACGTGAAGCATGAAACAGTTGTCGTGTTCACCACACGTGCTAGCATAGTGAGATGCGGGTTGACAGTCCCCCACTTTGGGAACCCCAGCCCTTGGGATTTAACCTTCTAAGAGGCAGTAAAGTCACTCGGCAATGGCTCTCTTTAGTGGAAGGAGACACATATCTCCTAAAGGAGAGCCTAGGCACTTGCCCCAACTCACATTTCCCTTTTCTTACTCTCTTGTATTGAAATCATGCAAGGTTTCACAAAATCTTTCTCCAAAGTTTATCCTCCATGAATTCTAGGTCATAATGTCAATAAAATAGAACGCATACCCTGGAATTCCTGAAAGAAGTGTCTTCACAAAGCATTTGAAATTTGTTTCCTGTACTTATGTATACATAATCTCATCCAATCCTCTCCAGAGGTGGATATTACCATTTTATAGGTGAGAAAACTATGGACTACATAAATTCAGAAAATGCCACAAAGTCACTTTATTACTCTCCTAGGGCTGCCATAACAAATTACCACAAACTTGGTGGCTTAAAACAGCAGAACTGTATCCTTTCACAGTCTTGGAAATGAGAAGTCTGGAACCAAGGTGTCAGCAGGGTTGATCGCTTATGGAGGCTCCAGGGAAGAATCCTTCCTTGCATTGCTCCTAGCTTCTGGTGGCAGAGGCCATCATTGGCATTGCGTGGCTTGTAGATACATCATTCCGATCTCAGCCACCATCTTCACATGGTCTTCCCCTTTGTATGTCTCTGTGTCACATCTTCCTGTCCTTTCTAGGGACATCAGTCATTGGATTTAGGGCCAATCCTAAGTCCAGGATGACCTCATCTCTAGATCCTTAACTTCAATACATCTGCAAAGACCGTATTTCCAAATAATGTCACACTCACACGTACCTGAAATTAGGAGTTGGACATATTTGGCGAGGGGTGGGGCACTATTCAACCCACTACAGTTCCTAAGAATAGCAAAGCCAGGAATCAAACCCAATTCTGTCTAATTTTAGCATTCAAAATATGTACTTTATTCTCTGGTGACCACAGCGTAACTAGCATGGATCACTCTGGTTATGTAACTGGATTGAGAACAAGTGCCTCTTCAGTTGTCTTCTTTTCCTGAGAAAAGCTTTATTTTTAACTTTCCCATAATTTATCTGGACTCTAGTGAAATGGGAGTGGATTTTGTAAACTCTGAGAATTCCTTGGGATGTGAGGCTACTCTAATGCTAAGCATGTTCTACATCATCTCTCTTCCTATGAGGAGTTGAAGCTGTTCAGAGAGAGCCACAGCACACTCTACAACAGAGCGCCCGGGAATGGTACCCAGGTGCACATGGCCTTTGTAAAGATACTACTGACATGGTGAGCGGTGCTTTAGACCTATCTATAATGTCTGAATTGTTTTTTAATAAGAATGCTTTTGGATACTATGTAGTAAAGATTTTCGTAGCAAGTATGGATTGTCCAAACCGTGTGCATTTCAAAGAAAAGTTTGGCCCTTGTTCTGCTCCTGGGAGATGATCTCTAAGCCCTTGGAATATCCTGCCTGATAAGAGTGCCACCTGGAAGCCTCAGGCCACACCAGATACTTTATGCTAACAATGTGATTGTGATGGGGGCCTTGAGCCACATGGTATCAACTTGGTCTCTGGAGGGACTACAGTAAGCTCAATCATATTGGCGGTCTGCGATGCCTAAATGACAGCCCCACACCCCACCCCCAAATAAACCCTGGACACCAAGGCTCAGGTGAGCTCCCCTTGTTGGCGATACTTTGGGTATGTATTATCACACATTGTTGCTGGGAGAATTAAGCATTGGTCATCTGTCCCCACGGGGAGAGGACAACTAGAAGCTCATGCCTGGTCTCTCCTGGACTCCATCCTATGTGCCTTTTTCTGTTGTCAATTTTCATCTGTATCCTTTCACTGTACTAAACCATAACCACTATTAAAACAGCTTTGCTGAGTTCCATGACTCCTTCAAGTGAAGCATTGAACCTGAGGGTGGTCTTGGGGACCCCCAAACATAGGAACTATTATCTAAATTTAAAAAGTCCATAATTTTGTTTTCAAAATGCATGGCTCCTTCACCATTCAGTTCTAGTCAAGTCCTGCTGAATTATAAATTCCATTACAGTGAGGATTGTGCCTTTCTATATTCATCTTTATGCTCCCCTCCTCCCCACATTACACATAATGAAGCTTCACACATAGTGAGTGTTCAATGAGAATCAAACGGAGATGAAACTGAACTCTGAAGAGCATCTCCCATAGCCAGAGCTGACTCACACTGTTCCCTCTGGCCGTTAGTGAGCACTGCTAAATATTCTTCTGAACAGGATTCAACCCTGGCTTTACATCAACCACACAACAAAGACCACCTGAAACTGAATGATGTGCATCCGTTTTGGAGGATTTTAGGTGAGAAACTCTTCTACAGTGACTCTTCTCCTGGAAGCCTCTGTGCTCAGCACTGCAGTCTGGTGAAGGCCACTGTGTCTGAACTGATCGTGGGCTGTTAGGGAACATGCGTTCCCTCTTCTCTTCCTTATCAACAGGAGATCTCTGACTGTTTGCAAAGGACAGTCTCTGAGTTATAGCTTCTATAATTCCTGACATGTGTAGTGATGCTAGGTCATTGTAAGCAGACAGTTTTCCTGAATTGAGAGGTCTATCGGAAGGCAATTCTGGGGCTGAGCAACTCGTTAAGTTGCAGTCTTGAAGCAGCTGCCATGACCCTGCAAGAAAATCAGTGATGTCCTCAACAGGTTGTTATCTTACTAGAATTTTAATGGACTCCCCCAGGTTGGTCAAAATTTTAGTCTTAGAAGAAACAAAGCTGGTGAGTGGTTGAATTGTGGCAAATATTAGGGTCTCTCCAGTTGTCCAGAGCTAGCATACTTCTCAGGGGCTTCTATTATGTTTGCTTTGAGATATTAAATCTTTTCAGCACATGATGCCAAGCAATAATCTAACAGACAAATTGGTGAGTGTACACTAAAAGAGACAATGTAAGCGTTGAACATAGAGTGGAAGCCATACTCTGCTGGCATCTGGAAATAGTTGAACATTTTACACTGCTTGCTTTTGTTCAATATGTCTGTTTGTTTGTCTGGTTTTTTCCCCCCATATTAATATCTTCACCAGCAGAGTTGTTTGGGTAAAAAACAAAACAAAATGGGCAGGTTGATTTTCAACAAGAGTACCTAGACAAGTAAGTGGGGGAAAAATGGTCTTTTCAACAAATGGATATCCACAGGCAAAAGAATGGAGTTGGACCCCTACTTCACACCATCACTAACAAAAACTGACTCAAAAAATCAACGACCTAAAATTAGGAATTAAGACTATAAATCTCATAGAAGAAAAATAAGAGTTTATCTTCCTGACCTTGGATTAGGGAATATTTGTTAAATATGACACCAAAAGAAAAAGCAACAAAAGAAAGAATAGATTAAAAAAATAGGACATAATGAAAATTTAAAACTTTTGTGTATCAAAGGACACCCTTGGAAAAGGTGAATGGGAACCCATAGAATAGGAAAAAATATTTGCAAATTACATATCTGATAAGGGACTTGTATTACAATTCAATAATAAAAAGACAAACCTATTTTAAAATGAGCAAAGGACCTGAATAGACATTTCTCCAAAGATATATTAATATGAATGGCCAATAAACACGTAAAAAGATGTTCAACATCCTTAGCCATCAGGTAAATGCAAATCAAAACCACAGTGAGATACTACTTCACAACCACTAGGATGGCTAGAACCAAAAAGTCAAATAGTAAGTGCTGGCAGGTATGTGGAGAAATTGAAACCTTCATATACCCCTGATGGGAATTTAAAATGGCACAGCCACTTTGGGAAAAAGGCCGGCAGTTCCTCAAATATAGTTCCTTAAGCATAAAGTTACTATACAACCCAGCAACTCCATTTCTAGTTATAAACCAAAGAGAAATGAAAACATATGTCCATACAAAAACTTGTACACAAATGTTCACAACAGAGTTATTCATAATGGCCAAAAAGTGGTGTAGGATCTCAGAAAATGATACTCCAAAATGAAGACCTCAGAAGCAGCTCTCTCTGACCTTCTCCTACCCTCCTGTCTCTGGCCTTCTCCCCTGAGGCTAGCCATAGAAACTAGAATCCCTCTTCGCTAAGGCAGGTCATAGAAATCAGAACCACTTTTCCCTATAAAAAGCTAAAACCAACCATAAAATCCAAAAATATTACTCTAACTTCTCCCTGTCCCTGCCTTTCTGTGTAAAAACTGGCCTTAAAGAAATGGTCTGATATACCATGTTTGGCTGTAGGTCACAAGGCCCCCATTCCAGACAGGGTCCAGCCCTATATCCAGAAGGCAGGAATGCATGCTCAGAGAGGCCAAGAAGAATCTACACAGACAGGCCTGGCTGGGTTTCCTCCCTCAGCCTATTAGCAGTATTATAGCTCACACCCTTTTTGTCCAATTACGTTTCTACATGGCTGGCCCTACTTTGCTGAACCTAAGCATAAAAATGAACAGCTTCTCTTGTTCATTCTGAAGGTCATTTAAAATTATGACCAAATAAATGTGTATGCTTTTTCTCCTTTCTTCCTTTTGCCAGTGATTTTCAGCAAAACTTCAGAGGGCAAAGGGGAGTTTTGCCTTGGCCCCTGCAGCGGAAGCAACCCAAACGTCCATCTACTGATGGATGGATAAATAACATGTAGTATACTCACACAATGAAATATTTTTTGGCAATAAAAAGAAATGAAGTACTAATGCTATATAGAACACAAATGAACCTTAAAGACATTATGCTAAGTGGAAAAAGTCAGTCACAAAGGATCACGTATTATATGATTTCATTTATATGAAATGCCCTATATGAGATTATAGGCAAATCTATAGAGAGAGAACATAGATTAATGGTTGCCTAGGACTGGGGGAAACATAGGGATTGAGGAGCATAATGGCTAAGAAGTGTGGGGTTTCTTTTGGGGGTAATAAAAATACTCTAAAATTTATCCTGGTATGGTCACTAACTTTAATACACTTTAAATGGACAAATTATATGATATGTGGTTATATCTCAAATATATTTTAGAACTTTTTTTTAAAAAGGAAAGATTTAGCAGATTTTTCTGAAAGGCAATCATTTGTGCAAAAACAAAAATAATCATATAGGTTAATTCCTCCCTTCCCCCATCCCCCCAGAAGAAATGAACCAGCATTGTTGGGGACCTCATTAACACCAGGCAATTCCAGTTCTAACTCCACCAAGATCACATAACCAGTATAAGGAGAGGCCAGGACACTTTGAGGAATGACCCTGCTACCCTGCTAAAAATTTATACTGTTAATTTTTCTTCTAGGCTTCCCCAAAGGGACCTATAGCTTTTTACCAGAGCAACTGTGCATTGGAGAAAAGGAAATAATTGGACTTTTCAGGGATTACGGAACACTGGCTTCAAACTGACACTAATTCCAGGAGATGCACAATATCACTGTGGTCCACCAGTCAGAGTAGGGAATCGTGGCAGTCAGGTGATGTGATGGTTAATTGTATGTGCCAACTTGACTGGGCTACAGGTGACCAGATTAAATATTATGTCTTGGTGTATCTATGAGGTTGCCCCCGATGAGATTAGCATTTGAATTGTCAGACTCAATGAAATAGATTTCCTCCCCAATGTGGGCAGGCACCATACAATCTGTTGAGGGCCTGAAAAGAACAAATGATAGAGAAAGGAAGAATTTGCCCCTGTTTTCTGCATCACTGCTTGAGTTGGGACATTTCATCTCATCTTCTGCCCTTGAACTGGGATTTTCACCATTGACACCCCTGATTCTCAGACCTGCAGACTCAGACTAAATTACAACAGCTTTCCTGGGTCTCTAGAGTACAGACAACAGATTGTGTGACTTCTCAGCCTCTGTAATTGTGTGAGCCAATTCCTCATGACAAATTTCTCTCTCCTATTGGTCTGTTTCTTTGCAAATCCCTGACTAATATAGGTGATCAATGGAGTTTTAGCTCAGATTCAACTCACAGTGGGCCCAGTGGGCCCCTGAACCCATGCCGGGGTCATTTCCCCATTTCTAGAATGTAATTGGGATAGACACACTCAGCAGCTGGCAGAGTCCCCACATTGGTGGCATTCTGAACTGAAATCCAAGTCTGTCTGACTCCAGAGCCTGTACTCTTTCCAATGTGCCAAACGTCTTGAGGGCAAAAGACAAAAGTACTAGCGATGGGTCCCAGCAGCCCTGGAATTTATTCCTACTTTCTACATAATGAAGTTGTGGCTGGTGATCTGGTTTCTCAGAGCAGATTAGAAGCAGCAAATTAGGAGGAGATACAAATTAGACAGAGACATACTGATGACAGCAGCGAGGGCTAAACACTGACGACACGCAGTGAGACAGAAACTACAAGGAGGAGGCAGGAGACTCAGGGAGCAAAGCAGCCCGCGGGGACAGCAAAGGTGCCCCCCACCTCCACGGCCCCCGAGGGAGTGCCTGGGTCAGCCCTACTCAAAGTTGGTCAGAATCACCCAGGGGTTTGTTCAAGCACAGCCTGCTGGCTCTTCCCCTAGGGTTTCAGATTCAGGTGTGGGGAGAGGCCTGAGAATTTGCATTTCTAACATGTCCCCAAAGGATGCTGCTGCTGCTGGTCGAGGGGCCACCCAGGGCACTAAACAGGTGTTTCCAATAATGACCCTGACTCTTTAGAAAAAAAAAAAAGATTAGATTATTCTGGGTTCCTGTGTGCAATGAATTTAAAGTAATTTTGTTTGAAATTAGAATAAAATTGTTTTGGCATTTGAAGAGGTAAGGTTTGGAAATTGGAAAAATCTGTTCATAAACAACTCTGCCCACACATCCCCTGAGGAGGCCGAAGGCAGCCCCCACAATGTCTATTCCCTAACCTCCTGCCCGCTTTATTTGGTTCCATAGCGCATGCTGAAACGGGGTATTCTAAATGTGTGTGTTTGTTTATGATCTTTCTCCCCACAAAATATAAGCTCCACGGGGGCAGGGCTTATTTTCTTTTGTTCACCACGAAAGAAAGGTCTAGAACAGGGCCTGCCCTTAGTAGGGTCTTAAAAATTAATTATTGAATAAACAAATGATAAATGAATAAACAAAACATTTCATTTTGCTACAATGCTTGGAGGACGCCCTCTAAGCCTTGTAGCAAAATGAGATGTTTTGGTCTTTTGCCCCAGTTATTGGGAAGTTACCCTTCAAGAAAAATACCGACCCCCTCTCTGTAGCTCTCTTAAGAAAATGGAACGTAAGAGGAGCAGGAAATGAGAGGACTGAACGTGCTGTCTGTGAAGAGGCTGTTCTCGGTTCAGATGCTGCGATTGCAATTCCAGCCTCAGGAAGGGGGCAGAGAAGCCCGCAGAGCACAGCACTCGTGTACAGAGTTGAGTTGGTTTCTGCCCAGGGTCCTCCGGCTGAGCTCACGATGTGTCTCAGGAAAGAGTTGCCCAGGCTTGCACGCCCGGCTCGGTGTATCTAGGTTTATCTGTCATTCCACGAGTTCAATGTTGTTGGCAAAGGCAGGCAGGTGCTCTGTGGCAGACCCCACGCATGGTGGCTCACCTGTACTGCCGGAAAAGAGGGAAGTTTCTGGTGGTGGAAAAATACAGAAAAAGTGAATCCATGCATGCTTCCTGGTCCCTCCTCCTCTGCCAGACTGTATATTGTTTTTGCTCCCAGTCACTCTCCCAAGAGGCCCACCACACACCTTCCTGACACAGAAATACCAAACCAGGAAGCCGGGAGATCAGCTAGTCCAATTTCTTAATTGCAGATAAAGTCATTAAGACCCAGGAAGCAGAGGCCTCTCCCCTGAGTTAGTAGCAGATCAGGACTAGAATCCCACTCTGTCCAGCAAGAGAGCTTTCTATTAATACTTCATCCCCTCATCTGCAGACTGTGAGCTCCTGCAGGGACACAGCTGCTGCGTTCCTCTCGTGGATTATCGTCTGGCACCTGAACGTATAAAGTACTGGCTGAGGAATGAATATACGAATGGCTCACTTTTATCTGTTCCTACAAGTGCTCTGCAAGAGGCAGTATGATTGAAGATGACATAATGAAGATATCTGTTGAGTTAGAGAGAGAGAAGGCACAATAGAGAAGTTATACAAGAATATTTAGGCATAATGTGACTCAGGAAAAATAACTTCACAGAGTCAGCACACTCCAGGGTCTAGTCTAGTTGTTTGGATCTGGAAACCCCATTGACAGTACACTCAGAGTTGAGTGTCGGGAACTACCTCAAGCTCACTAAACTCAAAAAAGACCAGAATTCACAGTATGCCAAAGGGAGCGGGTATTTGAATTGACTAATCAACCATTCTCTCCCTATATCTAATTGGGAAGCCACTTCCTTTAATGTGAGTCTCTGGAGGACCAGTCTTAGCTATTATTACTAATAACTAAAATAGTCTCTGAGTGAAAAATCACTCAGGAGGTTATTTCTTTACAGAAGATAGGCTCCCTATGGGCAGACATTGCCTGTCTTATTCACTGCTATCTCCCAGGCACCTGAAAGAGTGCCTGGCACATGATAGGTACTCAATGAATATTTGTTGAATTAATAAATGCATGAAGAGTTTGTTAATCAGCACAAAGTTAGAACAAGAAAATTTTGTTTTATTGTCCCTCTGGGGTTGACAAGTTTATGTGAGCTGACACAGACATCTCTATTAAGAGAATGCAGCTGCCAACTAGATGTGATGGGCACGCCCCTACCCCCTCACTGGCGTCTTCTTCACTGGGGGTACTGAAGACCCTGACAACACTGGCTCTTTGACCTCCCTTTGACTCTGCAGATCTGCCCTTGGGTTGGCATATTGTTTCTTCAGACAAGGTACAAGCCAGTTGTAACTTTCTCAGTTACACTTAACTGGCATTCACTCTGCCCAGTGACTACCCCTTGGCACCTTGGTCACCTTGCTTGAAGGTGAGCTGAAGCCTCCCCAACTGCTCATGTGCATTTCTTGAAGGGAGTCCTATCCAGTGTGTATTGATTCATCGTCCACAACGAGCAACTAAGTTTCCTGGCAGTCTAACCATGGTCTGCAGCAAATGTACAGAAGAAAAGGTAATACCTTTCCTTACTCATTGCAAGGTCCATGGGTGACATCCCATAACAAAAGACAGATTAAGGAAAGAAAAACATAAAAAATTTGTTTAACAAAGTTATATATGATACATGAGCCTTCAGAAATGAAGACCCAAAGACCTGGGAAAAGCTAAGTTTGTTTTGTTTTTGTTTTTTGCTTAGGTTTGATGAAGAATGGACAGCCATGTAGAAATGTGGTTGGACAAAAGGGGTGTGACTTAATGGTGATGTGGACTGACAGGGGAATGGGAGAACCTAGTCTGTTCAGCTTATTCTTGGCCTCACTATGTAGCATTCCTTCCTCCAAGTATATGGCAGAACACCTGTCACATGAGGGTATTTGGGGGAGAATGGAGAAGGTCAAAGAGTGATATTTTTAGGTTTATGGCTTGCTTTGGGAGGGAGGAGTGCTAGTTTTTATGACCTGCTTTGGGGAAGAAAATATTTGCAAGCTACTCATCTGACAAGGAATTAATAACTAGAATATACAAGGAGCTCAAACAACTCAGTGAGAAAAAAATCAAATAATCCAATTAAAAAGAAGATATACAAATGCCAATGGGTTTTTGAAAAAAATGCTCAACATCATTAGTCATCAGAGAAATGCAAATCAAAATTACAATGAGATATCATCTCACCCCAGTTACAATGGCTTTTATCATAAAAACAGGCAATAACAAATTCTGGCATGGATGTGGAGAAAGGGGAACCCTCAGACACTGTAGGTAAGAATGTAAATTAGTGCAACCACTATGGAGAAGAGTATGGAGGGTCCTATAAAAACTCAAAATAGAACTTTCATATGACCCAGCAATCCCACTGCAACATATATATCTAAAAGAAAGGAAATCAGTATTATCAAGAAGATATTTGTACTCCCATTTTTATTGCAGCTCTATTCATAGTAGCTAAGATTTGGAATCAACCTAAGTGTCCATTAACAGATGAATGGATAAAGAAATTGTGGTACATATACACAATGGAATATTATCCATCAACAAATCCATCCATTTGCAATAACATGGATGGAACTGGAGGATAATATGTTAAGTGAAATAAGCCAAGTACAGAAAGACAAATTTCACATGTTCTCACTCATATGTGGGAGCTAAATATTAAAACAATTGATCTCATGGAGACAGAGAGTAGAATAATGGTTACCAGATGCTGGGAAGGGTAGCCGAGAAGGGGATAATGTGGGGATGGTTAATGGATGTAAAAATATAGTTAGGTAGTTAGATAGAATGAACAGTATTTGACAGCACAACGAAATGACTATAGTCAACAATAAGTTATGGATAATTTAAAATAAAAGCATGGAATTGCAATGTTCTTAACATAAAAACAATGATAAATGCTTGAGGTGATGGATACCCCAATACCCTGATTTGATTAATACACATTGTGTGCTTGTATCAAAACATCACATACATCTTATAAATAAATATATACAACTATTATGTATCCATAATAATTAAAAATTAGGATAAAAAATAGGAAAAAAACTCCACCAAAGTGACAACCAAGGAATTAAAAAGATATTGTGAAATTTAAAAGATGCTGGAACCCCAAAAATACTTTAAGCCTTGAGAAAGATATGACTGTGAACTGAGTCATGTAGCATATAGTTGTAACTCTTGCTTCTTGAAGCTTAACACTCTTCCTCATTGTTCTTATTCTGTAAATGACTAGGAAAGGCCAGAGACCAGACCAACTCCTTTCCAGTCACTGATATTTGTTATAGATTAACTGACTCTTTTATTGTCCTGTACCTAACTCAGACACATGGTGCCCAAAGACCCTATGACCGTTACATCTTCAGTGTGGAATGTTCAATATACCTTTCCCAAAAGGAAAAAAAAAAAACACCTTGAGTAATCAGATTGTTGTAACTATGCATGAAAAATGTTGAAATTCTGTTAAAATCCTTTGAACTTTATCTATATAAATGATCCCAAATGTCTACACTTTGGAACACTGACTTCCATTCTTTGGAATCTGTGCTTCCTGAGTAGGCCATCCTCAACTTCTGTACTTGAATTAACTCTGTTTAAACTAAATTCTGACCTTTTTGATCAGTTTAGGTTAACATTTTGAGGAATCAGGTGGCACCCAAAGTGAACCTTCAGTGACGGCTGCTGCTTCGCTGACAATCAGGGCCTTGGTACCAGCATTTACAGCTTTTTGTTCGCCGGACCTCTCCAGAGCCTGTACTGGCTCACTGTTCAGGAATCACTGTTGAGGTTACTTTTGGGTTTTGAATTTCCTTAATTTTTGGTTTGAGATTCAAACTTTATTCAAGTGACCCAATTCCACACTCAATGGAGCTGGAATTAAAGCTCTGCTTTTAAGATAGGATTTTGTTTTTGTTCTCTAGAGATTCTGCTGTTCG
The DNA here is from genome assembly GCF_020740605.2 of Lemur catta. Lineage (NCBI taxonomy): Eukaryota > Metazoa > Chordata > Mammalia > Primates > Lemuridae > Lemur > Lemur catta. The sequence goes on from NC_059140.1 coordinate 65,749,403, forward strand.
TGGATTTGCAATTTTTTCATTTTTCTCTGATGTTAAGGGTTGTTTGTTGAACTATTTGTTAGAGTTTGTTCAACCTTTTCTCTCATTCAAATTTTGGTCAGGAAAGGAAATAGTTTCTCTCTGAAAAGAGGAAGTACATGTTGTGTGGCTTACGCAAAATTTGCAATTTTTAAAAACTGTTTAAATTCTGAAGCTTGGTTCATTTGGCATATGTAAAGTTTCTTTATTGAAAACCAAAACCAAAGGAAAGCTTTCTGTGAGGAACAGGTATGTCCTGAGATAAGTTCCTGCTAGCTGGAAGGCACCTTAGGCGACTAAGGTCTTGCAGGAGTGCAGAACATAGAAGATACTGTGCTTAACCCGGTGGGCACATAGGAAGGGAAGATCTAGTGCCTTAAGCACCCAGGAATCCTGGGATTCACCAAGACTTGTAAAAGGGGAGAAGCAACCCAGGGGTGACACTCAAGGAGTAATCTCCATTAAGCAGCCCATCAGAGACAAAATATCTTTTCCTTTCTGTCTTTGGTCACTTAAAAAGAGAATCTAAATTATGGGCAATCATCCATTTAAGGCTGAGTCATCCTCCTTGAGGAGCGATCCACCTTTATACACTTCAGCTGGATTTATGTGCAATACTTATGGTGCCACCTCCTGTCAACACCTAGAAAAATGGTCTTACTTCACCTATGAAGACCCCAAACTACTATGACCAAAATGGGGTACCTTTAATACCTACATTAGTTTATTTGTGCACTCAATTAGAAAAAGCCGGCGCAAAAATAAAAACAAAATAATGAGAAAACTATTTTTCAATGGTATTTGGAAGCTTCTAAAAGACGTTCTGATAAAGTCATTTCTTTATAAGAGGAAAACAAAAGATTGTCTGAAACTATATACATTTAAAAAGACTTCACAGTGTTTCTCCCTTTTACATCCAACTGCCTCTTCTCCTTCTACCCCTGTGATCTGAACTCATCTCTTTCTACTTGTTCCCTCGGCTCCCACACATCTCTTAGGCAGTTGGAGCTAAAATTTGAAATTCTACAATGCATATGTTTTCTTCTCACAAAAGGGGGGAAATGTATTTCAATTTGAAACAGAAGGAACAAACAGAACAACTGCAATATAAGAAGCTACTGAAATTATAAAATACAGATCTAATGATTTTTTTAAAAAAATAAAAACTACGACAAATGAATGACACAGATGATTTATTGACCCAACATCAAACTATATGCCTTAAATGCCTTGCTGGACTTTGCAGTCCCTCAAAAATATAAATATTATTATGTCTTTCAAATGTTAACATTCAGGGAGTTAGCGAAGCAACATTCCAGCTGAACTCAGATCTGAAACAAGTTAAAATCCTTTAAATGTTCAAACTGTCTGCTTTTGATCCCCTGTAGGATTTACAAAAAAGCACTCCACGTTGTGGTGTGGTGGCTGAGATTCCATGCTTTCATGGCCGTGGCACAGGTTTGATTCTCTATTTAGGGAACCAGTCCAATTTATTTTAAATTATTTGTATGACTCTTTACCTTTTGGGGTACACATTTGTTTTTATTGATCATTTTCCCTTACATGGACAACTGTGGATTTCCTGTCTTCCTATTTGCGGGACACAGAGGGCTGTTATGCGTCAGTGCTCAGCAGAGAAGCTGAGATCCTAGAACATGCAGCCAGACAGAAATGTGAGTTGCACTTCATTTGTGGCTAGCAAGACTTTTCTTTCTTTGAGCTGTCTTTGGGGTGGTTGTAGATCTTGTGAGGACTGCTTTACACCTCTGGGAGATGCCTAGTTCATCTTTGTTAAGTCATAACCTTGGTTAAGGCTTATTGTTTTTGGTGAGGCCCTTGAAAGAGTACCTTTTGTTTAAAAAAAAAAAAACCGTATAAAGTGTTTTACAAAAGATAGACCTTCAGGTACAGTAGGCTTGCTTCTTTTTTGGAGCTATCCATGTTGAGTCAAGACATAGACAATGCTTTCTTGTTCTATTCCTTAATGGGCTTTGCCCTAAATTCAGTAATTTTCACTAAGAAACAGAAGCTGAGTTTTAAAATGCCACCTATTAAACAAAATCGGTCTCCAAAATACACCTTTCTGACATTTAGCTGGCTATTTTGAAACCCTGTTGTAACCAAGGAGGAAATGTGAAAATAAATAAAATTCAAAAGCTGTTGGAATTCCCAAAACACTTTAAGCCTTGAGAGAGATGTGACTGTGATCTGAGTCATGTAGCATATGTAAATTCTGCTTCTTAGATTATAGCTTAACTCTCTTCCTCATTGTTCTTGTTCTGTAAATGACTAGGAAAGAACACTCCCTTCCAATCACTGATGTTTGTTATAGATTAACTGCCTCCTTTATTGCCTGGTACCTAACTCAGACCACATGGCACCCAAAGACCCCATGACTGTTACATCTTCAGTGTGCAATGTTCAATATACCTTTCTTGAAAGAAAAAAATCACCTTGAGTAATCAGATTGTTGTAACTCTGCATTAAGCCTTACACAGAAAAATGTTGAAATTCTGCTAAAATTCTCTGAACTTTGTCTATGTAAACGATCCCAAACTTCTACACTTTGGAGCACTGACTTCCATTTTTTGGAATCTGTGCTTCTGAGTAGGCCGTCCTCAACCTTTGCACTTGAATAAACTCTCTTTAAACTCAATTCTGACCTTTTTGATGATTTTAGGTTGACAGTGTAAATCCACAAGGATAAAGAGAACACCAGAGGAGCCACGATGGATAAGAAATGGAGATTCAGGGACTTTTCTGTGCACAGAACACTTGGAAGATAAAGGTAATATATGACATAGAAAGCAACACAATAAAAAAAAGATGGATAATTAAAGGGGGGTAAAGAAAATTAGAGTATCAATATCACATGGTAGGCCAGACATGGTGGCTCACACCTGTCATCCTAGCATCCTGGGAGGCCGAGGCAAGAGGATTGCCGGAGGTCAAGAGTTAGAGACCAGCCTGAGCAAGAGCAAGACCTCATCTCTACAAAAAAAAAAAATGTTAAAAATTTAGCCAGGCATGGTGACACAGGCCTGTAGTCCCAGCTACTCAGGAAGCTGAGGCAGGAGTTTGAATCCAGGAGTTTGAGGTTGCAGTGAGCTATGATGATACCACTGTACTCTACTCAGGGCAACAGATAGAGACTCTGTCACAAAAACAAACAAAAAGGGGTAAATATGAGTAGAAAGGGAGTGAATACAGGAAGAAAGGGAAAAACTGTGGATCTAGAAAATTATCACCGAGGAGAGCAGCAAGGAGGAATCCCAGGAAGCTGGTGGCAGAGCCTACCTGGAGAGGGTGGGACCACCCCATCTGCCAACAGGAAGGATGCCAGTTGCAAGAGAGCACTCCAGAAGAATGAGTGGAACAGGTAAATTACCTCATGTTTTTGATCACATTTTACAGATTACATGGACTGTTTAGGAAGAATTAAGGAGTGGTACAAAAGAAAACTAAGGTCTTTGAAAAATGGCCCCTTGCACCCCCACGGTGAACTTAGCATCGCTCACCACACTCACCATGCAGACCTCCCTTCAGGCTCTACCTGTTCTGCTACCTGAGCAAACCGGCAAGCAGCAGCACAGCTGCCAACTCCATCTCCAAAGTGAGTTCCAGAACCTACAGGGTGGCATTATGACTTTTGTGGGCTGGTGACACTTTTGTCTTGGTGGTCCGTTTCCTCATAAAAAAATAATAAATATTATATTTGACAACTGTGTTGGTATAAAGATTAATGTAATATAGGCTGGATTCCATATTAAGTATTCATTAATATTGTATCTTTTCTTCTTATGTTAAAAGAAATTAAAACACTTTCATGGACCCCTAAAAGTCTCACGGGCCCTAGGCACTGTGCCTGCTGCAGCTAATAGAGAAATCGGCCCTGAGAACCTGAGGCAGGAAGAAGGCAGGGACAAGCAAAGCACTCTGCCACCCTCTGCAGGTCCTGGTAGAAAAGCATCAAAAGAAATTTTAAAAATCTAAGACGTCAAAATCATAGCTGGCATTAGCTGGTATTTGTTAAGCAGTAGTCATGTGCACCATACTAAGCAATTTGCAAACACATCTTGCTGAGTTTCCACAGCCTTCCTGTGAGGTGAGCCCAGAGGTTAGGTTTCATGTCCAAGTTCACCGAAGCTGTCAGTGGCAGCCCAGGGGTGTGACCACCGAGCCTGCCTCTTCCCCACCTGTCAAGGAGGTCGGTCCTGCAGCTGTTGTGGGGTGGATGGGGGCTGTATCTGGTCCCTGTCACCCTCTGAGTCCTCCCTTCCACACTCACACTCTGCCTTGCATGCAAATAAGCATCAGTGACCAGTAAATGTGAAGTCAGAGTCCCCAATATACTTTTAAAACTTCATAAACACTTGTTCCTTCCTTTGCATCTACAAAAATCAGTTTTTGTGACATTTTTTTCCCCTTCTGTTTTAGTTCATTCGGGCTGTTGTAACAAAAACATCTTAAACTGGGGGGCTTATAAACAATAGAAATTTATTTCTCACAGTTCTGGAGCCTAGGCAGGCTAAGGTCAAGGTGCAGGCAGATTCAGTGACTGGGGAGGGCTTGTTTCCTGGTTCATAGCCGACCCCTCCTCCCTGTGTTCTCTTGTGGTGGAAGGGGCGACGGATCTCTCCGGGGCCTCTTGTATGAAGGCACTAATTCCATTCATGAGGGCTCCTCTCTCATGGCCTAATCACTTCCCAAAGGCTCCACCTCCTAATACCATCACCTTGGGGGTAAGGATTTCGACATATGGATTGGAGGAGGGGGCATAAACTTTCAGTGCATTGTACCTTCCAATCCTAGATCCCTTTGCTGGCATTCCTGTGTTTCTATTCCATTAGTATCTTGCTGCCTACCTCGGTGGCTGGTCAAAGCTGAGCCTCCACCCCAGGGGATTCCATTTTGCAAATGCTGTACTGTGAGTGTGGCATCCGCTCACGCAGTGCCACCTCTCTGAAAATTCAGATGAGGCCTCAGCCAGCCAGTCATTCCAATCCACCTCATTTTCCTCAGCTCCCACCCATTTCTGTGCCTGAGAGGGACTCCATGGGTGGGCGGAAATGACAATTTGCATTTATATAGAATCGCAGCTTTGAGTGAATTAATCAAAACACTAAGCTACCCAGACAAATCTTTCAGGGAAAGCCAGAAAGCTAAACCCTGGTGCACCTTGTTTGTAATAACGATTTAGGCTGCCATGAAATCTCACAACAGGCCCCCTGAAGCTCACAAGCCACCACTTGCAGAAATTCTCCTCTGTAGGAAGACTCCATTCATTTATTCCAACGAGATGATTTTCCTTCCCTCTTTTCCTGCCTTCCTACCCACCAGCGTACCCACTCCCCAGAGCAAAAATGTCAGGTTTTAGTCTGAAATGTCAGTTCTCCGTGAGCTCACGGCCGAAGAGTGACCAGACACCCAAGGTAAGGCAAGCACAAAAATGAGGTTTATTGAGGAAAGATGGGATTATACAGCAAAAGCAAGATATAGGTTTACAGAGCATGACACATACGCCACAGATAACGACGAGACCCATTATTGCAGCAAAGGGACATCCAAAGGAAGGGGACAAAAAAAAAAAGAGGTTAGTTCTCGCCTGCGTCTTGTTTTATAGTTTCCAGCTTGGGACTGCCCTCCTGCCTCAGACGTCACCATGGAACCACTTTGATTGGACAGTTGGGAGGTGCGCGGCCTGAGCCTTACTGCGCATGCGGATCTCCCATGAGCCTCTCGAAAATCCCATGGAGAGGGGAGTGAATCGCCGCAGCGCCCGCTTTCGTCTCTAGGAGACCCCGAATACCTCGCTATCTACCTAACAAAACAACCCCATGATTAAAAAGGAAGAAAATCCTCGGGGAAAAAGAGAGGCATTTCCTGAAGTAAATGAGAAAACTAAAACATGCCCCAGAGGGATGGGTGAACGCCCACCCCATGGACGGGCTGAGGTGGGGTGCCAGGCCCCAGACGGTGGACACGTGCCAAGCGACCACAACACCAGCAATCCCACCTTCCGGGTTCCTCACGACACACTGTGGGAGGCTGTGAGGAAATCACCGAGTGAAGGAAAGGCGGGCCTGAGGCAGAAATTCGACGAAAGGTAAAAATCACCAAGAGGTTAATGTATGCAATAAATATTGGGGGTTGGCCGGAAACTGCCCCCCTGAGTAGTTACCTCGGGAAAATAGGATGAAGAGGGAGGTGGGTAGAGGAGCTGCCCCGGCAGACATGAGTCCAGCTTCTTGACTGGGCCCACCCCCGTGCCCACTCCCAGACTGACGACCACCTCACACACCGGCCACTGGAGGGGGCTTTCCAGCTAGAGGCATGGAGGGACAGCATCAGGAGTGGTCTGGGATGCAGAGAGGCCAGGCCAGGGTCTGCGGGAGGTGGCCTGGTGTCACAGAAGCAGCACAGCAGAAAGTCAGCTTGTACGGCCTGCACCTCCTGCCTGCCGCCAGTGCTCAGCAAGTAAGAGAGAGCTGAGGGACAGGCTGTGGGCACCTTGAAAGTCAGGTTGGGCAGTTAAGACTTGATCCTACCGGAGGTGTCCTCTCTTGTGTCTGAGCGTGGGCCAGTCTAGGGTGATTTGCGTAATAAATATCCTGTTTGTAAGTGGCTCTTCCTGCCAAGCCTGCTTCTAGGACCTCCAGGTGTTTCTGCTTTTTCCATCCTTCACGTCTACTGCCCCAATAGCTACCAATTTTCACTACCTTGTTGGTTTCTTGTGATTGTTGCTACACCACATGTATAGCCAAGTTCTTAGCACCTTATTTCATTTAAAAAGTCAAAATATGCTTATCTGCCTCACCCCAAATATGCTAATCTCTGATGGTGCAAATGCTCCCCTGTGATTGGACCTTCCTGGTGGGTCTCCCCTGCAGCTAATCAGGAATACATCCACCTTGGATGATCACCCATCCTGGCGGTCCTGTTTCCTCTGTGTCACTTCCCTGAGCATGGCACCAGCTCAGGTTAGGCCAGACACCCAGGGCCCATTAGCCAGCCTTAAAGCAGATTCTACTGCAGAGAGAGGCTGGACACTGACCCAGCTCCAAAGAGGGACCACAGCCTTTCTGTGGGTAGCAGCACTTGGGAGGAGAACTTGATTTTCCAAGCGGTCAAGAAGGGAGCCTCCGAAAGTGAGCACTGAAGCCTTTGCTTGTAGCCACTGTGCTCCCACTCAGACCCCCAGATGACTATGTTACTTTAAAAAAAGTAAAATTAGGTGTTTCCTCCAAAGGTTTAGCCTAAAATTTGAGGGTCATCTCTAATTCATAAAAGTACTAATTAGTGACAGAAAGAATAGCTACAGGGGGATGGTTCTATTTAGACTCTGAACTCATGGATTCCATAACCACATAGCCCAAGGATTTGAGAACCACTGTTCTTCCTTCACATCCCGTGGTTGGAATAAAGGAGTTTTCTTTTTTTATTCCAGAAAGGGAGACAAATGGTGATGGAGATGGAAATAAAGAGGTAAAAACTGAAAGGCAATAGTTATAAGCATCAGAAAAGAGACTAAACAAACCTCAGGACAGCCTTTAATGAAAAGTGTACCTATTGTGTGAACCACACGAGATAACTTTTGTTAAAGGAAGAGAGCATGTAATTTTCAGATGAATAAGATAATTCTGGGCTATGTAGCAGTATTTCCTGAGATGAGGGATAAACAGAAAAAGCAAACATTCCGGTGGGTATGAAAATTAGGACATCTGAACCCCTGTATAGCATTGCCAGGTCAAATACAGGATGCCCAGTCATATTTCAATTTCAGATAAATAGTGAATAATTTTTTGATATAAGTATGTCCCAAGTATTATATGTTAAAAATTATTCATTATTTATGTGAAATTCAAATTTAACTTGGCATCTTGTATTTTTATTTGCTAAGTCTGACAATCCTACTATTGCAGGAAAAATAGAAAATGAAAATGCTCATGAATTCAGCATGAGAATGACATTTAGAGCACAAGAGAAAGGTCAGGAGGAGGTTATCCAATGAATACCACAAAAGGTTTTTATAGAGGATGTTGAAAAAACATGCGGTAAAGCTCCAGCCTTTTGCTCCTATGAAAGGCTGGCTTTGTTTCCTAGCAGGATGGAGGCTGCCCTCACTAACCCCAATTTACAGCCAGATTGGAAAACTCGCCCAGAGTAGAACTGGTTTCCATGGTAACACTCTGGCTGCCAGATACTGAGAGGTGTTTTCAACTGCAGGTGTGCAGAGCCCATGATAAGTGCTCAATCAAAGGACAGGTTGGGTGAGCAACCTGGTGGAGGAACTTTCTAAATTTTAGCATCTAAAGAATGGATAGCTCTTTTATAAAATTAATCAGCAATCCAAAGTGTTCCTGTCTAAACTCGTTGGCCAATGCTCAATTTTTAAGTATAAAAGTGGATGGTCCTTACGCAAAGTCAGTCAGCTGGCTAACAGCAGAACTGGAACAAGAAACTCCCAGGCAAGAAACAGTCACACTGCGCCATGCACCTTAGCACAGATTGTCCTTCCAGAATTTCCTTTCCCACTTGACAGCTAAAACTCTCATCTTTAAAGTGTAGAATAAAACCACACTTTTCCAGAGGCATGATTGTGTATGCATTGTGTATAAGACACTTCACACTGCTCCCATTTTCTCAATGCATTGGTTTGAGTGAGTTGGTTTGCTTTGGAAAACCACCCCACTGCAGAATCCTTCCAACTACCCTCCTGTTTATTTGCAGATTTATGAATAGCCAAATGAGCTTGGTCCCTGTCAATTTAGATATGATTTAGGTAGAATATGTTCAGCCCTTGTTCTATTTTTTATTTGTCCTATCCCCCTTCATTGATGGCACATAACCCATCATTTAAATCTAAGTCACACATTTAGTTTAGGAGTTAGCTTGAAGTTTAATTTCTGGATATTTCTGTTCTCTGTGTCTTTGATAAAATTTGGAAACATTCCCAAAGAACTTTGGCTACTTGGGATGTTTTAAGAACTACAAGAATCAACAAATGAATCTGGGTCTTCAGTACAGTGTCTCTCAGACAAGGGGAAAAAAAATACATAAATTCAGACTAGGCTTCCTGTTTTTCCTTTGATGCACAGCACACCAAGGTTGTCACTGAACTTGGGTCTACTGACCTGGGAGCACCTTAGAAATGCCATCCAAAGGTGTGTCATTGTGAGATTGTGAAATATAGATTTGGTCTTCCTCTCCAGTTTCCTGGCATACAACTCCTAAAATCCTTGCAATCTTCAAAGTGAAGTCTTTTGTATGCTAATGAGTTGACTGATGACTGGCAGGTTCTAGGTATTGCCAGGATGGGGCTGGTCACCAGAAAGACCAAGGAAGGATTACAGAGTTGGGACTTAAAGCCCCACACCCCAACCTCCAGAGAGGGAGAGAGGCTTTAGGTTAAGTCGATCGCCAATAGCCAATGGTTTAATCAATCATGCCTACATAATGAAGCCTCCACAAAACCCCAAAAGGACAGAGTTTGGAGAGCTTCTGGAGAGCTGAACACATGGAGGTTCCTGGAGGGTGGTGCACCAGCAAGGGCATGGAAGCTCTGCACCCCTTCTACCATGCCTTGCCCTACGCATCTCTTCATCTGTATCCTTTGCAATATCCTTTATAATAAACCAGTAAATGTAAGTTAGTGTTGTTCTGAGTTCGTGAGTCACTCTAGCAAATTAATCAAACCCAAGGAGAGGGTCGAAGGAACCCCAATTTGTAGCAGGTTGGTCACAAGCATTTTAGTTGGGAGTTATTTGCAGAATAACCTTGAGTTTGTGATCAGAATCAGAAGTTGGAAGGGGCAGTAGGAAGTCTTGTGGGACTGAGCCCTCAACCTTTGGGATCTGACGTGATCTCCAGGTATATCATGTCAGAATTGAGCTAGGTTGGAGGACACCCAGCTGGTGTCTGCTGCAGAAATGATTGCTTGCTTGCTGGGGCAAGGGGGCAGGAAGGAGAGAAATCGCTACACATTTGGTCACAGAAATCTTCTGTGTTGATTGCTGTGGTGTGAGAGCAGAGAAATAACCATTTGAGTTTTCCCACACTCAGTCATCATCTGAGACAAATTTCCTGACTGCGATCCTAATTCCCTTACCCGCACAGACACCTTTTGTTGGAGCTCCATAAGAAGCTACCAGGTTTCAGAACTCATCCTGCCATTCTTTAGACATGTGATGGGAAGAAGTACATACTTTGATCTTAGGAAACAGAATGGCTATTAATTTGGGAGGTGTATTTTATAAACCTGCATAGCAGTAGCATGGGATGGAAGGGTGGCCTGAAATACTTTCTGAGCACCTGCCCCAAACCAGACATTCAGCTGGGCAGCCAGGCAATATGGAGGTGAAGTCGCCTCTCTCTCCTCAAAGGCCCACGAGACATGTAGTTAAATAATTATATCACAAGGCAAAATACAAAACATGACCTTAAGAAAAAAGCACAGAATGTTGTAGGAGTGAGAGGGAAGGAGAGAATAATCAGGAAATGGTATTGTAACTTTGAAAGGGTTCGCATTTTGGCAAAGGTGAGGGTCAGGGTGAGCTAGACAGGGTGTCAGGGGACGCACGTTCCATCTCCATGAGGTAGGATGCTGGGCACAGCAGGAGCTGGCCTGGAGAGGCTGGCTGGGGTCAGGTGGTGCCAGGCCTGGAATGTCCTAGTCTGGCATGGAGGTACCCCACAGCAGACCATGGATCATGTTGCATCTTCTCCTCACTCAAGCATTCTCTGGCATCATCATCTATGTCCATGCTGGGCACTCTGTGCGGTACCCAACAGACAGGAAACTCCCCTGTCAGTGGGAGCACAGAGGGGCTGTATCGTAGCAGTCACCTTTGCCTAGGTTGCTCCTGGGCTCTAAAAGTTATTACCTTCAAGAACTCAAGAGAGATAGAGAAGGAAGAGTTATTTTCCAGGAGGCCTAACCTTTAAAAAGCACAACAAAGGCACGGCTGCGACATGCATGTCGCAGCCGTGCCCTCTAGGAGACCCTGAAGGAAAGCTGCTAAAGACCAGAGCAAGAGTGAAGAGGTAAGAGGAGCCACCTGGACATAAATGACCTCTTGGACCCTGGTCTGTGGCCAGTGTGGCCCTCAGGTGCCTGTGTGCCTTGGGTGAATTAGACCAGCTGTCTGCATACTGAAGGACAGTCACCCTATACGTAGGATGAGTTTTCCACACTCTCAACTTCTGCGTGTTCTCCTTCTTAAAGGCAAATGCTCGAGAAAGTTCTTGGGTAGCTCAGTGGGCTGTTCCCCCATCCTTTATTGTACCTTTCATAATCCCCTATCTTCCTCTTTTTAAATTTTTTTAATTTTTTATTTCAGAATATTACAGGGGTATACACATTTTGGTTACATAATTTGCTTTTGTACAGTTTGAGTCAAAGTGATAAGTGTGCCCATCACTCAGATAGTATTCATTGTACCCATTAGGTGTGAATTTACCCATCCCCTCCCCACCTTCACCTTCTTTTTTTCCATTGAGTTTTACTTCCCTATGTGCACATACGTATTGATCGATTAGTTTCAATTTAGTATTGAGTGTCTATGGTATTTGCCTTTCCATTCTTGTGATATTTCACTAAAAACAAGGGTCTCCAGTTCCATCCAGGTTGCTACAAAAGATACTAGATCACCATACATATGCCATATTTTATTTAATCCACTCATGTATTGATGGGCACTTGCATTATTTCCACCTCTTTGCAGTTGTGAATTGTGCCACTATAAACATTTAAGCACAAGTGTCCCTTTTATAAAATGTCTTTTTTTCCTTTGCATAAATACCTAGTAGTGGGATTGCTGGATCAAGTGGTGTTCTACTTTTAGTTCTTTGAGGTGTCTCCATACTACTTTCCATAGAGGTTGTACTAGTTTGCAGTCCCACCAGCAGTGTGTAAGTATTCCTTTCTCTCCGGCATCCATGCCAGCATCTGTTGTTTTGGGACTTTTTGATAAAAGCCATTCTCACTGGAGATAGGTGATATCTCATTGTGGTCTTGATGATTGGAGACATTGAGCATTTTTTTCATGTGTTTGCCCTTTCTCCCTCTTTACAAAAGGAAGACATACACCTCTTACCATCCCAAAACTTACCCCCATACGCTATCCCAGTGTGTAAAAATTTGCACCAAACAATAGCACGATAAGAACATTCAAATGTAAGAGAGGAGGGTCCCATGACAGCCAAGCAAAGGAAGTGTTCTCAGAAGGCAATGCCAAAGGGAAAACGTGCCCACTCTGTCCACCTGCCTCAAGGTTAAAATGCAGGAGTATCATGCTGGCCTCCAAAAAATAGTTCTGTTGAATTTAACATGGTCAAGTAAATTATTTCTTCTATTAGGAAGCAATTAAAGTGTAGCTTATTAGTTTAACAATGAGGTCTGGCTTTGCCCAAGAGGTGACACAAAGGACATTTTTCATAAATTAGATGAGCTCAATCTGTATTTAAAGCACAGAAAATGTGTGGGAAAGACCATCTTTTGAAACTATTAAACTGATGACACAAATTTATATGTCAACTTAAAAACATGCAAGGAGGCACATGGTTATTCACAATTATTTTAGGGGGCTGGTGAGCAAAATCTGAAGACCACTGAACTTTGGAGATCTCTCCAAATGAATCAATGTGAAGTTTGTAATAAACTGCTGGCGTTGAGATTCTAGTTTTGTTCAGCAGAGGGCAGCATTGACAAAATGTTACCGAGCTGTAAAAAGGGATTTTTTTTTTTTTTTTTTTTTTAAATAGTTTTTCCTAGGCTAATTTTCCTCTCCTGTCTTCTGGCAATTTTAATTAGAGTAAGAATGAACTTCAGCATTTTTGGCTTTGAGGAGAGAGTTGCTATTTGATCAGAACAGAAATACCGAAGGCCTCTGTGTCAGGTACATTTTTCCAGGGCAGAAACAGCATTATTTTTCCCCTTGGGTTTTTTTTTGTTTGGCTTTTTTTTTTGGTTATTTTGTTTTTCTTTTAACCAATTTCTTTCTTTCCAAAGTCTAACGCATTGTCGAACACCAAGTGAGTGTCCAAACAGTGTTTGATGGTTGAAAAATGGTGCAGTTTTCAGCTTCAGGGCAGCTTTTGGTTAAACATGCAAGACAATTGTATGTTTGTGAGACTCCAAGACAAGGCTTCCCAGTGTCCTGGAAACCCTAAAACTTGTCTCGCTCAGATTGCTCTGAGTTCATCAGTCCTTAGAAAGAGCAGCCACCACCTAGAATTAAAAAGGACTTTGGCATTGGCTGACACCACATGGCATTGGCTCCAGGAAATTTTCCGGTGCCATGTCACTGAGAATGTCACACAGTTTTCTTACAGTTAGTTAATTATTGCCGGGCCTTGAATAAATGACCAAAACTTTACATTTAAATCACAGGTAAAGCACATCGACAAATTACTCATGGTTCACATTGAATACAGCTGTGTCAGGAATTGAAACCTTTGCTCAACAATAAGACAAGGAGGGGAAAAAGCAGGAAACAATGAGTTTTGACTCAGAGGCTCCCAATTCCTCTTTCCCAACCGTGTGTTTCCTCCCTGTGGTGTCCCCCTGCCACCCCCAGCTAAGTGTCTGCACACTTCTCTGTCTGGCTGCAGAAACTGCTCACAGGCAAGTTTTAACTTGTGGGTGTTGGCTGCTTCCACCAGGGCATTTGAATATTTGTTTAATTTGAACTAAAGCACAGGGTTATGCTTCCCCTAAAGGAATCTTAGCACTGAGGACAGGCGTGAGGTGGCTTTTCCAGCGGGCAGGCTCTGCGGCTGTTGCTGAGCGGGGGTCAGCGGGGAAGGGGTACGGTGGCCCCCACTCGCTTTCCCCACATTGGAGCTGCCAAAGGTCCCACAGCTAATAAGATCAGATGGGATCAAATCTAGATCTATTGAGTCAGAAACCCGTGTTCTTAATCAACTCTGCTATACCCACTCCCTGGTTATAGGGACTGGCCCAGAGTGGTGGCTCAATAAACATTGAGGGGGAAAAAAAAGATCCCGTTTAGAAAGAAAAGAAATTTTTATCTGAGGACTGTGAGCCCTTTTAAATTATCAGGCCCAGAGAGGCATTGAAATGCAACAGCAGTCAGGTCTCCCTTCCCCTTGAGCTAAGTAATAAAGTCTTAAAGCCACTTGCTGTGTGGGCTCTAGACTAACACCAGGTAGCCGTAAATTAACCTAACAATGCCATACGCGGGGCACCATAGTCCAACAATGTATAGCCAATCACCAGTCAATGTTATGTCTGTAAACCAATGACAATTCCTGTGGCACAACTTTGTCACAGCCTACTCCTTGTCCCTTTTTCCTTTCAAAACCTGCTAGTAACAAAGGCTGAATGAATGGAGCACGTCCCAAGGCAACTTGGAAGTGTTTCCTGTGCAGCTTTCCTCACTTAGACGCAAGCAAACTCTTTAAAATTGTATTTCGTGCCTCAGCTTCTTCCTGTAGGTCAACACCATGAGGAGCTTTGAAAGGAGGACAAGGATATTGTGTCCTGTTTGCATGAGCCTTGTAAATGCAAATCACTAGTAAATACAATATTCATGGTCACAGCAAACGTACTATTTCCATTTGTGTTTTAGAGAGAGGAAGGGAAGGGGGGAGGAGAAAACACAAGGTAAAATGGCTTTGACATCTTTGACGTGTGCCCACCTCTCCTTTCCACTAGGCAAACGGAGAATGTGCTTTCTGGGAGAAAAGTGATACTAGTCCTGTGGCCCACTGCCCCCCTAAGAACAATTGGTTACTTCCTTTGGAGGGAGACGTTGTCCCTGCCAATGGTGGTGAGCACCTGGGTTCAGAAAGAATCAGGAATTCAGAGATGCAACCTGCCTCCTTCTGAAGAACCTTGGCAGTGCAGGTGTATGAAGGTGTTAATTGTTCCACAAACACTGAGAATTTGAGCACTGGCCAGAAAACATGAAGGAACTTTCCTCTTTTTCCCTCGAGTGCCTTCTCTCTGGGGATTCTTGCAGGCTGGCTTCCTGGCCAGATGTTTCTCTCCCGTACCTGTGGGCCTTAGGAAACAAAGGGTGACCTCCATAGGTATGGCCTTGTCCTTGCTACCGTGGCCCATGAGATGTAGACACTAAATGAAAATCCGCAGCAGGACTATACACTCAAATAAGTAGGTCAGGGCAGAGGTCCTTCCTTATTTAATGGTTAGGTAGAGATGCAGCAGCCCCCAAAATCATTCTGTGGGAGAGACAGTATTCTACTATGTTGCCCCTCTGCCCCCACTGCGCTCTGTAAAGGGCAGAGTCAGACGCAGAAGGAGCTAGCTCTGCCCCAGAGGAGGGGGAGGAACTTCCGAGGAGACAGGCAGGAAGTTTCTCTCCCTACCCTTTAAAACCCTTTCCTCCTGGGGAATGTGTTTATTCTGTATCCCTAAACAGGCTATATTGACTTACTCACTCTTGATAAATGTTTGAGGAAAAACTACTATGTAGTAGCAGTTTTATAGGCACTTTTATAGGCACAGGAAATGCAATATTCCTTCCTTCCCAGAGCTTCCAGCCTGGTGGAGAATATAGAAATTAAACAAGCAATTACCATGGAGAATGGCCAGTGTCATAACAGCGGGGGTACACAAGTGCCCCAGAGCAGGAACACATAGTGTTACTCAGGCTGTTCTGTCTTGATCCTACTTACAACCTAATCAGTTATCCTATTACTGTTTCGTGGATGCTGTCAGAAGGCATGGGACTCCTGGGTCAGAGACAAAGGGCTTTACTCCTTACACTCGTCAAGCAGCATGAGTGTCGGAGTTGTTTCCCCGCCTCCAGGTCACACAGGGGCAACACAGGGCCCAGATGTCACGCAGAGGATTGCATTACAGGAGAACAGCCCCAAGCTTGTGGAATCCACTTCTTTTATAGCAGGTAGTAATGAAGCCTGCTCTTTGCTTGGGGGAGACATTATCTCATCCCTCAAGGTTATACTCAGCAAATAACCTGAGAAAGGGCCCAAGTAAAAAGCAGTCAAGCCCTTGCATTCTTGGAAAAACCAACAAGAATGTTCAGGGCCCACATGCAGGATGCCCAAGTCTTCTCATAATAGTTCTGCTCCCTGAATTCAAATTCTGGATCCCACTTCAAGCCCCCTCTACTTGATGTCTTCTCAGAAGCTGTCTCTTCCATCCCTAAGTCTTGTTCTCTTTACCTTCTGTTTTGATACTTACTCATGTGCTGCTTTCTATTGCCATCTTTGATTTACCACAAATAATGGTTCAAAAACTACTTTTAAAGGAATAAAAGAGAGCCCTTCTGTAGCTACATCCAGGGTGGCCAGTGGAAACTAAGGAGGCAGGGACTCTGCATTTGTGGTGTTCACTCTGAGATGACCTTGAGTGAAGGGCTGAATTTCCTCCTTGTTGGATTCCTCACCTGTAAATTAGGGATAATGATATTTGCCTACCTTACCTTTGGAATTAATTAGAGGTTGTGTTGCACTTTGAGTCTACAGATGAAAGGCTTTTATGTAAGCATAGTGCATCATCATTATCATCATTACTTTGGGTCCTGAAGATAAATGGATAGAATTCCCACACAAAGCTTCCAAGGGACTTGACCTTTCTAACCGTGTCAACCTCCTACTTTGTGCTTTTTTAAAGGACTAACCCACTTCCCCCTGTTTTGAGACCTCGCTGTCAAGAACTGAGAGGTAGCCATCATTTTGGAGAGAACCATGTTCCATACATCCTAACTTGACTGGCCGTTTCTCTCAGGATTTCAACCATACTCCAAATCCAGGTATAAAAGAGACGTGTCAGAAGCAGGGGTAAGGAGAAGCTTCTAAAGAAATTTTCAAAAAAATCTCAGAACGCCTCAAAAAACTATTTCACTTTTTTCTCCAAGATTTTCTCACTAAATAAATATACCTTTTCTACTTGCTAGATGGCATTCTAAACAGGAGTATTAGTTCCTTTCAACTTAATACTCCAGACTGGACCCCATATCCTTGGAAGCTTGTCAGTCTCTGAACTCAATAAAAGTTCAAGGGCTGGGCACACTGGCTTATGCCTATAATCCTAACAATTTGGGAGGCCCAGGTGAGATGATAGCTTGAGGCCAGGAGTTTGAGACCAGCCCGAGCAACATAGCAAGACTCCATCTCTATAAAAAATAAAAACTTGGGGGGATGGGCGGGACATGGACAATGTATATGACCTGAACTTATGTACCCCCATGATGAGCTGAAATAAAAAAAAAAAAGAAAAACAATTAGCCAGGCATGGTGTTACATGCCCATAGTCCTAGCTACTTGGGAGACTGAGGCAGAAGGATCCCTTGAGTCCAAAAGTTGGAGCTTGCAGTGAGCTATGATGATGCCACTGCACTCCAGCCTGGATGATAGTGCCAGACACTGTCTGAAAGCAAAAAAAAAAAAAATTCAAATTCTGATTGTGAAAACTGGAGTTCATACAAACTTCCTAGGGAGATTGGCAGGGTTTTGGGTGACATCCTTCTTTTGAAGATAGAAGCTGGGAGCAGGGGTGGTGTGGGTTGTGAATTGACAGGAGCAGAGCCAAGCAGGTAGGGTCAGGTCATCATCACAAAAGAACCTGAAGTTGCCATAATATGTAGATTTAGTGCTCCTTGTCCAGTACCAAGGACAGTAAAATGACATGGTGAAATGGTGACTTTCTAAGCAGTCCTATTCCCTGGGACTAGTTTAGAGTCATGGTTCTTCTGGGAAACCATTAAAATGGAATGGTTTGCTAAACCAGTATAAAGCTTTTCACTTATCACAGATGCAGGTACCTCTTCTTTCTAAATGAGCATGGAAATGTGAAAGCCGGTAATGGTTGGAAGCCCCAGATTGACTCAGCTACTCCTATGATTCCAGCCTAAGCTTCTTGTCTTTGAGTAAAGGATGACAAGTTGCATAAAGAAACTGAAGTTTTGATTTTGAGTTTTTGGAGACTCACACATTCAGACAGGCAATAATGACAATAGCAGACACATTTACAGTTCTCCCTGTGTGCTCGGCATTGTTCTATTCCTTTTGTATGAAATAAGACGTTTAATCCTCAAATGTAAGGAAGCAGTGGCTATTATTACCTCTACTTTACAGATCAGGAAACTGAAGCATGAAAGGTTTAAACGTCTTATCCAGCGTCTCATGGCCAGGCAGTGGCAGAGTGAGGATTTGAACCCAGGCTATTTCTGCTGAGAACTGCTAAATTCTCTCTGAATCTGTGACTTCCCTTTCTGTGTCATTTAGCAATGCTCTGTGTCAGGAAGTCAGTTCCTATTCCTGGGCTGAATTTAAGTCAACTATTTTTTCTACAGCTTGGAATTTTCATTCCTAAAAAAGACCTGCAAATATGACCAACCTCAAAGTACAGAGTAGGATAGAGGCAAATTAATGACCATGAGGAGCAGACAGAAATTTGAGTTGACACTGGGAGGGTAAAGGAGGGTGCTGAGGTCACATGTCCAGTGCACCCATGGCCAAGACGGTGGTTTTCTGGGTTTAGTTTTTGGTTCTGTTTTTCCTAATTGATCTCACTCAAAATGGGTAACTTAAAGAGATTTCTGTTGGTGATGAGAAAATCTCTCAGAAAGTAGAACAAAAAGACAAAGAGGTCTTTTCACCAAATGGTGCTGGAACAACTGGGCATCCACAGGCAAAAAGAAAACATCTAGGCACAGATTTTACACTTTTCACAAAAATCAACTCAAAATGGGTCATAAATTTAAATGTAAAATGCAAAACTACAAAACTTCTCAAAGAATAATATAGGAGAAAATCCAGGTAACCTTGAGTTAAGCATAACTTTTAAAATACAAAACCTAAAGTCACCATCCAAATTGATAAGTTGGACTTCATTAAAATTTAAAAATTCTACTGTGAGAAAGACACTAAGAGAATGAAAAGACAAGGAACAGATTGGGAGAAAATATTTGCAAAACATATATTTGATAAAGGACTTTTATCCAAAATGTACAAAGAACTCTTATTCACATGCTTGTATGCATTCTGTGAATGATAACCATGACAGATTGCCTCCAATTGTAGTTTGGACCTGCCTCTCCCACTGTCAGTTGTATGTTTAAAAGAAATAAAAATTAACATCACTGGTAGGCCAAGCAAAATATAGACCAACTGGTAGACCAGTTTAAGGCAGAAGGGTAACAGGATACATCCCATAATCAAACAGAATCAAGCATAAATTATTCTTGAAAACTTCCTGTTTACTTCTGGCCCTTGGCGGAAGGAACATTTTTAGGGGACTACTTTGTACCAATCATATTATCTTCTTTAATCCCCACAGTAATCCTGAGAGGAAGGATTTTTATTCATATTTTGCAGATGAGGACCCAAGACCATAGTGGAGATTATGGCGAGGAGAAGTATCAGGGCTTGAACAAGAAGACACAGCTAATGAGGTTGTTTAACCTCCAAGCCGTGTTTTCTACTACTGCAAACTGATAACTGAAAACTGCCCATAACATCAAGTTCCCCGGATGGCTGGAGCCTTCCTCCCCAAACGCTCAGTGTCCAGACCTGTCACACTGGGCACCTGGCCCCTGAAGGGAAGCAAAGAAAGATGTCTCTTCAGAGCCCAGCGTAGCACCTTCCTGTCCTTTATAGCATTCCTCAGTGTTGGCTGAGTGAACCAGACAGCTAATTGACATTTTTTTTTTTTATTTTCCAGAAAAATTACCACTACCTTTAGAGGAAAACTCCAAAGCTGAGAAAATTTTTAGAAATACTTTAAAACTCCATTTGCAAACTGTACATTAGGGAGTGTTGAAGGTTAATAGAGCTGAGTCTGATGAGGGAAAAAAATCCTCTTCTCAGTTTTGAGCAACTGTAGCTAAACACAGGCATGTATTTTCACTCTGTACCCCTTGGAATGAGTCAGCCAAACATTTGCTTCCTCTCTTGAGTTCACGTATCTGAAACGAAAGCTGATATTTCTTGCTTGCGTGCCTGGGAGTTGTTTCAAAATGAAACCAGAGCATTCCTAGCCTGCAGGCAGCTCCAGTAGCCATAGACAGCTGAAAATTGAACAAACACAGAGAAGTAGGTTAGGGAGAGTCTCCCAGCAGCAGCCCCCACACAACATGAGGGTGGGAATGTTCTACAGTGGACACTCAGGGACCCACCACTGCAGTTAGCAAGTGAGCGCCCCTCCTGGGCCTGGCTTTGCCATCCACGGAGTGAGCCGTGTCGTGCTGAGGAGAGGAAGAGGCCAGGGCATGAGCCCTTCTATCATGTCAAAACTTTAGAGATACTTCTCTAAAAATAAGCACACTACCTCTTTTTCTAAAAAAAAAGAATGACATAAACCACATAGTAGGAATGGAGAATGTTGAGTTTTCTTCCATAATCCCCTGTAGATATTTTATTTTAGTCTCTGTGGCAGAAAGAATGTCCTCAACCTGTGTGTGCTGCACAGGACACCAGGACCCATGCCTGCAAGTTTCGGATGACTTTTTAAATGACAAAAATAATCATCACTTTTGAGTGGCGTCTTTCTCAGGGGCAGCACAAAGAGTTAGCCCCTCGGTTAGCCCTGGCCTTTTCCTGTGAGACACTAAATCTCATCCTCCACAGAACTGTGTGGCATCTGGTGCCCTTACCTGGTCTTCCTGAGCATCCTCTCTCCCTCCCTAGTGTCCTCATCCTCACCCCACTAGATGTTCAAGGCTCTTCCGGTGACTCTGGGTTGCTCAGAGCCCGGAAGTAGAGCACAGGAGTCGCCCCTACAGCCCTGCAGCTCCAGGCCCGAGAGTTGCTTAGAAGTGCAGGGTCCAGGATCCCAGCCCAGACCTGCCGAATCACAGTCCAGATCCTGACGAGTCCGTGAAGCACTGGTCCACACCTTTCTCCTGGGCAGAGAGCTTTGTCTCCAACTTGCTGTGACCTGGGGCAGGTCAGGTCTTGATTTCCTCGTCTGCGAAATAAGGAAGGAAAGCCATCCCAGGTGGCAGTGTGATCAAGACAGCCTGCTCCGAGTCAGGCCACCCACTGCACCGCTGGGTCAAGTGACTCAACCTCTCCAAGCCTCGGTCTACTCATCTGGAAAATAGCAAAAGTAAGGACCCAACTGTCACGAAGGGGGAGTGAGACACTCTGCCTCAGTTTCCTATGGTGGCTATAACAAATTGCCACCATCGTAATAGCTTAAAATAGCACAAATCTTTTTATCTTCTAGCTCTGGAGGTCAGAAGTCTGAAATGGGTTTCACTGGGCTAAAATTCAGGTATCAGCAGGGCCAGGGGGCTCTATGGGAGAATCTGTTTCCTTGCTTTTCTGGCTCCTAAAGCCTGCCCACATTGCTCAGCCCATGGCCCTCTTCCATCTCAAAGACAGCAATGGCCAGTCAGTCCTCACATCACACCTCTCTGACCCCTGCTTCTGTCATCACAGCTCCTTCCCTGACTTGCCTGCCTCCCACTGTCACTTGTAAGGACCCTTGTGATTACGTTGGAGCCCCCTGGATAATCCAGGACAATCTCCCCATCTCATGGTCAGACGATGAGCAACCTTAATGTCTTAGCTGCCATGGAACATAACATACAGCCTCCAGGGATCTGGACATAGACGACTCTGGGGTCACATTATTGTACCTACTGCAGCACATAAAGGGGCTGTTGCTGTGCCTGGCAAGTGGTCACCCCCCCCTAAATGCCAGCTGCTTTTGTTGTGGTCTGTGATTCTGAAGACAGCCTGCCCCACCACATAGGTACAAAGCCCTGGGCTAGTTGTGCTTTTGTGATGAAATGACCAAGACATTGCTACTAGAAGTTTCCTCTGGTTCTGTCTTGTCTTACTCTCTACAACTTTGGCTACTGTGGCTGGACACACGCCCATGACTGGGGGCTCCCCCTGCTCCTGGCAAGCCAGTCACAGTGACACACCCACCATTCAATGTTTAAAGCCTAAGAAACCTTTATGTGTTGACTACTCATGGTTGCTACGTTACAGCCTCACTGTAATTTACAGAATCCACTGAACCCATTTATCTGAATTCTCTCCTACAGACCCCCTACACTCTTACCTCATGCATTCATTCATGCATGCATTCATTCAGGACATATGGAGCCCCTCTTACGTGTTAGGCGCTGGACATACAAGGAAGATGAGTGGTCCTGTCTCCATCTCTCAGTAGATCGCTAGCTCTCTGCAGAGATGCTTTGGGAGCTGCCAGTAGGATGCAGAGGAAAGGTGAACAGCCCTGGGTCCCCCAAAATTTTCCTGTTTGACATATTGGGGCTCTGTGTGAGATTTTGTTTGAAAACTGGGTTTCCTTTCTAGTGCCTTGCACACAGTAGGCACTCGTTAATAAGAATGTGTTGATCTCCAAGTGTCTGAAGACGCTGGTTCAGGACATCAGTTGCTGACACTCTGGGCTCCCCACTCCAGGCTCCTTTGCAAACCCTAAGCCCGGAAGCTCTTTCCCTCCCACCCCCACCCCCACCCTCTCTAGATGTGCAGCCTCCATTGGTGCCAGAGCAGCTGCCCCTCCTCTGCCCTTTATCAGCTTCGACTTCCTCTATCTTTTCCCCACTTCTAAGCCTCATCTTCTGCTCCACTCCTGCTATCTCTGGAGCACATTTGGCCCCTCCTACCATCTTTCTGTCTCCTGTTAGTTAAATCCCAGCTCATCATCATAGCTGCATTCTGCAAACCGCCCTGATATATCCTGTTTTCTCCAGGAAGTGCTTCAATATCTCTCCCCACCCCATCCCCGCTTTACCTGGGGAGAGGAGTAAACAGCACCTTCCCCCACCTCAGCCCACCTTCTCTTCCCTTACCACAGGGCAATACAAATATCCAACACTCTCACACGGCTCTATTGACTTTGAAGCATTTGAAATTACTTAAATTAAGCTGTCTCATCATTTACTTTCAACAGCTTCTAATAACACCTTATATTTATAGTTCTTTAGAATTTCCAAATCTCATTGACATTATTGCATTTAATTGGAGCCTCAAACGCCCTTATGAGGTAAGCAAGGCGGTGACTTTTATTCTTGTTTTGCAGAGAAGGAAGCAGGCTCAGAGACAATCAGTGCCTTGCCCAAGGCCACTTGGCACTAAAGCAACAAGACCAGCCCCAAACCCAGATTTTTTGAAGTCCAGCACTTTCTGCGCAGTGTGTTTGGCCTCACTTCCAAAGATGGCAAACCTTTAGAACCTGTTTCAGTTTTGTTTCACAAATGGACTTGGCAAAGGAACAAGGCAGTACAGTTAATCATGGCCACAGCTGCTGGAAAGTTGGCCACACCCTCCTCGGTGTGAGCTGCATGTTGAATTTGGAACCTCCAACAAAGCTTGGTAGAAGGAAGACAAAAAAAGCTTCCATTTGCATTTCAATTTGGTTTCCCCCTTTGACTTCAAAGAGACAAAAAGAAAAAGAGGAAATCCGAATTTCTGTCATTGAGACAGTCACTTTAATTATGCAATGCCAGTTGAAAATTAAGCCAACTTTGCTATGAAAAATAGTTTTCTTTTGATGAAATAGTGCAGATCTTTGGAGCCAATGAAGATACAAAGTTCGGCAAAATTCTACACAATGCACCATTGACCTGCAAGACAATAGAAGGATAATTAAGATGCTGTATCTTAATTATCTGGTGGCAGAAATATAACTCTCCTAGCCTCAGTACTCTAAACAGTAAGAAGTACAAATGCGAGCTGTTCAAGATCACAAAGCAGTCCCCCACCCTCTGTTCTGTTCTTTCTCCGTTCTCCCTGGAGAAAAATACAGTTTGGATTGTCCTCAGAACCTTAGACATAAGTGAAATAAACATGATTTTGGAAAGTGTTTTTTAAAAAGATACTATAAGAAATAACAGATTGTACCTTCAGAGTCAGACACAAGGAATGGAAACTAATGAATGCAGCTTATGAAAACAGATTACTGTAAAAACTAATCAGCCTTCAGATCAGCTTTTCCTTACTGAGTCACTTTAGGAACAGAGTAAGAAAGAAATGTTTCCAAACTTGAACATAAAACAAGAAAAGCACTCCTGACTAGGGATCACTGATTGGAGTTAATGAATACAGAATCCCTTTCCATTAAAGGAAAAACCCTGTGGTTTTGGACTGGGAACAAGGATTCAGTTTATTTGGCCATGATTTAAATAAATATATATTCTAACTATCTTTACCAAAGGGGCCAGAAGCAACAATACCTCGGTAGCGATGAACACATCTAGTGCCCAAATTTTGGTTTGTAAATACTTTTGCCCTGGACTCTTTGGAGAAAATAAATAGTTCCAGGGCTGGGAGAGGGAAAGTGCAAGGCAAGCCTGTTCTGTACGAGAAAGTAGGGAAACACTCAAAGACTTCTAGGCTTATGTAGAAAAGACGTAAGATCATGCAAAGACATGGAGGAACTTTAAACGCACATTGCTAAGTGCAAGAAGCCAGTCTGAAAGGCTACGTGCTGTATGATTCCATTTATGTGGACATTCGGGAAAGGCAAAGCTATAGAGATGGTGAACAGAACAGCGGTGGCTAGGCAATTGGGGTGGGGGAGAGGATTAAATAGGTAAAGTACAGGGAGCTTTTTAGGGTGCGGACACTGTTCTGTATGATAAATCCACCACTATAATGGTGGATTTATGACACTATGTTTGTCAAAACCCATGGAACTTTTCAGAACAGAGAGTTTAATTATGCAATTTTAAAAATAATTCAGGAAATCCCAGTATAAAATGTAGAATATGACAAAAGAGTCTAGCCATACCAAACATGTATGAAACAACCTCTTTGAAGAGGGTAGAGAAAAAAAGGCACTGACCTAAGTAACTTTGGAAATTAGTGGGGTATGTAAGACTAAAGACAAAAGGAACTGTACATAAGCACTGTACTCTAGTTGCTAAAGTTATTTCCCACAGGCATACAGATTAGCAATTCTGAAACCACTGTACATGTATACTGGAATTAATTAAGTGAATAGATAGCAGAGGGAGCCAGGTTTCTCACTAGTGGACAGGGAGGTTACAGAAAAGCAAGGTGAGAAGACTTGAACGATCCGATCCATAGGGTAATGGATTAGAACTGGACACAACAGTATACACTCATGTTTAGCTTAATATAGGCACAGATAATTACATATAGAAATATTTTTAGATTGTGTAATACATGGATTGGTATACACACATGTATTCTCTTGCTCTGTCAGCTAAGAGGGCTTAGAAGCAATGACATCACAAGGAGCAAGCACACCTAGTGCCGGATTTTGGTTTCTAATACCATTCTCCAATAAAAGGAACCAGGCTTCTTGAAAGAAATGACTAATTGTAGGATGGGGGTAGGAAATATCCAAAATGTAAGAATATAGAGAAGTGCTCACACACAACAACAAAAAAGCCCCACAATGATGGAAGTTTGCCAAAAGGTCACAGAAGCCAACTGAAAGAGCTCCCAGTGGCTATGGGTAGAACAATTTGAGCGAAAAATGAATATCTTAGTATCAGAATATAACTCAAAGGATAAAAAAAAATCTATCAGTCCATACTGATATAAATAAATAAATGTGATGGTGGTGGTGGGATAGACAAATCTCCTGTGCAGAAGAATTCCAAATAATTCATGTAGATAATCCACGATCAAGGAGGTGGAGCACAACTCTCTATTTCTTAAGTGTGGGTATGCATAGTGAGGGGGAAGAAGAATAACTTTACAATGGAAAAACCTGATACAACACTACCTGAGCCAAGGTTAACATCAACAAGTTTTTTTTTTTTTTTTGAGATAGGGTCTAGGTCTGTCACCCAAGCTAGAGTGCGGTGGCACAATCATAGCTCACAGCAACCTCAAACTCCTGTGCTCAAGTGATCCTCCTGGCTTAGCCTCCCAAGTAGCTGGGACTTCAAGTGTATGCCACCACACCCACTAATTTTTTAAAAAAATATTCTTAGAGATGAGATCTTGCTATTTCCCAGGCCGTCTTGAAATCCTGGCCTCAAGCCATCCTCCCACTGCGGCCTCCCAAAGTGCTAGGATTACAAGCATGAGCCATTGCGTCTGGCCAAATAGTCTTGACAGTGTGTACTCTTAGTAATGATGTTATGAAAACGGCGTTTTATCTTTGTGGTCTTTCTCCCAAAAGTACATAATCTCAGTAAAAATGACAGAAAAATCCCAATTGAGGGGCATTCTAGAAAATACCTGATCTTAGGTAAGAAAGAGTTAAAATCATCACCCCAACCATTGAGGCACCTGATGAATAGAGCCGCCTGTGCAGTCCTCTCTGGTGTTTATAAATTGCATGGTATTTTCTCAGAATTCAGATTTATTTCTACCAGCTGAAGCGAACAAGCCTTTATTTCTCAGTGCTTCTTCTTACCCAGATGCCTGTTTTTAATCAGGACTTTTTTGGTTCTGTGTGCCAAAAACTCAACTCCAAGATGCTTAAGCAAAACAGAGAACTGACTGGCTTGTGGGACTAGACAATCCTAGGTCCTAGGTGTAGGAGGCCAAATGATGTTACAAGGATTCTCCTGACTTCCTGTGCATCTACTTCCCTCCTTGTGCTGGCTCCACTCTAAGGCAGGCTGTCTCCCACCTGTGGCCACTCACAGCCCAAGCATAAATTTTTACAGCCCACTTTCTAGAGAGAGGAATGAGGTCTGCTCTTCACCAGGATTCATTTACCAAAACTCAGGGGTAACTCTGATTGCCCAGAACTCATCACTGCGTACAGGTGGAAGAGAGTGAATGGCCCAGCCTAGGTCAAATGCACATCTGGTGGGAGGTAGATGGGCAAGGCTCCAGATGGACTGGCTCAGCAGCCCTCATGGGGTGGGGACATATGACATGTGACTCCCCCAGGAAGGAAGATGATCAACAAAAACAAGCCTACCACACCCATCATATGGTTAAGGATATGTAAATGATGCTTTTGAAGCCATTGGAACTATAAAGTCTTAAAGACCAAAAATAAATCTTAGTACTCTTTGTATACTCATTCTCTTCTTTGTTGTTTATAAGATTGGGTGCTTAATTTATATTTATGGATTTATTTAACTTTTTGGGTTTTTTTTTCATTGGAAAGAACTTTTTGGAAAATATTCTTTGATAATATGAATAATCATCTTGAGGGTTATCTGTTTTCCAACTTTAGAGTTTACTATATTAGATTTCCGAATAGCAAAGAAAACACAGTACACTTATATATGGATGTACGTATTATAGAAGAACTGAAAACTGCAAATGGTAATCAGGAGTTTATAAATGCATTTAGGTAAACTAGGTGTGTTGTCTTGTGCCTGTAGCCCCAGCTACTTGGGAGGCTGAGGCGGGAGAATCACTTGAGCCCAGGAGTTTGAGGTTGTAGTGAGCTGTGATCACACCACTGCACATCTAGCATGGGTGACAGAGCGAGACCCTGTCTCAAAAAGAAAAAAAAAAGAGGTACACCACAGAAGTTATCAGCCCGCACCAAATGTTTTTCATTTTATCCTTATAACGCAGGTCAGGGTTTCCAACCTTGGCACTATTGACACTATTCTGTTGTGGGTGGCTGTCTGGTGCATTATAAAATGTTTAGCAGCACCCCCAACCTCTACCCACTGGATGCCATAGACCCTCCCAAAGTTATGACAACCAAACATGTCTCCAGACATTGCCAAAGGTCTCCTAGGGAACAAATTCATCCCTGGTTGAGACACACTGATATACAGAAATAATATTGTACACATTGGCTAATGATCTTGGGTTACAATAGCTTGAAATTGTTACAATCATCTTACCATTTCATACTTAGCAATTACCTACATTACCATAGTGCAAGTATCAACTACATAAAAAAGCAGAAAATATTGATAGATCATAACAATCGGAGCTATTATAGTCTTGGCTCTTTAAACTGTATTCCTCCTTCCTCTAGTCAAGTATATCTGCGACTTTTCTTATGTCCCCTTTTTCTCTCACAGTACCCAATTCTAAGATAAGCTGCAGTGCACAATTTGTTTTCATTTTCTTTTGCCTAAATAAAGGACATGGGGCAAAGTCACTGATAACTGCAAGTTGCAGAGTCAGTATTTATAAAACCTCCCAAAGTGCCTCTTATCACAGTCATAATAGAGCAGGTCAGTAGACCAAAGAGGAAGGAAAACAAAGACAAGGAAAGATGATCTTTTAAAAACTGGTGTAAACATCCTTCTTTATTTGCCATGGCCTCTTATCATTATCACTTTTTCTTTGCTGTGATAGCATAAATATTTTTTTCATGAGTTGTTATTGCCAATTACCCCAGAGGAGGGATAGCATTTATTTGTCATTATTTCTACATAAAAAAAAATTTGAGGACATTAAGTGCCTCTCTGCCTTTGTAGTCACAACTTCATTTTCTATCTCTTTCCAAGATGCTGCTTGGCAACTGTATATCATATCTTCCCTTGGGCACTTTTATCAGCAAACAGTCTGAAACACTAGCAGAATGTATTGCTCTGTCGTCCTGGTGAGTCACACAGCTTATTAAAAGCATATTAAGGCCAGTGCAAGCTTAGATGACTGGATAGTTGATGAAACAAAGAAAATAAGTTTTTTTTAATTCAGTGAAGGCTCACATGGTCTAATGTTAGGGTTCCTTTGGCCATGGTTCCTTATAGTTCAAACACATGTGTTTTAATGTTATAATTACCCTTAAACAATTAAAGTAATTCAGGTTTGGATGCAAAGCAATCAGAAGAATGGGATTGATCACTGAAAACTTTATAGAATAATTAGGGAAAAGATTACTTTCTCTTGGTCCTCTGTAGAATTGAGGGACTTTGGGAGTTACCTAGACCAATTCCTTTATATTACCAATGAGAAAGCTGGGAACCAGGGTGGTCTGGTAACTCATCCAAGGTTAGCAGATAGCCGGAGGGAAAAAAAAATTGTCCTGGTGTTTTTCCATTAGACCATTGATTTACATTAGTTTTGGATATTTGGACAATAAAGAAATGTATTTGTTAACTAAATTGCATCCTTATTATAGTTGTAGTGCTAGATATTATATGTATCTCTTAGAAGGTTTGCAGTACAGAGATCTGGTCAAAGAGTATATATGGTTCTAGGCTGTAAATAAAGCTTTCTGGGAACATGTAGTTAATTGGGTGCATTTAAGTTCAGTAAGGCACTCAGAATAAGAAAATCAAGTTCAACAATTTGTGATTTCAGTGAATGGACTGCATTTGAAACCATTTTGGCCAGCAGAGGAGATAGTCAAGTATTGCTGGGAATAAAACGTTTGCTGCCACTTGCTCTTGGTTTCAGCAATCTTGAGTAGAGCTATCACTGAAAAATAAATCTAATAGGCAGAATTCAAGGCAAAGAGGCCACTGTGGTTGAAGAGGTCTATCATTCTGGAGATGGAAAATGGCATTGCCTAATATCTAAGTGACTTCAGAGAGCAGGAATAGTGTTCAGGAGCATCGTTCTGCATTCTCCGTTTCCCAGTTGCAAGACACACTCACTGTGTCATGTTAAGTTTGCCCACCTCTACCCCATGTTACATCACTGTCATTAGGTCCCTTCTCCCTTCAGGTAAGGACCCATTTTTTTAAAAATTTGATGTCCCCCATACTTTGTCCAAACTTGGGCATATTATTTAGTTGGTCCAAAATAATTGTTCCAGTTTTGGGTCTGCAATTTGGGGCCAAAAGTTTGATTACATAGCAGAACAGAAACCCACACCTGGAATCTCCTTGGTTGTTCAAATGCAAAGCCACACTTTGCACTAATAAGTACTTCTGGCTGGGCAAGGTAGCTCACACCTTTAATCCCAGCACTTTGGGAGGCCGAGGCAGGAGGATCAGTTGAGGCTAGGAGTTTGTGACCAGCCTGGGCAACATAGCCAGATCCCATCTCTACAAAAAAATTTATAAACAAAAATAGCCAGGCTTGGTGGCAGGCACCTATAGTCCCAGCTATTCAGGAAAGTGAAGCAGAAGGATCACTTGAGCCCCGGAGTTGGAGGCTGTAGTGAGGTATGATCTCACCACTGCACTCCAGCCTGGGTGACAGAATGAGACCCTGTCTCTTAAAAAAAAAGGAAAAAAAAGTACTTCTGTGGCTTAGGTGTGATTCTCACTGCCTCTTATGGGAGCTCTCTGTCATGCAAGGGTTCTGAGATTTCTCCCTCTGAGGTGGGTGGTGCTTCCTGCAGATAAGCTATAAGACTAAACATCTCAAGTCAGAGTCTGTCACTTTTTTTACAGAGGTGACATTCAGCAAAGACGACACTAGTCCATGTAAATTTTGTTTACAGTAGATTTTTCTGATTTATCATCATCCTCATAGATTTGCTTGCCACAGCAGATCTGTGTGTACTTTTGGTCTGTGACTCCACTTCGATGAATACTTGCTGATCACCTTCATTGACCTCACTGTTCTGACAGTTCCTGTAAAAAATATGGTCCTTTCGAGCAACAACATCTAGTTTATTTATCTTGTCATGTTATTGTAATTTAGATACATTTCCTGCAAGTTGTTTAGGTTATTTTGTGTCTCTCAGTCACTTACTTCCTTTTCTGAAAACATCAGAGCAGTAGATGGTGCAATTGCTGCTTAGTTAATTTTTTGTGCAGTTTATTCCCCTGGTTAAGAGTGTAAATTCACCTAGTCAGGTGCTAATTTGGTATGGATCTACGTTATATAAGAACAATAAATCTGAAAATAGTAATATCCGTATTTATCAATGTTTAATTGGCATGACCTCATGTATTTTTAAAACTAAATATTCCTGCAAACAATGGAGTCACAAAAAATGACTGAGCATTTTGGGTTGGATTTTCAAAGTCTTAAAGGAAGTCTGGGTTATCAGCACTAATCTTTCCACAATTAAGGTGCTTAGGGAAAAGCCAATATTATAATTACTTGAAGCATATTATCAGATTAATTCTGGTTGATGCAGTGACTGTCCTAACTTGTGAAGTCACCTTTCTCCATTTGAAGATGTCAACATCAAAAGTGAAACAGCATTTGGTGAGTGTCTGCAAATGCTCCAAGCAGTGAAGAGGAAACCAAAATCAAAGAGCCTCACCCCAGTGAGCTTATAATTACAGGGAAGTAGTAGGTAGGGTATTTTAAGGGACAAATAAGTAGAAATAACAAGATAAGATTGGGCAAGAAGAAATTTCAGGATGAGCTCAGGAAAATAATTCCTATCAAACTTCTCATGATAATCACTGGAGTCATTATAGTGTATAATGTTGGGGCTATTAGTACTAATAATAGTAATCATCATTTATTACGAGAGCAGCATAGAGAACAATTTGGCAGTGGTAGAAAGATAGAACAGATAGATTTGAAAAGAAATGTCCCTTCCATTCTGTGATGCCACATACAATATGAATTCTAAGAATAAAAGATCTTAACCACTTCATTACCAAGAAAGTGCTGCCTGACCACATCCAAGGCAAGTGTCTTCTTTATAACTCTATTTCTTTAATTAAGGAAGATGACTCTTGATATGACTGCCTCAGATGAAAAAACACCATACGTGAATTCACTCTTTGAAATAACCCATGCTGTTGTTTCTACTGTTTCTAAGATCTCTCCGTGTTGTGGCAAAGACGAGTCTTGATGTACGTGAATGTTGAATAATGCAAAATCTCTACATCTGCATGTCTCCTATAAAGGACTGGAAGGGACTGAGTTAGTGAAAGAATCCTCAGATTGTGAAAGTATGAGCTCTGAGCAAAAGGAAAGTGAATTTTTTTGAGACATATCATACTGAATCTGCATAATAAGAAGAGTAATGAGAAAAAATATGAAAGCAACCTGAAAGAAAACACATATTATTAAGAAGAAATGAAATTTAGTTTCAAACATCACATGATTCAGTAGCAACAAAAGAAACCAGGTGGTAATATGTTCAAATTAATAAGAAAATAAATGCTAATCTAAAATTTTATTTCAAGCTAAATTATGATTTAAATGTAAGAACAAAATGAAGATCTTTTCAACTAATGAAAACTGAGCTTTACTGTTACTTGTTAACACCCAGTTATTATTGAGTAACCAACTAAGGAATATCATTAAGTAAAAAGAAAATTGGACACAAAATGCATATGGGGATGCAAGAAAATATTAAGTAAAGAAACTGCATGGCATGCTGCTGGTATAACCAATGAATTGTTAACTATAAAAATGATTTAAATGATTAATTTTGGGGTATTCAAAAGAAAATATAGAACTAAAAAATGATTACAACATGAAACATTGGCAAGCAGGGAGGAAGTTGGAATTAAAGCATAAGAACAGTATGTAATGCAGTATAAGGATTCCAATTTCATTAACATTTCAGTTATCTATCATCATGTAGCAATATATCCCAAGTAAAAGCAGCTTAAAATAATGGTCCTTTTATTCACTCACAGTTTTGTGGGTACATGGCTTTTTCACTCACTTGTTTAATACCTGTACTAGGAGGGTTCAAACAACTGGGTGCTGGCTGGAGCACGCAACTGGGGCCATATGCTCCATTCTCATTGCCAGCTCAGTTTCTCAGTTTTCTTGTATGTAGTCACAAGGCTTCTCCCTCTCCACGTGGCCTTTCCATTCAGTCTTTCCGTGGGCTCTCCAGCAGGACAGCCAGGCTTCTTCCATGAAAGCTTAGGGCTCCCAGGAGTGCAAAGGCAGAAGCCATCAGGCCTCTTAAAATCTTACATTGAGATCTGATGTCGCTTCTGCCACATCCTATTGATCAAAGACAAGCCCAGAGGTAATTATGTCAATGCATGAAAGAGTTAAAATTTCCATTTTGTTCCTCATTCCACTAAGATACATATGAGACCATTGGTTCAGACTATACTGTTGAGCTTTGGAACATTATACCAGGCCTTGCAAAATGAGACTATGCATTGGTTTCCAAGGTTTCTCTAGTGACTCGAGTCTGAGGCACCAAACCCTAGCTAGGAACTAGCACAAGAGATAAAAATCTCAGAAGAAAAGAGGATTAAATAGACATCAGTACTAAATAATAGAGCCTTGATAAAGTTTCTTCTAGGTGGGGCTCTTGAACTTTCTCACTGACCCATGCCTTGTGATTTTAACCATCTGGGATGGCATTCTTGACCCAAAGCAGACCTGAGCCTCTGAATCTTGTGTGGCTTGGTGGGGAGATAGTCTCTGTCTTTCCTTCAGGTTGCAGATTTGCTACAGTATCTTCTCCAGACCCACGGGGCTCAGGCTGGAGTGGCAAGGTAACCTTTGAGCTCCTGTCCTTCCAGAAAAGCCTTAGGGAGGCCTCTTCTGACTTCTGACTAGATTTCAGGACAGTCTGTCTCCTGAAAGGCAATTTGGGTGAAGAGCCAGTTTTGTAGGAAGGCAGCAAATGACCGGGCCTATTCCAGAAGTTCTAAGAAGGTTCCATGGTGAGGGTGTGAGGAAAAACACCTCCCTGAAGACCTTGAGGGTAGAATGGGGAGGAGATATTAAGGCTGTACTATGGCGCTCAGATCGATACCTACATTTCCATACTGGGATCAGGATCGCATCTCTATCTATATGGGAAGGTGTTCCTACTGTTAATCACCAAGCAAAGGGGTAGATCTATTTGACTGAAATACAAACCTGCAGGTGACTTGGCTCAGAGTTTTGCCACTTCCATGCTGGCTGCCAGGAGCAAGCTATTCCTCCTTTAGAGCTCTGACCCAAGGGCGGACAGAAAAAGCTTTGTTCTCAGTTTAATCCTTCTGAAGACTCCATTGACTCTAGGAGAGAACAAGAGCGAAATGACCACAGAGACCAATGGAAGTATTTGCTTAACCCCTGTGTTCTCCTCTCCTCTCCATCTCAAAACCATTGCTCAAATTCCTCTGGACTCCTGCAGCCACGTCTTTCTGTTTATCTACATCCAATCTGTCCCCTTCATGCCACCCTGCAGACCACATCTGCTCTCTGTTTAAATGTATCAAGGCTGCTTAGAAACTGTCTTTGTAGACTCATCTCCAGCTCCAGCTTCCCGTGTGTCTTCCTGGCATTTCCCACTTTATATCATGAGGTCCAGGAGTGCAAGGTTGCCTCCCACACTGAATTTGCCACAGCGACTATCAACGTAGGCTCACGGCGTTGATTCTATTAATATTTCCTTTGTCCACTGGGATGGTCAGCTGGGCCCTGACCCCTTGGGGTGTTGGTCCAGCAGGACCAGCCTTGTAAAGGGCCATTCACAAAAGAAGAAAGTCCCCTTTTCAATTTTACTCTGGAGGCCTAGAATTTTTTTAAAATATCTTTTTGGTCTTAAGAGTATGCATTTTCTTGGGAGAATTAAATTGACCAAAAAAAAAAAAATTGAAATTTCTTAAATGTAGGCTAAAGGGAGACTTACTGAACATTTTTAGTACTAAATGAAAAATGTACCCATCTTATTTTCTTGGTACATGGAAAATATCTTTCTAATAAATCTCATGTTTTTCTGAAAGTGTTTTCTCCAACAGGATGATTATGTACCTCTGGGCTAAAGAGTATTGTTGATTATAACAATAAGCTAGCTACACAAAAAAAGAAAATAAAAAAAAATGTTCAGATCAGGAAATGCTTAAATGTTTCCAAAAAAATGTTTATCAGGAAATGTTATTCTAGAATCAAAACATTTCCTGCCTGATGATCATGCCATGGAGAAAATCATGTGATGCCAGTTATGGGATCTTATAAATTCTTTTTTTTTTACCATGGGATTATATATTTGGGGAAACATCCATTATAAGTAACATGAGATAAACAGGAATCATCCAGGATCATACTTTTTGAAAAAAGTTTATTATTCACATAAAAACTTCAACCTTAAACCTTATAGAAAAATACAGGGGAGAATGTAGAAATTAGTCAGTATTTCGCCATTCAGAAAAGACCACTCTTAATAGTTAAATAAATATATTTCCAAGCAGGTGTTCAGTGTAAATATATGCAACTCTGTTCAATTTTACATATATGGTTTTACTGATTTGTATCGTATCAGCAACATACCACGGATAATTTTCTCTGTCTGAATCTGCTGTTCATAATTGAGCATATGTATCGCATGTATCCTTTGGGATGTTCCAAGCTTCAGCAGCAATTCTCCAACATCAAGTCCTCATGTGACAACATGAAAAAAGCAAGAAGAGAAGGAGAGTGCAGCTGGGTGGGTGGGGAAGGGGGTGTCATTTCAGAAGCTTCCTAGTGGACTTCCTTGTATGACATATCTATGGCCAGGACCAGTCACACATCCACCCCAGACACTGCCAAATGAGAATGATTGACATGACTGGCTCAGACAAGCCAGGATTTCTTCTGTGTGGTTGGTTGTATTACTAGGTAGACAAAAATAAGGGTTCTGTGAGCAAGGAAAAGGGGATGAAATATATGAAGGAAGTTTAAATCCATGAATTCACAATGATACCAATAAAACTCAATTGGTGACTGCTGGAGAATACTTGTGAGCCAACTCAATATTTTGAAAACTGGCAAATTTAGACACAGAATCAAATGCTTGTCCTGCCTTTTCTATATCACTGGGAAATTGAATCATTAAAGAAGGAAGTTTCCCTTTATAGAAGTATGCCAGATAACAAATGAAGAAGGAATGATAGGATATCGCCATTTCCAACATCTCCTGGATTAATGTATCTAGGTATTGAGCATTAACAGCTATTAACATCACAGAAAGAAACAATCCAATATCATATGCCTCCTGATGCAAGGACACAACATCATCTAAGAAGTCATCTTGCCAAAACAAAATAGAACCTGAATCTAATCAAAATTCTAGATCCAATTATCAATTTATGGGAAATATAGAAGGTACATTCAGAAAAATCAGATTTTGGACTATCTAGAGGACAAATAACCTGGTATCTTCAATTAATAAATTGCAAGGGAACAAAAGGGGTTAGAGAGGGAATCTATGGATCAGAAGAGACTAAGAAGACATGTCAACACATTTCCATGTATAGACTTCATTTGAATCTGTTAGGAAAAAATTATGGCACTTACGAGATAATAGTAAATTTAAACTCTGAAAGAATGTCTCATGATCAAGGAATTAGTGTTAGGTTTTGTAGGTATGGTAATAGCATTTTGATTATGTTTTTTTAAAAGAGTCCTTATCTTTTAGAGATATCCATTGAAATATGTACAGATGAAGTAAGGTGCTTCAAAACAGTACAGTGGTGGGAAGAATGAAAGTATTGATAAAATAAGGTTGGCCATGAGCAGCTAATTCTTGAAGCTGAATGACAGATACATGTGGGGTTGTTAATTATTCTATTTTTGTTTATGTTTGAAATTTTCCCTAATAAAAAGTAAAAAAAAAAAAAAAAGGAAGAGGTGGTTTTTAGGTAGGTAACCAACAGTATTTGCCATACTTTAATTTATCCAACTAGTTTGCCATGGAGTATGTAGATTGTTTTCCATGTGCTATGTTCGGAACGTTGGTGTCCCCCTCAGAATTCATATATTGGAAACTAATACCCAATCTAATAATATTAAGAGGTGGCACTTTTAGAAAGTGAGAAAGAGATAAGCATCCTTTTAAAAGAGGCTCAAGGGAGCTCCCTGGACCCTTCCCCCATGTCAGTACACAGTGGTTGCTCTTTCTGCCAAGTGACAATGTGGCAGCAAGGTGCCATCTATGAAGCAGAGAGCAAGCCTTACCAGACACTAAATCTGCTGGCACCTTGATCTTGCCCTTCCCAGCTTTCAGAACTGTGAGCAATACATTTCTGTTGTTCATAAATTATCCAGTCTAAGGTATTTTGTTATAGCAGCCCAAAGATACGTTTCCCAATTACAAACAATAATGTGATGAGCATCCTTCCACATCTTTTCACACTAATAAATTGCTAAAGGTGAAATTGTGAAGTCAAAGGGCAAATTTAATATGTGAAGTCAAAGGGCAAATTTAATATGTAAAGTCAAACCATCTTCCAGAAGGCCTCCACCAAACTATGCTTTCAAATGGATTTTAAAATTGTTTAAATAAAATCATTGGGATTTTTATCAGTATTGCATTAGATTTGTAGCTTAATTTTAGGAAAATTGATATCCTTACATTGTTGAGTCTTCCTATCTAAAAACAGGATATGCCTCTTCATTTTGTCTTCCTTCATCTCTCAGTAGATTTATAGTTTTTTCCTTTTTTTTTGAGACAGAGTCTCGCTTTGTTGCCCAGGCTAGAGTGAGTGCCATGGCGTCAGCCTAGCTCACAGCAACCTCAAACTCCTGGGCTTAAGCGATCCTACTGCCTCAGCCTCCCGAGTCGCTGGGACTACAGGCATGCGCCACCATGCCCGGCTTATTTTTTCTATATATATTTTTAGTTGGCCAGATAATTTCTTTCTATTTTTAGTAGAGACGGGGGTCTCATTCTTGCTCAGGCTGGTCTCGAACTCCTGACCTCGAGCAATCCACCCGCCTCGGCCTCCCAGAGTGCTAGGATTACAGGCGTGAGCCACCGCGCCCAGCCTATAGTTTTTTCATATTGATTTTTGTACGTTGATTTTATACAACTGGCCACATCACTAAATTCTATTATTATTTCTAAAAGTTTTCCAGTTTATTTTCTTGGGTTTTTAAAGTATATTTAGGTCATACCAAAAGTGAGAGCAATTAAGGTGGTGTTTGACCAAGATACCAGGAAAAATCCTGCTCTTGACCTACTGCTCTGTGAGGTCCCCAGGAGCAGTACATGCACAAGAAAATAAAGCAAGGCCAATTATCATTATTACTAGCTGAGGATTTGGTCTGGGCTCTAATGTTGAACTCGAGTAAATCAGGCTACACTGTCGCACTATGTATGCCTACGTGACTTAGAACCAAAGTGGGTCATAAAACCTACCCTGCTAATTTCTACCCTAGAATCCAATCCTCAGTCCTGGCTCTTGCCCCTGCAGTGGAGGGAAAGTCCAATCCAATGTGGACTACTGACCAGGAATAGCATGTGCAAGAGCAAAAGAGTGGTTGCTCCAATGCCTGGGGCAACTGAACCATCCCTGGGCTTGTCTTGCCTTTTGGGCACAAGGAAAGAAAAAGCCACAAAGCAAGTTAAAATGTCATCTGCCTTCCAGGAAAGGGCCCTGATATTTTTTTCTTAAGCCTTATAGAAAGGAATCACAAAGCCACTCCCAGTGCCTCCCACTGGACAATGTGCTACCACAGCACAGTGACAGCTCCCTCATCTATGGTGGACATTCATAAAATGCCTTTCAGTATTGCCACTGTAAAATATATGTGTGTCTGTTATCATCTTTATCACTTTGTATTCTAACACTATGCTGGGATGCACAATGCTATACAGCACGTATCAGTAAAGGTGCAGTCAGTATGACTGACATCTCTGTAGAACACAGAGCTGGACAGTCCTACTTTGGTGCCTTCCATATCCACAGCAACCTGGCACCCACACTGTCCCCCACACCTGGAAGTATAATAGTTGGGACCCCAGGAGAGTCACCTATGCTCAGCAAGAGTAGCAAAGGAGGAGGATGCTACATGGTATCTGAAGACTATTACTAGAAACACCCCATCCTCCCATCCCCCATGGGATATAAGGAGAGCTAACATTCTCACAAGGTTGCCCTTAGATGCTCAGTCAGAAAGCTGTTCTCTTACTTTTACTGTGGCTTAATTATATTTCCAGCTATGACCTGTATAAATATGTAGGTTACAGTAGCAATGACATTATTTAAAATAAAATTGGAAAAGAAATTATAAATGATTAAATAAAAGACAAAAAAATTAGAAGCAAAAAAGAAAATGTCTATTTGGTATAGAGGCTATCACTTCTCTTCTGACCAAGGAATGTGGTTAGTGGGCTTCCAGCACACATGAAACTTCTCCCCTCGGTCAGACTTCTTGCTTCAAACCAGTCCTTTTCAACCTTCAGCTTCTGGCCAGTTAGCTTTTCCAGCGTATGGTCAGTTGGTTCAATTGCAGTATATAAAACATATTATTTTAAACCTAAGAGAGGAAACTAAGACATGTAATACAAATCACCAATTTCATAAAGCCTCAAGGAATTTAAGTTCTTGAAAACTAAGGTGCTTCCCAAGGTCATTCACTCAATCAATGGCACATAGGGCACCAAAGTGCAGGCTTCCTGCAGTCATTCACTTATTCCTTCCATCTGTAACAAGGGCACTGATGTCGAAATTTACTGGTACTTATTTTTGCAGCTGAAGACTCAACAAGGAGGAAAGAAAGAATATTTTCCTCTTCCCTGGAGGATAACTAGACTTTCTGAATTCTCAAGAAAAAGTCAAAAGACAATTCCCACCCCCATCCCCTTTTTCTTATGATTAGGGTCTTGGTGCCTGGCTACCTGAAAAGAAAAAAGCAAGATGAATTCTCACTTGTTTTGGGGGTTTAAAAAGTGAAGCCTGTCCCATTATAGCTGGATCCCCTTTGTAGGCTAAAAAAAGGACAAGGGCTCCTAGTTTCATTGGAATAGAGTCAAGAACCCGTTAGAACCTCAGAAGTGGCAGGTGCAGAGAGAAATGGCCCCAGGCTGGACACTGAAACCATTTCTTGGAACAAAATCGTCAAGGGAATGAGGAGATGGAGAAGTTTAAGGACTGAACTTTGGGATGAGCGAATGAAGCTGACAGTGAGGTGGACAAACCAAGAGAGAGGAGCCACCTGAAGGCCATGTGAAGAAGGTGAATATTTCAAGATGGCAGCAGGAAGCAATTTTTCCAAATGCTGCTGGTAGTCTGAGTAAGATAACTGAAAAGTAACCACTGATTTAGTAATTTGGAGGCCATCGATGACTTTGGCAAGAAGTATTTCAATGGAGGGGTAGGGGAAAAACCTAATTAAATTCAAGAATGAATATGTGGAGGGGATGAGGCTATAATGTGTATAAATGACTTTTTTCAGGAGTTTTGGAAGAAATCAGAGAAACAGGGTGGTAGTTGCTGGGGGACGTGTTGTCAAGGAACTTTTAAAAGACAGAGAAATGTTGCACAATGTTAATATGCTTATGCTATGTTATCCAGCATAGAGAGAAGAATTAATAATGTAGGGTTGAGAGGTGACAAGTGCTGGAGTGAAAATCTTGAGACTGTAAGGAAGACAGAATCTATAATAACACATAAGTGGGAGAGTTGAACTTAGATAGGAGCATGGACAGTTCACTCCCTGTAACAGGAGGGAATACAGTGCGTAAGTCCAGATGTAGGCAAACTTGGCAGAAGTGGTGATGGGGACTTTAACCCCTGAAATACAAATCTATACGTTCCCAGAGTCCAACTTTTTCATCTAATGAATTCAGCAACAAAGTGAAGTTAATAGACTAAATTTTCCAAAAACTTTTGAAGAGAGCTTATATAAGATCTAGACATCTTTCCTTCCTACTTTAATTTTGCCCTCCCTGGGAAAAATTGTTGGTACCAAATAAAATTAAAATATTCAATGAAACATATTCTTTTATATGTAGATAAAGAAATAATTATAACTTCTGAGAAAATATCACACTTTTCAAAACACCAATGATACATAAAACGTTTTTATTGTTAGATAATTGTCAGGCTTCAGCTGAAGCACAGCACAAGGAATGCATG
This sequence comes from Lemur catta, assembly GCF_020740605.2. Taxonomy (NCBI): domain Eukaryota; kingdom Metazoa; phylum Chordata; class Mammalia; order Primates; family Lemuridae; genus Lemur; species Lemur catta. The sequence goes on from NC_059140.1 coordinate 65,789,932, forward strand.
AACTTCACCTGTCCATAATGTGGAAAAGACGAAGTGTACAAGGCAGGCAGCTCTTGCCATGGTTGCTGATGGAAAAGACTTAATTTCCTGGAACCCAAGTTGCCTTATCTGTAAAATAAGGATAACTCCCGTGTTACAGGATTGTTGTGAGCTTCAAAAAAGATAATAGATTTAAAGCTCCTGGCAAACAATAGGTGCTCAAAATATGCAAGCTATCTTTATTAAATTGTGTTTTTTTTGAGAGCAAACATGTTAACTCATAAATTTCATCTTATAATGTAATGTTCCCAATAGAGGAACAGGGGACAGGCACATGAGGCCTCTCTTTACTATGTTTGTAGCTTCCTGTGAATCTATAATTATTTCCAAGTAAAAAGTTCAGAAGAAGTTCATCTAGTTAGACTTCTATGAGAAATACCTGTAATTCCATCTTGCAAGCCTCCTCCCGAGGCACAGTGGGCTATGCTCTGATAATAGACATAAATGTCTGCGGACTGTAGCAGCTGCAATAAAGGCAGTCACAGTCTTCTGATGGAATGACAAAAGCCAGACAAAACAAGACTGACATGGTCACTCTAGGTTGGAATCTCAGTTATTCTATCCGGCTCTACTACTTATGGCAAGTCATTTAAACGTTGAACCAGTGTCCTCATCTAAAAGCAGGTATAAAAGCAAACCAGCTTACTTCATAGGAATAGCTAATAATATTTAACTGTTGAGTATTTTACCCAAACCCATTCAGGTCAATGTAAGTGTAGTATAGTGGAAGAAATTATTGCACGTTGCAAAGTTGTGATGCATTTTACTAAAATCTACTAAGGCCAACAGAAATGCAGTGTGACATAGGAATTTACTGCAAATTAATAAGGGGAGAGTGCGGCTGTTCTAGAAGACCTTGGCCCCCAAGGTAACTCGGGTCACCCCTACCCTACCCCACAACACTCGTTATCTCGGGGTTTGTACTACAGGAGGGAACAGAACCTCAGCCCCACAGCAATCGGGTGGAAGCTGGGGAAACCGTGCGCAGCGAGCTGAGCTCCCAGATGGAGGGGGCAGCACTGGAAGAAAAGCCGGGCCACGCTGGGGAAGAGGGACTGTGGAAAAGGTTGCCCACCGCAGCATCTGCGCCTCACCCCTGCAGGTCAGGCGGCTACAATTCCCAACATTTGGGGGACCAGAAGCCTGGAGACCGCGAGGGTGTCCCCCAGGGGACTTCCCAGGCGGAGGCGGCCCCGCAGGGAGCCGCGGTGCCAGTCCTAGGGGTCCGCTCCGAGGGGAGGGGGCGCCTGCGAGAAAGGGGCGGGGGCGGCAGTGGGCAGCCGAGGGAGGAGAGGAGGGGCGAGGCGCTGTCGCCAGTCCCCTCCCCTGGTCCGCGCTCCCCGTCCTTCCCCTCCCGGCCGGGCACCGGAGCGCATCCCGCCGAGGCCGCTTCAGGGGGAGGCGCCAAGTCGTCGCGGTGCCGGGCCCCGACCGAGCAGTAACCGCTACCCAGGAGGCGGAGCGGACGCGGCTCGGGCCTGCGCCGAGGTGAGAGGGGCGGAGGGGTGGGGTGGGAGGCCGAGGCGGGGCGCAGAAGTGAAGCGGACCGCTCTCAGGTACCCCGGCGGCGGGCCACCTCCCCCCCCCGCCCCCGCCCCCGCCCCCGCCCCCGCTGCCTGAGTCCTGACTGCTGTGACCGCCGAGGGGCCCCGGGGCCGGGAGCTGCGCCCGAGCCACCGGCCTAGGCGTCGCCGCGCATGCGCAAGCCTGCGGGCGGGGGCCGGGCGTTGGGTTCTGGGGCTGCTTCCCGGCCCAGGCCGCTGGCTGAGGCTGCGCCGCGCATGCGCGAGTCCGCGGGTGGCTGTCGCGTTTGGCGTTGCTCTAGGGCAGCGTCCTGCGAGGAGGCTACTGCCCTCCCGGCTTCCGCATCCAGTGTGCTGGGGGTGGGCGCCCCAGTTCCCACGCTCCCTCCTCTCTGCTCATCGTCAGAGGCAGCTGATGTTTTCATTTCCGTGGCCTCTCCCTTTGGCTCCCGTCCCGTAAATGTAGTCCCCCCCGCTCCCGGTCCCCGAACCGGCTCCCTGACTCAGTGACAGTATATGCTTTCGACATTTGGTCTTGCTGTCGAGGGATGGCGCGGAAAGTGTGACTTTGCCAGGCGAAGCTGATTTGGAGCCGCTGTGCAGGCATGGGGAGAAGTCGCCACGCGTCTTACGCCGGAAGACGCCGCTCCGCCCAGCCCCGGAAATAGAGGTTTTCAGACTCTGAAAACTTTCCAAGTGCGCCGCCCTGGCCGGGAAAGAGCTGAGTTGGAAGGCGAGTTCAGAATGAACTTTTTGCTTTTGTTCTTTGCAAAATGACATAAAAGGTTGCAACAGTTCGAGCCCAGGACTGTAACAAAATGCATGTCGTAGAGCTGCCTTGTACCGCGTTTGGCGACTTAATCTTTGTCAGAGCTGAATAAAAGCGATTGAGTCACAAACACTGCTTTGAAACGTTGCTCTTCCCCCCGTCCCCCAAGACTCGGAAGTAACAGTCGCTATTTAATGTTTATTGAGCTACCAAGCTTTGCACCGTCCTAGTGCTGAGTTCCTGCTTGGCTTTACACTTTACTAGACAGTGGTTCTTAGTTAAGTCAGTTTCGTGACTCCTGGGGCTGCTGTGAAGGTTACCTAACAATGTCTTTACTGTGTGCCTTGTAATCTTATATGATGTGCAGATACAGACGCTTGGGAGCTGCAATATAAGAGCTACTTAGGCTCGGAGAATCGGAGTACTCTAGGTGAATAGTAATCTATTTCCTACAGTACCAGGTAGTACATAGGCGTTGTTAAGTAGCAGGTAAAGGCAACAGGACCGATTCATTCTTTCATACCCTACTCCCACCACGCAGTCTTTATTGCTGTTGCTGGGCTCACCAAGTGGACCACATGCTCAATGCTCACATCCCCACTCCACCCAAATCTGCATGGCGCAGGACTTCTTCATTGACGTCTTGAAACACTTGCCATAATTTCAGAGAGGTGACTCCCCCATCTGAAATAGCCACTACTGTGGCTCTCCAACGTCTTACCCTGCTCGTTTGGCTTTGCAGCACTTAATCACTATCTGGTATTATATATTTGTATGGGTACAATCTATTTCCCCCATAACTGGAGCTCTGAAGGTACTAGTTAACTGTATAAATGAAATTCGACTCTAACTCGCTCCAGAGATATTTTGTACTGAACTCAGCATAGATTCATTCATTCATTCATTCAACAAACATTTATTGTTTATCAATTCCTGTCTTTGGCACTTGGGATATATCAATGAACAAAAAACACAAAGCTCCCTTCCTTCTGGAGCTTACGTTGTATTGAAGAATGATAAGCAAAAAACATATTTGATTATTATGTTAGAAAATTATAAATACTATTTAAAAAGGGGGATTGGTAGTACAGGTGTGGATTGCAGTTTTAAACAGCATGGTTACAGTGAGTCTGAAGAATAAACCAAAGGTGATGTTCAAGATGGAGAACGGGGTTTTAGAATTAAATATCTTCCAAATGGGAAGATATCTAAATATTTTCTGGGAGAAAATGTTCTTTATCATGCTTTAATATGTCTTTTATGGGGGTCCACAGCATGGCCATTGTGGTAAATGTCACCATCCTTTATAGGTAAAAAACATTTTTCCAAATAGAGTTCAAATTATTTAGGATTTTACAGTTTAACTCAGCACATCGAATGAAGAGATTAGACTCTTACATGGACAAGACTAGCCAAATGACTACTATATATTGTGCTTAGAAAAACTGTATATTGTCTCCACAGTTTAACGCACTTTGCAATTGCTTCTTAATGTCCCCTGACTGTGGATGACTTGTGAAGATCTTCTGTAAGAATGGTCATTGCTTCTCTTTATTTGAAACTGTAGGAGAAGAGGAGCTTAAATCACCTGATATCATGCTGTTAGATATTAAATTATCTCTCTTAGAGATGTCTGAATGAACCAGACAAACCTAACCAAATTTCAGTCCATAATTAAATGAGGCTTAGAGTAAGTGGCCATTGGAGAAGGAATGATTTTAGAAGGTAAAGTCAGTTTCCCCTCAGGTCCTTTACTTCACAAACACTCTTATGTTCAGACATCGAAAAACAAAACAAAAATCTAGAATTATAAATTAGGGAATCCATGGAATTTGCTTATGCCTTTAGGAGATTATCATAGTCTAGTTCAGTTTTATCCATTGGCTAAAGTGAAATTAAAATGCCCCTAAGACACTGCAACTGTTGAAGTTTACTTGAATTTAAATTACTACAAATCAAAATTGTCTAGTAAAGAGAGATTTGAGACCAGGAACAGAATTATCAGGGTTGCAAAGTGACTTTAAGGACTCCTGTTAAAGGCAGAAAAGAGAGGTAGGTCCACATGGGGAGCAGATAGCTTGCTTCCCCGTAAGTGATATTCATCATGTCCATCAATGAAAGGTTGAGGTGATCCTTCTGGCTTTCATTATCCATAAGGAACATGAGTCCAGTTCACATGGTGATCCCATCCTGATAACATGAAGGTTTCCAGGAAATTTAAGCCATAATAGTTTTTCAGCATTAATCTGACATTGGAGTATATATCTTTTATGTCTTCAGCATTGCTAATCTAACCTGAGCTAATATCCATTATGTATGTCTCTCCATGGCAGACATTTTGAGGTAGCAAGTACCAATAGATGATAGTATGTGAATAAATCGTAAATTGTGACTACATCTTACTATGTTCTGTATTATGCTGAATGTATGTAATACTGAACAAAACAAATTCTAAGTGGAAATGAGCCAAGTCCAAGAGAGCCGATCATGTTTAAGGAATATTTTTATGTTGTGGGGTAAAGATCTTTAATAGTTAGGATTCTGTTTAACAGGCATGTTAAGATTTTTTTAAAAATTGGATTAGATTTGTAAGGATTTACAAATGAGCTCCAAGTCCCAACTCATGTTAGTTAATATAACAAAAGTATTTGTATAGTTTATGTTGATCATTTTGCATATTCAAGAGTGACACTTTCTGTGTATAGCTGAAAAGGCCAAAGTTGAGAGCTCAGTAATCTCTTCAAACTAAATACAGCTTTGCTTTGGACTGAAGATCTGACTCATCTCACTTGCTGAAATTTGGAAACCTTTTGGCAAACAAATAATTAAAATAGCAACTGTGTTTCTGTGTTCCATAATCAGTTTGCTGTTTCTGGTAGACATATGGCAATACCATTTCCTTTGAGGTTGTGGTCTAGTTTTACTTGTGCTTTTAGTTTTTTAGTTTTGTCCATCCTGCTTATAACTGTTTCACTTTAATTAGCAGCCAGGTAAATATCTTAGTGTTGTCATTTACTTCTGAGGCCTCATTTAAATGGAACTAAATTACAGTTAACATTATCCTTTTTTGCAGATGACATTTGAGATCATGTTTTATTATTTATATTTATATATGTATATTATTTATAATTTGTAGATGATGCTAAACAAGCTATGAAATTTACCAACTAATGACTCAGCTAAGCATATACATGGGAACCATCACTATCCCATTGACTTTTACATGGTCTGGAACTTATTAACACACTGATACTGAAAACTGTGTGCTGGTGTCTTAAAAGACATTGGTTTTATTTACTTTCCCATTTCTTTGATTGTAAAGCATCATCAAATGTGTTGCCCAGATGGGAGAATTTGTTAAAAGCGTGGAGTTCTATATTGCAAGAAAATTTTTTTTCATACATTATGTTTCTCAAGCATAGCTGTAGAGTTGACCTTATATTATCAAGTTGAATTTAAAAATACTTAACATTGGGATTTCTCTGTAGAAATTGCTTGTTTTTCACTTTTTCTTCTGGGATCACTTCTAAACAGTTATCAGCATGTAGAAGCTCCTGCTTAACTGCGAAATATCTGCTCTTAAAGCCTACCGTTGGGTTGGAGTAATGTGGAAACAAGCCCCTAAGAGCTGGATATTCTTTTGCTCTTTGTTATTTTGTTTTCTTTTTTTATTATTTGCTTTCTGTTCAGTGCCTACTGCAGGCTCTAAACCAGTATTTGCTGAATAAATTAGGCAAATGCATGTTATGTCCTATAATCGGCTTAACTCATTATTTAGGTCAGAGGTATTACCAAGTAATGTGACACATTGTGTAGCAGATACACTTATTAATACTGATTACTTTACCAACACCAGTATGTTCACACTGCCTATTATATACTTTGTACAGGGAAATGAATTGTTTGAACTGGTCTGTGTGAGGATTAGAAACAAATATGTTTATCACATTATTAAAAGATTGTCTTCTTATTCACTGGTCTTCAACTGTGTAGTTATTAAGAGTGTAGAGAAAACTCTCAAAACACAATATGTAAAAATAAGAAGTTATCTGTCCTACACAGAAATAATTTGAAAATAAATTATTGAACTATACAAATTTAGGAAAACAGCTGAAATAGAATATGTCATGCAACAGATTACCTTACTTGATATAGTTTTGGCCTTGAAAAGTTAGTCTTACAAAAACTCGAACATTGGCCCTCTAATGTCCAATTTGGAACCTCCAAAGGCAGAGATCAGTGGCAGGAGCTTCTGCTTGGAGAAGATACTTATCCTTCCATTTTCTATTTACACTGCAGGGCTGATATCAGTACAGTAAGATTCTGTAATAACATAGTTTTTATTGCATTTAAACAAAGTGAGGAACTGCATAAGAAACTATTTTGCAAAGCACAAAGTGCTTTTTAATGTGAATAGTTAACTATATATGTATGGGCTGAGTCATATATCCCAAAACAAACATACAAGGGAAAAACTAATAAAATAACATATAGTAAGATAGATGATCTTACTATCATTCCATAGAAAGATCACATGGGATGATCTATGCTGTTACACTGTCACTAAGAAGATCTTCCCAATACAGATGTCAGCCTCAGCCCTGGCTTTATAAGAAACAGTGCCCTCCTATGCAGAAAAGGGAGAAATTGGTAAGCAGATTAACACCAGAAGTAGAAAAGAAAACACACTTTTGACATTCTAATACACTGTTCTTACATGTTTCTTTCTATTTTGGATTTTTCTTGCATACAAAATAATAGAAATACTACTTCTTGGCTTGTTATTTAGTTATCTTCCTAGGATATTGATAAAATTTTTATTTTGTAGATGTCAAAAGAAATTATGAGTTGTCATTATCAAACCTTTATTGAATTTCTGCCCCCCATGGTAAAGACAAAATTAGAATGGTGGAATTCTGATTCTAAGAATTTGTTTTCTTTAAACATTGGGTAACCTTATCCTCCCATACTGAGATGATTGATTTAAATTTTGAAAACTATTTTGTCAGATGTAAAAGGCATAGCATACCAATTCATTGTTTAAATTACGTGGTACCTTTTGTCTTTGACATTACTTCCATCAACATTTTTCTATGAAAAAAAAATCCCACGAAAGTCTAGCTGCACAAATGTTGGTATCCATAAGATATTAAAATAGTATTGTTATCAGATAGTCTACCATATGTATCGTTCTGTGACTTAGTGATTTTTGGTCAACATTGTTTTGGAGATTTACCTGTGTTGATTCTAGATAATTTATTTTAATTACTGTTTAGTATATATACCACAGTTGATCAATTCTGTTTGCTATTTCTTGTTTTTTTACTGTAGGGAACAATTGTGTACATATGCTAGAGTTCATTTAGGCAAGTGTTTTTCAAAGTATAGACGTGACTTATTAGTGATCTTGAAATTATTTTAATGGGCTGAGATCAGCATTTTCTTTTAAATACAAATAGAATAGGATAAGGTAGGTAGAATAAAATAGCATAAAGTAGAAAATGTAGAAAAGAAGATCCACCAAGCATCTCATGTAAGATGGGTAAAAATTATGTTCTGAAATTTTTGTTTCAGTTACATATATGTATCAAAAAGGATTGAAAGACACTGCTGTGATCTAAACATTGTTGAGTTGTTCTCTAAAGTGATGGTACCAATTTACATTCCTTGCAGCAGTGTACAAGTGTGCCATTTGATCTACATCCTTACTAGCACTAGATATTGTCACCTTTTAATTTTTGTAGATCTGATGGATGAGATCTGTCTTGTTGTGGTTTTATTTCCATGATAAATTCCATGGTGAATCTGAGTATCTTTTAATATGTTTGTTAATTTTTTGTTCTGTGAATTTCCTGTATCCTTGGCTCATTTCTGAATTGTGTTTTTTATCTTGTTCTTATTGATTTGTAGGCATTCTTTATATATTAATCCTTTGTCAACAGTCAGTTGTGTAAGTTGCAAGTATCTTCCTCTATTCTGTGGCATATTTTCCCCATCGTTCAGATTTACCAATCTTTGTGGTGTATATTTTCATGTCTTATTTTAAGAAATCTTTCCTTGCTCTAAGGTCATAAAGATATTTTCTATATTTTCTTCTTAAACTTTGAAAATTTTGCTCTTTTTGACATTCCATTTGGGTTGTTTTTTTATTTTCTATGTTGAAATCCTGTAGATTAAACTCTTTTAAGTATGTGTTTTTTCATGTTTCAGTGTACAAATTGTTGAAACTGTCTCCCAAAACTTATATAATGTTAAAAGTTATATTTTATAATTTTAATGCTTTTATAAAAGAGCACCTCTATTGCAGACTTTTCAATAATAGAGCTGATATAATTCTTAAACTGTATTTTTCTCAGATAAATAATGAAATATTAAATTTGCAAGATGGTATATACTTTTCCTTTTCTCTAATGGAATTTATTTATGTATTTATATTTCCAGTCACATTAACTTTGTCCTAGAAGACAACTTTACAAGGATCTAAAAGGAACAGGATTAAAGATGACCGAATGCTTGGCTCCAGAAATTTAAAACAATCAGGTACAAATGTTTTTGGAGGGAATGTTCCAGCCAGTTCTGCAAAATAAAACTGTTTGGAATGTACAAGGAAAAACTTAATATATCTATGCCTGCAATACAGTGGCAGGTCTAAGAGCAAGGGCTTTGGAATCAGTCTTGGGTTCAAATACTGGCTCTGACCCTGAGTGGTTGGTGGCTGTTGGTCAAGTTACTGAAACATGTGACTAAAATGGAGGAAGTGATAATTCCCATTTCATTTGGTTGTTAGTGTAAGGCGCTTAGTGCTTGGCACAGAGTTACTGTTTATTTTTACTGTTATTATCGTTGCTGTTGTTATTTAGGATACACATTTATCACATCATGGATGTGGTTTTCTGTATGTACATTATGGATTTTTTAAAAAGTATATATGGATATACTACTGCAGTATGATAACAGCTTGGTGAAATCACAGATAACTGAGTAACTGGAATCTCCATACGTATCACATAAACTATATTCCTCAAATAACGCAGATTGGGGGAGCTAGTTTTCTCTGTTACGTATGCATCACATTGAAATCATGTAAAAAAAGAATAAGCCAACCATTTTTCACGAAGCTAGAGAATTCAACAATTTATTTTATAGTACTGTACAATAGTAATTAATCTTGAATCATTTTTAGATCCTTTCTGATCAGCAAACATGAACTTATGAACTTATGTTAATCTTATATTTCATGCTAATTGAGTCTTAGTGAATGTCATTTCCTTGAATGTGGTCATTTCCGTGACAAACACGCAGTTGAGTCTTAACCTGCTCAGTCAGATAAACAGAATGGCCTATTTTCCCACCATTCTAATTTTAAAGAGTTTAATTGTACTTGAAATTGATAAAAGACACTGAAAAGAGTTCTTTTCCTACTTAAAACCCCCAGATTAGTGTTCCATTATCTTAAACATTAGCAAGATTTCTCTTCTACTAGGAACAAAGGGGGCTTAAAGTGGTAGAATGAAGGAAAGTCACCTTCTATTTGGTCCCTTTTTCTTCTTTCTCTTCTCTTCTTCTTTCTTCTCCCTCTCCTCTCTTTTTATTTTTTTTTTTCAAGTAAACTTAGGAGCAGATATAGAAAAGGTATTTCCAGTTAGGATGGGGCAAAAGAGAGGGATCCTCTGTAGAGACAGACTCCAATATATAAAAAGCTGTATTCTAAGGATGCTGTCAGTGAATACATTGTGTCCTACTCCGGGCCACATGCTATGGGGGTTATAGCGATGAAAGAATCATGGTCCCTCTCCTAAAAAGCTTACAAATTTATAGGGAAGATAAATCATGTAGGAATAACTATCACATGAGGCAGAATATGAAAAGTGCCATTAATGAAGTTTTTTTAAAAAAGTGCTGTGGAAAAATACAGAGGAGAAGGGGTCCCAGCCCTTTTGGGTAATCAGGACCCAGGTTAATGTGACAGTCATGCAGGGTTTTAGAGGAAATTAGGATTTTAACAGATCTGTTAGATATGTGTAATAAGTATAAATAAAGTATGGCAACATATGTTTTTATATTGTCAACCAGATGAAGTTGCATAAATTTTTAGGTGATCCTCTTAAAAACAAGCATATCTTTTTTGACTTGTTTCCAAACATTAGAAATAATGATTTGTTATTAATTGCCATAGTTTTGAGTCATAATTATTCTGAATATATTATTCCTCATATTCTGAGAGACCTTTTACAGCCAAAGGAAAAAAATATTTTCAAGGGCATATAAAATATTGATAAGGGGACTTGGTGGTTTGTGTCTGTAATCCCACCACTTTGGGAGCCAGAAATGGGAGGATTGCTTGAGGCCAGGAGTTTGAGACCAGCCTGGATAACATAGTGAGACCCTAGCTCTACAAAAGAAATTTTTAAAAATTAAAAAAAAACCCACATTGTTAAGGAACACCATTAAGACTTGACCTTATTTTGATTATTGTTTTTATCTATCACAGGTCTCTAACTCTACCACTGAAAATATCAGATAAAATGTTCTGATGTTAGTACTTGAAATATGGATTGTATTTAAGTAAATAGGACCCAATCTAACATAATTATAAAAAGCAACATTGTTGAATACAGTTCTGTTAAATTGCTTTTGGAGGGACAGAACATATTTTATTTATATTTATATTTAGTGATAAGATAGTTAACTGTGTAATAATGATTGAACCACAGTGCAGACATACTGCATATCTTCTAATAGGGCTGCACCTGCTGTTATTAATACTTCCACGTGGTAGAAAACAGTCATTGTGGAGATGGTTACGAAGGCAAATCACTCAGTGCTGTGGCTGCATACTTGAGGGCGGTTGTTTCAGATTTTTCATTAGAGTCCAGTATAACAAAGCCACATTCATTCATTCATCCTTTCATCCTTTTCATTCATTTCTCCTTTTTGCTTTTTTCCAGCTTAGCAAATCATATATTCTTCAGTGGAGCTGAGAATTGATAAGTCTGCTCTTCCCAGTGATTTGGAACTTTCCAATCCCAGAGAAAAGTTGACCAAGGTCTAAAATTTATTTTTCCTTATCTATAGGAAGTCAACTCTGAAATGAAAATTGTCTCCTCATTTCCTTATGGATTTAAGGACATATATATATATATATATATATATATATATATATCTCCTCAGATTACTTTTTCAGACCTCAGCAGGAGGGTTCCCATAATAGGCCAACTGGTAGTTCCAGAATAGTGAAAACACCTTTTGGGTTTTATAGCTGTGAATTCTCATACCTAAAGCTTAATTCGCTTATTTCCCCTTCACCATATTTGAGCTTAGCTTATTTTCTCTGTTCATTAGAAATAAAGTAATTTTAACCTGCCTAGTTTCATCCAACATATGGGATCCTGATTTTACCACATACTTTTTCCTCAGGGACTGCACAGGACTGAGTCCATATGGAAGAAGAACTTCCTCTTTTCTATGGAGAAAGTGGCAAGGTTAGAAAAAAATCACGCCCTTGGAGGGAGCATGTGTATTCTATCGCATGGAACATACTTCGTCAAACATCTGTTGGTCACCCAATAGGAAAATCAATGAGACAGTATCTGTCTTTGAGGGGCTCACAGTGTAGTGATTGAGACGCCAACAGATTATTATTATGGGTATGCAGAATGCTGAAGGGGCCAGCAGGGAACTGATCATCAGAGGGGCAGAGAAAGGGGTCCCAGAGATGGTGAGGATGGATGAGAAGTGCAGACCATCCCCTGCACTCACAGATAGGGCTTGCCTGCAAAAGACTTTGAGTTGAACAACAATTATTCCATTCCCAGAGATTAAAAAACAGTTATAAACTACCTAATCTTAGATGATATGTTCTCAGTTCATCATAGGCATTCTTTAATTTCTTCCTTTTCCATCACATCTGAACATTACAGTCAACTAGCTTCAGTCCAGTGTCCAACTGATGGTAAAAGTTTCACATCTTGCAGCATGCATATTGATTTCCCTCTGGTCTTATTTTATTACATTTACAAAATATCTGCTCATCACTATGAACAGTTTCATATAAACTATCGCTATTAACGTATTTGTTTTCCATTCTTATTTAATAAAATTAGGTCAAAATTCAATTAAAGATATAAATAATTATACAAAGCCGGCACAGTGTGCCAAGATGGCAAAGCTTCTGAAAGCAAGCCATGGCATCATCATGTGCTCACTTGAAGTGTTCGTTTGTGAGCCCTCGTAGGAACGTCCAAAAGTAGCTTACAAAAGTAATGTATAGAACCTGAGAGTCTTATAAAATGTTATTAGAAAAATTTCTCATTTTTCCTGGGAACAGATTTTGTAAAATAAAAGAATGGATTCACAGAATCAGCAATGAAATCACTTTGTTACCTACGAAGTGTTATAATGCTAGGAAATCCTCAAAAGGGAGGCGTTGGTATTTTTCTTAAGAAATTTTTGTTTTTTGCTAGGCATGACTAACATGTCATTTCGATTCCATGTATATATGCTGTTTTAAATTTAATTGTGACAACTTGATAGTTGTCTGTAATTAAATGCAGTTCAGTAATCCACTTGATTCTTTGTGTTGATGGAGAAGCATGGTTGTACAGGTAGCACACTCTCAAAAGACTGATGAGATACAATTTTATGGCAGATGTATTTCCGTAATTATGTTTCCCCTGAGCTAATGTTAAAATTTCACTATTTTTAATTTCCCAAACAGATACCAGGTAGAGGTTTTGGAGGTGGCTTGGATTGGAGCGAAGTAGTAAAAGAAAACGGGCCTGGGTTAATTATCACCTAAGGTAGCGTTATCTGCAGTGAGGAGGGTTACTTAGGCCAAACAAGGACTGTGAATTCCAGGGACATGATCTTAATGCTGAACAATACCAGGCTCTCATTTCCCAGTAGTGCTTTTGTTCCTCATGCAGATTTTTCTGTTGCCCATGCTTGGCCAGTTCCTTACTTGGCAGTTGTGCATGGAGTGGATTGGGGGCCTTCTGCAGAGACAGCTGCTGTCATGCTGCGAGGCTGCAGCAAGGTGGAGGCTCCTACGGGGGCCTGCATGTGTGTGACTCTTTTATACATTGTCTCACAAGCGTGCTGGTCAGAAAATGTTTTTTTCTTCTGTGAACAAAGATGCTGTAATTCCTTGAGACTGATACCGGTTGAGTGTCCTTTATCTGAAATGCTTGGGATTAGAACTATATTGGATTTTTTTTGATTTTGGAATATTTACATTATACTTACCAGTTGAGCATCCCTAATCTGAAAATCTGAAATGCTCCGATGAGCATTTCCTTTGAGCACAACCTTTGAGCTTCATATTAGTGCCTGAAAAGCTTACATTTAGAGCATTTCTCATTTTGGATTAAGGATGCTCAACCTGTATTAAATATCTACTTCAAAAAAAGTATAAATACATGTATTTTATAAATTGTCATCAGTTCCCTATGTAATAGTTTCCCCAAAGACTTTAACCTCCAACAGTCAGCCTTCTGGCAGAGATTTAAAAAGCAATGTATTCACATTTCCTTGTACTTAGGTTATATTATAATTTTTTTCCATTAAATTGTGACCTCCTTGAAGGGAATGATTATGTTTCATTTTTATATCTTTAGTTTAATGATACTATTAGATCTGTCATGCGTAGCATCTTTTCATAAAATGTACAGATTGGAGGTTACATTAACACACACACATATTGGAATCCCAGTAGTCAGTAGAATCACAGGCGGGACAGTAAAGGCTTTTGTACACGTGGACCAGGAAGAAAGTTTAGAACTAATGATTGGTAGACAAGTGTTTAAAAAAGCTGGTTGGAATTTACAACTTGATTCTAGGCAGCCTAGAAATCACTTGTTTTGTAGCAAAGCAGGATGAAATCCAAAATCTGCTTGAAAGGAAGAAATGAGGTAGTAGTCAAACATTGTGTCTTGCCACCTGCCTTGCATGTGGAAGGCAACCCACGGTGGGAATCATTGCCCTGTTCCTTAAGGGCTCTATGGGAATAGCCAAAACCCTGCAAGTGCAAGCAAACATTAGTGCGTGTCTTTTGGTGTTGCCCAAAAGATAATAGAAAGTGTTATTCCTGGTGCAGGTTTGTATGATCCAGGTGGCATCAGGAAAGCTCAGCCCTAGTTCAGGCTCTGCCCCTCACAGGGTGATGCTATTAGCAGGGACAAACTGCTTAGCTTCTATAACAGTTTCTTAGGGTTGCTGTAACAAATTAAATAACTATAATTAAAACAACAGAAATTTATTTTCCCACAGTTCTGGAGGCTAGAAGTCTGAAATCAAGTGTCCTCAGGGCTGTGCTTTCTCTGAAGGTTCTAGGGAAAATTTTCCCAGCTTCTGGCGGTGGCTCCTGGCAGTCATTGATGTTCCTGGACTTAGAGATGCACGAATCCACGCCAGACCTCCGCCTCCATTGTCACATGGCTTTCCTCCCTGTGTGTCTCTGTGTGCCTCTTGTCTTCTTATAGGGACATTAGTCACTGGACTTAGGGACCATGCTAATCCCATATGATTTCCTCTTATTACATCTGCGAAGACCCTGTTTCCAAATAAGGTCACTATGAGTTTCCAGGTGGACCTGAAGTTTTGGATTTTAGGGGACAACCATTCAACCCATTATAGCCCCTCTTGGGCTTTCTTCAGGTTTCTCCCCCATAAAATGACCTTGAAAACTTTTTAGCATGGCATTCAGGAGTTCCATGAACATTAGTCAAAGAAGATAGAAACCAAAAAATTGCAATAAAATTGCAATAAAAAGCTGGTGGCTCAGCTTGTTTCTGCTGTAAGTTCAGTGGTCATTGGGACAGCTGTTTGACGATTTTACTCATTGCAGACCTCACTTTGGATGCAAGTTTAGGATTGTTAGATGTGATCAGAGGGAACTTAAAAGTTTGAGACTTGATAACAGAATAGTGTTTGACAACATGGCTCAGGTGAAGTAGAAATGGAGAGCACTGGGGCTGTGAGTAGGGATTGGAGGGGCGAGAAAATTGGAATGTCTTCTTCGGGAAGGAGTCACAGAGGATGGGATGGACAGGAGGGCTGTGCACCCAGAAGTGAGCCACCCATTCAAACGTTCATTTGTTCATTTCACCAACACAGGTGTTTACTGTATTCTTGACTCTATTCAAGGGACCAATGACATGGTGGTAAAGAGACTCTGTCTCTGTCTTCTGAAGGATACTTGAGGGTCTCTGAAGGTGGCCCCGGAGTACTCCACAGTCGTCAGGATGGGGGAGCCTTGTAAGTCCATGGTGTGGACTTGAGAAGAGCAGAGTTGCTGACTTGTGGCCTCAGATGTCCTCTCCTGACTCCAGAGGACAAGTGCTCTTTCAGACCTGTAGAAAATAAGTAGCTGGGCCACCCAGCTCTGTACCAGAACTCATTCCTAGTAGGGATGATTTAATAGCTGATGAGAAAGAGCACCCTTAGAGAACCTTTGCTCTTTTAAATTAAGCATGAGTCTGGTGATTATTGTGGAAAATGGCCAAACATAGCATTTGATAGACATTTTGGCTGTTTATGCATCTTATTATAATAATCACCAAGATTTTTGAAAGTTGAAAAGTATATAAGTAAAAATGCCTCCAGTGTAGTAAATAGGTAAAAACTGTCTTTTCAAACAACTTTATAATGTGCACATTTAGTGCTCTTGTGGGGTGCAGATGCTCATGAAGATATGCTGTGACGGGCTTAATTGTGACCCTCCAAAATTCATGTGTTGAAGTCCTAATACCTAGCACCTTAGAACGCAGCTGATTGGAAATGGGGTCATTGCAGATGTATTTGGTTAAGATGAGGTCATTAGGGTGGGCCTTCATCTGATATGACTGATGTCCTTTAAGAAAGGGGAAAGTTGGACGCAGAGGTACGCAAAGGGGAAGACGATGTGAGTAGACGTGGGGAGAAGCTGGTCGGCCACAAGCCAGGAAGGGAGGCCTGGAACAGATCTTCCCCTGACAGCCCTGAGAAGGAGCCTTGCCTTGATTGTGGACTTTCAGCCTCCAGAACTGTAAGTCAATGAATTTCTGTTGTTTAAATCACCTAGTTTGCCATACTTTGTTACGGCTGCCCTAGCAAACTAGTATATACACTTTCTAGGTGTTTCTTCCTGCCTCTTCCCCCAAACCTTAAGTGGGGGATGGGGAAACCCACCAACCTCTCAAACGGAAGGTCAGGTCAGGCTTGCCCATGAACTGAAACTTTGGGACCATTTCCCTGCTGTCACCTTCAGCGCTGTTCTCTTCCAAGGATTTGTTTTATTAAGACGCAGGCAGCAGAAGAAATGGCAGTTCTCTCTCACACACTGTGTCTCTCTGTCTTGCTTTGACAGCCAGCCTAGTTTCCACAGCTACGTTTAAGACATAGCCAGTATTTAAAGCACTCACTAAACAGTCAGCTCCCCAAAGTTCAGCTTTGGCTGATTCCTGAGTCCTTGAAGAAAATGAATAGGGAGACCTGGTTCCACCCAGGCCCCTGGAGCTCAGCGGCTGCGGGAGAGCAGCGGGCACGGAGGCGACGCCTGCAGCCGTGAGAGTCCTCCAGAAGCTCGCAGGCCATGCCAGTCCTCTCCCACAGAAGGGAAGGGGCAAAGAGAATTTAACTTTGGATTAGTAGTCTCAATGTATATGTTTTTCCTTTTCAGCCAGTACAGGCTACTCTGTCGTCTTTGAAGATGTTAGATGTGGGCAAGTGGCCAATTTTTTCCCTTTGTTCTGAGGAAGAACTGCAGTTAATTCGTCAGGCGTGTGTCTTTGGCAGTGCTGGCAATGAAGTTTTATATACTACGGTCAATGATGAGGTAATTTTGAAGAAAATAATTCAGCCACCATATTTTTAGAAATGGATTTGCTAAATTGAAGATCTTGGGGGAACTAAGGAATAAAGGTTAAAAAAAAAAAAGCATGGAAAGTAGATTCTTATTTGTTGCCTAAATGAAGCAGTTTGCTTTAGGAAGATGGTGCCTGTTTGGATGTAATTTATAGGTTTGTCAGAAATAGAACTGCTTGAACTAACGGTGGTTTGTCCCACAGATTTTTGTGCTGGGCACGAACTGCTGTGGCTGTTTGGGGTTAGGTGATGTCCAGAGCACCATTGAACCTCGGAGACTGGATTCTTTAAGTGGCAAAAAGATAGCCTGCCTCAGCTACGGTAGTGGTCCACACGTTGTCCTTGCAACAACAGGTAACAGGAACGCCATGTAGAATTTCAGCCATTGCTTTATTTGTTGAGGAATAAGACTAGGACCACCCTTAAATTGAGAATGTACTTTTTGATTGGGCAAGAGTTTCTGGCTCCGCCCTGTGAACTTGACTTTGCTTTGGACAGTATCAAATGGGAATATATCTGAATATCAGAGTAAGATAATGTAGCAGATGGAATCTAGCAATTATTGGCATTTTAGATGTATGAGTGATGGTGCTATAAACCCAGTTAACCCCACTGAACTCACTGTGGACTTTGGCAAATCTGCTTTTTGAACTTTAGATTCCTGATCTATGAATTGAGAGACTAAACCTTGATTTCAACATCCCCCCTCCCTTTTAGCATTCTGTGAGTCTTACACTAAATAGTGACTGATGGCTGTAGTTGCAATTAGTAGCATAAGGAATTAAGTATTTTTTGGCTATTTCATAAATTCAGACTAATAAGATATTAGAATTAAAATATACCTTAGAATTGTCCTTAAGCTTAGTATTCATTATATTAGTATTCTTTAAACTGAAAATAAATTTTATAAATACTCTTTTATAGATTTATTTCACATTTAAAAATAAGTTCTAGGGATTTTTGGTTTCTACTAACAGCAGATTAGATTATTTGGATCACCTCTTTACCAAAAACAAGTAAAATTCTATATAAAATATGTTTTAAAAGTTTTCATGAAGGTAGCAAAGCACTGACAAGGCAGAAAGAACTTATAAGACCAAATTTAAAAGATTAGAAGGGAATGTGATGCTACTTTTGCCTTAAAAGGATCTGCCTACCCACTTGAACAGAGCTGTGGTTTGGATACACTCAGGAGGTGAGGGGTTATGAGTCAAAGTCCTACTTGGCAGAGAGTCTAGAAGGCCTCTCAGCTTAGGCTGGGACTGCAGAGGCTACACTCCCAAGGAGAGGATTAGCCGCTTCCTAAGGATTGACAAGAATTCCTTGCTCTGAGCAAAGCAGGGAGGAAAAAAGAAAGAAAAGAAATAAAATTTCTCCCCAAGAGTTTGTAACCATGGATTTTTAGTTTAATTTACATCAAATTGGATGGTCCAAGAAATCTTAAGCCTTGAATTTATTAGAGGTCCTGGAATGGCAGTGCCTTATGGGCACAATAATAGTAAATACAAATTCTTTCTAGAGCAAGTCACCTTCATCCTAGGCCTGAGGGAGTCACCCCAAATAATTTTTCTTTTTTTAAAAAATTTATTTATTTATTTTATTATTATCATTATTATTTAGAGGCAGGGTCTCATTCTGCCACATAGGCTGGGATATGGTGGCGTGATCATAGCTCACTGGAACCTCAAACTCCTGGGCTCAAGTGATCCTCCTGCCTCAGCCTCCCAAGTAGCTGGCACTACAGGTACCTGCTGTCATGACCAGCTAATTTTATTTTATTTTTTTAGATATGGATGTCTCACATGTTGCCCAGGCTGGTCTTGAACTCCTGGGCTCAAGCCATCCTCCTGCCTCCTTGCCTACTGGGATTACAGACATGAGCCACTGTGCCCAGCCTCCAAATAATTTTTCAATGGCAATAAGCAGCACATAGTCAAAGATAACCAGGTGTACAGTAGTCCTCCCTGATCCATGGTTTCAGTTACTTGCAATCAACCATGATCTAAAAATATTAAATGGAAAATTCTAGCAATAAACAATTCATAAGTTTTAAATCTTGCACCATTCTGAGTAACGTGATGAAATCTTGTACCATCCCACTCCATCCCACCTTGGATATGAATCATTCCTTTGTCCAGCAGATCTGCACTGCCTATGCTACCTGCCCATTAGTCACTTAGTAGCTATCTGGGTTATCAGATCAAACTGTCACGGGATCGCAGTGCTTGTGTTCAAGAAACCCTTATTTTACTTAATAATGGCCCCAAAGCGAAAAGAGTAGTGATGCTTGCAATTTGGGTGTGCCAAAGAGAAGCCATAAAGTGCTTGCTTTACACAAAAAAAGAAAGTTCTCGACTTAATAAGGAAAGAAAAAGAATCGTATGCTGAGGTTGCTAAGATTTATGGCAAGAATGCATCTTCTATCTGTGAAATTGTACACAGTATTACTGTAATTCATAATTGTTCTATTTTATTATTATTGTTGTTAATCTCTTACTGTACCTAACTTACAAATTACACTTTATCATTGGTATGCATGTATAAGATAAAACATAGTATATATAGGGTTTGGTACTATTTGCAGTTTCAGGCATCCACTGGGGATCTTGAAGCATGTTCCCCAAGGGTAAGGGGGGAACCACTGTACCAGGAAACAAGGTACCGTGAATGAGAACCAGCAGAAACAACAGTCAGCAAGAACTGATTGCTAAACATCAGATATTAGAATTATCACACACCTATAAGATAGCTATAAGACAGCTATATCTATTGTTTGAAGAAATAAAAAATGAGCTTGAAGATATCTACAGAGATCATAGAAGATTTGAAAAAGACCCAAATGAACAATATAATAGTATGTAGTAGCTTGAACATAGCAAAAGAGAAAATTAATAAACTGGGAGATAGAACAGAAGAAATTATTCAGAATGTAACACAAAGAAACAATACAGCGGAAAATACAGGTGAAATGAGTTCATACTGTGTGATTCCACGTAAGTTTCAAAAACAGGAAAAATGAAATTCTTTTATGTAAGATATATTTGTGAGGGGTTTTTGTGGGTGATTATAAGGCTGTATTTCTTGATCTAAATAGTAGTACATGGTCATGTGCTTTATAATATTTATAAAACTGTATATATATGTTTTATGAACTTTTCTGAGTATTATATTGCACAATAAATAATACAATAACAAAGATTTTTAAAAATTAACTTGGTGATCATTTTTAGATAAGAAAATTAAGACCCAGAGGAATTGTGTCCTTACAATCTTCCGACTTTCAATCTGATTTTTCTGTTACTCTTAGCAGCCTTTTCTCTATTTATTAAAAAGCTCTCTTCCAGCTATTATAGCTACATGCATTTAAATTTCATATTGTTGCTTTGAGGTAGAATTCAGTTTATACTTTGCTAATAGATTCTTTTGTAGAATGAATTTGGTAGAATAGGGAAGTTAGTAGCTTTTTGGACCTGAATTTTTAGTTTTGATTTATGGAAGTCATGCAATATGTATTTTCATATAATGAGGTAGATGTTTTGAAAGCCTATTATCTTTCTTTTTATTTTCAGAAGGAGAAGTCTTTACCTGGGGTCATAATGCTTACAGCCAGCTGGGTAATGGGACAACTAATCATGGGTTAGTGCCCTGTCACATCTCTACTAATTTGTCAAACAAACAAGTCATCGAAGTTGCCTGTGGGTCTTACCATTCTTTGGTGCTAACATCTGATGGAGAGGTGAGAACAGTCAGTGTAAAACTCACTGCTTTTTTTCAATAAGATTCTGTACATTCCTTTAGCAGCCCTGGCAACATGATCATTGAATTAAAATAACCACCTCCCTCTAATTCAGCCTGATTTTTGGTACCAATCCATAGTCCTGGTGTTTATATCATGAAGTTTACCTGTATGTAGTAAGCACATAATATATAACTGCAAAACTTAGAGGGGTGTATTGACTTTCTATATTGCTATAGTGAAGGGGTTATTTGCAATATGAAAAATCCCCAAATGGTAGAAAATACGGCTGAGACAAAGTAGATATTTTTGTGTTACATGATATATGATAGTAACTATCACTGTTTGTGTAGATAGCACCAATAACCTGATTTGGTAAAATAACACCTTGTGTAAGAATGAATTTTATGAAAACTCCTCTGCCTATGTTGTGAGAATTTCTGGGTGTGCAGCAGTGTGAGAGGAAAGGCAAGGTGCCGCTGGTGCACGTTAGTGTCCAGTTCAGACACTTTATAAATTACTGGGTTTCATTTATGGATCTTTTCTTTCACATAGGTCTTTGCCTGGGGCTACAATAACTCTGGGCAGGTGGGATCTGGATCGACAGCTAACCAGCCAATCCCGCGGCGCGTCACCGGCTGCCTGCAGAATAAGGTGGTCGTGAACATAGCGTGCGGGCAGATGTGCTCCATGGCGGTGGTGGACACTGGGGAGGTGAGAAAGCTGTCGCATGCTCTGTTTCAAAGCCCCGTTTGCCACGTCAGGCACACCGGCGTGGCATGTCTCTCGTAACGGAGAACTCGGTGGCCGTCTGTCTGTCCTGAGCGTCGCGTGTCTCGTTTCCTCGCAGGTGTACGTCTGGGGTTACAACGGGAACGGGCAGCTCGGCCTGGGCAGCAGCGGCAACCAGCCCACGCCCTGCAGGATCGCGGCGCTGCAAGGCATCCGCGTGCAGCGGGTACGTCCCCTGGCGGGCCGCGCGCGCGGGGGGTTAGGTCCTCAGTGGCAAAGATGCCAGCGTATTAAACACCGTTTCCTTAGCAGGATGGAAAGTTTAGCTGCTTGGATGTCTTCATTGAAGTAAAGGATGAAAGCTCTTTTTCCCTGAATTAACTTGTAGCTATTCATCAGAAAACCTCTGTTCCTAGGGCCCTCCCACACGCAGCTTTTGAAAAATGAATTGTTAGAACCTTGTCTGAAGAATCTTTGGCAGGGTGTATCAAGAGCCTCAGTCTTCATACCCTCTGAGCTATAATTCTGTTCCCAGGGCATTATCCTAAGGAACCAAAGAGAAAGTGTCTTACAGGATTAGTTAAGAAGATACAGGAAAAAAAAATTATTAATAAAAAACAATAGGTGTAGCATAATTTACTAATCAAAAATTAATTATAATGACAGCAGTGATGTTTACAAAGAATTTTTAACGATGTGAGACAGTGCTGTATGTAATGGTAAAGTATTATAAAAAGAAACAAGATACAGAACTGCTTATATAATATGGTCATTTTAAAAAAAGCTGTAGGTACATTTCTCTCTGTCTATATATGAATAGAAAAACCTCTGATCCCCAGAGTACTTTCATTTTTATACTTTTCTGTATTTTTCACGTTGAACATGTTTTATAGTCAGAAAAAAGAAACTATTTATTAAAAAATTAAACTGTCTGTTTCTTACATTCACTTCCTACCCCTTGATTTCCGGAAGCAGTAAAGTTGGAATGAACCGGAGCTGAGGCAGCTAAGGGATCCATGACAGTCTTCCGGCCATTCTGGAAGGAGATGGGTTAACTTAATGCTCGCCTCTGTGGGCAGGCTGCCTCTTCCTTTTTTACATTTTTGATTCTTAACCTACTTTGTGAAAGTAGTGAACTACTTCCTTCTATTTGCAGGCCTGAGTCAGTTTGGTCTCTTTCCTTCCAGGTTGCCTGTGGCTACGCGCACACATTAGTATTAACAGATGAAGGCCAAGTGTATGCTTGGGGCGCCAATTCTTATGGGCAGTTGGGCACTGGCAATAAAAGCAACCAGTCCTATCCGACCCCTGTCGTCGTGGAAAAGGACAGGTAACATGTGCATTTTCACAATCTCCCCAGTGGTCGTCAGTGATTAACCAGGACTTAGACATGATAGAGAATTTCTGCTAGCATAAGAATATTCTTTAACAAGAGTATTTATTCCTTTTTCAAGTTGGCTTTTGAATTGCTGGGGAGGCTATTGTATGCTAAACACTCTATTTTCACTTGCCCATGTTGCACCTATACCTCCAACATCTCCTCTAAGCAAACTGCAATGACTAAACTTCCAACAGTTATTCCACATTATTCTTCTCCCTCAGAGACCACCCTCTTCCCCTCTTCATTTTCTGTCTTATATTCTTAAGGGGAGTTGATAACAGTTCAGGTCT
The DNA here is from genome assembly GCF_020740605.2 of Lemur catta. Classification (NCBI taxonomy): domain Eukaryota; kingdom Metazoa; phylum Chordata; class Mammalia; order Primates; family Lemuridae; genus Lemur; species Lemur catta. Next base: position 65,813,243 of record NC_059140.1, read on the forward strand.
GTCTTCTATGGCTTAGCAAAATGAAGTTACCTTGAATGGGGCATAAAGCCAGTCACTCAGTTGCTTAGAAACTTTGTCAGTTGAAAAGGCTACACTTGTTTTACCACTTTAACTCCCAAGCATGAGGAAGAGTAAAATGGTTAGAAAATTAAGACTTAGTTTTGGGCACTTGTTTGCAAGGCTGTTATGTAATTAGCACATTCAGAACTAGTTTCCAAATTATCCTAATATTTTCAAAGCCCTTTTGAATTTCTCAAGCATGGCTGTTCGCTGCCTTTTTGCCATTCGTTTCTCGACACAGTAGTATGAAGCAGAAACATTTCATTATCTTTTCTTTTAAACCAGAGTTGCAATCATTGTAGAAATTAATGCTACTATTTTTATTGCATATATCAATTTTATCATATTTGATTTTAAAATAGATGTGTGGATAAATAGATTAGCTTGCATTTATATGCGATTCTTTTCTATTCTTCTGTTGGAGTACTTGACAATGAAAGCCAAGAACCAACTTGCTATTTTTTTCAACCACCTCCATTTTCATTTGAATATTGTGAACTTGGCTAATGTTATTTAACCTATGTAGAATATGTTTGCACATCCCGTAAAGGTAGTTCAGAGTTTGTCAGCAACAAGAGAAGGGACAGTCTTGAGGCTTTGAATAATCACAGAAATGCCTCAGGCTAGCAAATCCAGTTAGTGGGGATGCTTAGTATTTAGACTGAACAGCAAAGTGTTCAAGGATCAAATCAAAGTCGCATGGAAGTAGAAACAGGAGATTTATATGGCACGTTACCATTTTCTGACAGACGAAGGCCCAGTGTATGCTTGCACACTTATCAAAACCCGTCTGCCCTCACCGCCCACCAGTGTGTGCCTCCCGCTGCACTGTGGGTCCCTGACCCAGAAGGGCCGCCCAGGTCTCCTGACTCTGGTTCACGCAGGAAAATGGATTGTGAGGGACTGAGGTGGAAGAAAGAAAAAGCAGAGAAGCAGGGAATGAAAGTTACGTGGGTGCCAAAGTTGCTTAACTGCACCTTGAAAGTTATCTGTTGCTTTTCCATCATTTTAAACTGCAATTGTTTTGGAATTATAAAGGTAAAGAAAAGTAGAAGCAGCCATACGCTTGCACACTTGCCATTGTCCACATAAACATGACCTTGGCTGTAAAATCATGGTTGAGCGTTTGAAATGAGATATTCCTGATTTTTCCCAGCGTTGCACGCTTGAATTTCAGGCGGCGATTTCGGGGGTTGCACAGTGTCAGCCAGGCGCTCAATCACAGGCGGACTGTGAGCCAGGAATTTATAAGTCTCTGCTGGGACTTGTTCTACACCTCTCCACCCTTTCCAGTACCTGAAGCCTCGAGGATATGTCATGGCTCACTCTCAGGAAACCTCACTTCTGACTCTTTTGGGCCCATTATGGGGAAGCTTGATGAATTAGGAACAGGATCGGATTTAGGGCAGGGTGGGTCTTTAGTTCTCAGTTACCTGTCCACAGAAGTGGAAAGGAAAAAACTCTGTGTACACTGGATTTTTTGCTTGAACAACCACCCCAAGGAAACCTTTTAAAATGCTTCCCAGAGAAGTCTATTTATGGTGAAGAATACTAACATTTGTCAGCAATTTATGTTTATGTAAAAGTAATTTTAACAATTAAAATGATCGTCTTCTCTCTAACTTAGTCATTCCCAATCTTCCTGAAGCTTCAAGACCTTGGTATTTGATTGACCAGAATTTGTGTCTTTGTTCTAGAAGTTCCATAAGAGCACATGTTAAGTTACATTGACGTAAACCTAACTTGGCCTTGAATTTTTGAGAACTCTGCAGCTTCTTGAGGTAACCAATGATGCTCTGGGCTCTCACGAAGCCAGGATTGGGAATCACTGCTGTGGATCCTTTGATCACTGCTGTTTCTTCTCCATTATTCTTCCCCCTCACAAGTGACCTTTGCCCTGCTCGTTGTTTTCTGTTTTACGTTCTTTCTCACTCTCTGCTTTTTCATTTCTAGTACTTCACAGCCATTAAGCTCTGCGGTTGTTGCGGATCATTTTGTTGAGGTGACACAAAACCTGTTTATGAAGAGCATGTAGTAACTTTTTTTTCCATTAAGATTGGCTACAAAATAAAGTGTGAAATATGCCAGACACTCTGACAGTAAAGGTTAGCTCAGGTTATAGTCATTGTTGCATGTAAGACTGGAAAATCTGAGCATCAAAATTTACTTCTTGGTATGGATCTGATTTAAAAACTGATGACCTTAGGCAAAGGCGAGGTTCCTTGGCAGTTGCTTGGGTCCCAAGCCTAGACCTGAAGGTTCCCTCTAAACTGTCTCCACTCTCCTTCCTGTAGCAGCTGCTGCGGTCAGCCACGCCCGCGCCCCACCCCTGACTTCCCGTGCGGAGCCAGGTGTGCCAGGTAAACGTCATGAGGCCGTGCCCAGGGACGGCTGGCGGCAGTGTGGCCCTCCCCACCCTCACCCCTTGGCTCAGTCTGTCCCAGCCCCTTTCCGGGAAGCAGCGTTCCCACCTCGGGTCACCAGCTGCTGTAGAGGCAAAGGCCGTTCCCCTTTCACGGAGGCTAATAGCAAACATTTCAGAAGGGAATGTAGGAATGAAGTTATTTTGATTTTCTGATGTTGGGTAGTTTCACAAACAAGGACACTATTGTGTTCTAATCAGTGATATTTTTTCATAGAATTTTATCCCAAAGTGTATAGAAACTAAAGTCCTTGCTTAGGTCATTGCAGAAGTGCTGAAATCTAGAGAGAGCAAGAACAGTTAATTGATGTTTCCCTAAACTTTGCTGGGCTGTTCTAACCTCTCCTGGCCTCAGAAAATACCAGGTGGCCGTACCACCGAGGTGGTTCCAATGTCGCAGCCCACCAGCCAGGCCTCAGACAGGCCAGGGAGCAGGCCTGCTCCCACCCCCCTCAGCACTGCCAGGCTGGTGTTTCCTCCGACGCACTCTCTGGGGCCACCTTTGACTCCTCTCCTTCCTCTGCATTTATATCTGCGTCACCCTGACCCCTCCTTGGTGACATGACTCGGATGGGACATGGCCACACCCGTAGGCCTCCCCAGCCAGCCTTCTGGGCTGTTCTTTCTCTCCCTCGCACTTCTGCCTTGCACACTGTTGCCAGACCAGTCTTTCTGAGAACACCATTTTCATTACCTCATGGCCCTGTTGACAAAGCTGTTTCCCATTTGCCTGTCACCTCAGATCCCATCTGAACTCCTCAGCCTTGGATCTGAGTGGACACCACTGTTCCTAGCACACCTTGCTGCTCTCTGCCCCCGCAAGGTGCCTGCATGTCCCAGCTGTCCTCAGCCTTGCTGTCCCCACCCCCTGCTGCATGTTTGGTCTTGCTTTTCTCTCCACCTCATGGGCTCTGATTCCATTTGTGACAAATCCAAAGCCTACGTGGCCCAGTGAGCTCCCTTGTACTTTAAATCCTCCCCGAGGTTGTCCCAGCCCACACTGCGAGGTTACGTGGGAATCGCCTGCAGGCTCTCTTCAGCTAGGTCACGAGCTCCTTGGGGCAGGCCCTACGGGTCTGCAGCAGCTGTTAAACATTTTTAGCCACAGAAGCCATTCTTGAGTGCCCAGCTCTGCGGGATGCCGTATTTCATTCACCCTAAACCACAGAGCTGTGAGATGATTGCTACTTTGTATCCTGTCCACCCCCCGCCTGCTTTTCTTTTTTTCTTTAAAAAGATGATAAAGCTGATTATAAGAATTTAAGTAATGTGGCCTCTGCAAACTCCTGTCTGCCTCCGTGCCCACGTCCTGCCCGCTGTGCTAGGCCACCGGACGCAGGCTGTGTTGCTGCCCTGCCGCTGAGGGTGACACGTGAGGCTTGCCAGTAACATAGATGGTAACAGGAGACGTACTTTTCTTTCGATAAATGTATGTGTTCTACTTCTTCTCCCATTTTCTGTATTTGTTGGAAAGAATGTGCTTATGGGGAAGCCGAATAGCACTGGCCATTTCCCCACCTGGCAAGGATTCCTTGCGCAGCAGCGCTGGCTTAGCTGGCTTAGAGGTCGGAGCCAGGGGACGGACATAGTCATGCAAATGTCAAGAAAGGACTCTTCCAGGGAAGAATTATCTGAATTATCATTAGAAATGCACAGTCTCTGCCTAAGGGAGGCTTTGCCACTTAAGATACAGAGCAGTAGTAGCGTTAAGAAACCTCTATTGTGATGCTACCATTTATACACAGACGTTGTGCTTGGCGCTTAACATTTTGTCATTTGATTCTCACACCAGCCCTGGAGTGTGATGAAATAGAGGTTCCTAGAGGCTGAGCGACAGTCCCCTAGTCACACAGCCTCGTGGTAGAGCTGGACTCCAGCCTGGGTCTGTTTGACTGCGAAGGCCGGGCTCTCCACTGTGGCACAGCAGTGGGTTCTTAAGGCAGCTCTCGGTGGCTTTGTGTGGCTAAGCCGTCCCCAGTTAGGCAATAAAATGACCTACAAATTTTATGTAGTAAGACACCGCGTTACATGCTTGGAGAGAGAGAGAGAAGTTACCCCAGTGATTCGGCCTGCCAGGAGCTTGTCATCTAGCTGAACAGAGGAAACTGACACACACGAAACGCCAACGGGGCCAGGCTGGCACGGTGTGGACAGGAAGTGGCCATGAGAGCCCAGGCAGGCGGGAGACCTCTGAACCTCAGGGCTGTCTGAACTGGGCCTGACACGATGGGTAGGGTTTGTAAGGCAGAGAGAGGGAGAGAACATTCCTGAACAAGAACTTTAACCGTGAATAAAATAAAGACGTTGAGGGGCAGTGAGTGCATCTTGTTTGTTGGAACATAGGGTGTGTGGACAAAGTGACTTAAGGCTGGACAGAGGTAGAAACCAAATCACGGAAGGCCTTGATGTCGTGTCAGGATTTAGTCTCACGGGAAGTCATGGGGGTTGGAAAGCGCTGATGAGAACAGTGTCTCAGGAGCCCCCACCCCACCCTGTGACATGGGGGGAAGAGGGAGAGTCTGAGGCCAGGGAGACCCGGGCGGCTGTTCCAGGGTCCAGACGCAGGGTGCGCCAGACCCACGCTGGTGGCGGGGGGGGGGGGGGAGACATTACAAAGAAAGGATCTCTGTTATTTGTTAAGTGGATACTCTGAAGAAAGTGGTGAGGAGGGAGAAGTCAAAGGTGACGCTGAAGTTTAGAGCCTGAGTCTCTGAGGATGCTGGCACCACTGCCCGTGGGGGCAAAATCAAGAAGGGGACCTCCCTTGGGGTGAAAGAAAGAGGTTGCTAATCCTCTTCGAATCTGTATGGTGGCTTATTCTTATAGAAAAGTATTATAACTATTTCCAGATCTACAAAACAATGTCTTCCATTAGGAAGTGTTCTGAGAACTACCTCCCGTCAGTCATGAACTTGCTGCAGTAGGGTCTATCATGTGGTGATCTAGAAACTGGCCCCTCGGGCTACAGATGGTTCGGCCCAGGGGGGAGAACTACTGAACTCACTCTTGGCAGTATGAGCTGGCATGACCCACAGCATGCCGGAATAGATGACATTTTGATGAAAATATTTATTTATTGACCCTAAGTCCAGATGGCCCAAATCTTTATTATTTTCTTCAATAAGTAATGTTTTAAGAGAATAATTAAATCATCCTTTTTTTTTTTTTTTGGCCTCTACTCTCTTGGATTGTACTTGAATTTCAAAGCAGGATGGGGCAGATTTTTATAGGCCTACTGGCTGGAAGTGCTAACAGACAGATCGTCCTGAGTTACAAGTGCCACTGAAGTGTGGCTTAAGTGTGAGTAACTGTTTGGTGCCTGAAGACTTAGGAGATGAGGCATATAAGTCTTGTGTGGTTGCTTGATCTTCTCGGGCCTGCCCCCTTCTGTAAATTAAGTTTGTAATACCCCAAATCGATTAAAGGTAGGGGGAGGAGAAAGCAACTTATTTCTTCTCCTGTTCACCGTGTTGATGGGGCATGTGTTTGTGGATTTAGGATTATAGAGATCGCAGCCTGTCACTCCGCCCACACGTCCGCTGCCAAGACCCAGGGAGGGCACGTGTACATGTGGGGCCAGTGCCGGGGCCAGTCGGTGGTCCTCCCCCACCTCACCCACTTCTCCTGCACCGACGACGTGTTTGCCTGTTTTGCCACTCCCGCTGTCACGTGGCGCCTCCTGTCTGTGGGTGAGTGGGTGAGCTGGTCATCTGGGGGACGGCCCCTTGGGGGGATGGCCTGGCGACCGGGAAGAGGACTCAGGGCTTTTATCTGGATAGTGAGGACTTTGGTAGGCGAAGTATCATCATTTCTGTCTATCATGGGCTCCTGAGAAAGGGGATTCATTTGATTAATTTTCTTAAAAGCATCAGAAACCAACACCAGTCCTAAATTAAAAGCAGTTTTATTTGACTGCTTTTTAATTTTACTGGGAAACTATATCTTTTATTTTTAGTGTATTTACTCAAACATTCTAAAATTTCATTTAAAATTAGTGAGGTGGTTTGGGACTTTTTTTTGTTGTTTTGCCAGATTTATAAGCAGATGTGTGTGAGGTTCTCATCCTTAAGGATTACAGAGATGCAGATCTTTAGGGAGAAAAGCACTGCTCACTCGGGCAGTTATCCGGGGAACTGGTGTTTTCATGAGTGTCAGTAGAGCAATGCTGTGTCGTGGCCTGTGTTTTCACTGTGTCTGTAGTTTACTCTAGAAGTATTTGTGTCACTCCCTTAGAACCCGATGACCACCTCACAGTGGCTGAGTCACTGAAGAGGGAATTTGACAACCCGGACACTGCAGACCTGACATTTCTGGTGGATGGAAAGTACATTTATGCACATAAAGTCCTTCTCAAAATTAGGTAAGGAATCATTTATTTTGAGAACTGAGATAAATCTGTTTCTTTAACCTTTATCTTCGAAGCGTCCAAGGAACTACATTAGGCACTTCAGTAATAATGAAAAGCTGTAAGGCTGTTTTTGCCCCTATGAGAACACAGTGCAGCCTGGGAAACAAGAAAGAACAGGTCGTGTGCGACGAGTGCTGGGGAAATCAGTACTGTGGGTGTTCCTGGGAGGCTGGAAACAGTCCGTTGTCTGCCTTGGCGTCAGACACAGCCAGCTCGCGCTGGGTGAGCGTGTTCCTTCCGTGCCTTGAACACCATATTGAGTACCTGGACATCAGTCAACTTTCCTGCCTGGGAACTGAGCTCGGCTCTTAGTAACCAGCCTCCTTAATCACTGGTGGGATACTGAATGTTTCGATGCTTTAAAAAAAAGAGGATCAAGACTTTTCCAGACCAACAAGGTCTGGGGTGAAGCTAACACAAAGATTTTAAAAATCAAATTTGTTGGTGTGTGTGAGCAATGAGCTACATCCATTTCAAGCGTGCAGTTGATGAGCACTGACACATGTACCTGCCTCTGAAACCTCTGGCCCCACATCGAGATACAGGACATTCCCACCACCCCTCCCCCACCCCCACAGGCCCCTTATGCCCCAGCCCTGGGCAACCAGCGATCTTTCTGTCACTGTAGAGTAGTTAGCATTTTCCAGAAGTTTACATAAATGGAACGATGCAGGATGCATTCTTTTGCTCCTGGCTTTTTTCTGTGAGCAAATGATTTTGAAATTCATTATGTTGTTATATAACAGATGTTTAAATCCTGTTTTAATGAATCACAAACTCAATGCACATTTTAGACTCGAGTTCCCCTTTAGTAAGGTCAGGCTGTACCGCTCCTTTACTCTCACAATAACACATAAGCCTCCGTAGAGAAAAGGGGTGGGTTAGTTTGTTTTAAGTAAGGTCTGCAAACTGGTGGCTTAAACAGGAGAAGTTTATTCCCTCACAGTTCTGGAGCCCAGAAGTCCAAGATCAAGGTGTCAGCCGGATGGGTTCCTTCCCAGGGCTGTGAGCTAGAATCTGTCCCACACCTGCCTCTCTCTTAGCTGGTGGTCTACTGAGAATCGTTGGCATTCCTCGGTGTGTGGCAGTCTAACTCCAGTCATCATATGGCTTCTCCCTGTGTGTGTGTCCGTGTCCAAATTTCCCGTTTTTACAAGGACACCAGTCGTATTGGATCAGGGATTCCCCCAGTGAGCTCATTTTAACTTGATTACCTCTGCAAAGACTCCGATTAAGGTCACATTCTGAGGTGCTGGGGGTTGTAACTTCAACATATGAATTTTTAAAGGACATAATTCAACCCATAACAGAGTGAAAAAACAAAATGACTCAGATTTTGTAAAAATAAACCCACTGATTTTTCTAAATACCCATCAGCATATGTGGTCTGAGAGCGACGCCAGGGAACCCAGCACGGTGCTCACCAGCGCGGCCCTTAGCGGCAGCTGCCTGGGCCGCCCACAGCGGCAGGTGTGCAGTGCAGCCTTGTCGCGTGAACGATTGTCTGAAAACCTCAGCCCAGCAAAGAAACAAAGAACCAAGGCAGGACCTGCAGGTGCGCACCCGCAAGGGACGTGCCGCTGAGGGAGGCCGCCTGTTCTCACCCGCAGCTAGGACCTGACCACTTCTTTCTTCCTTCAGATGCGAGCATTTTCGTTCTTCGCTGGAAGACAATGAGGACGATATTGTAGAAATGAGCGAATTTTCGTACCCTGTTTACCGAGCCTTCCTGGAATACCTGTACACAGACAGCATCAGCCTCTCTCCCGAGGAGGCAGTAGGTAATTGCCAGAGAATTTCCCGAGAAACTGGCCACGGGTTGAGTAACTGACAAGGTGGTTTTTGTAGCACCTGAAAGCCAGTCGCTGTGAGGGTAATCACGGAAGTGGCTCCTTGGGTGTGTGTTGAACCCAAACGTTTTTCCCTTGTTACTGCTTCATACAAATGTCAACTGGGGAGTAAAATAAGAGACAGATGAAGTATCAAACCATTGCCACTGTGGAGCGTTATGGGGCAGCCGCATGCAGGAAGGGATGGGGAAGGGCACACGGCCAATCCCAGTGTCTCTACAGGGAGGGTCCGGAAGTTCCCTAATTTCTACCTGATCGAGGCTGCGCCCAGCGTAGGAGGCTGGGAAAATGCACATTTCCATATGGCCATGGCTTGGCCAAAAATTCTGTGGTTTGGGGAGAAAGAAAGAATGGATTTGTGTTTGTGCGTGTGTGCATGTGTTGGAGTGGGGAGAGGCAGCTAGCAGCTTCTGCCACAAGACTGATGTGATTTTTTTTTTTTTTAAAGATCAGTAATTATAATGGTTCAGGTGAGAGATGATGCTGTCCTGGGTTAAGCGTGGTGTAGCAGTGGAGGGATTGACAGTAGATCAGATCCTGGACATATTTTAAAGATAGAGCGGATGGCATTTGTTGAAGGTTGGAACAGGAGGTGAGAGGAGCGAGGGGACAGTGGCCCTGAGGTGTCTGGCCTGAGCAGCTGGGTTCGTGGAAGTGCCATGCACTCAGGTGAGGAAGATAGAGAGCCACAGGTTTTGCTCTTGAAAAGCCAAAGGAGTTTGAGCTACCAATTTACACACGCCCTCTCCTAACATTTGCAGAGGCCTGTTAAGAATCCAAAGGGAAGCCTATGTACATATATGCCTAAAAATTTGAAGCTATATGTCAAGCTAACAAACTTCAGATAAAGTATGTTCAGTCCTCCAGCCTTGAAAAACGTACTTCAAACCTGAAAGACCACGTTTGCATTTTACTTGGAAATTTAGAGTTTCAGGATCCCTTAGAGTTCTGTGCTAGAACCTAGTGGCACATGAAGGACAGACCCCTGGCCTCCAGCTTGTGGCTGCATCCTGCATCTCAAGGAGTGTGTGGGCAGGCCAGCCTGCACGTCCAAGCTCCATCCACCCCCAGCCCGGGCTACCCCTTGGGGCCAGGGGTCCACACATTGGTGGTGTGGTCTGTCAGAGGGAGGAAATACACACGTGCCCTCAGGGCCAATTAGGCAGGGAACCCCAGGCACCCAAGGTGTGGGCTGGAAGGAGACACTTGGCTCCTTGGCTGCCCTGTGGTCAGGGTGTGCCTGGAGGAAGCAGGGTCCTCTCTTAGGGCAGTGCTGCATGTGTGAGACCGAAGCTCTGGAGCGTTTGGAGCTGTTGAGAACAATTAAGCCATTCACAACTCTCAAGATCTCAGTATTCTTCAATGGGCCATAAGGTCTTTCTTCCATAACTTTGATAATATTTGTGATATTATAATGGAAGCAAGTTTCCAATCAAATTCTGCTACTTGTACAAAATTTATTAGCAGACAGACACAGAAACAATTAATATGGTAAGATGGATGAAATCCCATCTCTCTGTCGTTTAGGCACTCTATGGCATGTGCCTTCATGACAGGTTAGAGTGAGGTGCATGTTACAATGTTCTAGTCGCAGGATTCAGCTTAACCCTCTGATCAGGTGGCCACTGGGGGCTGCATGCAGACCTAGCACGCGTACTGCTGCCAACGGTGCAGGCCGACTGGGGCCCTGTTCTTGCAAGGGCAGAGGACTCACAGTATTCCTGGCCAAGCCACACATCCTCGACACCACTGTTTTCCCAGTGACAAACTAATTCTGACATTCTTTATGCTAATCAACAAGTCTCTAATGAAGAGTCAAATAGCAATATCTGAAAACAAATAGGACCTTCCAAATGCTGATTGACCACTGCTGTTAGAGTTCTTCCCATCGTCCCTCGGGGTAGAATTAAATTACTTGCCTATGTGTATCCCTGGCTACGGGAATTGCTTGCAAGTGGATGCAGGTGCTGTAACAGGACTCATCAGCCTATGGAGGTGGTGCTTAAAACCCTCGGGCCGGAGTGCTCGTAGGGAAGTCAGTGAAATAAGCGTCTGCTGGGCGCTGGAAGGAACGTTTGGGAGTCAGGAGAAAAGGTCCGGCCCAGAGAACTGAGGAGCAGCCAGTTAAGGAGAACAAAACCGCAAGCAAGTAGCAAAGCATTCCGAGGAGGGCATCGTCAACCCATCACGTTCTGTGTAAATGTCGAGTAAGAGGGAACCAGGGAATAGACCTTGGATCTGGCACCACGGAAGCCATTCTGTGACGACCACAGGTGTGGCGTCATGAGCAGTGGGCATGGGGTTCTGCCTGGACTGGCTTGAGGTCAGGATGGGAGGTGAGAAATGGAGACGGCAGGTACAGAGGGCTCTCCCTAGGAGTTCTGCCATACACAGGAGCCGAGAAATGGGATTGGGGTAACAGGAGGCAGACGCGTGTCCGGGAAAGGCTTTTCTTTTCCAGATGGGCACCGTGGCAGCGTGAGTGTCTGCTCCCAGGAGCGACCCAGGACAGGCGTTGAGAATGCAGCGGGAGGGGCGATTAGGGGAGCACACTCCTTTTCTTTTTTTCCTGGGGAAAAAAACATTAAAGCCATTCTCTCTGTGCTCCTGGTTTCTGTATTGGCTCAGCCTGGCTACCTTCTTGAGTAGAGCCACATGTGAAAATGTGAGTCAGCAGGTCTTTACTTGCCTGGCAATTCAATTAGGATTATATTTAAAATAATACCCAAATCATCTCTGAATGGCTGAGTGAGTTTAAATCAGGATTCTTGAAATCAACCCCCCTGATTAACACCTCTTTCCACCAGGATTGCTAGACTTGGCCACATTTTATAGAGAAAATCGTTTGAAAAAGCTCTGCCAACAAACTATCAAACAAGGAATCTGCGAGGAGAATGCAATCGCTCTGCTCTCCGCGGCTGTGAAATACGACGCCCAGGTAAGAGCAGCTCCCTTCCAGCGCAGCCTTCTGGAAGACATGGAGTTAGGGGCCTGTCTCATGTCTCCAACTAAAATAAACTCTAGGTAGCTTAAAGATTTAAATGTAAAAAAATAAAGTAACAACAGTACTAGATGAAATATAAGTAAATATTTGTATAATGCTGGAGGGGGGACATCACAGGCAGACACCACGAAGGAAGGGATTGACAGATCTGTTTTCAAAAGATAAAAAAAACTTTCATACATCAAGAAACACCACAGGAAAAATTAGAAAGTAATGATACACTGGGAAAATATTTACAATGTATAATGAAGCAAGTTTACCATGGTAAAAAACAAAAAGAAAATTATGAGCAGTTTGGCTGAAAAAACTAGATCAAAGAACTAGTAGCTCTATGAAGAGATGAAAAACATAGAAATATAAATGAAAACAAGGTATGATTATTCACCCGTCAAACTGGGAAATATGGTTTTAAAAATAATGCAGGCTCAGAAAAATGGTCTTCTCCTAAACTGCTGATGAGGGTGCAGTCTTTCTGGGGGCAGCTGGTATCGTGTATTAAAAGCCTTAAAGATATGATTCTTTAAGGAATTTATCTCAGGTAATCATGGGTTTGGATGAAGATTTAGCTTCAGAGGTGTTTACTGCTGCAGTTTATAATTTTGAAAAATTAGAGAGAGGTCAGTGTGAACAGTGGAGGATTGTTTATAAAATGTTAATACCATGAAGTTATGCAGGTGTTCAAGGTATATCACTAAGGGAGGAACTATGATCTTGTTCTTTTTTTTTTTTTTAAAGTATAAATAGCTGAATAAGACTGAAATTCATTATCGACATAGAAAAACAGGCTAAAGAATATAGTCAGTGGTTATCATGGGATGGTGGGGGTATGGAGGATTTTTATTTCCTTCTCTTTGCTTGTTTTTTCTGAACTTTTTGTAGTGACCATGCATTGTTATGATAATAAAGAAAGGAAAGAACCCATCCTAGAACTCAATCTTTAGGAAACAGGCCATCACTTCTTAGAGTTGATTTCCTTTTGGCATAAGGATATCCTCTCCTTTGGTCAAAAAACAGGGACATTTTAGTGGAAAAAAGGTTGTAACTTTTTTTCTGCTTATGCAAATAATAATATGCTTATTAAAGAAAATTTAGAAAGTACAAAAAGTGTGAGGAAGGAAATGACTTATCAACCAGAACGTTAACACTTTCCTTCAGCAGCTTCTGACTTTTCTTCAAAGTCGCATTATGTATTTATCTCTAAATACTTGAAATCTAGATTTTTTTTCACTTAAAAAGAAAATTTTACCCACTTTGAAACATTAGTATTTAAAAGCACAGTGAATGTTTGTCTTATGTCAAGGTAATAATATTATACATTGGGCACTTGAAAAATGCTTCGTGGCCAAACAAAATCTATGTGCTGTCCTGTAGTTTGTCGTTTACAGCCATGGTGGTGACACTGGACTCTGGAGGGTCAGTTCAGAGGTCCAGGTGGTGGCACATAGCGTTTGCAAGCAAACCAGGCTTGATTTCTAAGACTTTTTCATACTCCCTATTTATGTAAATTATTTGTGTGGTTACCTTCCAGCTCTGTTTTCTAGAAAGTAAGCTCCTTGAGGGTTGGCAGGGACTTTGCGCTGCCCACAGCCACATTCCCACGCCCAGGATCGTTTCTGACACATAGTAGGTACTTAGCGTTTGTGTGATGATGTTCAACTTGGCCTGTAGAGACACGCTACTTCACTGCAGCCTGTCCAGCTAATCGTTGTACCCTAAGTGAATAGAATAGATTACAAGTAAAATAGGCTATATGTATACTTAATATAAAAATTTTTATAAATAAAGAATGGCATATTTGATTTGGCTGACTCAAATAATCAAATAAGAAATGGGCTCTTTCAGCAAATTATCCCTCATGCTAGACTGCCCCTTAGTCCATAGTGACTATGAGCCAGGGAGTACGCTAAGCACAGTTCGTGTCTCATTTACTTCTCAGAACAACCTTATAAGACATAGGCATTTTATAAATTCCAATTTACAAATGAGGAAACTGAAGCTCAGATTAAGTAATTTCAGTAAAATAGTATATTGCAAAACCGGAAAGGCAATCCAAGATTGGACAGATTTCACAACCACATATTTAACTACGGTTCTCCATTGTCCCCTGTGTTTTAAAATCAAAAGTGTTTAGTTACTGATTCAGCAAGTTTTCGCTGAATGCCTGTTTTGTGCCCGCACTGTTCTAGGCACCAGGGTAACTGCAAGTGAACAAAACAGAGCAAAGTCTCTGCCCTTGTGGGACTTCCTGGTGAGGGGAGATGGGCAAGAAGCAAATGGATACACTATATAGCATGTCAGATGGTGATGGTGATGTGGAGAAATAAGCTCAGGAGGAGAGATGGGGAGTACCAGGCTGAGATTGAAGTTGGAATTTTAAAGAGAGTGTCAGGGAAGGAAGGCGTCACTGGGAAGGTGACTTAGCAAAGTCTCTCGGAGGTGCGGGTGGTGTGTTGGAGGAACAGCAGGACAGGACGGGTGTGGAGGGAGCAGAGTGAGGGGAGGAGATGGTGCGGGGCAGGGGCTGGGGCTGGGGCTGGGGCTGAGCTAGGGGCGGGTTGGGAGGGGGCACACGTGATCCACCCTGCAGGGGTCGCCCTGGCCGCTGTGTTGAGAGTCGCCTGCGGGGCCACAGAGGGTGGTTGGTTGGGAGGCCGTGTCATCCAGTAAGTGGTGATGGCGGCTTGGGCCAAGTCATTAGCTGCGGTTGGGTTTTGAATGTATTTTGCAAGTTGGGATTTGCTGGTGGATCAGATGTGGGAGGGCTGGGGGGTGGGGTGGGAAAGACGACCTGGGATGACTCCAGGGTTTTGAGTATCAGCAACTGAAAGGATGAAATCGGCCTTTACTGAGAGAAGAGTGGGAGGAGAGGTGTTTTGGGGGAAATATCAGGAATTTGGTTTCAATTATGTTAAGTGTGTGATGTCTATTAAACGTCCAAACGAAAATGTCTAATAAGCACATTGGCTAAGCGAGTCTGGAGCTCGGGAAACTCACTGTATTTAAAGCTGTGAGACTGACACGCGCAGACAGGTTGGAGGATTCCGTTCTGGGTACTCCATGCTCAGGGCCCAAGGAGATACGGAGATACAAGAAGACCAGGAGATTGTGTCCTGCAGCTGGGAAGGAAAGCGTTTCAGGAAGAATCTTCCACCAGGGCAGCGCCGACTGCCGGTGGCTCTGGCCATGAGCCCGCCACAGGTGGCCGCGCCAGGCAGTTTCAGTGGGGGAGTTGATGGTGGGGAACATGATGAAGCAGTTTGTCGAGAGACGCAGATGATCTGGTAAGGGAAACAAGTGATGCAGGGACAGTTCCCAGAGTCGGGCTCCTGAATAGGAGCAACAGGATCCAGGTGACGAGGCAAGGGGCCCTGCCTTACCTAGGGTCATGGGCCATCACCCAGAGAAGATGGAGTCTGCAGGCAGCTATGCGAGGAGACATGGTGGGAAGAGCGTGTGAAGCTTCTTTCCGAGTGATTCTGTTTTCTCAGTGAAACAAGAAATCGTGTTAGCTTAGAATGAGGGTGAGAGAGGTGGTGTTGGGCATAGACAGTATGAGAGTCCTGTAGGAGAATGAGGGAATTGGGGAAATGTGGTTGGACTGCAGGACAGGATGAAGGGCCCCAGCCTTACAAAGTGGTAGCATTTAAAGTAGACTACAGTTCTCTTACCGAAAAATGAGGGCCTTGTTGTATATAGACAAAACTCCCTTACAACCAGTACCACCCTATGCCAATTTAGTGAATTCTTAGAATCACAGGAACTCTTTCCAAGTCCTATCTTTGTTGAATAATTACCAGAAATTCCCATTCTCCAAAAGTGAAGGAAGGTGGATCCAAGGGTTCTTTTGTTCTCCCATTCATCAGCAGTTTTACCGACGCCATCCAGATCTGTGGGGCTGCACACTGCCTGGCCACCTGACTCCAGACATACTTTAACGTGTGTGGTGCAGGTCTGAATTTTTCCATTCCTCTTTGCAGAATTCAGCCAAAGAGATGCATCTCTGTCTTGTTTCATTTTCGTGTGCTGTAGGCAAAAATGTCATTTCTAAATATTTAAGCAAGAGCACATAATTTTAAATGGATACTGGGATATTCAACATATATTAATGAAGCACATTTTTATGTACAGTAACATGCTAAGATATCAAGTAGGTGTGTGAGTTTTCCTTTACCACTGAGGCCTTACCTGGTACTGAGATATGTCTTACTGCCCAGCTGTGTTCAGGGATGAAATAAACAGGTTTTCCTAGTATTTCTTTTCTTAAAAGGACATGTACTATAGGTTTGTGGGTACATTGGCATGGCTTTCAGTGTATATATTTTCATCTTTAGCATTTGCTATAATTTATATGTCTAAAGAGAAAAATGATAGTGTGAAATGTGCATATGCAATTGCTTGGAAATTATTAGGGGCTTTATTTTTTATAAATTACCTTTAGTGACATAGAGACAAAAGTTTAAACACTGACCACCCACCACCTACCGGCGTCTTGTCCTGGGTTGATGGCATGGCCTAGGCGCTAGGGTCTGAGGCATATTGGAGGTCTGGGCAGGCTCGCCTCTTTTCCCTGGGGGCGAAAAAAGCATCTCACCACCTTCATTCTGATTCTCAAGTTTAGAGTTCTAATCAAGAGAATTACTACGAGGTAATTCTTTGGCCCAGAGTACATTACAGTAAGCCAGAAAACACAAACCTGATGTGATTCTCTTGCCAGAAGAACTTGAAAGATATGATTTCTTCAAAGCATCTTCCCAGTTAAGATTATTGAAGGTGTGTGTAGTGTGATGACGTCTATCCATCCCATCCCTTGTCGTCTTGCAAAGGAAAACAAGCAGTGGCCTGTTAATAAGAGAAGCGGTTTTTGACGTTACTATTTTTATGGCTTACCCTTTCTTCCACAAACTCTTTATAGGCAGAAATATTTAAAGCACCCAATATAAATATAAGACGGGAGCATAGGGCCTTTAACAAATATTGAAAGTGGAATGAATAATACTGTCACTAGATGAAAAGGTACCAAAGAATTCATACACTTAGGTGCCTATCTCTGGGAAGAAGAACATCAGATTCTTTACATTGGTTGGTGTGGAGGAACTTGAACGTTTTACTGTGTTATTTAAATTTTTATAAGCATGGATTCATATTAGTTATATGGCTTTTGTAAGTATTCTTAGGTACTGCTGTACCGACATTTCCTCCTCTTGGCTAGCAAATCCTTTTTATTGGTTTTAGGAATTTTAATGTTACGTTGCATTGCATTGGGAAATGTGAATTTGTTAACTGATTTTTGTTGTTCCTAGGATTTAGAAGAATTCTGCTTCAGATTTTGCATAAATCATCTGACTGTAGTAACACAAACTTCAGGCTTTGCAGAAATGGACCATGATCTCCTGAAGAACTTTATCAGCAAAGCAAGCAGAGTTGGAGCCTTTAAAAATTGATCCCACCCACAGGAAAGGAGTTTTTGAGCCTTTCCACTTCCCCTGCAAAAGCCAGAGATGAATAACTTCTCTTTAATTAATAGTATGTATGATGAGCTACATTTGGCTGAGTACTTGTGTCTGTCAAAAGAAGGATGGTGGTGAGTCTTCTTCATCTGCCTAAATCCAAAGTTACGTAGAAAGTATCAAATGCGCTGATCCAATGTGACTAAGGTCAAGGAAAAAAATTATAATACCTTATTGTTAATATGTTTACCATATCCTCTTTTGAGTCACTTAAGTTGGACTCCTTTGGTACACTGGTACATGCTATTCTGGCCCAAATGTTCTGTTATGCAGCTGGCTGATGTCACATAGACAGCTTGACAAGGACTGCTGTCCCTACCACGTTTTCAGCATCTAGCGCCGTGCCTTGTATATGGTAGGCACTCTGTTAATTTATTGTCATATGTCCTGAGAACAGCTCTATTTGTGGAATACTGGATGAAGGAATAATTTACACAAAATAAATTTAAAACAGCCCATAATTATTAAGGTCCATATTCTTCAGGGACGCCGTTCTGAGAAATAGTGGCTACTTTAGAGCATTCATTAGAATTCACAAAAGGCCTTAGCAATTAAATTGTCAAAGGCCCAAGGGCTAATTTTAATTTATTTATTCTGAGTCATTAATTTCTCACAAGGGATTAGTGAATATGAAGTATTATCTTTGAATGAGATTCCTGGGTTGATCTGCCTCACCTAATCACATAAGGGCCTTTGCTTTTCTTTGTGTTCAGAGGGATTCGCCTCCATAAGTAAAAATGATTATGTTTTTCTTGTAGTTGACTCTCATGTCACTGTAAAACAGGTCTCAACCTGGCACTAGTATGATTATGAAGTACTAGCTGAAAAGGAAATAATGCTTACATTTCATGGACAGCATTAACAGAAATGAGATAAATTTATACTTTTTAGATAAAAACAAGTTACCCAATTATAAAAGAGAACCTGAAATGGGACGTAGTATCAGTTTCCTCTAATATGTATCTCACAATATGATATTATGTAAAGAAAACCTTTTTGGAATTAGAAATCTTGTTCTGATGCTGAACTATTTGATAATAAAGTGCTCATTTATAGATAATAGAACAAATGTGTTGTTTTTTTAATCTCTAAGAAAAAAATTATATCAATCTCATGTATCTTAGATGTACATAAATCTCTTTGGTGTACTTTTGTTTTTCAGAGCAGTCACTCAGGTAAGTTCTCATAGCAAAATCCACCCTAAAACATAAATGGCTTATAAACAACCTGATTACTGTTCATATTATTGCCTTTGCTCATTACTGGTGAGGTCAGTTTTTTGTTTTTTTTTTTTTTTTTTTTTTGAAAACTTAATTTTTTTAGAGCAGTTTTAGGTGTTCCCAGCAAAATTGAGAGGAAAGTATAGAAATTTCCCACATGCCCTGACATATGCACAGCGTCCCCTACTGTCAGCATCCCCCACCAGAGTGGGACGTGTGTTACAGTTGATGAGCCCACACTGACACATCATCATCGCCCACAGTGCATAGTTCGTTAATACATTAGGGTTCACTCTTGATGTTCTATATTTTATGGGTTTGGACAAACATATAATGATGTGTCCATCATTACAGTATCACAGACTGGTTTCACTGCCCTCAGCATCCTCTGTGCCCTGCCTATTCCTCCCCGTCTCCTTTCCCTCCAACTCCTGGCAGCCACTGATCTTTTTACTGTCTTCACAGTTTTACCTTTTCCACAATGCCATGTAGTTGGAATCATACAGCACGTAGCCTTTTCAGATTGGCCTCTTTCATTTAATAATCTGCATTTGTTTCTTCCATGTCTTTTCATGGCTTGATTGCTCTTTTTTTTTTTTTTAGTGCTGAATAATATTCCGTTGTCTCGGTATACCACAGTTTATCCGTGTACCCATTGAAGGACATCTTGGTTGCTTCCAAGTTTTGGCAATTGTGACTAAAGCTACCATAAACATCTGTGTATGGGTTTTTGTGTGGATGTAAGTTTTCAAATCCTTTGTGTAAATACCAAGGAATGTGATCACTGGATCATGTGGTAAGAGAATATTTAGGTTTATAAGAAACTGTCAAACTGTCTTCCAAAGTGGATGCATCCTTTTTCATTCCCACCCTCAAGGAAAGAAAGTTGCGGTTGCACCTCACCCTCGCCAGCATTTGGTGTTGTCGGTGTTCCAGAGTTTGGCCATGGTAACAGCTGCTTAGAGGTCGTGCGTTGGTTTAATTGGTGACTTAAGATGTGGAGCATCTTTTCATATGCTTATTTGCTGTGTATCTTCTTTGGTGAGGTGTCTGTTCAGCTCTTCAGCCCATTTTTTAATCAAGTTGATTTTTTTTTTTTATTGAGTTTTAAGAGTTCTTTGTGTATTTTGGATAAACAGTCCTTGATCGACGGTGTCCTTTGCAAATGTTTTCTCCCAGTCTGTGGATTATCTTCTCATTCTCTTGATGAGGTTACTTTGTGAATGTTTAGTTTCTGCTATGATTTGGATGTGGTTTGTCCCTGCCAAAACCCATGTGGAAATTTGATCCCCAATGTGATGGTGTTGGGAGGTGGAGCCTATGTCAGGGGACAGATCCCTCATGAATAGATTAATGTCTCTGGCAGGACTGGCTACTTACCTGAGTGGGTTGTTGCTATAGAAGTGAGTCTGGCTTCCTTGGTTTCTCTCTCTTGCTTCCTGTCACTATGTGATCTCTTTGTATGCACTCTCTCCCCTTCCGACTTCCACCATGAGTTGAAGCAGCCTGAGGCCCGCACAAGATGCAGCCTCTAGTTCTAAATCAGAATCCTAGTTTTGGAACTATATAATCTCTTATTTATTTGTATTTTAAAAGTAGCCATATACCATTTATTTTCATTGACAGGTTTGCTTATATTATCTAGAAAAGAAACATGCAGACATGGGGAGCACCTATGGCTATCAGTTCTGGCAGTTAGACAACCACCATCTGTCTTTCCTTCATCTTTCTTCCTCACCCTCCTATGCTAGCTGTAACTAACTAGGCTTTTATGACTTCACAGTGACTCCCAACCTTGTTTTCCTTTTCCTTGTCTGTTTCTGACAGTCTTCTGAAGCTTCTCCATTCCTTTTTCTTTTATGAACTCATTTCATACAAAAATTGAAATGTTCAAAGGGGAACAGATGAATTTACTTGGAGATGAAAGATGGACTATCTTTTACCAAACTCCACAGTGGGTCAATAGGCAAACTGCCCATGTGTGAGTTATTACTCTGGACTTTGATACAGATTTTCTGTCTCTGCCCCGTTATGTGCAGGGTTGCACTATTACGTATCTCAGTGCTCCTGTGCATGGGCCCAGCAGAATAATCCGTGGGGCTTTTACAGAATATAGACTTGGGGATTCTAATTCAGTATATTTAAAAAGTTCCACAGATAATCTTGATGTTTAGCCAGGGATAAGATCAGTGGTTTTGGTTTTGCCCTTAAAACATGTGACTGCAACCAATAAGGAAGAGTTAATTTTAGACCAGTTTCAGAGATGACAGATGAATCCTGGGTGAGAATACAGCTATCTGAAAAAACAAGCTTTCTCTCTAGTCTTTGAGGATATGCTTACCATTGACATTCCTGTGGGGGAGGAAAAAGATTTCCTTTTACTTTTTTCTAACAGATGAGTGCTTGTAAAGTCTCAGCAAATCCTACTGTTTATTAGTGATATGTGAGAAAAAAGGTACATTTTCATAATGACACTGTGTCAGAAAGTAATGGATCCTTTCTTTCTCATAAGTTTATCTTAGATTTTCTATGCTTAGGGTTTGTTTCCTTTCTTGCCCCCACAAGGAAGTCAATGTTTTAGTGTTTTCCATGTAATTTTACCCTCACTTAACGCAGAGAAAGTTTAGGATTAGGAATGAAGAAATGTCTTCATCTGCTGATAGAGGTTGGTGAAGATGCCATTTAACTAGTTTTTAAAAATAAAGGTTAAGAATGTTAAATATGTTCTTCAGCTTAAAGCTACTGTGAATTGCCAGTCGTTCCGGACCAGAACATGGAGGGTTTTATTTAGAGGCTTTCTTAACTAGGAATAACAGAAAGAAGGAATTCCAAACTATATAATCTTGTCTATCTTGTTAGCCCTTCTGTTATAACAACAAATGAGTTGTAGAATTGTGAATAGAAAGGGAAAATCATGCCCCTGCTGTTATTTTTAATTGTCTTTGCCAAAACACAGAAACACAAACCTTACCAATTTGCTTGTAAATCCAGTTAAAAATTGTCCCATTTTCTATTTATGAAGTAACTGAAGCTGGTCTGTGTCATAAATTCAGTCTTTTATATTAAATTGTCATCACATATGTGAATACTAATATATAAGTATAGTCCCAAAATAATGGACACCAAAGAGGATTTATGAGAATGGATGACTTATCCCAGCTTCAAATTAAAAATTTGTTTTAATTATTTATAGACATTATACAGTGTCACTGTTAAACTTATTGGTATTTAAGAAGCTATACCTGTGGTAAAAATTTGATATTTCTAGAGGTAAAGTTTGAATTATTCTCTGGAAAGATCTATTAATATTTAGTCCAAAGAAAAATTCTGCTGAAGCTTTCTTTACCCATCCTGTGTACAGTGTTGTGGCTCGAAATGAGGAACAAAAATATGCTTCTAAAAGCAAGTTTCTATAAAATCATCCAGATGATACTAGAACTAGTATGTAGGTTCTCCACCCCCACCATTTGCCCAGAAACCCGTAACAAAAAGAAAATATATGAATTTGAAGTTGGCCCTTTTATAATGGACATTTAATCATTGGAACACTAAATTAATCTCCAGAAGTGATCAATTCTTTGTCATCCAAACTAAAAATTTTTTGGTGTCACTTGACTTTGACTTGACCCGAGAGACCACATTTCATTTAAGATCCCCACCCAAGGTAAATACAGCCTGCCGAGATACGCTTGCTGCTTCTCTTGCTCTGTCCTTGGGATTTGCCTTTCTTCCTTTAGGAACAAACGTGCTGCTGTCCCAGAGGGAAAGAATTTCATTATCCACCCTGTTTTCGAGAAATCATATAAACTCAAGATAATCCCTTATTTCCATCGCCAGATGTGTTTCATATTTCTTTTTTTTTCAGAGTTAAATGATAATATGGCAAATACATCACATAATCATGACACCTAAGTGGGTTAGCTCCCAATAATCAAACATATTAGTATTTATGCAGTGAAACAAGAATATTCCCAGTAAGCAGGATGAAGACTGTAAGTAGCTTTATGCCAGTTTAAATATGGTTTTGATGCCATATGACTTTTGGCACTGAACACAGAGAACCACTTGGTTTTTAAAGATTTTAGAATTGCAGATAAAGGATTGTAGACGTGTAATATTAATATGAATCAAGCATGTGTAGGAGGAAAGGCCTTTAATGTGTACTTTGCACTGGATGAAGAGAGATACTTGCTCCCCCTCTTACTGTGAGCTCCTTATTCTTCAAACCCACCAGCCACGCTCCTACCTCGGAGCACGGGCTTTTCCTCTCCGTGGAGTGTCTGACTCCTGTCCCGTGTGGCTCACTCGCATCTCCTGCAGGTTTCTACTCAGGTATCACCTCAGTGAGTCTTTGCCCGACCACTCTTAAATTTTAAACCTCCTTTCCCTACCAGTTCTGTCGTCTTCCCTGCCTTTTCTCGACAGTACTGAATGCAGCCTCACATACCATGTAGTCCTCATGTGTTCGTTCCTTCCTTTGCTCTCTGCCTGACACCAGCGTGTGAAGGTCCCACAATGATGAGGATATTAGTTTTATTTACTCATTGTTGTATCTCCAGCATTTAGAACTGTGCCTGGAATATGGCACATGGCATTTTAAAAGAGCAAGAGAGTATTCTTTCCACAAACTTGGAAAAATATGGAAAGTTTCTGTTAGGTAGATAGTGAGGGATTCTGGGTCTCCTAGGGATGACGGTGGGTGCTGCTGCAGTTCACCCCCCACCCCAGGTGGGCTTTCAGAGAGGCTCAAGGGAGAGCTGCATGCACAGTAAGGCTCAGGTCATGCAGCTCCCAACTGTCCGATCAAATGGATCCATGGTGACATCTGAACCATGAGGGAGGTCTCTATCCGGGCCCTGTAAAACAAGATGCAGACCATAACCAGTCTCTTTTTGCACCCTTCCTTTGTCTCTCCCTTTGCTGCAACAGTGGGTCTGGTCGTCATCTGTGGCGTACGTATCATGCTCTGTAAACCTGTATCTTGCTCTTGCCCTGTAATCCTGTCTTTCTCTCCTCAACAAACCTCATTTTCATGCTTGCCTAACTTTGGCGTGTCTGGTCATTCTTTGGCCATGGCCATGCCAAGAGCCGACATTTCAGACTGAAACCTGACATATTCTGCATTTTCCCCCTACATGTGGGCTTCCTAGGTCCTAGAGCTATAGTAGCAAATAAGATTCACTAGGTTGATGCTTATAGTCTGGATTGGGGAGATTGTCCTCCTTGACTTGCTTGTTGCCAATTTCAGATGGTGAGAAAGAAGCAGTGATAAATGCTGTTACAATTTTTAAAGTCAGTGACACAATACAGAGTGATGATTTTTAGCTTGGTGGCCAAGGAAGTCCTCTGAGCTGAGCCCTGAAAGATAGGAAGGAAATAGCTATGCAAACTTCTGGGGGAAGAGCATTCCAGACAGAAGGAACAGCAAATATAAAAGCCTGGGGTAGGAATAACCTTGGCATTTTAAAGCAAAAAGGTCAATGTGTTTAAAGCATAGTAAGCCAGGGAGAAAGTCCTGTAAGGCGAGGATGGAGAAGTCGCTAGGGGCTTAATAGTTCCTGATCAGGAGTTTGAATACAGTACTTCAAGTAGAGGAGCAATGTAACTCACTTTACATTTTTATAAGATCATTTTTGCTCTTTAGGGAGCTGAATGGTGAAGAGGAAAGGGAGGGAACAGGGAGACACTAGTTAGAAGTCTTTAGCAGTGGTCCAGACAAGAGTTAATAGATGACTCCCAAGTTTTTGGCTTGGTAAGTGTTTAGTAAAATGGGGAAAGACCAGGGTGGAAACAAGATATTTTTGTTTGTTTGATTTTGGGTTTATATTTTGAGAAATTTGGGGAGGCAGAGTGGGAATCAAGAGTTCTGTTAGCCATGAGAGCTTTGTCTTCTGTGACGAAGTCAGGGCTGGAGAAAGTTTGGGAATCGTTACCATATGTAGCTCATTAGAGGCTAAGAATGATGAGGTACTAGGAGAGAGTACACGTACAGAAAAGAACATTAGTGCACTTCATACGAAGACCACATCAGACCATTAAGACTCTTAACAACTAATTTATTTTAAAATAGACAAACTATTAATTGTAGAAAATAGTAACATAGCAATTTTAAATGTACAGTTTTAACCAATACAAAAAAGCAATAAAGCAATATCTGAAGCCTTATTTAAGAAATCTCAATACATGATCTTTGAAGTTCCTAAAATTCTGGCACTAATTCTAATGTGAACTTATTAGCAAAAGACCCAGAAATACAGTAAGCCCCTGACCTAAAAACGAACTGATTTGTATGATATTCATGCAGAAATTAATGAGAACGGGGTAAAGCTTTCTAGTGCCATTGTTATTAAGATAACTGTCAAAATAGTAAGTTTGAAACTTAATTGAGCACAAAATAAAATTTTGTTTTCTAATAAGACCAGAGTTCTTTTTAAAAAGAATTCTGAGTTTAGACAAAGTGATTTTCTTAAAACCTAGCTGATGCTACCTTAAATACCACCTATTTTAAATTATCCCATCTCTAAATAAGTTAATCACACAAGATAGTTTAAATACACCTTTAGGTGCAGGGGAGGGGGAAGCGCCTCTTTTTCTAATGCAGCTATTTTCCTTTGAAGCTTTTGCACAAAATCGGAGAGAAACATTAATGCCTAACCCACAGAGACCTTTGATTACTTGAAACTTTTTGGACTGGAAATAATGTGGCTTTGAGTGTGCCAGTGTTAGACCATACTGACTTTAAAAAAAAAAAAAAGATACATAGACAATTGCCAGTTCAAAAGATACAAGGAAGACATGTACCATTCCGGAGGAAACTAACCTTCCCAAATTTAGGAGGGCAGAATAATTGTTGAGATGCGATTAGACAAATCTCTAAGAAAAAAAAAAATTAAGGCTCCTATAGTTAACAGTCTGTTTATGGAGAATAATTAATTTGTATCTTGATTCTTCAGGACCCAGAAACATTAGAAAGTGCACTTGGGATATGCTATATTAGGGTCCTCTACAGCTCAGATCTGGCCACACACTTTACTTTCTCAAGTACCAGATGGGAACTTTATCAATTCAGTGATCTGAATATGTTATAAAAACCAAGAGTACTGTCAATAATCCTCATTTCAAAGCATGAGCTGGATGAAGGAAAGAAGAAATTCTTGTAAGTTCTGAGGTATGAAATCTTTCTTTGTCAGTAGTATGACAGTATCATCTTTATACTTTGCTTTCTGCTTGTATTTAAAAGCTAAAATTTATAAAACAAGCACACAGTAAATCAGATTCCAATAGTAAAATAAAACCTAATGTGTAAAAATTAGTAATTTTTTTCTAGTTTCTAGTAATACCTGTTTTAGCAGAAGAGCTCAGGATAATTTGGGCAAATGGGCAGTCAAATTGCATTTGGAAGACAGGACACAATTTCTAAGGGTATTCATGTTAAATTAAAAAAAATATACATATAAATTAATAAAAACAAGAGCAAACATCACACATACGCTACAAAAGAAGTAGTCAGGCATGGGTTGTTAGGACTCCCACTCCAGGGCATCCTTACTGTTCATCAAACACAGCAATTTTACTTTGGAAATGGAAACAACCTGCTACAAGGTTTTAAATGGCAGGATTTACACAAGATTTTCAATCTTGTATAATAACAATGTCTACAACACTGCAAGTGGCTTAAAAATCACCTGCACAATTGCATCTGCACATTTCATATCTACACAAAGAGCTGAAGATATTAAACGTGGCTGTAAACAACCTGGGAGAGTCATACAGTCACATCTGTGAGAGACAGTGAAGCTAGAGGTGTACACAGTGTCCACCAAAGTCCTGAGGTCCTCATTTTTCTTCCTTGTTTGAGGTATCCATGCTATCATTCATTTTCTGCTTTTGCATTCGTGTTCGAGTAGATGCTGGAAAAAGGATGAAGAACTGTTAATAGCACTGATGGTGTTGGGTAAGTTGGCAAGGGGCTATCGTACATATTATGTTCATGTCTAATCGATGGAGCTCAGGACCCTGCAAAAACAATGCTCTCCAAATTTTTAAGAATTATATATCCCTGTCAGTAAAGTTTTTCTGAGCATGTACCATGAAAATGTTATATATTTATGTTTGATGTAGTATGTGTATATAAATTATAAAACACATACCCAAACAAACATTAAAAAGAGATGAGATAAACAGAACTTCTACTATTTTATGTGCTCCAGAAGATGGTCTTGGACACTCCCCGGGTGTGCCCCACTTTGCAGACCACTGTTCTAGAGATGAGCAGACTAGGATCCTGGGCTGGTCCAGACTGGACTTGCTAGAGTGAGTGGTATGTTCTTTCCCCAGCTAGGGACTGATGCCCTTGTTTTCAGAGATACCTTGCAAGTAATACAAAGACATTAACTCACAGCTCATTTAAATTGGGCATGGATATTTTACATTACTAATTACAATATAGATAATATTAGAACAATTTCAAATTATTTAAAAATTCTTAAGTTGATTTTAGAGGTGGGCAGAAACTCTTCATAAAGAAGCACAGAGAATGTTCATATTTGGAAAAGAAAAATCGTCAACCCTTCTGACACTTCCCTTCTTGCCTTCTAGTCTGGGCAATGCAGCATCGTGTGTTGATATTTTCTGAATGTAATTCTTTGAGGAAAGCTGAAAAGCATGCTGGAAAATGTCTTAGCCTCAGGGGTTAAAACTTGCTGCTTGTCCAGCTGTACAAAGGCCCTGAACTTTCTCCTGGCAGAGGAAACTCGCCACTAAGCGTGTCACTGGGAAATGTACTGACTACAGCAACTGAACTCCTCTCTAAGAAAATATGCATGTTTTTACAGCTTTCTGCTCCTTTTTAAATGCTTATTTGTGGGCTCCAAAATGCTTCCACATGTTTTCAAGGCCTGATTTTGGTTATAATCTTCATATCTATTTTTTTGTACAGGGGGCAAAGACACAACTATTTAAAAGTTAAAATAGGAATATTTTATATCAATGTAAAATCCCAAAAGAGATTTAGAACTAGAAAATTTAAATTTTTGGTACATTTAGTTTTAATTATACTCAAAATAACATACATAGAAAAAATGGTTTCAAAAAAAAAAAAACCCAAAGCATTTTTTATTATAATACTTTACATTTCAAAGTTAGTATGTACGAAGGCTATTATGAGAAAGCCTCTTATCACATTTTAATTGGTATTATTCTCATTGATGTGTCCTATGACCTAGAAATGATAGCAGTAACACCTTTACCTCCTAAATATTTTTCTTCTTTCCAAGTCCCAGTTCCTTTTCCTATTAGTGGATCTGGCAATGTTACGCTCACTGCCGCGGTGACTTAAGACAACGCCATCAGCAGGCAGTGAGCGTGTGTCCCTTTCCTAACGTGCCTTCCATCTACTACACCTTGGATTCATTTTTCATAATCTCAAAGTAGCCTTGAGTAGAATTCCATTTGCTTTAACATTCCAAATTTTTATATCACTCTGTATAATTTACAAAATAAGGTGGTGTTCTTTATAAAAATTCTGATTTCCAGTAATGGAAAACTTTTGTTTGAAATTAGTTTTAAAATGTGCAAATTAGGAAAATTCAACAATAGCAAAATAAAAGATTATTCCTTAAATAAGGGTGGTGAAGTTTACATATGTTAGGTTTATACAACCTTTCCCTATTTCTAACACTCTTAAAGAGTTCCTCCTTACAGTTCTGCTATCCTGAAGTATTTCCTAACCACAGCCATTTGTGTTGAAAATATGGTCACACAATGTCTCACTTCTTGGTTTTCCTGCACGGAAGATTTTAGAAAGGGTGAAGATGACCTTCACTTTTTCTTATACATTTATTCACAAATGTTTTTAGGTAAATAATATATTCTTGATTGAATTATATTTTAAATGTGTAAGTCTGCTAATTGAAGAAATTATATGTGTGTATTCTTTTATAAAGTGAAAAGGCTTTTTGCAGCGTGAACAATTGTTTCTTTCATTTACATAAGTTGAAATGATAAGTACTTACTCATTTCTGCCAGTTTCTGTTGAAATTTGGATTCCCCTGGGAGATGTTTACTGCAGATTTAAAAAAATGTAAAATAATTCATATTTAAAGTATAAATGGAAAACTCAAATTTCTAATTAACTATGGTACTTTCAGTGACTTATGCTATTATTTTAGTGAGCAGCTTTTAATTTCAAAGGTTTGTAAACTAACCATCTATAAATGTCACAAATTTGTGATGCAATATATTTTTTCACTGGTTCTTATAAAATAGTAGTTAATATTTTTCAAGAGTAATCATTTTAAAATTTAATGTTAAAACTAAAAAATCTTTATCAGATTTTTAACATCTCATATCTTCACTGAATTTTGATAATGGTATATAGTTTACATGGTGCTTTTAAATTTGCACTACAGTTATCCCTATTATTTTGAGCCATTTTCACAACTTCCAAATAAAATTGACATGAAAGGGATTGGTGCAAGTCAGAAGCAGAGCTGAGATTCTGGGTTCTCCAGGTGACCAGCTCAGCTACTGGAAAACGTTCTAAAAGGGTTCCTACCTTCCATCTGCTTCATCTGATCCTTCAATATCAAAGCGTAGTTTTTTCAGTGGTTTAGGAGGGTTGCTTCCTTCAGCACTTCTTTTGAGCACCCGGTCGCTGTTACATACCATCTGATTTATTTTCTGGAATTTTTCAGAAGTCTACAAATCATAAAATTATTTTAAATCATTAAATGCCAGCATTTTATAGTTAGCACCTCTAAATTATAGCGTGAGGTGTGTCAAAAATCAGGTTGAGGTAATCTCTTCACTCTAATTTTCTGCTTTGTCAGACCAAATAAAAGATAAGAAAAATATAAAAATCAAAATAACTGTACCTAATTCTGCCTCAGTTAAACACCTAGTCTTCTTAAATCCTCTTGTCTTTTCTCATGAGGCTCCTACTCTTCCTCCCACAGCTGACTGCTCTGAAAGTCCCGGTTCCTCATTTTCAGAACTCACCGCACAGCGTTACTTCCCAGAAGCAGGCAAAGTTGGAACAGCTTTCTGAAGCTTTGTTGGGGGGGATATTATATAACCAGCAGAGGGAAGCTTACAAGAATCTGATAAGAGGTGATGTGTCCAGTGAATAATAATTTTTGATTCACTTTATGGGTATTATGTAGACAAGTCATATAGACTTTCTGATAGAAATTAAATCTGATTTGACTGATAGATTTGACAGTGAGGATTAGTTTTGCCAATGAAGTTTTATTTTCCAAAAATTAAATGCAAAAATAGGTTTTGATGGAAAATATATTTAGAGCATATATAAAACGACAAACTAAATCCTGTGCTATTAAATTTATAATATTTTTAGTTATTGGCTTTAAAATATGGGAGTACATATATTTTCTCAATTATTTTAGAGGTGATGGCAAGCAAAAAAAGTTTGAAGACCACTATCCTATACCTAGCCAGCCCCAACCCTACTTATATGGTCCCTCACCCAAGCCTGACAGCTGCAACCCATCTTGAACTATTTATAACACACATTTTTAACATTTGGTCATTTAGCACTTAAACTTTTACCTCTTCCTAGTTACTTCATTTGGGGTAATGTGGTGGGCAGCCTCTTAAAAGGCTCCCAATGATCCCACCTCCTGGCATTCATACCCTTGTGTGCTCCTCTTCCCTTTGAATGTGGTCTGGACCTAGTGTTGCCTTGCTTCTAAGCAAAATGATAAGAGTGATGGGATATCATTTCCAGTATTAGGTTACAAAAAGACTGTGACTTCCATCTTGCTCCTTCTTCCCCTCTACCCTCAGAGTCCCTGCTCTGAGGACAGCAAGCTGTCACATTGTGAGTAGCAAGTAGCACTGTGGCGGGGCCCGAAGGCAAGAAACTGTTGGCTTGGGCTGACAGCCATGGAGGACCAGCCAGCAGCCATTTGAGCAAGTCTGCCAGCAGGTGCTCTCCTAGTGGAGCCTTGAGATGACTGCGGCCCTGAGTGCAGTCTTGTGAGAAACCTGGATCCAGCTAAGTTGTGCCTAGATTACTGATCCACAGAAACTGAGATAATAAATGTTGCTATTTATTTCACTAAGTTTGAGTGTAATTTGTTATGCAGCAATAAATAATACAGGAGTCTTCCCATTCCTGTAAGAACATAAGCTCTCTGGAGCAGAGAAGTGGTGCAACATCTTAGTAGTAATGCACACTGAATATGGGACTGCTAAATTAGTGACTTATTATTATTATTATGCAAGGCCAACTAGAGTAGTGGCATACTGGCCTAGAATAACCGTTTCAAAGCTAAGCTTTCCCTTGGATCTCCTGGAATGAAGACCACCATGTAAGCCCCGCCACTTTTACTGGGGCAGGGTCTCATGTAACCATTCCTAATCAATGTACCAGAGAAAGAATATCTGAGAAGTCTGAAAGGAAGGAAAAGCAAAACAGTGCAAATGTAAGGATGGAGAAGACCAGTAGGTAGGGACAGGCTCATGACATTTTGGAGTATCTCGTTTCAAATCATAGTCAATTTCAAAACTGTTTTGTAAACATTCCTGTGAGGTTACATACATACACATATAGTATCACATAAAGATATCTGGCCTTTGTCCCCAGTTCTGGCACAGAGCTCCTAAAGACCCTTGGAATTTCCTGAGTGATAAAAGTGACAGGACCGTCTTTTGTTCTGTTATGAGGCTATTTGGCAGACCCCCAAATAGCTTCAGGATAGGAGGTGGTCAGCAGAAAGACCAAGCCTTGATTAGAGGCTTAGAACTTTCAGCCCCACCCGTAACCTCCAGGGAGGGGAGTGGGCTGGGGACTGAGTTAATCAAGTATGCCTGCACAATAAAACCACCATAACAAAACCCCCAACCCCAGGGTTGGGAGACCTTTGGAACTGGCAAACATGTCCAGGTCTTGGGAGGGTGGCACACTCCATAGGGACAGAAAACTCCCATGCTAGGGACCCTACTGAACCTTGCCCTATGTACCTCTTCATCTGGTGGTTCATTTGTATCTTTTATAATAAACTGATAATAGTAAGGTATTTTTCAGAATTTTGTGAGCCATTCTATCAAAAGATCAAACTTGGGAGGCATTGTGGGAACCTCCTGACTTTTTAGCCAAGTTGGACGTAAGTGTGGTGAACCTGGTGCACCTGAAACCTGTGACTGGCATCTGAAGTGAGGATAGTCGCACAGGACTGAGCCCTTGAACCTGTGGAGTCTGATGCTGACTCCAAGTAATTAGTGTCAGAACTGAATTGTAGGACACCAGTTGTGTGCAGAGAGCTGGAGAATAGATTGGTATGAGGAAAAAACCCACACATTTGGTGTCAAAAGTGTTATGTGTAAAAACAGCTCACACATATATATATGTATATACATATATAATCTCAAAGGAATGTTTAGAAAACAGTTTTGATGTTCATCAATTATAATTTGAAATTAAACCTGATTTGAAAGTAAATCTGAGCTATTTCTATCTTCTAAATTCTATGAAATATGCCTGGATGAGGTATTTAAATAATAGCATTTGTAAATTCAGAAATCTTTCATTTCTTTTATAGTTATAGTACATGCCATTGTATTTCATAGAAAGAAAATACTTACCCCAAATGATTCACCAATTGATACTAAGATTCTGTGAAGTTAAGATGAAATACAGATTAGTAGTGAAAAATCATATACAACTGTACAGAGATGGACATAGACACATCATTCTGAACTATCAGGAATACCAAATCAAAGGTTTCCTCTACTAGAACCACTGACAAATTATGTTCATTATGGGCTTATTCTAACAGTGCTAGTCTAATCATACACTCATGTAGACTCTTAGATATTTAAAGCAAGAACTATAGGTTTCCAAAAACATATTCTGTCAATGCCAATATTTAAAGAGGGTAAAAGAAAGTTTTAATTTTACCCCTATTTTTAGTTCTTCATAAATCAATGGGTAAGTTATCAAATTTCTTTCACAAATTTTCATTTAAAATTCAATTTACATTTGGCAAAAACTGACAGTATTAATAATGAGAATTCTTAGTAGAATCTATACTGATATAATAGTAAAGACTAGTTATCATACATCCTAGAATCAGAAATCTCTTATTAGTCTATTTGTCTTTGTTTGGACCAAGTAATTTATGTTCTTGATAATAGAGCTGAAGAATAGCATTATACTGACATAACAAAGATTTGAAAATATGCACATGGAACATTTATAACATTTCATTAACCAGAATACCTAAATATGCTGGATAAATAGAGTGTTAAGATGCTCTCTTAATGCCAGATCAATAATTTATCAGGATTTTCAGAATGTGATTTTTTTGCCAAAACACTAACAGCAACACAGAGTTGTTTCATTAAGATCAGCAAATAGCCATCATCATCACCATAATATGGATTAATTACCATCATTAAAAAACTGCCTAAGTATACATTTTCATATGGCGGCGTGGGACTGTGTAAATTAACTTAAATAGACGTGGTGTGGCGTCTTAGCAGTTTAAAATTTAAGTGGCAGATCTCAGTACACAGATATCCAACTACAAGAACACCAAATAAAGAAAGGATGATACAAGGGCCCAGGGGAGCATTTTTGTATCATATTGCCAATTATTTTTTACTTCATATTTTTCTGTAGAGTTTGAAATTTTTATCACAATTGCATTCCCTTTATAATTAAACACATCATATAAATATTTTCTAAAAGGCTAATATAGCCCCTTCTCCTTGTTTGTTTTTCTTACCCACTAGGTACAACTATATTGGCTGATAATTTCTGAGATAAGACTACATTAACTATACTAACTAATGTGTCTTCTACTTATACAAATAAAGTCAGTTTCAAATAGCCCATGATAACATATAATTAGTCAACTGAAACACTTCAAAGCCAGAGAGCACTTGTGGTTGGATGTGGAAGATAACATGATTGTGGGTGCACAGAACCTTTCATCTGAGAATTTAAAACAACTTCACACTCATTTCCCTGATCCACAGCACTCTTCTAAAGTAGAGACAGAAACCTGCCCAAGGTAATATAAGGAGGCCACCAGCAGGATTAAGAATGAACGTCTAAAGACTTAATTGGCAGTCATCTACACTTAATAAGTCATCTCCACTTCTGTAAAATGGAAAATGAGCAAGGTCCACAGAAAGGGTTTAGAGGACATCCAATAAACTACAGAATGAAAATTCTTAACCTGAGTAATTTACTTTATTTGGCAGATTGGCTACTTACAAAAATATGAAAGTGTTTTGAAATGTATAACCAAACTGGTTCCCAAACTGTTTACAAAAGAAGAAACTCCAGCCAGGAAAGCTGATAATTAAATTTGCAAACCCATCCAATTAGATTATCTTTTCCCCCAAATTCTTATCATGTCATTTAATACAAATAAGCAAATTAGAGACACTAGTTTATTTTGAACAAAGGAAGCTTCATATTTTTATGCTTATATCAAATAATTCCCTCTTATTCTTTACTGCTTCACTACAGAGAAAACACAAACCTTGATCTTGGAGTCATTTTTGTTGGCGTTGGCAGACCTTCTGAAATTTTATATGGACTCTTCAGGGGTGATATATAGATGTTCCCCCCAGGAATCCGTAAGGGTGAACTAGAAAACTTGTAAGGGCTTCGAGGAATGTGAGGTATTGGTGACAATGTAGGGGGCTGGAGCACAAACAAGAAAGTAGATTATTTATTTAATGTTCCGGTGGGATCCATTACTTTATAATTAGATTTTCCCAATCAAAGGATACTTTCAACATACCCGGGTGGAAGCATACTGCAAAATATTTGTTTTCAGTCTCTGCATGAAGACCGAGTTATAGAATACTATAATGGAATCATACTCTTCTTCTCTGATCAAAACACGTTTGAATGTCTGAGGAAGAATAGTAAAAATACTTGTTAAATGAATTTATGAATTTCTCTCTTTCGATTTTCTAATAGTTGGTTATACTTTTTAATAAGAAGCACATATTATACAGGAAAAAATAATCTAAAAAGCCTTCTTAGGGTTGGATTATGGCTGCTCTACCAGAAGTGAAATGTCACAGAATGAGCCAGAGAAGCAGCCAGGCAGCAGCAGATAGAACAGCCAGCCATCCAAATCAAAGGGCCAGAGCAGAGCAAAAGCCAACAATAATATCCACCAATAACTAGACTACATTCTCTGGCCCATGTCTCCCTGCATCCCCCCAATCTGCAAGGATTCAAGAAGTGTGTATTACTCTATTGCAAGAAGTAGACACTTAGTAAAAGCACTATTTTTTTTATAATTAGATTTTAGTCAAATTTTAGTTAGGTAAAAGCACGGGGGTTTTATAGGATGCCTCTGATATACACAATTATTAAATAAAATGGCTGGATTTAGAAAATAACTTCAAACATACAAAAAAAGTTGGTTTTTATTACTTTGAAAACTCCAATCATAAACTGGAAAAATAACCCACAACTCACCTACCACAGAAGAGTATGAAATCTGTGTCACACCAAGTGTATTTTACTACCACTGTTTCTCTAAAGTTTTAATTCTTGTTTTTTTGGAGACAGTGTCTCACTCTGTTGCCCAAGCTAGAGTTGTAGTGGTGTCATCATAGCTCACTACAACCTCAAATTCCCAGGCTCAAGCAATCCTCCCAACCTCAGCTGGGACTGCAGGTGAGTGCCACCACGACCGGCTAATTTTTCTATTTTTTGTAGAGATGGGGTCTCACTATTTTGCCCAGGCTGGTCTTGAACTCCTGGGCTGAAGCAATCCTCCTGCCTCAGCCTCCCAAAGTGCTAGGATTACAGGTGTGAGCCGCTATGCCTGGGCCTGTTTTTCTAAAGGGAAGGTAAACAGGAAACACAAAATGTGTCTACACTGAAAATTTTTACCATTTCTTTGTAAAGCTGCATTTACACTGGCTTTTCCTATAAAGTAAGAAAATTCCTTAAAAGAACATCTAATGTCCTGTGACTCATGTCAAGTTTATTACAAATATCCTGCTTAATACTGCAGGAATATAGTATCACTTATTTGCTTTATAAAAAACTATGAATATGGATAATTTCATAATTTGCCTTAGCTTTCTAATTCCATTTGAGTTACAAATAATTAACAATAATATAAAAGTAAATATTTGATTTGTGAATTTACATTATAAGTGAGAGTATATGATCTAATTAATAACTGAAATTATCAATATTATAGATATGGATTTATCAAAAAAAATCTTACCATGGAACATTACCTACCTCCTGAACAGCATGAGGAAGATCCTTATATGCTGTTACAATGATTTTGAATTTAAGGTCTATATTCTTTACTTTGCATATGCCATACATGGAACACATCATAATCTAGTAAATAAATGTGATGTAAAAATAGTCAGAATTTTATTATATGGTTTTCTTTTAAAAAGCACTATTATCTGTTAGCTCAAAAAATGGAAATTTAATGTCTTACAGAGTTATTTCTTTCCATCTTGAGCTCAGTTTGAAAGTTTATGTCACGTGTTTAACCTAAATTGTGTTTAAAGAACAAAATGCAAATAGCCAACACTCAATTATTCAGGTTTGTAAATTACCCTAACTCTGATTCCTGTCCCTTAAATGTTTCCCAGAAGAGAAAAGTTGAAACTAGAATCAGTTAGTTTTGCATAACTAGCACTTAAAAAAAAAAGGGCAGGTGTAAAAGAGTTTTAAACTATCAGATAAAAGAATATTGAACACACTTGGTAGTGGCAGTAAGGAGGATGTTGTGACTGGAAAGGGACAAGACAGCATCTTCTGTGTTGTCAACAATGTTATGTTTCTTGATCTGGAGCTGGTTATACAGGGGAGTTCAGCTGATGAATTTTCATTAGGATGTATCCTTATGATACATGGATTTTTCGGTATGCATACTATATTTCAATAAAAAGACATTTTAAATGCAAAAATAAGATATGAAAATGATTCCCTGTGACTTTACAGTATCATACTGTCTTAATATGTATGAATTTTATTGCCTAATTTAAGTACACATTGCTTCTACAACATTCTTGTTCTTATCTACTACTGCCAAGAATATCAATTCATCATCCCTTGCTCAGGATCCTACCAACCCTAAACCTACTATTCCTTCTATTTAGAATGCCATTCGGTGTCCTCTTTGCCAATTCACATTTTTCTCCACTTCTTTACTTAAGGCACCTCTCATAAAATTCTTCTCGATTCTAGATACCTAATCTCATTAGAAATCCTTAACATTACTGTCCATCTCTTTATGTTGTAGAAAAGCAGTAGACTCATAAGGCAATAAGTGCCTACTTTAAAAATGTAACATACTAGAATTTTTATATCCAAATATGCTCTTGTAAAATATACATATTTGTTATGCAATAATCCATATTTTTCTCATAATATCATTTTTACTGGGAACATTACTATTGACCTGACAGAAATAAAAGGATCATAAGGGAATATTATGAACGACTATATACCAATAAAACAGATAATTAAGATGAAATGGAAAAATTCCTACAATGATACAAACCACGAAAACTGACTGAAGAAGAAACAGAAAATCTGAGCTTGAATTGGTAATCAAAAACTATTCATGAACAAAAGCCCAGGCCTAGATGGCTTTACTGGTAAATTCTACCAAATACCTAAAGAAGACTCAATACCAATTCTTCACAAACGTTTCTGAAAGTAGAAGAGTTCCCAACTAATTCTATGAGGCCATTATTTCTCTGATACAAAAACCAGAGAAAGACATACGAAGACTATAACTATCTCTTATGATAATAGATGCAAAAATCCTTAACACAATAATAGCAAGCTGAATCCAGGAACACATCAAAAGATTATACATTGTGACCAAGTGGGATTCATTCCAGAAACATAAGATTGGTTTAACATATGAAAATCAATTAATGTAACAAACAATACCAATACAATAAAAGAAAAAGACCCCACATGATCATCTCAATAGATAACAGAAAAAAGCATTTGGCAATATCCAACATCATTCATAATAAAGGCACTCAAGAAACTAGGAATAGAAGGAAACTTCCTTAACCTGATAAAGGGCACATATAAAAAACATACAGCTAACAACATATTTACTGGTGAAAACACTGAATGCTTTCCTCTAATCAGTGACAAGGACAAAGAGATCTCCTCAGGCCACTTCCATTCAACATTGTACTGGAGGTTCTAGTCAGGACAATTCAGCAAGAAAATGAAATAAAAGTCATTCGGATTGGAAAGATGTTAAGTGACACCATCTCTATCAGCAGATAACGTGATCTTATATACAGAAAATCTTAAGGAATCCACTAAAAAAATTTTGAAACTAATAAATATGTTCAGCAAGGTTGCAGGATACAAGATCAATATACAAAAATCAATTGTATTTCTACATACTTGAATGATCCAAAAATGAAATTAAGAAAGTAATTTCATTTATAATAGTGTAAAAAAAGTAAACTACTTGGGAATAAATGTGACAAAACAAGTGTTAAGACTTGTACTCTGAAAACTATAAGACATTACTGAAAGAAATTAGAGAAGATCTAAATGAATGGAAAGATATCAGATGTTCATGAATTGGAAGACAATGTTGTTAAGATGACAACGCTCCCCAAATTGACCCATGATTCAATGAAACCTCTATCAAAATGTCAGCTGGCTTGTTTGCAGAAACTGACAAGCCAATCCTAAAATTCATGTGGAAATGCAAGTTTCAGAATAATTAAACCAATCTTGAAAATGAGCAAAGGGAAGCATGTACACTTCCCTATTTCAAAACATACTACAAAGCAATAGTAATCAAGACAGTGTGGTCCTGGCATAAGAACAGCTACACAGATCAATGGAATAGAATTGAGAGTCTAGAAATAAGCATTTAGACATTTATAGTCAATTGATTTTTTTGACAACTATCAATGAGGAAAGAAAAGACTTTTTAAGAAATGGTTCCAGAACAACCAGTCATCCACATACAAAAGAATGAAATTGGACCCCTACCCTCACACTATATACAAAAATTAGCTCAAAATGGAAAAAACACCTAAATGTAAGAGCTAATAATACAAAAATCTCGGAGAACAGAGATAAATCTTAATGACTTCACATTGGCCATGGTTTTTTAGAGATGACACCAAAGCACCAGTAACAAAAGAAAAAAAAAGATAAATTGAACATCATCAAAATTAAAAACTTGTGCTTAGGACACTATCAAGAAAGTGAAAGTCTCTTCCTAATAAAGAAATGGGGAATAAGAAAAGAAAAGAAAAAGAAAAGAAAAAAAAAAAGCAAAACAGAATGGGAGAAAATATTTGTAAATTATATATACGATAATGGACTTTAGGTAGGCTATGTAAAGAACCTTTAATAAGACAAATACTCCAGTTAAAAATGGGCAAAGGATTTGAATAGACATTTCTCTAAAGAAGATATATAATAGGCAATAAACACATGAAAAGATGCTCAAATCATTAGCCATTAGAGAAATGCAAATCAAAGCCACAGTGAGATACCACTTAATAACCACTGGGATGGCTATAATAAAAAAGACAGATAAAAAGTTGGTGAGGATGTAGAGAAATTAGAACCTCATACAGTA
The DNA here is from genome assembly GCF_020740605.2 of Lemur catta. Taxonomy (NCBI): domain Eukaryota; kingdom Metazoa; phylum Chordata; class Mammalia; order Primates; family Lemuridae; genus Lemur; species Lemur catta. Next base: position 65,852,323 of record NC_059140.1, read on the forward strand.
TTGGCAGGAATGTAAAATGGTATAACTATTTTGGAAAATAATCTGGCCATTCCTCAAGGGGTTAATAAGGGTAATCATATGACCCAGCAATTCCACTCCTAGGTATGTACCCAGGAGAAATGAAAACATGTGTCCACACAAAAACTTGTACATGAATGTTCATAGAGACATTATTCATAATAGCCAAGAAGTGGAAACAATCCAAATGTCCATCAACTGATGAACTGATAAGCATAATGTGGTATATATCCACACAATGGAATATTATCTAGCAATAATAAGGAACAAAGTACTGATACAAGCCACAACACAAATGAACCTTGAAAACATTATGCTAAATAAAAGCCAGACACAAAAGATCACATATTATATGATTCCATTTATATGAAATGTCTAGAATAGGAAAATCTGCAGAGACAGAAAGTAGATTAGTGTTGCCTAGGGGTGAGAGGGTGTGGGAATGGGGGGTGACTGCTAAAGGGCATGGGGTTTCCTTTTAGTATGATGAGCATGTTCTAAAATTATTGTGGTGATAGTTGCAAAACTATGAATATGATAAAAACCACTGAATTGTATACTTTAAATAGGTGGTTTGTATGGTATGCAAATTATATCAATAAAACTGTTACCAAAAAATGTTGTTCTGACCCCATTTTACAAAGAAAAAGGAGGATATGAAAGATTATTCTCTATTTGTAAACTAACTCCACTTGTTCATTCATTCATTCAATAGGTACTGTTTTAAATAAACTGATTCTTAAGTCTCGTGTTTTTCCACACTAAAATGAAATCTACCTCACCACAACACAGAAAAAGCCTGATAAACAGATTCTTTAGTGATTGTTTATAGATAAGATCTTTTGTGTCATTGAATAGTTACCATGGTTACTGAAGTATACTCTTAAACTCTAAATCTCTGATTTGTAAGAATTATAGCAGAAATATAAATGGTGGCCAACAAGTGAATATAAAGTACAATAAATTTAATCTAGCTTCTCATTTGAATCTAGTCTTTCTTTAGAAAGCAGCACATGGTTAACAAATAAGTGGGGAGGAGAGTAGGTGAAGGGCTTGATTTTCTTACCTGGTCCAAATGCCTGTCTCTCATGAGTTCATACTCATTTTGCAGTGTGTGCTGGAAAAGGGTCCAGATGATGTGTTCCAGTTCTGGGTGGTCAGACAGAAGGCGTGCACATAGGGTATTTAGTCGGAGATATGCTAGCCGGTACACTGTGGGGATAAGGGGAATTAGTCATGTTCATTTTGAATTACAAGTAGATTCTTTCAAATCATTAAATTGCTCTAACCATAATGCTCTTAAGCAGCATTTTAACAGTAACCTCACTTTTACCACTATTTCCTTATAAATAAATGATTCTTAGTATTACCACAGTGCTAGGTACACAGAAGGCACAATAGTACTTGGTGAATAGTTATGATATTAGCAGCATGAAATTGAGGCAGAGGTGGAAGGTAGAGGAGGAAAGGTCATAAGACACTGTAAAATTAAATAAACCATACAGAGTTTTTTTTAGTTCTATTAATCACTCACCACAGATGTTGGAAATTCCCACAATTAATATTTAAGAGGGATCATTATTTTTGGAAATAATGGAATTACCAGTGTCTACTAATTTTTTCAATCCTAAAAAAAAACATCAACCCATGCATTTCTCTATAAAGTACTAATGGGGCATACTCTTGAAAAATGGTAGACTTGTAGATTACCTAAGTGTTACATGACTGTGACAAAATTTATTTCAAGACTCTATTTTAAAAACACTACTGGAAATACAAGTTTGGAGAAAAGGAATCTAAAAAATTGAATTTTCTTCTCTCTAAATATAAAGACCTTTCATATGTACCTTTCAAAGATTTACATAAGGTAATTGGAAATTTTTAAAGCTAATAAATTATTATCCACTGGTTCTTACACTTTAGCATACATTAGACTTGCCTGGAGGGTTGTTAAAACAAGGATTTCTGGGCCCTATCCTAGAGTCTCTGATTGAGCAGGTCTAGGGTAGAGCCCTCAAATCCTCATTGCTACAACTTTATATGTGATGCAGATTCTGCTGGTTGGGGACCACACTTTGAAAACCACTGTTCTGGTCTTATAATATACCTGTAAAGCACAATATAATTCTGAATCGAATAAAATCAGGAAAAAGACTTATCACAGAAGAATCAGGCCTTTTACTCTCCTTTGAAGAGCTCCATGTGGGTATGCACTTATAAGTATATACACATGCACAGACACCCAAATTGACTCCCCCACCCACCCACATATGCACACAATCAGAGAATGCCATCCAGCCTGGTTACTGGCCTTCTTAAACGTCCTGAAAATATCCAGGAAATATGTCTGCACTAAGCAACAGTACACTGTATGATCTCAACTGTACATACTCATCTGAACAGCAAAAGTAATGTTAGGAGCAAGTATTTTCAAATATTACTTTTAAGGCATAACAATTAACAGCAGCAGCAACAATAACATCTAACATTTTCTGAGTGTTTACTATGTGCACTGTTGGAAGCATTTTATAAGTATTAATTCATTTAATCATCTCAAAAGTAGATTATTATAAGGTAGATTATTATTATTATCATTTCCATTTTACAGATGAGGAAACTGAGGCATAGAGATAAAGTGACTTGCCCAAGGTAACATCTAGTAAATAGAAAAGCCATGATTTGAACCTAGTCAGCCTGGTTTCAGAGTCCATGCTCTTGGAAATAATCTACTAACCTTTTTTGTAAAAGAGTGAAAGGGAGGTAGATTTCAAAGGCTTCTGGGTCTGGAAGGCTGAGGTTGCTTGTGTCTCTGCATTTGCAGTTGAATTTACACGTGTAGTTGAACCCTTTTTCTTTGGGGATCTTACAGGAGAAAGATACCTGGATATATTCAAAGGAAAAGTCTTCATTTGAAGTTTGCTAAGAATCACATGCATATACATGCGCGCACACACACACACACACACACACACACACACACACACACACACACCCTAGATACATCTTGTCTATTTAATCTGTAATCTATACCAAATTCCCTGAGTAGGCTATTTAAATGCAAGCTAGGAAAGACAGATTAATAGGAAAACTATGTTTCTCATCATCATATCTACTTTAATAAGTGGCTTTTCCTGGGGATTACTGCCTTATTGGAAAAAAATAGTTGTATAATGTTCAAATTTAATAATTATAGTGGGATTGAGACCATAAGATAACTCTAGCTTATAAAACAATTTTGGATACCAAACATGGTCACATTTCTCTGATTCTCCTTCTAAAAATTTTTTTATTGGTAACTATGGTTCACAGATAAGACATAAGTTATACACACAGACACACACATACACACACCTAAATTATATAGTACAGAATTCTATGAATTAATACGTCAAATAACATTATTAAGACAGATTTATACCTATATACTAAATATGTCAGGCATAAGTCAAAGCAGAGATATTAGCAAATATTATCTCTCAATTTCTGGCAAATTCTATCATTTTGTGCTGCCCTCTATTTAATGGAATAATCCAGGATTACTTTCTGATTTTGGTTTAGTAGCTGGCAGTAAATAAATTTATCTTAAAAGACACAAACCTTAAGAACAAAGAGAACAAGAAGTAGGATTTGTACCTTATTATGGATGTTTCTACTGCACGTAGTATATTAACTAGCACACTAGGAAAAGGAACTCACCGACACAATGATTTTAGAAAGACCAGTGTCTGCTCTACTATCCACCTTGGATTTCCCTTCAGTTCACTAACTGACAACATTGTAGACTGACTTAACTTGGACAAAAGTTAAGTCTCTTGAGTTTTAAGTGTAAATATCAATTACCTATTGGATATCACTACTTGAATCTCAAACTTAATAAGGCCAAAGCAGAGCTCTGTCTTTCCCCAGTTTTTCCCATCTCAAAAAAATGGCTCCACATTACATCTAGTGTCTTCAGTAAAAAATCTAGGAGTTATTTTTAATTTCCCCATTTTCCTAATTCCTCAAATCCAATGTAAAACCTATTAAGTTTATCTCTACATACATCCCAGATCTTTCCATTTCTATCTCTAATGTCATATACATCCTTCCCTTGAACTACTAAAATAGGCTCCAAACTTGTCTCTTCACTTTCTTCCTTGCGCTGTTCCCTTCTCTCCCCTAAGCCCACCTGTACTTCAAATTGCAGCCAGAGAGTGGTCCTTTAAAAATACAAATTATAGCAAGCTGCACACCCCTGCTTAAATGCTTTCCCACTTCCCTTATAAAATCCAACTCCTTACTATGGCATATGGGAACCTACAGGATTTAGCCCCAGTTTGACTCTCCAATCCCATCTTGTACCATTCTCCACTTGCTCACTACACCCCAGTCACTGGGATTTCTTTTTGTTCTTCAAACCAGCTAAGTTTGATCTGCCTTAGGGCCATTGCACTTGTTATTTGTTCTGCCTGAAATACACAACATACAGATTTGTGCCTGGCCAGCATCAAACTTGCCCTTGAGGTGCCAGGTCAAAACATCACTTCATCAGAGGAAGGAAAGCATCTCTAAACATTCTATCACCCTTTCAGTTTCTCTTTTACATCACTTTACTGATTTCCTTTAGAGTACTTACACTCTAAGTCATTCTGCATATTAATTTACTTGTTCACTGTCTGTTTTCTTCCTCCAGAATGTAAGCTCTGTGAGGGGAAGGACCTAGACCATCTCACTTCTGTATTCCCAGTGCCTAGAATACTTCCTGGCACTTAACAGATGACTACTTATTGAATTAAAAAAAAAATCTAGGCTTATTTATATAAAAGTATTAGCTAGCAAACAAATTTATACATGAAGGCAGAGTCTCTATATGCTAGACATAATTTGAGTATAAGTTATCACGGAAATGATATCTCTGGAAAATGATCCCTGCACTAATCACAGAACACTGCAATGTCAATTCCTACACAGAATTAAACAGAAACATAACGTTAAGCACATTTCTATGAAAGGCAGTGTAGCGAGTGATTAAGAGCATGGTCTTTGGGATCAGACAGGTTGGGTTTGATTTCTGTTGACCTTAGGCAAGTTACCTGATAACTGAGGCTGACAACAGCATCTACTACCTTATAGGGCTATTATGGAGATTAAATGAAAAAATAAATCTGAAGTACTTAAGCAATTGCTCAGCACATAGTGAGCTCTCAATAAACATTAGCTGTTGCTTTCTTTTCCCAACATCATCATTATCATGCACTAATCAGTAATATCAGTCCATATCCCATACTACTCCCTACACTTAGCCTATGCTTCACTCCAAACGGGCTGATCTGCACTCTGTAAAAAATGTTTCCTGCTTCCCTGGTTGTTATGCTTTTGAGTTCACATCATCTCTGGCTTTTGGAACACATTTCTGTTTCCTCTCTCCTCTCCAGTTTCCAGGCTGAAATCCTATTCAACCTTAAGGCCTATCTAAATTGCCATTCCTGCCCTGAAAACTGTTCTCATTACACCAATCCTAGGTGATTCAGTAGCACTTTTTACTCCTTTATATGTATGTACTCCTTATTTGGGTCATGTATCTTATATTCCTAATTCTTTTTCTTTTTAAGACAGGGTCTTGCTCTGGAGTACAACAGCACAATCATAGCTCACTACAACCTCAAACTCCCAGGCTCCAGAGAACCTTCTGCCTGAGCCTTCCAAGTAGCTAGGACTACAGGTGCATGCCAACACACTGGGTAACTTTGTCTTTTAATTTTTTTTCTAGAGGCACGGTCTTACATGTTGCCCAGGCTGGTTTCAAACTCCTGGCCTCAAGTGATCCTCCTTCTTTGGCCTCCCAAAGTGCTGGGATTATAGGTATGAACCACTGTAACTGTCCCCTAATGCTTAAAAGCAGAAACAATATCTTATTCAAAATTCTATTCCCTACAGTTTCTATATAGTACCTTGCATTACACTGATGCTCAAAATCTATTTGCAGTTTGAATGGATGGCATATTTTATACTTACATATCTGCTGCAGTGTGATTATTCTGGAGAGGAAGATTAAGAGGACAAGCAGATTCAAGGTGATCAGCTGGTCCTTCTCGGTCCTTTGACTGTTTAATAAGATCAAATAAAGGTGAATCCTATTTGAAACAAGATGAGATGAAAACATTAGTAAGTATGATTTTCCTATATACATATCAAAATCTTATTGTTTGACATGGCAAGCACTATGAATTTTAGGCACAATTTACAGTGACAATTTGTATATCAGAATGAAATCCTTTTCTCCACTTTGAAATTCCCTCTGCTGTCACTGAGAGGGAGGATGATGACCCGTGAGGCTGGTCACAGACAACATAGCAGCGATATCCACAAGCCAGGTGAGTGCGGTGGTGAATTGCCAATTTTTGTGCTACATTCAATAAAGGAATAGCAAAATGTATAACTTTAAATGTTTATATTAGAAAAGAAGTTAGAAGTTAGGGGAAAAGAGAGAAAGACCCAAAGAAGGCTTAAGAAGGAAATGCAGATATGAGCAGAATTTAATGAAAATGAAAACAAAGATAACATTTGATCAACAAAGCTAACAATTGGTTCTTGGAAAGAACTAATAAAATAAAACAAACCTCTAGTCAGATTGATCAAGAAAAAGGGAAGGGACAAGCAGTATTAGGATGAAAAGTGGGACATAATCACAAAGATTAGAAAGTTAATAGGGGAGAGTTATGAATAATTTTATATCAATAAATTAGAAAACTCAGACCAAGTAGAAAATTCCAAAAAAAGCATAAATTACCAAAACGCAATAAAAATGAAATAAAATTACTTGAATAGTCCCACAACTATTAAAGAATTTGAATCAGTAATTAAAAATCTTGCCATAAAGAAAACACTAAGCCCATTTGGTTTTACCAGTGAATTCTATCAAACATTCAAGAGATAGATAATTCCACTTTTGCTCAAACTCTTCAAAGAAGGGAAAAAGTAGAAACATTTTTTATCTCATTTTATAAAGCTAGTATAATACTAATACTAAAACCTGTTCAAAAACATTATAAAAACATAACTTATAGCCCATTTTTACTCATAAACAGAGATACAAAAGTCTTAAACAATAAATACAGTTGGCCCTTGAACAACATGGGTTTGAACTGCCCACTTATGTTTGGGTTTTTTTTCAACTAAATGCAGATCAAAAATACAGTATCCACAGGATGTGAAACCCACCTATACGGAAGGCTGACTTTTTGTATATGCGGGTTCCACAGGGTTGAGTAAGGGACTAGAGTACGTGCAGATTTGGGTATCCATGAGGGTTCCTGGAACCAACCCCACTTTGTATACCAAGAGACAACTGTATTAGCAACCCAAATCAGCAATGTTAAAAAACAAACAAACAAACAAAAAACCGTCATTACCAAGTTGAGTTTATCCAGGTTGCAAGGTTTGTTCAATGTCAGAAAATCTGTAATAAAATTTACCTCACTAATAAATCTAAGGTGAAAAATCTTACCAAAATCAATGTAAAAAAATTCTCATTTTAAAACCTATTCATAATTTCAAAAAAAGAAAACTCTCAGTAACCAGGAGCAGAAAGTTACTTTATAATTTGATAAATGGCATCTACAAATAAACAAAAACCCTATAGCAAACATTATATGTAATGGTGAAACATTAAAAGCATTCCCTTTAAAAAATCAAATACAAGAGAAGAATGACCAGTATCGTGCTTTCTATTCAGCATTGTACTTGAGGTCCCACCCAACTCAATAAGACAAGAAGAAGAAATAAAAGATGAAAGGATTGGAAAAAAAGAAATAACAAAAATACCATTATCCACAGATGATTTGACTGTCAATATGGAAAACTCAAAAAGAATCAACAGAGAAATTATTAAAATGAGATACATTAGCAAGAATGTTGCTATGAAATCAATATGAAAAAATAATTACATTTCTATATCCAAGCAAAAAGTTTAGAAGTGTAATTTTAAAAATATAATTTACAAAAAGGTAAGACCATCAGTAAAAATCATTAAAAACATTCAAAAACTGTAATTTTCTAGAGATGACTACAAGTACATACGCAGAGTCTATAAAAAAGGGTTCCATAAGTATTTTACTCTCAGTACTTAAACTAAAACAGAAAAAAGACAGACAAAAAAAATCAGACGTTTATATCAAAAATGGAAGTAACATATCAGTAAGTGAAAATATAAAACACTACAGAATATAAGAAGATTCTTTAAAAATATGAATAATAGTCTATACAGTCTATACTAAATAGTCTATACTAAATAGTATTTGAAAAATCAACTAGCAATTTGAAACAAGTTATATCATTACACCTTCACAATGCACACAAAACTAATTAATTATATTAAAAAACAAATCTAAAAAAGTATCAGAAGTAAATATAAGGGAATATCTTTATAACTTCTTAAAAAAGGACTTTGTAGGTTTGAACAAAACTCAGAAGTTATAAAGAAAAAGATGAACAAATCAGAATACATACAAACTGAAAATTTTTACATAACTGCAACCACAATAAACTAAGTTAAACTCAATCTTTAAAAGATAAACAAAACCAGTTAAAGATGGTGAATTTAATGAACATATTAACTCTCTCTCCTAAAACCCCACTAAAATGGCAATAAATGAATTTATCTTAGAAGATATAAACCTTTCAGATACAAAATTTTGAAAGCTGGAAAAAGGATGGACAGGTGGCAACCTACGCAGCAGATGAACAAAAGCTGAACTGAAACCCAGCAGTAAGGAAAGCCACAGGCAAACCAAATGAACTCTTAACCCACTAAAAGGGTCTGGAAGTGGTGACACCAGGTACCACAGGCAGTGGCTATAAAGGGGGTTAACAACAGAAGGATTGGTTGAAGTCTGATTAGGAATAAGACAGACTTCTAGATCTTCTCCTCCTTTTCACCTCTCTTTACTGATGGAAAAAAAATGAAGGTTTATTATTCAGAGAGTATAAAACAGAATTCTCTGTACTGGGGGACTCTAGACAGAATCAAGGAAAAAGTCACCATACTAAAAACAACCAAATTAAGGAAAAGTTTAGATAATGAATGTTGTATATACCAGACTGCTTCCTGTCTCCAGAGCCTAGAACATTTGCAACCATGATCACTCATATCCTGGCATGAAATCAGAAGAGTCAGAACTGAGTAATATGATAAGTCTAAGAGAAAGATATTAAGTGGGGGTTTCTTGAGGAATTGTCCTACCAAATAACCATACAATTAAGTTCACAAACCCCACTCAGGTGTTCAAAGCTTCTAACTAATTTTAAGTGATTTACTCTTATATATGAATGGCAATCAGATATTTCAGGAAAATCTCTAATATAAAAGTGCCAAAACAAAACAAACAAGAAAGCAACTCAGTAGACACAGAAACTATGTAGGGAGAAGAAATTTAAAAAGAAAGAAAAAGAAATAGGAGATTACTCAACGATCCTTTTGAATAGGAAGTTCTACTCATGCCTAAGTAATACATTACTAAACACTATTTTTTCTTACTCATTCTGCTCTCAACTCATCTCAACAAAAAAAGAATAAAGAATTTGGGGGAAAAAAAAAAGAAGAAGCCATTTGCAGTAAGAGCATAGGTTCTGGAATTAGAGAGATGTAAGCTCAAATTCTATTCTCCAAACTTTACTAGCTTACTAGTAATGAAAAGTTTTGTTCTCTGAACCTTAGTTTCGTTACCTGAAAAACAGGAATAACAGCACCCATTTTGCAGGATTAAATAACAAGTGTGTACACTGTAGTCACTTGAACATTCAACTCTTTTCTCTCCTTTCAGTGATTTGGTTTGGTTATTTTATTTGAATCTCTTGGATGTATATATAAATCTGTTAAAAATTTGCTCTCAACTCTGAACTTTCAGGAGAAAAAAATCCCTGTCTCTTTAAATTTATTTTTTCCTCTCTAGATGTCAAGTAGATACTTGATAAGTTCTGAACGAAGAGAGACATAAAATCATATAGTCATTACATGCATCACTGCAAAAGCTTGATAGTTTTCAACCCTTTTTCATTTCCAGGGGACCAATAGAATATGGGCTACTCTCTGTAATAGTGACTCACTACAGAAATAATTCTCAAAAGCGGAGGTGGTGGTAGGCATGTCTCCAATGGAGGCATCAGAAGAGAAAGTGGCATATATAATTTGGAAAAAGCAGGAGACTCTACAACTCCCATAATATAATTTTGATTCTCAAGTCATTCTTTGCTACATTCATTAGGGAATATTCACTTCCTACAAATTCATTCCAGCCAATACATGTATTGCTATATGCAGTGTTTTACATTTTCTAGCCATTGATGAACTGAATACCTTTATTTAACTCAATAGTACACGTGTAAACTCACATATCAGCAGGAGTGGCCTACCACCATTTTTCTCTCAAACAAAGACATTTTAGGAGATAGGACTTAAGCATACTACTAATTAGGCATTTTACTTACTTTTCAGATATGGGTTAAGACCTGGTTCATGCTTCAGATTAGCCCAATAGGATTATGCTAAAGTAAATTCCTCCTTCAAGGATTAAAGTGGCATTTTTTCACCAATAGTCTTTATATTTCACACAAGTATCACTTTTATCACTCCATCCCCCCATACCAAATAGCCACACAGTTACATAGTTACAGGTTTATCATGATGAGTATGGCATGATAATGTGAAGAAGTATAGTGTAGTGGATAGGAGCATAAACTCTGGAGCCATACCACGGGGGTTCAAATCCTGGCCTCTTTGTTTCACGACCTTGGACAAGTTGCTTAATTTCATAAAGACTCACTTTTTTCAAATGTAGAGCAGAGATACTGATGATAATAATAGTAATTTTAATCATAATGTTATGGGAACTGAAGTAACACATGTTAAGCATTAGGAACAGTGCTTGGCACAGAGTAAGTGCTATGTAAATATTTGATATTATTATGGTTGTGATTCTTATTTATACCTATAAATGCCATTATACAAAGGATACTGTATTTGTTCAAATGTATGAATGTATGCCTAGTTATCCATCCATCAACCTAGTACTTGTATCTATTCTACACCAGACCCTAAGCTAGGAAGTAGGGACATAAAGGTAAACAGTCCTCCAATTGTCACATACTGATAGCTTTGAAGGGTTATTTGAGAAACATTTGTCCTCTTCTACCTTACTCAACATCTTCACTTGATGTCTGTGTATAAAATAAACTTAAATCATCCTCTACTATCCCCCTGAAAATATCCTGCTTTTTCTCAGTCTTTCCCCATAGCAATATATCAGTCCTTATATCCAGTGGCCCAAAACAAAAAAACAAGGAGCTATCTTCAGTAATTCTCTCCCTCACACTCTATTATCTAAGCTACCAACGAAGTCATGCTGTCCCTAAATTCAAAATATATTCCAAGTCTAACTTCTTTTCACTACCAATAACATTGCTAGAGTTTAAGCCATTATTATCTCTTGTCTGTACTACTGCAAAAGCATCCTACAAATTAGTTTCCCTACTTCTACCCTTGATGCCTCCCAGCTCTCCTCAACAGAGCTAATAAATTACTCCCTACACACACCTCCATACTCAAAACGCTCCAGTGGCTTCCTATCACGTTTAGAATAAATCCAAACACCTTATCTTGGTTTACAAAACACTACATGAGGTCTAGCCCCTTGCCAATTCTCAGACCTCACTCTCTACCACTCCTGTTACTCCAGCCATACTGGTCATTGTTCTATTCCATGAATGTGGCATGAGTCTTCCTGTGTCAGAGTTTGTGTTTGCTGTTTCCTCTGTCTGGAATGCTCTTTCACCTGAGCTTCCATGACTCAACCCCATTCCATTATTCACATATCTCCTCAAACAGCACCTCCTAAGCAAGGCCTTCTCTGAACATCTTGTCTATGACAGCCATAATTCCCACATAATTGCTACTCCTAACTCTGCTCTATTTTCTTCATAGCATTGATCAGTACTTGAGATTTTACCATGAATTCATTTGTTTACTTGTTTATTAACTGTCTCTCCTACTAGCATGCAAGAAGCAAGAAGGTATAGGCTTTGCCTATCTTACAACAGTATCCCCAATGTTTAGAACTGCCTGGCGCACAGTAAGGGCTCAGTAAATATTTATTGAATTAATGAATGGAGAGGTTACAGTGTTCAAAGTTTTGAGGTTAACTCTACCTTAAAGTGAGGGTAAGATTAAAAATGGAAGTTTCTTAGTTATGTATACCCTAAGTACTTTAAAAATAAAATATTTTTAATCTACTCCTTTTCCCATGTTGTTTTCCTCAAATATTAGTCAAACATAGTATGTGCACTTTAGCCATAAAGAAAGTATACACTATTTCAGAATGCCTATTATTTCAAAGACTTTTTTTTTTTAAGTGAAGTGCAGCAGAATACAAGGGAGTACTTTAGGCAACCTGGAGTACAACTGAAAATTATTTTATCTGTGAAACATTATCCACTGAACATCAAACATTGATTGAATGAATACCTAGGATATACCAGGCTCTGGGTACAGGGGTGAGCAAATACAGGGATGGTTCCTACCCACATGGTGTTTACAGTCTGGTGGGAAGACGCAGCCAATAAACACACAAGGAAATAAGTATGTGATGGCAAAATCAGAAAATGCTATGAAAGGACAGAGTTCTCTCGTGAATAATAAAGACGGAGACCCAGGTAGATGGGGTGGGTTAAAGGAAGACCAGTCTGCGAAGGTAACGTAGATGCTGAGTCTTGAAAGGTGAGAAGGAGGCTCTGCCTTGAGAGGAGCAAGGGCAGAGGTCTCCCACAAGATGAGAGATCATGGGCTAAGAAACTGGTGTTCTTTTAGGAAATGAAAGAGACCACCGCAACTAAAGTGCAATGGTGTTGTAGTGGTGGAGAGGCTGCCAGAGAAAAGGTTAAAAAACAGGTAGTTGTCTGATTACATGGAATCTTAAAAACTATGCTAAAAAGTTTGAATATTCTAAGAGAAATAGGAAACCTATTACAATAGAAACTATATTTTAGGACAAAGATTTTCCTTGTCATAAATTACTAATGTAGAGACAGCTAGTTCAATTGTGTCTTGCTCCCTATTACATCCCTTGCATTTAGCACAGAAATGAGGTTCTAAAAATATTTACTGAATAACTGAATGACTGTGTTGCTTTGAGGAAAGTAGTCTAGGTGACAGGGCTCACCACAATCCACATTGCCTTAGCCCTGCTGCAAGTGACCCAATTTTCTACAAATTTCTAACTTCCTAGCTCCAGTGTGTCTGAAGAATATGCCAGGCAGGTCCAGTGACAGCAAATAACTTTGGAGCTGGACGCATATAACTCAAGAGTTAACTCTGTTTGTTAATCTGTGAAACTATAAAAAAGGAAACTCTACTATTTACTTAATTTACTTAAGTCTTTAACTTCACAATAAGCAAAACTGAAAATGTAAAATTACCAATATATTCTGGGCTACTTTTATTTCAGCAGTAGTATGCCATCAACAAAATTTCAAGAGAAAAAAATTTCTACAAGCAATAGAAAATAGGGCCAGGACTAAGGCACAGGAGGTGCCTTGGATGAAAAATTTAAGGAGGCATCCACACTCATTTGTACAATCCCAGTATGAAATTTATCCTTTTGGGCACTGAATGCTAAATTAGCTAGTTAGTTAAAGATATACTGGCAAGCCAGGCGTGGTGGCTCAAGCTTGTAATCCCAGCTACTCAGGAGACCGAAGTGAGAGGATCCCTGGAGCCCAGGAGTTCAAGGCTATTGTGAGCAAAGATCAGGACATTGCACTCTAGCCTGAGTGACAGACAGAGCAAGACCCCATCTCTAAAACAAACAAACAAACCAACCTGACAAAATAGAATGATATGTCTATTACTTTCATGGTTTGCTTAGACAAGAATTAAAATACTTTCAGTTACAAAGGTTTTATTCAAATGTATTATCTCATTTAATACTCAAAATAAGTCTATGAATTAAGTGTTATCTTTAGTCATTTTATGGGTCAGAAATAGTTAAATTGTGGCTGAATACACTAGAAATATTAATATTTTCTGAGTGTGAAATAATAACATTTGAGGTTTATAAACATAAAAACCAAAACTCAAACGATTTTAAAAAGAACAAATAAAAAGCTTCCTAGAACTAATTAAAGTATTAGAATATTTATGATTTTTTATTAAAAACATTTTATTAATTTAACTATTATTTTTTAGCTTTATCCAAACCTTTATCCATTTACTGAAAAGAAATCACATTAATATCTGTTACTAACAATAACTGTTACCATTTAGTAAATATTTCTTCTGTGTGTGCATTTAACTTTCACCAAAACCCCATGATGTAGGAATCACTATCTCCATTTTACAGATGGGGAAACTGAGGTTAACAGGTGGCAAAACAGGATTTGAATTTACTCAGTTCCCATAATCTGAGTTCTTACCCACTATGACTATACTATGATCTTTCATTAATTTTTAGTATAATAAAAAGCAGCAATAAAACAAGCATATAAACTAATTTTACCAAGGCTAATCATGGTATTACACACTGTTTAATAAAGCCAAATGTTCTTGATAATCATTCTTCTAGCAGAAAACAACAGAAAGCAATCTTATTTAATCAGAGATGACTATCTCCAACTTCTACAGTATTTGCTTAAGATAATTACATAATTTACCAAACAAAAAGAACTTTATATATAAAATATTATTTTCCCCTCCAGGATAACCATCTGGTATAATAAATACCCTCCCCCACAAAATGATAAACTATGAGCATTCTGACAGTGCTGAACAATTTTTATAACCAGATCAAACTTGAGAAATTAAGGAAAATAGGCCCAAAGTTCCAATTAGATTTTCATTAAAAGTAATTAAAGCAACTTTTTAAAAGTCTTTCAGGATGGGTGTAGTGGCTCATGTCTGTAATCCCAGTCCTTTGGGAGGCTGAGGCGGGAGAATCACTGCAGGCCAGGAGCTTGAAACCAGCCTGGGCAACATAGTGAGACTCTTTGTCTCTACAAAAAAATTTTTTTAAATTAGCTGGGCCTGGTGACATGCGTCTATAGTCTAGCTACTCAGGAGGCTGAGGAAGGAGAAACCCTTGAGCCCAGCAGTATGAGGTTGCAGTGAGCTATGATTGTACCACTGTACTCTGGCCTGGGTGACACAGTGAGACTCTGTCTTAAAAAAAAAAGTCTTTCAAAAGAGCAATTCTTTTGCTAAATTATAGACTGAGCAGATATTTTTAAGAACTTAAAACTTAATGTTAGGTTAATGACACACAATTTTATATACATAAACACTTCAAACAACTTTGTCCCTAAAAATCTTTGAAAATGTATTTTCTAAATTTATATCTTGGTCAAAATTCTCAAAGAAAATGAAAGGTATATCAATTTGATTAGGTCCTATTTCAAAAACTTTTATTTTCTTTATTTCAAACAAAATTATTCTGTGGTATTGGGTATTTTCTAAATGTTTTTTAAAAATCTAATACACACAATATATTTTATATTTGTTCTCTTAATTTTTAAATATTAGTTAAAGAAAGAAATTCCTAACTCAAAATTAGCCAAGATTTCTAAAATTAGGTCAAGGTTTATTTGAGGATGGCTGAGATACCAGCTCTGGGAGGCAGCTCCAAGGGAGATGACAAAATTCATGCAATTAAACTAAAATAGCCACTCATCTAAATGAAGCATTACAGAAGTCAAAAGTCCTCTCTCATCAGTACTGGCTTCCATGGCCATAGCAGGTGTATCCAATGAGGGTTTGTTTGCCCTCTAACAGTCATGATAAAATCTTGTTGAAGCTTCTTTGTAGAATTTTCCCTAAGTTACCTTCCTAATCCAAAGAAAAGATCTTATTCTAACTGAAAGGATGAGACAAAAATTCCTACAAGGTATATGTGTAAAATGGATAAAAATTCATACTGTAGGAAGAATCAATACTATAAAGGGAACTAATACAGTGTGAGAAACAGACATTAAAAGAGGAATAGGAAAGTTTTTAAGGGGAAGTATTATATTTGCCCACTGACTATAACCACCACCACCAGACTCAGTGGCTTGAAACAAGTTATGTATTATTTCCCATGTGTCTTAAGTCAGTTGATCTAGGCCACACTCAGCTGGGTGGTTCTTACCCTGTGTCTGAATATGATGAAAGTCAAGGATGCTTTGCCAAATTTTGAAGGAAGAGACAGTTATGACTGAATGGAAAAGCACAAGAAGAGCAAATTAAAGTTCCAAGGTCAGGAGTAAATATGCTTACACTGCTCAAGTGAGGAGGCATCAAATTATCTATTAATAACGTTGATGACTAAGATTTATAAAGAAGTTAAAAAAATTATATCCCTATGACTGAATGATCACAATTAAAGTCACTTTCTTCAAATAATTCCTGCCTCTTAACTAGGGCCTCTATACGAGAGAATCAACATCACCAAATTTTTCTCTATGGAAATCTAACTAGTACCCTTTTCCCATATATATTATTCCATGATAGTAAATATTGTGTCACATGTAATCTATTCATAGTGCCAAAGTTTTGTGTTAAAAATCATTTAGGGATTGAACATTGTATAGTTTTGTTTTTAACAAAATAAAACAAACTTAGAAAATTAAGCTAACATTACTAAAGGATTTCACTAGTCTTGGGCTTTGTTGCTACTACTTCTAGATGGACCTACTCCAAGTTCCCAGAATTTTATAATACTTACAAGTTTCCAATGCTGAAAGTAAACTAGATCTGAGACAGTAGGAATAAGGTTATTGGCTGGGCTCAGGTTCCTAGCAAGTGATTTTTGTTGATATGCATATGTTACTATTTCTATACTTGTTCTGGCTTTGGAAACCCCTGGGTCATTCATGCCCTAGAGCCTTAAAATCAAAGATTGGTCAGATATGGGTACAATACAGATTTGACATGTAAAAGCAACATAAGGTTCTCCAGGCACAATTTAGTTTTAGCACATCCCTCTTGAAAGGAATTATTAGTACCTTTATAAAAGGCCCCAGAAGGCTGCCTTCCCCTTTGACTCTATGAGGACACAGAGAGAAGACGCCATCTGCAAAGCAGAAAATAGACCCTCAGCAGACATTGAGCCTGCTGACACCTTGACCTTGGACGTCCCAGCTTCCAGAACTGTGAGAAATACATTTCTGTTGTTCATAAGCTACCTAGTCTATGGTATTTTGTTACAGTAGTCAGAACAGACTAAGACAGTATAATATGAGTTCAGAAAATCTAATGATTAATTTCAAGCCTAGACTGTCAATGACCTACGTCATGCCTAGAATGTCTGCAGGATTCTTTTTATTTCCCCACTTTTTATTAATAATTATAAGTAAACCTTGAATATTACAATATAGGACATTTTTTTCTTAGCAATAAAGATGAGTTTAAAATAATAAGTTTGCAATTGCTTTCTATGATAATTATGTTAACTTGATTTTTAAGCTCCTTTCATTTTTCTATTTATTAATATATTAATTTTTTTTAAAAACAAAAAGGAAGTATAAGAAATGTCCCTTTTTTTTAAACCTTTAACAAAGAAAGCCTGTATCTATGAGTGCAATTACAATTTTAAATAATGGGTCTTCTTAGTTAAAACAAAATCATAGAATTAATATTGACTCTGGCCCTTGATCACAAATTTTTGGCACAGTGGAAGAAAGGCAAAGCAGATCACCTTAACTCAGGCTACACACACACACACACACACACACACACACACACACACACACATGAAGCCAAAACACTAAATTTTAACCAAAGAAATTAAACTTTGGGTCATGTTCCTATCAGGTTATGCATATGAATAACAACAAATATTAAATAAAAGTTAAAAGGAAATATGCATTAGCTCTTTGTCCATAAGTAAACAAAAATTAATAGAGCCCAACCTCAGCAAAATTGTACATAAAAGAAAGATGTCTTCATCATCTCCAGCTTCTCTCATCTTTGCCTAATAGAACATATCTAAAGTTATCTCTCAAATTCTAACCACTTCTGTTCCAGGAAAAACATTATCTAGAACATCTGATTTTAATTTTCAATTTTATTTTATAATGTAAACTCCTATTTTCTGACATGGCCTGTAATTTATTTAGAGTGCAGCATATATCAGAGTCCCAAGGAAGCTTTATTAAACACACATGCTGGGTTTCCCCTTACTTCTCAAGATTTTGATATACCAGAAAGGGAAAACATCTACATTTTCGAAAAGCTCATCTACATTTTCGAAATGCAATTTTACCATTCTATCTCCCTCCCACCCTATTCCTGCCACCTCTTCCTTATCTATATATCTCCTCCACTACCTCCTTAAGAACTAGTAACTGTATTTCTCTAATCCTGATAAAAATTTCTGAAAAGTGACTCACTAGTCTTTCCTTTTTCTTCTTTTTTTTTTGGAGATGGTCTCCCTCTATCACCCAGGCTAGAGTGTAGTGGAGAGTATAGTGGCTGCAATCTTGAACTCCTGAGCTCAAGCTATCCTTCCATCTCAGCCTCCCACATAGCTGGGACTACAGGCACGCACCACCACACCTGGCTAATTTTTTTTATTTCTTGCAGAGACGAGGTCTTGCTATGTTGCCCAAGCTGGTATCAAACCCTGGCCTCAAGTGATCTTCCCGCTTCAGCCTCCCAAAGTACTGGGACTATAAGGGTGAGCCACCTCACCAGCCCACTCTTCTTTCTTAAATAACATTATTGTTGTAACAGCTTCATTTCTTATCTTTTTAGGTTTCAAAATGCCTCCCTTCAACTGGTCCCCAAATTCTACTTTTTAGAATACTAATAACCCAGGCAAATTTGAGGTCTGTCAGATGTAAAAAGTACAGTTTCCACTATGAAACTTGGAAATTCCCTAAAGCATAACACAGTCAATAGCTGGCAGAAGACTTTTGGTTCTTCTTTTCCCAGCATTTGGGCTAAAGTGATGATAGGGTAGGAAGGCAGAATATCAGAAATATTTCCATAACTTTAGTTTATAAGGATTAATTTTTAACTTTACCTCAGACCTATTAGGCAAAAATTTTTTATTGACCAGTGAGGATACAGTACAATAAGGAAGAATAACAACTATGATCTTTCTATTGTGCCTAATTTTGATAACTGTGATTAATGATTTAAAGCATTACCATAATCCTATTATTAGTCATCCTATTTTATTTCCCTAGCTACCAAAATTCTGTATTTATGAGTCTTTCAATTTAATAATAGTACTAGTTAATGTTTATTGAGCATCTACATGCCAGGTTCTATGCTAAATATTTTACATACATTATCACATTTAATCCTCGCAAGAAGTCTATAAAGTAAGTATCTCCAATTTACAGAAAAAGAACCTGAAGCATAGAAGTTTAGAAATTTGCCCCATGTTATATGGCTAATAAGTAATGGAGCAGTGATTTAAATCCATGTCTACCTGGTTTTAGAACTTATGCTGTTACCTAGTAGCATGCTAGGATGAAAAGACATATTCCTTTGCTCATTTTCTCTTTCATTCTTTCTTTGACTGTTTTCATGCTTTTAACCATGTTTCCATGTAGTTGTCCAGCCAGCCCTACAATTAACTCCACTCCCCACCACTCCATCTATCACCCAATCACTCATCCATTCATCTAGAGATGCTAGGAGAAATACCACATTAATAATAGTACCTACCACATAGGGTTGTTGTGAAAATTTCCCTCAAAGACTTTATAGATAACATTTATTGAATGCCAGGCATAGCATGAAGCACATTACTTATATTACTTCATTCTCAAAACAAACTCTAGGAGGAAGGTATTATTTTTTTTAATGCCATTTTACAAGTGAAGAACGGTAGGCTAAGAGTAAATTGCCCAGTCACAGTTAGTAAATGGTGGATCCAGGAAACGGCTATTTATTCCAGAGCCCTTGTTTTTAACTCTTATGCTACAGTTTATAGCCTAACGAAGAAAACAGATAAGTAAATCAAGAGAGGAACACCTAATCCAGATTAGGCGCATTAGAGAAAACTTCTTGGAAGACGTTATGCTTGAGTTGAATCCTAAAGGAAGAAGAGAAGTTATTTTAAGTAAAAAGAAGAGAAATAGAAGGTTCAGAAGCTCATTTATAAAATAAGGGAAATAATACTTTCTCAGAGCTGTTTTGACAATTAAATGAGATGACAAATGAGAAGTGCTTAGAATGGCACCTGGCACATAAACCCTTGAGACAGAAATTATCAGTTCCATAAAGCTAAAATATAGATTGCACAGCAAGGAAATAGCAAGAGATAAACTCATTGAAGGATTTCAACCAGGTGACTAATTGAGTTCACATGGGACTTTAAGAATATTCTTAAAATTCCAGTGCCTAGCATATAATGGACACTCAGTAAATATTTCTAGAATGTTAACATACCACATAGTTATATCATGGGTTAAATTAACTATAGCAAAGGACAAACAAGAAAAGTAATGATATAATTTGCTTTCTAATTGACACTAAATGACAAGTGTGGCAGTCAGCCTCCACGATCAACCCAATATTCCCTGACACTTCTATTTACACCCTGGTGTAGACCACTCCTAAATTGTAGAAGGGTTAGTCTGTGTGGCCAATAGCATAGGGCAGAAGTGATGGCACGTCACTTCTGAGATTAGTTTATAAAAAACCTGCAGTTTCCATCATGGGTTCTCTCTCTCATCTCTTTCTCCAAGAGGAAGCAGCTGCCATGAAGTGGGCAGCCCTATGGAGAGGCCCACATGGCAAAGAAATGAATCCTACCTACCAGAAATGAGGCCTGCCAACAACCATATGAGTGAACACGGAAGTAGATTCTCCAGTCCCAGAAAAGGCTTAAACTAACTGCAGCTTTTGGTTGACAACTTAAGGATCTTTCGTGAGAAACTCTGAGTCAAAACTACACAGCAAAGCCACTCCCAGATTCCTGACCTTCAGAAATTGTGAGATAATAAATGTTAGTGTTTCAAGTTGCTAACAGAATAATAGAGTGATTGATATTTTTAAAACTGTAAAAAAAAAAAAGATTTAATGGAATATGTAACTTTTGAAAGTAAAATACATGTATGTCATTCTGTAGCATTGTTTCCATCCAGGACTCACGCAGTAGTTTTCTCTTCGACTCAGGCAAGCTGGCTCATGTCATTAATTATCTACTCACATTAACTGTCAGCATAATTGCTCTCTATACAAAACTTTACTGTTTTGCTACTTAATCTTGTGAGAGAAACCAGACTCTCACTAGCAGCAAGATTAGTATAAATTCCACTGAATAAATAACACTGATAGAAAAAGCAGACGCTACATGTCTCTTCAACATGATTTTTTGCAATTAACACACAATTCTAAAGCAAGCATGAACTTGTCCAGAGAGTAAAGGACTCCAAGGGTATCAAGTTAAGGTGTTCCTAAAAAAAGATTCTGATTATCCAAGTAAGTACAAGGTTTCTAGTGCTAGTAGAAAAATTAACAATAGGAGAAGTGAAAGGCAGGAATTGCTATTGTTTTCTGGGTATTTTAGGAATATTATTGGACCTACAATACAGGAAATGTTTTTGTACTATCCTAAGGCAAATTCTGAGACTGTTTTGTCTTACAAAAGGAAACTAGAATAGAAAATAGAAAATTTTTGGCAGGCCTTGAACTTGCTGACAGATCTTTCCCATTTATTTCACTGGTCCTTTACAGTTGGTATGCCTCTGGATCCTCTTGCCAATATATATGCTCGCTGAGCCACTATCACGGCTTTATATCTATATTACTCCTAAGTCTGTGTTTCTGACTAAAGGCATTCTTTCAAGTTCCAGATCCATATTTCCAACCGGATACTAAAGATATCCACATGGATATGTGGCAAACATCTCAAATACAACAAGTTCAAACATTAACATGAATCCATTACCTTCATCACCAATCAGCTATGAGTCAGTTCTTCAATATCCCGTTTTGTTAATTGTGTTATCAACCATGTAATCTCCCATAGTACAAATCATAGAATTATCCTCAGTTACCCTCAGTTCCATTCAGGCACCTAATCCTTTTGATTCATCCTTTTAATTTTAATACATTTGTATCTGTATAATTAAAATAGGTCTCTTGTGGGTAGCATAGAGTTGGGCCTTGTTTTTTATCCATGCTGACAATCTCTGCTTCTTAATTAGGGTGCTTAGAACATTTACATTTAATGAAATTATTAATATGGCTGGTTTAAATCCTGTATCTATTTGTCCCATCTATTTTTTGTTTACTTTTTGACAAAGGTGAAAAAGAAAATCAATAGAAAAAGGATCGCCTTGATACAACTAGTACTAGAACAATGGAACATCCATAGGCCAAGAAAAAAAAAAAGAACGTCAATCTAAATCTCAAACCTTGTATAAAAATAAACTCAAAATGGATTGTGAACTTAAAATGTTAAACTCTTAATATACAACTTAAGAAAAAGAAAACTTCCCTTTTCATTATCAAGACTGAACCCCAAAACACATTCACTGAAGAAGAATTTAAGAACTTTAAAGTTTTAATTTATAATATGATAAAATACAAAGCTATTATTATTTAAGAAATTATTTCTTCTAATTATCAAGATTTTAAGAACATATTTTCTTATAACCTTTAAACAAATATTGAGGTCAAAAAGACAAAAATTATAAGATGTGCTCCTCCTTAAGAAGAAACTAACTCAAAGATGATGAATGGGATAAATCTGAATAAGCCAAATTACTCATTTCTCTAGTCTGGCTGACAACAAAAGACACTGTTGTTTTACAATGCAGTGCATACCTACTAAAGGGAAAAATTGCACTGTTTTTAACAGTAAAACAAAACAGTTTTATCAAATAAGAATTATGATTCGGTCATAGGGTTTGATAGTGTTTCTGACTAGTAATTTAAAATGGTTTAATTTAAACACAATCTATCCTATGTGGCATATCCATTTACGGCTTAATTAGTGGCAGAAATTCTCTGGGCAAAAATGTTTGCTAGATTCATCTCCAGCAGGTACTTTGAAGGAAAAAGCCCTGAAAACCCCTCTCTGGATTACAAAGCGAGGCAACAGAATCACAACTCTCTCCTTCAGACAGTGCATTTTAGGTAAGAATTTTACTGCTTCTGACCAAAGATTATTTTAGTTTAGTAGTACATCTAAATGATTCTAAATGGTTTGAAACTTCAAAGTACATTTTCCTTTGTTCTAAATTCACCTAAGTATACTTTATAAACAGAAAAGCACATATGTATTTTTTTAAAAAAAGATTAAAGTCTAAAAGAAATGAATCTATTGCTAACAGATTACATTTTAGATATGTCATAATAGTCAGTACTGAGGCTTAGGAGTGTATATGTACATTCATGTCAGAAACTGACTTATTCATTTCTCATATTGTTTATAATGTATAGTAGTTAAAATCACTTTGAGAAATTTATGGTAAGACAGTTTATAAGATATAGTAGGAATTGTTCTTATCTGAGAGCACATAAAAAGAAAAAGCAGTTCCCTTTTAAATCTTAAAGATAGTATTCTCTGATTTTAACTATGTAAGCATATTAGCAAAGTCTGAAATTAAGCCTAGATTTATTAGAGTAGTTGGGTTATTTTATCTCTTTTTCCTTCTAATTTTATTTTATTTATCTTATTATTGCTTTTTAAGACTCTTAACAGTAATCTCTCTCCTAAATTATAAATTAAAAATTTATTCCTAGGGAATGATTTTAAACAATTTTTTTAATTAAAAAAAACCTCACAAAATGATGTCATATGTGCTTAGAAAGTAGAGCTGGGTCAGAGAAAGGCTAAGTTATGATTCTAGGTAGCCCAGTAGGGTTGCATAATGAACATGTGTCAGAACACAGGAGAAAGCACAAGATTTGGCTCTTTGAAGGACAGAATCTGAAAGTAGATCCAAAATTAGGATACCATGTTATCATAGAGAAAAGATAAGTGGGATATAAGTACCTTTAAGATCGTGGATACTCATTCAAGCATAGGTAGGACAGATAATTGACAGAAGTCAAGAAAAAAGTGATAAAGGGTGTCAGAAGTCGCTACTATCAAGGGAATTAAATTCAAGAGAAGAAAGTTCAGCTCTTGAGATAACAGGGTACTAACCAAAGCATCAAAGGGTAAAATACATGAACCTAATCACTGAACAGGGAGAACAGAAGTCAGGGTGGGATTTGACTTGAAATGAAGCTATTGACTTAGGGCTCTTTTTAATTAAAGACAGCTCCTCTCTTAGAAGTATTTAGTTTGGAGAACACTGACAAGTAGCCAAAACAAAACAAAACAAACAAACATTCCTAGTTTATGAGGGGTCATGCAAAACAAAAATCAGAAGTAGACACACAGGATTTTATCAAGTTGAAGCACTATTCAGAAATTTCTAATTGCCATGAAAATCTTGGGGATAAAAACCAGGTGACTGAATTTTGAGGAGTTATGGCTGGAAAGATAGATTGGGGAAGGAAGGCCTTTTAAAGATGTTGATCAATTAAAGGTTAATTCCCTGAGACAGCTTCATGATTCATTCCTTCACTTCTTTCAAGTATCTGTTCAAGCAACCTCTAATAGCAAGGCCTTCTTTGACCTCCCTATATACAACAGTAAGAGCCAACCCTCTTTTTCCTCCTAAATTATTTTCCTTCAGAGAACTACCATCACATGATCAATTGTATAACTGATTATTTATTGATTGTCTGTCTCCTCCAAATATAAGATCAGGGATTTTTTTTTTTATTCACTGCTGCATTCTCAGTACCTAGAAAAGGACCTGGCATATAGTTGCACTCAATAAATATCTGCTGTTGAATAAACAAATACTAGTGTACCCAGAGGTGAAAATAACGTAAGCAGAAAAAAAAATTAATATGCTTGACCAGGACAAAAATCCAGCAACCTTTTTTGGTCAGGTCGAAATAGTCCACTTCTGTTTATGACGAGGAAAGGCTGGGTTTTAAAAGGGGGCTTTGTGGAGGCAGCCCCTCAGGTCTTTTATTTCTAACCTTTCTGATAGTCTATGGCCATACCACCCTGACCGTGCCTGATCTCCTCTAACCTTTCTGAGGTAGTGCTGGTGACTTCTAGTATAGATAGGAAACCCTCAAATTTTCCAAGATTGTGGAATCAGTTGATTAAAACAATCACAGTAACAAACCATGGCCATTTTGTTCGGGGAATGGATGACTGGTGTCTTAGAATCATACTAATAATTCTTCCTTACCTTTGAGCATCAGTTTCTGCTAAAGAGCCATTCTCTTTCTTTGTATTCTAATTGGGTTAAGAGCAAAACATCTATATAAATGCCTAAAGCCAAAATATATGTCTGGTTTTAAGCATATTTGCAGTAGTGTTCACAGAACTAGACCTTAAAAATCTGTCATCTCTAAAGAAAAAAAAACTAATCAATGTATAGTCATTTTTATTTTTGAAGGACAAAATGTTAAAAAAATAAAAATATTAAATTTGGGTACCTAAAACTAAGAACTTCTTTTAAGGTAAGGACAAAAATAATATGATTGTTCAGATCCTTTTCCCACTTTTTTGAATGGGTTGTTAATTTTCATTATTTATTCTAACAAATTTCTTTCTATAAAGAAATTTGCCATGTAACTATTCTATAAGTAGTATTGTTATATAACTCATATCATGAGTTATATGATAAGATGGATATTTTCTTTCTACTTTATGCTGTTCTTGCAACAAAACTAAATTATCTAGTCAAACCTATCTTTTTCTTTAAAACTTTAGACTTCATATAATACTTAGCTTTTACTATACTGTTACTTTTTAAATGCTCTCATTTTTTCCTAAAACTTATATGGAGTCATTTTTTTATTGAAATTATTGATCTATCTGGAATGTATTTTGGTATAAAAAAATAAGTCAAAATCCACCTCTTTTTTTCATACCGATATCCTGATGATCCACTTTTACTGAATTATCCACATTTTTCTCTACTAATTTAAAGTGCTAAAATTATCATACATTAAGTTCTTCTAGGTTTGGGGTCTTTTGGGCCTATTTCTGGGCTCACCTCATAACTACAGAAATGCAAACTAAACAAGATACTACTTTTGACCTATTATAATCTGGTTTAGGTTAAGGTGCGGGGACATAGGTACTACTAATAAGAATGCAAATCAGGAGGGGAAGACAATTTTTCTTAGAAATGAAATTGCTAGGTTATATAATCCACAAAAGAGGGCAGTCTGCAAAGTATCCAGCCATTGTTAATATAACAAATGCTCCTATTTGTCTGGATACTTTTCGGACAGCCCTCTTATATATTCCTTTAGGTCAACAAATTTATAACGACATTCACTGAAAACCTATTAGGGTTTTTACTGGAATGGCATTAAATTTATAGATATGTCTCCAGGAAAACTGCATGTCACATATTCAAGTGTTTTTTTATGGCTTTCATTAAAGTGGTGCAGTCTCTTGCTTCGTTTCCATCTAACTCCTGCACTTTGCCTATTAAGTTTATTCCTAAGGTATTTTATACTATTTGCTATTTCTCTAAATTGAATCTTTTTTTTTTCTGTTACATTTTCCAGTTGGTTATTGCTGATACAGAAATTGTCTTATCTGATGAGATTGGTACCAGTTAACTAAAAAAGCTAAGGAGCAAGTCATTTCTTTAAAACATTTTACTGGAATTTTAAAAATATAAAATGTATACTCATTTGAAACTTTCTTTATGTAGGATCAAGGTTCTTTTTTGAGTTCCAGGTTGTTTTTCTTCTATAAACCACACCAATAATGTGTGTTTATGATTTTCACTATGTGTAGTGTGAGGACATAAAGACAGACACCTGTAAAGAAATCTGACAAGAGACTCAGTCCTTCCGGTTTCTTATGTTGCCCTCCCTCGAATCTCTTACACATCTAACTGGAAAATATTTTCAGCAACTTGACTCTGAATCATTTCAAAGCACTGAACTTGGTTTTACTAAAAACCACCTTTTTGTTTTTGCCCTTATATTCAAAACATTATACTAATATGTACAACCAGTGAATATAAATCGGGGAGCAAACACTCTTAAACTTTCAATATGCATACAATTTCATTATTGGGAACAAAAGAACTCAGGTGTATCAGAGAACAGCTTTCTAGCCACAAGCATTTAGCTTCCAGAAACATCCTGAGAGAGCAATTCTTCTCTACTTCCACCCCTAAGTAATGGGTAAAAGACAGAAAGTCAATAAATATTTATTGAAATAAACTGAAGAGTACCTGGATTTCTGGTAATGCTGGAAGATGTTAAATTTACTAAGCACAGAAAACCCTTGTTCCAATTATTTAAAAGAAGCAGAGATATTTTCTTCCTTTGTATAAAACTTGGCACAGTACTATGTAAAATGCAAATGATTTTTAATACATAAAGATGAAGCTCAAAATGAAGCACGGTTGTTATACTCTATAGAAGGATAGAAAACTTTTAAGTTAAATGTCTGCCATATGTTAGAATGTAGTGTTTCAAAATGTCTATCTTTATATAGGGTATATGTACATATAAAAACAATATTCTTCTTTGCTTAATATTCACCTAAGCTATGAACCAAGTTTCCTATGTCAGTAAGAAAAAAAAAGAGGCCAGGTGTGGTGGCTAATGCCTGTAATCCCAGCACTTTAGGAGGCCAACAGTAAAAGGATCGCTTGAGTCCAGGATTCCAGACCAGCCTGGGCAACACAGCAAGACCCCATCTCCACAAAAAATAAAATAATCAGCTCGGTGTGGTGGTACACACCTGTAGTCCCAGCTACTCAGGAGGCTGAAGCAAGAGGATTGCTTGAACCCAGGAGTTTGAGGCTGCAATGAGCTATGATTGGTCCACGGCACTCCATCCTGGGCAATAGGGCAAGACTCTGTCTCTCACAAAAAGAAAAGAAAAAACAGAAAAATTGGAAGCTACCTGTTACATTGGGAAAACCTAACTAGAAGTCAAGAAAGTAGGAATCTAGTTCCAGCTCTGGTAAAAATCAGCTCTGGTTAACAGTTTCAGTTTTCTCAGCTGCACTTGAGTGACTGGAAGAAGAGCTAAGCTATGTAGCGAATAGCAAGGCTTGTATTCTTAAGTTCTAGATCCAATGCTAGCTCCAACATTAGACGGTATGAAGACTAATACAATGTGTTAACTACTACACAACCCAACTCAGAAATACATATGGTTTTTATAAGCAAAGACTGTGTCTATTTGAATATTTAAATTTGCTGTGCATTATCAGTGCTAAAAAGGTATATTAAATGTATCCATCTTTATCTGGCATACTTAAAGCATAGGCATTCTATTTGGTCAAGAAAACAAAACAGAATCTTACTGTTGCATGTCTTCTTACAACTTACCTTTACCTCTGTAAAATTAAGATATTATAGCCTACTTCATCTATAATAGTATCTTTTTAAAATTTTACATTCAAAATGTATTTTCATTTAATTCTGTTCTGAAAACCATCCATAAGGTCAAAAAGACATGTTATATCCATTCTAAAGTTCAAGGCATACTGTGCCCATGGTAAAGTCAAAATTTAGAAATCAAGGATTTTGGATCTCAAGATCACAGTGCTTTCTTCTATCCCTTTATACATGCACTCATTGAGTTGTATTCTTTCATTTGACAAACACGTGTAAGGAATTGGATTGGGTACTTCTAGTGAGGACCCAGTTTCTAGTACTGGCTTTATCATTCTTTGTCGTTTAATCCTAGGCAAGTCACAGCTTCTCTGAATTTCAGTTTCTTGATCTGTAAAACGGAGACAATAATATATGTTCTTTCTGTCATTCAAAATTAGCGTGAAGATTAAGTTAGATAGAAAGCTAAAGGCTGAAAACCATTCTAGAAATCTAATTTAATATTCTTCTTTCACAAATATATAACAGAGAAGTTAAATTACTTGCTCAAGGTCACATTAGTATTTTTTTTAAGAGACAGAGTCTTGCTGTGTCACCCAGGCTGTACTTGAACTCCTGGGCTCCTGCCTCAGCCTCCCAAGTAGCTGGGACTACAGACATGCACCACCACACCCAGCTTTTTCAAATTAATTTTTAGTAGCTGGGACTAGAATTCAGGTCACTTAACACCTAGTCAGATTGGTCTTTTCTCTACACCTTGCTGCTTCTAAAGTAGGTGAAAATCTTTTGAAAACTACAACCCACCTAACCTTTCTCATCTAAGATTTTATGACCAAATTAACCCTTTAAGCTCCAAAATGTAAGATGTATGTGAAGAATTAATTTCTCTTCTAGGAATTTAGAATAGGACTAGGTTATGTAGCATCCTTGAAGGAATGAAGAAATTAGTCACTCAAATAATTTTCTGTGTTTTCCACAGAAACTAATGGGGCTACACTAAGACATTATTACAAGGAATGGCTCCAGCCTTCAAGACCTGAAATCTGAAATTTTTCTTTAACTGTAAAGGCTAGCCTTCATTAGACATTATCTCCTCAAGAGAGGCTCTCTACTGAATTGGTAGACTCTCATCTCTACACTGTACAAATATCTATTATTATATTTTGTATTGCAATTATTTTTTTAAATCTTAATTGAATTGCGTGCATATGTCTTAAAAGCAAGACAAATTATGCACTGTGGTAGTAGAGAAAAGGAATTGATGAAATTGAGAGGATTCCCCAGAAAAATGTGATAAGACTTTAAGAGGTGGAGATGAGGGTGTGGGTAGTAGGCAGAGATAGGATAAAACATAAGAAGGCACAACTCTAGTGTAGGCAGAGATAAATGTGCTTACTCAAGTTTTAAATGTTACACCACAATAACATACGCACTCCTCTTAACCTCCTTTACCCTAATTACGTGAACCTCCTTTAACCATCATTCCCATCCACTTTTACTTTGCTATAATCATCATTCATCACCCTTTTAAATCTTTTCTCGTCTACACCCACCCAACCCTGGTTCAACCTGTTGAACTTGGGTAGATGACTCACACTTCAGTACAAAGTAACATAAAGTATCGTTTGCAATAACGACAAGAAGGTAGGTCACCTTTAAATGATATCAATACTTATGGTAATAATAAATTTGTCAGAATTTAGTAAATTTTCCTCTTAGGCTAAAAGATCTTTTTATAGAAAATAAGTGTTATGTCAACATAAATTACAAATGTTCAGTTCTCAAGTTGAAAAAGGTTTATTCATTTCTAAACCTAAACAGAAAATTTATCATGAGTGTCAAAAGAACCCAAAATTGGTTTTTTTCGTAAGTGTAAATTAGAGATGGAAAAGGATCCTCAAAGAGTTGCATTTCACCACGGCAAACATCTGTAGCATTCACATGAATAAAATAAATTTAGAATTTTTCTTACATTTAAAAACATCACTGTTTCATACATTTCTTATGAACTTGAACAAATTTATTTCTGTTTAAGTTTCACCTACTATCTCATCTAATTTTTTTGTACATGCCCTATTCTCAATGTTATTTTAGGTACAACTCCAATTACAGTCTTCAAAAAAAATTTTTTTTTTTTTTTTTTTTGAGATAGGGTCTCGTTGTCGCCCAGGCTGGAAGACAGTGGCATGACCGTAGCTTACTGCAACCTTGAATTCCTGGGCTCAAGCAATCCTCTTAGCTCAGCCTCCCATGTAGCTGGGACTACAGGCATGTGCCACCATGTTCAGCTAATTTTTTAAAAAGTTTTGTAGAGATGGGATTCTCATCATGTTGCCCAGGCTGGTCTTAAACTCCTGGCCTCAAGCAAGCCTCCCACTTCGGCCTCTCATACTGCTAGGATTACAGGCATGAGCCACCACAACTGGCCAGCCTCTAAAATTTAATAAGAGAATATTTTAAGATTTTAATGAATTCCTCTTTCATCAATTTTATAGTAAAAGAACATGATATCTTATTTTGGAAAAGAGAGGTCTTTTAAAGAAGTATGCTATAGAAATATAAAGGAAAGGCTTTTTAAAAAATATTTAATATTTACAGTGTAGCAAAATAGTTAAAAATTCTTCTTGCATTATGAGATTCTTGGCTTAAGCAGAGAATATTTCTTGCACACGTTTCTTGTACAACCTGGTTTCAAATCAGAATCCTTAAACATAAAGAATGAAAAGTGACTCCTTGATTTGTTGTACCTAAGAGTGAAAAAATCCAATCTGGCAGTTTAAACATTCAAAGTATTCAAAGAATCAGATCAGATATAGAAGCAGCCAAGGGCCCTTTGTGCAGTCCAACTCCCTTCTTTCTACAGCAAAGGAACCACAATCCTAGAAAGGTCAACTGATAGCATATCAAGCTTCTCTGATTCCCCGCCTGGTACTCTTTATACAACACTTTCACGCTAATTTTTTTTTAAATTATAGTTTTAAATTTTATTGTTTACATACATAATCCTTTATTTCATTCATAAAGAATCTACACTATCTACTAACAGTCTAGATTTCCTGTAGTCTGTCCATAGAGAAAAACTTTCAAAATATTGCAGAGATATTTCCAGATACTCCAAGGGAATAGCCTGCAGGATTTGCTACTCCTTCATTTCTTGAGATCTGTGTTTCTTATCTGTTTTTAGTTACAGTGCTGTTTGAGAACCTCATAAAAGCTATGCAACCAGGCCCCAGGGGGGAAAAATGTATACAACAGGGGTTTCAGAGATTTCAAGAGCCCCAGGTGAAGACCCTTTGAACTAGACTGTCAAATTTACCAGAGCATTAAACCAAATTACCACATATAATTTATTAATCTACCAACAAATGTTTTCTTAGAACCACAATTTCCCAGAACCACAAAATTTAAGATTTTTTTTTTTTTTTTTTTTTGCTTTTTGGAAACATTTCTTGCATTCAAAATGAATAAACTTTAGAATAATAAATATGACTAATGTTTTTCTCTTACCTTTCTCATATTTTAAATTGTTAACTCTTCTACACTGACTTGCTTCTTAAACTTTTTTAGTAAGGTATAATGTACATTTCATAAAATGCTAAAATCTTAAGTGTTTAGTTCTATCAGTTTTGACCCTATGCTCACTTAAAAATTATAATTTGCTTGAAATTGTTTTTGGAAGCAAGAAGAAAATAAATAAATAATTAGTCACTTCATTCATGAATTGATCTTGATGGTCTGGGAGGAGGAACTTAAAAGAGGGTAGGACTAGAAATGAGGAGAGAAGATAAGACATTATAACAATCATAGAGATAAGAGTAACTGGGTTTATCCAAAAAGGTGACAGTGAGAAGGAAGAGGAAGGGGCAAGATAAAACTGATATTACAATCAAGGCCAGAAATAACCAGTATGCAAAAGAAGAGAAAGGAAGAATGGCTGAGGAACTGACCTTATACATTGCTTATTTATAATCAGTGTTCAGTAAAGGTTTATTTGTTCAACAAACATCACTATGAGCCTATTTTGAATCAGGCATGGATAAGTCAGGTTTCCAGCCTCCTTGAAGCCACAGTCGCAGGAGCATTTAGTAAAGAACTCAGAAATTACTCGAATACTTAAACTTTTGATAGTTAACTAACAGAATACTCTCTCTCAAACTGATAAAAAACTAGTTACACAACTAAATGATGTATACCATTACTTTAGTGATAAATAAAACAGATCTACTTTATAGGCTAGCTGGTTATTTACCTGGCTTCTTGATGTAATTAAATTTTGAAAGCTGAAGAGATACATAATGAGATTCACTGTATTTCAAATTAGTTGTATCTGTACACTATATTTTAAATCAGTTTATATGTCCAATATTGCAATAGTCCAGAATAAGATTTGTCTTTACCACTTTAACTGCTGTCCAGCTCTGATTTTCTTATTTCACTCGCCATCCATATAAGAAATAAATTGATTCCCAGACTTAACTTCCAGAAGTATATAGATCTCACATAAAAATAAATTTGTCTGAGTCTATCAAATGCAAAAACATCTATTAAATATAATTGATCCCCTGGATTGATTTAACTCTCTTCATAAGTACTTAGTTTATATTTTTCACATCCTAAGGACTTTTCAAAGTATTTAATGTCACTATGGTTACTTAATTGGAAGTCAAATATCTCAAAGAATCCACATTCAATTATCTTCTTCCTCTTGAAACAGACAATCCCTCTGCTACTGCTCTTTCTCAGTACAAAGTACTTGCCACAAAATTAAAGTTTATTGATATGATTCACTCATCAGCAAACATAAGAATCTACTCAGGATGAAGAATCATTTAAATATTACTACAAACATTTACTAACATACTGATAATAATGAAAAGGTTAATTCAACAAATGGTGATCTATGCATTTTTAAGCACCAATAATTCAAACATGAAAAAACTACAGATGAACAGTTAAGTGAGTAACAAGTCAAGTGACTGACGACAATACGTGGAAGAATATTCCAATAAAGAATTAATACATCTTCTTTGATTAAGAAAATTCCATATTCAAAATGAAAGTAAAAGTAGTCAAGTGCAGGGCACACAACTGCATATATTTCATTATTTAAAGATGACTAAAGAGAAGACTATCAATTTGAAAGTAGATTACTAAGATTTTATGCTTTTCTAAATAACCATTAACAGAAAACTTTTCTTCAATGAAAATACAAACTTATTTTTTTTTTTGGAGACAGAGTCTTGCTCTGTTGCCTGGGCTAGAGTGCCGTGGCGTCAGCCTAGCTCACAGCAACCTCAAACTCCTGGGCTCAAGCAATCCTTCTGCCTCAGCCTCCCGAGTAGCTGGGACTACAGGCATGCGCCACCGTGCCCGGCTAATTTTTTTCTATATATATTTTTAGCTGTCCAGATCATTTCTTTCTATTTTTAGTAGAGACGGGTCTCACTCTTGCTCAGGATGGTCTTGAACTCCTGACCTCAAGCGATCCTCCTGCCTCAGCCTCCCAGAGTGCTAGGATTACAGGCGTGAGCCACCACGTCCGGCCGAAAATACAAACTTATTAACCACTCCTTTTTTCATTACTGCTCAAAGTTTCTACCAGCCTCCTAACATGAGCACACAAATACCTTTTTTCCATACCAAATGTGATATAAAGAAATTTAGCCCTTCAAAGTTTATTGGTTATAAATACTACTCATCTGTTTTGCTTGTCATTTGATTAAGATAAATTTCCTAGTCAAAACAATAAAAATATAATTTGTTAATAAACAACAAAAGTTGCTGAGCATGAGACAGTAGTACAAAATAGTAACATATTACTGTAATATGTTAGTTTTAAATTAGCTAAGTAATTTATGAGGGAAAAATAAATTGCTCTTAAATTCCTTAATTGATACCCAAAAGAAAGAGTTTCAGCCCAAACTGAACCTAATTAAAAAAATAACAACATTGCAAACTTTTCCCCTAAGAAAAAAAAATTTTTTTAAGTAAAAAATAATAAAGTAAAACAACTGGATCTAGCCTTTTCCCAAAAAATGATAGTTTAAAACAAGAAAAACATGTATCTCAGAGGCTGTGATATCCTTAATCCCTAGGAAATAACATCTACATTCAACTACTCTTACCCTACATATATTTTCTTCTTCTGATTTCTGGGGCTTTAAAATATGAGCACACTTTAAACATAAATATATAGAGAAACCACTCAGCAACTTTTAAATGAAGACAAAATCTGTTCTATATAGTTAATGTATATAGTTATACATACAGTTATAGTCAATGTCATATTAAGGGGGTTAAGGAAAGAGCTTGGGGGAGGAGGTACTGCTGGTGGTGAAAATAAAATTTTAAACTTAGCCAAGTAATAGAACTTTTATTGTCCAAAACTCATTTCAATCAATTTAGGAGGGGAAAAAAAAATCACCATTTTGTTTAAAAGGATGCAACTTCTTTTTGTGCTTAAGTTCCTGGGTAAAGTAAGATTAACACCATTAAAACATTAATGCTGTCAAGGATTAAAACATTCTTGAATTTATTCTTTGGTGAGAGGGGTACTTTAAAAATTGAAACAGCTCTAAAATATTAATTCAATTTAATAGGAAAGAGAAAAGAATGTTAGAAAATCATTTGTCAAAAGCTAAAGAGACTCAGGATAAGAACTACTTAAAATCATATCAATTAAATTAAATTAAATTTTGAGGAGTAAATAGGAAAAACAGAAGCCAAGAGTAGCAGAACTACCATTGGTCTGTCAGTCAAATCCTTTTTATACCTAAAGATTAAAAGTCTTTTTAACAGTCATTAAACAGTTCTTTAAAATGCTATATTAAGATTATCATTAATCAATAAATAAATAACGTACCCATATACATTTTATTTCTTAAAAAAGTTACACCCCAAACGCAAAAGAAAAACAGGTTTAATACTGATTTTTTTTTTTTGCTTTCAATTATTACTACCAAAATAAAACAAACCAAAAACAACTCTGAGAGGTTGCCAGCACCCCTGAAAGCATTTCCGCCAAAAAGAGTTAAGGGGCAGATGGCTGGCTCAGCTAAACAGTCAGCGACCATTTGCAAGCCTCCTAGGTATATTCCCAGCAGACATATTATCAGATTAAAGGAACTGCAAACAAACTGGGCTGAAACCTTTCTTTGTCCAAACCCAGCCTCTTCTTCCTGTGATGTCATATTACAAATCTAGCAAGCCTTTCTTTTTCACTTCAGAGAAAGCCCAACTCACAATACAGCTGGCAACTAAGGAAAAGACCTCAATTCAGCGAGAGCTAACATGCTTTGGAATTTATTTCGGAAACTTTAAAAGACTCTTCTGCTTACCACCATCTGGGATCCACTGCAAGAAAACCGAATTGGAAAACTTCATTTAAAAGGAGAAAGAAGTAAAGGAGGACAAATTGGGAATGTTTAAGTCCCTGAAACCCTGCACTGAAAAGCAAAATAAGATTGATAACTCAAGCTTAAACATTCCAGAGGAACATTAAAAAAATTTAACTTTGGAATATTCATCTTGACTACTGAAACACAAGTTTACAAGACGAGTTGTTTTACTCCTGCCACGGGAACGCAGCTTTTCTTTAAATTTATAATCCTATGGGTTGGCTTCATTGACTGCATTTTTTAAAGGTTGCTCATCAGTTAACTAAACCCTGGATTCATGGATTTTCTGGAGACTACAAAAAGAATAGTTTCCTTTTGAAGAACCAAGTGGAAACTTTACAACAACAAATTTCATGTTTCCTTTGGAGATTCCTGAGAAAAAGGAAATATTCATAAAACCACTCAAAGATCCATAATTTGCAAATAAATTGGAGGCTACTGTGGTCACAATCTGAATACCAAAGGAGACTGTCGCTGACAAAAGGATTTCCACACTAAAAACTGGACGTGCCTTTATGATGGTAAGCAGTACCAGCACCCAATGCCACTATGATGACTCCTTTAAATACACTTTGTATGGGTGCATGTTCAGCATGGTGTTTGTGCTTGGGTTAATATCCAATTGCGTTGCCATATACATTTTTATCTGCACCCTCAAAGTGCGAAATGAAACTACAACGTACATGATTAACTTGGCGATGTCAGACTTGCTTTTTGTTTTTACTTTACCCTTCAGGATTTTTTACTTTGCAACACGGAACTGGCCGTTTGGAGATTTACTTTGTAAAATTTCTGTGATGCTGTTTTATACCAACATGTATGGAAGCATTCTGTTCTTAACTTGTATTAGTGTAGATCGATTTCTGGCCATTGTCTACCCA
Organism: Lemur catta; assembly: GCF_020740605.2. NCBI lineage: Eukaryota > Metazoa > Chordata > Mammalia > Primates > Lemuridae > Lemur > Lemur catta. The sequence continues at coordinate 65,888,979 of NC_059140.1, forward strand.
TTTAAGTCAAAGACTCTAAGAACCAAAAGAAACGCAAAGATTGTTTGCATTGCCGTGTGGTTAACTGTAATGGGAGGCAGTGCACCAGCAGTTTTTTTTCAGTCTACCCATTCTCTGAGTAACAGTAATACCTCTTCAGAAGCCTGCTTTGAAAATTTCCCAGATGCCACGTGGAAAACATATCTCTCAAGGATTGTAATTTTCATCGAAGTAGTGGGATTTTTTATTCCTCTAATTTTAAACGTAACTTGTTCTAGTATGGTGCTAAGAACTTTAAATAAACCTGTTACATTAAGTAGAAGCAAAATAAACAAAACTAAGGTTTTAAAAATGATTTTTGTTCATTTGGTTATATTCTGTTTCTGTTTTGTGCCTTACAATATCAATCTTATTTTATATTCTCTTATGAGAACGCAAACATTTGTTAATTGCTCAGTAGTGGCTGCAGTAAGGACAATGTACCCAATCACTCTCTGCATTGCTGTTTCAAATTGTTGTTTTGATCCTATAGTTTACTACTTTACATCGGACACAATTCAGAATTCAATAAAAATGAAAAACTGGTCTGTTAGGAGGAGTGAATCCAGATTCTCTGAAGTTCAAAGCACAGAGAATTTTATTCAACACAATTTACAGGCCTTAAAAAATAAGATATTTGACAATGAATCTACAATATAAGCTGCCTGAAATAAAACCACTGGGACTTCACCAGGACAGAACTTTCAAGTTCCTTCAACCCTGAGGAGTGTTTCCTTGGACAAACTATTTCTTCACCTCCAAAAGAAAATAAACACACGGACATTTTAAAGTTTTTAGTATAAAGAAAATTTGTATTCAATGTAAGCATTAAAATATATTCTATTCTTGTATATACTCCACTTTATTTTTCTGAGCCATTTTGATTTTTTCCTTCTTCATTAAAAAAATCTCTTAAAACGTTATTCAGTGTCTAAAGGTGACTATGATTTAAGTCAAGCAGTGACTATTTGTACTGTCACTGAATTCCTTTTTATATTAAATGATTTAACTTACTAAATTTTAATACTAAATGATTTACTTATAAGTAACTAATATTTTTATTTAACCATATATCTCATTTTTATTTAATTTTGAATTAAAACTACTAATCATGTTTCTTAAACTACAATAACAAATGAGAAAGTAAAGTTGAAATAATAAAACATTTTTAGCGTATTTTACAAAAACACAAAGTAGTAGTCTTCTATAGAATGACATATTAATGCTATTTAAAGATCTCAAGTAGTAACACAGGTAACATTTCGGGGGTTTTTGTCTTTCACTGTAGGCAATTTGTAAAAGGCAGATGCTACCTATATGGTATGCTTTGAAGTTACTATTTTAATTCATTTACTGTATATAACAGCACCCAATTTCAAAACGATATATGCCACAAAAATTGAGAGGGAGAAAACAAATAAAATGTTATTTTGCTAAATAAGTTTTTTAAAAATAAAATACTACCAGAAGTATATTTTAAAGGTACATTTATATCACAATAAAGAACTTGGGTTTTAAATATGTTAGGTCGGAGAAACACCAGAGATAGTGAAATACATTACTTGGCACTTTGAAAGTGATATACAGTCATGTGTCACTTGTAACAAGTTTTAAGTAATTTTGTCGCTGCACAAACATTATGGAGTGTACTTACACAATCCTAGATGGTATAGCCTACTACACACCTAGGCTATATGGTATAGTCTATTGCTTCTAGGCTACAAACATCTATGTTACTGTACTAAGAACTGTAGGCAATTACAACACAATGGTAAGTATGTGTGTATCTAAACACAGAAATGATACAGTAAAAATATGGTATTGTAAGCTTATGGGACCACTGTTATATATGCAATCTGTCATTGACTGAAACATCATGTAGTGCATGACAGTATATGTTATTTCCCTTCTCTGTTCTAGCCATTTTAAGGCAAATATTGAATAGCTGAAAATGTTATATTTCAAGTAGGCAAAATGTTACTGTCTGTCAAAATAATTTAAGGAAGGACACAGTTCCTTACACTAAAAAGCAACAAAACTACAAGGCCAAATACTAAACACAACTGCATTTTCACTTCACTAAACATAAAAAAGATATGGCTTTGAGGTATAATCTAGAAAAAAAGTACCAACCACACTAAAATTTTTTCTTTTTCCAACATATCCTTTTTTTCCCTGCAAAATTCAAGCAGCTTCCAAAGTTAACTAAAAAAGAGTGCTTTCTATTTGAGAAAAAGAACACGTAATTAAATTTAGCATTCAACTATCTGATTTTTACCATCTTAATCTTTCAAGTCCTAAATACTACTTGGACAAACACTCTTTAAGATTTAAATTTGATTTTTGCTGTTCTGTGGGTTCGGGCTGCAAGGACTTCAGAAAATTCACAATCATTTGCTAGACATGCAAACCCATTTTCAATAAAGTTACAGGAGGGGTTTTTTTAGGAACCCATGGTTTCCTTTAGATAAACCTAAAGCAAAATAAATCCTTTAAAAAATTGGTGAAGAAATTAAGCATGTTCCTTCACATCCCAAATATACTGTAAATGTGTTTTCTTCCACTGACCTGAAGTTACTTTATTTGATATCACACTTAAGTAAACAAAAATACATTTAGCACTCTTAAAACATATTTTTGAGTTAAAAAGCAGCTAACAACCTACTGATCTGGAGGAAAGGGGTGGGGAATTCTATAACAGATTTTTCTGAACTTTCCTCAGCTTAAAGACTGTGAGTAAAACTTAAGGCATGATCACAAAGCATGAATATTACTTTAAAATACAAGCAAAACAGTCATTAGATAGTTGTTATTTCTATGTTGACTAGAGAAATTTTGGTTGCCCTATTGTCAAAAGGAAGATACGTGAATCAAAAGTTTTGTAATATTCTTCATAAAATAATAATACATAACAGATAACAAATACAGTTTTCTCATCTAGAACTTTAAAGACTAGTAAAACTTATCCATATGGACAAAAAGAGTACTAGAACAAAATCGTAAGTTATTTTCCTTTGTTAGTGTTGTACTTTAAGGTAAATTGTATATTCCAATGGTTTTCTCTTTCCCCTTTCGTTAGAAAACCTATATTAATATTAGAACTCTGATGATTTTACTTTTTATTACCTTAAAATGATATCATCAAGCCTGCCCCCCCCCCAAAAAAAACTGTGCCCATTGCTTTTAACATCTTCATAAAGGAGTAGGTGATTTAACTAATCTTTCCCACATTAACTCCCTTCAAAGGAACAGAGTAAGAGGAGACATTTTTCGGGTATGGAAAATAGCTGGAAAACAGTTAGAAACTTAGAAGTTATCTTTTATGAGAAAATATTAAGTAACTACCTCCTCAGAAAAAAGTATAAAACGTATGTATTGTATATAATATATCTACAGAAAATTAAAGAAACTGAAGACATTACTTAAGGAGTTATCAGCAACCTTTAATATCCTACATTCAAAATACTGAAAGTAAATTTGAAGTATAAATCCTAATTATAGATATTGGCATTTAAAGAAATTAGCCACTCAGTAAAGAAATATAAAATAGAAAATGGAGCAAACTTCATATTTTCATGTGCTAAACATTTAATTTATGAATGGTACATAGCTATTAAGAGTGAAGCAACTGCTTTTTGGTCCTGTAATTTTGGACCCCTAATGAACCAGGTACTTTTGTCTTTTGTCAAAATATTAAGTTACTATTGCCTAGAAGAATCTTTACTACCTTCTAGCACTCCAACTTTTTTTAGTGCCTGCATGTCAATCCAATTCTGGATGTCACAAATGAGGGAAAATGTGACCTAATGTTCTTAGCTGTGAATGAATTTCTGTTCAGAAACAATTTTATAAACAGTGCTTACGCTTGGACGAAATCTTAAAGTAACCCTAAGGTAAATTGTTTTTAAAAAGTTTTGGGGCTTGCCTAGAAACTGAATTACCCATTTATGACATGACTTCTAAGAAATAAATTACAAGTTAAAGAGGACTATGAACAAACATAAGGACATGGAACATATTTAAGTTGACCACAGTATTTAATAATCAACAATATTACTTATTTAGTAACATTTTCCAGAGATCAACATGTACATACTTCTAAAATCTCTAATTCTTAAATTTTTATCTCTTTCTTTTTTACCTTATGTCTGACAGTTTTATAAAAGTACGAAGAACATCAATTAAACAAGGCAACAGATCAGACCTCTCTCTCTAAGTCTCCTCAACTCCCCCAGAAAAGATTTATTCCAATAACCTCTTAAAAGAGTACAAAATTATCTCTTTCATCTGAAAAGCAGTGTTAAAAACAGAATCCAACAGATAGGACCCCAGAAGTAGGGATAATTCAAAAATTCAATAATCAGTTTTCAAATTGAAAACTTGCTTTACTCATATAGATTAAAAAAATTAAGCTATTTTTGAAAATAATTAAAGTTTCAGTAAATGTTATAAGAAACAAATATGTGTTTCTTTATTTACAGCTGAGTTACGGTTAATAGCCATAGGGTGGATGTGCTGAGTTCTATTATCTTCCTGTCAAAATGGCTTCTGGAAAATTCACAATTTAGAACTGAAAGGGCCTAGTGGTCATCTTATACAGCTACACCTTAGATTGAGGAAACTGAGGAACTATAAGTTTAAATAACTTACACAAAGTCACATAACAAGTTAAGGCAGAACCAGGATAAGAATCCATTTTTTTTGTTGTTTTTTTTTTTTTTTTTAAAGAGAGAGACAGGGTCTTGCTATGTTGCCCAGGCTGGACTCGAATTCCTGGGCTCAAGCGATTCTCCTGTCTCAGCCTGCCAAGTAGCTGGGACTACAGGCTCAAGCCACCCAACCTGGCTGCCCCTAGTTTTTTTTGGCTTGTCTAATTCTTCAATGGTAGCAAAGGAGTAGCACATATTGAGGCCATGTGGGAAAAAAGTTGGTATACTGAAAGGGTTAAAACAAAGTCAAAGTGGCTAGAGATAGAGAGCTGAGATCTTACATGTACTTATAGGCCATGTTAGGCCATATAGGCTGACAGTATGTGGAAAGTCTTGAAAATTTTTAAGTAGAAGACACATGATCAGATTTGCATTTCAAAAAGATTCCTCTGATAAGGGGTAGACATGCATTTGTCTTTAGCAAAGGAAAAAATAATCACATGAAGAACTATATTTATATAATTAAAAGGGTTCTTATCATTTATTCTGATGTCCTTTCTCTCTTATTAAAATAAGAGAAATTCTTCTTTGAAAGGATGGTGATGATAGATGTGAAGAATATTTTAATGTTGTTACTCAGCAAAATGAAGTTAGCAACCCTTGTGGAGAAACTGGGACCTTCATAAATCGCTGGTAGGAATGAATAATGGTACAAGTCTTATGGATGGGAATTTGGTAATATCTCACACATATATATTTACCCTTTAACCCAGGATTCTCACTTCTAGGTATTTACCCTGAAGACACAATTTCAATTATATAAAAATATACATGTGCAAGGTTATTCATTGTGGTATTATTTGAAATTGGAAAACACTAGAAACTACCCCTGTCCAGTCATGGAAGATTGGTTGAACAGATTGCAGTAAATACACACAATGTAGCACTACACAGCTATAACAATGAAAAAGATCTCTATGAACTGATATGGAGTAATTTAGAGAAAGTGATGTTAAATGAAAAAAGCAAAGTATAAAAGAACACACATAGTATGTTACCTTTTATGTAAGAAAAAGGCAAAATAAGTAAACATACATATACCTCCCTATTTTTACAAAAAGAAACATAGGACTATATACTCTGACTATACTTGTTTGTGTAGTTTTGACTTGGGAAAGTATGTTAACATTGTACATCAGGAATTGGCAAACTTTTTCCTCAAGGGGCAGACAGCAAATATTTTAGGCCCGCTTTATTTACAAAAACAGGTGGTCAGACTGTGGGCTATACGCGCCACCTCCTGTTTTACATAGTCCAAAAACTAAAGCCAGCAAGGATGGGGGAAAAAAAATAAACCCTAGAACTTCATTTATATTAGTGCCTGGCACATAACTGGTCTCAATAATTATTTGTTGAATAAATACACCTTAAAGATCTATTAAAAGAGGGACATAAGTTCTAAGGGCTTTTCTAATAACTTCAGTTAAGTCATTTAACCTTTCTATGTTGACCTCTTCATCTTTAGCTAAGGGTTTTGGACTAGATAATTTGTGAGGCCTATTCCACATCCTATGATTTTCATTTAGTCACTTATGACTTTCACCCATTCCTTCCTTTTAATAGCCACTGTCATATTGGAACTACTGCAACTACTCCTTCACTCAGCCTGCTTCCTAGTTTCTGCCCTTCAACCCCTCCAAGACAGCTCAATCAGTTCCATTATTAAATCACTATTTTATGTCTCCCACTTAATGTCCAGTTTTAAAAGCTGTCAGATTTCCCATCGTCTGAGGGAAAAGTCCAGTTTCTGAGTTCAAAGTTCTCCAAAATATGTCCCTGACTTCCTTAATATTTTGGTTCCCCACCCAGCCCCAATCTATCTAGCTCATTCTGCCCCTCTTCTTTGTTAAAATCCTTTTCATGCTACAAGACCCAATTCAGCTCCTAGCCTAAAACAAAATCTTGTTTGTTTTTTTTTTGAGACAGAGTCTCACTTTGTTGCCCAGGCTAGAGTGAGTGCTGTGGCATCAGCCTAGCTCACAGCAACCTCAAACTCCTGGGCTTAAGGGATCCTACTGCCTCAGCCTCCCGAGTAGCTAGGACTACAAGCATGCGCCACCAGGCCCAGCTAATTTTTTTTTCTATATATATTTTTTAGTTGTCCAGATAATTTATTTCTATTTTTAGTAGAGACGGGGTCTCGCTCAGGCTGGTCTCGAACTCCTGACCTCGAGCGATCCACCTGCCTAGGCCTCCCAGAGGGCTAGGATTACAGGCGTGAGCCACCACTGCACCCCGCCACAAAATCTTCTTTGATAATAACTTATTGTCTGTAGTACTTATTCAATATACTGTCTTCATTAGTTATCTTTTTACAATGGATTATGTCTTATCTTCCTAACTACATACATGCAGCGCCTTGAGGAAATGGGATTATGTTTTGTATTTCTTTGGATTCTCTATGGGGCCTAACATAGGACTGAAAGAGAGGGAGTAGAGGTTGGAAGGAAGGAGGCCTAGAGTTAAGAACAAACTATTAATAGATTATCATTTGCACACCAGACTGAAGGTTAATTTTTAATAACCAATACCTATTTACTTACATAGTACATACTCTGGGTATTTATCAATGTAGTTCTAATAAATGTTCTATATTTATACACAAAAATGTAAAGAAAATAAAATTTGCTCCTTTTTACCACACCTATGGCTCATTTAATCCTTCAAAAGCCCAAGGACAAAAGCCAAATTTTTTGTCAATACTAATCCAATACAAGAATTATTGGGAGGAGGGGATGGGTAAATTCACATCTAACGGGTATAATGCACACTATCTGGGTGATAGACACACTTACAACTTTGACTCAAACTGTACAAAAGCAATTCATGTAACCCAAACATTTGTACTCCTGTAATATTCTGAAGCAGAAAAAGTAAAAATTAAAAAAAAGAATTATCACCATAATTCTTATTACTTGATTTATCAACTTTAAGCTGTATCCGTTAAATCCCCACCATTTAGATGAGGTCATGCAATTGCTACAAGAAACTACTTTGTTCTTGAAGGCATTCTTTATGACACTATCTGACTTCTCATTTGGATCAACTATTTTCTAGGCCTGCTGCATCCTGTGAATTTTTGCATTGTTTTCCTCTTTGAACTGATATGATAGTTTTACTCTTTCTTAGATTCCATGATTGCCTTTTCCTTGAATTCCTTTTTCATTTTGTTAAAGTATATTCTCCAGTAATTTCATTTCAAAAGGACAGTCAAGAGATAAACTTTCTGAGTCCTTGCATGTCTGAAAATTATTTTATTTTGCCCTTGGGTTTCACAGTGTAGGTCAGAGAAAGGATTTTAGGTTATTAAACACCCATATTCCTAATGAGAACTGCAATGCTGATCTGCATCTTATTCCCCTGTAAATAACTTATTTTTTTCTCTCTGGAAGCTTTCACAATTTTCTAACTATCTTTAGAATTCTGAATTTTCACCAAGCTTTCATTAGCTTTAGAAAATTTTTTGCTGTCATTTTTTATCTTTATTATCTTCTCTTCTCCATTTTCTTTGGTCTTTCTTGTGGGAATAAATAGACAGCCATTGAACTGAGGTGTCCCCAAAATAACAAAGTAAGGAGCAACATAACCTAACAGTATAATACTTTGTTGTATTTTCCTTCTAGGAAGAATTGCCTTTCTTATTTATCTATTCAAGTCTGTTACAGAAGTCTAGATGTACCTCAATTTCTACTCTGCTTCTTTCTTTGGCACCATCAGGAAACTCTAGCCCTGTGTATGCGTACACAAAATTTAGGTGTGGTGTGGGGCCAGGCATATAACTACTATGCACTGCACAATAGCATGTGCAACAGCCTAAACTCTGCATACCAAGCCTAGGGCTGCTGTGTCTAAAGGGGCAACTTTTCCTAATTCATTAGTACAGAGGAGGCACATTTTCCTGATTCTTATAGGCTGGCACAGCCTTAGGTGGGGGACTAGTGTTTCATATTCTCAAAGTATAATGCCGAGACCAGCAGTATCAATATCACCTAGAAAGATATTAGAAATACAAATTCTTGGATCATACTCTGGAAACTCTGGGGTTGGGCCCAGCAATCTATAATGTGTGTTTTAACAAACACATATCCATTCCTCATTTACTTTTTACACATAAAAATGAATCAACCCCTCTACATCCCTCCATGGTTTTTTTCACTTCACAGTCTGAGTGCTGTGGGTTTTCATTCTCATTGTGTGTGTGTGTGTGTGTGTGTGTGTGTGTGTGTGTGTGGTTATGTGTGCTCTTTCCTGTCACTTCTGTAAGGTTTTGGCGGAGAAAGGAGATAAAAAGATAAAGGTGTTTGGTCACAGTCTGCTATTTTGAATCAGAAATATTCTCATTTTTAAAAGCAATTGCATAGTCCAAGTTATCTAAGAAAAACTCATGCTACTTAAACCTTTTTACTGATGCTAAAAAATAACAAGGGTTTTTTTTCATCAAAACAGAGCAAATCTTTATATTATTAACAACATAATCTTCAATTTAATTTTCTTTTAAAAGTGATAATTTTACAACTAATTTTACCAATTATTAATTGCCAGCTCAAATTTTAAAAGGACATAAAACCTATAGATCATTTGTTATAATCCTTTGTTTTAAAATAAAGAAATTTTATTTAATTACATGAATGTAAAATATTCAGAGTGGGCTAAAATTTAGGCTTTTCAGGGAAACGGTTTTATGTACAGTATTTTATGAACAGAAGAAGCAGTTTATTAAAAGTAAATATTACATAAGACTTAGCTCTAAAAAATTAAACCATTTTGCTCATATGTCAGGTAAGTAATTTTTGCTCATGGTCAAAATAACTGGTTTCAAAATGATTGGGCAAAAATTGCTATACTTTATGTTGTGGTCTCATAAGACTGCTTCAGATGAAAAAGACTGAAACACATGTAATTCAATATAATCTTAGCTACTTAAGAAAAGGGAAAAAATGTGGATATGTGGTTTAGAAAAAGCAAAGGGCATGTGTAAATAGTTTCTCTACAAGGGATCATAAAGTTGTTGCTAAATAAATCATTACAAAGGTTAGGGGCATCATTTCTGCATTCTCATGACAATCTTTACCAATCTCCATCTCCCCAGGCCATTTATTCTTCATTGGAACTGAGCTGTGGAAAAGTTTATTTTCAGAAGACCCTGTTTAAATATGTAGGTTAAACTAAATTAGATTCTGGTCTAAAAAGTACATAGTAGTAAAAGTGTCCAGTATTCCTATCAGAAAGATAATGCAAAAGATTGTATTTTTAAGAAGAAATAGTGAGTCTAGTATTGGATTAGGGAATCCTATGTTTGTTTTGTTTATGATTCATGTATTAGTCAAAGACAAGTCATTTCACTTCTCCACCTTTCTCATTTCAACATTTGAAAAAAAAATCTAAAATGACAAAACAATACAAAAACTAGCATTACTTAATATGTAAATATAAAAACTTTTAGACAATTAAATTATCATAAAATATGTAATGGGTATAATGAAAAAAATGGGCACATGTAAAAGATAGCAAGGCAGATTTATGTTAGTCTTTGATGAATTCTTAAAGAATACAATCAAAATCGTAAAGCGAAATTCTCTGTTAAAAGTTAATGAAGGTAAGAAACACTGAAACTTAACAGGAATAATAAAAGTTTTTTGAAAGGGTAAGAAACAAACCCAGCTGTTTCCTATTGTGCATTTCCTTATCATGCTCTAAATCTAGCACTTACAGGAAGACACCAAAAATACTTTTGATATTTGGCCATTTCTGACAAAAGTAGAAAATATTAAGAATCAATAAGTAAATTAATAAAGACACATATGCAAGAGCTGCAAATATATATATGTTGAAACAGACTGGGTCATGACAGTTGTTTTAAAAACATGCTATAAATATTTGGAAAAGAGAAAAGCCAGAAAGTTGTTCTATTTTATAATTAAGGGTAGGTAAACAACAGCCCTACAGTAGTTCTAAAATTTTACTAAATTCAATAATAACAGCCTCTTATTTTGCTAGAGAAATTCAGAAGCAACACTAATTAGGAGAGATATCCCAAAAGATATATGTGTTCTTTATTTCTTGCACATCCAGAATTCCAGAGCCCTTCTTCACTATTCCAATTAAGATGTAACTGCAAGTTTACAAACTGAAAATTTTAAGACCATATTCAAGAATTCTCAAACATCATGACCATGTATAAGACCCTCTGAATAAGAAAGAGTACACGTGCTTCCATTCCCACAGGTTAAGTACAGAGGCTATTTCCTAGCTATTCTTCTGCAATTACTACCTCCTCACTTGTTTGTACTTGAATGGTAACTAACACTGCCCTCAGGGTAATCACTGACATGATTCATAACTAAAGCAATATACCAAATTCCAACTGCAGTGTAACAGCAAACACTGCTGGAGTTCAGTGACAACCTTCTTCCCCCTCAACTTTTTCCATTTTGAGAAGTGATGAAGGAGGGGAGGTGCCTTGGGAGAAAACAAAAGTTCTCCATACTTACAGTAAGCCAGGATAAACAGGTCCAAGACTGTGTAATTGTGTTCTCAAGAAATCACCATAGAGGAGAAGAAAGGGAATGAAGTGAAGGGTACTAACAACTGTGAAGTTCCTAATTACTGTTCTCACAAATGCTCATTTATTCCTCACAAAAACTCTGAAAGGTAAATATTATTATCCCCATTTTACAAACAAGGATACCTGAGATACAGATACATGACTTGCTCAGAACCACACCAAAGCAAGTTATAATGACATCTCTGAACCTCAGGTTTCTTTATCTATAAAATAGGGATAGCAATGTTTACCCTTCCAGGCTTCTGTGGAGATTAAGTGAGATCTGGCAATCCAAAGCCTAGGCTCCTTCTGCTACAGCACAGTAACACTCACAAAGAGAAAGATACAAACACAGATAAAACACAAGTAGAGAAACTACTCATGCCAATGCACATACCAAACAGTAAATACACTGAGAGGCAGCATAGAGGTTAAGAGTACAGTCTCTGGAACCAGACAGCCTGAGTTAAAATTCTGGCTCTACCACCAACTAGTTTTGTCGACAAGGAAATTATCTCAATTTCTCTGTGCTTCAGTTTCTTCATCTGTGAAATGGTGATGATAGTATCTATTTCATAGAGTTGTGAGAAGTAAATGAGTTAACACATTTAAGCACTTAACAGTACCTGTAACAGGCCACATGCAAAAACATTATCCATTATTATTTCTATACTGTAATGTCATATACATAAGTCAATGTCATTTTGACACTAGTCTTTATGATAACCAGGAAAGATTCCAAAGAAGTAAGGAAGAGATGAGCTTTTTTTTTCAAACACTGCTCCTTAAACCAAGTTTCTATCAGCTACTTGTAGGACATTTCTGGATGGCTGGATTTTTTTTCTTTTTTCTTTTAGACATCTCTGAATTTCTTTAGTCCCTTGTGTCAATTCATGGACAAAGAGAATGGGTAATGTGCATAGTATGGATGGGGTGGTGGGAAGGGATAACATGAACAGACAGGTCGTGAATACTTGTCCACAGTGAATTCTGGCAATTTCTCATGTGTGTCAGAGTGTTTTAAAGATTAAATAAGGGGCAAAATACATAGAAAAAAGAATAGACTTAGGGGTCAAACACAGGGCTCAAGCACTGCAAGTCATTTGAGCGTAAGTTTAGACATGAAAAAGATTTTATGTTTAAAACAACAAACAGCTCTGGATGAAGAACTCAAGCCTGCCTGCATAAGCATTTAGTACAGAAGACCTGCACTGATTTGTAACAGTTATCTCACGTTTCTTTAGTTTTTCTGTGTGTTGTTGTTCCTTTTTTTAACATATAAGGAAGCACATAAAAACCCACTTAAATGCCTTATTGATCCTTAACAATTATGAAGAAGAAACAGTTATTTTATTAAATTGAGCTTATAGTCTTAGGTCTATTTTAAGTAATCATCTACTTATATTTCAGTGGATAACCATTCAAATGAACTAAGTTACTATGCTTATTTTGGTTTGCATCTTTTCTGCATATCTACATTTTTAAATTCTCCTTAGAGTATTTGTTCACTGGTAGAAAACTAAGGTCAGTGTAAGAAAATTTTATTTCTAAGATACAGACTTCTTTTATTTTCTTCCCTTCTCTGTCTTTATATTTTTTTCATTCTTAAAGAGATGACTTTAGGCATACTTGGAATCTTTTATTAAAAACTGAGAGAGAAAGTAAAACAACAAATCCTCAGTTCTAACATTTCAGTCTATGAAAATAGAACTTGCTTTCCATTTTACTTCATTCTCACCCCTCCTTTTAATTTCCTTGAAAGTGGATCCAAATACTTAATTTCAAATTCTGAAAAAATTTATATTGAAGTCTGATTTCTAAGAGTTGCATGAATGAAATATATATACACGCTAGTACTTCCTCTTATAATATAGTTTGCTCTTTTTTATAAAGTCTTCTTTTAATCTTTCTTTCAGAGGAATAAATCCGACCAATAATCACATATACTGCACAAAGGAGCTGGTCAAAAAATGTTACCTTTCCTTTCCTATTGCTAATCAGCTGCTATGTAAAACACTTACCTTGTTACCTAAGATAAAAAATATACATATTATTTTTTCATTTAGAATAAAATTAACGTACTATTTATATTGTTCACTTTTATACTAATATGCCTGACTATACATTATAGTGATAATAAAAACAGTGTGAATGATTCAACAGAAGTAATGTGGGACAGTGACAGAACACCTTACTACAAACCAACATAGAATTTTGAACCAAACCAATCTGGGTTCAAACGCCAACTGGGTGACCTTAGACAAATTACTTCTAGAAAGGTGATGGTCTGATCTAGGGAAATATAATGAAACAGATTTTTAAAATATATAATAATAATGAAATAAATCTGAGACACGGTATTTTCAAAAAAATTATAGGACTCTGTATCAAACTACAGAAAAAGGAGACAATGCTCAGTATTCAAGCCTGAATGACTTGAAAAGTAATGGAAAAAGAGAGATTGAAAGCAAAGCTGTATTTAGAACAAAATAAAATAATTCCAGTTTTGGATAGTGAAGTCACGTCTCCTAAATCACTCGAGGAGGAGTTACTAGTTAGCTGTGGAAGTTAAGGTGAAAATATTGGGACTACATTGTGTCAGATTCAGAAAGGTTAAAGCATTAGCTATGTTTTCAGAAAGAATCAGGTTTTAAAAAATTAAAATGTTTCCTCTTGCTACAAAAAAGTAAATACATGGTTATTTGAAATAACTCATGAGGAGCTTTTAAAAATACAATTTTTCATTATAGTAGCACAGTTGTATAAATGTAAATATGGCATCATATTGCTTCACTGTCCTCACCCATGTTTTAAAAAAGCATTACATGTGGCTTAATCATTTTCTTACAATTCACTTGGCTTCCTGAGAAGTAGCTCTGAGTAAAATGTAACTTTTTTTTTTAACAATGTCTCATGGTAAATACTATTAATAAAACCTTTGTGCAAAGTGCACCAGAGGTTAATGATCTACCGTACAAACATACAACAGATATCCTTTTTGGCTTTTTTGGAGCCACAGGCTTTTCTCCCTTTTGTGTTCACTTCCTGTCAAGTTTGACATTTCAAAAGAATACCAAAGAAACTTAAAAATTTGTTTATAAGTTTGTGACCAAATCAAGACTCTAAAACTATGAGCTACTCATTACAACTATACGGATGTATAAAATAGCCCTTCATTTAAAATTTGGAAGAATAATTTAAAAGAAACATTTTAAATCATTTCCTATGTAAAAGTATTTTGGTCAAATATTTGCATAACTGAATGAAGAAGGTTGCTAATGTTTGGATGACCACAGAAAAATAGTATGACAGAACCCAATTTATTCAACTACATTGGATAACATTTAAAGAAGACTCAACTTTCTTGTGACTTATAAAATTTAAAACAAGGAAACAGTTAATAACTGATACTTCTGTGTTCTCTACATAGTAAGCACCCCACCAAAACAGTATTATTCAGAAGATCAGATGCATTTAACAGAGGAAATGGAAATAATACAGGTAGTCCCTAGGTTACGGAGGAGATGCGTTCCTGAGAATGTCTTTAGGTTGGATTTGTATGTAACTTGGATCCCTGATGAACAGTGCATATATGGTAATAATAATAATAATGGAGCTATAATGGTTCATATATGGTCATAATACAGTATAATACTATAATAGCCCTGTACTGTAATAATAAGTTACAGAAACTGTCATGCTCTTTTTTAATTCAAACAAACATAACATAGAAACAAACTCATATAAAGGTTTAAATAGGAGACAAGAGAAATTTTAGAAAAGAGTATTAAACCTAACATTCACCTAATGTATCAACACTAGGCTAATAGGAATGTTACACTTATTTTGATCTTTTAACCAAATCAATAATAACCTTTCCATTTCGATAATTAATCCACTATGCTATTTAGTAATAATTGATGCTTTCATTGGAACACAGCCTTTCACATGTTCCATTATGCTCACTTTATCCTTTATAATTGTCCTGATAGTCGAACAACTGAAGCCTAATGCTTTCCCAGTGAATGATGGCATCTGGCCTTTCTCCAAATGCTTAATTATTTCTAATTTTGTTCCCATTATAATCACCTTTCTCTTTGCTGCAGACTCATCTGGGCTTGCAGTGGACTTTCACTTTGGAGGCACAATCATAACGGTAAACACAGATTTACAAAATTGAATATAAAAGTTAAGATAAAGTGATGCTGTGCATAAGTGACCATATAAACAATGGGACTAGCCATTAGTGTAAAGATCTGCTTACATCATGGAGGTTTGTTTATGTGCATGGAAGAAATAATTCCTGAATTATTAATTTAATTATTTAATATAAATTATTCTTGTGGGGAGCCTTGAGAACCCGTTCATAATTACTGAATGCTGTAAGTCGGGTCGTCTGTAACCCAGGGACTGCCTATATTTAAATATTCTTTAAATACACATATTTCATATTTATAAATACTTTATCAATCACTAAGCCTTGTGTTTAGCAACTCTACCAGCCCTGATGCAAGAACAGGGACCAGATTTGTTTAAACAACTACAAAATTGAACAACATAAATGAAACAATAGTTTTCAGACAATGAATGACAGGCAGCACAGGACAGTGATCCCTGGGAGAGGAAAAACAAATGGTGAGCCCCATCATTGCTACAGTCATTACCCAGAGCTTCCAGGCCACAACACATGGAGGAGAAACTGGGATAGAGCCTAGTGGTCCCCCAGTTGAAGAAACAGAGCTGAGAAATCAGGGAAGTCAAGGCAACTAAAGTTAACAGGACAGAATCTAGAAAGGAGAAAGCTGCACAGAAGGAAAGAGCTGCAAAAAGAGAACTCAGAGGTCTGCACAGCATTGCCTTTGAGTCTTCAGCTGAACACTAATCAGTGTATGCATGTGAGGAAATTACCAAAGCCATGGAAAGAACCATTGGAAGGAGCAGAACCAACCCAGGGCCAGTAAGAGTTCTGATTTCCACCAGCAAAACGAAAAAATCTTGTAACATACGGGACATCTTCCAAATGTTGACAAATCTCTTTATATAATATTAAAAAATTACACTCATTGATATCACCACTGATTTCATCAGAAAAGTAATTTAAGTAAAGGGAAGATGTCAAGCTTACAGTGGCAGATACAAATTTTCTAAAATTTTTGCTTGAAAACACAAATCTTATCATTGGCAATCTTTATTGCCAGTTGTTTTCCTTAAAGTGACAAGCTCACTTTGTTCATTTTCAAGGAAATGTCTGCCAAATACCCGTCTGAATAAACACAATTGCTCACCAGTCTTACTAGTAAAAAACGTGTTTCATTAAAAGAGTGACTAGGGCAGTTCACCACTTAATCAATAATTTAAGTGCTTTTCCTCAAAACAACTATCATACTTTTTGGTATGTAACTTTATACATACTTCAATTTTATCACACTGAATATTAAAAGGACATAGACTCAAAAGTGAAGATTTAATAAAAATTAATATTTTTCACTGCTTCATCCAGGACATTCTTAAATGGAACTGACACTATCTATCTATCTATTAGCTTACCTCAAACTCCTGGGTTAAAGGAATCCTCCTGCCTCAGCTGCCTGAGTAGCTGGGACTATAGGCACACACCAGGCCTGGCTAATTTTTCTATATTTTGTAGAGATGGGGTCTTACTCTTGCTCACGCTGGTCTTTTTTTTTTTTTTTTTTGTAACTGAGAGTGTGTAATGGTGAAGAATACAATGACTACTAGCCAGTTTGATGCCACGGCCTGAATTTGTGCAAAGGTGCCAACAGCCTTACATCATTTTAAATGTCAGTATACTGAAAAAGGTAAATAACATCTTAATAGTAATATGAAAATAATTTTTACCTTGTAAATTCCCTGAAGTGGTTTCAGGAACCACCAGGGAATCACTGTCTATACTTTCAACTGCTGACATAAGAAAAAAGGAGGAAACTTGGGCTATACAGCAAGACACCATCTCTACAAAAAATTTAAAAATTAGCCTGGTGCTGTGGCACAAGCCTGTAGTCCCAGCTACTTGGAAGGCTAAAGTGGGACAACCACTTGAGCCCAGGAGTTTGGGGCTGCAGTGGGCCATGATCATGCCACTGCACTCCAGCTTGGGCAACAAAGTGAAATCTTGTCTCAAAAAAAAAAAAAAGAAAGAAAGAAAAGAAAAGAAAAAAGGAGGAGAAAAAACTTCTAAAAAATAGCCTTTGAGGCATCAAATACAGTCACACAACACATAAGGACTTTTGGTCAATGATGAACCACATATCTGGTAATGGTCCCATAAGATTATTATCCTGGGTGGGGCGCGGTGGCTCACCCCTGTAATCCTAGTACTCTGGAAGGCCGAGGCGGGTGGATCTTTTGAGCTCAGGAGTTCAAGACCAGCCTGAGAAAGAGCGAGACCCCATCTCTACTAAAAATAGAAAAAAATTATATGGACAACTAAAAATCTATATAGAAAAAAATTAGCCAGGCATTGTGGCACATGCCTGTAGTCCCAGCTACTCAGGAGGCTGAGGCAAGAGGATTGCTTGAGCCCAGGAGTTTGAGGTTGCTGTGAGCCAGGCTGACGAGACAGCACTCTAGCCCAGGCAACTGAGTGAGACTCTGTCTCAAAAAAAAAAAAAAAAAAAAAAAAAAGATTATTATACTGTATTTTTACTGTACCTTTTCTACGTTTACATATGTTTAGATACACAAATACTTACTGTTGGGTAACAATTGCCCGTAGTATGCAGTTCAGTAACATGTTGTACAGGTTCGTAGCCTAGGAGTAACAGGCTATATACCACACAGCCTACCTGTGTAGTAGGCTATCCCATCTACGTTTCTGTAAGTACACTCTATGATGTTCACAAATGATGAAATCGCCTAATGATGCATCTTTCAGAATGTTTCCCCAAGGTTAAGCAACACGTGACTGTAGTTGACTTAAAGCTCCCATTCTAAAAACATGCACTGATTCCTTTGACCATCTTTGTATGCTGCATAATTTTAGAATTGTATCCTGGATATGATAAATGTTAATTGTGAAGGTTCTGAATTATTTTTCTCAAATGAGCAAGCGTTTTTTTTTTTTATTTTAGGAGGCAATTATCTTTGCTGAACTTAAATTGTGTACAGTTTATTGGGCAGCAACTCCTCTCAGTGCAGATCTTTTGCCTTTCATTTGGCTGCTTTGAGTCTGTTACACACAGAAATGATTCAGGTTTTAGTCAGAGATGTGGGCAGACAGAATTTGGGCACTCTTTCTTGGCTCTTTCCCTTGCAGGATTCTTCCACTCTCTTCACTGGCCACGGTTTCTCCAGCTTCAGCTTCAGTTTTCTAGTTTCCCTGGCCAGAAAGTCCACAGTTTTCCCACCGGCACTCCAACCCCTGCCCCCACTGTCCCTTCCCCACACCTACTGCACTTAGCCCCAGACTAAAAGCCTCCTCCCCATGCTCCTAGCTCCCCTCTTCTCCTTAACTACAGTCTGTTCTTCCTGTCCAGTGATTTTAGGCAGTTACTTTTTGTATTCTGTACAGGTAGTACAGTGGTCTTTTTTGCAGGGAGGCATATGGTAGTCTTCTATCATCACCAGATGAATATAGTAGGCCCCACAGAAGGTTTTTATCTGAGGAATTAGCATGATGAGATCTGCATTATGAGAAGATTTCTCTGACTCGAGAGAGAAATGGTCTCAAGGTAGCAGATGGGAGATCAATAGGAAGAATCCAGGAAAAAGACATTTAAAGCAGCGGTCCCCAACCTTTTTGGCACCAGAGACCAGTCTCATGGAGGACAATTTTTCTACAGGACATGGCGGTGGTGGTGGGGTGCGCAGGTGGAGCTCAGGTGGTGATGCCAGTGATGGGGAATGGCTATAAATACAGATGAAGGGTCCCTCCCTCCCTTGCTACCACTCACTTCCTGTTGGGCACCTGGGGGTGGGGTACCGGGGGTGGGCGGGGGTTGGGAAACTGCAGATTAAGAGAATTAAAGCACCTGATGTATCTTGGTTTACAAAGATTGAAAAAAACTGATAAATTTTGAAAATACTGAAACTAAGATATCAAAATCTCATCACCTGTTAGCATTATGAACTTCCAAGCACCTGAAACTCATTTAACCTAACCCTTAAGTACAGTGCATTCTAAATCACCTCTAATCCCCCAAATTTCCAGAGAATAAGATTTCACTAGGTTTTTCAGTAGATTGTTCCAGCATCTTACTTACACTAATATATTGCCTGTTAATTTTTCTGGGATGAAAAGAAACAGAAATGTGCTTTTTCCTTCTTGGTTTATTATTTCTCCAGACTGTCAAACAAAAATGCTGAACCTGTTTCCCCACACAATCACTAAAAATACAATGATATTCTTTCATTAAATTAATGGGGGAAGTAAGCAGTACCTCACTTGATGTTTCTCAGTCAACAACACTGTGTGAATATGTTCTCACCAATCTACAGTTTTAGTGAAACATTTTCATTGTGACAGAGAATCAAAAGACTATGAAACCTGGCTCTGGGCCTTGATCTGGGTGTTGGTTACATGGGTGTGTTCAATTTGTAGAAAATTCATCAAACTGTCCCTTGAGATGTATACTTTTCTGTATATATGTTATACTTCAATTAAAAAAACCACATCTGTAAAAGCTCAAATATATCTATCCCATGTCCCTTCTCTATAATACCAATTATTCTCACAGAAAAAATACGCAGTATACTGCTTGAGTGGCATGACCTATTTACACAAAGTTGCTCACTACCACAAACATTAAAAATATATGACTAAATAAAAGTCCTCTATAGTTTTTGCCAGAGATACCACATTTAGAATTTAAATTCAGAGCTCTGTGACTTCCACATCGTCCTATCATAAATAAATTATGCTGTTTTCTAAACTTTAGGCTCCCTAATTTTGCTCCAGAAATTCTCAGAAATAAAGGAATAGTGTTTAGAAGCCATGAATGTCAGTAACTGAGCTAACAGGCTTGAGTACAAACAACTTTTTAAACAGTAAATTTCTATTACTTCCTTCACAATTTTCAGGGCCTTTGTCTTTTTTGTAACCTCACAATGGCTACCCCAATGCAAGGCACACAGCAAATGTTCAATAAATATGTGCTAATGGAAATAAAATTAATTCTCTAAAGAAAAAAAGAATAGTCGTGTTCAGACGTAAGAATAATGACATGATTTCAATTTCTGGGAGGACACAAGCTTCTGAAAAGTATTCTATGTGCTTATTTTATTTATTTAGCTATTTATTTTTGCTACCTTCATTTAATTCCCAAGATTCAGAAAGTTTTCTTCTACCCACTCCTTTTTTTAACCAAGTAGAAGTTTGTTCTGTAAGTAGTTGCCAAATTCAATGTAATGTCTTTCTATCAACTTCCCATACTTCTCTCCTCTATCCACTCAGTCTATATAGCAATCTAAGAAAACACTAAGAAATAAATTATCTCTCATTCATTAGATATTTAAAACATCAAAAAATTAAACCTAAGGTTACATGTGCAGATTAGGATTCTAAAGTCTGAAGGATTCTGAAGTCTGAATTTTCTTTATTACCGTTTCTATACACTGATACAAATTAAAAGATATCTATGTAGTATGTAACAGTTTCAAAAGATACCGACTATTAATCTACAAATCTGATGATTCACAAGGTATTATCCAACTACACAGATTTAAAGAGCATGACAGAACTTCGAATAAATATTTCACTATTATTACATAGGAAATGCCACCTTTATTAAAACAAAAGCTTTATCAATAGCTTATATGTTATAAACAGAACCTAGAGAATATGATTTGTGCCTCTATAATGCTTGAAACAATACCTATAACTGAACAATAGTGTAGATTTTTGTGCTGTCTTTAATAATGGGACAAAATAAATCCTACTAAATTTGGCCCAAAAAATGTACTTTTTAGTCATCTAAATAGCATTATCTCAAAATGTTTATTTTACTGAAATTTAAGACCAGGTATTTACATTTTCAATGGAACACCTGTATTTTAAATAAATTACCTAAATACTTTAAAGAATTCTGCTTTGTTTTAAAGTGCTATGTTTTAAGAAAAGCTATTCCTACATAAATCACTGTGCTGTATTAGATGGTCTGGAGAGCTCAAATAAAACTCCATTCTATTATTCCACTTGATTCTTATATTCATTAAAATTGCATATTTGCTCTTGAGGTAGATGTTAAGAAATACCTCTCACAAACAGATAATTCGTTAGCCATATGCATAGGAATATCTTTAATTTTTTCAGCTAGTTACTTACTGAGAGCCATGCAAGGGATTCCATGATTCGATGTTCACATCGTTCTAAATGTTTTATCATTTCTCTTGTCAAGTTGGCTTCTGCTTTGATAAAACTTTCAATCACTTTGTAAAAATCAAAGGCTTTTAAATTAAGTACATTCAGAATCCATGGGAAGGACAAATCTGTTCCAGAATCAAGATTCTGAGATGTACTTCCTAAAAATGAAAGAAAAAATGTAACTTAGGTATGAAATGTTAAGACTTGAACTAGGTATTTTTATTTGGAAGGCTTATCAAACAAATAATTAAAACAGTAGAAAGGTTTAACCATTTTTATTTGCAGCAGAATTTTTTTATTCTGGAGTCTACAGACTCCTAGGAAATAGGTCTCCAAATTTTGGTACATGTGCATGTATATTTTTCCTAGAAAAAGGGCTCATGGCTTATATCAAATTTTCAAAGGTTTATATATACTAAACTTACATCAGGGACAGATTTACTATGTTACCAGCATTTCATCAGCATATCCATTTTAATTCTCATTAATCCTTAGTGAGAGGAGGGAAGGATACCTCAAGATTTTGCTGATTTCATCAGTTAGAAAATAGTATCTATTTAAAATGTACATTTCTTGGCTATTAATGAGGATTTGGTTTTCCTTATTTGTTTACTAATTTAAGTTTCAGTTTTATTACTCGTGTTTTTGTATCCTTAGACAAATATTCCTCTTTTATTTCTGCAAGCAAAATTTTTCTTTAACAATTTGCACAATTATTTGTAAAAATAATACATATTTAAATTATATTTATAAAAAACACTGTTACTGTTGTGTTTATCTGGTGGATTCTGGCTCCAATCTTTGGTTTCATGACCACAGAGGTTATAGCAGTGCTTCCCTATCAGTAGAGGCTGCTCTTTAAGATTCCTTTGGTACTTGACAATCTCACAGGTCTTTGAAGGGATTTCAATAGGTACCTTTCCTGGATTCAGTATGCTCAGAACAGGAGCCTAGTGAAATACCATCCCCAAGATGACCTGAAATAATTCAGATAATAAGCCGCTTAAACGGCTTATGATGACCAATTATTCTCTTCGGCATATACTGATCTAAAATATGCATTTCTTCTTAACCACACACTGTCCCCAACCCCTGAAAAAAACACACACACCACACCTTAGGTTTTTTTAACTTTAAATTGAACTAAAATGTTTATTTACTAAAATTTAACTTACTGCTATATGTAGCCATTACAACCTCAAGAGCACACGCCAATAAAGACATATGAAAGATGTTGTCATTCAGCAGTTTGCTAAAGGAAGGGAAAAAAAAAGAATGATTAAAAACTCTACTTTTATAAAAAGAAAAAATTCTTTTATTAGAACTAAAAAATTTACCTAAAATTTTGAATGGATAATCGTTCTTCTTCCTAAAATAGATAATTTTTTAAAAAGTTTAACTGAAACCTTATTTGTGTCAGCACTGAATTTTTTTCTCTTATATTATTTTTTTACTTACTGATTTAAGCATAGATTCCATTACTCGGTAATACAATCGGACTCCAAGTTTGTATCGCTACAAACAAAAGAGAAAAAGAAAAATAAGATACTACTATTTTAGAAATTGACAATTACTAATTTTTTTAAGGTGTTTTTTTGAAACATACTTCTGACCCTTCTTAGGAATATGCCTATCAAAGATCACAAAAGCTAGTTTGTCTAAAACTCAAGACTTAAGTATAAAATGATGATTAACATTCTCAAGTAAATTATCAAGAGGGTAGCTATGTCTGGTATCTTGGTTTTCCTTCACTCCATTTCGGTCTACCTCATTCATAGTGAGGACAGGTTATATGCCCAGTACTATTTTAAGCACTGTACATACCACATACTTGTGACCCAGGATATGTATTAATATTTTCAAGATGGCTATTAGGATTAAGAGAATAGTCTCTGTCCATAAAATTTAGTAAAACTGGCACTGGCAAAAATCAAACCCAATTGACCTTATCAGCAAAAAGTCTTAACCAAATAACCTTCCCATCAGTTGGAAGAATAACCAAATTGTAGATACACACACACACTATATTCCTTCATTCCAAAGTAAAAGCAGAAATTTCATATACAGTCATGCACCACATAATGATATTTTGGTCAAAGATAGACCCCCTATACGAGAGTAGTCCCATAAGATTATAACGAAGCTGAAAATTTCCTATCACCTAGTATGATGTTAGACCACAATGCATTACTCACACATCTGTGGTGCTGCTGGTGTAAACAAACCTACTGTGCTGCCAAGTCGTGTAAAAGTCTAGCATATACTATTAGGTACAGTACATAATTCTTGATGATGATAATAAATGACTGTTACTGGTTTATATATTTACTATACCATACTTTTTATCATTATTTTAGAGTTTATTTCTTCTACACATAAAAAAAAAAGTTAACTGTAAAACACCCTCAGGCAGGTCCTTGAGGAAGCATCCCAGAAGGCACTGTTATCATAGGCACCGACACAGCTCTGTGAATGTCAGTGCCGCTGGAGACCTTCTAGTGGGACAAGATGTAGAGGTGACAAAGTGATATTGATGATCCTGACCTTGTGTAGATCTAGGATAGTGTGTATGTGCATGCAAAAACACTTAAAAAGTAAAATAAATTTAAAAAATAGAAAAAAGCTTATAGAATGATTATAAAGAGAATATTTTTGTTCAGCTGTATGACGTGTTTGTGTTTTAAGTCAAGTGTTATTACAAAAGAGTCAAAAAGTTTGAAAAAAATTTTAAACTTATAAAGTAAAAAAATTACAGTAAGCTAAGGTTAATGTACTGTTGAAGAAAAAATTTTTAAATAAGTTTAATATAGCCTAAGTGTAGTGTTTATAAAGTTTACATGTACAGTAATGTCTTGAGCCTTCACATTCATTCACCACTTACTCAACAACTAATCCAAAGCAACTTCCAGTTCCACAAGCTCCATTCATAGTAAATACCTCATACAAGTGTACCATTTTTTAAATCTCTCACACTATATTTTTATAGTAGCTTTTCTCTGTTTAGATACACATATACTTAGCACTGTGTTACCATCATCTACAGTGTTCAGTATAGTAACACGCTGTACAGGTTTGTAGCCAAGGAGAAATAAATACGGTATACCATATAGCCTAGATGTGTAGTAGGCTATTGCAATATTGTAAAATGTATATTTGGTTTTCCACCCTGTTTCCTGGCATATAATTCCTAAAATCCTTGCACACTCCAAAGTGGTAAGTTTATTTTGTATGCTAATGAGTTGACTGATGGCTGGCAGCCCCTAGGTAACTTCAGGATGGGGGCTGGTCACCAGAAAGACCAAAGCATGATTAGAGGGCTGGGACTTTCAACTCTACCCCCTAACTCCAGGAAGGGGAGAGGGAACCAAAAGATAAGTTAATTACCCATAGCCAATGGTTGGATCAATCATGCCTATATAATGAAGCCAATGGTTTAATCAATCATGTTTATGTAATGAAGCCTCCATAAAATCCCAAAAGAACAGGGTTCTGAGAGCTTCTCAATAGCTGAACATACAGAGGCTTACAGGAAGGTGAACAAGAATTCATCCATATGTGGGAAGGGTAGTGCATACCAACCCAACAGGGCAGAAGCTCTTGTGCTCAGGACCCTTCCGGACCTGACCCTATATATCTCTTCATCTCTTTATCCTCCATAATAAATCAATAAATGTGTTTTCGAGTTCTGTGAGCTGCTCTAGCAAATTAATTAAACCTAAAGAGGAGGTCATGGGAACCCCAACTTGAAGCTGGTTGGTCAGAACTTCTGGAGACAAGGACTTGCCACTGGTGTCTTAGAGACTGAGTCCTCAACCTGTGGGATCTGCTGATATCTTCAGGTAGAAAGTGTCAAAATTGAATTGGAGGACACCCAGCCGGTATCCACAGCAGAACTGATTATTTGCTTGCTGATGGGGAGAAGTCCACACATATTTTGGGGTCACAGAAGTCTTCTGTGTTGGTGGTTGTTGTTGAGTGAAAGAATAGGAAAAAGCCCTTTGAGTTTGTGTGGTTTTCCACACAGCTATACAATATAGGTTTGTGTAGGTACACTCTACAGTGTTCACACAGTAACAAAATTGCCTAACAAAAAACGCATATCTCAGAACATATCCTGTTATTAAATAATACATGACTGTACAACCAAAAAGAACTGTTAAATATAGATGTTTAAATCACTGATGGCATCAAAATATAACCTCACTACACTGAAATAAATGTGTATAGTGGATTATAGTTTTCAAACATATTTTTATATATTGCCCTCGTTAATGCCACACAACAAAGCAGAGCAAATACAGAACCTGAATCTCAGAGAAGTTAAATGACACAGCCAAGATCAACACAGCTCAAGGGTAAAACCAGATATAAACCCAGGGCTGTAACTCCCCAGCCCATACTCTCAACCAATATATTAGCTTTAGATTTTCTGAAATAACACTATCACTCAATAAGATTACTGAGAAATGGCATGTATAATATTACCCCATTCACATATGTATACATGAATAGTCACACATGTAGAAGTCAAAGCATATACATCAAAAATTTAATAATATCAAAGATTCTGATTGTTTTTCTTGCTAATATTTTCTAAAATTTCTACATTTGGCATGTATACTTATTTTTTTGTAACGGAGTGAGGGGTGGTTTCCCATAAAGTTTCCTATAAATAGCAGCATACGTAGGCAGCCGGAATATAGTATCTACCAGTATTTTATACTATTGGACAAATACTATTACAGTATTTACATAATCTGGACAGATGCTGTCTTTAAAGTTATTACTATATACTAGCACTAATCAAAATGAACTCAAGTTACCTGTGATCCAATTTCAACACATCCCTGTCCCACGGCTTTGGCAAATTTCTCTTTAAAAATATATCCAACATCCTTCACTCTTTTCAGGATACTTTCTTTTGGATTCACTGTGCAGTTCTTTAAGAGGTATAAACAGAAATCAATGTTGAGGATATTGTTTAATCAGAATTAACATTTTTCTGTTCCATAACATATGACTTTTAACTTTCAACAATTATAAAAATGTGGAAACATTGCCACAATAACTACGTAGACACAACTACTGAAAATAAGCAAAAAATAGAACTTCATTGGATGTTAATGACCAAAAAATACTAGAGTACAACTAAAAAGCCCTAGTATCTAAATTTTCATCCACCAAGCTAGGGAAGAGCAGCTGTGTTAGCCCTTCCATACATCAAAAAGAGCCTCATATGTTCTCATAAACTATCTTCAATTAAGAGTTATATTGGGATGTATGTTACCCAAAAAGAATCAAATGAAGAAGTAAAACTAAGATTTAAACTTGGTATCATATTCTACTTTAAAACTGTGCTGGAAAGAGTTAACAATTAGCTAAACTATTTAACTACATTTTCAGAAATACAAGATAGGGAAATAGTTACAAAAGAAGTTCCAATACATGTAACATTTGGGACGGGGCTACATCAACTTTAATAATTAAAACAAATCACAAGATGATGTATTGAAACACATAATGTATTATAATATTCTATAATTCATATTGTGATATATATTAGAAATATATCACAAATATGCTTCTCATCAGCTATAAAAAGGGTTATTTCTTATAACCTTTGTAGATCAAATACTTTCAAGATATTATACATTAGAAAATAAACTTTCTAAAATTAATTATAATTTTCTTCGTAAGGTGCACGTTGTCATTCAAAAATTTTACATTCCAGAATATCAGTAATTATATATTCCTGAAGAAATTGGCATACAAATCTTAGAAACATATAACAAAGAAGGATTTCCTTCCATGAACTCATTGTTGCCAAAACATCCATTAAAATGTCCACAGCTTCTAAGATTTTACATATTGAGAAGATGGCATTAATCTTAAAAATGAAGAAACTTGAACTATTAAAGAAGTAAAATCAAGAAAAAACATAATGACCTTTAAGACATGCTTAATTTTTCATCTACATAAAATTTTGAAGTTAAGCTATCAAGCTTCCTTAAAAGTTAAGCTTTAAATTGAGCTCCAGAAAATGTCTCTGAGGCACAATTTTCTGCCCAACTAAGGTAATTCAAAATAAAAAAGAGCTCCTACATACTTCAAATATTAGAAGATGTATTCAAAATCATATTTGTTTGAGAAGAGAGAGATTATCTTTCTTTTAACTTCTGTTATCCCTTGGTAAAAGTTGTAAGTAATTGGATAGATACATTTTGGCAAATATTCCCTGAGCTACAGATAACCCATAAACAAAAGCAACTTTATGCAAGTTGGACGAACAAAATCAGTTCTGAACCAACACAATTATGTATATAATGACAGAAATTACTCTGCTAATTCCTGGGGGGAATATAGCAAGAGATGACAACAGATTTTGACAAAATCTCAGGCAGGTTATGGTAATGAATAACAATTACAAAAAGCACAGTTACTGCAATAAATCAAATTTTAATAAGTTTCCTAGCTTTATACCCAATTTCCATGGATGAGCATTTCAGTGGGTCCCAAATCTCATCTGAGTTTAAATAAGGAGTGAAAGAGCAAGCACACAATATACATGCTAGTTTTCAATCTCTTTCTCCCTTTTTTTTAGGGGAGGGAATGTAGCAGGGGCCTTCAGGTATCACACTCAGGGTCTATCAGGAGTTGCAAACTACAATGCGCATAGGGCCTGACAAGATTATAAATTAAGATGGTTAAATATAGGATGAAAAAGACTGTATTGAGTACTGTTAATTCATATCTAACATCATATCCAAAGCAGCCAGACAGAAAAGATAGATTAACTATAAAGGAACCTGGTTAGATTGACAGACTTCTTAATTAGCAAAAATGGGAACCAGGAAATAGCAAAGTTACATCTTCAAAGTAGTAAAATAATATCTTCAATCTTGTAAGAGAAAGTAGGACCTAGACTTGAAGATCCAGCTAAGCTATCTCACAAAAATTAAGGGTAAAGGTATTTTCAGACCAAAAAATAAAACCTTCTAAGTTCATCACAAACTAATCTCACTAAAGGAATTATTAAAAGATAATCTGAAGAAAAAAGTGATCTCAGAAGTGAGGTCTAAGTTGTAAGGAAGAATGGTGAGCAAGGCAAATGGTAACCATAAGAAAATCTAAAAATAATACCATATAAATTAAACCATACTACTAATAATGCCTAATTTGAAGGGTTAAGAAAGCAAGAAAATCTTTATTTTCTTAAAGTGCAATGAAAATGGCACTTTACCAAAAGATTATCCATGAGATGGTTATTTTACCAGTTACATTTGATTTCTTTTGTAAGTATTAAGATTTTTCTTTGGTATTCACTGTATTCATCACATTCATGTCTCCAATATGAGACTATAAACACTCTCTTAAAATTAAAAAAGAACTTTTCATTCACAGATTTCCTAGAAGTTAAAAATTATACCATTGCTAAACGAAACTTTTCATGATATGAGAGTGTATTAAACATAATTTTTTATTGTTTTAAACATGGTCTTTGGTTTAAAGCTGTCCTGTTATCTTTTTTAGTTGGATGGTTGTGGTTAGTAAAATATTTATACAACAGCACACTAGCTTCATTTGAGCCATAACAGAAAACTGGGTCAACGGCCTACAGGCAGTGAATGGCACACATCGAGAATCTAGCAAGATGAATTCCCTGAAATCCATAACTGACCTGTTAAATGTTAAAAGAAATCAGTGTTGCCAAGATGTGCACTTGCAAAAGAAAAATAAATAAATAAAGGGGGGCGGAGAAGCAAGAAAAGATAATGGCTAACTACATGTTTTATGAGAGATAAGTGTTTTAAACAGTACTCAGTACTTTAACTTCCAATTTCAAATTTCTTTTCCAAGATATCATAATGTTTCATACATGACTTACATTAAAATAGGAAATCAGATTTTCTGATGGTTGATCACTTGATGAATTTAAAATCACCATTAACTGTTGGATAGTATTCATAACAGTCCTAAAGGAAAAAAAAAAGAGAGAAAATTGTTAGGCAATGAAGGAAAAAGAAAAAATGAAACGCATTTATTTCCCAAGTTAAATACATGTGGTTTACAAGGAATTACATTTTACTTCAATCTTTAAGAAAATGTGTATTCACAATTAGTAATCTTATAATTATAGAATGAATGTACTTATTTACTAATAAAACTATGTATCAATAAAAACATGAATTGGCCAAACTAATGACATTATTCTTAGGAGAAAAATATATAAACTGGCATCAAAATGGTATTCTTTGAAGAAAACATTATTATAATTAAATATTAAACACTTTTAAATAATTACAATAAGATATTTAGTAAATCAAGTAAAGAATCAAATGATTCTCCTTTATGGAGATCTTCAAGAAGAAAGGATACAAAGGTCCTGGATAATTTTAAAAGTCACCATTGTTATAAGATAAAATTAGGTCAATCTCTTAAAAATCTCTTTAATTTCACAATTTTATGTGTATGTATTTATGTGTATAGTAAATATTAATTTACAATTCTGGAGTAGCAGTACATTTGAGACACTGTTTAATGATGTAAAGAATTGTGGAATGTTTAGGGCTGAAAGGGTCCTTAAATATTTAGTAAAACATGCTCATTGTTCTCGGCCAAGCCTCTCTAAACTGTTATCTACACTTCCGCACCTTTCAAATATGTCGCCCTGTGGCTTCCATACACTTCTATGCCCACTAATCATATTTAAGCTACAATAACTAAAGCCACAATGACCAACTGCTAAAACCAAAAGACCGTTCGTATTTGTTCTGATACTTGACTTCCTTGAAGCATTTGTGATTCTTGAACACTTACTCTTTCCAGAAACTCCCTCCCTCTCTTGGCTTTCTTGGCTTCACTTGCTGGGCTCCCCATCCACACTTTCTCATTCTCTAGAATCTAACTTCTATCAAGTATTTAAATGCCAGTTTTATTTTGTTTTATTTTGAGACAGGGTCTCACTCTGTCACACAGGCTAGAGTGCGGTAACATCATCATAGCTCACTGCAACCTCAAACTCTTGGGCTCAAGTGATCCTCCTGCCTCAGCCTCCCACGCTGGGACGACAGGTGTGTGCCACCACACCCAGCTAATTTTTCTATATTTGGTAGAGACAGGGTCTTGCTTTTGCTCAGGCTGGTCTCAGATTCCTGACCTCAAGTGATCCTCCTGCCTGGGCCTCCCAAAATGCTAGGATTATAGACGTGAGCCACCCCACACTTGGCAAATGCTAATATTCTTTAGAGTTCAGCCCTTAGCCACCCATTCTTGCTATTAAACACCCTCACTTCAGGCAATCTCATTTATTTTTATGGTTTTTTAACTCCCCCAATGATTCCCAAATCTTTAAGATCCTTATATCCTACTGTTTATTAGACATCTTCTTCATAAATGCCTCAAGAACAATGCTCTAAATATGAATTCATCAAATATTTATCAAACCTGTTTCTGTTCCTTCATTCCCACTGCCACTCTATTGGTTCAGATCTTCAAAATCTCTCAACTGAACTACCAAAGTAGACCAGTACAGAGATTTTCACTATGTCTGTGGTAGTAAGGCTTAGACATGTGTACTTTGAAAAAATACCTCAGATTATTCTAATTTGTATCCCTGGTTAAAAACCACTGAGACAGATTAACAAGTCTATTTCTCATCTTCCCTTGTCCTCTTAAGTCCATCTCCTCAGAAACTATTAAATACTACCAAATAAACTTGTAAAAATCAAGTCTGATTTTATCCTTACTCCTGCTTAACACCCACTTACAGCACAGGCTGTATCATGCACATGCTACAGTTCAAATTGGTAACTATGGCAATAAAAGGCCCTTTGTGTTCAGTACCTACCCTCCTCTCCTGCTATTTCATCCTCTCATTTTACAGTTAGTCAACACAGAGCTGCAAATAGTTCCCCAGACATACTACACTATTTCAGACTTCCTTCTCTTTGCACACGCTGTTCTCACTCCCTAAAATCCTTGCCCTATGTCACAAACCCTTACATGTTTCAAAATACAGTTCAGAAATCGTTTTACAAAATCTCTTCTGTGTCAACTCATTAACTTGTCCTTACACCTATTACTATACTTACATGACAATGTATTTGTTTATACATCTATATAGTCATTTCAAATATACTGAAATAAAATGATTGCCCACTATGTACCCAGCATTATGATAGGCCCTAATTATTAAATGGTGAACAAAAAATTTATGGCAATGTGACATGGAATTTAAAGGTTATTGTGGGTATTAGTAAAAGTTAACCAAACACAAAATTGAATTTTATCATTATAAATTGTAATAAATTTATCATTATAAACTGTGATACACGCTATGAAGGAATAGAATAGGATGCTCTGAGAAAGAATAATGAAGGAAAATACTTCAGACAGAAGAATCTTTTAAAAAGCAATGTTTGTGCTGAATGAAGAGTAGCAGTTGATAATCCATGGAAAGAAAAGAAGGAAGAGTTTCAAGAAGAGGGAATATCAAGCATGAGGTTTTCAAGTACAAAAGAGCTTGGAGAGTCCAAAAAACTGAACGAAACTCAATGTGTGGCTACCACAGAGTGAGCAAGAAAATAAGATGAGGTTGGAGAGGCATCAGAAGCCAGATCATAAATGGTGTTGTAGGCACTGTGAAGGTATTTGCATTGTATTCCAATTGCAATGGGAAACGATCAGAGGGTTTTAACAGCAGGGTGAACATGATCTGATTTACAGTGCTAGGATATTATTCTGGGATGTCTGTGGAGAATAGATTTGAGGATGGGGAGAGAGGAACAGTGATGAAAGCAGAAGCAGCAAGATCAGTTAGTAGGCCACTGCAAAAAATCCAAGAGAAAAAGAAAGATGTCTTGCACAAGGATGGTGACAGTAGAAATAGAAAAAAACAGATGGACTCAAAAAATGTTTTAGAGGTAGATTCAGCAAGACTTGATAACAGATTTAGATGTGGTAACGGAATGAGGAAAAAGACATAAAAATTACTCCTTCCAGGTTGTATACAGATCAAATGGTGATACATTTTTTTCTCTTTTTTATTTACTGAGATGAAACACATTCCCATTTTAGGTTATGTTGTTATGTTTCTTAAAGACAGTCAGAACTAGATCTAATAACTGTACCCTTAGCTACTAGTAAAATACCCAGCACACAAAGAAAACTTAATATATATTTGTTGGATGTATGTAAGAATATATACTGAAACAAATGAGCAAACTTGAACCACGATAGAGCACTGAATAAACAATTAGAATGAAAATCAAAAGCAGGAAACTTCATACCTAACTGGAGTGTGTGGTGAAATCACATTCACCTCTTCATCAGTGTTACTTTTTCGTGGTGTTCTCTGTGTTTCAAAACTAAATAATGATAAGCAAAGTCATTCATACTGAAAATTTTCAATTTGTGCTTTATACATCAAAAAATCAGTGCAATACCTTCTGTTGCTTCATAATATCATATAAAATAGTAAATCAATAATAGACACGATAGGAAGCAGATGACCCAACTGCTCCTTCAATAAATAAAATTTTATTTTTTTTCACCATTGTTTTTAAGTGTGGATCTCTTTCCATTATGTTTATGGCAAACAGGTGCACCAATCATTAAGTATTTTTCTGAAATTGAAAGTGAGACCTTTTCTCCCTGGTGGTATTATTAATCAAGTTGTTCAGTATTAAAAATATTAAAGCTGGCCGGGCACGGTGGCTCACGCCTGTAATCCTAGCACTCTGGGAGGCCGAGCCGGGTGGATCGCTCGAGGTCAGGAGTTCGAGACCAGCCTGAGTGAGACCCAGTCTCTACTAAAAATAGAAAGAAATTGTCTGGTCAACTAAAAATATATATGGAAAAAAAATTAGCTGGGCATGGTGGCACATGCCTGTAGTCCCAGCTACTCGGGAGGCTGAGGCAGGAGGATTGCTTGAGCCCAGGAGTTTGAGGTTGCTGTGAGCTAGGCTGATGCCACGGCACTCACTCTAGCCTGGGCAACAAAGTGAGACTCTGCCTCAAAAAAAAAAAAAAAAAAAAAATTAAAGCTCAGTCTTTTCAATGCATTATAACTTCTATAAACTTTATTTTCACTTAAATAAAATTAAAAACATTTTACTATGTTTGATTTCTAAATTACATGTATTTTCAGTTTCTTATTTAAAAATTTCATGCTAATGACACAAAATTAACCTTATTTACAATCAGTCATAAATTTTTATAATTACTCTCAACCATTCTTATTTTAGGTTTCTACATGATAATCCAAGAGAATGTAATTTTATATTAATTTTTTTTCCAAAAATGAAACAGGCAGGCAAGAGGAGATGAAAGGATAGACAAATACAGAGATCACTACTTGAATAAACTAATTACTTCAACCATTTTGTTTTACTGCACATTTCAAAAATTATAATCAGCTAACTGAAAAAAAAGGTAATTGTTATAGAACACAATTCATATTAAATTTGTTAATAAATTATATGCTTAAAATACTATTTACCTTTCCTTCATGTAAAGACATTTGAAAGTTATAAATGATACTTAAAAGCCACTAAGTTAAATAAAAAACCTACTTAACCTATCTATACATGAAGGTACATCAAAAGTGTGTCAATGAATAAAAATATAACATGCGTGCAATACCTGTCTATAGGATCAGTCTGAAGAGTTTTATCATGATCCAAAAATAATCTTGCATCTACATCTTTGTTTTTAAGATAAATTTCTTCATATCGTTTAGAGAGACTTTCAACCTCAAAAGAAAGAACACTGATGATTACCCTTTTCGTGTCATTACATCTCTCAGCACACAGAAGCACAGATTTCACTGAAGAATTAAATGTACAATATACATTGAATTTTACAATATATACTGAGTTCACATGCAACATAAATAAGGCCCATCTAAAAGTAAAGTACAGAAGATTGCAAAATTTTTTCAACTCTGATTTTAGTTCTATTTTATCTATGTACCCCATTTATTAGAATTTTATGTAGACAAGGCTCACCAATGCCACAAAACAATACTTAATATAGATAAAATAATAGATATACAAATAAGATAAAATATTATTATAACCACTTAATTGCCAAGATTCTCCAAATACCCCATATTACATTTATCTCTATAAAATATTTTTTTCAAACTTTGTAGCAAATCCTCTTGATTACATGTTCTTCCAATCTTTTCTAAACCCTGTGGTTCACTCCAGCTCCCTCCAGGTAAGTATCTTGGGCAAGAGAATTAGCTTAATTAATTAGTCCAATTAACATACTTGTACAATTTATTCCCAATCTTAGACACTTTTTCAATTGACAGAATCTATAAATCTTTTATCATTTCTGATCCAGAATTTTCTAATCATACTTTAAAACCAATGCCCAATAAACAACTATTGGCATGCTTTTTGCTGTGACTTTTAAAAGCGATTTCAACCTGAGACAACTAAACTTGCATTCTAAAAGGAATGGTGGAGAAGTAACTCAATTAAATGTAAACTTTTTGTTAGTCTGCAGAAGTGTATTAGGCAGAACAGTCGTTCATGCTTAAGTTTAATCATTGTTTCTGCCCTACATTAGTGAGGCACTAATTATCAATCATCTATTTTTTTTTTTTTCTTTGAGACAGAGTCTCACTCTGTTACCCAGGCTAGAGTGCCGTGGCATCAACCTAGCTCACAGCAACCTCAAACTCCTGGGCTCAAGCAATCCTCCTGCCTCAGCCTCCCGAGTAGCTGGGACTACAGGCATGCGCGACCATGCCCAGCTAATTTTTTCTATATATATATTTTTAGCTGTCCATATAATTTCTATTTTTAGCAGAGATGGAGTCTCCCTCTTGCTCAGGCTGGTCTCGAACTCCTGAGCTCAAACAATCTGCCTGCCTCGGCCTCCCAGAGTGCTAGGATTACAGGCGTGAGCCACCGCGCCCAGCCACCAATCATCTATTGATTTGCAGTTACATGGGAAATACTACGGAAAATGTAAAGTTACTCTCAAGATTTCTATTAAAACTGTAATCTTTTTTAAGGGAAAAAAGATTACAAGTGTCTAAGATTCTTTAGAGTTGTGAACAACATATTTCTTGGTATCTAAGGTAGTAACAGGACTCATTAATACAACATTCTTGCCTCTTCAGTACCACATCTTACCACTCTTCTACCCTGTATCCCAACTTGGCGTTAGTTAACTAAACAGGCCATACTATCACATATTGCTATGCCTTTGAATCTACAATGTCCAACACCTGGAAATGCCACCGCTCATAAGACTTATTTAGCTCAGAAATCACATCACCTCCAAACTATTAAATATTTTCCATGAAACCTACCTGCCTCAGTTTGGATTAGGTAGCCCTCCTCTGAGATACCACAGAAGCCTGTGCATACTTCTATAAGACTCTTGTAGACTTCTGCAATGTTCTATTTCTTTGTCTACCTCTCCCACTAGCATCTTAAGTGACTTAAGACAGTGACTTAGAGTTAAATCTCTCTATCCATGGTATCTAGCACAATGTCTGGCACATGCTAAGCACTCAAAAAATATTTGTTGAATTAACAAATTAATTCAAGAACTAGCTAACAATTCAGGTCACAGAATCAGCAGTCTAGAAATTTGATTTCATGCCTTCGGGTCTTGGTAACTAATACAAGGTTCTTCTAAAACACTGCTTTTGTTTTTAATCATTTGTCATGGCATCCCTCTCTCCACATATTTCACCTTACCACCTAAAGGTCTCAGTTGTTCTGTTCTCAATGAAAACACATTTGTGGCAAAATGTGAAACAAAACAGGCAGATGGATGGTCATCACTAAGGTAAAACATTTTTGCAATACTATTTCAGTCATTTCAACCAAATTTATTTTCAATTAAGTAGTTTTTAAAAATGCTCAAAAGAGGTGTTCCACAATATGGTAATACCAATAATGTTGATGGTACTAATCATGGATTCTGTGATTAAGGATGCATACCAAAGTAAATTAGAATCAAATATGATTGTGTATATTTAGATATTTGATGGCATTTGGAAATTGAAAAGCTTACACTTGAGGTTTTGAAAAATTTCAGTACAAATAAATTTCTAGTATAAATCACAAAATGATGCTTGTTTATACATTTACATACATATTCAGAAGTTTTTTTTGTTACTATAAAGTTGGTTTCAACACACTTCTCCTTATAGATTACTTTCCTCAGGCAAAAAAAATTTGATTTACAGTAAATTGATCTTAAGAAATTTAGAGAACTAATCCCCCCTCCCCAAAGTCTCAAAACATATTTATTTTCATTATCTTCTTTCAGATTACCTCTGGAAGTCCATTAGAAGCTACAATTCCAAGAGAATTCATAAAAGGTATAAAATTTTTGAAATAAACATTTTTCACCTGAAAAAAATAAAGTTACAACATGACCATTAAAATTTAAAACAAAACAAAGCCTAATCTGTCACTATTAACAACAGTACGAAAGTGTTAACTGACTTTTAATTAATTACATCCATCCAAGCTAGTGTGATACTTACTTATAATTAATTCCATTATTTATTTTTTAATGTATGTGAGGTAGAATTCT
Source organism: Lemur catta (assembly GCF_020740605.2). Classification (NCBI taxonomy): domain Eukaryota; kingdom Metazoa; phylum Chordata; class Mammalia; order Primates; family Lemuridae; genus Lemur; species Lemur catta. The sequence goes on from NC_059140.1 coordinate 65,926,141, forward strand.
GCCCCTAAAATGGAGGTAAGTGGAGAATTGCTAATGAATGGCATTTGTAGGAAGAGAACTCACTGAAACCAACTTCAATATTCCACATTTAACTAATGATTAAAAAGACAAGACATTCAAAAAAAGTAAGCAACTTCACCAAAGTTGCACAACTAGGAAGTGGCAGAACTGGAATTAAAATCCAGTCTGTCTACCATCAAAGCCAAGTCACTTCTCTACACTGCCTCTGAATTCTCCCCAAAGCATAATTTTGGGTCACTTCACACACAGGTCAGATTAGGAATAATCTGACTTCTGCTCAGGGAATATAAAGTCAATTTTAAGGCATAAATTTAAGAAAACAATTTCATACATGAAATTAATGTTCAATAATTTATTTCAAAACCAAATAATCTTTTGTGGGATTATATATTGTTTCATGTAAAAGCACCCTATAGTTAACATGGATTTAAAAAAAAACACATACACACTCAGAAAACCTGGAGTTATATTCCTGGCTATTCTACATTTGCAATGTTATAAAATTTTAAACAACTTGGTTTTCTGCACTTAAATTACTTTTCTAAACTCCAAGTCTACATTAATTAAGGTGGGAATAATCTAATATCAGTTCCTACCTTCTACTCACCAAATAAATTGTAAGAATTAAGTCTCTAAAATACTTATTAGTTTTATTTTCTAACTCCCACTTACCTAGAATATTTATAAGGTGGGCAGTTTTAATTAATCAATTAGTATGACTAACCATTTGTTATACAGCCATAAATGTAACATGTAGGTAATCGAATATCAATTAATTACAATAAAGTTTTTAATTGACTATACTTTAAAAATAGTAACTATAAAGATTCTAAATTCTGAGAAATTGTTTAAAATTAAAAGTAAAAAAAATGATTTATTCCTAATCTTAAAAATGAAATTTTACAAGTAGTTCTGAAATCCAGAGAATTAACAATCAGGAATTAGAAAACTGCATTTACTACTATTATCCTGAAAACAAGCAACAGAACTGAAGTAAAAAGACATATTTCAACTACATTTGTCAGCCTATTTGCAAAGATAATTTGTGATTCTAAAAAAGAAAGTAAAAAATATATATATAAAGTTGATACATCTGTTATCTATACACAGTTGACCCTTGAACGATATGGAGTTATGGGCGCCAATCCCCATGCCAGTTGAAAATCCATGTATAACTTTTTTTTCATTTTTTAGAGATGGGTGTCTCACCATGTTGCCCAAGTTTGAGTGCAGTGGCTATTCACAGGTGCGATCACAGCATGCCACAGCCTCAAACTCTTGGACTCAAGCAATCCTCTCGCCCAGCCTCCTGAGTAGCTGGGAATATAGGTTCACGTATAACTTTTGACTCTCCCAAAACTTTACTAGTAGCCTACTGTTGACTAGACGCCTTACCAATAACATAAACAGTCGATTAACACAAATTTGTATGTTATACGTATCATATGCTGTTTGTATGTGTATTATATACTGTATTCTGACAATAAAGTAAGCTAGTGAAAAGAAAATATTATTAAGAAAACCATAAGGAAGAAAAGATACATTTACAATAAGGTTATGTCATCCTTAAACAAGATGAATTGCCTGTTTAAAATGGTGGGTAACCACAGCTACAGACCTCAATCTACGGTACATTATTAAGCAATCCAACTTTTTCTTGTAATGTCATAATTTGTCTCTGCTTCTAAGGAGCACTTCCAGCATCATTAGTGGCAGTTTGTGTGAGTCCCAAGGACTGAACATGAAAAATAAGCGAGAACCTCAAGAGATCACTTTTTACTGCCATACGAAATTTATTAGAGAGATTAACTGCTCTCTTGGAGATATACAGCATTTTTGAGGGATACTTGCAATGCTTGAGCTCACCTAATAGTAACAGGAAGTGGATATAAAATTATTACAGTAGCACAATATAGACTATAGTTAATTTATGCTGTTAATAAATTTAATAAATTTTAACTTTTTATAATAAATCAATAGATCTGTGTATATTTTATAGTTGTAAATGGCAAAATAGACTAGTATTTATATATATTTTCTGCACTGACATACTTAACTTTTTATTAATTTTTTTGGTATTTCTACACCAAAAAGTTTCTTCAAGTTTTTTCAAATTGTCACAAATCTCCAAAAAAGTTCCCAATATATTTATTGAAAAAAAATCTGCATATAAGGGGACCTGTACAGTTCAAACCCATGTCATCCAAGGATAAACTGTGTATTTTGTTGAAATTAACAAGAGCCATGGTGCTAAAACCCAGATAGCTTGGTAAATCATTCTAACGCTTCTTAAACTAGATTTTGGAACCATACCTCCGCTCCTTCCCAAACTTTACAGCAAAATTTCAAAGATGTGACATTTTTCACTGGTATCTGGTTATAGTGAATTGTGGGCAATGTAACAAATTATAAGAAAACTGCACAGTAAAGTAACAGAAGCACTAGTACCAGTTGTCTCAAAGTCTAGTGTAGACTTTATTAGTAATGAACTATCAGTCTCTGGAAGCTTGTTTAATCATTACTAGAAGGAGGTTGAGTGCATTATTCGTAAGATTTCTTCTGATTCTAACATTACAGATTCTATGACCAAGATAATTGTTCATGTGTATTCTCCACTGGCCATTAACATCTGGTATATTTAGAAAGAGAGTAATTAAAGAAGGGTGAACAGAAATTTAATATTGGTATCCCTTATCACTAAACCAAAACACTGGAGTTTTCTTGGCAGGGTATTTTAAAACATGACGGGTATCAGCACCCTCAGAAGAATCAAAGAACAAATACATCTGAAAACTCTTGTCTTGATGATACATGTTTCAGTGATGCCAGAGCAAGGGAGCTACTCTCTTTAAAACCAAAGTAACTAAATATGAAAAATACATTTTTTTCTAAATATTTTGCTACTGCATAAGAGTTGCCACTAATTACAAAAAGCATGCTCATCACAAAAGAAGTATATACTGTTAGGAAGAACTTACATCTAAATCTACTTTAACTTGTTTTAAAGAAATCATGAAGTTAAATTACCTCATCTATATTACATTCATGTTCTTTACAGAGAACTTCAATAATCCTTGTATCATTTTCTAGTTGTTTTGCTATCCGTGCACTCCTGTTTTGACCTCGCCGCGGTGTTCGAGGTGAACCATTAATGGGTATTACAGCTGTTTCTGTAAAAATGGTAAATTAGATAAGCACAATTGCACATTCCATCATATAAAATAATGAAGTATTCTAATTATAACTCAGAAGGTCAGAAATAATTTGGTAACATTCCATTACTTTTACTTGTTAGGCTTCACTAGAAAAGTAACAATTTCATCTATTTATTGAATACCTACTATAAGTTACATATTGATATTAACTTTTGCCATCCCTATTCTCCCCTGACCCCAAATAGCCCAAAAAGAACTGTAAAATAGGCTGGGCGCGGTGGCTCACGCCTGTAATCCTAGCACTCTGGGAGGCCGAGCCGGGTGGATTGTTTGAGCTCAGGAGTTCGAGACCAGCCTGAGCAAGAGCGAGACCCCATCTTTACTAAAAATAGAAAGAAATTATCTGGCCAACTAAAAAATATATATAGAAAAATTAGCCAGGCATGGTGGCGCATGCCTGTAGTCCCAGCTACTTGGGAGGCTGAGGCAGTAGGATAGTTTAAGCCCAGGAGTATGAGGTTGCTGTGAGCGAGGCTGACGCCACGGCACTCACTCTAGCCTGGGCAACAAAGTGAGACTCTGTCTCAAAAAAAAAAAAAAAAACTGTAAAATACCTACAGTCATAAACTAATACAAAGAGAAGGCAGGGAAATAGTCAACTTATAAAGTAATCTTAAGTATATCCTACTCAGTTTGCAACAGAAAAAAATGTTTCCTATCTTGCAGTCTTAAAAATAATGAGCAAATATTTATGGATTCAATTTCTATGTATATAACATAAAGACAAATACATTTTAAAAGTTTTAATAAATTATGATTCTTTTAAAAGATAGGTATGTAAATACAACCATGTTATGATAAACTGTGATTTAAAAAATCCCTTGGATTATTTTGAGCATTCCCAATTCAAACTGAATATAGTTTCAGCTATTAAAGATATTACATATGATTAAAAAGTATTTATTCTCTCTAGACCCAATCAACAACTTATAAGAAATTGAGAGTACAAAGGAACATGTTAAACTATACCACAGTATACAATCAGTAAAAACTAGACTGTGCCTATTGGGTATCTACTCAAAGGAAAGGAAGTCATTCTATTAAAAAAGACACCTGCACCTCAACGTTTATCACAGCACTATTCACAATTACAAAGATATGGAATTGACCCAAGTGTCCACCCACTGATGCATAAAGAAAATATGATATATATATCACATTTATACACACACACACACACACACACATACTCACCGTGGAGTACTACTCAGCCATAAAAGGGAATGAAATAATATCTTTTGCAGCAACTTGGATGGAACTGGAGACCATTATCCTAAGTGAAGTATCTCAGGAATGGAAAAATAAATACCACATGTTCTCACTTATAAGTGGGAGCTAAACGAGGGGTATATATGGTCATAAAGTGATGTAATGGACATGGAAAACTAAGAAGAGGGAGGGTGAAGGAGGGATGAGGGATAAAAATCTACCTAATAGATACAATATACACTACTATGGTGATGGGTACACTAAAAGCCTTGATTTTAGCATTATGTAATTCATCCATGTAACAAAAAACACTTCCAGCACCCCCTAAATCTATTGAAATAAAAAATTTTTAAAAACTTAAAAAAATACTTCTTTTGCCTTAAAAAAAAGAAAACAAACTAGACTGTGAAAAACTCAATAAGACAAACAATCTTATTTTTAAAAGCATCAACCAATCACAAAGTGTAGATCTTAGATTCTGATTCAGTCAACCTGTAAAAAATTTTTAAATTTACATTTATAAGATAATAGAAAATCTGAACATTTACTAGATATTTCACTATTCATTGACTTTTAGGTATGATAATGGTACTGTTGCTACGTTTTTTTAAAGAAGTCTTTATCTTTTACAGATACATACTGAAATGTATAAGGAGGAACCGATATGCAAAGATGTGCTTCAAAAAAATACAGCTAGGGAGACTGGGTAGGAGATGGGGCTACAGATTGACCACTGTTAACTGCTAAAGCTAAATGGCAAATACATGGAGGTTTATTATACTATTGTCTACTTTTATATTCATTTGAAATTCTCCGTAACAAAAGCTAATTAAAAGTTTACCATACTTAGTCAATTCAATATCTCACCCTGGTTTCTCTTTGACAGAACACTTAGAGAATTAAATGTAGATATGAATTATCCAAAAGAACAAAGTCTGTGAAAGAAAAGTAATTTTAAAGGCTGGGAAATTTTTGAAGTATATTTATTATTTTCTATACACAATTTTTTTTTATTTCTTCCTCTACTTTGCGTGTGGTTTCCGCTAAATGAAGGTTTCTGCCTTCTCTACTAAACCATGTTCAACACATTTTCAAAATTCTTCTCCAGACTTCATTTTTCCATTAAGTTATTGTTCACAAAGATTAACTAGGCTTGAGCCTTTCAGCCACTTCAACAACACTTTGGCCGGGCACAGTGGCTCACGCCTGTAATCCTAGCCCTCGGAGAGGCTGAGGCGGGTGGATTGCTTGAGGTCAGGAGTTCAAGACCAGCCTGAGCGAGACCCCGTCTCTACTAAAAAATAGAAAGAAATTATCTGGCCAACTAAAAATATATATAGAAAAAAATTAGCCGGGCATGGTGGCACATGCCTGTAGTTCCAGCTACTCGGGAGGCTGAGGCAGTAGGATCGCTTAAGCCCAGGAGTATGAGGTTGCTGTGAGCTAGGGTGACGCCACGGCACTTACTCTAGCCTGGGCAACAAAGTGAGACTCTGTCTCAAAAAAACAAAAAAAACAAAAAAAAACCACAACACTTTGAAACTTCCATGTTTTGTCATCTATTATTTTTAGTATTATTATTAATACTTTCATCATGTCAGGAGCGAGGAATCAGTCCAGCCTTGGTTAAGTTTACATTTTTCTGTAGTATAAGTGATTTTAAAATTCTACTCTTGAGGCCACCAAAGGAAGCAATTCTAGGTTAAGAGGAATATACTGTACTAATCCTTGCTTAATGCTATCTAATTATATCAGCAATAGTTATTTTTATTTAAATTCACTTCTCATCTCATCACCCAATGAAATAGTATCAATTACAAAGTTTATATGTCTTATCTTTCCTTCTGTAACTTATGCTACTTGACGGCAAAGTCCAAGTTTGATTTATTTTTTATCATCCTCTCAGCATTAGAACCATGTTTGGTACCCACTAGACATTCAATAAACAAGTGCTGAATGACAAAGTAGGAGAGGCATAAATTATTTAAAATACTTACTATATGGTTCTTTTAGTAATGCGGGAGGTGAGAGTTTGATAAAATAGTCAAGAACACATAGCATTAATTGAAATGAGATCACCAGATCATCTTCCATTTGTAACACTTCCCCTGGAAATAAAAGTTTCACATTTTTAAAACAAGTTAGAGTCAGATCTTTATAGCAGAGAAAATTGTGGGTATGGGTGTATCCACATACTTATTCACTCAACAATCACTACAGGCATAGTAAAGATTTTTTTTTGGAAAAAAATCAAAGTTTTAGAGGTTGAAAATATATAAAATATAAATTAAAATATATGAAGTTATGAAATTATAAATGAACTATAAGTCTACTCTGAGAATTTTACATTTCAGTATTACGAAAATTCATTCCTTATGTTTAAAATCATTTGCATTTTGCTTTTTTAAACTTGTTTCCAATTTTGGTAAGAGTTATAGAATTTATTACTTCTGAAAATAATTTTGAGGTATACATGCTTATCTTTATTCTAATTATTTATGAAACCTTATATATTTTTGATTTTAATGCCCCTCCAAAGTATTACAATAACCAAAACCATCAAGAAATAAAATTAGTAGATAATTATAAAGTCATTTGTAAAATAATTATTTAGCACAAAACCTTTAAAGTTAATATACATACAACTAGAGGGCTATGAGGAAATAAATGCATATAATAGATACCTGAGAAAACAAATAGTGTAGCTACACAAAATATACAAATCATGATCAAATACAGTTATAACACATTTGCTTATGGCTCTATATTAGGCATTATTTTTAAAAAAGGAGTTCTATTGGATTCACTATCTTCTGACTGCTCAACCAGTAGTAATATCTACAAATATTAAAAGTACAGAAACTATGTAAAAAAACAGGTAACCCTGCATCAGGTAGGTTTTCTATTAATATATTCATAGATACAGTGCAAAAAGTATGTTTGCAATATACTCATTAGGAACTTATTAGAAATTATAGGTATTTCTGGGTAAAAATAGTAGAGTGAAGTCAGATGAAAGAATGTCTCTCCTCCACTATCTAATAATGAAATGAAAGAGGAAAAACAGTGCTAGCACCAATACCAAATTTGAGAGATACTAACTCAGAGGGCATCCCCATCTTCTTCCTTTTAAAGAAGTAGAAATGGCTGATGGAGAAGGGTAAAATGGAGGAAGTAAACAACTATAGCTAACTTTTTGACTAACACAGACTCTAGTATACCGTGCTGAATTGAGAACAATCTGAATCCCAACACAGTCCTGTTATGGAAAAAAAATAAAACTGCCACTGGAAATGTTTTGTTACAGAGTTCATTCTAACAAAAACCCAGAGCATCAAAGGCTTGCATCACTCAGATAAATTCTCTACTTCCTCCCTTACCTTCTGAGTATAAGTAGGTACGATAAAAATTCCTGTTCTTATACTGTAGTTCTTTGGGGAACATGAACACAAACAAGTCATAGACTAAGTGAGGAGTGAAGGGAGATTCACTCACAATATAGCAGAAAAAACTAAACATCAAATCAGGGTTACTCACATACAGTCCCAGCAAGAAGAGAGAAAAAGCACAGTGAGCATGCAAACACATTACAGAAAATTTAAAAAAGAAAAAAAAAAAAGAATCACAACATAAGAAGGGGAAAATCAGATACAGAAACTACTCTGGAAAAGAATCTAAAAGAAGAAAATACCCTATGAGTTCTTACACTAAGAACTAAATGAACTCAAATTATATAAAAAGAGCTGGACAAGCTAATAAAAAACTGAGGACCAAAAAAGACCATTACAAAAATAGTTTAGCTCAAAATATAAGAAAAGTTTCAGATGACAAAAAAAATGAGAAAAAAAGACAAAAGATCAGAATAATATGAGAGAAGATAATAACTAGGAGGACAAAGCCAATCCAGCACAGAACAATGTTCCTAAAACATGATGGTATAGAATAACTTAACCGAACAGAATAATATTTAAACATACAGTATATTAAGATTTTCCGAAATGAAGAGCAGAAACTACAGTTTAAAAAGAGAAATGGTATTAAAAAAAACAACCGTAATGCAGAATAATAAAAATCCAGAGGTATTCTGGTTAAAGTATTAAACCTCAAATTTAAAAGAAAAAGAACTCTACAAGAATTCAGGAAGTAAATGAGGAGGGGAAATTAAGGTGGGCTCAGATTTCTTTTCTTTTCTTTTTTAGGCCAGTCAAGTGAAGCAATGGGAATGGAGAAGGAACAAAGAAATCTGTAACTGGCTGTGATCAATTAGTTGTAAACACCACTACACTCAGGCCAGCCAAGCCTCAGATTTCTCAACAGCAATGTTGGATGCCAGAAAATATTGTCCTAAGGGACACAAAACATGACCCAAGAATAGGATACATGGTCAAGTTGTCCTTCAAGTATAAAGGCTATAGACACGATTCATAAACATGTCAAAGGGGGGCTGGGTGTGGTGGCTCACGCCTGTAATCCTAGCCCTCTGGGAGGCCGAGGTGGGTGGATCACTTGAGGTCAGGAGTTCGAGACCAGCCTGAGCGAGACCCCCCGTCTCTACTAAAAATAGAAAGAAATTATCTGGACAACTAAAAATATATATAGAAAAAATTAGCCGGGCATGGTGGCGCATGCCTGTAGTCCCAGCTACTTGGGAGGCTGAGGCAGTAGGATCGCTTAAGCCCAGGAGTTTGAGGTTGCTGTGAGCTAGGCTGACGCCACGGCACTCACTCTAGCCCGGGCAACAAAGTGAGACTCTGTCTCAAAAAAAAAAAAACATGTCAAGGGGAATAAAACACCAGAAAGCCTATTTTAACAACTTCTTGATGGTAAAATCTAGCCAAAAGATGAAACAAAATAAAAATCTCAGAAATGAAGAATCTATGATATAGGAGTTATAATAAGCTTGGAATCCATTAAAATACAGAACTGTGACTAAACAAGTATAGTAATTATAATTACAGAACAGAATGTAAATGTTATGATCTTTGATAATGTAATAATAATAAAATGAACCAATCAGAAAGTGGGGAGAAGGGAGGTGCCAGGAAGAATAAGGATACTAACTACCTTCTTCAAAACAGATTAAAGTATAGTGTTTTAAATCAAAACACAAAGTTAAAGACTCTAACCTCTTCATTTTCTCATGCTTTTTCATAATCTTAAGGAAATATTTTTAAAAATGACACAACTTAAAGGGACAAAACACTTTTTAAACAATTCCTTTCATTTCTCTTACTTCTTTTCCTCTGTAAAACTTGAGTAAAATTAACCTTTATATTTTAAAGGTAACACTATAGTATGATCCTATTTGTAGAAAATTATATCTGTTTGTGAATGCACTCATTTACCCACCATTTTTATCAAAATGCATATAAAAAGATATATCTGGAATGACAATCACATAATTTTAATGATAATTATTCTTAGGTTTGGGTAACTTTTCGTGCTTTGCTGTATTGTTTGAATGATTTATCATGAATAAATATCATTTTTATAAAAATAGTAACTTCATTATTCTTAAAAAAAAAAAAGGAAGGAAGGAAAGGTGGAATATTAGTAATAGAAATAAAATGAAACATTTCCAAGGTTGTTTTCAATACCAGAATCATAAGAACTTGCTAACAGTTAAGACACGCAGAGAATGGGCGGGTAGGGTGTGCATTAAATGTAGGAGAGGGGTGTGAATAAAAATTTGGGGATTTAGTTCAAAAGAATGTCAATTTAATTATTACATTTGAAACATTATCATGAAATAAGCATAATGAATTTACCTTTAGCTAATAAAAATGTGATCCAAGAAACTTTTAGCACCAACATAGAATTTATTTCAGTAGATATCCTAGTAAACAAATAGGAAGCAGAAAAAACAAGAAAAATTTAATACGGATAAAAAGTTTTCCAACTATAGCTTTTGGGTGTTTTTTTGTTGTTTTTTTTTTTTTTAAACAGTCTTGAGTTAAATGCATAGAATACAGTTCCTTTTAAATGTATAATTTATACCTAAATTTAATTTATCTCAATTCACTTAATATTTCTACCAGGATATTACATTTAACACACAGAATAGCATACATTTTGTAAAGGAAATATTGAGTATCTAAATTCTAATGTAAAAATATATAAAGGACATGTTATACTATAATATACTTGGTTTCAAATTACCTTAATACTTTTTTTGCTCTTTGTTTTCTAATTAAAATCAACACTGTAAGCAGAAAAATAGTTTGGGTGACTCTAGTTTGCCAATTTAACACTGTGCCTTGATTATTTTTCCACAGACATTCACTTGTTGGAATTAATAATTCATATCAATTAATCAATAAATATACAATTTCCCCTTATATCAATCATCTTCAATGGGGTGGAAAATCTCATGTGCTACTCATTCTGTTTCCAAGGAAAAACTCTGGAGCTCTACATGAGTATGCGTTATACATTTTAAAATAATAATTTTGAAATTTTAATGTAGACTTTTATATTTATTCTTACACAAAAACTATGCTGAGTCTTAATTAATATAGTACCTGTAACAGACCTTCAATAAAGATTTAGTCAATGAATTTGCATATTTCCCAGAGTCAGAGATAAGGTTGCCCTCAGTCAATTTCTACCTTATTAGTTAGTTCTTCCTTGTAGCACAAGGCATGCATTTCACACCATTTTCTTTGTGAGAAGATAAATAATCTACCTAGTACTTAAATTGAGCTTAATTCATGAAGTAGCATGCAATAATCAATCAAACTAACCCTAACATTATCCATATGTTTATGATTATTCCAGAAAAATCTTTTTTAAAAAGTGAAAAATAACATGCTCTGAACTACTTACGAACTGCTGGGTTGTGTCAAATATATAAGTTCACATGTCCTGAAAAGAAGAAATAATTACATTATCGTTATGGTGTTTTTTAAAGTTACTTTTAAACTTTTTATCCTAATTTGAAATCAGAGCAATTTTATCATGCTTTCTTCATCTTATTTTAAGAAACATACATTGAAAAAAATGTATAGCATTACGAAACAAACTTAAAGTAGAGTTTTCCAATTCATGACATTTCACGTCATTGTAATATCTAATTACAATGATTGAATTCTTTTTTTTCTTTTTTCTTTTTTTTTTTTTATTACTTTGCCAGCAAAGCTGATTGAATTCTCTACGTTCATTTGTAACAATGGGTTGGTTAGAATCCCACATCAGGTCATAAGAATCTATTTAACTAATAGTCAAATATATTCATGTAGTCTACCCTAAAATAAACAGGCTTTGGTATCACAGTTAATCTTCCCAATTACTTTTCAGAAAAAGGTACAAATAAGATAGAAAAAACCCTGCTGATCCACCTCAAGGCTAGTAAAGTTAACTAAATTATGTTATATAACTAGTCACTGAAAATTCTAAATCCCTTTTATAAAGGCCTGAGTGGTTTTTATAAAAACTGAATCTGACTATATAACTCCCCAGCTTAAAATAACTCAATGACTGTCCATTGCCTTCAGGGCAAAGTCCAATCTCACTACCAATCTGATCCCTTCCTATCCTTCTGCCATTAGCAATATCAAACTATATCCTGCTACTCATGCTAATCACTCTGCCTAGGATGCTCAGTCCCAGTTCTTACTCATTTTGCTTGGTGAACTTCTACTTATCTTTTAAACCCTATTCAGACATTCCCTTCTTCTATACTTTTTTTTCCTGACCAAAATCACCCCTGTAGTTACCCCTCTCACTCTTAAACATATACAAAATGTAACACTTTGCCCACTATATAATTCCTACTTCTTACATACAATCCTCTACAACAGAGCATCACATTCATTATTGCACTTATTTTTATAAAAAATATAATTTATTTATTTACTCTAGGCTTCTTGAAGATCATAAAGTCAAAGGATTTTGTATCCCCAGTACCTAACTTACAGCCTCGTACTAAGTTGATGTTTATTGTGGTTTGCTAATTTAAGTGCAATAAAATAGTGGATAGCATAAAGCAATAACCAAAGGAAAGAAACATTCTAAAATATGAAAAGTAATTATCTCCAGTGTTGAAATTTTGGTTCATATTTTCTTATTTATGCCTTTCAGTATTTTCCAAGCATTCTGTAATTAGTTCACATTTCTTATGCAAATTACTTAATTTCTTTTCTTTAACAATAAAAAATTCTCCTTCTTTTGCTTCTAAAAAATAGAAACAGAAAGCTTCTGTTTTCTTCAAGAAAGGACAAAAAAACAAAACAATGATGGCCAATGCTACCACATATCACAATTAAAACAAGGGCAGGAAAATATATTCCTTCAAAAAGCCCTAGGCCTTTGAGTTTTTCCTCTACTTTTCTCATCCTCCATCACACTTCTGAAGTTTTAGTGCCATATTAACCAAGGAGCAGGAAAGAAAGAAAAAGAGAGACATCCTTCTGAGAAGATGCTCCTTTCCAGCTCTATCTCCACCCTCATTCTCTTCAGAATATCTAAGGACATGCCTTTTTCATTTTTCCCTTTACCATCCTATTACACAATTGCTTACCTAGCTAAAACATTAAGTTTCATAATCCTATCCAAATGAAATGAGCTTCAAAACAAACATAGTAACAGGCTCATGCCATATTAAGGGCTGTAACATCGGGGGTGGGGGACTATGGTTAGGGAGAAAAGTATATAAAAAACTTAACCCAAGCTTATTCATTATTCTCTCACTTGAATAGTAATGGGGAAAAGTCTTCTAAACCACCACTGGGAGTACAAATCATTACTTGGCAGTACAGGTCACATACACCTTCCATTGTCAGTATGTTTTTTTTTTCTTTCTAAACTAAATAACACTATTAGGAAAAAGCTTAAATTTAGGTCACTATTCCACATTCAGAATTAGAAGTTTTCTGGCAGAAAAGGATAAAATGGGAACTAAGCTTAAAGTTTTCTAAAACAAATGAAAGACATGAAAGAATAGTAAAATAATTAATTTTGGAGGAAAAATTCAGAATGTGTATGACTAGATAAATAAGAAAGCTAAGAATTAATAAGAAACTACTAGCAAAAGAGACAAGTCTAAGGAGTAGTACTTAATAATTTTACTAAATATGTAATAGTTTCCAGTTGGAATCTAACTATAAACAGTGACATAAAAAATCAGGGTGTAGGTCTAATAAAATGTTTACTTTACCTTTCTAATTTGCTGTAGAGTGCACACAATACATTATACTTCTTCAACAGTCTTGACATAGCATTATCAACTTTGGTACTGGTATCAATTTCTTTTAGTAAGTCAAAGAATTTATAGACACTACAAATGAAAGAATAGACAACAGTAAATCAGTAACTTAAATTTGTTTTATTTCATTTTCAAATAATAGACATTTCAATTCAAAAGATTATTAGCTCTACATCAAATCAATATTATATACTTTGAAAGGAATTACTTTTTGCATTTTACTAGAATTTGAAGGAGAAAAAAACAATTAGCCTTCAGCTTACATTTCTTTATCTACACAACTGTGCTTATATCTCTTTCTCACTGAGAATACAGGCAAAAAGAAGGGTCATGAAGAGACACATATATACATGTATATTTATTTCTGTATCTGTCTATATGTTTTAAAAAACCATGAGTTCACATCCATTTATCCAATTCCAAAACAAAATTTTCCATATTTATAACTCTTCCTTGACAGCGAAGAAACCTGGAACCCATTCATCCTTAACTTATTCACTAATTTAACCAATCCCCCTGTAAGTAACCATCTTCCATCTCCAAAGCTACCCACTCCCCCACGTGGACACTCTTCTCTTCCACTCAGATTGACTCCCTATTCTAGACTGCCCCACCCCTCCACATGGGCACCTTCCTCACCTTGGTAGGGCTCTGACTCCCCACACTAGGCTGTCCTCCTCCCCTCACTTGCACTCTGGCTCCCTGTGCTGGCTGCCCACACACCTGCGTGGTCTCTGACACTGCACACCAAGCAGCCCATGTCAGGCTGCCCACACACAAGGACATGCCCCCTTCCATGTGGATGCCTTCCTCATCCCACTTTGGCTCTGACATCCTGCTCTTGGACCCATGGCCCACCCCTGCCACAGATACACACCCCGATGCATACTTTCTTTACCCCACCAATGGTTCTATGACTTAATTGTTTTCAGAAAAGGAAAGCTGATTAAAATCTTTAAGTTGTTTAAATAATAACTTTAAATCATTCTTTATTATTGTTTTCTATAAAAATTAACCTATCTGAAACATCAATACATATATTTTTCAATAGGGCACTAAAGACAGCAATCATCAACTGCATCTCACTTACTCATTTCTAATCAAGTTTATGTAGGGAATTATACCAAAACAGCTAACTGAACCAAAGGGTAGTCACCAGATCTACCCATAGTCTGTCTAGCAACCAATGAGTTATAGCCCTTACTCAAACAACTGCGCTGGACCAATCAGACGTTTATCTCAAGAATTGGGAAAATAAAAGTTTCAGCTAATGAGCAGGAAACAGAGAACCCAAAAGAAGGTTATCAAAAGTTCCCAGCTGGGTGCAGTGGCTCACACCTGTAATCCCAGCACTTTCGGAGGCCAAGGTGGGAGGATCACTTGAGGCCAGGAGTTAAAGACTAGCCTGAGCAATACTGTCAGATTCCATATCTACAAAAAATAAAAAAATTAGCCAGTGCGTGCCTGTAGTCCCAGCTACTCAGGAGATTGAGGCAGAAGGATCACTTGAGCCCAGGGGTTCGAGGTTACAGTGAGCTATGATGATGCCACTGCACTCCAGCCTGGGTGGCAGAGAAAGACCCTGTCTCAAAAGAAAAAAAAAAAACACATTCCCATGATATAGAAGGGATTGGGACAGCCATGATAAGCTATGTAGAAAAGCAAATAAAGAAGGAATAGAAATGATAAAGAGTAGAAGACTAGGATGTTGACTAGAAGAGAACAGAGCAAATGTGCAGATACACCCAGAGAAAAGGAAATCAACTTTAGGATGGTATTTATTAAAGAACTACTCTCAGTTCCAGTTTTTATGAGGTACATGGCAACACCTCTCCTTGGAGTATCATGAAAGCTGTGAATTGTTACAAAGAATTCTTTTTCTAGGGGCAACTTAAGGGAGAATGGAGGGGAGTCACAGGCATTGACTCTATGAACTACTTATATTATTTTGTATATTTATGAATATACATGGCCTTTGTTTCCACATTTTGTTTACCATTATTATTATTTTTTTTAACACACGATGCCTTGCTATGCCCAGACTGGAGTTCAGTGGCTACTTACAGGGGTGACTTCACTCAATGATCAGCACAGGAGTTCTGACCTACCCCATTTCTGATCTGGGCCAATTCACCCCTCCTTAGGCAACCTGATAGTCATCGGCCCATAGGAGGTCACCATACCAATGCTGAACTTAGTGCAGACTCCTGACTGGCATAGTGCACTACATCCTGGAACTCCTGTACTCAAGCAATCCTCCAGCCTCAGCCTCCCAAGTAGCTGAGACCACAGGACCATGCCACCAAACCTGGCTGTCTCCACGTTTTACTTAGAGGTAGTAAGAAAAAGCATTATAAAAATGCAACAATTTAATCTACCTTATTTAAATAGAACACCAATTATCCAATTATGCTTAATTCTAGATGGTTTTATCCAAGAAGAAATACAACTATCTATTTGCTAAAATTATTTACTGTTGCATTTTGTAAATATGATACAAAGGAAATGACGGGAAGTCCTGGAGAATTTCTCAAGATAAAGTTCATGAATTACTGAAAACAAATTAGTGAACCCTTTTTATAAGACTTGTAAGCTCAACCACAAACATTTATTAAGTATTAATAATTACTGGGCCAAGTATTGTAGTAGATACTCAATTCAATACATAATCTGAAAAAACCACATGTAATTATAGTATTTACTATATTAAAATAACCTTGAGCTTTAATAAATCTTATCTAAATTCCTTTAAGATACACTCGCACTACTTTTATAAAGGTTTTAATATATAATAAGCCTACTTTATAAATATCCTTACTGTTTTTTCACTTTATCAACAGCTACAATTAAGAAAGCCTACAGATAAATAGTGAGAGATACAATGAAAATTTTTCCAGAACACAAACTGCTGCATTTCTTCATTAATAGTTCCATGAGAGAATGACAGTTCATTATTTGATCTTTATGTCCTTTATGTTTTACTTAATGGTAGCATTTCTCACTAATGCCCTACATTCTATTAAGAGGAAAATCTAGAAGTAGTTTTCTTTAATGGCAGAAGCCTATATTTATATTACAAATTTTACCTGGTTTCTATGTTTTTCTGCAGCTCAGTAAAAGTGAATGGCATCTCATCTAGGTCAACTGCTGCAATAAAGATACAGATTCCCCACAGTTCCTTTTTCTTTTGAATATAACCTTCCTGGGAACAAAAAAATAAAGTTCAAGTATGTCATTAAATTATTCATACACTGGATACTGTGTTAAAACTGTATTATAAGTGATTTTTTTCTTATTCAGCATAACAAAATAAACATTTAAAAATCTTTATGAAGGCATATACTTGAAAGCACTTCATTAACATTCAACTTTCATATTATAAAGTACTAGAAAGATCAAAAAGTTAAATAACAACTTACTATGGAAACTTCAGGGGTCAGTCAGTTCTTGGAAATAGTTTCATTTTTCAATAACCCAATGTCATCAAAGCCAAATTAAGAGATTTTAGACTCCATACATACTACTTCTTTTGAAAAAAAACAAGCCCATTTTCTTATTCTATTATTATTCTTTTGCTCTAATTCATTCCTTCTTTTATCAATTTATTCATTCAAGTATTTTAACCTTGCACAATTCATATGTCTCAGTTTCTTAACTGCTTTCTTTGTAAAATCCAAATTATAATAATACATACCTCACTTTGTAAGAATTAAATAAGATTAAATTTACAAAGCCCTCAGCATAATAGTGTCCAGCATACAATTAGTACTTAACGAGTGACAGCTACCATCACCACTAAAACATTTTTTCATTATCTTTAGAATACTTTTTTCTCCAACAATATATACCACCTTCAAAATATGTAAATTTTTAGGTAAAATTTGGATTATATTAAGTTGAAAGCAAAAGAAATGTCAAGTTATCTAATGTTCTGCTAAACAGTTGGAACTACTTGCTTATTATTAACTGGAGATTATAATAGAACAGAACAGAAAAGTATGTGATACAATTTTACATTGTATGAAATCTCAATTATATAAAAGCTTTAGGAAAAACAGTTGTTATGGATTATCAAATTTTATGGATAATAAAAAGTTTACCGCCATCCAATTCTAAACTTTTCCTTAACTTTAGCTATTTGGGATATAAATAGTTGGAAACTTATATTACAATTATACTCACACCAGAATAGTTAAAATTTAAAAGACTGACAGTATCAAGGGTCAGGGAGGATGCAGAGCAATGGAACACTTAAACATCACTAATGAAAATATAAAATGGCACAACTGTTTTCGAAAACAAGTCTGGCAAGTTCTTACGAAGTTAAATATACACTGTCCATAACACTTGGCAACTCCACTCCTACATATTCATACTCAAGAGAAATGAACTTGATATGTTGATAGCAGCTTCATTCATAATAGCCAAAAACTGGAAACAACCCAAATATTCAAAAACAGGTACATGGATAAACAAATTATGGTATATCCCTACAATGAAATGCTATTTGACAATAAAAAGGAAAAGTCCTAATAAATATAACAACATAGATAAATCTCAAAATTATTACACTCAGAAAGAGCCAGACTCAAAAGGATACACTGCATGATTCCTTTCATATCCAATTCTAGAAAAGGCAAAACTAATCTTTAAAGTCAAAAGGTAGATCAATGGCTGCAGATTCCCCACCGTTCCTTTGGGGACCAGGAAGCAGGTGTTGGGAAATGATTGCAAAAGAGAATGAAAGAAGTTTCTGGAATGATCAAAAAGTTCTAGATCTTAATGGCGGTGATTACATGAGTGAATGTATTAGTATCTGTTAAAACATTTTGAACTGTGGACTTGAAATTGGCATATATTAGTCTATGTAAATTATACCTCAAGTTTGATTTTAAAACTACATCAAATATTACATACTATTTCTGAAACTGAACAAAGTATACACTCCATTATTATGACTAATTAAGCATATATTTTCATGAAATGAACATTAATTTTTGTATATGTGTTTATATTAATATGATCAAATTCTCATGAACTAGTAAGATGTGAAAGGTTGTTTGCCTCTATAATAAATAACCCCACTACCATGTTTTTTGAATTTTTATGCTTACTTCTTATCACAGTTTTGGTTTCCTTCCTTGCTCTCAGGCTGTATCAACTATTGAACATAACTGCTCTTAATGCTTTTATCAACTCCAGCCTTTTTTTTTTCCTCTCTCCTTTAAAGGTTGAGAAATTAAGTAACTAAAGTTGCTAAAATTAAGTATGTTATTTATTCATTTTTTATAACAGCAAATTTTATTAGGATATTTATTAGCCAAAATAATTAAACACAGGACCATGTGATATGATAAAATGCCTAAATGAAATGTTCTATAAATCAGTTCTGATTTTTAAAGAACTTGAAGAACTTTCCTATGAGCAAAATGTGACCTTTATTTCAGACATGGCTTATCTTTTTATTTTCTTAAAAGGTACATTTCAAAGAACAGAAGCTTTTAATTTTGATTAAGCACAATTAATTTTTTTATGGATCATGCTTTCAATGGTAGTATCTATGAAATCTTTGCCTAACCCAAGCTCACAAAGATTTTCTCCTACATCATCTTCCAGAAGTTTAGATCTATGATTCATTGTGAGTTAACTTCTATAAATGGTACAAGGTAGGGACTGAAGTTCATTTTTTGCAATTGCTATGTCATTTGTTGAGAAGGATATGCTTTCTCCATTACCTCCATGCCTATGTAGAAAATGAATTAACTACACACACACACACACACATGTGCATGCAAGTGCACACACAGGTCTATTTTTAGATTCTGTTCTGCTCCATTGATCTACTTGTCTTTTTCACCAATACCATAATGCCTTGATTACTATAGTTTTATATGTTTTGTTCATTTTTAGTTGAGCTTGATTCAAGATTTTTCAATCTGAAAAAGTCATTTGATTCACTTCTCATTGTACAGATTAAGAAATTAAAAACTACAGAGTTAAGACTTGGTCGATACAGGCAGTCAATGCCAGAGACTTTTAGTTTCCTAACACTCAATTTAGTATTTTTCCATTTCATTAAGAGTTTTTCCTTATTACATTTCTACATTTATGTTCTTAACATTTTCACTACTGAAATCCTTAATCTCATTGCCCCCTGTCAAGAGTTCTGTACCCTTTTTTTCTTAAGAGACCTGGCCTAGAGTTCTGTATTCTTAACTGGTGGTCTTGATTTCTATTTTATTGAGAAGTTTGAAGAAGCACAATACTTAAAGCTTCAACATTCTTCACATCAAATCATCTCTAACTACCGTGTCTTCCGGTATTCCTCAAAATGTCTCTGCATCTTCCTCTGTAAGTTCCTCTTCTGACTTTGACCAATGAATATTCTCCTCTATTCTGAAATTAATAACTGCAATACCTACCTCTCTCCCTCCTATTTTAAATCACATTGCCTCTCATCTGCTTCAAGATCTAGTTTAATTCCTCTCTGTCTTTTGTAATTTCTCTAGCAATTCTGTTTCTTTCCCTTTGGTTGCAAGTAAGCTTGTATCACCTTAAAAAACAAAATTACAAGGTCCCTCCATCCCCGGACCTTATTAAGCTACTGTCGTTACCATACACACACTCCTCACCATACACACACCTCACCATTCTCACTACTCCCACACACATTCGCCATATACAGTTTCACAATGCATATACACTGTACCCACTGAACCCACTCCCCTCTCACTATACAAATACTATTATTCTGGGGCTATTCTCTAAGTCCTCAGATCTTTTGGCTTTCATCCAGGAAGACCTCTATGCAGCATCTGACATTGTTGCAATTTTTCTTCTTTAATCCATCCCTGTGAACCTTTTTTCCTTAGCTTTGAAACACTCTCACATCCTCATTCTCTCTTCTTTTTCTCTCTCACAACTTTTTCAGTTGTGAAAAAGGGCTTTTTTCCATGACCTCTCTTTTCCTCAGCGATCTCATCTACTCCCACAGCCCCCTACCCCCGTCATCTCCATACAGTTGGTTCTCATATCACATTCCGCCTTCCAGCCTGATTGTTCTTTTAAGTTCCAGGCCTTATTTTCCAATGGCAATTTACAACCTAAAATCTGTAACTCAGGTGTTTTCCTGAAAATTATGGAAAAGGCTCAGGATAGCACTTTAAAAATTGTCAGAACAGAAGAAAAGTAATTCCTCTTACCCAGCCAAAACAATCACCCAAAAGACACAGTAAAACATGGAGGAAAAAATGGGTAAAGAACAAGCATTTTGTAAACAAACAAAAATCAGTATTTTTTAACAAACATATTTTGAAAATGTTGAACCCCAAAATAGTGTCAATTAAAGGACACTGATAATACACATCAAGACCCTTAAAATAGCTCAGTTTAAAACTTGAGTCAAGATTTAGTGTAATAGATGTTTGAAGAATTATTTATAATAGCAAAAAAAGAGAAAAGCCTAAACATGTCACAAAAAGATTAAATAAGTTGTGACAGAGCTATATCCTGGAATAATATAAAACCCCTAAAACATTTTCAAAGAATATTATAAAGACATGGGAAAATATCCAAGATATAATGTTAAGGAGGAAAAAACAGCAGAATATAAAATTCTATATACATTTTGATTCCTATTTTGTGAAAAAAACAAAAAAAGGAAGGGAAGGTTTAAAAAAATCAAAATGTTGATGATTATCTCTAGGTGGTAGGATAATGAATAGTTTTCATCTTCCTCATTAATCCCAGATACTTATTCTAAATTATCTACAATTGTAAAATAGGAGAAAAGTTAAGTCAATAAAAAATGTTAAATTTATATAAAGTAGGAGAGAGAAAAATTAGGAATACTCTTGATCAAAATCGTAATTATATACATTACACTTTAAATCACAATCTACAATCAGCACTTGAAAAGACTACCTATTATGCTATCATTTAGTTGTGTTCATTTGAACCAATCTGATGATGATACAACCTCTCATTAGTGACAACTTGTACTTGCATTTTTACAATGCACTTACTTATAAAAGAGCTCCACCAAGTGGTGACATAAATCATCTTGGAAACCTCAGAAAATTAGACATCAAAAAATTACTACTACTCATGCTAGCATAACTAACATTATGAATTAATGCAATTATTAAATTGCAATTCTGAAAGTTGAAACTAGTATTTCTCTCTAGCCTGTACTTTTGTGAAACATGAAAGATGAAAATAAGCCATAAGAAATACACTCTTTACCTCTGGGTCAAAGGATATATCCTTACACTTAATTCATGAGACTGTAATAAGTAACTGGAAGTATGGTCACATTAAATGTATTACAGGGAGGTAGAAAAATAGGGGAAAGAGCTACCTTTATTTTCCACCCCTGGATTTTCTCCTCATCTAGGTGATGTGTAGGAACAAAAGGACTAATATGTATATATGCCAGAAAATCCGCTCCCTCAGTTGTATGATATGAGCTGACAGAAGTCCAGCGTGCACATCCCTGGTTATGCACAGAAGTAAAAGGCAAGAGTGGCACAGCCAAGAAGAGGAATCCAAAAGTTAACCTTGCTTTTAACAATCCCCATTTTCAATACAACACACAGGGGTAAACATCAGCTGAATCAGCCATCCGGTTACACAATACCTTTTAGGGGAGAAAATTGATTCTACTCCCAGAAAAACACGTACCAGGCAAGTTCAGATTTGCCTGGTCATCTGCCAAAAAGGTGGGCACCTGGGACTCCTTCCCTTAAGAACTCCTACAGAACTCAGCACACAGACCTATCAAAGCTCGTAAGCGCACTGTGATTTACTTGCTTGCTCATCTGTCCCTATCTCAACTAGCCTATAAGCATCCTGAAGATAGAAAAATTGTACCTAATTTGCTATCGTACCCCAAGAGCCTCACAGTGCCCAGCACTAACATGGTGTTAAATATATATAGATACATATATATTTTTTCAAAAGCTGTGGCAGTAGCCACATCCTAATGTAGGATACAGTGGCTTTTTCTCTTTTTTTCTTAGTATGCTCAGAGACATAAGCAGCAAACGAATCACCAAAGTGTAAGGTAAGGCTATGGGTTCCACCATAGTTTCTTCAGCTCCCCTTTACACACTAATAGTAAACTAGTGATATCAGCAAGGGTAAGTCACACCAAGTAATGACATTACAGACCTCATTTTCTGAACAGTTGATACATAACTGACCTAGAACTTAGTTTCTGGCCAAGTTCTCTGCTTAGTTTATTGAAGCCAAAGCCTCAAGAAGATCCTCCCAAGAAAATATAATCATGTAGTACAAAAAACTGCCACCACACTGAAATGGCCACTAATTGACCATTCTGCAAGACAGCTACAAAACTGATGTCTACCACTCTTGGAAATGAGGTTAAAAAACATTGAAGAAAGAGGCTAATTCATACAACTCAAATTCAATTACACAGATAAAAGATACCAACTTCTTCTACCAAGTATCACATATAGTGCTTCAAAAAAGGAAAATACCATTATGAATAAATGAGTTGATATGATTTATAAACAAACAAAAATGTTTGTACATAAGGTGTACAACATGATATTTTGAGAGATATATATATATAATGTGAAATGATTACAACAGTCTCCCATATCCACAGTTTTACCTTCCATGGTTTCAGTTACCCACAGTCAACTGTGGTCTAAAAATAGGTGAGTACAGTACAGTAAGATATTTTAAGAGAGAGAGAGAGACCACATTCATATAACTTTTATTATAGTCTATTGTTATAATTGTTCTATTTTATTATTAGTTATTAATCTCACTGTGTCTAATTTATAAATTAAACTTTCATACAGGTATATATGTACAGTATAGGAAAAAAACATAGTATATATAGGGTTCGATACTATCTGTGGATTCCAGTATCCACTGGAGTGTCTTAGAACATATTCCCCAAGGATAAGGGGGAAAGAAGTACTGTACCACAATCAAGCTAATTAACATATCCATCACCTCACATAGTTAACCATTTTTTTTGTGTATGTGGTGAGAATACGTAAGAGATATCTAAATTTCAAGAATACAAAACTATTATTAAGTATAGTCACCATGCTGTACACTGTAAAAAGGATTTCACCATGTATATTATAATCAAAATGACTAACATTGAAGTTACAGAAAGAATTTTAAAATTAGCAAGCAAAAACATCTAGTCACCTATAAAGAAAACCCCATCAGACTAACAGTAGACTTCTCAACAGAAACCCTCCAAGTCAGAAGAGAATGGGATAGAATGTTCAAAGTGCTGAAACAAAAAAACTCCCAGCCAAGAATTTTATATCTTGCCAGAACAAGTTTTAAAACGAAGGAGAAATGAAGTCATTTCCATAAAAGCAAACACTAAGAGAATTCATCATCATTAGATCAGCCCTATAGGAAATGCCCAAAGATGTTCCAACCATGGAAACAAAAGGTGAATATTCAGCTAGATGCGGTGAATTGCACCTGTAATCCTAGCACTTTGGCAGGCCAAGGCAGGAGGATCACTTGAGGCCAGGAGTTTGAGGTTGCAGTGAGTTATGATGATGCCCCTGCACTATAGCCTGGGCAACAGAATGAGACTCTGTCTCAAAAACAGAAACAAAAAAGAAAGGTCAATATTCATTATCATGAAAACACATGAAAATATAAAACTCAAAGGTCTAATAAACAATCGCACAAAGGAGGAAGAGAAAGGAATTAAATGGCAGCATGACAGAAGTTTGGCAAACCATAAAGACAAAAACAGAAAAAGAAAGAATGTATGAAACAACTAACAACAGGACAAGAACAAAGCCTCACATATCAATATTAACCTTGAATGTAAATAGATTAAATGCTTCATTTAAAAGATATAGATTGTAAGAATGTATTAAAAAAAAAAAAAAAACATGATCCAACTAAGTGCCGCTGACAAGAAACTCACCATACCCATAAGGAAACATATAGACTTTAAAAGTAAAGGGGTGGAAAAAGATATTTCATGCAAACAAAAACCAAAAGTGAACAGGATTATTTATACCTATACCAGATAAAACAAACTTTAAATCAAAAATTGTTAAAAAAAAAAAAGACAAAGAAGGTCATTATATAATAACGAAAGGATCAATTCAGCAAGAGGATATAATGATCCTAAATATTAATATATATGCACCCAACATCAGAGCACCCAGATTCATAAAACAAATAATACTAGACCTAAAGGAAGAAATAGATAACAACACAATAATAGTGGGGGACCTCAACACCCCACTCACAGCAATAGACAAATCATCAAGGCAGAAAATCAACAAAGAAACAGTAGGCTTAAATTGGACTTCTGACCAAATTGACTTAACAGATAGTTACAAAACATTCCACCCAACAAATATAGAACGTACATAATCTTCATCAGCACATGAAATATTCTCCAATACAGACCATATTTTAGGCCACAAACAAGTCAATAAATTTTTAAAAATTAAAATCATATCAAGTATGTTCTCAGACCACTGTGGAATAACCCTAGAAATCAATACAAAGAGACACTTCAGAAATTATACAAACATAAAGAAGTTAAACAACATGCTCCTGAACAATCACTGGGTTAACAAAGAAGTAAAGACAGAAATTTAAATTTTTTAAAACAAATGAAAATGAAAACACAATATACCAAAACCTATGGAATACAACAAAAGCAGTGCTAACAGGTTAGTTTATAATGCCTACATCAAAAAAGTACAAAGATCACAAATTATCAACCTAACATTGCACCTCAAGGAACCAGAAAAACAAAAACAAACTAAACCCAAAGTTAGCAGAAGAAAATAAGTAAAAAAGATCAGAGCGGAACTAAATGAAACAGAGACAAAAAAAAAAAAAAAAGAAAGAAAGAAAAAGAAAAAGATCAACAAAACGAAAAGTTGGTTCTTTGAGAAGATAATGAAAATTTATAAGCCACTAAGTAGACTAACCAAGAGAATCCAAATAAACATAATCAAAAATGAAAAAGGAGACATAACAGGTGATACCACAGAAATACAAAAGACCATCAGAGACCACTATGAACAACTATATGCTCACAACTGGAAAACACAGAGGAAATGGATAAATTCCTGAAAACATACGACCTCCTGAGACCAAGCCAGGAAGAAATAGAACTTTTGAATAGACCAATATGAGTAGTGAGATTGAATCAGTAATAAAAAATCTTCCAACAAAAAAAAAAAAAACCACAACCTTAGGAACCAGGTGGGTCCACAGCCAAATTCTAACTGATTTACGGTAGGACTGGTGCCAATCCTACTGAAACTGTTCCAAAAGATTGAGAAAGAGGGAATTCTCCCTAACTCATTCTACAAAACCAGTATCACTCTAATACCAAAGCCAGGAAAGGGCACAACAAAAAAGTAAAACTACAGACCAATATCTTCGATGAATATAGACACAAAAATCCTCAACAAAACACTAGCAGAAGGAATCCCACAGCACATCAAAAGGATAATTCACCACTACCAAGTGAGTTTCACCCCAGGGAGGCAAGGATGGTTCAACACATGTAAGTCAAAAAGTGTGATTCGCCACACAGAATTAAAAACAAATATATGATCATCTCATTAAATGTGGAAAAAGCATTTGATAAAACCAAGCATCCCTTCATGATAAAAACCCTCAATAAACTCAGCATAGAAGGAACATACCAAACTAATAAAAGCCACGTATGACAAACCCATAGCCAACATCACACTAAATGGAGTAAAGTTGAAAGCATTCCCCCTAAGAACTGGAGCAAGACAAAGATGCCCGCTGTCACCATTTCTACTCAACATAGTACTCAAAGTCCTAGCCAGATCAATCAATCAAGAAAAGAAATAAAGGGCATCCAAATTGGAAAAGAGGAAGGCAAATTATCTCCATTTGCTGATGACATGATCCTATACCTAGAAAACCCCAAAGACTCCATCAAGAGACTCCTGGAATTGATAAATAAATTCAGCAAGGTCTCAGGATACAAAATCAATGTACAGGAATCAGTAGCATTCCTATATATCAATAACAGTCAGGCTGAGAGTCAAATAAAAGATTCAATACCATTCACAAAACCTACAAAGAAAATAAAATACCTAGCAATATATTACACTTAACCAAGGAAGTGAAGGATCTCTACAAGGAGAACTACAAAACACTGAGGAAAGAAATCACAGAGCACACAAACAAATGGGAAAACATATCATGCTCATGGATTGGTAGAATAAACATCATTAAATAACCATACTACCCAAAGTGATTTACAGATTCGATGCAATACCCATCAAAATACCAATGTCATACTTCACAAACCTAGAAAAAATAATTATATGCTTCTTTTGGAACAAGAAAAGAGCCCAAACAGCCAAAGTAATCTTAAGCAAAAAGAACAAATTTGGAAGCATCACATTACCAGACTTTATACCACAAGGCTATAGTAACCAAAAAAGCATGGTATTTGCATGAAACCAGAGACACAGACGAATGGAACAGAGCAGAGAACCCAGATATAAAACCACCTACCTACAGCCATTTGATCGTTGACAATACAGACAACAACATACTCTGGGGAAAAGAAGCCCTATTCGATAAATAGTGCTGGGAATATTGGATAGCCACATGCAGAACAATGAAACAGGACTCCTATCTCTCACCACTCACAAAAATTAATTCAAGATGGATAGAAGACATAAATGTAAGACATGAAACCATAAGAATTATAAGTGAAAATGTAGGAAAAACTCTTCTAGATACCAGCCTATGCAAAGAATTTATGAAAAAGACCCCATTGGCAATCACAGCAACAACAAAATAAATAAATGGGATTTGATTAAACTTAAAAGGTTCTGCATAGATAAGGAAACAATCAACAGAGCAAACAGACAACCTACAGAATGCGAGAAAATATTCACAAGTTATACATCCAATACAGGGTTAATAACCAGACTCTACCAAGAACTCAAGCAAAGTAGAAAGAAAAAAAATAAAACAATCCTATTAAAACGTGGGCAAGAGACATGAACAGAAGCTTTTAAAAAGCAGATAAACAAATGGCCAATAAACATGAAAAGATGCTCAACGTCATTAATCATCAGGGAAATGCAAATTAAAACCACAATGAGATATCACCTTACTCCTGTTAGAATGGTTTTTATTAAAAAGTCCAAAAACAATAGATGCTGGCATGGATACAGAGAGAAAGGAACACTTATACACTGTTGGTGGGACTGCAAATTAGTACAACCTCAATGGAAAACAGTATAGAGATTTCTCAAAGAACTAAAAGTAGACCTACCATTTGATCCAGCAATCCCACTACTAGGTATCTACCCAAAGGAAAAGAAGCCATTTTATCAAAAAGACACCTGCACTTGAATGTTTACTGTAGTACAACTCACAATTGCAAAGATGCTGAATCAACCCAAGTGCCCATCAATTCATGAGTGGATTAATCAAATGTGGTATATGTACACCATGGAGTACTATTCAGCCACAAAAAAGCATGGAAGCATGTGCAACAATTTGGACAGAACTGGAGACCATTATTCTAAGTGAAGTATCTCATGATTGGAAAAAACAAATACCACATACACTCATTATTAAATTGGAACTAACTGATGAGCACACATGTGCACAGAGGAAAGTAAAACTCAGTGCAAATCAAGCAGGGCAGAGAGGGGAGGAGAGGAGGGGCAAAAACCTACCTAATTGGTACAATGAACACTACCTGGGTGACGGGCACACCTATAGCCATGACTCAAGTATTACAAAAGTGATCCATGCAACCAAAAACATTTGCACTCCCTTAACGTTTTGAAATAATAATACCTCTGTACTGTAATAATAACTTGCAGAAACTATTGTTTTCTTCCTTCTAATTCAAACAGAACATAAAAACAAACTCACCCAAAACGTTTAGGAGATAGGAGAAATTTCAAAAAAGAATATTAAAAGTTAATACTCACCTAATGTTGCATCAACGCTAGGCTAAGGGGAATGTTACACTTACTTTGATATTCTAACCAAATCAATAACAACCTTTCCATTTCAATAATTAATCCACTATACTACTTGGTAATAATTGATGCTTTCACTGAAGCACAGCCTTACACATGTTCCATTATTCCCACTTTATCCTTTATAATTGTTCTGATAGTCGAACAACTGAAGCCTAATGCTTTCCCAATGAATAATGGCATCTAGCCTTTCTCTGAATGTTTAATTATTTCTACTTTCATTTCCATTGTAATCACCTTTCTCTTCGCTGCACGCTCACCATGACTTGCAGTAGACTTTCACTTTGGAGGCACAGTCATAAGGGTAAACACAGACTCACAAAATCAAATAAAAAAGTTATGACAAAAGTGATGCTGTGCATAAGTAACCATATAAACAATGAGACTATCTGCTAGCATAAAGATGCTGTGCCAATGAACCATGCAGGTTTGTTTACATATGTGGAAGGAATTAGTTTCCAAATTATTAACTTAATTATTTAATTATAAATTATGCTTATGGGGAGACTTGGGAGCTTGTTCATAATTGCTGAATGCCATTAAGTCAGATCATCCATAAAAGCTGGGGAATTGCATGGATCTAGGACTACAACAGGTGCACACACCACTATGCCCAGCTAATTTTTTAAAAACTTTTTGTAGAGATGGGGTCTTGCTATATTGCCCAGGCTGGTCTCAAACTCCTGGCCTCAAGTGATCCACCCTCCTTAGCTTCCCTAAGTGCTGGTATTACGAGCATGAGCCAAAACCAACCATTTTAAATGGTGTGTCACAATCAGAAAATTATATAAAACTGTTAGGACACACTCAAAAGGACTCTAGGAATTTAAAATAATGAATCTATGAATAAGTTTTATAAACAAAGCATATACAGATGAAAAGTTAAATTACCAAACATAATATTAACATTTATTGAATATTTATAATATTTCAGGAATTATTCTAACATTTTATGCATCCATTGTCTTAACATTCTCATTTTACAAATGAAGAAACTGAGGTACAGACACATTAAGGAGCTTAGTTGACTGGTCGGGCTGGCGTTCAAACCACAGTTTGCCTTCAGTGCCCATGATCTTAACTATGTTACCACATGACCTATCTCTTCCAAATGAGCAGAATCAATAGTAAATTACCTAATGAAACTATGAAAGATCAATATGGATTGGAGAGATTAGGAAGCATTTCATAAAGAATCTTAAACCATAACCTTAAAAATAGGCAGAATTTGGGTTAAAGGAAGAAAAAGGTATTCCAAGAAGGAGAGAGTATGAATGTATAGCTACTAGGGAGGGTAGCAAAGGCATTGGGGGCCATCAGTGAATATTAAAAATAAGACTAGAAGGAAGGTTAAAGTACCAAACAATAGAGGACTCCAAATACTGGGGCAGTTTGGATTTTATTTTCTTCATAACCAGGGGAAAAGGAAATGTTAAAATGGAGGCTGTTGAGAGGGGGTACAACGAAAATAAACTTTAAAATAAAACGTGGGGCAAACTATGTAAACTAGTCTTTTTAAAAGATCAGGCAGCAGGACGGATTGGATGGAGGAAACAAAAGAGACTAGCCAGAAAGAGGCAATATAACATGCAGGCACAAGCACTGCTGGTAAGAGAAAGGAAGGGACAGATGTGAGAGGCAATGTAAAAAAACAACTTGAGGCTGAAGGAATAGGTTTAAAATAGAATGGGCCTGCTTTAATCTTAATTAGTCCTGTGGATAGATGTTCAATGAACAAATTACCAAGGTAAACCTTTACAGAAAGCAAATGGTAATGTATAATTCCACTTCTTGCTAGAATAATACAGAAAGCTACAAACAGTGTTGCTGTCACCCTCTCAACAAGAACAAGCCAGATGAGGAATAAAATCATACACTTCCTTGAACCCAATATATCCTTTCTTTATATTTCAGATTATTTGGTTTCTCTAAAGGCAGGAACTTCCAAGGAGAGAAGGAACATGAATACTAGCTCACCTGTGGCACAGCATAAAAAGAAGAGACACATGGAACCCTAAAGAAAGTGAGAAGAATTCAGCTAAAAGTTTTTTACCAAATGCTAATTACAAAACAAAGCAACAAAAACTCATTTAAATATAGAGATAGGTTAAAAGCAAAATGAAGATCAATGATAAACAATGTAAACATTAATCACAAGAAAAGTGGAATGGAAATGTGGACACTGCAGAACAAAAAATATAAATTTGGATAAAGAGGGACATTACATAATGATAAAGGTGTCAATTCACCAAGAAGGCATAAAAGTTCTAAATCCGTATGCACCTAAGAATAAAGCTTCAAAAAAATTCATCAAAAACTGATAGAATTAAAAGCAAACAGACCACTCTAACTATAGTTAGAGATTTCAATTTCCTCCCTCAATAATCAGTAAAACACATAGGAAAAAAATCAGCAAGGATATAAGAGATCTAAGAAACATGATCCACTAATTTGACTTAATTAACACTTATTAAAACACTCTACCCAACAACAGCAGAATACACTTTTTTTCCAAGTATCCATAGAACATTCACCACAACAGACCACTTTCTGGTATATAAAACAAACTTCAACAAATTGTAAAAAATTGTGAAGAACTGAAAAAGCATAGAATTAAATAAGTCAACAATGGAAATATATCAAGAAAATCAAAAAACATTTGGGAATTATTCCAACCAAAGAGGAAGTGACAAGAGAAACTAGAAAATATTTTGAATTGAATGAAAATAAAAATACAACATATAAAAATATGTGAAATGAAGCTAAAGTAGTGCTTAGAGGGAAATTATAACATTAAATGTTTATATTAGAAAAGAATAAAATGCTCAAATCAATGACATAAGCTTCCACCTTCACAAATTAGGGGGAAAAAAGAGGAAATTAAAACCAAAGCAAAAAGTAAAAAAAGAAAAATAATGGCATAAATCAATAAAATTCAAAACAGAAAAATAATAAAAAAACAAAAGCTAAGTTTTAAAAAATCAGTTAAAATTGATAAAACTCTAGCCAGATGGTTCAAGAAAAAAGAGAGAAGGCACAAATTACCAATATCAGGTGGAATATGATGACATATCCTACAGACATTAGAAAAATAAACAAGAAAAAATGTGTTGCCTCCACATTTTCAACTAATCAACATCTATAACCTACTTCATCCAACAACAGTAGAATACACATTCTTCTCAAGCTCACATGAAACATTCACCAAGATATACCATATTTTGGGCCACAAAACGCACCTTAACAAATGTAAAAGAATAGAAATCATGAGACGTATGCTCTCAGACTACAATAGAATTAAACTGGAAATCAATAACAAAAAGATACCTGGAAAATCCCAAAATACTTCTAAATAATACATGGATCATAGAAGAAAACTCAAGAGAAATTATAAAAAATATTTTGAACTAAATGAAAATGAAAGTACAACTTGTCAAAATTTGTGGGATGCAGTGAAAGCAGTACTTAGAGGGAAGTTCATAGCACTGAAGGCATATAATAGAAAACAGAAAGATCTACAATCAGTAATCTAAGCTTCTTCCTTAGGAAATCAGAAAAAAAGAGTGCATTAAATTCAAAGTAAGCAGCAGAAGAAGAGAAATAATAAAATATAAAGCTGAAATCAACAAAATTGAAAACAAGAAATTGAGAAAAATCAATGAAACCAAAAGCTGGTGTCATTATAAGGGGAAATTTGAACACACAAAGACACCAGGAATACATACACACAGTAGGAAGACCAAGTGAAAATACAGAGAGAAGGCAGCCATTTGCAAGCCACGCAGAGAGGCCTCAGAAGAAATCAACCCTGTCAACACCTTGATCTTGGACTTCTAGCCAGAACTATGAGAAAAATTTGTGTTATTTGAGCCACTTCATCTGTGGTATTTTGTTACAGTAGCCCTAGTAGATTAAAACAGATTTTGATACTGGGAAGTGGAGTGCTGCTGTAACAAATACCTAAAACAAAGAAGTGGTTTTGGACCTGGGTAATGAGTAGAGGATGGAAGAGTTTTGACATGCATGGTAGAACAAGCTTAGACTGCCTTGAAGATACTGTGGGTAGAAATGTCCTGCTGGTGAGTATCAGGTGGAAATGAAGAACATATTATGGGACACTGGAGAAAGGTGATCTGTATTAAAAAGAGGCAGGTAACTTGGCCAAACTGTGTTCTAGTATTTTGTGGAAGGTAGTGTTTGTGATGAATTTGGATATTTAACTGAGAAGATTTCTAAACTAAGTGTCGAAGATGAGAAGCCTGTTTCTCCTGCTTATAGTAAAATGTGAGAGAAGAGAAACTTAAAAAAGAATTGTTAAGCAAAAAGGAACTAGAGCTGGAAGATCTGGAAAATTATCAACCTATTCATATTACAAAAAATGCGAAAGAGTGTTTTGAACAGAACACCAAGGGTATGGATGCACAATAATCTGACAAAGATATAGGTTTTGGGCTCATGGATCCAATCTCCCATCTCAGCAGAAATGCTGTCAGCCTGGACTGAAGGGGACAGAAACAGGACAAAATGAAGGAAGGCCATCGGACTTCTGAGATTCTACAGAACAGGACAATAACTCTATCCAGTAATTCAAATTGCAAGAATTTATTCTAATGAAATAGTCAAATTCATTCATTTATTTATTTAACAAAATATCATGGACTGACTTTGTGCCAAGCATTATTCTTATGAATACTGATGTTTATTACATTATTTTTAACATTAAAAAGTTGGGAAAAAAACTAACTGTCCAATAATAATAAGATAGCATATTAAAATTTAATAGTAAATTGAAATACATCCAAAACATAAAATATCATACCACTAGAAACTGTATTACCAAAAAATATTTAATAACATAAGAAAATACTTGGCCGGGCACGGTGGCTCACGCCTATAATCCTAGCACTCTGGGAGGCCGAGGCGGGAGGATCACTAGAGGTCAGGAGTTCGAGGCCAGCCTAAGCAAGAGCGAGACCCTGTCTCTACTAAAAATAGAAAGAAATTATTTGGACAGCTAAAAATCTATATAGAAAAAAAATTAGCCGGGCATGGTGGCACATGCCTGTAGTCCCAGCTACTCGGGAGGCTGAGGCAAGAAGATGGCTTGAGCCCAGGAGTTTGAGGTTGCTGGGAGCTGGGCTGACGCCACGGCACTCTAGCCCAGGCAAGAGATTGAGACTCTGTCGAAAAAAAAAAAAGAAAAAAAAAAGAAAATACTCATGTTGAGCAAAAAAAAAAAAAAAAAGCAAGATACAAAACTATATGTAACTACATGTAACTTTATATATGTATGATCTCAAATTTGTACTTGAGATCTTATTTCCTAGGGACCTTGCTCAAATTACTTAGTGTCTTCATCTGTAAAATGAAGATTTCACATTTTACATGTAAAATAATTATTTTATATTTCAGTAACTCAATGGATTTTTAAATGAGTTATTTCCAAAGTGCTCATAATACTCCCCCAGTACACATAAAACACTATTATTTGATGTTGTTACTTTACATACATACATATGCAAAGAAAAAATGGAAAGAATATATCAAAACATTATCAAAGATCTTGAATTCTAACAACACGAATTCTGAGAGAATCAGGAAATCTGAACACTGATTGCATATTAAAAGACATTTAAAATTATTTTATAAGGTGTGGTGGTATTTTTTAAAAAGTCCTTATATCATAATGAAGTCCTTATGAATAAAATATGATAATTAAGATTTGCTTTAAAATACTTTGGTGGGAGGCTTATGTGGAGAGATTCTTTTCAAACATTTTTAATGTTATCAGAGGGAAATTTCCTGTGAGTAATGGAATTATTACTAGCTTTTATTTTCTTTATATTTTGCTATCTTCCAAATTTCCTATAGTGATCTGAAATTATTTTTAAAATGAGAAAGAAAGTTTTCAAAAAACTAAGAAAATCCTTACCAATACTCCATCCACAGATGAAACTTTCTCCCAAGTTAACCAAGCTCTTTCTCTGACATGATCTGGTAACTTTAATTTCTGACATAATGCAGTGAAATCGGGTTCTTCGGTTTCTTCAAACTCAAGCCTACCAAATGAAAATAATCATATAATAGCCACACACTTACAAGTCAAACTTATTAAATAAACATTTTTTTCAATAGTTTGCACATAATAGCACTATTCTGAAAGAAAGTATTAACTACTAAGTACTTTAAGATCTTATCTAGGGAAAAAAATACACTTAGAATTTAAACATATGTTTATCTTTTTCATGGTATTTCCAAAATAAGGATACCACACAGTGAAAAATATTTGCTGGCATAGTGAGTCAAATATACTTCAGAGCAGCAAAACAGCTCTGTGAAGTACAATAATTAAAGCTGTTTGGGAAAATGGGATAATAATAATAATAATTCCATAGATAATACTGCACAATCAATTCAATGCCAGTGACTTTGCTAAACTTCAGTCTACTCTTATCAGTGTTGCATATAATCTCTCTACCTACTAGCATTTCTTACATGATGATTACGTTGATATAAATTATTACATTGCTTATTTCAGCACTTTCTCCTTAACCAAGATAGGCATTTCAATAAATTCTTGTAGGCTAATTCTTTTTTATTCATCTAATGTCTATTTGACATCTAATAATAGTAACAGTATAAGGAATAATTAATAATTTTTGAGTATTTACTATGACCCTGTACAGAGTACCTTAGATGTATGGTCTCACTGGATTCCCATATCAGCCCTATTAGGTAAGTATTCTCATCTGTAAAAGTAGACATTTACAAATGCCTACCAAACCAGCAGGTTAAAGCACTCACCTGAGGTCACAGCCCCTAAGAGGAAAACCATGATGTGAACCAAATCCACACCCTTGACCACTATTCTAGACTGCCAATTCCTCCTTCAAAACATGATTAACTTTTTTTTTTTTTTGATACAGGGTCTCTCTGTGTTGCCCAGGCTGGTCTTGAACTCCTGGGTTCAAGTGATCCTCCCACCTCAGCTCCCTGAGTAGCTGTGACTGTTGTCACCATGGATCAAAACTTGATTAACTTTTGATTATTTCAACAACGAAGGTAGTATGCTGTTCCTAGTGACAGTTTCCCTTCCAGTTTCATCACTTAGTCCAGAGACAATGCAACAGAAATAAGATTTCAACTCTCAAGGCAGAAATGGATACTGCCACTGGAAGTGCAGTTGGACTGGGCCCTGATTCCATCCCCAAGCAAGTATCTCAGCCTCAGACTGCCAGGCAGTGGTTCTACGATTGCTAAGTAGTTAATTTATAGAGTTGGATTATCCACGTTAATGAAATGCTTTGTGGGTATGGATAATCAAGAACAGACTATATCTTGTAAAGTTTTGACTTAACAGATTTTTTGATAGTTCCAATATTCAAAAACATAATATATAAAACGATGTGTTAAAAAAGTCCTTAGTTTTCCAGAAAATGGCCAGAACTTCAATATTCCTGGTTACCCTACAATGATCAAGAACGCTTTCA
This sequence comes from Lemur catta, assembly GCF_020740605.2. Taxonomy (NCBI): domain Eukaryota; kingdom Metazoa; phylum Chordata; class Mammalia; order Primates; family Lemuridae; genus Lemur; species Lemur catta. Next base: position 65,962,313 of record NC_059140.1, read on the forward strand.
AAGCTGTGTGTATAACATGTAATTCTTTAGAGTACTGCTCTTTCTAAAGGGAAACTTTCAAGTACTGCCTCTATCAGAATTCAATCAGAAACTGAAGTGCTGTCTTCTTCCAGAACATCCCCAGAAGTAGTTTTTTTTTTACTCTTATGATTTTTAATTGACATATACTATATAGTCCATTTAAATATATGAATTTTTAATAGCCTTCCACAGGCCATTTTCAAAATCTTATTGCAATCATTTACAATTTGTCCTGAATTGTTAGTGTCTGGTGAGTGGAAAGAAATGGGTAAGGGTAAAATGGGCTCGGTGAATTAATAGAATGGGGCCAAAAGTAACGAGAGACAGAAAAGAGTCTCATTCCCCTGCAATGGATCTGTAGTCTCAAAGTAAAACCAGTGCTGAAGATAATAATGACAATTATACTCTTTCCATCTTAGCTACTTAACTATAAAGTAGTACAATCAAGAAAAATAAGATGTTGCAATACAATAAATGTCTCCCTGTGTTTTTCTACTGCATCCACATAGACTTGCTTAAATTCAGATTTACTTAGCAAGGGAAAAAAAAAGTTCCATGTGAGCTCAGAACACCACTAATTTTGTACCAAAAACAAAATCAAAAAGAGTGGACACCAGGATCCTTGCTGGATCAGTCAAAAGGCAAAACGGAAGAAATAATGAGGTCGCCTAACACAGAAGAAGGGTCCTATCCAACAGGAAAAGAAAAGAAAAAGAAACATTTAGAAATTTTCAAGCCCTTGTGCTAAAGTCTCATGAAACTTTTGCCCATGTACCAGTTCCTCTAAAGAGTTATGCTCCACCAGTCACTACAGATGGCTTTGAGTCCCCAAGGCCTGAAAGCATTGTTGTAAGGGAACTCCACAAAGCTCCTCAGCCGAGCACCCTGTGGGCAACTGATACCCAGGACCCTGCGCCTCACGTCCCAGGCTTTTCTGGTTGGCCTCTCCCAGAACTGGGCTTCACGTCGCAGTGCACGCCCAGAGGAAAACACTTCCAACTGTTGCATCGCAGGAGACCAAAACAGAAAGTCAAACGACCACCAGAGTACTCCAGATCTCCCCCGGTCAAAACCTCTCCAACAGACGCCAGTCATTTTTGTGTGTTTAGTTTTATTTTTTGCGTTTGATGGAGGCTCGCAACTACCCGCCGCCTCCAAGCCTCGGTCTGGGAAGAGCAAAGACTGCACCTGTCACTTCGCTCAGGGACCTGAGACCCACCCGCCCGACACCTGTCAAGCCGGAGCCGAGACCCCCTCCCAGTTTCTCTCCCGTCACTCGGGAACTCAGAATCCCGTCACCGTCCTGCAGACGCTCCGCGGTGGTGCGCGGGGGGCAGGGAGGGACCCTCCCGCCGCCGGGACCCGGCCCCGGCGAGGATGCGCCCCCGCCTAGCAGCCGCGGCGTCCGCCCGCCGCACCCTCGGGGCACCCTTTCCGCGTGCGGGCCGCGGCGGCGGCGGCTCTGCGCGCTCACCTGGCCAGAGGCAGGTCCTCGGGGCCACTGTCCTGCTCCGGATCCTCTTCAGGAGCGGGCGGCGGCGGCGCCGGGGGTTCGGCGGCGGCGGCGGCCGCGGCCGCTCTTCGGGGGGTTTTGGGCGGCATGACGCCTTCCCAGGGCGGGAGCCAGCGAGCGATGGAGCGGCGCCGGGGAGAGCGACGCGCGCGCACGTCGGGGCACGCCCCGTCCTCTCCCGACTCCCGTTACAAAAATAATTTGAACGTCCCCTGAGAAAAACCGGACGCGCCCTCCCCCGCCGGGCAACCGGGCGCCGCGGCCAACCGCGGGAAAACGTCACTTCCGCCCGCGGCGTCACGTCCGCGATGCTCCCGGGCCCGCCGGCGTCTGGTGGGGACCGGGGCGCCGGGCGGTGCGCGGGTCTGGGCTCCGGGGCGCGCGCTTGGGGCGGGGAGGCCGGGCCTGGATCCAGGAGCCTTCCCGCAGGCGTCCGCCGCTGCCCGGGCGTGTTTCTACCCGAAACTCCCCGCCTCCGGGCCGGGGTGCCCGTAACGGGGCCACACAAAGAGCCTGCTGGGTGACAGTGGGCCCACGCCTGTGTCTGGGGGGCGGGTTACCCCCGGGCCCCGCAGGGAATATCGGGCGAGTGCACCCTGGCGGGCGCGCCCCTCTCCCTCCGCGGGCGGCGCCCGCCGTCTGCACCAGACTCCTCCCGCCCAATCCGTTAAGCAAAGTCGGCCAAAACAAAAACAAACAGGGGACGCTGGTAGGTGCCGAACCTTGCCGGTCACTAGCAAATACGAAACGTAGGGCAATTACTGGCCTTTGGAGGATGACTGGTTAGGGAAGGGGGACTGTGGGCAATGAAGAGATTATAATATGATGGAAGGTATCAGTAGTGGTGTATAAACAGGAGACACCATCGAAAAGTCTAAGGGAGATTTTCCGAGAAGCAGTTGCAGTGGAATAGAAGTTTGCCAGGCTGACCTAACATTTAAGGAGGGCTTACTATGCACCAGGAAATGTGCTGGCCACCTTGCATAATTGTCTTATTTAATCCTCAGATACAACCCTTTAAAATGGATATTAATAGTATTAGCATTGCACGTTGTAGATGGGGAAACAGGCTGGGAAGAGTTAATTAAGTTGCCCAATATCACGGAGCCAACGGGGTAGCTGAGGATTTGAACCCAAGAATATTTGACTCCACCTATCCATTATATTATGTTGGTGAAGAGAATGGCAAGAGAGAGGCAGCGTGTACAAAGGCACAAAGACATCAGAAAAGAGCTTGCTGGGACTACCACCATCAAACATTGCTTAGAAGCTGTGTATCCTTCTATCTTTTGATATTTATATTAATGCATTGTGTAGTTTGAGTACAGGTTTTTCTCTCTTTGGCAGACACTGTTGATTGCCCCACTAAACATTCCCCAGCTGAGGTGCTGTGAGTAAAATACACTTGTGTTCTGGTGTAGATCCCTTTATCCTGGAACAGCTGAATGGGGTCTGAGGCAGCGGGAACCTTCAAGCTAATCATGGCTGCAAGCCTCCTGGGTTGCAAGTCATACAATGGCTTAGCATTTTCTGTCTATACCATGACATACGCCAGGAAGTGTAAAGGCTTGACAAGCACTGGCCTGCTCAACAGCCAGTCCCGCCTAACTTCAAAAACCCCCTCTTGGGGGCCAAATATTTGTCAGGAGGTAGGGCCCAGGCCCAGGGCCAGCTACAGAGAATGAATATAATTAAAGTGGTAGTCCCATTCACCTTGGCCAGGACTAGTTTAGGGAAGAGCTCAGGATGCAGTTTTGACCTTTAGAAGATAAAACATAGTCTGCCTGGGAGCCTGATAAAATGAGATACAGGAAAGACACAGTTCTATCCCTGAACTATTGTTGTGAGCCTGTGACACTTGCAGTTGCTGCAGCTGTTGTAACCTGAGACAAGCTGACCTACAGAAAAGAAAGAAATGCTGAGATTGGTGCTGTAGGAATATCAAAAGAATCTGGATCCTCAGAGACATAACTGAGACTGATTTGACAAAGCCTGGAGCTGACCTCAGCTGAGGTGATGTTTTCAGGTGCCTGCACCAGAAAGCATCATGACTGTTAATATGTCTCCTGTGAATCCCTTCAGGATAGAGACCAAATCTTAGGCATCACTGTTGCCTTAGTACGTAGCACAGTGTTGGGCACACAGTAAATGCTTGGTTGCTAAAAGTAGGGATGGCAGGAGAGCAAAGTTCTGGGAACTGAAGAACTTACGTAGCTATGACTTGCTTTATTTAAACCCAGTTTATCAACATCCAGATTTATCATTTTGCAATTATGATAAGTCAAAGATTTCTCACTTTACAAAAAAATATATCTTTACTATGTTCCCTAGCATTTAAAATATATTTTCTTTTTCTTTTTTCTTTCCTTTTTTTTTTTTTTTTTTTGAGACATTCTCCCTCTGTTGCCTTGGCTAGAGTGCCATGGCATCAGCCTAGCTCACAGCAACCTCAAACACCTGGGCTCAAGCAATCCTCCTGCCTCAGCCTCCCGAGTACGTGGGACTATAGGTGCTCACCACCACACCTAGCTAATTTGTTGTTTCTATTTTTAGTTGCCTGGCCAATTTTTTCTATTTTTAGTAGAGATGGGGTCTCGCTCTTGCTCAGGCTGTTCTCAAACTCCTTACCTCAAGCAATTCTCCCTCCTTGGCCTCCCAGAATGCTAGGATTACAGGCATGAGCCACTGCACCTGGCCTTAAAATATATTTTCCTTCCACACAACTCAGGATCAATTGAGTCAATCAAAATCCTTACATCCCCCCAGCACTTTCTGTTGCACTATCAAAGAAGTATTAGAAATTCTGCAGATTCTTAAAAGAAGCTCCCTGAATCTCCTCCAACCTGCATAGTAATTTTAAGAAGATTGTTATACGACCAAAAAAATCTTCCTTAGCTTTTCTGTCTAGAGAGAGAACTCTCTTCAGCTTGAGACCCCTTCAGTGATATTAAAACTTTTGGGGGGGGCTCCATTGGTTTAAAAAGTCTTCCTTCGATGTTTTTGCACCCCCAAGCTACCACACTATTTCCATTTCTTAACTATTAATATCTATAATAGCTTCTTGGAAGGGTCATGCTCATTGGTTCTCTCTACTTCCTCAGTTCCTCAGTCTGCTAGCTTGGCTTCCTTCCTCTACCAGCACCAGCGCTCTACCAAAATCGCTCTTTCAAATGTCCTTGATATCCTAATTGTCAATTCAGTGGCTTCTTTTTTGGTCCTCAACCTACTTGACCTTTGTTGCAGTCAATATAGTTAACCACTTCCTCTTTCTTAAAAATTCCCTATTTTCCCACAAATCCATGATCTCCTTGTTCTAGTTCCCTCTGTTACTTCATAAACTCCTTCACTAGTTCTTTTTCTACTAGTCCCTTCAATGCGCATGTTCACTAGAGTAATGCTACTCAAAATATGGTTGTTGGACCAGTGCCAGTCTGCAAACTGCTTGTGCTTAGTCCACAAGGAGATAAGTATAGAAATGAGGAGTCAGCACTTAGCAATGTTTCTAGAAATTTGACATTTCAGCAATATACAAGCACATGATCATTGGACATTTCTCATTAAACAGAGGACAGAACAGTGTAGGTGTTCAACTTGCTTGGTGAGTTGTGTGTGGCTATATACTTGTCATGGACGGTAGAACCACATTATGATGAGTAAAATTTTAATGTTAGTTTGTCACCTATAACCCAAAAAAGCATAAAAATCTGTGAAAATGTAAGTATTTATTTACTTTTATGACTTTTTACTTTTACGACTTTTTACTTTTACATTTTAATTTTTCATTGAGCCCATTTTTTTTGAAATTCATAGCTAAATTAAGGAAGTAAAATTTGTGTCATTTATTTTTAACCCTATATTATAGATGGCAAAACAAGCCTCATTGTCCTATTTTGTCAATAAAAGTCACACATTTGTAGTGTGTTAGGAATCATAGTAATGATCAGAGAATTAGTTTCAAAGAATTAAAGATCTAAGAGTTTGTACTAAATTTACCCAGAAGTATCGTCCCCCATTTATTGAATTTGTAGCCAAAAATAGTGAAATACTAAAATCATGTAAACTAATGAAGCAATAAGTCCATTAAACTTAAGTGACATTTACGTACAAAATATAAAGAAACTAATTATAAATATAAAACATTTTTAATATTTATTTTCCATCAAAATAAGCTATATACACAAGAAATCCCTGGATCCAAAAGCCATTTCTTTCACTGAAACATAATTTAAATGTAACAATAACTTTATATGACAATTTTTGAAACTGGCTACTGATAAAGGATTGAAGGTGAATTTTGAAAATAACTCATTGCTTCCTTTATTAGGGATAAAAGTTGAAACTGAATATCCTGAACTTGCTGAACTTGCTTTAAATCTCTTCTTCTGTTCCCCTCAACATACTTTTGAGGAACTGGTTTCTCTGCTACTAGTATTAAAATAAAATAAAATACTTTAGATATACATTATCACCTGCAAGTAGCATGTCACCAATTCAACCTACATGAGATAATTTAACAAGCAAGGAACACACTCATTTGTCACATCAACTTTAAATATTGATATTCATGTTGTTTGTGTAGTGTTTAATATAGGAAATTCTTACAGTGAAGTGCCCTGTTTCAAAGCAACTTTTTGTTAGTTGTAACTGTGAGATGACAAAATATTAGGAGTGTGATAGCAATTGTCTGATTATCTAAATGGACATTTTCAATAAACAATGTGTATTTTTGTAATTTTTTTTCGTTTAACTCACGTTTGTTCTGATTATATTGGTTGAAATGTAATTTTATTTCGGTTTAATCTAGAAAATGTGAGCTTTTGTGCCCCTTTGCTGTTTGTTTTCATTTCATTTTTCTAGCAATTTGATTTTACTTTTCACTCCCAAAGTATCAGTTCATGATAAATGGGAAATTAGAGAATGAAAAGTTCCTTCACAGATAGCGTGGGAAACGCTAGCCTTTGAAGGCCTTCAATTCTTTCTTCTAATCTCATGATTTAAATTGCCTCCCAGTGTGCTTCTTAGATTCTTTCAGATTTCAAGGAAGAGAGACCTGCTCAGTCTGTCTGAATTATTCAGAGTTAGTGATATAGTTTAGGGAAAAAAGTGAAGAGAACAAAAGGAGTTCCTGCGGCTACCCTCCTGTGTTTTGTCATCCCCCCCTGACAGGCTCCCCTCCTTCCTGCTGCTGTGAATATGGCTGGTTTCATCTCTTTACACAACACTACTTCTCCTGCTACCCCGGCCTTCTCTTCATGTCACCAAACTGCGCTCCTCAGCACAGAGAATACGATTGATTCTCCTACTAAACTATAGTCTCCCTGAGCAGGACCAGTTACATAATTTGCCCAGAGCAAAATGAAAATACAGGACCCTTCATTCCAGAAATATTAAGAGTCTCAAGGTGTTGACAGCAGAGCACTAAACCAAGCACAAGGCCCTTCTGATATGGAGCAACATGTGACCATGTAGTTTGCATGTCCATGAAACCAGCCAGTCTATGAATCAGTGTGCTATCTGTTCTGCTAATCAGTGTGTTCTAGTACCTAACATGTGCCTGGTACATAGTGGGCATTTAACAAATACCTGTTGAATTAATGACCCTAACAACCTCATTGTAACTTACCTCTATAAAGACCCTATCTCCAAATACAGTCACATTACGAGGTATTGGAAGTTAGGACTTCAACATATGGATTTGGGGGGAGACACAATTCAACCTATTATACCTGAGGCCATAATGTTTGCAGGACTTTAAACTCTCCTGTGATAAAGAGGTTAGGTATTTCTCAAAACAAATAGAGAAAGAAATTAAATATTCAAACAAATCCAGCCATCACACAGGCTCTAGCTCATATCTCAGGGGACATAGAAGTGTAAAGATGACAGGCAGGCCTTAAAAAGAAGAAAAGAAAAAGTTGAAGCATTTCCCAAAATGTTTGTATTGATCCGGTATCCTCATGTACCAAATGCAGGCTCAGCTCTCCCTGGCAGCAGCAAGGGCCAGGGCCAGTGACTGAAGCAACAAACTGCTGTTAAGTTGGTGCAAAAGCAAATGCGGTTTTAGCATTGTTGAAATTTGCTGTTTGATATTGGAATATGTTCTTAAATAAATGTGGTTATGTTATACATCATTTTAATGAGCACTTCTTGTTTTATGTTTTTTTGCTAATGACTTATTAGTTGCTATTTATTTTATATTTATTTTAGACTATGGAAATGATATTGGACAGAAAGCAAATTCGACCGATTTTCTTATTTGAGTTCAAAATGGGTCATAAAGCAACAGAGAGAACTGCAACATCAACAATGCATTTGGCCCAGGAACTGCTACTGAACATATAGTGCAGTGGTGGTTTAAGAAGTTTTGCAAAGGAGACGAGAGGCTTGAAGATGAGGAGCTCAGTGGCCAGCCATCGGAAGTTGACAATGACCAATTGAAAGCAATCATCAAAGCTGATCCTCTTACAACTACAGGAGAAGTTGCCAAGAAGTTGCCTAAGAACTCAATGTCAACCATTCTATGAATTGAATGATCATTCTATGTTCAGTTTGCATCTGAAGCAAATTGGAAAGGTGAAAAAGCTTGATAAGTGGATGCCTCATGAGCTGACAAAAATTCAAAAATATCATCGTTTTGAAGTGTCATACAAGAAGTCTCTTCTTGTACACAACAACAATGAACCATTTCTCAGATTGCGATGTGTGACAAAAAGTGGATTTTATAGACAACCAGTGGCGACCGGCTCAGTGGTTAGACCAACAAAAAGTTCCAAAGCACTTCCCAAAGCCAAATTTGCACCAAAAAAAGGTCATGGGCACTGTTTGGTGGTCTGCTGCCAATCTGATCCACTACAGCTGTCTGAATCCTGGTGATACCATTACACCTGAGAAGTATGCTCAGCAAATCGATGAGATGCACCGAAAACTGCAACGCCTGCAGCCGGCATTGGTCAACAGAAAGGGCCCAATTCTTCTCCACGACAGTGCCTGACCTAACATTGCACAACCCAACACTTCGAAAGTTGACGGAATTGGGCTATGAAGTTTTGCCTTATCCACCATATTCACCTGACCTTTCGCCGACTACCACTTCTTCAAGCATCTCAACAACTTTTTGCAGGGAAAATACTTCCACAACCAGCAGGATGCCGAAAATGCTTTCCAAGAGTTCCTCAAATCCCAAAGCACAGATTTTTATGCAACAGGAATAAACAAACTTATTTCTTATTGGCAAAAATGTGTTTATTGTAACGGTTCCTATTTTAATTAATAAAGATGTATTTGAACCTAGTTATAATGATTTAAAATTCACGGTCCAAAAACTGCAATTACTTTTGCACCAACCTAATAGATTGCTACAACTCAAGCCAATGAACAAAGCCTCTGCACCAAGAGGAAACTCTTCCATTTCCAAGTGCCCAGGTTTCTCCCCATCAGGAAAAACGCTAAGTCACTGACATTTTCTATAGCCAAGTCATCAGGAGTTACACAGATGTGCAGTTTCTAAGCTGCTGTGACTGAAGGCACATCTTTATTTACAGCCCTTGTAATCCTAACCTTTGTCTAAAGCACAAATCCTTCCCTGGTTCTCTCCACCACCCCCATCTCCAAGGTGAAGAAGAGATAACTAATTATTTGCACATGGTTTTTCTCATTAAGACTATCATTAACATGAGGTGGCCCCTAACCAAAGAAACCAGAAGGAGGGTTTCAAGCTTGGTCTTACTGGGAGCTTTTCCTACTTGAGCAGACACCACCCTTGTTCTAGATTTGTCTCTTGTAGGTTACAGAAATGCAGACATTTTGCAGTTCCCTCTTTTTATCTTGTTTTCTTAATGGGTTGTTGACCTACACATGTTTCTCTGAATGCACTGATTTAAATCCACAAAATTTCTCCAAGTAAACCTGATACATTTCCCTCCTCTTTTAATCAATGAGCCATCAGAATGAACAGAATCCAAAATACCAGTGGATTAAACAATATGAAAGGTCATTTTTATCTCAGGTAAAAGTCTAGGGGTGGAATTCTGGGATTGAGAGAAGGCTCTGCTCAACCAAGTCCTCAAAGGCACAGGCACCTTCAACTCACAACTCTATCATCTCTGGGCAGTGCTCAAGGTCCATGGTGGCAGACAAACGTCATGTGACTTTTTAGACATTTTAGACAGCAGTGGGGGGAAGGGATGAAGAAAAAACCAGAAGCACATTCCATTTTCACTTCAGAGGAGTTCCTGGAAACAGCTGTAATACACTTGTGCTTACATCCCATTGATCAAAACTTGAATGCAAAGCCACACATTACTGTGGGGTAACAGGCCACAAGTCCAGCTAAAATTCAGGGAGTCTATTAATATGGAAGCAAAGAAGAATGGCTGTTGGAGGACAACCATAAGTACTTACTGCCATAAGTTGCAATGCAAATACTCATCAATTGGACACTTTGACACAGATATTGCCTGTGGTACACTGCTACACTGATGGCCTCCAGTGACTCATACCTGATATTCATGCCCTCGAGCAGTCCTCTCCCACATTGATGCTAGGCTTGGCCTTCTGGCTTGTTTGGCCAATGGGATCTCAGCAAGCATGAAGCAAATAATACCTTAATAAGTGCTCATGCAGTAGGACTTGCTCTCCTGGGACTCAGGTGCATGTAACAAGCATGAGTTAGTAGAGGATGATAGACCATGCGGAGAAAGAGGCCTAGCATCACAGCTGAGCCCAAACCCATCCATCTACCAGGTGAGATCAGCAGATGAACCACTTAGTCAACCAACTGATCATTATTGCTTTTAGTTATTAATCTTACACAGTGATAGATAAGTGATTCAGTCCCTAGACAACTTTCTGCAGTTCATCAAGCATTTACTGAGCACCAAACCTGTACACAGAAGGGTTTGGAACATTAAGGAAGGTATAGCATATGGCTTAAAATTGTTTCATTGGCCTCATGAGACAGAAATAAGCTCAGGCTAACAAGCGGAAAAATGAGAATTTATTGGAAGAACACTAAATGGAATTAAAAGAAATGCTGAAAATCAAGATTCAGGAAGGGCAGTGTATCAATCAGATGCATCAAGAAGTGTATATGTCACCTGTGAGCCTAATAGCCTGGTCTGACTCCAGGGTCATTGACCATTTGTTTTTCCCAGCTGCCACTACAGTAACCAACTCTGTATGGGCTCTGCCTGGTGACCACTTCAGCAAGACTTCACCTGTGCACATCCCAATAGTTCCCCACCCCCATCCCCAAGGCATGCACATCTCTAGAGGGGATAAGATAGTGCCTAACTGTTGGGCCTCTAGTGTATATGCAGCCTGGAAATGCAGGGGAGTTAATGTCCTAGGGATAAATCTTTTAATCAATAGATGGGTCCAGCAAATAAACTCCTCCACTCAGACAAACTGTTCTGAAATACAGTGGTTCATATGACCTCTCAAAATATGACTCCCATAACACTGAGCAATCACTGGGCTTGACAACAAGGGGTTATCAAGTTTGGTAATTTGCTACTATCTTAGTTTCTCCTCGTTCCCTTCCCATTCTCTTTGCTTCACTCCTATTTCTCTCAAACTGCACTGAGGCTGTATTTCCTAGAGAACCCAAACAAAGAGACCTGGCACCAGGAGTGTCCTAGAGACACCCCGAATGGGATGTTAGAATTGGGTTACTCTCTGATCTTATGGCAATAAAGACCATGGCATGGGAAGTGGGTAGTAGAGGGCCACACAGTGGTGTCGTGATGACTAAGGCTTCCCACTGTAGCTGAGATGTAGTGCAGGTAGAAGGTGGGGCATTCGGATTGGTGGTGGCCATGCTGCTTGAACAATGTGAGGACAGTAACTGTAAGGATTGTGGAGTGGGCTAGATTCTGTTGATAGAATTGTGTACATTGCAAAACAAAATGATACCTCAGGGCAGCCACCTGTCACCTTAAGGCACATTGTGAAAGCCAGAGGACCTCTACTGGCAATTTTTAATAAAACTGTGATTTTCTGCAGCCTAAAGAAAATATACTAAAAAGCAGGCCCAGGATCTGATTGTAAGGGCAGAACAGTTGAAAAGGCAACTAAATGCATAGACTTGCAGAATCTCCTAGGTCTACATCTGGTTCTTGAAAGGGAAAAAGAGTATTCCCCTAAGACCTAGGGTGGAATATTTGGATGGATGAGCTTGAGACTATTGAATCTCTCAATTTCCCCCAAATCTGTAATGCACCAGAAAAAATTTAATAATCAGTCTCAGGGGATGGGGCAGAGGGGAAAGTGTGGGGAAGGACATTTTATCATTTGGCAATTTCTGTTATGTAAATACTCTCACTTTTGTCAATTTCAAAGTACCAACATAATGTCACTAAACTCAGATTTAAAAAGAGATGCACACAATTGACTTCTGCAAGGTGGTATGAGCCAGCTCCAACCCACCAGTGCTCTGAACCCTCTGGCTAGCAGAAACAGCATTTGAGGAGTTTTCTCTTGCCTAGAAATCATGCAATGACTCCTTCTGACAGGTGGCTCCCCAAAAGGACTTGTGACCATTTGCCAGGGTAACCATAACCCGGAAAAAGGAGAATACCCAGAGTCTTCAAGAACTGTTAGATACAGTGAGTTAGAGACAGATGAGCTGCCACTGATAGCATCATGATTCTCTGGTTAGAATAGGGACCAATGGAGTTTTGACCCAATTCCAACTTACAGTGGATCCAATGGGCCAATGGACACATTCTATGGTTAAGTCATTGAATGTATAATTAAAATAGATACTCTTTGCTGACAAAACCTTCACATTTGCTTCCTGACATGTGGAATAATAGCCATTATGGAGGACCAAGTAGAGACCTCTGAAATTGCCACTGTCACCCCCAGCCAGAACAGTAAATCAGAAACAAGATAGCATCTTAGGAAGAATTGCAAAGACTTACAGCACTATCAAAGATTTAAAGGATACAGGAATTGTAGTTTCTATTATATTCTCCTTCAATTCTCCTGTCTGACCTTGCAAATATAGGATTATGGCAGATGAGAAGAAATGGAGAGTTAACTAGTATTGGAAGTGCTGCCTAAGTCAGACAGCGTAAGTGCAGAGCGAGGTGGGCCTGTCCCACCCACTCCCCCCAATACACACTGAAAATCAGGATAGAACGGAGTCATTTTCTTGATTTCCATTTCCAACCATGCCCCTGGGAAAGTGCAGTGATAAAACTTTACTGCCAGGAAAGGAAAATGCTGTGACATCTCTTGCCTCCCATGTGCTCCCAGTCCAGTCCAACAGTTTAGGACTACCTATGTACTACATATTTAAATAAAAAAGGAGGAATCTGATATTGTTAGGTTGGGGAATAAGTTGATTTTCAACTAAGAAGAGACGGAGCAGATGAGACAATGAACCCTTCTTTCCCAATCTGCTGCCCCTGGCTCCTTCAGGGTTAATATTCCCCCGTATGTACACCATTTGAATCAGCCTTTATATTCATGTATTATTTAAATGGCCCTTCATTCAGCTTTCTACCCAATAAGTCAATGCTAAATTTTAAGAATCTCTCTAATTGCTTTTTTTTTTTTTTGGCAAGTGTCCTGCTTGCAAAATTTGACTTAAAGGCTAGAGGGAGATAAAGGACCTTGAAATTTTCCCTTCCACAAAGGCCATAAATTGATTTGCAGCTATACGCCCCTTGATTTCAATGGCTGTCTGACAAAGAGCATAAACAACTACATGTACTATAGTAGGAAACCTCTGTTGAGTCCATATGTCTATGTTTGTTGTTTAGATTATACATCTGCTATTTAAAATAAATCTTGATAGAATTGAAATACTATCAGATGCTCTATCGTTTTTTAATTTGATAAAAATTAGCCAAATTTCCCTAAATCTTCAAAGCTGTTTGGCAGTGATCCTCCCAGTGTATAGTCCTGGAGCCGCAGCAGCAGCATTAGCTGGGACTTGTTAGAAATGCAGATTCTCAAGCCCCACCCCAGACCTGCTGAATCAGAAATTCCAGGGCTTGTCTGTGTTTTAACAAACCTTCCAGGTAATTCTGATTCAGTGGCCTAAATGATAAATCATACAATATTCACAGATTAGAAAATTCAATATTAGAAATATGTTAATTCTCCCAAATGTCCATTGACAGATGAATAGATAAACAAAACGGGGTACAGATGTATAATGAAATATTATTCAGCCTTTAAAAAGTAAAGACCTTCTGACACAGGCTACACAAAGAAAAACCTTGAAAACGTTATGCTAAGCCCAACAAGCCAGTCACAAAAAGACAAATGATGTGATTGTACTTATATGAAGTATCTAGAGTAGTCAAGTTCATAGAGACAGAAAGTAGAAGGGCGGGTACCAGGCACTGAGGGAAGGGAAATGGAGACTTGTTGTTTGATGGGTACGGAGTTTCAGTTTTGCAAGATGAAAAAACTTCTGGAGATTGGCTGCACAACAATGCGAGTGTATTTAACACTACTGAACTATACACTTAAAATGCTTAACATGATAAATTTTAGGTTTTGTGTATTTTACCATAATTAAAATTTTTAATTTAAAAAACATTATCAGTCAATTGCAATGTATGAATCTTACCCAGAAACTGATTCAAACACACAAACTTAAAAAGAAAACAAAAGCACTTATGAGATCATTCAGGAAATTTCAACAATAACTGTATATTTAATAACATTAAGTTGTATTGTGCATTTTTAGGTTTGATGTGGTAAGTGGTTGTCTTTTTAAAGAAGAGTCCCTTTCTTTTAGAAATAAATATTAAAATATTTGTGGATAAAATAATGTCTAGAATTTGCTTAATATAGTTAGGGGTGAAGGAGTGGATAGGGACATAGATGAACCTAGATGGGCTATGAGTTGATAATTTTTGAAGTTGGTTTATGAGTACATCAGAGTTCCTTTTTCTCTCATTACATGTTTTTAAAAATATATCTTTGGGCCAGGCATGGTGGCTCACACCTGTAATCCCAGCACTCTGGGAGGCCGAGGCGGGTGGATCGCTCGAGGTCAGGAGTTCGAGACCAGCCTGAGCAAGAGTGAGACCCCGTCTCTACTAAAAATAGAAAGAAATTAGCTGGACAACTAAAACATATATATAGAAAAAATTAGCTGGGTATGGTGGCGCATGCCTGTAGTCCAGGCTACTCGGGAGGCTGAGGCAGTAGGATCGCTTAAGCCTAGGAGTTTGAGGTTGCTGTGAGCTAGGTTGACGCCACGGCACTCACTCTAGCCAGGTCAACAAAGTGACACTCTGTCTCAAAAAAAAAAAAAAAAAATATCTCTTTTGCTTGAACATAGACGCTATCTCCTATTATACTTTACTACTAGATATGCATATGGAACAGATACTGAATTTATGTCAATTTATTTTCAGCCCACAATAACATGCTTGTTTTCAACCTCATCTAGTAAATCTGTTCCCTTCTGTGAAGTTCTGTGGAACTAAGTAGTTCCCTGCATTTCAGTTGCTCAGAAGCCAGAGTAAACAGCCATGTACCACATGGCACCATCGGTCCCTGTACACAGTCCAGAAAAATCATTAGAAATGGGTAACTAATGCTCATGTCTGCCTGCTGAAAGATATCCTGGAAGCCACAAGGTATCAAAAACCTGTGGACTGATTATTGCCCTACAAACAGGACAGCACTGGAGACACTGAGACTGATTTTAAGGTTAAATTTATCCCTGAAGGAAACAGAGAGGCAATGTTTATATGAAATGGTAGGAAACTGAATATTAAGCACACCATCTAGCTGTTTCAAGCCATTGTCCCAAGAGCTTGTTACTGAATGAACAATTAGCTGTTTCCTGCCATTTATTTCTAACCTTTATGTTTGCATTTTAAAGTATAGCCTGATGAAGGATTTTGCTTCAGTTGTCCCTAATGAGTTTTACATATTTGTACTTTTCTACATTCAAGCATTTCTATAAAAAGAGGGGTATGATCCATAATATTACAAACAAGCTTATTATCTTTCTACCTTTCTTTTGAATCGTTCTTAAAAGGCATATTTATTTGAATATCCGTGCAGAAATTTATGTTAAAATAAAGAAAATCAAGGAAAAATATAATCATAACCATATTTAAAATGTGTTTTCTCTCCCTGCCTGACATCCCTCTTTGTATCCTGGCCCTCAGCTTTCACAATAGTAGGAAACCATTCTTGGCATGTGTTTTACAACAGTAGGGCATGCTTCTGAATCCGGTATGTCCCGTACACACCGTAAGTGTAATGAAAAGATTATTTAAGCATTTCCTATTCATAGAGGAAAAAAATCTTCAAAACAGGTTGGACTCACACAATGGTGATATACAACTGAAGGATAAAGATGTTGAGTTCAATTCATGCCTTGATATCAAAGTAGTTGGGTGACCTGCTGAAATATCACTCAACCCATTAGGGCTTTGGCTTCTTCGTTATACATTGAGAATGTTCCAGCAGCTGATCTTTAAGACACTTTCCAATTCTAAAATCCTGTGCTTCTTTGAATTAATTCATGTGATTAAGAATTGGTATGACAGATTTATAGATAACCCCAAACCCAATGTCCTCCATCACAGATTTTTGCCCACTTCTCCCTTCTTTTACCTACTTTAAGTTAAAAACTTTAACAGCCAGTACTATAAGAACAGATCAACAGTAAAGATGAAGCAGAACACGGAAAACATGCAAAGCTCTTTTTAAACCCATGAAAATGGAGAACTTTCTGTTCTTGTTTCCATATGCCTACAAAATTGGCATGGCTAACTATAAAATAAAATCTCTCAAGCAGTTTAAGCAACTATTATGTTGTTTTCATGTCAATCAAAATTATGAATGCAGTATGTACATTCTTAACTGACTAGATAGAATGGTCTTATTTTATAGCAGTATCACAATGTTCAGGAAGGAAATAGATTTTACAGCTTTGGACTTTGAATCAGAAAACTCCAAGACTCTTTGGACTCAGAGTTAAAGACTCCAAGAGGTCTGAGTTTCAATATCCTCTTTTATAAAGTGGGAATATAATACATCTCTGACCAGGCCATTGAGATAAGTAAATAATAATGTTAAAGCAATTGCTACATAGCAGATGCTCAAAACTGTATTTTGTGCCTCCCTCCCTTCCTTCCTTCTTTCTAGAATCACAAAAATAGGCACCCCCAAATATTTCTTAACCAAAGGGACTATTGGATGATCTTTAAAAGGGCAGCAAAAGTGCAATAAGGGAGAGAAAAGAGGAACTTTCAAGATTGATGAACCTGTTTACAAAACACACAGGGATGTAGAAATGTTTAAAATGACACCATAGAGATTCAGTCAGAAAAATCCAGAATGAGGGAAGTTCTACAGGCCACATGATCCAACTTTTTAATCAAGAAATGGCAGGAAGGTGGAGAAGGGGGGAACTCACAGATTAAAACAGACTCAAGAGATATAGCAGACAAATACAAAGTGTGTATCTTGCTTGAATCCCAACTCAAAGAAGCCAACTATAAAAAGTCATTTTTGAGCCAATTGAAGAATTCTGAATACAGACTTAGGTGTGTCTTAGATGATAAAAAGAATTATTGTTAATTTTGCTGAAGATAGAAATAATAGTAATGGGATTTTATTTAAAAGAAGAGACATGTACTGTAGTATTTATGGGTGAAAATGATATGATATTTGAAATTTGCTTTAACATACTCCAGCAGAAATAAAAATAAAATAAGAGGGTATAGATGAAATGAGAAAGATAAATTATTGCTAACTGGTAAAGCTGGGCTCATGAAAATTTATTACACCATCATTTCTATTTAGGTTATTAGGTATGAAATGTCCAGTTTCCTTAAGTACTAAGTTGATATCTTAGTACATTTCCTTACTTTGACACTTCTTGTTTTATTTTTATTGTGTAGGTACACCCTGATTCTTTCAAGCACACCGTTTGGCTTGTGATTATCTTTCAAATTTTTTTTTAGAGAAATTTTTGTGAAACCGTGGATACATAAAAAAATTTGTGTTATTTTCGAACATGAGTTCTGTCGTGGAACCAATGCAGCGCAGACAGCTCGAAATACTAACAAAGCATTTGGGAAGGATGTGGCTAATGAATGCATAGTAGGTCGATGGTTTGAGAAGTTCCAGTCTGGTGATTTTAATCTTGAAAATGAGTCATGTGGGCGGCCTGAGACCAAGGTAGATAATGATGAGCTGAAAGCTGTAGTGGAAATGAATTCATCTCAACCTACATGTGAATTAGCAGCAAGGTTTGACGTTACTATTCCAATAATATCGGACCATTTGAAACAAATGGGCAAGGTAAAGAAGCTGGGTAGATGGGTACCGCATGAATTAAACGAGCGTCACCAGAGAAATCGTCTCGAAATTTGCCTTTCTTTGCTGTCATGACATAAAAGTGAATCATTTCTACACCGTATTGTTATGTGTGATGAAAAATGGATTCTTTTTGACAAACTCAAGTGTTCAGCACAACGGTTGGATAAAGATGAAGTGCTGAAACACAGTCCAAAACCAAATATACATCACAAAAAGCTAATTGTGTCTGTTTGGTGGTCCAGCGCTGGTATTATCCACTACAGCTTCATGAAACCTGGTCAGTCGATTACAGCGGATGTCTACTGCAACCAACTGGATGAAATGATGAGGATGCTTGTGATTAAGCAGTCGAGATTGGTCAATAGAGACAGGCCAATCCTCTTGCAAGACAACGCTTGACCACATGTTGCACAAACATCGCTGCTCAAACTACAAAGGCTGGACTTGGAAACTCTTTGTCATCCACCGTATTCACCAGACCTTGTACCAACTGACTACCACTTCTTCCAGGCTTTGGACCACTCTTGCAAGGAAAAATATTCAATTCTCAACAAGCTGTGGAAAACAGCTTTTCGCATTTCATTGCCAGTCGCTCTCCAGGCTTCTTCTCTGCTGGCACAAACAAGCTACCGTTAAGACAGCAAAACTGTTGATAGTTTAGGGCCATGCTTTGGTTAATTGTACTGCTTCTTGTTTGAGATATAATAAACTACACTTTTGATTCGAAATCTGACATTTCATATTTAATGACCTAAATCCTTTTGTGTCAATGGTTGAAGATTTTCCCTAATAAAAATTCATATGTGATCTGTAAAAAATAAAAAGGAAGTGGCTGATGGGCAAGAGTGTCTCTTCTGTTCCTGGTCTTTCCCTGCTGTGCTCTTTGCCTTGTCCCTTGTTCTGATCCCACACCATGGGATCACTTCACCTGTACAGTAAATCTTCCCTTAACATAGTCCATGGGTTCTTGGAAACTATGACTTTAAGTGAAATGAAACCAATTTGATCATACGCTAATTGATATAAATAAGAGTTAAGATTCTATGGCATATTTCTGGACACAAAAACATTACAACTTCTAAATGAAAACCAGAACACTTCTAATATTAAACATTGAAGTAAATGTGAGCTATACAAACATTAAAGGAAGATTAATTAAGACAAATAAGATAATTATTTACCTAATTATTAGACATGTGACTTGCTAACATGGGTGTATTATTGCTGCTGTAAAAGCAGAAAATCACTTATTTGCAACATCCAGGCAACAACCAGACTTTCAAATGGACAAGATATACTTACAAAACTTGTTGTGGCTCTGAACTGTGTGACTTTTCTATTCTGATTTGAATTCTCCTTGCCTGCAATACCCCGTGTGTGTGGCTTTGTGATCAACAGGAGCTGGCCCTCCCCAACCTCGGCCAGACTCCCTGTCCCTAGAGTTGATCTATACCAGATTTGTTTAATTCAGTAAAGTTCTTCATAGGATCCACATGAATTTTCGATTTTGAAGATTCAGACATTATATATACTCGGCTACTTAGTAAGCTGATTACTCTGTTTTTTCTATTTATTATTTCTGACCAGAATTTGGTGGGTGGAATGTCCTTTGTGCTTGCAAGAGTCATAATAACTGTATTCTTGACCATGCCCTTTAAGTATTTGGGGAAGATGAGCCACATATTCAAGATTCACAGCCCTCCCGGACCTGAGCCTCATGCCTGACTCCAAAATGAATAGATATAATATCAAATGTGACATTATGTCTATATCAAATATCCCATCAAAATCTGACATAATAATAAATGTTAGTTGTTTCCATGTTACAAAAAGAGATGATCTATTAAACTGTTTTATTAGTCAATATGATTTTTTCCCACTGGAAGCAATAGACTTGTACAGAGAAAGGGGTTTGGATTCATAATCCCAAAAGTTATAATCCCAAATGTTGAAATCCCTAAAGATCAAAATGCCTAACATTTAAAATCTCAAAAATCACAATCACAGGATAGTTGTATCATGTTAGGTAGAACTATTACCTTAACTTTTTCTTTGTTTGGAAATTATGGTTTAAGGAGATGCATATGGGTGCCAAGTTGACAAGGGGTAGACTTGTGGACTTAATTTTAAGGCGTCAACTTGGCTGGATTAAGGAATACCCAGAAACCTGGTAAAGCATTGTATTGGGTGTGTCTGTGACGGTGTTTCTAGGTGAGATTAGTGTGTGAGTCTGAGTGGACTAGGTAGGGAATATCTGCCCTCAGTGTTGGCAGGCACCATCCAATCTATTGGGGGCCCAGAGAGAACAAATACAGAAGGCAAATTGGTCTCTCTCTGACAGCTGGGACAGACTTCTCTTCTGCTGCCTTGGACATCACAACTCTA
Source organism: Lemur catta (assembly GCF_020740605.2). Lineage (NCBI taxonomy): Eukaryota > Metazoa > Chordata > Mammalia > Primates > Lemuridae > Lemur > Lemur catta. The sequence goes on from NC_059140.1 coordinate 65,982,543, forward strand.
GGTTCACAGGCCTTTGGACTCCAGGACTTACAGCAGCAGCCCCCTGGGTTTTGAGGCTTTTGGCCTTGTACTGAGAGTTAACCATCAGCTTCCCTGGGGCTGAAGGCTTCTGACTTGGACTGAGCCATGCTGCTGGCATCCCAGAGTCTCCAGCTTGCAGTCTGTTATGGGAATTCCCAGCCACTATAATTGCATGTGCCAATTCCCCTAACACATCCCCTCTCCTATATCCATATACATTTCCTGTTGGTTCTGTCTCTCTGGAGACTCCTGACCAATGTAGATTTGGTATTGTGGAAGCCAAATATCTCTCCTTCTTACTGTATTCCTTACAACATAACAGAAGGGACTTGTGAAATTATCCCCTCGAAAAAAGGCTGTGGTAAGTGTATGAGGCTACTTAATGGTGAAAGATAAAAGTTTAAAAGCTAATTACTATTGGAGTTGTAACAGTGGAAAATTGCTTACTTGTAACATCCAGGCAATAACCAGACTTTCAAATAGACAGGATATACTTATAAAACTTGTAGGCCACAACCACTCTCCAAATACAAGTGCAGCGAGTGTTTCAAAGACCATAGAGGAAGTAAAAATGCAGGTGAAAAATACAAGAAATCTCTCCTTCCAAATTATTCTATCATGTATGACTTCTGTCCCTTCACACATAGCACCATGCTTGCCTTCAAAAAATGCCCTTCATCAGAGAATAAAAAAAATTCAATAAGCTCAGCGACCTTCTGAACCAGGGACGCTTGCTGATGTTGAGGTTCTTCCAATGTTACAACACATTAAGTGTTGAACTATTCTTGATTAAGGATTTAATTGTCAGGGAAGATAGACTTCTTATACTCGCCACTAAATCTGACATACAAAAAACTAGCACATGCTTCGCTTTGGCTAATGGATGGCACTTTCAAAACTGTCCTCACCGTTTTTTATCACCTATTAACTATATACAGTTCATGCCCCTCATGGATCAAAAAATGCTAGAACTTATTTGTTTATGTATTAATTACTGGAAAAGGTAAAGCACTTTATGAACACTTATTTGAAGATTTGGTGGATACTGTGGAAGAAAATGGTTTTCAATCAAATTCCCAAACCATGATGACATATTTAGAATTAGGTTTCATGGAGGCTTCTAAAAATGAACTTCAAGGTGTTTGTTTTTAATACATTTGTCATAAAATTCAGATGAGTGGATTGGCCACATGAAACGGCAATGACAAAAACTTCAGTTTAAAAATGTGTCATCCTTGCTCATGTAGGATAATTTTTTAAAAAAATGTTTTAAAGAAAAAAAGTAAAAATGTGTCACTTGTCTGCATTGGCATTCTTTCCAGCTGATGACATTCCAGGAGTTTTTTTAATAAATTAAAGCAGCACTTGCCTGAATCAGTCTAAATTTCAATACACTCTGCCATTTTTTTCTTCACTGTGATTCAGCACTGTAACATTCAAGGGATCCCTATATTACAGGTAATTTGAACTTTAGACATTAAAATAAAGCAATAGATTTTCTTCTGTTCTGTCTACTGAAGACACAAGGCCCAGTTCCCTTTTTTAACATGGCAAAATAGCTATTAGCAAATCTCAGTTATACGAGGGTTATTCAGAAAGTATCCAGCCATTGTTAATATAATGAGAACATATTACCTGGCTGGATACTTTCCAGACAGGCCTATATATTACTTGTATTCCTGTGGCCATTCCAACACCCAAATAAAATTCTAAAACTAAAAGGAAAGAAAAAAAAGAAAAAAAGAAAAGTCTGGCTTTGTTTGGTATCAGGAGCCACTGAAGTCTATACAACGAAGCCAATTTTTTAAAAGGAGACTACATAAAACCATGTTACAGATATGGAGCAAAATTCACTCAATAAATATTTTTTGAGTGCTTAATATGTGCCAAGTGCTTTACTAGACACTGGGGATACAGCATGAACAAAAGGAATAAAATCTGTGTTCTTAGGGAATTTGCATTTTACTGGAGAGACAGTAAACAAATACAAAAATAAATATACGGCAGGTGGTGATAAGCACCATGGCGAAAAGTAAGGCAGTGTGGTATGTCATGGCCAGGAAGGCCCCTAAGAGGGCAGACTGGAACAGCTGAGAGCACCGCAGAGATAAGGAGTCTTAGTGAGCAGCAGAGTGACAAGGAAGGGGTGTGGGGAGGGGAGGCAGAGCCCAGGGTTCTACTTTCCTCTGCCTGGGTGGACATCTCACTCCACGTGGGCTGTGGAGAACACCAAATTCCAGAGGAGAAAACAGGGGAGCCCAAGGAAAGCTTGTTCCCAATTACTCTCTTACCTTGTTTATTCTTTGCATTGCTTATTAGCTGTTTTAGGAATCTTGAGCCAAGTCCTAGTCATCATTTTTGCCCATCCTCGAACTTAAAGCAGTCTTCATGGGCTGCCCTGGATTGGGCCAAATAGGAATACAATATAAACAGACATTGCCAGTGTGAGAAGTGGAGGTGGGACTCACTTCTAAAAAGATCATCAGAGAAGACCTATCTAATGAAATGACATTTGAGCAGAGACTTAAATGAAGTAAGGCAGTGAGCCTTGGGATGTACATGCGGAAGGAGGGTGTGGAATTCCCAGCCCAGGAACAGCAAGTGCGAAGGCTGTGAGGCAGGATTGCTCTTGGTATGTTGAAAGGCAAGTGAGGCAGCCATGTGGCTGCAGAGGAGCGAGGGAGCGGGAGAGTGGTAGCAGACGATGCAAGGGGAGGTTCTGGGAGGCACGGTTACCTGTGGCCTTGCAGGCCATTGTAAGAACTTTGGCTTTTATTCTGAATGAAAATGTTGGCATTTGTGCAAGAAGTGACATGATGTGGCTTAGATTTAAAAAAGATCACTCTAGCTACTCTGTTTGGAAGAGGCTCTAGGGGTCAAGTACGGACCCAGGAAGACCAGCTTTTATGCTATTGCACTAACACAAGCAAGAGATGACAGTGGCTTTGACTAGTATGTTAGCAGTAGAGAGGGAGAAGAGGCTGAATTCTCGATAACCTGTGTTTCGAGGGTAGAAAACAGCAGATTTGCTGCTGGATTAGATGTGAGGTTTATGAAACACTTAAGACATACATTTTGTTGCATGTAAACTATATCTAAAAATCACAACAAAATATGAGCCAACTGAAAGATTGCTTCAAGCCCTACTGAAAGGGTTATATACTGAAATATCTAGGCTAAAACTAATTAATATAATTATACACAAAGTTTAGCTCTGAATTTTCCAGCAACCAAGGCAAAAGGGAAGCAAATAAATTATTTAGCTCCACTACCTAATACCAGCATGTATCTGAAGAGGAAAACATTTTTCCTAACACTAAATGTTAAAATATTCCAATAAGCACTAGATATTACATAATGGTTTCACTAGCACTTTTACAAAAGTTGAAGAAACATTTTTGGCTCATTGTTATTTCTATCAATCCTCAACAAAAGTCAGAATAATAACATATCACGGTTCTATGAAGACATTTATATGGGAAGCTAAATAAAGGAAGGCATTCAAGGTAAAGGAGTTTTCTAGAGTGTCAACTATCTGTAGGGATAGAATCTAGACTCATTCCAGAGAAACAGAGGATTACCAGATTTCATAGGCTCCCCTTCCTGGATGCCCCAACAGTGTTTGTGACAGGAGTTGGATATCAGATACTTAGGGGTTAAATAAAGTGTGATATTCTCTGGAGTCGTTTAAAACTAGGTATGTGAGTGTTACCTACTAAACTTGTATTTGGCTAAATATGTTTTAAATGTTCTAATGTCCAAATGGAGAATTATTCCTGCCTCTGCTTAGTTGTGGGCTTAATCGACACCTTTATCCCTGGCATTCTGAAAGCTCTTCTGTCTCCTTTTAGTACTTAGTATTAGGGCATACTACTAATAAATTGGCAAATTAGGCACGGCAGTGATTCGTGTGTGAGACTTCCTACTCTTAAAACATTTAGTATCGTGGCCTCACCTACTAAACACAAATGGCTTTCTCTAGTCCTGTGACAACCAAAAATTCCCCTTGCATTTTAAAAATGTAGTACCAATCCCTTTTGATAATTGCTGGGCCTTGTAAGAATCTTGGTATCGTTTTGAATGTGAAAGAGCTTCTGGCCCTAAATACCACTCTGCAAGAAGGTGGTACTACTGATGAAGACATAATCTTAGTATCAAACGTTTGTGGCTAGGTATTACCAATAATCCACTTCTGTCATCTAAAAATCTTAATATGGCCCCCCTCCCAAGAACATTTTATTTAAAACAAGGCTATGTCTCTGCACAACAAGTCTGCCAGGATAAAATAGCCTCCAGGTAAAACTCTTAGCAGCTGAATGTGTTGATCCACAAAAATGCAGTTAATTTATTCAACAAATATTGAATTGTGCATTTAAATGCTGAAGATCGTTTGCCAAAAAATACTTGGGTTTTAGTGAAACTGATATTGTACTTTTTTTCTAGCTACAGTGACCAAGATGTTAGTTTATTCCTTCATTCAATGTAACGACCCATTATGTGCCAAGTACTGAGGACACATTACTTTGCTAATGGTCTTGTGGAGGGCTGTATGGAGACAGATAATAAAGTAACATGGAAGCTATAAGAAATAAAGACCTATGGTGGCTTCTTTGAAGAAACTTCTAATCTGCGATCTGAAGGATGAGTAGGAGTTTAACTGTTTTCTTTGTGGAGGACGTGGAGTGGGGAGGGAGAAAACTGTCTCAGGCAGAGCCATCAGTTTATATGAAAGCCAAAACAGAAAGAAGAGGTTAGGATACAAACAGGAAAATGGTGAGAGAAGTCCAGTGAGGGCAGGATTTTAGGGCTTGAAAGGACGGATTTTTTTTCCTGAGTGCAGCAGGACACAATCATAGAATTTTATAAAAGACAGACATGATCAGATTTATATTTAAGGCAATTCACTCAGATCCAGGGTGAACAGATTTGAGAAAGCCAGCATAGATTTTGGAAAAGACAGCCTGACAACTAGTTGGGAAATGTTATGTATTATTCAGAATAAAGGTGACAGTGGGCAAGACTAGCAGGTATAGGAAGGAATTCATCCAACAGATAATTAAGAGCTCCAACTATGTGCCAGGCACCCTATTAAGATATTGCAGAGTCTAGTGGGGGGGGAAATGTATTAACCAAATAAGCAACAATGACAAAATGTAAAATTTTAATCATATTCAGTGCCACAAAGGAGAAATAGATATGATGCTATGAGATTGAGAAACAGGAGAACCTTTTCTTGTGGTTCAGGAAAGGTTTCCCTTGAGGAAGAGTCACCTGAACTAAAGTCTGAAGGTTCAGTAGAAACTAACTAAAAAGCACAGTGGTGAACAGATGGGAATAATTTTCAAGGAAATGAGAATAGCATTTACCAAGAAGCTGTAAAGCAGACGGGGAGGTAGGATGCTGAGAGCAAAGGGTAGAGTGGTTGCACTGGCCTGTGTAGCACTAAGTGTTTTGGTCTTTACCCCAACAACCAGGAGAAGCCATGGAAGTGTTTTAAGCAGGAGGTGTGATGAAGAAAACATCACACCTTCGTGGTTTGAAAAGATCGTGTGTCCGCAGTGTGAAGAATGGGTTGTCGGGAATGGGGTGGGTGTGAAGTGGTTGAGCCAGGACTGCAGAAGACCAGGAAGCTGCTGGGACGTGGTGACTGTCAAGACAGTGGGGTTTCCGGTTAGGGCTTCTGGAACATACTCCCCGTTCACGACAGTGGTAAGACCACATCATCCGACCAGAGGAAGGAGTTTGCATCTTCTTACTAGGGCAAGAACCAGGTCATCTAAAAATTATATCACACATAAAACTGCTGACAACAAAGTCTCCTTTAGGGAATGAGACTGAGGAGGGAAGAGTGTAAGCGGGGAACATTCGCTTTTTACCTTCAACATTTCTGTATGATTTTATTTACAATGAAAATATAAACACAAGTTTAAAAAAACAGATATAGAAATCCCATCAAATTATTTATAAACGTAAGTGGGAGAGAGCTGGGATTATCTTGTTTCATACCATTTACGCTTGGATTTTGAGCTCTGAAGAGCCCACTCCCAACCATTCTGCTTCTCAAGACCAATCTGCAGTAGGTGTTGGGAAAAACGCAAGTGTGGGATGTACAACCTATAAGAGGCATCAGGAAATAATCTGTGGCTTAAAAATTCAGTAAATATTTTAAAAAATCTTAAATTGTTCTTGATAATTTTTTCAGTAAGATAAAAGGCTAGAATGATCAATAGAGAGCTAGGACTCACTAAACCATGCTTCTTCCTCAAACAAGCACTAAGCACCAAGACCCAGACAGAAGAAAGCTAACAATGACTTTAGACGAGGCATTGAACAAACTGATAGCTCTGCAGGTTTGTGGAGATGAATTGTTCTTTTTCTGAGTAGATACACATGAAGTCTTCATCTAGGAAACTAAGTCTCAAAGAGTTAAATATGCAAGGACTGGTGTCCAACACAGATTTACATAATTCTGGGCAAGAAACTTTGCTAGGCAGAAGAGGGGGTGTCTAAGAAACTATTAAAGGTGCACTTAGCATAATCTTAAGAGATCCAACCAGCATTAACTCATAACTGCATTTAAATGTGGTATCTGGATGTTCTCCTTCCAATAATCCATTTGCTTTTCATTTGCATTATTAAACTGTCCTTGAGTTTGAGTTTTATACTCCTATTTCTGTCATTTGAGATAAACACCATTTAGAACACCGTGTACTTTTTTTTGGCATCCCACTTACTAACATAGGTATAGAGAGTCTAAAACTGATCCAAGAAAAGCATAAATGAAAAATTACACACTAAACAAGATCAGTGTTTACTTGCTAACATGTAGCAGTGACAGGCTTCACAAAAAGCATTAATTGTCAACAATTGTACAGAGCTCTACACAGCACTTTCATACTATTTTATCATGAGCCACATTCTCATTCTGGTGTCACAGATGAGCAAGCTTGGTCACAGTCCTAACAACTTGCCAAAATTTATCAAGTCGTATCTTCTGACTTCTATGCTCTTTTTCAACCAGTGCAATAGAGATAGAACGTGCTGGAAAGGAGCAGGACCACAGCTATCTTCAGTAAACACACACACACACAGAGATGGTGTTTACAGGCCTTGGTATACTGTGAATGTGAGTCTCCCAAAATTCACATTGAAATCCTCATCCCCAAGGTGATGGTATTAAGAAGTGGGGCCTTTGGGAGGTGATTGGTCTTGAGGGTAGAGCCCTCATGAATGGGATTAGTGCCCTTAATAAAAGGGAGCCCAGAGAGATCCGCCCTATGAGGTCACAGAGTGATGGCAGTCATCCATCTAGGAGGAAGTGGCCCTTCACCAGACACTGAATCTGCAGCTCCCTTGATCTTGGGCTTTCTAGCCTTTAGAACTCTGAGAAATAAATTTCTATTGTTTATAACCCAGCCTATGGTATTTTGTCACAGCAGCCCAAATGGACTAAGACAGAACTCAGTAACGGGGAGGGGGAGCTAAGTATCCCTGGAACCCACCAGGAGACAGGGCTGTCCTCTCTGCATGTCCGATTTTCCTTGTCATCTCACTCACATCCTTCACCCCCGGGGTTTTTCCAAGCCACACCAAGACCACAGTCTCCAACATGGCACATGAGTTCAAAGGGAATAGCTTAGAATCTCTGTTGGACTTCCAAAATTCCTGGGACACATCTCAATGACCAAGCTTGGGTGAGAGGGGCACTCTCCCCTCAGCTGACTGTAAGGGAAGCCACCACAAGAGTAACAGAAATAAAGTAAAATCACGGGTACCATGCCAGACCAATCAGGCCAAATCAATGATTGTAAATGTTTTAAAGAAGTATTAAGTATTTTACTACAATGATTACACAAAAGCCCTTAAAAATTCTAATATAACCATATGTTACAGGAAAGTGTTAAGTCTGGGTCCCTAGGAACCTGGAGTCTGCCTGCCACACTGGACTGTGATGAAAACACACTTCTACCTACGATGCAAAGCCAGTGAGATGTTAGGGTTATTGCTGCAGTTCGGCTGCTTTAATACAGCATAACTATTATAATCAGTGGGAAAACAGAAACTAATATGCTCCTTCCAAAATGCAAACCTTCAATAGTGGCCCATGGTCTACTGAATGAAGTCCTCGAGATGGTATATAATAAGGTTTTCCATGACCTGATCCCATGCACTTAACATTCTAAAAATCTCACTGACCCTGTTTTCAAAGCACCTGGACCTCTTCCTCCCCACCCACCTGCCCCACCACTGATCACAATGCAGTGTAATTAGTTGGTTTTTTATCAGTGTCTTTTCCTAGATTTTGAGTCTCCAAGAAGGCAGCAGTTGCCTTTCTCCTTTGTAATTGTATCTTCAACACAATATTACATGTTGGACATATAAAGGATGCTCAGTAAGATTTTGGTGAATGAGTAACAGTGTGCTCCTAGATGTTCCCAGGCCACTGAAAAATCATGAAATTTTAGAGCCCAGAATGTAGGAAATTAAGCAGTGCTCATTTTATTGAAACATATTCTCTTCTCAAATAAGTTGTCGATCCTGGAATACCCAACTACCTGGCCTAAAGCCCTGACAATGTTACTGAAATGAAACCAAAAGCCATGAGTATTTAATATGCTTTTGGACTAGAATTGGTTTCTAGACCAAATTCTTTGTAAGTCTGAAGCTTTAAAAGTTCTGACCTCCCGAAGTCAGAACTGAAATTTTTTGTCTTAGGAATTTGCAATGAAATCACCTCTTAGATATTTTAAATGGTGGCAATTCCTGAATTATTTCAGATAAGAAACAACCTTAGAAATATAAAAATCATCACTATAACTCTTAATAATGCTCCATTTGTGAGGGGAACATTCTCAGAGAGGCAGAGTATTTCATGCTCCTTACAAACTTTAGGTTTTAATAATAGCCCTTGCATGAAATATAAAAGTATTTTACATTAAACAGCATCATTCAAGATTGAGTCTTACATGTTACTTTAATAGTATCCACAAAGAATCTGGTTTAGTTATTAAAATGGCTTATTTTTACTTTTTTAAAAAATCTATGATTTTACCCATTGTATATGGAGAACTGAATTTTTAAAAAATAGTTTCTTTTGGTGAATTATCTTAAGATAGGAAGAACCACATTATTCTTTGGTTTTATTATATGGGGAAAAACAACACACAGTCTAGTGAAACAACTTTGTGATATTTATATTCCATTGCACAGATATGGGTTATACAAATTAGTAACACAAGTTATTTCTTAAATTCCAAACATTTTCTAAAATATTATTACAGCAGATGCCTAGGATATTAAAACATAAAGGTGGAAATCATACTCTAAATAGTTAAATATGACACTGAAAATACTGCACATTTTAATTAGAGGAAAATTAAAATGTGTGCTCATATGCTCTAACAAACTATGTAGCAGGGCAAATAACAACTACTAATAAGTCACTGTGGTCCATTTTAACGTATGCATATATATGATTATTCTTTAGATAACCCTCCTCTTGAAAATGCATAATTAAAACATAAAAATCCAGATAAATGATTTAAAGAAATTTTAATTCTTCTTAACACCTAAGATCTATGGTGAAGTGTACTATTATCAATGACTTCATACACTTACTAATTCAAACATAAAAGACACCACACTTGGAAAGAAGAAAAGATTTTTTTTTTAAGGTAATGGTTTTAATTGAATTAATGAGATGAAAAGAGAGTGAAGCCCTGTTTGCTACTTACATGAAAGATTTTAAAAAATAATCACTGCACAAAATACAAAGGGTGGGGTTATGCTGTGGTATTAAATTTTTCTCCATGGTATTTTCCTTGACTATTCAAGAACAAATTAAAGTTTCCACGGCAAATTTGTTTTCAAAATGCCGAATTGTGATGCAATTGCTGGCTTCACGTTTCTGAATACCTGTTTGGGAGGAAAAAGTTTTTTAAGTTTTGGTTTTTTAGTAATAAATATTCACATAAACTTCATAGTTATTACACAGACATATAGAAGTATTTCACTCTTTATTTCATAAACTTCTATAGTTTGGATTTGTTTACAATGAAGAAAATTCTTCTCCCTTTTCTGAACTGAGTATCTTAGATCACAGAAACAATAATAACGCCATACAAATGGCTTACAAATTTATGAACTTGAAGGTATTGAAAATGTTCTGTATCTTGACTCTGGTGGTGTTTGCATGACCATGTGTGTCTCTGTGGAAACAGAACTGCACACTAAGGGTAAATTTCATTGTATACAGGCCTGACTTTTAAAAAAAGTATTATGAACCAAGAGAATTTTAAACTGTAAGGAATCAAGTAAGTTTCAGATGACTCCTCAGTCTGAGGTGAGAGAACAGTATTATTAAAAATGCTAAGAAAAAGCTAGGAAACCACTTTTACTGGGTGACACAATTCCAAAGAAATCACATCATAGTGCATTTGAATAACACTTCTTGCTTTCTGCAGCTGCTGCATGTACTTTCATTTTATTTTTACAAGGATCTTAAAAGGAAATGGGGAGATACCATTATCCTTATTTTTCAGGTGAGAAAAAAAGGTTAAGTGATTTGGCAAAGCTACAACATCAGTTATGTCAATGCTCTTAATTGCTCACCCAAATTCCTAACTAACCTGACTGCAATTATCCTCAATGTGACCCAAAAGGCAAACAGCCTGCTTAGAGTCCAGATCCCTGACAATACAGCTCAAGACAAGTCTCAAGAGACCCTCTGGAGAGGAAGAACCCTTTCAGTATGGCTGAACCAGAGGGGGAGGATGGGAAGTTGGGCAGGGTGAGTGACTATTTGGAAAGTAAGGCACCAGAATTTCAATACAATGACATTTCACATTGACCTTTTCTATCCATCTGAAAAGAGTGGATTTAGAATTAAGATGATTCTACAGAAATCTGGGAATGTTATGTAGCGATACAATATAATTTTATTTTCCCACTCACGGCAAGCATATTGGTAACAATGACGAGGCTTCCTCTAAATTTAGTTTAACATAATGAACTTTTCTGCCCACACTTTATCATTAAAAAAGTATTACCTTTAACAGTTTCTTTGCGTTGGAGTTTGTAAGTTTCCTTGTCATGGCACAGTCGATAAATAAAGAAACCCAGGTGATCGACATTTTCAATGCGATCAGTAATAACCATGTGCTCATGAATCAGATATGACTGAGGCAAATAGGTTCCAGCCTACATTTAGAAAAGAATATATTACATGAGTGTCTCAGAACATACATTGAGCAGACTACAAAAACAGATAAAATTCTTAGAGATCATAGTATTAACACGGGATGACAAAACAACTACCCACTATCTGTTTTTATAAATAGAGTTTTAGTAGAATACTGTAATGCCTATTTGTTTACATGTTGTCTTTGGCATCAGAATTAAGTAATTGGTTAAAATTTACTCCCTGGCTCTTTAGGAAGACATAAATGTAATTTAAAAATTATATTTTAATTTCAAAATATAAAACATTAAAAAAGAAAAGAAGGAAAAACCCAAAAACCGTTAGTCTTAGTTCCTCTCTTTGTAAAATTCTTACTTACATTCTGGTAAAATGGGCTCCCATAGGGCTAGTTTCTCAACAGGGAATTCCAAGACACTATAACAGTATCATTAATCAAAAATATTAAACATTTTTATACCTTGATGTTAATAAGTAACTCCAACAGGTTTCTGGGTGGCATAACAATGGAAGTGTTCAGAGGGATCACATAGCACTTATCCAGATTAAGATCTAAATAGGCTGTGAGTTTCTGGGAATAAAAAGATAAATTTTAGTTAGATTAATATTTGTAAGACAGGCAGCAATTATATTTTTAGTAATAATGTGTACTATTTAAATGGGTTGGCTCTACAATGTGTAAATCATTTGCATTTCAACAAATCCAAAATGTGGTTGGATAGGGATAGAAGAAAGAATGGGAGAGAAAAAATTATTGCTACTAGTAAACAAAACGTTTATCAGGGGTTTGTTTCTATAATAAGTAATAATAATACCTATTAAAATTAACTGCAAATATCTATCATCTGATTAAGAGATTTATTATAGTTCTCTCACTTATAAGCCCAAATACCCTCTAAGCCATCTACCCATTGTATGTAAAGATTAACTTTTCTCCTATGCATCCACAGTACAACTATCATTCTTAGAGAACTGGAAAAATAGTCGCTTAAATATTTTTAAGTTCTATGGTTCAGATGAGAAACCCTGGTTGAGAAAGACTGCCTCACAGGGTGGTTTTGAGGATTGAGTTAAACCAAACTATGTTAGCACTTAGATTTCTAAGAGCTCAGAAAGTGTTAGCTATTATTTACTATTTGTTTTGGATAAAGTTTATTACCTTGAATATAAAAAGTAATTTTTCAAACTGGTTTATAAACATTCATTAGGCAGGAAATGTTTGCAAAACTAACTTTAGTAATATGTTTGAGTGTTCCAAATGGCAAACTTACAATAAAAACCACAAGTAACACGTGAACTTCTGAATCTCTAAATCCTGATTTGAAAAAAACAAAAAATTCTCGGGACAAAATTCCTGGGGACATTGAAATATAAACTAGGCATTAAATAATACGGTACTTTCCCCTTTATCTGCAGTTTTGCTTTCTGGGTTTCAGTCACTGGCAGTCCGAAACAGGTGAGGAGTTCAGTACAGTACAATAAGATATTTTGAGAGACCACATTCACCTAACTTTCATTACAACATATTGTGATAACTGTTCTATTTTATTATTAGTTACTGTTAATCTCTTCCTGTGTATAATTTATAAATTAAATTTATAAATATGTATGTACAGAAAAAGACAGTATTTATAGGGTTGTACACAGGGTTCAGTACTATCTGTGGTTTCAGGTATCCAATGGGTGTCTTGGAATGTTTCTCCCGCAAATAAGGGGGAGACTACTGTACTATATGAGGGCTGTCTGTAAAGTACCCAGCCATGTAATATGAAAAATTATATTAACAATGGCTGGATACTTTCCATACAGCCTTTCATTATCATGTTAATTTTGTTAAATATGATAAAGATGCTGTGGTTATGTGGGAGAATATCCTCATTCTTAAGAGATAACAGCTTTTAAGTATTTAGGAGTAAAGTGTCAAATGAGACAAAAAGATGAAGGAAATACAGCAAAATTTTAGAACCTGCTGGAAGATTTTGAGTGTTCAATTCAACTTTTCTGTACAGCGTAAGAATGTTCAAAAGCTGGGGGGGAAATGTAGAATGAGAATTTAAAAACAGATTAATGAAATTATTAATTTCTGAATATGCTATCAAAAAATGGGAACACAAATTACTTCTTATCTAAGAAAATATGGGAGCATGTAAGAAATAATTCTAATTTGCCAGCAAAAGAGGAACAGCCATGAAGTGGGCTTTAAGAGTAAACAAGGCAGGGGAAGAAAACATAACAAGATGAGAGAAGGCCAGGTAACTAGGGGTCTACTTCAGAAAAGCAGAACACACCAAATATTGACAGTTGGTCTTGTAGGGCAGAGAAACCCAAGTCCAGTTTTTAAAATAAAAACTAAACTCTAAATAGAATAAGTTAGCAAATATTGAAATTAAAACTACAAAAAGCATAAATTAAAGAACTTGCATTCTTTTTAACAATTCTGGTCACTTGGCTCACCTTGTTAAAGTCATGAACAATGTTGGCAGGATCACTATCTGCAAACTCTGGGACAGGCACGCTGATGAATTCCACCTCATCCTCTTCAAAGATCTTAATATTTTCTTCAATTGTCTGGTAGCGCGCAGCTGGGGCATCTGCAGAAGGCTCATTTAAGATGACATCATCTTTGATGTACTTTATTCCACAGTAGTACACGTCATCCGGCTAGAGAGAGTTTAAACACTCATTTCAGCAATTCAGCATGAGACGGGTTTTTAAATGTAAGCATTACTTAAGCTGCCACCTCTTTCTAAATAGCATTTTGCTTGCAAACTCTTACTTTTAGATGACAAGTCAGACAGTTTAATTACAGATTTAACACATTCTTTAAGATCAGGTTTTGAAGTATTGTTAAAAATCAGCTGTAGAAGAAGGAGAAAAGCAGCTGATTTCCCTTTTACTTTTTGTGGTAGATAAAAATAGAAAATAAAAGCAATTATCCATCCGGTGACAAGTAAATATGAAGAAACACACAGGCCTACTTCTACCTGTAGGCATGGTTTTCTTCTTTAATAAAAGAGTATGTTCAGAAGCTAATAATATTTTTCTGAAAGAATATACTTTAAAAACTTTTGATATGGTCCACTAATTAAATGATTCTTCTCTTACTATCCAAAAAAGGAATTTTTCTGAAATTTCTACATGCATACAGGTAGTTCTGATTTCTCCTTAAACTATATCCAATTAAGTGGAAAATATTAGATTACAGGAAATCTTAATAAATTGCCTCATTTTTGTAAAAAAAAAAAAGTGTTTATATATACACAATAAAGATTAGGGGTATGTAACAAACCATTAAGGCACCAAATGTTATCTTTGGACAATGAAATTGCAAGTATTTTTTTCTATATCATAAATATTTCTCATAAAAAACAGTATTTAAAAAGATGATTAATATTTTAGTAATGTCTACCAACATGAACATGAAATTTATATATCCCTGGCAGAACGTTCCAAAACCAGTCATTTAAATTATTTTAATAAGTCTAGTTATTAACTATTTCTCCAGATTTTGAAATGCTGAAACACTTGTAGTCGTAAAAGCTTTGAAGCAATTTCCTCCTCAAGATTCCTTAAAGAAAAAAAAAAATAAACCTACTGAATTATTGCCAAGAGAAATACACCACAAAACAGATCATAAATCATAATTATCAGAAGAAAAATCTATGTCTTAACGCACTGGGATTACTATTAAACACTCTGAAGTTATAAACAACTTTCATCCTACATTAACTCCAACATCAATGCTGATGTCACCTAGTTCTTTAGAGAAACCAATGACTGGGAGAGGTAGAGAGACATGGTAACAGTGTACTCGGGGCCCAAGAGCAAAAGGCTATCGTGGGAGAGCTCAAACTGGCCATCAAGTTATAGCCTACCAACATGACAACATTTGTGGCTGATGCATTTCAAAACAATGGTACTCTCCTTTTAGTGACTGCCCGCCACAGAATGGAGAGATTTTAAACACAGCCTTAAAATAGGACCACCACTGTGGCTAAAGACCATAGTTTGCACAAAAAGTGCAAAAGTAGAGCAAGTTAGGAACAATTTTGTAATATACATGAAAGAAAAGGAAAAAAATAAAAAAAGTCAAAGATGAAAAAGAATTTTCCACTTACCTGAAGTGCAAAGTATTTGTACAGGTATGCTCCTCCTAGAATGACACCCGCAAGCATAAATGCTAGTCCAAAGCACATGCACCAACACCAGGCTCTTCTTTGGCCAACTGGTACCACATCATCTGGGTCCTAAAATATGAAAAAAAACAGATAGTCAATATCATATCTCCAGGCAGAATCACAGAAAGCTCAGAATCAGAAAAACCTTACGGATTATGATTTTAATGAATGAAGGCACAAAGACTAAAGGAGTTTGGTCTCTGATCAAAATCAACCCAGAACGATTAAGTGGTGGCACTGGGACTCATCACAGTGGCTCTTAGGCTGGGACACTGGTCCCTAAGCAAAGTTCTGTCTACTTCTAACTCTCAACAGTCCACCTGCTAACCATGTCTTGAGCAATGGTACACTCCATAATTTCTATAAAAACTTACTTATAAGGTCAAGAAACATAAAACTAGCATATAGTTGTTAGAGAATTTTAATTTTGACCCACTTAGAAAAATAATTTAGCCCCAGAACATCATTTGAGGTCATGACATTCACAATTCCCTCCCTGTGCCCTTCTACTCCATCACTGTACTCTGTTACTACAGTTATAGCTAATTTCTGATTTGTACCCAAGTTCACCTGCAAAGGGCTAAGAAAACAAAGGTGACTATATAACTAGTGGCTCAAGAAATAGTACAGACAGGAAAGGGAAGGCCTCAATTGGCTCGAAAACATTATAATAAAAGGTGTTCACAGTATGCAAGTATAGCCTCTTAAGTACATGATTCTATCTTTAAATGGAAAACCCAATATGGGGTAGCTTAAGGGAGAAAGTACAATTGACCTAAACTTGTATAATAGGATAAATAAAGTTAGGAAGAAAAACTGTATAAATTACGCACAAAAAAAGGGTAAGTCTTAGACTAAGAGCATGGATATGGTTGAAGCAATAATTTAGTTAGGAATGAAAGCTAAGGTTTTATGTTTTTAATTCTAAGATGAGGCATTTTAACTCGATACCACTGGGAAAAGTCCAATCCCAGATGTCAAAGCAACCAAGAACAATATGACACTAGTTAGTGTGCTCCTGGGTTGGGGTTTTAAACATGGAATTTAACACTGAAAAACAAATACTGCTTTATCTAAGCATCAGATCAAACACTGTGAGAGCATTGCGTGTTGCTGTAGTACCTGTCAATATACTGTGTAAGATGAGTGCACTGCAAGGAAGTAATATGTAATGAGAAAAAGTCTGGAAGAATTTATCAAGCCATGTAAGATATCCCATCTGTGAAAAGAAAGTACAAGAATTCCATGGAGTCATAGGGTATTATGAAACTTGAATGATAAAATATACACCTTTTACTTGAGCCCTTGTCTGACATAAATATCTAAGGAGATAAGAAATTGTTCCTAACATAATTTTAGGGTGGAGGGAGGGTGGGAGGGATGAAAATGACAGATGGAAGTAGTCATTTCCAACATTTGGTATCAGCTGCTGAAACAGCTAAATGTGCGCACACACCCACCCGGTTTGGCAGACTCTCTTTTCCAACAGTACATAAATGAATAGCCAAAGAGCATGAGCAGACACCTGTAAAAGAATACACAGCCCCAACTGCCAAATTAATAACAAGCTTCCGGGACTTTTGATACATTATTTTTAACTATTCAGCAATCACTTTGAGAATAAATTATAAATGTCTAACTATGTGCCAAGCGCTGTGTTAGGCCCTGAAAATATATCCTCCGCCAAGAAAGACACTGGTTGGATCAGTCTAGAAAACAGATAAATATACAAAGAGAACACAAATATGATGTGGGCTTTAAAAGAAAAACGCACAGAGAGCACATAAAAGGGGATAAGTCTGAGGAAGACTTCCCAGGGGAGAAAATCACTCAAGTGGAATGTTAAAGCAAAAATACTCATTACCCAGGCAGACTACAGAGTTAAAGAAAATTATATGTAAGGCAAAGAATGAATAAAATCATGGAGCCAGAATGCACGGCATTTCCAAGGGCCACATGTGGGGTGGCTGGAGTGCCCAGTGTGGCGAGGAGGGGTGCAAGAGATGAGGATGGAGAAGTGATGGGGGCAGATCCCAAAGCACCTTTCTAAATCATGCTGCAGAGTTTGATTTTCATGTTCATTTAAAAATCACTCCTCAGGACTATTACAATAAAAAAAAAATTCAATTTCTTGAAGAATTTAACTTATAAATATTTTACTTCTCCACAGGTCACTTATTCAGCGCCTCAACAAGGTGAAACGTGGCTTAAGAATCAGGAAATAAGTCTCTAAATAGCCAAGGTATAGGCCCTAAGTCCATGCACCGCAGTCACCTATTTCATAAAAGAGCTATCAAGTCTTTGAAGTCTGTCTACTTTCTCCCTAAATTCCTAGTGATCACTTTCTAACTTGCATTACAACAAGTCACATATGGATCTTATCTCTCTCTACTAGGCTGTAAGGTTCTTGTGAGTATCCACTCATATTCATTTTTCATTACTGGTAGTTCCAAGCCTAGTCTGGCACTTAGTTGGCACTCAAATATTTGATGAGTGAATGAAACTTAGATATTAATAAAGAAAACCTCGACTATTTAATTGTTTATGATTCACAAAAGTTACATCAGCAGTCAGCATAATGGAGGAAGGGGAGAAGAAATATAATTTATGACACAAGACAAACTGTGGCTATTTAGCAAAGCACAATAGCCCACAGTTCAAGCTTATTATTTGCAATGTACTGCGCTAGATCCTGTGGGAAACTCAAATATGATTAATACATGGCTCATAACTTAAGCAATTTACGGTCAAGAATTAACATTATGTATGACAGATAAATGATGTCCCACAATACAATCTGAGTCATAGAAAAGAAATTAAAGTACATTCAAGATTTAAAAGTTTTTAATCTAAGAGATTTACTGAAGGTGTTTTTAAAATGATTACATTTTAACACTGAAAAGAGTAATAAGCCTTACTTTAAAAAGCCACATATGTAAGATTTAAAAAGAAAAACCCCATGACCATCTCAAAATACACAGAAAATGAATTTGACAAAATTCAACTTCCATTCACAATAAAATCTCTTTGCTAAATAGCAGGGGGTGAAATTCTTTAACATCCATCCGTAAGGCTAATATCAAAACCCTATAGCAAACTTGATATTAATTGTGACACATTACACTTATACTCTTTCAAGTCAGGAATACAGGGAAGCCTACTAATACTGATTGATTGTTTCACTCAACATTGTACTAGAGATCCTAGCCAATATACAAATGACAAGAACATGATTAGGTATGAAGATTAGCAAAAAGTAAACAAAACTGTTATTATTTTTAAATGATCTATACAGAAAATTAAGTCAAATTATTCAAACTAATTAGAGTTCAGTAAGATTGCTAAAAAGCAATAATCAAAAACCAACTGAGTCAAAGATTTATACATGAATATTCATAGTATCATTATTCATATAATTACCCCAAACTAGAAACAACTCAAAAAGCCATCAACTGATAAATGGATAAACTATGGTATATTCATACCATAAAATATTATAGTTAGCAATAACAAGAAACAAAATAACGCATACAAGCAAAGCTGAATCTCAAAAACATGCTAAGTGAAAGAAGTCCAATACAAAAGACTAATTACTGTATGATTCCATTTTTATGAAATTCTAGAAAAGGCAAAACCATAATGACAAAAAGCAGCTTAGTGATTGCCATGGGCAGAGGTTGGGGAAGGAAAGATTGATGACAAAGAGGTGTGAGGAAACCTTTAGGGTGATGGAACTGTTTCATACCTTGATTGTCAAGGTGATACACGACTTCATATATTTAATAATTGCCATAAAGTCAATCAAATTGCATATACAAAATGGGTGAGTTTTATTGAATATAAATTACATTTCAATATGGAAGGTAGGAAAAGTAATCAACTGAATAACTATATATACCAGACAATATAAGAATGTCTTATACCAGCAAGTGTTGGAGAAAGTGTGGAACAAAGGGAACTTGAGAACCTTGATGCAGCTGACAGAAGTTGGTACAATTGCTCTGAAGAACAACTTGGCAGTATCTAATAAACCTAAACATCCATATTATCTTAAGACCCAGCAATTCCAATCCCAGGTATATAACTCTAGATAAACTTTTGTACATGTGCATAAAGAAGTATATCCAATAATATTCACTGCACTGTCAATAACAAACTGGAAATAACCTAAATGTCCATCAAGAGAATAAAGTATTACAGATTCATATACTACTACAATTCTATTAAAACAATCAACTAGCACTGTTGATTTTTAGACCAGTCTAAGAAACATAATTGCTGACCCCCCAAAAAGGAAAGAAAGGTACACAAGATATACAACTGTGTTTCAGTATACATAAGTATCTGATATTTAAGACTTTAAAAACATAAAATATACTATACGTTCTCTGCATTTTTATATGCTTGAGATATTTTTTAATTAAAGAAAATTTAAAAAAATAGGAGTTTCTACTCTGGGGTATATAGCTTTATCTGGCCTAATTTAAAACAACTTACTGAGACATTTCCTCCCCTTGTACTGCAATAAAACTGGTGCACCTTGAATTGTGCTTATAAGATAACAGAACTCCCGCAGGTGCTGTACCATTATCATCTCATTAATCTTCCTAAACCTCAAGATTTTAGCCCAGTTTATAAATGAAGACACTGAAGCACATGCTGGCCTATAACCACATCTCAACTACGTATGCAAAGACACGGCTTTCAAACACACTCTCACTCTAGCAAAGTACTGATTTCTGGTTCAAATAAATCTTAGCATCAGATGATAAAGTAAAATTACTTAACTAATTATGTAATATCTTAAGCAAAATGGAGGGTAAATTCTGTTCTGGTACTTCAATTAGTTAAAAATTAGGTCACCTCAATCAGTTGCCTAAGAGGCTTCAGTAAATGTGCTTCAATTATAAACTTAAAATGTATGGGGGCCGGGCACGGTGGCTCACGCCTGTAATCCTAGCTCTCTGGGAGGCCGAGGCGAGAGGATCGCTCAAGGTCAGGAGTTCGAGACCAGCCTGAGTAAGAGCGAGACCCTGTCCCTACTAAAAATAGACAGAAATTATCTGGACAACTAAAAATATATAGAGAAAAAATTAGCTGGGCGTGGTGGCGCATGCCTGTAGTCCCAACTACTTGGGAGGACTCTAGCCAGGGCAACAGAGCGAGACTCCGTCTCAAAAAAAAAAAAAAAGCATGGGTTTTTTTTTTTTTTATATAATTTTTATTCTGTTCTCAAACTAGTAAGTCACTTCACATCCGTAGGCACTTCTATTTGAACTTTCTTCATAGGATGACTGATGCCTTTAAGAGCCATTTTTTCAAAACTCTCAGATATACTATTTTACATTATTATAGCAAATGTAACAACAGTACTTTAGGAACCAGAATACTAAAGAGAAAAATATCTCTTAGGTTTAACAATTATAGCACAGGCTGGGAATCCTAGCACTCCAGGAGTCCGAGGAGGGAGGACTGCTTGAAGCCAGGAGTTTGAGACCAGTCTGATCAAGAATGAGACCCCCATCTCTACAAAAAATAGAAAAATCGGCCAGGCATGGTGGCTCACACCTGTAATGCTAGCACTCTGGAAGGGAGGATCGCTTGAGCCCAAGAGATTGAGGTTGCAGTGAGCTATGATGATGCCACTGCACTCTAGCCCTGGCGACAGAGCAAGATTCTGTCTCAAATAAACAAATTAATAAAATAAATAAATGTACCCACCCCCCAAAAAAAGAAATATGGAAAAGAACCAATATAATTTATTTAATTCAGAATATCATGAGTTTACTGAACCTTCAGAAGTAGATTTAGTTACTTAGAAACATGTACATTCCAAAACATGCTGGTGTAATATAGGTAAATATGGGCGTGCACAGGCCAGCTGTGTTGCTTGGCCTGTATAATGTTTTCCAGAATAGAGAATTAGCTGCTAACATTTAAAAAATTTAGTAATTTGCCATTTTTAAAGAATGGATTTCCCATCAATATTACAGTGCTTTCAACTTTCTCATCATTTTTTTCCCCTACTTGAAAGCCAAGCATACCAAGCCCTTTTCTGTAATGTTGCTTGGTTCTGATCTCATTTCCAGCTACAATGGGGTATGCTTCCTTTTGAGAACCTAATTATATAAAACAATCAATTTAGACTACCTCCCCATAAAAAGGGTTTGAGTTCTGGGTTTTAGAGACTGGTACATGTTCTGTTTATCTGGCTTCTATATTGGGTTTCTTTCCCCAGTATGGAAACATCAAAAAACAGTAGAATAGGCCGGGCGTGGTGGCTCACGCCTGTAATCCTAGCACTCTGGGAGGCCGAGGGGGGTGGATCGCTCGAGGTCAGGAGTTCGAGACCAGCCTGAGCAAGAGCGAGACCCTGTCTCTACTAAAAATAGAAAGAAATTAGCTGGCCAACTAAAATATATATAGAAAAAATTAGCCAGGCATGGTGGTGCATGCCTATAGTCCCAGCGACTCAGGAGGCTGAGGCAGTAGGATCGCTTAACCCCAGGAGTTTGAGGTTGCTGTGAGCTAGGCTGACACCACGGCACTCACTCTAGCCAGGGCAACAAAGCGACACTCTGTCTTAAAAAAAAAAAAACAAAAACAAAACAAAAACAAACAAAAAAAAGAGAAGAATGATCTAGTGACCTGTTTATTATTAATAGCATTGATTATCAAATATATCTGCTATATGTAAAATACAAAATCTCCAGCTGAGATGTTAACAATCTATAAAGATATAAAATATTTGTTTGCATTTTCTCTTATTCATTTAAATCAGTACCTGAATTTTGCTTCCTAATTTGCCTTTTCAACTAAGATTGCTACTGTCTTAACTGTGGTGACAGAGTCCACACGAGAAATGTTATGTTTGACACATAAAAAGGAAGTTTTCCAAGTGACTGGCATTACACAGACAGAAACAGAAATCCAAACTCTTTATATTTGTAGGTACCATACTATATTTCACAAAGGCCTGTGACCTTTTGTCAACATTGGATTTCATTTAGTAAAGTTAAATTAGTATTTAACGTCAAAACCAGAAATTATACCAACATGTTATGATTAATAAACTTATCATTTTATTCTGTATTTGGAAAAGCGGAAGGTTTAAAAAAGGAGAACTTAATCTCAAATTACAATGTCTACAAAACAGATTTATCATTAACATACTTTTTTGTTAATAAATCCTACAATATATAAAGAGTGATACAGGAAGAAAAAGAAATTAAAAATTTAAAGCCATTGTATAACAATGTAACTATTATGAGAAATCTATGAAAGTGGCATCATATAAAATTAGTACAGGCCTAGGTTAAAGAAAAATAGGTCAGAACTAAAAAAAAAAAATCCGGCAGGCTGTAAATGCATTTAGGGTGACTCATACTCAATCACTTGTATCATCAGGGACAAGCAAAATATCTAGTGCAAAGTAGAATATTACTGTATGAATAACTCAACAATCTCCATTCTGTTTTCTACATGGTGAGTTAAAAGACATTGGCAAAGCAAAAAGCAAGCCTAGACTAACACAAAAAGGCAGATGTTTATAAATAGCATTATATACAAATGTTATTTATTGTTAATAAAAGCATTTACCAAGGATAAATTGGTGAAGTTGTATTTCTTCTACTACTGGCTGAGTCATGAGTTCATATTGTTCCCAACAAGAGTATCAGCTGTCTTCCTAAAAATTTTAAGCATGCTAGGACTGCTCTACTCTTATATATAATTCATTACAAAATTAAGTGTCAAGATTAGAGAAAAAGAAGCAAATCATTCTGGACTCACTTTTATATAAATGTTGGATTTTGGTATCATTCAACAAGATAATTATTATACATTCATATTCAAATGTTGGTAATTCTACTTAAATGCAGAACTTTTGGTAAGAAAATTACAAGTACATTCTTCTGAAAGTATAAAATAACTTAAATGGGGATAGTTACAAATAACTTCCATATCCAAGTTCAGAATTTTGAAAGTTAAACAAAATAACTACTAGAAAAAATAATTCCAGTTCTTGAGATCAGGGCTATTTGTCTCTCTACAGTGAAGGCTCTGACCCTATGAGCTCTACTGCCTGGCACCGAATGCAAGCACAGCACATAGTCAGCAGTAATATCTGAGCATGCTCCCTCACTCTACCACTCTCCTGCTCTTGTTTGGGGGCATGATTTTCTTGTGAAAGCAGATATAGACATGTAAGTAGGTTATGATTAATTTGGTTTACATAATTGGCTTGTCTTTCCTAGCTACAGTATGTGCTTCTTAAAAGTTGGGGTGCTTACTAATTTATAAATTCCTGGTATAGTGTCCAGCTATGTATGTGATCAGTACCGTGCTCAGAAAGAAGAAACCTCCTATAAAAGGCCATTTAGTCTAATATATTTTATAGATAATTATAATGAGGCCCAGAAAAGTAAAATTATTTGTGTAATATCAGAAGTAATAAGGCCTGAATATCATCTGACTCCATGTGCATCTTAAGGGAGGAAAAACATGGGAGCTATTAAGTCAACCATCTGACTAAACAGCTTAGGCAAATTAACTCTGGTAATAAATGAAATGACACAATGTCATACTTGGGTAATACTCATCTAACCAGAAACTACCTACCCTGAGTTTCTACAGAATTCTGCTACTGTAATAGGTTTATTTGAATTGAGCCACACTCATGAGCATTACCTGTGTTAACTATTGCAACGGTAATACTGTTACCTTCAATACATTGACACCATAGGACTTTCCTCTACTGTTCATCAAATTACAAAGGATAGTAGCAAAAAGCATTAAAATCATATAGAGATGAAACAAAAACAATAAAGGAAAATAGCTCAGGCACACCGGATATAAGCATTTCAAAATAAATGAAAAAGGCAAAATATTAATTACAAAAATGAAACCTAAGTAGAGTAATAAAGCCACAAAGTAAAACCACAAAGTTGGAGTGAGCTGTCTCTAAGTTAGTCATGAAGGAGACAGTCTTGGAACTCTGAAGAGGGAGAAGGAGACCAGAGGATGCCTCATCTATCTTTCTAGGCCATCCTGTCTGATCTTAAATTAGTGCTCATAATAACTCAGATGGTTTCCATTATTATCCATTATTAATTATCATTAAGTCCACTTTTAATGTAAAAGAAAATACTGTAATAAATCTTTAAAAAGCTATCAAGATAGCTGAGGTGAAGTCCTAGTATTGATTTCCAGTCAAAAGTTTATCTTTACTTCCTTCTGAAAGCTCAATAAAATGATAGTAAAGTGATAAACAAACAAACCTTAACCCACAGAGAATGGAAATGAATGACGGCAGAGAAGTCAAGTCAATAAAAATTTTGAAAGCTGATAGCATTAAGAAATACTAAGGCACAGGAGATAATCTCTTTGTCTAGAGGATAAAAAAAAAAATCATACACAAAAAACCCAGAATCAGAATGGCATCAGACTAGAAGATAATGGAGCAATGCCATCAAAATCCTGAGAGAAAATTAATGCTAACCTAAAATTTTATACCAAGATTAATTATCCATATCAATTAAGTATGAAGATAGAATATTCTCAGACATGCAAGGTTTTAAAAAAAATTTATCTCAAGACACTTTTTCTTCAGATTCATAAAACTGCAGCTCTGACATGGGACAGAGGCAAAGGCAATTCCAGGACGACCGTGACTCTCCAGACATCTGGGCAGCAACATGCCTAGAGTGCCACCAGTCTGGACTGGAAGGCTGAAGAACAAAAGGTGGGAAATCACTAAGAAAAATATGAAAGTCGGTAAGTTACCTGGTAAGTATGAAGACACAGAAAGGAAATTAATATACTGCTGTCCAGAGTCTGAGGATAATTAATAATAAATCCTAAAATTAAAATTAAAAACAACCTTCCCTCCTGTCCCAAGAGGCATGATCAAATCCAGGAAAAATAAAGTTTTTATACCAGAAAGGAAGTAAAATGAAAGTATACTACATTACTCAGAGGTAAATAATGTTTATGTACTTACAATAAAAACACTGAATATAAATATAATCAAAAATTGCTATAACTATACCAGAAGAACAGATTATGTATGTGGCGTGTAAACATATAGAAAAAGCTAAATATTCATTCACCTGCCATTTGAATATTACCAATAGGTAATATCTAGAACTGCAAAAGATAAGACACAGAAAAACAAACCACGAAACAGCAGTATAAGCGAATATTTAGAGTAGAAGTTCTCCAAATGTGGTCCAGAAACACCCTTTCAGGGGGTCCACAAGGTCAAACTGTTTTCATAACAAAACTAATGTTTTTTTCACTTTCATTCTCTCACTAGTACACAGTGTAGTTTTCCAGAAGCTAAACGTGTGATATCACAACAGACTGAATGCAGAAACTGATAAGAGTATCCAGTGGTCTTCTATTAAGCTATTCCGTAAAGAACACTGCAAAAATGTAAATAATGTTACTCTCAGTCTTCTTAAACTTTTTGGTTGTTTGGAAAATTATATTATTCATAAAAATATTATGTTAATACGTTACAGATTCATCGTTGCCATTTTAAATAAATACTTTGTTTTAATTTCTAATACCAATAATATCTATCTATCTATCTATGATAGATATAAAGCAAAAGCTCTTTCAGATGCTGAACAATTTTTAAGAGTATAAAGGGATTTTGAGATCAAACTGTCTAAGAACCACTGACAGAGCAATGTGGAGCTGAGATCACCATGTATGGTTGGGCAGGTTGTTTCCAGCACAGGGATGGCAGGCCAAGGGGATCCATGGGGCTTGAATCCAGACCATGCTCTACTCTCCAAAACACCAGAGAGGGCAACTTTTTCTAATTTGCATAAAGGCAGAGTACAGTCTAGTGGTCACCCTGGTAATAAAAGACCAAAAGAAGCTATGAGTGAACATGACTGCCTCCAATTAATCTATGGGGGGCAGAAATTAGATTAGTGGTTGCCTCTAAGGACAGAGGAGGACAAACTGTAAAAAGGACATGAGACAACTTTCTGAGTTGATGGCAATAGTCTACCTTGATTGGGTATTAGAATTCAGGTGCATACATTTAAATATATCTAACTATACACTCAAGATCTGTGCATTTTACTATGTACAATGATACTACAATTTTTTAGAAATGTGCCCCCTCTAAGATAGGGCAGGACTACTTGCATTTTAAAATTAAGTATTACTTTGATAAAACACAAAATTAAATTTTAAAAATTCTATTAACACTTTTTACAGAATAGAGAAATATACATTTTTAAATGAAAATGGATACAGCTACTGAATCCTAAGGGTGTTTTTATGTTTCAGGAATGAATCTTTACCAAAATACCTTGTGAAAAAAAAGTACCAACAATATTATCATGTAATTGACATGTGAGCTAGGGCTAAACAGTAATAACAACACAAGAGGTAATGTTCCAACACAAGGACAATGAGGGAAAAAAGTAGAACTCTGGTAATAACAGCAGCTAATATCTATTGATTCTTAACTCCATTCTGAGCATTGTGCTTATTTTATTATAGATTATTATATTCCCCATTTTGCTGATGGAGAAACTGAGACACAAAGAGTTGAAGTAACTTCAGCAGTAAAAGCAAAATTTAAACACTAAAGTATAACTACACAGCCTGAGTTCTCAATCACTAGGCAGTATTGCTTCCAGAACTGCAACCCTCCCTGGACTCTATTAAGTGTGGGTACTAGGAAAAAAAGGAGAAATAGTCTTTTGATTTCTTCCCCAACCATTTAAAAATGTAAAAATCATTCTCACCTCATGAGCCATAGAAAAACAGGCAGCAGGCCATATTGGAACCCCTGGGCCATAATTTGCCAGACCTGCTCTGCACTTTAAAGGAGACTGTAAAACCGTGGCCCATGTCAGGCCTTCAGTGTTTTGGGCTTACCTTCTTGTCTGAATCCAAATAAAAATCCTGATTTCTAGCCTGGTTTTAAAAATTGGACCCATTTTTTAAAAAATGAAAACTAAGGATATTCTAACTTGTTTAATATGCAAAAAGCCCAGCTTCGCTAAGTCATTTGCTTGGGCCCAGGAGGCACTGAGTTTGCCATCTGTTTAACATACCTACTACCACTGTCCTAGGTAAAACTGATGGGCTTGGGAAATTTTACATCCTAGTACTGAAATAAAAGCAAATTAAAAAAGAACTGAAGGAGAAAGTTATAAAAAGATTAGAAACTGATGATGCAGTCCTAGATAGACTGGTTCTCAAAACCATTTTCCCAGCATAAAAATGGGTCTTCTTTTCTATCTTGCAGTGATCTAAGTGACTTAAATTAACAGAGCAACTTTTTGGTGTTTATATAGAATAATTTTAAATATTATAATCACATATAAGCAGAGCAAATAATTTAAGAAAAGCTTTATCCTTAGCTCATTCTGAAAACAAATTTAATTTTTAAAAACAGTTTTGGTATTAAAAATTAGACATTCAAATATATACAAAAATCTACTAAAACTTGTTTCTTAAAGAATACAATTCAACTATGCCAAAAAAGGTTTATGTAAATATTTCAAATTTTCAAAGTATTAAATTCTGATCATACTTGGTATCACTTTCTCAAATAAATTCCTAGGATATTTCACTTTGAAGTGGTATTTATAAACCGTGCAAACTTTGTTTCAACATTAATTTCTCTCCTGGAATATTTGTATTAGTTCTAAGTCATAAAATTACTGCTAGAAACTTATCAGCATTAAAAGAAAACATTACGTGAAAAAGTAGAATATCTATCATAAAAACA
Source organism: Lemur catta (assembly GCF_020740605.2). Taxonomy (NCBI): domain Eukaryota; kingdom Metazoa; phylum Chordata; class Mammalia; order Primates; family Lemuridae; genus Lemur; species Lemur catta. The sequence goes on from NC_059140.1 coordinate 66,010,702, forward strand.
AGGGTAATTTTCTCATTTCTACAACTCAAGATTCAAATTTTTTATCTAAGAATAAAAAGTCTATGTTCATTCTTTCTTGATTTTTCCCCAAATAGTACAATTAAAGAAATATTGCATAAAGTTCTTATTTTACTCTAATCAATTAAAGAGCTTAAAAAATCTGCAATTATTTAAAATAATTTTATTCATTCAATTGTTGGTAACACATAAAATGAGATTGATTATATTGTAGATTTCCTTAAAGCTATTAAGAACATGTACCATAAATACTGATTAAAAGAGATAATCACAATGTACATTTTTTAAATGATGTCCTCAGGGTCATATCTAACTTCCAATTTTTAACTTTCTGCTGTCTATCTTGTAAAAGACTTTTCATTGGTAAGTTTTATACAAAAAAAATCAGAAAGCCAGGAAATAACTATCTTTATACATAACATAAGCCTAATGAAAGCACAGCTTCAGTATTATTATTTTCTACATCAATTAAACAAAAATCACCTCATTCAGAAATTCAGAATTGTCAAATCTTTTAACAGGTACCAGTTATAGCCTTAAGTCCTCTAGTGGGAAAGTCCTTAACTCCTTCTCCTTTAGTCTTTAAGCTCTAATAAGAAGTGCCACACTTGCCAAAAAAATTTAGAGGATAAATTCATTGATGTCCTATTTGAAAGACACAATTTTTTTTTCTGGATCTTCCTTTACTGACACCATGATATACAAAGCAATCAAGAAGCTCGAGTTAAAAGATGAATTCACAAAGTAGTATTTCCTTTCAGAAAAAGAATGGAGCTTTTGAATAGATACTCCAGAAGTTGTAGTATGATAAAACTAAGAGAAATAAAATGTCCCACAATTACTACTCAATACATTTTTCTACAAACATTTACACACAAGTCAAGCTTTAGCAATTTACCATATAAGTTAAATTCAAAATCATATTAGACAGGCCTGTACCATAAATGTGTTTATTCACATAAACCTCTTATATATACTGCAAAGTCAAATTCCATGAAGTCTTACAAGCTTATTATTATGCCAAGTACAATATCCTTGCTTCTGTGTGGTTGAGAAGACTACAATCTTGGGAGGACCTCTGAACTTGTCCTCTAATCGCACAATATGCAACCTTGCCTACCAGCAGCAGTGCCCTGTCAGGGACAAGGATGTGTACACAGGAGGTCTTGCCAAGGCACTCGGGACGCACAGAAGCAATTCATTTATTTTCTAGCATTAAACTCTCACTTCAGGTATCAATATCCTCATGGAGAACCAAAATGTAATGACTGTAAAACTTTAACTGGCCAATGTTTGCAAACACTTAGTTACGTAACTAGGTAAAGAGATGCACTTTGGTTAAAGGGAAACAAACTCCTGATCCCTTCTCTAAAAGATCAACCCATTTCAGTAAATATCCAGCCATGCACTTTATGTCCCTCCTCCCCACCCTGTCAAAAAGCACAAAAAATAAAAACCACCACCACAAATAAAAAGCTAAATTATAATACCAAACCCTTCAGTTCTGATTGTGCAAATAGGAAAAATCAGAAAGTATAAAGAATTAGGGGCCAAATAGTCATTTTGTGATGGGTAACTCAGAACTTACTGGGTTAGTCCTTCACTTTCTCTCACACTCCCATCTTGCTCCACATACACACACTTTAGTTTCCTCTCTTTTACGAATAACTACAAAGTAGGGCAGGGAGGAAGCAACACTATTTATCAGCAAAACAGCTTGTGGAGATACCTGTGAAGCAAACAAGATTTTTCATGGCCTGATAATGGGAAAGGGGTTTCATAAGCAGGCATTGCAACAAGAAGAGTGGCTGACAACTTCAGTGTTCTACAGTGAGGTAACCAAAAATGAAAATCTGCTGTATTACATAATGCCTCTATGTCCTTTCTTTTCGACCCACTGCTACTTAGCATGAGGTAAAATGTACCACGTTAAACACTGAAAAGAAGAAAGGGAACAGTCTGGTTAGGGCGAGGACATAGTTATTATTTTTCAAAATTAAAACAATTTAATTCCTGCCAAATATAATTATACAATCCTAGCATCTTCATAGAATTTTAAAACTGGAAGACTCCTTACAGACCATCTGGTCTTACCCTCTCTTCTTACAGACAAGAAAACTAAAAATTTAAGCCCAAGATCAAGCAGTTACGTAATGACAAAACTGGGACTCCTGATTCAGTACATTAGGTATTTTCTTTCATATTTGCAGATATGGAGCAATTTCCAAGGTTCAAAGTTATGGACACAAATAAACAAATGAATGCTGCCTATCATATAAAGTATGTATATAATTGCAAATTCACTTTTATTATACAAAACAGATACCCTACACTTTGCTGTTTCTATATCTCTAAGAGCTCTGTGCCTACTAGGACAGGTAGAGGAAGGTGAAAATGCAGGAAAAGAAGAAAAAACAGCAAGCTAGTTGAGATAATATAATCAACGGAAATGGTTGTTGGTATTAATCACTGCTGAAAAGACAAGATCAAAACACAGGGCAATGGAACTGCTTCCAGAGAGGTTTCTCACCCTGCAAAGAGCAAGACAGAAGCAATGTAAAAGTACTGGAATGCATGTTATATAAGCCAGCTGACTAGAGTGATCAGAATTCTTATGGCATAAGATAGCAGGATCTGCATTTTAAAACCAGAATTCCAGATGACACCAGAGCAGGTGGTCCTTAAGAGCACATTTTGAAAAATGTTGGTCTATGGGATAATGTGGTCTAGGAGGGTTAAAGATACTAAAAATTCTTGTTCAGGAGTTCTGGACCATTAACCAGCCCAGTTTGATCCTCTCAACCAACCAGGCAAAGGAAATGCCCCAGGCAAAACACACTAAGACTGATTTTGTTCCCAGCCCAGGCAGTCAGACAAGGTGGCTGCCACCCAGTCACCCCTAAGGAGCCAGAGAACATTATGTAATCACTGTCCAAGCTCTAAGATAAACAGATCAGAAGTTCTTTCACAAATGTCTGTCATTAAGTAAGGTTTTCCTTTACCCATAAGTAAATGATTATAAGAATCTACTTTTAATGTAGAGAAATACTTTGTCACTCACTGAAGAAAAGAAGCCTTTTATCTTATAGCTGGAAAAAGAATTAGTCATTTTGTATCTACCAATTCATCCATGACTGCTGTGTGGTTACAAAGGGGGCAGGCTCTGGCCCTCAGTGTTTAGTCCCAGTAGTGTTTCTCTTTGTATATAGGGATCTGAGAAAATAAGAAATGCAAAACAAAGCACAGAGCTATGAATAGTTACTTTCTACAGCAGCCATGACCACAAAATTTAAATATGGTGAACTTGTGAGAAATTCTAAGACTATGAAAACAGGGTTACTATTTCAGAAATGACAAAAAAATGTCAAAAGTCGGATTCAAAGGTGCTCAGCAAATTTAATTCTGATGTTTATCCAGAGTTGCAAATCTCCTTCAATACAGTGGAAAAGCAGTCTGAAGTGACATCATCTGATACTCTTTTTTTTAAATGGGAGGAGTTATGTTTATTTACGGAATTTAAAAAATATATATATAATAGCATTAAGACTGCTATTATATATAATAACATTTGAGACTATTGTGACTGGGTACTTGACTGTCAATCTATTTTAGGTATAATGAATGTTAGATAAACAAAGAGCTAAAATAATTTGCTACTGGAATTTTTTGCCTGTGCATTCCAAACATTTTCTTTAAGACCAAGACTGTTTGCAATGGGTTCAGGAAAATATAAACACCAAAACCTTTAATCCTTTTAGGGAATCAGTTCACTGTTCCTACTTCAAGGCAAGGAAGTCATTTAAATATCAATCCCTGACGTTTCTGGTTTTAACTAGAACATTTCCAGAAAATAAGTACAGACATGTCCAGATTAACATTATATTCTCAAATCTTTCATAGTATATTAGTGGTCTGCTTTTCTGTAATAATTTTAATTAGATCATATAAAAACTCTTATTACTCGCACCTGACAATGATTTTTCTTTAAGTTAAAACTAAATTTACCCTACTGATAATAACTCTTGAAAAATGCTAACGAAAAAATAAGCTAAGCAACATAACTTCTACAGTTAAAATTTCTAATTTTTGCAGCCCAAAGAAGATCTGCCAGGGAGAGGCTGTGGGCTTTCTACTTTAACTTCTGAGACAATTACACTCCTATTTAAATGAATACTATTGTAAGCCACTAAAAGAAGTCCACTCATGACTTTTACTTAGAGTTAAACAGGGATTGTAAAATGAAGAATTTTATTAGAGACCTTGGGGCAAATTTCTTGTGTTTAATTTCACTTCCCATAAGGAGTCCTCACAAAGACTCTGATATAATTTAAATCCCAACTGTTGGTTTCACACTAACATCAAATAGTAATTACTGATCTTTACCAGGAGTGTTTGTTTTAATTATAAAATAAACAGCTAGAACCTACTCCAAGAAGACTGTCACCTCGCCCCCGCTCCAGACCCCGCGATGAAGCTGACCTCCCACTACGGAAGCGCCGTGGAAAACGGGGGTAAAGAAAAAAACGCTTTTAAAATTAAGATGTTTACAGTTGCTGGACTTAGTCCGAGAACAGTTCAATCTAGAAACGAAAGTAGGAAACAACCGAGGTTTGGGCTTGTGATGATGTCAGCCATTTTAGGTACATTATTTATACTGGGAAGGAAGTGCCAAACTCGGTTCTTGTTTTGCCTGTCGCTGCCAGTCCCCAGGTTGAACCAACTCAGTCCCGGCCCCGCGCACATTTCCCGGACTGCACAAACGACGGGGAATTCGGCACAATTCTCCAACCCTCGACTCTGCAGGCCTCCCAAGCCCCGGACCCCGCGTTGGGCACCGCTTCCTGCACACGCACTTCCTTACAAAGACGGAGCTGCGCCCCTCAAGAGAGGGGAGCGCCCGGCCCGCTCGCGGACCCTCTCCCCGAGGCTCCCGCCCGCGCCCCGCCGCCTGCGTGCACCAAGGCGCTCGGCCCGCGCAGCTCTCCCGGGCCGGGCCCAGCGCCCCCCACTCCCCCGGCCCCCCCAGGCTCGGACCTTGCAGTCCACCGCGACCGCGTCGGGAGGGATGATGAGCGCCTCCTCGCCGCTCTTGGGGTCGTCCTTCTTGGCCTCCTTCTGGGCCAGAGCCGAGTTGAACGTCACCTTCACCATGGCGCGGCCTGGGGCGCCCTTTGAGGGCAGCGGCGGGCTCGAGGCGCGGGCTGCGAGCTCCCGGCTGCGGCTGCAGCCTCTACGGCCGGGCTCCGGGCGCGGCTCGGGGCAGCTGGGTAGTCTCGGCCGGCCCCGCGCTGGCAGACGCGGCTACTGCGGCGCAGCTCTCGCGGCCTCCCGGCTCCGGCGCGAGGGCGGGGACGGCTCGCTCACCCCCGGGACGGGGCGGGGCCGGGCGGCCGGGGCGGGGCGCTGCGCGGGACCCTGCCTCGCCCCCCGGCCGCGCGCCCGGAGGAGCTCGCCGGAGTGGGCCGAGCCGGTCGGGGGCGGGTCGTCTCTTGGGGCCACCTGGATTTTCCAGTTCTGAATTCGCTCCCAACCGGTTCACCTCCGGGCCCAGTGTCGCAGGTTGGTAGCAAAGTCGGGTGAACTTCCCTGCCGCGTGCGACAGATTCACCTCTGGCAGCAGCAGGCCCCCTCTTCCTTGCTCCCTGCGCCCGCCGCGAGCCTAAAGGCCGTGGAATTTTTGTGCGTCTACATTTCCATTTTCTCGCTTATTAGGGAACCGACTCTGTAGAGCGCCGAAATGTTTAACGCTCCCTGTCCTTGGGACCTGACTTTGTCTTCCCCAGACCTCACCCAGGGGCGTTTACCTGGCTCGGACTTGCCTTGCCTTTCCCTCCCTCGGGAGGTCAGAGCCTGCCCTGCCTCGCTCGTCCCAGACCGATTCGGAGGAAACCTCTTGGCAGATTTATTTTTTAAACATTTCACACTCGTAAAACAAAATGTTCCACTCTTGTGCGCACTTGGAAAAAACCCACATGCACACTGGGCTGATTTGTGATTCAAGGCACGGTCCTAGATGATGAGTCCTTACTTTTCTGCAAAATGAAAAATAATCGCTTAAGGATAAAGCAAAATTCTCGTATTTTGAAGACGTTTTAGGGGATACTGCCTCGCACTGTTACTGGGTTTATTACCCTTGGGCAAATGGTTGATCTTGTATCCTCTCCCACCCCATTCTGTCATGGTTCAACCAGAGTCGTGGGTGTGCTCCAGAATGTTACAGCTGTGTCAGCTCTGCCCTGGCTCAACCCTGAAGAAAGTAGGCTGAGTGTGAGGTCCTTGGGGATTTGACTTAGCTCAAGGAGGGAGTATCTTAGAGTCTCTCTAGACTGTGAGTCCATAAAACCCTAAGAAAAAGCCCAAGATTCCCAAATCTCAGATCACATATTTCAGGAACATCGTGGGCTGAGATAGAAACCTGGTCCAGACCTTGAGTCTGCTTGGGTTTTCTGAAAGTCCTATCAAAATGCAGTAAGTGTTCTATTGTGAGTGGGAAAACTGGGTTCCAGTTCTGGTGAATATGCACAGTAGCTAGCCATATGACTTGCAGCAACGGATTTAAACTCTTTGGGTCTCACTTGGCTGGTCGTCAGCTCTGTGGGGTTGACTCTATGAACTGACATTTGATAGTAAAAATTGAATCTCATTCCTCAAAGGTAACTACTGCCCCCATCTCCCTAGTTTCATAGATTTCCTGAGACATAATTTAAGACTAAGAAATTCTGGAAGCAAGATCTGGAGGATTATTATAAATGATTATACATATATCCTTCCTCCTTCTTTCTGTGTTAGGATGAAATGGTGGAAATATACTCAAGGCATTTTACAGTAGGTAGAATTAGAGAAGAAAAGAAAACAAAATTCTTCCCGAACAGACTAGGAAGCTGAGGCAAAGTAAGAACAAATGAGGTTGACAGAACCAGAAATCCTCCCCTGCCGCAAGATTTCTATTTTAAAAGACTCATAAATAAAAGACCATTCATTATTTTGTGTACTAGCAGTGAGCAACAGTTTAAAATCAGTTGGCAAACAGTCTGGGAATGATCTCCTGGTTTTGTTTCTCCATTTTATCTGGTGTGTCTACAGAACTGTGTAGTGCACAACAGCAGGGATAATAAAGAAGCTGGATGGAGACCAAACATAGCAAATCCAGTCTTGTGATTTATAAAAGGTTGCCTGTTGACCCTGAAAACTGAGGAGTGGGGGAGGGGGAGAGTCCATGACTCAACAAAAGAAAGTTAAAAACATAGTCATAAGTTACCATTAACTACCAAATGTAAAGGGAGTATTAAAAGACCTTTGTTTTCCTTTTTCATGTTGATTTTGAGAGAGCAAGAAGAATCTGATCCAAGCTCTACATATCACCAGAATCCAACTTTGTTTTCCTACTTATTAGGAAGGGAGGGATGACAAAATGGAATCAGGGAACTCAATTCTAGAGTCTGTTAGACTAATGTGATGTGCTTGGATAGGGAGTTTTTTCTTTTTAGGTTCTTTACATCTCTGTTCTCTCTGTTCTTTCTCAAGGAAACAATTCCTTCATCTACAGAGAAATTTCTTGAGATTTAACAGAGTGATTGGAAAACATTTTTTGTAGTCCCTTGGTGAAACATCACTGAATACGCCCTTTGAAATGTGGTCCTGGCAGCCTCTCCTCTTAATCCAATGTGTGGCTTTAGCTGGGCATCTTGTGGCTTTGTCTCAACTTTCATAAAAGAAGTGTTTCTTCTAGTCGAGAGGTGAAGGCTTCCACTTGCCTCTTTAGAGACTTAAGCACTGTGTTTCTCTCTTCTTCGTAAGTTTGTGTATCCTTTATCATTTCTAAATTTCTTATCTCCCAAGTTTATATTTCTTAGCTTCCTACCTCAATATCATATATGCTTTTCAGTTATTTTTATTTAATTTAAGAATAATTTACCATTTTCCTTGATGAACTGCCTAGATGAATTTTTTTTTCTTTCTCAAATCTTGGTCTATAATATCCCCAAAGCCTCTGGGAATTATCCTAATAATAAATGTAGATCTCTTTTTATTTGACACTGTGGCATTTAGGAGTTTTGTTTTGTTTTGATTGATTTTGAAAAGACTGGATGTGTTCCACACAGGTGAAAGAAAGGGAGAAAAAAAAGAGAAAAGATGAGAATACAAATCAAAAAAGAGAGAAATCTAAAGAATAAGAAGACAATTCACAGACTGGGAGAAAATGTTTGTGAAACACATATCTCATAAAGGACTTGAACCTAAAATACACAAAGAACTCTTAAAACTCAACAAGAAGAAAACAAACTATCTCATTAAAAAATGGACAATCTGAACAGACACCTCATGGAAGAAGATACACATATGGCAAGTAAGCATATGAAAAGATGTTTCACGTCATATATCATTAGGGAAATGCAAATTAAAACAACAATGAGATACCCCTGCATACCTATTAGAATGGCCTAAATGCCAAACACTGACCATACCAAATGCTGGTAAGGATGTGGAGCAAGAGGGACTATCATTCATTGCTGATGGGAATACAAAATAATACAGCTATTTTGGAAGGCATTTTGGCAATTTCTTATAAAACTAAACATACTCTTACCAAACAATTCAACAGTCATGCTCCTTGGTATTTACCCCAAGGATTTGAAAACTTATAGCTACCAAAAAACCCTGCATATGTATTTTTATAGTTGTTTTATATATAATTACCAAAGCTTGAAAACAACCAAGATGTCCTTTAGTAGATGAATGGATAAACAAACTATCGTACATCACATAATGTATTTTCGTGCTGAATTTATTCAGCACTAAAAACGAATGAGCTATCAAGCCATGAAAAGACATAGAGGAAACTTAAATGCATATTACTAAGTGAAAGAAGCCAATCTGAAAGGCAACATACTGTTTGATTCCAACTATATGACATTCTGGAAAAGGCAAAACTATAGAGACAGTAAAAAGATCAGTGGTTGTCACTGATCAGTAAAAGATCAGGGTTTAGGCCAGGCGCAGTGGCTCACGCCTGTAATCCTAGCACTCTGGGAGACAGTGGCGGGAGGATCGCTCGAGGTCAGGAGTTCAAGAGCGAAACCCCATCTCTACTAAAAAAAATAGAAAGAAATTAGCTGGACAACTAAAAATATATAGAAAAAAATTAGCCGGGCATGGTGGTGCATGCCTGTATTCCCAGCTACTTGGGAGGCTGAGGCAGGAGGATTGTTTAAGCCCAGGAGTTTGAGGTTGCTGTGAGCTAGGCTAACGCCATGGCACTCTAGCCTGGGCAGCAGAGTGAGACTCTGTCTCCAAAAAAAAAAAAAGATCAGGGTTTAGTGGGGAGGGAGGGAAGCATGAACAGGAGGAGCACAGAGGATTTTTAGGACAGTGAAACTTTTCTGTATGATATTACAGTGGTGGATACATGTCATTATACATTTGTCAAAACCAATAAATGTACAACAGCAAGAGTGAACCCTAATGTAAGCTATGGACTTCGGATGATAATGATAGATCAGTGTAGGTTCTTTGATTTAACAAGTGTACTAGTCTTGTGGATGATGTAGACAGGGGGGAGATTGTATGTGTGTGGGATGGGGGTACGTGGGAACTCTCTGTACTTGCTCAATTTTGCTGTGAACCTAGAAGTGCTCAAAAAATAAAGTTTATTAAATTGAGAGAGAGAGAAAGAGAGAGTGAGAAATGGCACAAAGGCGCGTGGTCCAATGGAATAGAACCCACTCAGAAGACCCAGACCCTAGTCTTGCTTAAACCTCACCATACTTCATATTTTCACTGGTATCACTCTGCAAATAAGCCAATTGTTCATAGCATGATAGTGGAATTTAGAATGAGCTGGAGAGGCCTGGTAAGGTTTCATGGAGAAGACAGAATTTTAATTAGAGAAATGGAATGGATTTGGGTGGAGAAAAACAGGCTGAAAGGAGGGAAGAGCATGAAGAACACCACCAAGACCAGGAGAGGGGACTGAGGCAGGAGCAGAGCAGCCCCACTCGGGAGCAGGGCGTATGCTGAGCAGTGGTGGGGAATACAGCTGGATGGGGTGAGGGGGATGGAGCCATAAATCTGCCTGTCGTGTCAGAATTAGTAGTATGGACTTTATCCTCAGGGGACCGCTGAATGTTTCTGTAAATATCGCTTCAAAAAAAAAATGCTGCTCTGTAAAGATCTGGCATTCTGGGTAAGTGAGAAAGGAGGAAACACCAGAAGCAGAAAGAGAAGTTCCAACAGCTTCTTTCTTTTTTTATGAGGACACAGATGTTTCTAATGCTTTTATTTAAATTAGATGAAAGAGTAGCAAATAAATCCAACATTGCTAATAACAATGTGTAATAGAGAGACAGTATGTGTGTTTACAAGTCAAACAAGGGAAAAGACATATGCACCAAAGCTGGCGGAAAATGATAAAAAGTCTGTCCCACTCCAGCTGAACCTTACCAAGTGTCCTACTAGGCCTCATCCAGGAAGGCTTTGTATTTCTGGGCAAATGGCATAAAGGTGTTGATGTCACAGCTATTGTTTTGGCAACGTGGATTGTAGGAGGAGACACTAATATTTCTCTATCATGACTGCATACATGATAGACATCTTCACACAACATGTGTGTGTGTGTGTAAGTGTGTAACTAAACTCCTCGATACGCTTCTCAAGGCCCTCCACATCCTGGTGACACCCCACCAAGCCCCCGTGTACCCTCCCCACTCTCTTCTCTTCCTTCAGTGTAGGAATTTTCCCTACTTATATCTTTATAAAATCATTACTCTAATTAAGATAGAGAAAGCATGGAGCAAATTTTCTTATAAGGAAAGAGGAAAATGAAGTTAAGACTGAGAAATTTCTTTCAGTGATTTCTTAAATGCTTGACTAAATTTCCAGAGAAAGTTAGTATCATCTTTTTTTTCCACACTTTTCTAGAATGAGATAAAACTGATACATATGTGGTAAGACACATGTAGATACCTGAAGGCAGACTCCATCTAACCCTAATTTTTAAAGATGTATTAATTACCCCAGGATCCAATTAAAAGTGTGATACCTAAATATTTTTTTCTTTTTAATTTTTTTAACCTTTTCCCCACAGCTGGGACAAAAGCAAGGTAACTTTAGATGAGTTCTAGAGAATTATTTAACATTCTGATACTTTAATGAAAAAAAGAAAAGGATATCACTTAATCCTGACTATAAATATTTTTTAAAGTATGGATGCTTTCATAAGTGGAACATACATTATTTCCTGGAAATATTTTACAAATCTAACTGCTAAATAACTTTTTTGTCTAGAATTTTTAAGATAATGACTGACATAGTCTAATCATGGTTTGATATACCACATCTCCAAATATTTTTGTATATTATATCTTATACAGTTGTATACTTCCGTATCTGTAGGTTCCTCAGTATTCATGGATTCAACCAACCACAGATAGAAAAAATTTGAAAAAAAAAAAAAAAGGGATGGTTGCATCTATACTGAACAGGTACAGACTTTATTCTCTTATCATTATTTCCTGAACAATATAGTATAACAACTATTTACATGGCATTTACATTGTATTAGGTATTATAAGTAATCTAGAGATGATTTAAAGGGAAAATGTGTGTAGGTTAAATGCAAATACTACAGCATTTATATAAGGGACTTGAGCATCCATGGATTTTGGTATCTGCTGGGGTCCTGGAACCAATCCCTCACAGATACCCAGGGACTGCATTTCATATACTTATTACATCTAAGGCATATGTGCAATTTAAAGCTAAGTCAAAATAGAAAAAAAGTGCTGGGCAGGAAATCAAAAAACAAACTTGGCTGCCTTGGGAGTCTCAAATTTCTGAAAACTATAAATCTGGAATCCTGTGTTCTTGGACTTAATAGCCAGAGACTTTGCCTTGTATTCAAACAATGTTCTAGCTAATAGAATCAAAGAACTGGAAAAAACAAAAAAAACTTCTGATAGTTCTTTTTTTACCTAGTCCAAGAACAGACTGCCATCCAATCTAATGGGAAGGTCATGCTTATTTAGACAGACTTATTTTTTAAAAGCCACAACAAAATTACTTTTAACAGAAATATTCAAAAATCAAAGAAAAACTTGAACTATTTTGATCCCCTGTAGAATTGTGGTCAATGGCAGCTATAGGTGGTCAGGCCCTAAAGTGATCTTTCCAACTTGAGACCCCAAGATACATTGCATCTGGCAGTAGTTATTAAGAAAGAAAAACATGCATAAAGCAGCATAATTAATGGGATAGAAACAGTGAGGGCTTTATTCCACACTTAGTCTTCATGGCTTCTGGGTGGTAGTGCAATCCAGCCGTAGATACCGTTGCTGTTTTCTATTAACTCTGGGATCATTTCCTAGGCCAGCACGACAGTCTATGCCTAGCTAAAACCCTCCCTCACACTCCCAACCCTTAGTAGACATACAGACCTAGGAAAGGCCTCACAACGAGTTACTGACAAATAAACCCTTAGAAGCAACTGGCGTGGTTAACATGTGTTTTCCAGACTAGACTTATTGTGCTACTTTTTAGGGTAAGCACGGGTAGAGCATGTACTTGAAAACTACATTTCTCAAACTGGGTGAAAACTGCAAGATCTTTGGGTTGGTAAAATGAATTGGTTTCTTCTCCTCAGTTCTGCCTTGATAGTTGCTGCTTTAAAGTTGCTTAAGATGTGTTTTTGATGCTGAAGAAAAGACTTAAAAATATATGTTTCTTTAGTGAGGTGATAGCTGTAAAGCAAACTGGAAGGTTGTAACTGGAGGAGCTCCAGGTGGGACGAAAGCATGGTCAATGGGCCGTGCCATGTGACCCACGCCTAGGACCAAAAGAGGCTTTAAAGAAGCATGTTTGAGAGCCTTCAAATTACAGATGGCTTCCTACAATGCATTCCAATACAAGGGAGGTTTTTTATTTCCCAAATCTGCCTGAGTTCCAGGCCAATTTAACCAACTTTTGAAAGAATATAAGAAATGCAAATAAGCCCACCAAGGCAAGATGAATCTACTTGGCTTTTTACTTTGGGTCTGGCGTAGTCAACTTCCTTGTGCTTTGAATCATTGCATAACAGTAAGGACTTATACCCAAGAGAAAATTGTTTGTACTTTGAGTCAGAAAGCATCTAAGAGACTGTTTCTGTATAATCTTTCATCTGGTTTCCCTCTGGCTTATTTTAAGAAAAGGGGAAAAGGTTTGATTTATTAAAATTCCAGAGAACAAAGACACAGATATTTATGTAAAAAAACCCCTTTTAAAATTTTCAAAATTTCTCTTAAAGAGTGTTTCACACAGATAAAATAAGAGCAGAGTCAGGATATACCTTTTGAAGGCCCAGGGAAATTTAGACATGTTAAATATACTATATACTTATATATAAATATGCTATATTTATATCTAAGATGAAACATGGAAGTTTCTCCTTAGGATATTCTTGGGTTTGGTTGATCACACAGCATAAAAGTCCTATAAATTTTGTTGTAGAGAAAGTGCATGACCTAAACCAGAAACGGCATGTTTAACCACCATTTGCTTTAAGAGACAGGGAAAAAAATATTAGAAAAGAAAATCTGATCAGATGCTAAAAGATATACTAAGGAAGTGGTCTGCCTTCGATTTTACCAGTAAAAACAGCAAAGGAATAAAAAGCAGTAAGTACTTTCTTCCCCTTTCTAAGTGCTCAGCTCAGGGCCATTTTCTTTTAGGCATAGAAGGATTACAGGAACAAACAAAATAAGGCCTTCCCCCAAAAGAATAAAATTGCATAGAACTGCAAATAAACCTCTACTCAAGAGAAAAGAAACAAAAATTGCTAGTGGTTCAAGAAATACCCATACACTAGTCTAGTGGTCTAGTCTAAATTAAAGCCCAGTAAGTCACTAAATGAGGGGGCACCTCAGTGTGACTGTGCACTGTTAGGGAGAGGACTATTTGTTCTACTTGACTCTATCAGGGCCCTTGTCTTTACTGTGGGTCATGCTATTGATGGGGTAGGCTGCTTCCAATATATCTTAACTAGTTTTTCCTTTTTTTTTTTTTTCCTGGCTTGGTCAATTTTTAAACTTTGATATTCATTTCTCTCTGAAAGTGAACTAATTACATTTTGCAAGGAGAAAAATGATACTTTGGGAGTATCATAAAACATTGCATTATAGCCATTGCCAAGAAATAGCATGATCATCATTCTGAGATACGATTAGTTTTATGAAGAACTGGATTGCATATAATAATAACAGGAACAAGCATATGTATACTGCACACAAGAAGTGTTAATGGCGTTTAATCAAAAGCAATTCAATTCAACATTTTAAAAACATTTTGCCACATTACCTATACACTTTGTGAAAGTCACATCCGTCACAGTGGGGGTGAGAAAGTTCCCTTGTTAATGGCAAGTCGGTGGGTGGTTACAGAAGACTGTGCAAAAATTAGAAATAAAAGAAGAAAGAAATTGGGCAGAGAGAGCATGGAGTATGAGAAGTGGAAGAAAGAATGCATGTCATTAAGAACAAGTAGTTCTGTGAAACGGGAATTTGAACTAATAAATCCTATTGTCTAATGGAATGCACCCAAGAATAAAATAAACAGCTCGGTTGGTTGAAGACAGATTTCTAAGAATTTTTTCTTATAGAGTTCCTAAGAAAAGCCAGTATTTCAGATGCTCTGGTATCCATGATCAAATGGTATTTTCAAACAACTGAGGAGAGAAAGCAAGACAAATACAGTTGAAGTCATGAAATAATATACAAAATAAGATAGTGCAGAATCATTGCTAAACTGAAGTTCACGCCATGCCAACATATGCAGGGCAGACAAGGTTGTGTTCCTAAGGTGATGCTGCTCTCATTTAGGGCACTTTCCAGCCTAAGCCAAACTAAAGAATGTTGCTTATATATAGCAGGCTCCCTCTGGGAGGAACCTGAGGAAAGGTACAAAAAAAGGGAGAGGAAGCCAAAAGAGTGTTTTTAGTCTCACACATCCTGTACTTTTTTTCAGCTGCTATTTTGAAAGATAAACATTACATTTGTGGTTGAGTTTTTTTCTAGGTTAAAGAAAACAAAACAATATGGTCATTAAAAGAAGAGACCTGAGATGGAGCTAATGACCTTGAAAATGCAGGCTGCTTTCCTGGTTTTAAAAAATGAAACAAAACAAAGAAACCGTGTTTTTTTGGAAAAAAAAAAAAAAAGTTGAAAAACAGTGAAGCCCTTGCGTGCATCTCCAGTTCCCCCAGGGCCCCAGCTGGTTCTAGAGTGACCTGAACACAAAGACGCTCTGTCCAGTGGCAAGCTCTGTGAGCAGAGAAGTGGCATGCTTTGCCTGTACAGCGGCATTCCATTTTTAGGTTTCATTCGATTGACATTTCATAGGCAGGAAGTTTTATTCAACTTGGGTTTTATTAAAACTAGAGTATTTTCATATTCTTGATTAGAAAATGGAAGCAAGTTTTATTTAGGAAGCTAGCAGAGTTCTCTTGTGGGTTTGAAGGCAATTCTGCCTTACCACTGGGTCGTTTCCACAGAGTCCTGTGGTTTCACGTTAGATACCAAAGTAGCTCTTACTTAACTATATCCAGAACGCTGTTGTCATCACACAGGACACCCCGAAAAGATATCATCTGCTGATAGCTCAAAGAGGATTTGAGAGGTGGGGACCAGCCAAATGACATTGGTTGGGGAAGTGGGTGAAAATGCCTGCCGGTCTAGATATTATTGAGCCTGCTTGAGAAATTACTCAATGTGGCTAGGGTTGGGGCCCTCAGTTATGCTCCACATAGGCCTCCTCACAGACTTCTTGGGCTTCCTCACAGCATGGTGGCTCAGTGTTAAGAAGAGGGGCATCAGAAGAACCCAAGCAAAGCTATATTGCATTTTATAACCTAGCCTTAAAGGTCACATAGTATCACTTCTGCGAGAGTCACAAAGCCAGCCAGAATCAAGGAGAACATGGATCTCACCTCTCAATGATAGGTGTGTCAAAGAAGAATGTATAAACTGGTTTGGTTATTGCAGATAAATTAGGAAAATATACTCTGCCACAAATACTGTTTTTCTAAATTTCATTTTTAATTATTATAGGTACATAATAGTTGGATATATTTATAGGGTACATGTGATGTTTTGATACAGGCATACAATGTGAATTAATCAAATCAAGGTAATTGGGGTATCTTTCACTTCAGGTATTTATCATTTGTTTGTGTTCCATTTTTACTCTTTTAGTTATTTTAAAGTATACCCTAACTTATTGTTGATTATAGTTACTTTGTTGTGCTATCAAATATTGTTCATTCTATCTAACTAACTATATTTTTGCACCCATTAACCATCCCCACTTCATCCCACCTACCCACTACTTTTCCCAGCCTCTCTGGTAACCATCATTCTACTCTCTGTTTCCATGAGATCAACTGTTTTTAATTAGCTCCCACATATGAGTGAGAACATGCAAGATTTGCCTTTTTGTGCTTGGCTTATTTCACTTAACATAATGTTCTCCAGTTCCATCCATGTTGTTGCAAATGGCAGGATTTCATTCTTTTTATGGCTATATAATATTCCATTGTGTGAATGTACCACAATTGCTTTACCTGTTCATTTGCTGATGGACACTTAGGTTGATTCCAAATCTTGGCTATTGTGAATAGTGCTGGAATAAACATGGGAGTGCAGATATCTTTTTGATATACTGAATTCCTTTCCTTTGGATATAAACCCAGCAGTGGGATTGCTGGGTCGTATGGTAGTTTTGTTTTTTTTTTTGAGACAGAGTCTCACTTTGTTGCCTGGGCTAGAGTGAGTGCCGTGGCGTCAGTCTAGCTCACAGCAACCTCAAACTCCTGGGCTTAAACGATCCTACTGCCTCAGCCTCCCATGTATGGTAGTTATATTTTTGTTTTTTGAGGAACTGCCATACTGTTTTCTATAGTGTTTGTACTAATTTACATTCTCACCAACAGTTTATGAGGATTCCCCTTTCTCCACATCCTAGCCAGCATTCATTATTACCTGTCCTTCTGATAAAAGCCATTTTAACTGGGGTGGGATGATATCTCATTGTAGTTTTGATTTGCATTTTTTCTGATGATTAATGATGTTGAGCATTTGTTTATATACCTGTTGACCATTTGTATGTCTTCTTTTGAGAAATGTTTATTCAGAGCCTTTGCACATTTTTAAATTGGATTATTTGATTCTTTCCTGTGGAGTTATTGGAGATCCTTATATAGTCTAGTTATTAATGCCTTGTCAGATGGGTAGTTTACAAATATTTTCTCCCATTTTATGGGTTGTCTCTTTACTTTGTTGATCGTGTCCTTTGCTGTGCAGAAGCTTTTTAGCTTGATGTGATTCCATTTGTCCAATTTTGCTTTGGTTGCCTGTGCTTTGGGGGTATTACTCAGGAAGTCCTTTCCCAGACCAACATCCTGAAGCATTTCCCCAATGATTTCTTTTTGTAGTTTCATAGTTTTGGGTCTTAGATTTAAGTCTTTAATCCATTTTTATTTGATTTTTTTTGTATGACATGAGATAGGGTCTAGTTTCATTCTTTTGCATACCCAGTTTTCCCAGCACCATTTATTGAGGAGACTGTCTTTTTCCCACTGTATGTTCTTGGCAACTTTGTTGCAGATAAGTTCACTACAGATGTGTGGATTTATTTCTGGGTTCTCTGTTCTGTTCCATTGGTCTGTGTACCTGTTTTTATGCCAGTACCATGCTGTTTTGGTTACTACAGCTTTGTAGTATAATTTGAAGTCAGGTAATGTGATTCCTCCAATTTTGTTCTTTTTGCTCTGGATGGCTTTGGCTATTCTGGGTCTTTTGTGGTCCCATATAAATTTTAGGATTATTATTTTTTATTTCTGTGAAGAATGTCATTGGTATTTTGATGGGGATTATATTAAAATCTATAGATTGCTTTGGGTCGTATCTGTCACAAACACTTTTATACATGAGAGTACAGATAGAAAGTCAGATATGAGGTGGGAAAGTACAGTCACAATGTAAAACAAAAAAGTACCCATTAAAAAACTTCCAAAAGAATTAAAAAATTTGAACACATTGTGTGGCAGGACTGAAGTTGCCCTATAAATTGGTTTAAGTTTTTTGGAAAACTACTTAGCAGTATTCATACTCTTTGACACAATATAAAAATGTGGAAACATTCTAAATATTAACAAGAGGATAGTATGCATGATGATTCCACATTGTTTAATAATGATATATGGGCAGTAACAATGACAACTTTGTAAACTTGTAGATATAAGTAAATACACACACTAACAAAACAATACAAAAAATAATATGCATAAAATACTAGAACTATATATGCAATATGTATGCATATATACTGACAGATTGAAATTGAAAAAGGAACAATAGAAATAGAATTTAATACCATTTATATTCTTTTCTCTACAAACTTAGTTAAATGTAATTGAAATGTACAGAAAATGTGGTATATGTACACAATGGAATATTATGCAGCCTTAAAAAAGAATGAAATCCTGTCATTTGTGACAACATGGATAAGCCTGGAGGACATTGTACTAAGTGAAATAATCCAGGCACAGAAAGACAAATATCACATGATTTCACTCATATGTAGACTTTAAAAAAGCTGATCTCATGGAAGAAGAGAGTAGAATGGTGGTTATCAGAGGCTTGCATGGTTGGGAAGTGAGGGAGGGGGAGGTGTTGGTCAAAGCATATATAATTAATTAGATAAAAGGAATAAAAAAGTGTCCAGAGTAGGCAAATGTATAGAGATGGAAAGTCGATAAGTGATTCCCTGGGGCTGGGGACTGGAGGAGAAAGGATAGGTTGGGGAGGTGGAGAGAAATAGGAATGACTATTAATGGTTATGGATTTCTTTTGAGGGTAGTGAAAATGTTCCAAAATTGATATTGGTGATGATCCCACAACTGTGAACATACTAAAAACCAATGGATTGCACACTTTAATGGGCGAATTGTATGATACACAAAGTATATGTCAATAAAAAGCTATTAAGAAAAACTCATAAAACATAGAACCATGCTTCCTTATCATAGGCTAATATATACTATCTATAAAAAATGTTGAATATTTAGTTAAGAAAAATTTGCTTGCCTTTTAGAATTTAGAAGAATTATTGGGCTGTAAGTTGGAGGATCACTGGTACAACTTAAAATAATAGCCTGTGGAAGTTAATTCTCACCCACAACCCTCTTTTATTTTTTATTTTAATCATGGTAGAACCATCTCCCTAGGAGACTGAATTGAGACAACATTGTGCTGAAGAGCCTCCTTAGCCACCTGTCATAGTCCCTTCAATTTGCAAAAAGTTATATATAGAGAGAAGAACTCATATCGTTGCTTGAAAATAATAAAATGTGCTATCAGTAGATCCATTTTTTAAAAAAAATCCAGAAATATTGAAAGAATATATTATGAGATTAACAGAGCAAACCTCAGTTTAAAATCTTGTATAAAACCTAGTGCAGATTGTAACAAATGTACCACACTAGTGCCGGATGTTGCTGGTGGGGGAGGCTGTATGTGGGGTTTGAGCAGGAGAATTATATAGGAACTCTGTGTGCTTTTGGCTTAATTTTACTGTGAACCTAAAACTGCTCTAAAAAATAAAGTTTATTAATTTTTAAAACAAAACAACAACAACAAAAAACGAATCAGAGGCTTTACAAGTAGGAGTGGTTCAGAGAATGTTCAAATGTTGTAAGCTTTAGATTTAGCTTATGTTTTAGGCACTAGATATTCTCAGGGATGGGGAACCTTTTCATGCTGGAAGGCCATGTTAATTTATCTGTAATCAAATAAGGCTGCATTCAAGAAACTTCAATTAGATATACCTAAAAATGTACATTATTTTATAAAAATCTAACTACTATGTTCTTAATAATTTCAAAAAATGAAAACTATTTGTTAATTTTAAAATGAACTAACCTTTTAATGACTTTGTTGTGGCTGCTTTGTTGGAAAGCATTTGAATGAGGGTCTGCAGTTTCAGTTGATCCTCTAGATGGGTATCAGTCCTTAAGGACGTCTTTGTGACTTTAAGGACGTCTTGATTTGGGTTAGGGAGGAGAATATAAATTCTCAGCAATAAGTGGCTAAAAAGCAAGAAAGCATTTTTCGGGCATGTTGCTGAAGGTGTGGGTATTCTATGGCATTTTTCCATATTTCAATTGGATCTTTCTTAACATCAAACAATGACTTTAAAATGTCATCTACTGAGAGCTCAATTAATTCCATTTGTAGTTCGTTAGGTGGCTTGGTGATATCAATTAGGTGAGGCTGAAATACTAATTTGAGCATGATGTCATGATTCTCAAAGTCAGTGAAACTTTTATTCTATTCTCCAATTAACAGGTCTTTAACAGCTGCATGTTCTTCAGATAATTTGCATATATCATCTTGCTCATTAGTGACCTTTGCTAACTGGGGAAAATGTTCATCTAAAATTTCCTTTTGAAGAAGGAAAAAAAGATAGCTTTTTTGAAATGCTTGGATGTTTTGCCACATGTCATATATAGACTTAGTTTTACCTTGCTAAGAAATATTCAAGTAGTTTTGATTTGACATATCACACAGAAATGCTACATTCCTATAGAAATCTTCTTTCAATATTTCACATCAATGATTACATTCTTTATAAAATTAACGATCTGTTCTCACAGATAGCCAGTGCACTTTAGAATGGTACGGCAAATCCACGCTGAATACCTTATCATTTAACTTTAGTATGTTATGAAACTGATGATGCCGTGTGGCCTTTGCATATTATGAAACTGATGATGCGTATGGCCTTTACATGAATATAGTTAACAGTACTTATAACTTGTTGTGAAGTGTCACTTAAAATAGTAGCCTTAGCACAGAGATTTTGCCAACGCAAGATACAATGAAAACAAATGAGAGCATCTGGATCTGTTAATACTTTTTTAACCTGTGCAGTAAACCCTTCATGTTTTCCTGTCATGGAAGGTACACTGTCTGTATATACACTCACTAAATTTACCAAATTCAGTCCAATTTCATGACATTTATTTTGAAAGTTGTTGGAGATATCTATTCCCCGTGTTCTGTTTGCAAGAGCACACAAAGTGAGTTACTCTTTCTAGCAAAGAAAATCTGTTATGACCTGAATGAAGTATAAAAACTGTGCTGAGTCAGTAGTATCAGTTGATTCATCCAAAATGATTGAATAATATATATTTTTCTTTTTTTTTTTTTTTTTTGAGACAGAGTGTCACTCTGTTGCCCGGGCTAGAGTGAGTGCCGTGGCGTCAGCCTAGCTCACAGCAACCTCAAACTCCTGGGCTTAAGCGATCCTACTGCCTCAGCCTCCCGAGTTGCTGGGACTACAGGCATGTGCCACCATGCCCGGCTAATTTTTTTTCTATATATATATTTTTAGCTGTCCATATAGTTTCTTTCTATTTTTTAGTAGAGACGGGGTCTCGTTCTTGCTCAGGCTGGTCTCGAACTCCTGAGCTCACACAATCCGCCCGCCTCGGCCTCCCAAGTGCTAGGATTACAGGCTTGAGCCACCGCGCCCGGCCTATATTTTTCTTTTGAAGTATTGCATAAAGTTGTCCTGTTAAGTGAAGGCTAATTTATGCTGCCGATGAGTTATAGTTCTCCTTAAAAGAGGCAGTTGTTTGTACTTTGAAATGTTATCGGGGTATAATCGTCCTACAACTTCAACAATGTATTTTTTCACAATTTCTACATCACCAAATGGCTTCCCTTTTTTTCCGGAGTATATAAGCTACTTTATAAGTTGCTTCAGTGGCATTATTTCCAGGTCTTATTGCTGCTTGAAATAATTATCTTTGCTTTTGCTTTTCATCTTTTAATTTCTGCAATACAACCTTTTGTACCTCTCTCTCTAATTTAAAACATTTGCGGTCCTCATGAGTGTTATAATGCTGATGAGCATTGAATTTCTTTAATGTTGATATTACAGTATCACAAAGCAAGCAAATCATTTTATCTTTAGCAGAAAGAAGATAATATTGCAATTCCCAATCCCTTAAAAAAATCCATTTTCTTCCTTCAGTGTTCTCTTGGTCTTCTTTGACAAGATAGTCTGTTAAGCAGACAGAATTTAAAAATACTGTTGAGCTGTGCAACTATTCACAAATTTGACTTCAAACAGAAACATGGTGCACTGTTACCAAAAGTTGATAACAGACTGGCATACTTGACCCCCATAAACTGTCACCAACTAGCCTCGTGGGGGTAGTGGTGCCATTCAAGTGGGGGAAGTTAGAACTAAAACATGAACGTAGCAGCCATCATTTAGCCCTAATGGTTTATTAATGTTCTAATTATGTGGGTCAATCTGGGAGGATTATTTCTTTGAAACCTATTTTATCCTTTGGTATTTAAAATCCGTTCGTTAAAAAAATAAAATAAAAATATAAAAGAGAAACAAACATGTATTAATAAAAATAAAAGGATTTGTTTTGTAAAATTGGGATTTAGTCAAAAGGCCGCATTTAAGGACCCAGAAGGCTGCCACATGTGACCTTAAGGCCATAGATTCCCCACCCCTGTTTAGGCATTGGACAAAGGAGCAGGAGAGTTCTTTGTCAACTGGTTGCTAAGCAGAAGGCAGTAAGAGCATTGACCTCAGGACACACAGTGCAGAAAGACAGGGCCATTCTCCAGAGCATGATTTTTAGGTGGGGGTGACAGTGCTCCCACTGGGGCAAAACTTGGTTCTTGGAGGGGAGGAAAGCAAAAAACCGTAGATATTGCCATAGTTTGTGGCCCCCCCAAAGGGTCACAGTACATAGATAGACACACTGGCTGCTCCTCTCAGCATCTTTGCCCTGGGCCATCCACAGTGACCAGGGGTGGGCTCCTGGCATCACAGCCAGCTCCCACAGGCAGGGCTGTTTAATCACAAAGCCAAGCCAAGCCACAAACCGAGAATCACCAGACCTTTAAGGAAAACCAACGCCATGAAGGACAGGCAGCAAACCCAGTAAATATAAGCATGGATGCCCAAGGGGCCAGTTAATAGAGCAAACAAGATTCCAAATGAACTATAATTAAAAACCTTAGAGCTATGAAAGGATACTGCAGCCATAACAGCAGGCAGTTTTAAAAGAATCAGTAACTGATTTTGAAAATTAAAAAATGATCATCGAGATAAAAGGCCTACTAGATAAACCAAATAGCAAAATAAATACACCAAAGAATAAAATAGTGAAACATAAGAAATGAGCAAAAGAATTCAACCATAATAGAGCACACCAGATGGAGACAGAAAGCACTGCAAAAAAAGGAATAAAATAATAAATGTATGCATTTTAATTGCACAGATTTTAATTTTGGAAAAAACTTGTAGATATGTAGGTCGTCTTCTAAAATGGCTCCAATGATCTTTTTCTGTGAGCTTGCAAAGTTTTAGTTTGCTTTTCTGTAGGAGGGAAACTTCATAGGACAACTCTATAGTTATTAAGAGAATTATTATCACAAAATGCACCTCAGTTGCACAGTTTACAAAGTGAGACACTTTCCTTTCCTCTCAACTACATTGCCATTGCCTTAGTGTGTGACTAAGATATTTTTTGCCTTTACACAGTAGGATCTTAGCATCCGTAAGCAGGTTTGAAATGATTCAATAACTTTCTCTCACTTTATTGAACAATAGCAGTGAGTAGAGCACTGAGTCAGTTGGCGAAAAAAACAGCCTGTCTTCAGTGAGGTGAATAAGAATCACTAATAATAGAAGCCCTTAAACTGCTTATTTACTTTACTTTACAATTAGTAGTTAACTGTAATAGGAAGGTAATTATCCATATGTTATCCACAGGAAAATAGGAAGGCAGAGGTTGAACGATTTTTCCAAGCCTGTCAAACAACAGCAAAACTGGGACCTCTGTAATTCCTAACTTTCTGATATTCCCTTGGACTTCTGCAATAGAATTGTGGCTCAGATAGACTTAACTAGTCCCTAATAAAGATTATAGCTAATAATTATTGAACACTATTCTAGACACCATGCAAAGTGCTTTACATGTATTAACTCAGATAATCTATCCACAGAACATCCTCACAAGGTAAGTATTATTATCCCCATTTTACAGGTGAAAAAACTGAGTCCCAGAGATATTTAAACAACATGCTAAGGTCTCATGGCTGGTAAGCGGCAGAGGCCAATATGAACCAGGCAGTCTGGCTCCATAACTACACTCTTACTTTGTGTGCAGTGGAGATACTTTGGGGCCAGGTACTATAGGTGCTAGGGACTTTTAAGAGTTTTCATGGGGTGGAAGTTGAGAGAGGAACTGTACCATTGGGCAGTCCAGGTGTTTTGGAAAGACTTGTTCCTGCCTGGTGGTAAATGTTGATTATGCCTCCCAGTTTACTTATATCTATTTTATTACTCTTTCTCTTGACTTCTTTTCTTCCTTTTTTCTGTGGATTGATATCAAGCCTAACTAAGGAGGCATGACCACTGATACCACGTTGGCAGGCCTCTTGTGCTGAACAGTGTGTACACATGGAAGAGCAGTTTTGAGATTCCAGAGGGAGATACACATCTGGTGATCTTTCATATTTCAAAGTAAAATATGAAAAGCCTAGTTTCATTCTTTTACCATATTGATGTTTTTCAAATTACATCTGTCATGTAATTTTGTTTTTGCTTTTGTCAAGATTTTTGTAGGATATATCTGTACTATACTAGCTAGTGACCGTGTTTTAGACAAATTATAATAGTAATATATGCTAATTGTAACAAAAATTTGAAGAACACAGATTTGTGTAGAGCAAATATGTTTCATTTGGGTCAAAAGTTATAATGTAAATATGAACCCATAAAATTACTAGAAGAAAATATTGGTGAATTTAAATAATAGTCTTGGAGTGAGGGAAGTACTCTAGGCATAAAATAATATCCTACAATGATAAAAGAAAACATCAATATATTAAATTGCAAAAAACTTTCTCATGAAAAATTTTAAAAAATGTAAAAAACTTAAAAGCAAAAAAACTAAAAAGATTAACAAAAATGGGGGGCAAAATTTCTAATATCTATAATGAATAGCTATTTTAAAAAACTATACAGCCTGTAATCCCAGAACTTGGGAGGATGGCTTGAAACCAGGAGTTCAAGAACAAAGCTAGACCCTCCATCTCTACAAAAAGTAAAAATAAAAAAAATTAGCCAGGTGTAGTGGCATTCACATGTAGTGCATTCACCTGTAGTCCTAGCTACTTCAGAAGCTGAGGTGGGAGGATTGCTTGAACCCAGGAGTTTGAGGCTGCAGCAAGCTATGATTGTACCACTGCACTCCAGCTCTGGGTGACAGTGCGAGACTCTGTAAAAAACTATACAAAGTGCTACTTTAAATAGTACAAAAATTACAATTAAATAGAAAAGTGGGCAAAAGATATGACTAGTTTACCAAAAAAAAGCACATAAAAATGCTGTGACCTTACTCAAAACTGAAAATATTAATACACTAAGGAGATGTAATTTTGATGTGATTACCAAAGATTTAAACTTTTTGTAGTATGCAGATATGAAAGAAGTAAGATATGGAGAAGTAAGCACATTTACATATTCTTTGTGGGAGTGTAATTTTTGTTGTTCAAGTTCTCTCATGAGGTTACAAAGTATAAATTGATATAACTTTTTGGAAGGCAATATAGTAGTATTTATGAACACTTTAAATTCTCAGGCTTTTTGACCAAGCAATTCCAATAGGAATTCATTTTATTTACATATTAATACAGACACAATATGTGTGTCATTGTGCCATTGTTTGTAATAGGGAAAAACTGCAAACGATCTAAATATTCTTCAGTAGGGGAAAGGGTAAATACACTGTGATGTTTCCTTTCCACAAAACGCTATCCAGTAGTTAAATAATGAACCAAAGCGAAATGTGCTTATTTGGAAAGATGTTCGGGATCCATCATTTAGTGAAAAGAGTAATATGCAGTACAATGTAGGGGGTATGATCCCATTTGGGTATGCATATTTTACAGTAAATATATGTGTGTATTGGTTAGGATGCTTTTGTTGCAAGTGAACAGAAAATCATGAAATTTATCAGGTTCCCCAATTGGAAGTGTATAGGCTGGTTGGGTTTAGGGTTAGCAATAGTGGCTTAATCCAGAGGCCTGACTCTGTTTCTGTGATTCTGGTGGCTCAGCTTCCTCTGCTGACCCTGCCTCAATCTGGTTCCATAGTTTGGGTTCACCTCACTCAGTTCAGTTCTCCAGAGAAAAAATCCCCCAGCAAATTTCTCCTTGAATGTGACTCATGTGCCTGTTCTCAACCCAGTCCCTAGGAGAGGAGGGAAATACGCTGCACTGACGGCTCAGGCCTGCATTTCTGAACCAGTTCCTGGCAAGGGAGAAGGATTCAACGTTATCATCTCAGACTAATCAGGGCTCACCCTGCAAAATGGCAACCATACACGGGATGGGAGGAAGTAAAGGGCTATGAGGGTGAACACAGATTTTTATTTTTCACTTCTTAGCCTTCTACACTGTTAATTTTTTTTTCATAGCTGCGTGTGTCTGACTCAGGATCGTAGCAGGAAGCATATGAACAGATGGCATATTGGAGAGGGTTTAATGAAGGGACTATTTACCAAGGTGTGGGCAAGGTTAAAGGAACAAAAAAGGAGTGGTGAGTCATGTGAAGCATGCCCAGCCTAGCAAAGGCAGAAAGTTGTTCTTGCTCCTGGGCCTGAGAGGGCCAGGGGCTGGGGGCGGGGCGGGATGGGGTGAGGGAGCCTAGAGAGCTGGCTCTGAGAAGAGAATGAAGAGGACTCCTGCCTGGCTAGGAGTGAGGCAGGAAGGGAGTGACATGTGGAGGAATATGGAGAGACCTCTTGCCCTCCGGTCTCCTGCGGTGCTTCCAGCCAGAAACCAGAGGACACAGGCAAGGCCATCCTTAGAGGCCAGCCTCCAGGGACACAGAGCAGGGGGAGAAGGATGCAGAATGGATGATTTGGAGGGGGAGGAGGGTGCACAGGTGAGACAATTAACCAGCACAGCATAGATTAATTAAAAACGTTAATGCTTTTTTAAAATGAAAAAAGAAATAGTGGGAAATCCTGTCACATGTTACATGAATGAAGCTTGAGGACATTATGCTAAGTAAAATAAGCAAGTCACAAAAAAGACAAATACCATATGATTCCACTTACTTGAGGTAGCTAAAGTAGTCAAATTCATAGAAACAGAGTAGAAAGGTGGTTGCCAGGGGCTGTGAGAGGGGGAAATGAGGGGTTTAATGGGTGTAGAGTTCCAGTTTTGCAAGAAGAAAAAGTTCTAGAGATCTACTGTACAACGATGTGAATGTACTTAACCCTACTGAACTGTACTCTTAAAAATAGTTATGATGGATTCTGGCCATTCTAATAGGTGTGTAGGGGTATCTCATTGTCGTTTTAATTTGCAATTCCCTAATGACATGATGTTGAACATCTTTTCGTATGCTTATTTGCCACTGTATATCTTCTATATCTGTTCAGGTCTTTTGCTCATTTTTTATTTGGGTTGTTTACTTTGTTATTGTTGAGTTTTAAGAGTTCTTTGTATATTTTGGCTACAAGTCCTTTATCAGATATGTTTTTTTGCAAATATTTTCTTTCAGATGTGGCTTGTCTTTTTATTCTCTGGACAGTGTCTTTTGCAGAGCAGAAGTTTATAATTTTAATAAAATCCAGCTTATCAGTTCTTTCACTAAGGACACCAAATACTGGTAAGGATGAGGAGCAAAGAGCACTCTTGTTTACTGCTGGTAGAATGCAAAATGGAGCGGCCACTTTGGAAGATAGTTTGGCAGTTTGGCATACTCTTACCATATGGTTTAGTCCATTTTGTGCTGCTATCACAAACACTTGGGACTGGTTAATTTACAAAGAACAAAATTTTATTTCTCACGGTTCTGGAGGCTAGAAAGTCCAAGATCAAGGCACTACCAGGTTTAGTTGTCTGGTATGTCTGCTGTCTGCTTCCAAGAGGGTACCTTGTTGCTGCATCCTCGGGAAGGGAGGAACATTGTGTCCTCACATGGCACAAGGCAAAAGGGCAAGAGGGCCAAATGCTGCATGAAGCCTTTTTTAAAATAAAGTCCTTAATCTTATTCATGAAGGAGGAACCCTCATAGCCTAATCATCTCTTAAAGGATGTACCTCACTAGGCTATAGTCTCAGCTACTTGGGAGGCTGAGGTGGGAGGATTGCTTGAGCCTAGGAGCTCAAGACCAGCCTGGGCAATATAGTGAGACCCTGTCTCTAAAAAAAGAAGAGAAAAATCCACCTATTAATAACATGACATTGACCACTAAGTTTCAACACTTGAATTTTGGAAGAGACATATTTAAACCATAGCACCATACAATTGAGCAATCATGCTCTTTGGTGTTTACCCTGAGGAGCTGAAAACTTGTGTTCACGCCAATACCTGCACATAGATGTTTATAGCAACTTTATTAATAATTACTAAAACTCATTACTTGATAATTACTAAAATTCAGTAGGTGAATAGATAAACTGTGGTAGCTCTATACAGTGGAATATTATCCAGTGATAAAAGGAAATGAGCTATCAAGCCATGAAAAGACATGGAGGAATCTTATATGCCTATTGCTAAGTGAAAGAAGCCAGTCTGAACAGGCTATGGTTCCAACTATATGATATTCTGGAAAAGGTAAAACTGTGGAGACGATAAAAACTTTAGTGGTTGCCCGAGTTTGGAGGTAGAGAGGGATGAATAGGCAGAGCACAGAGGATTTTTAGGGCAGCAGAATGACTCTATGTACTATAGTGGTGGATGCATGTCATAATACATTTGTCAAAACCCACAGAATATAAAACACCAAGATAGAACGTAAGCTATGAACTCTGGGTGATAATGATGTGTCAATGTGGGTTCATTGATTATTAAATAAAATTCATTTGAGGTCACTGATTTGGACTGAGATCCTGCACTAGGCTGCAACAGACCAAACCAAAATGGAGTCACTCATGCTAAAGTTCTACACTACCAAGCCAAGCGAAGTTGTTTATTTGCCCTTCCCAGACATTAGGGGAGAGAAATGGCCAAATCCCTAAACAGGCCAGTTTTAACCAGCATTATGAGGAAGTCCCCTCTGCTTTAACCTTTACAAGGAAAGTAGCTTTGAAGTGACCAATCCTTCTTTTGTTCTTTGTTTTTACTTTCTTCAGCCTTTTTCTATCTATAAATACTATGTTGCAGAGCAGAGTTCTCTGAACTTGTTCTGGTTCTGAGGACTGGTCGATTCAAGAATTGTTCTTTGCTCGGATGAACTCTGTGACATTTATTTTGTCTAAAGTTTTTCTTTTATCATAATAAACGTACCACACTAGCTCGGGATTTTGATAGTGGTGGAGGTTGTGCTAGCGTAGGGGCAGGAATATATGGGAAATCTCTGTACCCTCCACTCAGTTTTGCTGTGGACCTAGAACTACTCTAAAAAATAAACTCTATTTTAAAAAATGGTTATGCTAGTAAATTTTATGTTGGATTTTCTAACCACAATTTAAAAAAATGTAAAAGTCTTTTCTTTCTCCCATCCCCTATCCCTATCCCATTCACTAACAACAAAGATCATCAACAGTGTACCTATTTTTAACCAGGTTTTAAACTTTACATTGTTTTATTTCCAAGTGACTATTTGAAGGCAAATGCTGTGCTCAGAGAGAGATCCTGACTAGAAACATACAGATTTGTAAGTTTCTGGCATGGGCGGGATACTTCCATCATGGGAGTATGAGTTTCTGGCATGGGCAGGATACTTCCATCATGGGAGTATGAGTTTCTGGCATGGGCAGGATACTTCCATCCTGGGAGTGGATGAGATCTCCAGGGACTGTGTGTACAGAAAGCAGAAGCAGCTGAGGAGGAACCCGGGGAAACCCACATTCACAAGGTGGAGAGAGAAGGAAGAGTCAGCCAAGAATTAGAAATAAACAAAGAACTAATAGTAAAGGCAGGAACAAAGGGCAGAGAACATTTTAAGAATAAATGTATAAAGCCAAACCACAATGAGATACCACTTCACACCCATTAGGATGGCTATTATCAAAAAACCAGAAAAGAACAAGTGTTGGAGAGGATATGAAAAAATGCATCGCTGGTGGGAATGTAAAATGGTGTGGTCACTGTGGGAAACAGCATGGCGGCTCCTCGACAAGTTAAACGTAGAATTACCATGTGATGCACCAGTTCTGCTTCTGGCTATGTACTCAGCAGCATTGAAAGCAGGGACTCAAACAGATATTTGTACACTAATGTTCA
Organism: Lemur catta; assembly: GCF_020740605.2. NCBI lineage: Eukaryota > Metazoa > Chordata > Mammalia > Primates > Lemuridae > Lemur > Lemur catta. The sequence continues at coordinate 66,041,025 of NC_059140.1, forward strand.
TAGCAGCACTATACATAGTAGCCCAAAGGTGGAAACAAGGCAAATGTTCATTGATTGATGAATGGATAAACAAAACATGGTATACACAAAGAATGAAATATTATTCAGTCCAAAAAAGAAATGAGGTTCTTATTCATGCTATGACATGAATGAATCTTGAAAACATGCTGAGTGAAATAAGCCAAACACAAAAGGACAAATATTGTATGATTCTACTTTTTTGAGGTACCTGGAATAGGCAAAGTCATAGAGACAGAAAGTAGAATTGATGTTACCAGGAGCTGGGGGAGGGAACAATGAGGAGATACTATTTAATGGGCACAGAGTTTCAATTTGGGAATATCAGTTCTGGAGATGGATGGTAGCAATGGTTGCATAACAATTTGAATGCACTTCATGCCACTGAACTGTACATTTAAAATGGCTAAAATGATAAATTTCATATTATGTATATTTTACCACAATAAAAAAAGAATAAATGCTTAAAGAAGCCAGACACAGAAGAGTACACACTGTTTGAGATCATTTATATGAAGTTCAAGAGCAGGCAAACCTAATTGGAGATGGGAGTAGAGTCAGAACAGCAGTGACTTTGGTGTATGTGTGTGAGAAGGAAATTGGAGGAAGAGGAAAAACAAAGTGTACATTTCAAGGAGTTTGAAAAGGGGGCAAATAGGGTAAACTAGGAAGCCTGGTTCTTTTTTAGGAAGGAGAAAATGGAATGTATTTTGAGGTTGAGGAACAGATGGAGAGAAGGGGAAGGATAATAATGGAAGAGGGGGAAGAGACAGAGGACACCCGGAGGGGGGAGGACGAGGAAGGAGGAGGGGGTTATCCCTAGAGAAGCGCAGGGACACCTGTTCCACTGTGAGGATGAGAAAGGGAAGCAAGAAGAGATGAGTCCTGACTAAGCACGAATGTAGAAGGGAAGCACATCAAAGGACTTAGAGTTGCAGGGTCTTTTTCCCACTGTACTCGACTGCCTCCCCTACCTGCTCATCAACATCCCTGCAAAATCTAACCTCTCTGATCTGTTTCTCTCTCTAAAACTGAGATTGGCCACCAACTACTATTTTCAAAATCATTTCTGTTGAAATTTTCCCCTTCTAAACATTTAGAGATTTGATTAGAAGACCTGTAACGTTTATGCAAGTTACAGCGTTTTGTTTTACTAAAGATGTGACTTTTAGAGTAAATCATTTGGAAAATATTTGTCTTTTTAATTTCTTCTGTGTCCCGAATTTAATAAATGCAGATGAGAAATAGGTGTACTTATGCCAAAACTATGTTGGGAGTAGAGTGTTACCAGCCTTTCTCACAAAAGTTCTGTATGTGTGTGTGTGTCTGTGTGTGTGTGTGTCTGTGTGTGTGTATTTTGAACTGAGACCTTTCTTTTCATTCCACGAAGAAATCTGATTTCAGACTTAGAGACTTAGATAGCTAAATCAAATATATCCACGAGCAATTGATGTATCAAAATTTTGTTAATAGGAGGTGAATAATTGGAACAAGTTTTTCTGTCAATTCAGAACAGTAAAGATTTCATTATAGTGTATCAGCCAATGATAAGATTCTGGGACAACTCTAGGATATGTAGTCTCATTAATTCAGAAGTAGAGGCCTTTGTTGAGGGATAGGCAATGTTGCATTAGGGCCTAGCTGGAAAATTACTTCATCAAAAGTGTTCAGAAAAGCCCCCTTCAAAAGGTACACACCAACAATTCAAAAGGCAAAATTATTTAATGTGAATGGTTAATGCATGGGGAAAAATGTAAACCTTCATTAATATTCAAAGGATGCACATTAAAATGACACTGAGGTACCATTTTATCTTATCCAATTAGCAAGGTTTGTAAAAGTAATGCTTAAGGGTAAAGTTTAGTGGGGAATCACATGGACTGCTTGTAGGGTATAAATTGGTTTAATTTTATCAAAAAGCAATAGAAGAATGTGTGTCAAAAGCTTTAATAATGCCTATACCTTTTTAATCAATAATGGTAGTGTTAAGATGTCATCCTTTAAAGCTTCGGTCCCCAACCTCCAGTCCCAGTTGGAGGCTGGTTAGGAGCCAGGCTACAGAGCTCCACAGCACCCTTTCCCCTGCCACCCCCACAACTGCCTGTGGCCATGGAAAAATCGTCTTCCGTGAAACCAGTCCCTGGTGCCAAAAAGGTTGGGGACCACTGCTTTTAAGAATTCAGAAAAGTGGATAAAAGCTTTCTCACACAAAGATATTCATTGCAGTGCTAATTATGCTAGAAAAAGCTAGAAACACTTGAATTTCTAATTATGAGTGTTTGAATTATGAAAGATACATATGATATTATATATTTTATAGCCATTTAAAATGTTTATGAAGCATTTTTAATGATGCAGGGAAAATGTGACATAATAAGTCATACAGTATTACTTCTACTGTGTTAAAATTTATATATGTATAGAAAAAGACTAGAAAGTGTCCAAATTTAAAGTAGTTATCTCAAAGTGGCAAGGTTTTAGTGATTATGTTTTCCTTCTTTATACTGCTATTTTTTACAATGGATGGGCACTATTTTAAAAATCTGAATATAAAGGTTGTTTTTTTTTGATAAAGGAAGAAAATTTCCTTTGATCATTTGTGGTAATGGTTAAATTTCTGTACTCCAGTAAAGTGGGGCAAAACATCCAGCAACAGTCAGCTATTCATTCAACAATATTTATTAAGCATCTGTGTACCAGGCTCCACAATATGTACTGGGAATACAGGGGACAGAAGACACCCAGACTCAGGCTGGCCCTAAACGAGCCTACAGTCTAGTGGAGGGTGTAGTGTTTGCTAGGGTTGCCATAACAAAGTACCACAGACTGGGTGGCTTAAAACAACAGAAATTAATTTTCTTATAATTCTGGAGGCTAGAAGTCCAAGATCAAGGTGTTGACAAGATTGGTTTCTTCTGAGTCCTCTCTTCTTGACTTTTAGGTGGCTGTTCTCTCACTGGGTCTCCATATCATGTTTCTTCCATGTATGTCTGTGTCCAAATTTCCTCTTCTTATTAGGAAATCAGTCATATTGGATTAGGGCCCCACCCTAATGACCTCATTTTAACTTAATTACCTTTGTAAAGATCCTCTCTCCAAATATAGTCACATTCTAAGGTACTAGGGGTTAGGACTTCAACTTATGATTTTTATGGGGGACACAACGGAGCCTATAACATTTAGCAATTAAAAAGCAATTGCATCATGAAGAAGGCTGGGAAAGCTGAGATCAAAGACCAAACAGTATCCTTGCACCCCTAACACTACTGGCAATTTCTAGGGAACAGTGTTATGTTTGCTTTGATACTTGCCACTTTTAGTCTTCTTTTCTTCAGTGTGTGTGTATGTTTCATAGCTTCTTTATTTAATAGCTTAGCAGGAATGAAACACATTTTCTTCTAGCTATGATGAAATGCAGCTGACATTTTAAATTTATCTTCTCTTCAGAGTGTCAGAAAATGAATATTTATTCTCTGATGCCTGATATTACAAAGTCATTATCTTTCAGGGATCAGATTGTGGTGTGAATTGATACCTGCTGAGTTCCCAGATGAGTATATGTCATAATTCCCAGGAAGGGCTTGGCTGATTCTAAGTCCCTAGAGCTGTAAACAAACAGAGATCTGGGGAATAAACTCTACCCAGTCTAATAACTTCTCCGTGACTCATTTTCAATACTTTTCAAATTTCAGAAGAATACTTTTTTATGGTACCATCTTTAGAGTCTAACTAAATTCACAATCTACTCTCTATAAACCTTTCATTCGGTCTCAAGTTCTTTATGGCATGTGGCAGGCTACAAGTGAATTCATTGAAAATAAAACAGAATCTTGATGCTACATGGATCACAGCTGGAAATATTTGCTATATTGCGTTCATTCATAAATATTACTCATCGTCCCTCCATTCCAAGAGACAGAATTTTGCATAATCATTTTAAAAGCAATAGAAAGGTGGGGTCATCTGAGGTTAAGAGCCTGGGCTCTGGAAGTAGCTCCACTAATTCCTACCTCCAGGAGGACAGTGAAGAGGACATGAGTAGACCCTTGGAGAGCCTTTACAACAGCTCCTGGTGCTTAGTGACATGTGCAATATTGCAGAGCTGCTATTATCATACTTTGCAGAGCTGACTTTCTGTCTTTGATGGGCTCTTGCTCTCTTGCCCTTTTCCCACACTGCATCCAGACTTAGTCAGTTACCCAAGGTCTAGTTCAGAGTCAATGGTGAGTGCCGGATGAAAACTCTGAGCCCTTCTGTTGATGTTATTTTAATAAGGTAAAACACTTAACCTCTTAACTCTTTGAAGTTCAGCTTTTGGCTTATTGGATCCACACAATTGCAGTGATTCCCTTTCCTATGACCAGAAAAATTAAAATTTGTGCAACTTGGCAGTATACTTTTCAGTGTTCTTCCATTCACATGTAAGTACTTCTCTTTCTACTGAATTCCTCCAGGTCATCTGTGAATAGTTGCCTATAGCACAGTTCCTCTCACTGCTTGCTTCCTCTTAACGTGATTGTGCTAGGTGTGGTTTCTCTTTCCGGTCTGCAATGCCTTGTTTCTCCTCACCAGCCTTACCCCTCCTTTATTTCAAAATTGGCTCCCAAACCTCTGGGATCTTATTGTTTTTATTCTCTGCCTTGTTCCTGATTAATGCTTATGTTAATTTGCTGTTAGGAATTATTGCTTTGAAAATATGTTTCTTATTTGTGCCTTTTGTCTCCCTGTTAGATTGTAGGCTCCTTGACTGTACAGCACAGTCCTTGAATTCTGTTGTGGGTTATCCTACTCTTTGAGTATATACACTAAATATTTTTTGCTTACATTGCCCTTTTTATTGCTTTTAGTAATAAAATTAGTTACTCTCCTCTACCTTGTGATCTGGCTTTTCTAGCTGGTCTCCTTATGTTAACGTAGACCATCTAGAATGTTTTCCATCCTCTTGTATCTTGAATCCTCAAATATCTTCTGATACTTGTTTTATTTTTTAATGATGCCCAATCTATTTACATGTTATACCAGTGAAATTAAAGAGTAAAAGTGTTTCCCAGAATATACAAAGGGAAAAAAATAGGCAAAGTGCTCCACTCTGGGTAGAACTGAGCCCTTCCTCTTTGTGGCCCCCACAGTATTCTTTATTGCACCTTTTTGTGTATCTGTTATTTATTTCTCACTCTGTATTGGATTGTGAGACTATGTCCTATTAGCTTCATTCATCTCTAGCACTTGGCCCATTGCCTGAAACATGGTAAGTGCTTAACAAATGTTTATTAAAGGAATGAAAGATTTACCCATGAAAATAGTAATATTTATACTAGGCTCCTTTGATTTCTAAAAACCTAGCTTTAGACTAATGCTGTAAAGTGTGTGCACTGGAGCCAGACTGGTGTGATTAATACCCCTGTTGCTGTACCACTTGCAGGCTGGTGACAGAGGGCAAATTAATTACCTCTGATACTAGTTAACATCATATATAAAATCTCATAGAGTTGTCATTGAGAATTTTAATACTTAGACCAGTACTCAGTATATAGTAGACACTTAAGAAACTTAGCTATAGTTTTTATTAAAATGGATATTAAAATGTATTGACATTTACATATACAAGGAGACCAGGAAAACAACTGTCATACCATTGCCACCACCTGCATTTATTGAGTGCTCAATTCTCCAAAGGCCATGAACAATCCACCCATCAGCATTAGATGGAGGTGTGAGGGTAAAGACAGAGAGTTTTCATGTATGTGGATAACCAGTAATACCAATATCTAGAAGCTTTTTCATAATTTTTTGATTTTTAAAAAATTGTGGTAAAATATACATAACACAAAATTTACCATTTAATCATTTTTAAGTATACAGTTCAGTGGCATTAAGTACATTCACATTGTTGTACAACCATCACCACTATCCATTTCTAGAACTTTTTTCATCTTGCAAAACTGAAACTCTGTACCTATTAAACAACTGCTCAACTCTCCCCTCCTCCCAGCCTTTGGCAACCACCATTCTTTCTGTTTCTATGAGTTTTACTACTCTAGGAGCCTCATATAAGTGACATCACATAGTATCTGTCTTTTTGTGTCTGCCTTATGTCACCTGACATGTCTTCAAGGTTCATCCATGTTTGTAGCATATGTCAGACTTTTCTTCCTTTTAAAGTTGAACATAATTTTTTTTATTTTAATGGGTATAAAACATTCCTTTTCTATTGTTGTATGTTTAGTTGTTTCCCCTCTTTAGCAACTATAGCTAATGAAAATTGGGTTTTGTCTTTCTTTAAATATGCCCAAGTGTTTTGGGGCCTCAAATAATAATGGAAAATTGAGAAAAAAAAAAGACATGTCTTTTTGCTTTTATCGGGAACACATATACTGTAAGATGCATTTAATATTTTGTTTAAGAAGTAAGGGAGACCGGGCGCGATGGATCACGCCTGTAATCCTAGTACTCTGGGAGGCCGAGGTGGGTGGATAGCTCAAGGTCAGGAGTTCAAGACCAGCCTGAGCAAGAGCAAGACCCCGTCTCTACTAAAAATACAATGAAATTAGCTGGACAACTAAAAATATATAGAAAAAATTAACCGGGCATAGTGACGCATGTCTGTAATCCCAGCTACTCGGGAGGCTGAGGCAAGAGGATCACTTGAGCCCAGGAGTTTGAGGTTGCTGTGAGCTAGGCTGACGCCACGGCACTCTAGCCAGGGCAAAAGAGTGAGACTCTGTATCAAAAAAAAAAAAAAAAGAAGTAAGGGAAAAGAATTGTTCAAATATGTGGCTTTGTTGTTGTCAATCAGCAATGAGTACCATATCATCTTGGTTAATGTATTCACTGATCATAAAAGGAGAAAAATATACATTTTCTTGATAATATTGAGAATGAGTTAGCAAGCGATCTCTGAGTTCTGGATGGGCTGAAAGGTGTAGTAATGGAAGATATTCTAACCTGCCAAGACTTGAGTTGAAGCCCTTAAAACTGTTTCTTTTCCAATAATTGCTAAGGTTATTAAATTGCAAAACTGGATTATGAACCATCTGTCATGCATTTTATTTCAGATGGCAAGCTTCTAATGAGAAAAAACAGCAAGACATTAAGGAAGTAAAGAACAAAATTGCATATAACCACCTTGGTAGTTTAAAATATATTTTTCAGTATGAATAAGAACTCTGATAACAAGCTCGGGAACTTCACAGGGTATGGATGTTCCCTTTTTCTTTAGAGGGAGGAAATTTTTAATTGGATCTTATTTTATTACCCCAGGTGGAAGAAACATTTTTGCATTCATTATGTGTGCCCTGCCTAGTACAAAAATTATTTGAGGCAATTGAGAGCATACTAAAAAATGTAATTGAAGGGATCAAAATAGAGTTTCTCCAGCTTGTCTTTTATAAGTCAGGCACTGACCCTTCTTCTGAGTATATTAACAGAAACCTTAACAAAGACTATAAACCCTGATGACTAGAGGGAAATGGTTTAGCAGCCTCTTACATGGCAGTGGCTGTGTCTTGTCTACCTAGAGTTGGTCAGTTCAGCCCTCTCTTGTAATTAGTATTTTCTTGGCCAGGAAAGAGAGTAACCATATGTTCTAGATTTTCTGGGACAGCCCCAATTAAAAATATTCTTTCCTGTTGTTAGACCGTGTGTCAGACCATATGTGCTGATATTTTTATGGAAAATATGATCCACTTACCCCAAATTGTCAGTATTTCCCTAATGGGCCTTTCCTTCAAGGTACGCAGAGGCCCCTGCTTCAGCTGATGTCTTTCTATGTCTGTAAAGCCTAACCTGCTTTCTTCCAGAAACCGTCCTTCTCCCATCCCCTACTCCACCTATGGACTGTCACACTCTGCCTAGCATTTGATTATACACCATCTTTTATTGTTATATGTGGGTTAGCCTCGTCTTCTAAACAAAAGTACACAGTCTAGAGGAAAGGAATATCACCTGAATTTTTCCCACAACTTCTACCAGTCCTCACTCAGGGCTGGCGATTGAATTCTTTATGTCATTCAGGGCAGGGATCCCTTGGAAAAATTCTCTATCAGAACCCTGCAATTAACCTGTAAATATTTAACTATTGGTCAGACCCTCACATTCTTATTAGAATTCAAAAGTAGATATTCAGCACCAGATTTCTATTCTAAGACATTTCATTTTACACACACACACACACACACATACATACATACACACACATACATACATGAGGGGGTTTCAAAAAGTTTGTGGAAAAATGGAATTAAAAGATAAAAATATAAACTTTATTTCTCAACATGTGCTCCATCAAGGTCAAAACACTTTTGTAAGCAATGATCACAGTCATTTACTCCATCCCTAAAGAACTGAAGGTCCTGGGAATTTAACCATATCAATGTAGTCTTTGTTACATTATTAACTGAAAAAAAAATATTGGTGCCTTTTTAAGATTAGGAAACAAAAAGAAGCCAGAGGGAGCCAAATCAGAACTTTGAAGTAGATGCCAAAGATTTCCCATCAAAACTCTCCCAAAATTTGGAGGAATGAGTAGGATGAGAGGAATGAGCACAAGCACCGTCCTGGCGGAGAAGTACTCTCTGGTGCAACCTTCCTGGGTTTTTCTGCTAAAGCTTTAGCTAACATTGTCAAAACACTCTCATAAAAAGCAGATGTTATTGTGATTTGACCCTCCACAAAGTCGACAAACAAAATCCCTTGAGCATCCCAAAAAACTTTGTTATTTTGTCTTAGAAATGTAGTTAGATATAGAATTTTATCATTTCTTTTTTAAGCTTCTCTTCTTTCTTCCCCCTCTCTGGGTGTCTTCCCAAGCCTTGGTATTCTACTCTCTAAATATTTGCTTACGAAGGGAGACAGTCTTCCCTCTAGGTGATTGCTGTCATATCTGCGTCTCTCCAGCAGTTTTTCTCAGCACTTCAGTCAGTGACTCACAAGTAGGCAGAGAGTGTAATATGTGGGGTGAGAACGGGGGAGGAAGGAGTTTGGGGAGACATGAACAGTATCAGGAATCAGGGAGCATTTTCAAAATATCCGTAGCAAGTGAGATTTAGTAGGTCTAAGGTGGGATTTGGGCACGTGTATGTTGAGGACTCTGGCAATTCTAATTTCTTAGTACCCATTTCTTAGGGCACATCTTTAAGGACTCCTATCAGCATGTCTCTATCACACTACCTTCTCTTTCCAATTTCCCCATTTCTTTCAGTATTCATACTCTTCTTTTTTCTGAGGAATTGGAATTTAATTTGCTATATTTATACATTTAATGTGTTAGATTTGTAAGAGTTGTTTAAGTACTTGGGGCAGGTTTTGCTTGTTAGATTATAAATTAGCTCTGCAGGCATTTGAAATGTCTAAAATAAAACTGACTCTATTAAATTTATAATGCAGTTTAAAATGTTTAAGGGGATTTAATTATCCAAGTTTGTATATGAAATTGTTTAAATTTAATCTAGTTTCCTTAACATGAGCTCACCAAATATTAATCAAAGAAAAGTGAACTATTCTTAATTTGCATAACAAGATTAGTAATTTAAACTCAAGAAAACCTAGATTTTAATTTTGCAGCTCTAAAAAAATGGAATATTAATTTGCTATCCCAGTAAGTATAAATAGGTTTTTTCTACTCCTAAAGATTTCTTTCCTGCCCTAGATCTAAAAACAAACGAATAAACCTCTATAATATCAAAAGACAGACTCTAAATATGTTTAAATGTAAATGACACCTATTGCCCACAGTGTCTGTGCTCTTTAAGGTCCTGCAATTTCTGGAACATAAGTGATTTAAACATCCTTCTTTAATCTGAGGGTGGGAATTATTAGCACTTTTTAAATTTTCTTTTAAATACAAAGTTCCTCCAAACATTGGGTATGTATTACAGAATACATTTGTATTAGGGAATGGAATTTGCTCACTTCATTTGTACATCATCTGTGTTAATCCAACCTATCACTAAATATATTGTGGAGACTCTTCTATTAGCTAGAAAAAAATTTCAGACCTGGCACCTCCTCCTCTTCTTTACCCAACCCCACCTCCCACCCCGCCCCAGTAGTTTTTTCCTTGAGGTCTTGGGGCAACCCAAGGAAAATAAAGAATCGTGACACCAGCAGATGCAAACATAAATGCACAGCCTAATGTCCTCGATATTAGGAAAGTTGAAACTGCAGGCTGTTCTTTTCTCACTTCCAGACTGTGCACGTCTGCTCATATAAAACTACAAACGAAGCTACTAGTACTGCTCAGGCGCACTACGCTTGATTAAATGTGTGGACAGACTCCACAGCGAGCGTCTTTTGGGCCCTGATGCCACTCTTACCACAATGACTGGGCAGTAGCACATGGTCTATCCCCTGGCCTAGCTTGATAATCTCACTCTATAGGTAGCCTCACTTTTTTTTTTTTTTTATTACTTTGCTTTGGAGGCTTCTTGCTATTTATATTTTTGTTAAGGAAACAAACATTCCTATGACACTACCTTCTGGATTAGTTTAATCGAAGGATACTTTGGGACTGCAGGCAAATTGTAAAATACAAAACAAACAAACAGAAATTATCATATGCAAGTACTTATCTCTGTGAATCGTGTGACTTGAGGAGATCTTTCTTGCTACTGTAAAACCAAAATAAAATTCAGAAATAAATTGGATGCTTGGATGCCAAAGCTAATATCTATCTTCCATCACCCCATATTAAAACTTTGTGTATATTTAATCAATTTCCTTTATCTTTTGGTCAACTCTATTATAAGCATATATGTTTAAAGCCATAAAATAAATTGTCTTAATAAAGAGATCAGATTTTTTTTTCTGCTTTATACTGTTGGGATTTCACGTGAGATTTGATTTTACAAAGGGTTCCCTGTTCACAACCAGTTACAGATTCCTTAAAAAAAAAAGAAGAACGATAAGAAAAAATAAAAAAGAAGGGGTTCCCTGCTAAGAAAAGTCTGAAAAGCCACTGATTTACATCAAGCTCATAGGGTCCTAGTTTTCCTCTGGGATTCCAGTCTTTCCCATCTTTATCTTATATGGCACACCACCACCACCATGTTAATTTTGCTGAAGGTTTCATTATATTTCCTCCCTCTTCAATAATCTCTAAAGGCCGTTTGTGGACTACTAAATTAAACTCAATGTTTTCAGACTGGTTTTCCATGCAGACATGATTTGACCCCAGTCCAAGCTATCCAAATGTGTTTTCCCTTGTCACCCACACAGGCTCTCTAGTCCAGGAAAAGTAAATGTATAATGCCTCCAATTCTTCATCTCTTGCCCTTGACAAGTCCTACTGCCCTTCCTGCACTGACCCATTACCGATCTATTGCAGTTGATGTGTGAAATGAAGTCCACTTACCATCCCTCTTTTCTGGTAAGACCCGCCCTTGTGTGCCCCGCATTTTGGCTCATTGTGTCCTTAAATCTAAGATTCCCCCCTCCCTTTACCCTCTCTAATTCCTCCTTACCCTTCACAGTCCACATCCCCATGGAGCCTTATTAATAGTTTCCTGAGTTCGTGATGACCTCTTGTTCCCACAGGCTTATAATTGAATTTTGCCTAAGAGATTTCTTTTTTCTATGGTCTTCCTATCAGGATCACAGACTTCTACCTTTCTTCACAAGGTGATGATGGTAGGGATCTATTCTCAAAAGGCAGAAAGAGCTCTTCCGCATGGCCTGCATGCTAACTGCATGCCCTGAATTGTGTCCCGGTCCTGTCTCTCTCTCACTGACTCTGCAATTTTAACCAAATCACTTACACTTTCATAGCCACTTTTTCCTCTGTACAATGGTGATAATAATCTTTGCTGTGTTTTAAAGTAGAATTGTCAACAGTGGAATGGTCTGCTGCTACCTTGCTGGAGTCACCATGGATGAAGAAATGATTACCAAGTTAGGAAACCTGATCTTGTTAATCCATCGAGAGTTGATAGGCTGTAGGGATCTGACTGATGAGAATATAGCTCACAAGAGACTGGTGGTTCTCTTTGCTTCTTTTCTACATTTCCCCCCAGGTGACTTCTCTAATCCCAAGGGCTTTAAATGATTTTATATGCACCATCGACCTCCAAACGTCCTGGGCAGATGGATCTTTCTAAGCTTCACTGCCACATACCTAAATGACCACTTGACATTTGATACCTCTCCCCTGGGAGGTCTCACAGGCTTCCTAAATATAACTTATTCAAATTGACCTCTTGTTCACTCCGTAATATCTACGTTCTCACCTGGAGCCACCTCTAATCTATTTCTCCTTCATCCTTGCTCGTTCTAGTGAATGGATGGCAACTCTTCCACGCAATTGCTCATGCCAGAATCCTGGAACTGCCCCTTTGTGCTCCTTCTCTATATCCCGTCTGTCCCCAAGCTCTATGAATCCCATCTCCTACACATATCACCAGTCTGTCCCCTTCTGTCCAGCGCTCCCACTCTTGCCCAAGTTACCATTATCCTTTGATTAGACTCTCATAAAATTTCCCTAACTGGTCTCTCCATTTCTGTTTTAATGCCCTTTCCAATCCATTCTTTACACAGCAACCAAAAGAATCTTTTGAAAGCACAAATCCCATCATAAGTAATCTTGTCCTTATATTTTATGCTCAAAATAAATCCAAACTACCTCCAAGTGGCCACTAAGAGCCTTTGTGATCTGGTCCCCGCCTACCTCTCCAGCTTCATTTCTTGTGTGCTCTCCCCTCTTCTCCCCCTCCCAATCTGTACTGACCTTTCAGGTCCTCAAACACACTGTGCTCTATTACCTTCTGCCTGACAGCTCTTCCCTCACCCCATCCTCCGGTTAACTGCCAGCCCCACTTAAAAGTGTCAGAAAACCTTTCCTGATCCTCCAGTCGAATACAGTACTTAGCACCAGATACGATTATATTTTTTTTGTGTGCAGATATTTTTTTGGAATGTAACATGAGAGCAGAAACTACTTACCGCTAACTTAGCTAACTTACTACCGTCTGGTCATATTGACCATTAGAACCAAGGCATTTGTACAATCTCAGGAGAAACTTTGTTCTGTGAATGTTACCTGTCTTGTCTCACATGCCCATCCCTCTTGTTTGGATTGTGCTGGATAAACATTACCAATTTTTGCCCTCCCAGTTCTTCAGTTCTTCTGCCCTTCTAATAGGTCTTTGTGATTACATGCGATTGTGTTGCTTCAGACAGATTACGATATCATTGCTTGGGTAATAGAATTACCCTGCTAATAATAGTAGTAATCATGCCACAAACATTTGGACCATACTTTATGGTTTTCTAAATGCTCATAATGTGCATTATCTCACTTAATCTTAGAGTCTGGACTGGAAGATGCATTCTGTTACCTTGATTCAATTGGATGGTTCCCAAAGCTGTATTGGCAGCAGCTTATATCTAAGTCATCACTAAAGGAAAGACTACTTCAGGTGAGGGCTGGATATACGCTTTTTAATGTTAACTTTTGGTAGTTCCATCTCAAGACAGTTACCTTTTCCTTACTCGAATTCTTGCTGTATATACCCCTCAGTTTACTGAATGTAATTCCTTCTAGTGTTCTTGGAACAGATAAATAAGATAATGCTAACTAATATTTGTTGAGTGCTCTCTATGTGCCAGAAAATGGTGTAAGTGCTTTACTTGCACAAATTGATTCAGTCCTAGTAACTCCCCATGAAGTATGTAGCATGTTATACCATTTATAAACAGAGAAATTGAGACACAAAATGTCACCTTCTATTTGTCACCTTGCTAATAAGTGGGGAAGTTAGAATATGAATCCAGCAGTCTGATTCCAGAGTCTAAGCTCTTATGCAGCAAATATTTGACTTTATCCTTTAATAAAATTTATTCTTTAATGACATTACTCTTTAATGTATGTACCAACATGTGAAGGAGAACTTACTGTGTGCTAGGTGTTAAGTGCAGTGTGGAAATATATCTTGCACTCTACTGGGAAAGATGGGTTTGAACTGATGATTACTAGTGATGTGTGATGAATGTGAGGGACTATCCTGCTGTGGGAGCATAGAGCAGAGGAACCCCATCTAATCTGGGGGTCAGGGAAAGCCTCCTTGAGGAAGGGACCTTTTGGCTGAGTCCTGCAAGATGCGTGTGTATAGGTTAACCAAAGGGAAAGAGAGGCAACTCAGTAATTGGACAGAGCCTTCTGTGAATGCTCGAGGAACGAAAAGAAGTCAAGACAGCTGGGGTTTCTCAAGCAAGGAGGCAAGTGGAGTGAGACGGTGCAGAACCAAGCTCCGGTTCCTGTCAGAAGGGCCTCAGATGTCATAATGAACATTTGGGCCTTGCACAACTATTGAAAAGATTTGAAGAAGTGGAGGGTTTTGAAAAGACTGCTCCAGTTGCAGTGAGCAGAAGGCACAAATCAGTGGGGAAGTTGCTGCAATCTTCCAGGAGAGAGAGGCTAGTGGTGTGAGCAGGGATGGCGGCTGTGGGCATGTGAGGGAGTGGGTGGGGTCAGAACACACCTAGGAGGTAAAGAGGACAGAAGTCAGTTGGTCAATTGGATGTGGAGGGTGGTGACAAGAAAGAAAGAGTCAAGGTTTCTGACTTGAGCAAAGTTTTGATAATGGAAATAGAAACAGACAAGAGAAATGGAAGCAGATTTGGGTGAGGGGATTGATGGGACGATGGATTCAATTTCAAGGATATCGAAATAGAAATGGATGTGTCCAACAAGCAGTTGGATTATTAGGGTCTGGAGCTCAGCAAGGACTAGTGGGCTGCAAATTTCTTTAATCCTAAAATGGACATTTTTCACAGACACTATTTCCAAAATTAAGATGTGTCTTAAAATTGTTTATTAAGTAGTGCTTTTTTCTTCTGCATATTCTAAATTAATGACAAACTATAATTGATGGTATCTTAAAATAGAGGTTATTCTATAAAATATGAATATTCTGTAAACATAATTACTTTTTACTTAATGGTGTTTCGACATTCAGAGAAAGCCTTTCTTCTATCTTGAAGAAAGACATATTTAGCAAAGGTAGAATTTAGCACTAGTACTGAATTTTGGTACAAATGCCAAATTGGTAAAGTCCAACTTAATGAAGCTTTACCATAATTGTTAACAGGATTGGAGTGTTTGTTCCTTTTAAGTAAGTCCTAATCATTCCTTCTTCCATTTCTGCCTCCAACAGAGTTTTGCTTACGCCATTAACCAGATTAGTGGTCTCTGTCTCCATATTACAAAGGTATGCTTTTCAACCTTGGATAGAATAAGGTACCTTTGAATTATAGGAACTTCAATAGATACTGTTTTACTGTGGTGTGTTTGCCTTTCCCCGAGCGTAAAATGCTGAATCATTTAGTGTAATTGTGGCGTGTTTCACATATCCGTTCCCCTATCCTGGGCCATCTAGGTGGGAGAAGAACCAAAGAAACAGTAAACTCAGTTTAGAAGAAAGAGACTTACTGAAGTCCCTTTCTCAAATCCTACATCATTTGTTGTGTCTAAGGTGTTTTATGGCCAATATACTGTCTTCCACTGTTAATTTAATATGCATGTGTGTATATAACCTTCTCAACTAGATTTTAGCCTAGCAGGGGAGCAAACAACCATAACTACTCTCCCACAATCTTTACCGCTAGGATGTTTACCTAGCTTTTTGTTCCAGTTCTACCGGATCTTCCTGGGCCCTCCGACTAAAGCCATTCCGGTCTCACAAAGACCACCCTTTAGGATTGTCAAGGTTCAAAGAAACTTTTAAAAACAAACCTTTACTTCCTAATTTATTGTATCAGACCAGCATTACCCTAGTACCAAAACCAGATAAAGACATTACAAGAAAGAAAAACTACAGGCCAGTAGTTCTCATGAACATGGGTGCAAAAATCCTCAATAAAATATTGGCAAATTGAATCCAACAATGTATAAAAAAAATTGTACACCATGACCAAGTGGGATTTATTTCAGATATGCAAGGCTGGTTCAACATTCACAATCAATCAATATAATCCATCCCATCAAGAGGCTAAAGAAGAAAAATCATATGATCATATCAATTGATACACAAAAAGCATGTGTAAAAATCCAATATCTATTCATGATAAAAACTCCCAGCAAAGTAGGAATAGAGGAGAGCTTCCTGAACTTTATAAAGAACATCTACAAAAAACCTACAGTTACCATCATACTTAATGGTGAGAAATTATACACTTTTCCCCTAAGATCAGGAAAAAGGCAAGGATGTCATATTCAACAACCTAATGGAAGTCCTTCCTAGGACAAAAATAAGGCAAAATAAGGAAATAAAACGTATACAGATAGGGAAGGAAGAACTAAAACAAACCTTTACTAAGAAACAAAGGGAGGCATCTCAAGTCTCTTTGAAAATCTGTAGATTTTCTTTTCTTATTACATATTTGTTTTCCATTTCAAAGATTTCTTCTGCTGTCTTTATTATTGTCTTCCTTCTAATTCCTTTGGGTTTAATTTACTCTTCTTTTTCTTGCTTCTTAAGATGGAAACTTAGATCATGTGGATTTTCAATCATTCTTCTCAAATATATACATTTAAAGCTATGAATTTCCCTTTAACCTCCACTTTACTTGCAGCACAGATGTTTTGATATGTCATATTTTCACTATTATTTAGTTTTAAATATTTTCTAATTTTCTTTATCCACTCATAAATTGATGGGCACTGAGGCTGATTCTACATCTTTCAATTGTGAATTGTGCTGCAATAAACATTCGGGCGCAAGTATCTTTTTTATAAAATGACTTCTTTGCCTTTGGATAGTGCTGGATCCAATGGTAAGTCTACATTTATTTCTTTGAGGAATCTCCATACAGTTTTCCATAGAGGCTGTACTAATTTGCAGTCCCACCAACCGTGAATAAGCATTCCTTTCTCTCTGTATCCATGCCAGCATCTATTGTTTTTAGACTTTTTATTATATTAATGGCCATCCTGACAGGGGTAAGGTAGTAACTCATTGTAGTTTTAATTTTCATTTCCCTGATGATTAGTGATGTTAAGCATCTTTTCATATGTTTGTTGGCCTTTGTCTATCTTCTTTGGAAAAACTTCTGTTAATGTGGGCAGGGCGAGGTCCATGCAGGGTGTGGCGCAGGGCATAGCAGGTGCGTAGGGTTCTTATATTTAAATTGAATCTCTTGTAAATAGCACATGGATTTTGCTTTATTTGAGACAGCGTTTCACTCTATTACCCAGGCTAGAGTGCAATGTCATCATAGCTCATTATAACCTCAAACCCCTGGGCTCAAGAAATCCTCTTGCCTCAACCACGTAGTATCTGGGACTACAGGTGTACACAACCATGCCCTGCTAATTTTTCTATTTATTGTAGAGATGAGGTCTCGCTATGTTGCTGAGGCTGGTCTTGGACTCCTGGCCTCAAGGAATCCTCCGACCTTGGCCTCCCAAAGTGCTGGGATTACAGGCATGAGGCGCTGTGCCTGGCTAGTTTTGCTTTTTTATTCAAAAGTAATTCTGATCTTTAATTAGAGTAATGACATATTAACATTTAATGTAATTATTGAAATATTTATGTTTAAGTCTACTATCTTGTTACTTGTTTCTTTTCCTGGATTTATTCCTTTATTTCTCCTTTCTTGCTTTCTTGGGGCGGGGGGAGAAATCAAGCATTTTCTGTTATTCCATTTTTTTTTCTCCTATTTTAAAACAGCTTATTGGTTATTAATTTTTTTCAGGCTCTCAACTGTTTTATGTTTCTTCTAAAAGGGAGGCAGACAGAGTGTAGGCAAATCACCACACTGCCGAGAAGGATTGGTTTTAGGCTTTGTTAGAGTTAGTCCATTTTGGTTTTGCCTCTCTTACCAGGCTATGGGCTTTCTGTGGTTGCAGCCAGAGGTTCGGATACTGCCATTCCACCCTGTGGACCTTGTACCTCCGTCTCTTCAGTACTACGCTGCTGCAGACATTTTTGCACAGCTCTCTAGCCTCCCAGCTGCTGCTTTCTGTTAGTTTTCATGTAGATTCTGCCTGTGCTTGCTCAGCTTCGGAGTTGACAAATATCTCCAGGGGAGATTGCATAACCCCTTTTGGGTTCATTTCTCTGCAATTCTCTCCTTTTTGGGATTTTGCCACCAAGTCCCAGCCACTTCAGCAGCTTTGAACTGTTATCCGTCTCTTCAGCCCAACGGAACTACCACTGAGTCTATTTCCCTGTCCTGTGAATTAGGACAGGGGGAACATGAAGTTTGCTTTTTATGCCTACCTTCTCTCAGGAAGCATCTGCATTGGTGGCTCTCCAGTGCCTTTACGTGGTTGTGTTCTGTATTTAGTCCATCTGTTATTTTCAGTGGGAGGGCTAGTTCAATATAAGCTACTGCTATGGTTGGACTCAAAAGTCGTCTTCTTTTATAATAAATAAAAAACCTAAAAGAATTCAAAAGATTGAAATAAGGAAATTACAAAAGCATAAAAACTGGATTGCAGATCACAGAACTCCAGTCCTAATCTAAGACCATCCTCAAGCCTTCTGCAGTCAGCATTCTGTTTAGAACGTGTGCCCTTCCTTTCTCATCTTCAGTTTGGTTCTTTGGCAAGAGCTTTGTAATTGGACTGAAAAAGCTACGGTTGGTCTCTGGATTTCTGTATTAAAAATGATGTGATCCTGTACAGACCTCTTCCTTTCACCCCTCCAGTTTTATCACTAGTCGAGGAGGATGGCCTTTAATGCCTGCTTGACCTAAGTCCTTTAAAGAACAAGCAGGGTGTGAATAAATAAAGAAATATGGCATCAAGTGCTTGCCCTGTCTTCCTGGCAGAGTTGATGTGAGATCAGTTTAGCTGCAAAGGCGAAGTTCACAAGGGTGCCTTCTCCAAAGTGTCGTGGGTACTCTGACAATTTTCCAATTCTTGGACAATTTCTTCTCAGGCTCTATTTTTCTTATCTCCCCTAATTAGAGCTATAAATTAGACAAAAATGTGATTGCTGTTTCCTCCCCATCTGGATCATGTTGTCATGCCTAACCTCTAGAATAAAAGAGAACACAGGGGTTTGAGTGGGACGCGGGTTTGGGAGAGCTGGCAGGCCAGGTGGGCCTGACCAGCGAAGATTCCCTGTGGACAGACCAGAGAGGAACCCAAACTATCAGAGAGGTTTTGGTCAGTGTGGAATCTGAACAAAAAGAACTGTTTGTGTGATTCAAAAGTGGAGCAGCATTAAGTTTGGACAGACAGATGGATGTGTTCACATGATTAGAATGACCTTTTAGAGTGAATTTTGGGGCCTGTTGGGACACGGCTTCAGAGGCACAGCCTCAGTTTGCCTCTGAAGCTGCTTTTTCTGGGCTTTGTATCTGACCAATGCCTTCTATTGTCATATCCTCCTTTAGGTATTTTGCCAACTTTAGCCAGGTTGGTGTCCTGCTGGTCACTTCATTGTCATTTTTCATCTCTGCTCAGATGCTTTACGTGCTCAATTTCCAGTTTGGCTGTTAGAGAGCATTGTTGCTTCTATTCCCAAATTTTGGGAAAGGACCTTATTATAACCCCCACATCCAGGCTGCACAATGGACCAGGTACTTTATACATTTATCTCCTGACCTTCACTGCAGTCTGGAAGGTCATCACCTTCATTTCAAAGATGTGGAAATGGAAGACTACAGTGGCTAAGGCATCCGCCCAAGGTCGTAAAGCTTGAGTGTTGCAGAGCTTGTGTTCAAACTTAGGTCTAACCCCAAACTCAGAGTTCTGCCTGCTGCTTCTGCTAAGTACTAGATGGGTGAATTATTCCAAATTTTCAAGTCACCTTCAGAGGAAAGGAGAACTAAAAGAAAAAGTGATTTAGTCAAACAAAGAACTCCCCAATCTAACATACCTTCCTGTCTTTCTGCCTTAATTTGTTTCTCCTTCTAGAATTCTATCTGTTCATATTTATTGAATACCTACTATGTACTAAGAACACATTGTAATACAAATGACATAAAGCCTATAGTTTAGTAAAAGTGTGAATTGGTATGACCTCTAAAGATAGTATATTTAACAATATTTTTCATCTTCCATATGTGCATACCTTTGACCTGCAATTCTACTTTAGGCATTACATATGTGCATAAAGCCTATAGTCTAACTAGGAATATTGGCAAATACATAAATAAATGCAAAGTATGTAATCCCAAATTGAGATAAGTATTATAAAGGAAAGAAGAAGTGCATCAGTCAGGGTTCTACCAGAGAAACAGAGCCTGTACAAATACATGCACACACACAGAGAATGAGAGAGAGGGAGAGATTGATTTATTATAGGAGTTGGCTTCTATGATTGTGGGGACGGGCTAGGCAAGTCTGAAATCTGTAGGACAGGCCAAGAGACTGTTGAGCAAGAGCTAGTGCTGCAGTCCATAGGTAGAATTTCTTTTTACTCAAGGAGACTTCAGTTTTTCTCCTAAGACCTTTCCATTGTTTGGATGAAGCCCATCCACATTATCAAAGATAGTCTCCTTTACTTGAAGTCATTTTAAGGAGATGTCAATCACACTTACAGATCTTCATGGTGACACTTAGGTGTTTGGTTGAATAACTGGGTACTGTAGCCTAGCCATGTTGACACAGAAACCAGCACAAGAGGGTTAAAACTATGTTGTTTAAGATGTATTCAACAGCAAGAAAGAGAAAATCTAAATCAAATTGCCTTAAACAATAAAGAAATGTATTGGCATACAGCACAGGAAGTCCAGAAACAGGCTGGAGTGCGTTCGCTCCAGACATCTCCTTGGCCCTCTCTCCTTTAAAGAATGCATGTTCAGGCTGCCCGACAAGATGGCAAGGCTGTGGTAGCAGTCCTGGGCGTCAAGTCCTGTATAGGGAAGAGAGCAACCATCTCTTCCTGTGCCTCTCTCTGAAGAGTGGGAAACTTTTCAGATGCCTCCAGCAAACCTCCTCTCACATCTCATTGGCCTGAATTGGGTCATGAGTCCATATTTGGGCTTATCTCTGTGACTGGGGAGTAGCATGCACTAATAGACTTAGGGTTGAGGTCCTGAGTCGGTCACCAGTGAGGGGAATGGATGTCTATGATTCTCTTAGGCTAGGGCCTTTCAACCTTTTTGATAAATAATAATATTTGTACAGCTGCTAGAGTAGAAAGGCTCAAAGCAAACACCTTAGGGCTCCAGATGGCTCAGGATCCACCCAGATGTCCCAAGGGATAAATAGTTTTGCACACGAATGGGTGGCAGCATATATGTTGGGTTAGACAAATCAGGAACCACCCCCTGGGGATAGGATCCATTTCCAAACTATGAGGCTTCTAACTCAATGTGGGAGGAGTGGAATGGCTGTTGAGGAGACATTGAGTAGTGAGGAGAGAGGACAGGAAAGAGTTCTGGTTTCAGTAACTGGGTAGATGCAGGTGTGTCCTGGGTTCCTGGCTCACAAGAGCCAATTGTATACGTCTTGTCCCAATTCCATGTTCAGTGGTGGGAATATTTACACCACAGAAATTGGCAAGTGATCCAAACCAGTGCTTTTTATGGGGGGGGGAAGAGTCAATTGTTAAACCTTTATCAGCACGTCATGGGGAGTGCCATGCCCTTGGAGAGGTGCACTGGAGGAAGAACAGGCTTGGTCTTTAGTTCCCTGTTGGAATCCTGCTCATCCTCTTTGTTGTTGTTAAATTGAGGTGAACTTCACATAACATACAATTCACCATCCTATTCATTCTTCTTGAAGCTCACTCAAGCTCATGTATTATTGCCTCTTTATTTATTCTTCATTATAATATTCTATTTTATTTGTGAGAATTTAATACATTTGCATGGTTCAAAATGCAGAACCATGGTTCTACATGTAATTAGTGATCCAATTTCCTTTTCTCGACAAAACCTATGGGTTTTTGTTTTTTTGGTATATATCCAGAATATTTATACAATATATAAATAAATATTTAGAATCTTTCTAAACACATATGCACATATGTGTGCACACACATGCACACACAAAAGTATTGTTCTGACCTCAGCTTTTCTTCACTTAATGAAACTTCTTGGAGATCTTTCTATATTAGCACATGCAGAATTTTTTAATTCTCTGTTGCAGTTACACAATAATTCATCTACAAACAAACAGAGCAGTTACAAATGACTTTGTACGTGCTTCTTCTTTTCATATACATGGGTATATCTGTAGGATAAATTCCTACAAGTAGAATTATGAATCAAGGTTATGTACATTTGGAAGATAAAAGACATTGTTTAAATTGCCTTCTGTTGAGATTTTACCAATTTACACTCTCACTAGCAGTGGGTAAGATGCTGTTTCCTCACAGCCTTGCCTCAGCAGGTTGGAGTTATCAAAGTATGTTATCGAACTTTTCGCTGTTTGTCAATCTGATAGGCAAAGAATGATATATCAGTGTAATTTAAATTTCCTTTTTTAAAATCAAGAGCGAGGTACAACTTCTTATATGTTTATGAGCCATATCTATTTCTTTTTTAATAAACTATCTGCTTGTATGCTTTTCCCATTTTTTTTCTTTGGGGTTTTTGGTCTTTTTCTTACAGTATTAAATTTTAGGAGTTCTTCTTATCTGAAGGAAATTACCCTTTTGTGATAAGAGTTGCAAACACATTTTTTTCCATTTTGTCATTTATCTCTTGGGTTTGTTTCTGGTGGTTTTTCCCAAGCAGTTAAAAAAATTTTTCATATAGTTGAATCTATCAGACTTTCCTTGTATGGCTTTCTGGTTTTTTTGTAATACTTAGAAAGGTCTTCGTTACTCCAAAAACTGCCAAAAATTTTAACCCATTTTTTTCTTTCCTCTAGTAATTTTATGCTAAAATATTTTACTTTTACATTCAAATCTTTGCTTCATCTGGGTTTTGTGCTGGTTTTTTCCCATGAGACTACATGGTTGCCTTCATATTATATATTGTAATATCCCTGTTTTCCTCCACTGTCTTGAAATTCTAATTTTTAGACATTAACTTATAGAAGAGAAAGCTGCCAGGGTTGCTACCTGCCATTTATACAAATGCGAACTTTTCCTGTCTTGGGAAGTGAGAGTCAGGCATACTGCTGGCTCACTGCTTACCACAATGGGAGGCTATGTTTGTTTTCTTTTCTTATTAAGAATTGTGTGTGTGGTGAGGGTGAGACAGTGAACACAAAAGTTCTTCTGGCAGCTGGGAAACTGAGTTGCACAATTAGTTGATTTTGTTGTTCTTATTGTTATTTTTTTAGGGGTGGGGATCATACAGATTTGAGAAGGAATCAAGTACAGAACTAAGCTCTTCTTGGGGCGTCTGCTTCCAAATGCTTGGTTAGTTCCTCCTTTATCAAGAAGTTCCTTGTCTATTTCTTGGGTAACATCAATTTTGCTACTAACTATAACTACATAGAGCAGAAATAGGCATGGTGAAGATATAGTAAACATTTCATATGAGAGAAAGTAAAGTTCCTACCCATAAAATAAAACATTTTGGCCACTGTTTTGGAGAATGAGAATTTCCTCTTGGGCAAAGCTAATCTTGGCATCAATGAATCTGTAGATAGGGGGACCTTCAACGGTCATTGTTTATGAGGTAATAGAAGGGAAAGAAAAAAGGAGGAACTGGAGATAACCGACAGAGTGACCGGATGCTGTGGCTCTGTCACATGCTGGTCTCCAGAAATGGTTGAGGGCCAGCAGACTGGTGCTTCTTTCTTGGTCTAGGGAAGCAAGTGGCCCGGGCAGTGTGTTCATCATGTGTTGCCCCTTCTCCACTGAATGGGGTGCTGGGCAGCTGAGCAGAGCCAGGAGGTGGGACAGGCTGCCTGTTGGATAGATAGTTCATGGAGGCATCCCACCCAGGGGAGAAGAGGGCTTGGCCCGCTGAGGCTTGAAAATACAGTAACTTTGTCCCCCAAACTACTCTCAAACACCCAGAGAAGCTGGAAGGGCTTTCCTCCTCCTTCTGTCCACAGTCTCTGCTTTCTTGGCCCTGTAGTAGCTTCTTTACCCTTTATGGGGTCCTTGGTGCTAATTTTCACTGGATTTTCCCTCTGTGTGTTGAGGTGGGGAAAAGGAGGCCAGCTGGTAGGAGAGAGGACATTGTGCATTGTCCCAACCCTATAGGATAGCTGTGGGCTCCACCTGCCATCCCCGCCTGGGCAAATCTCAGGAGGGCATAAGTCACCAGCAACCTGTGGGGTCTCCTGTGCTGCTTCCCTGTGGTGCATTGCTGACCAGGGCTGGCTGGTCAGGGCTGACTTTCAACTTGTTCTTTTGCCAAACCAGGAGACAGAGGAATCTTGTCCTTGACCTTGTTTTTTCAAACTCCCAACTCACCCCTTATTTCTCTCTGACACTCTCTAGACAGCCCCTGGCCCATAGCCCCTAATAAATGATTCCTTCATTAACACCATGAGACAGAGGTAACGACCCTTTTTCCCTGTCATAGCGGCTGGCCCATTGAGTGAAAAAGGCCAACGCTCTGAAATGACTGCATCCTCAAGTAAAATATTAAACCTGTGTTGTGTAAAGAAAGCACAGAATGATTCAGTAAGTATCACAAAAATACAAATCACATTCCTAATATGTCTGCCTCTTGAAGGGGAGAAGAAGGAGGAGAAAGGGAATGTAATTGTAGAGAAAGTAGGGAGGAAAGAAAGAGACAGGATATGGGAGGGGGCCATGGATTCAGTGGAGGAAGGTGACAGTGTTGAGCCCTGTATAGATGTCCCCTTGATGTGTCAAAATTCTTAGAAACTGCTATTCCCAGTTTTTCACTGCTTTCAGCCTTAAATATATAAGTTGGTTCTCATTGAAGCAGCCAAACCATGGCCACTGTGGAAATCATTTCGTCCCCTGCAAAAGTAGGAATTAAAGTGAACTACACCCGGGTGCCATCAGAAGCCAGAGAACTGGAGAACCCACCTGTTGGTTAAAGGTCATTGAGGGCTGGGGGAATGGAGTATGCGTGTGTGCCAGGAGTCTGTATCTGAAAGTCACTTCAAGGATTCTGATACTAGTGAAAATCATCAGCTGCCTTCATAAGTATTTGTGTTTTGATACAGGCCTCTTAAATGCCAGATCACCTGCAATATACAAAGGAATGAGTCACTAATGGTGGGACTTCAGGTGCCACTACAAGTAGAGATTTGTTTCTCTGGGGGGAGAGGAGAATTTTCCAGTCTTTCCTACACAATTTTTTTTTTTTTAAGTTTCAACTCTGCTATAGACCACAGATGCTCTTCTTTAAGAGATCCTTTCTGGACATTTTTATGTGAAATTATTTTTTCGCTATTGCTCCCCTCCTTTCTGACCTTGTACACATGCTAAGTGCTGCTTATTAAGTAGCAGCTGCTGGGAAAAGGGAGGGGTTGTGTAGGGGCCACTCCTTTTCAGCTATCACTAGCTTCTCTGGCTGCTGCTCCTGCAGGATGACAGGGAGGGTCCCACCCACTGTGACTAACACTCCTGTTGAAGCAC
The DNA here is from genome assembly GCF_020740605.2 of Lemur catta. NCBI lineage: Eukaryota > Metazoa > Chordata > Mammalia > Primates > Lemuridae > Lemur > Lemur catta. Next base: position 66,066,455 of record NC_059140.1, read on the forward strand.
TTAATTACTGTCCCCCTGAAGCATCTACATGGCCCACGTGCTACACCCCCACTCCAAGGATAACTGGTAAGCTGCCATTCCTGTGGGGGGTGTTTTGCTGCAGGGGGCATTTTGTTGTTGGGGGTGACAGTGAAGAATGAGTCACTTTCTGCTCATTTTCCAGAATCTTCTGCAAAAGAGTGCCTTTAGAGAGCTGGCTAATGTAGACTCTCATAGTTAATAAAGCCGATGACAATTTCATCCCCAAGAATATCGTTGGTTTGGGGGCAGTGATTTGCATTTAATGAAAACAATAATTTCCCACAGCCTCTGGAAAACAACAGTTTGGCTGTAGCGTGGTGGAAAATGCTCACTTTCTTTCACAGCAGCCCCCAAAAGTTTTCAAAGTTCAGAAACTTTCCTCGGTACCAACGGCTTAATATTAATAACTACCGATGGAAATGCCTCTGTCAGCAGGTTGGGGTAGCCAGCATGCAGAAGGCTCTTGCCACCTAGAGCAAGAGGAACTGGTTTTCTGTGACTGGTTTTATGACACCGATGGGGAAGCACCACAGCTGGTTTGTTCTGGATTTTCATGCCTGCCTCCTTCTCAGCCCTCGCCTTGTGTCAGCTATCGAGGGAGTTCTATCTCCCTTGATTTCAGTTCCAGAAACACAATTTCCCTGAAATGGCTTTTCTCTGACAACCTGGGTTCCCCGGCTGCCTCTGGCCAGACCTCACTTCTAAGGCAAATAAGCAACTTTAATTTGGGCTCCCAAGTGGAAATAACAGCTTGTCATCAAGAACAGAGGGCCCTTGCCCGGGCTTGCTCAGAAAATCCCCGCTGCAGAGGAGGGTGCAGCTGTTTCTCCAGCTCCCGGGTCATGCACCCCTTGTCAAATTAGCAGGAAGTTTGATTCTGTCAAATATTAACCCTTGTCCTGGAGACCTCGGGTGCTTTAGTGGAGAGAAATGTGGGTGGAAGGTGAAAGAAAAGAGAAAGAGAAAGAGCATGGAGAAAGCAAACAGAGGAAGAGACAGGAAGTGAGGGAAGATTAGAAGGTGGAGGGAAGACAGTGTTAGGGAGGGGATCGCAGTTCAGCCGACTCAGGTTGGGAGGATGTGTGGGGTCACCACCTGCTCTTTGATTGCAGATCAGCTCTCACCACTGTTCCTGGCCCTGTCGCGGCTTGCATTCTTATTGTCATGGAGAAAACTATAACTACAGAGTGAAAAAAATGTCAGGTTACAAATAGCATGTATGATTTCCCCCTTTTAAGTATATGTTTGTATGAATATCTTGAAGACTATGAATAAAAATCTTAATTATCTTAGAATGGTAGGATTATAGCTTAGTTTTTATTTTCTTCTTTTTGCTTATCTATATTTTCTATACTGAATATCTATTGTTTATAATAGTAAAGTTAAAGATATATTAAAAACTGAGAGGAAAGGACAGAGACAGAGGAAGGAAAATACGGAGTTTAGGGAAGAAGGAGACAAAGTTTTGGGGGGTACAGGATGATTCAGGCCTTTAATTTAACTATACATTTCCCAGTGTTAATTGTCTACTTTTTGCACTCTGTACCCATTTGACTACTATTTGCAGTTTTTAAGGGCTCTAATTCTTAAATCTTTAGAACTGTGTTTTTAAAGCAGAGGTGCACATGGGAATCAGCAGAGAAACTTTTCCAAAATATCCTAGCCAGGGCTCCACCCTCAGTTCTGAGTCAGATGCCTGGGTAGGGTCTGGGTAGGAGTCTTTTTCTGAGACAGAGTCTCACTCTGTCACCCCATGTAGAGTGCAGTGGCATCATCATAGCTCACTGCAACCTCAAACTCCTGGGCTGAAGTGATCCTCCTGCCTCAGCCTCCCGAGTAGCTGGGACTATAGACATGAGCCACCATGCCCAGCTAATTTTTCTATTTTTAGTGGAGATGGGGTCTTGCTCTTGCTCAGGCTGGTCTCAAACTCCTGAGCTAGGCAATCCTCCCGCCTCGGCCTCCCAGAGTGCTAGGATTACAGGCATGAGCCACTGCACCAGGCCTTGGGAAGGAGTCTTTTGAAAAATATTCCTAGGTGTTCTGACACTCATCATGCTGGGGAATTTCATGGTGTGCAAGATGACTCACTGGGGTACTGAAGGAAAATATTAGAACTTCTCATTTCATTTATTTTCTATAACATCCTTTTAATCTCTATTTGTGTATATTAATACTGTATTAATATGACATGTATAACTTGCAAATAAATAAATTTACATATTTGAGGGTGTGCTTAAAATGTTTTTCTTATAAGGGTGTACAATCAAAAAGTGTGAAGATAACTGCTTTAGAAAATTCATTATGAATGGGGAAAACTCATGTCCAGCTGAACTGAAAATTCTTCTCTGGGCCAAGGTAACAATGATGAGAGAAATTTCACACAACTGACGATGATTCATTGTGACCTAGTTCGTTTCCTGCTTATAGGTGTATTATTTTCTGTTGGTCTTGTGTCATCATGTGTGGGCATACTACCTTGCCCAGGTCGGCTGCAGCTGTCTCCTTTGTAAACACACACGCACGTACATGCAGCTGCTCAGGGATCAGCATCTGGGAAGCACTCGAAGCATTAAAGGCTGATCATTATTCCACGGTTCTTACGTGCCATACGCTTATAGCTGCTTTGAAAAAAAATCAACTCGATTGTCTTAACTTAAAAAGTGAAATAATTCATAGTAGTTAACAATTAATAGCTAAATATTGATTAAAAATTAAAACAGCAGAAAAAGGTAAACAGTGAAAAGTAAATCTCCCCACTTCTGGGTAAAGATGGAAGATAGAACACACACACACACACACACACACAAACCCCTCCCTTCTTTTTCTCTCTTCTGGGAAAAGGAAAGAAATAATAGTGACAACTTTTTTTTTTTTTAACTCCCTGTAGCAACAAAACTTTGAAAGCTGGACAGTAAGAAGTGTAGTCAATGATGCAGCAGACACAGGAAGACTGAATCCAAAGTCAGCAATGAGGAAATTTAAGAAACCAACCAGAATCCCACAAAGGCTTAGGAACTGGCAGCAACAGGTACCTCTGGAAATGAGGTGGAGCACGCTAAAACCAGAAGTGGTTCAAAGTCTATTTAGGAAGCAGTTCAACACCCAGCCCCCTTCCCTCTCGGGCTGCACTAGAAACCAGGGATTAAGTGGACGGACACTGAGACCCACCGCTCTTTCCCAGGGGACTCCCACAATGCTGGCAGCCAGAATTAAATCCTTTGGGCGTGAGCCTGGAAGAGTCCTCTCTGGGAAATTTGATCTCCCCAAGAGGAAAAACTTAAAGGCACTACTGTGGGGTCCCTCCAACAAAACAACCCAGCCAGAGCACTTAGTACTCCAGTCAATAAGGCCCTATAGGTCAACACCTCCAATTAGCTTTTTAAGCCCTGTTCTTAAATCTGAGCAGATAAAGTTTACTTGACCCTGAGGAAAGCCTCTCACGTGAAATATAGAGACAAAAATGAATAGGCAAAAGCATCTTCAAGGAAAGAGAGACTGTGCAGGTTGAAAAAAATGTCAAAAACCCTCTGATTAATATCCTCAGAGGTAAGATATATAACCATTAAATAAGAATACGACATTAGAAAAAGGAGCATTCAGAGAACACATAAGACCTCTTGGAAATTAGAAATATGATAATAAAAATTAAAAATTCAATAGAAGAGTTATAAAATAAAGAAGAGCAAATCTCCCTGAAGTTAGAGCAAAAGAGAAAGAAAATGCACACAGGAAAGATAAGAAAATTAGCGGGCCAGAACAGGAAGTCTAATATATGCAAATAGGTGTTCCAAAAAGAGAACAGAGAAACCAGTGGAGAGGAAGTCATTAAAGAAATAATTCAAAAATATTTTCCGCAACTAACAAGCATGCATTTTTAGAATGAAAGGGCCACCAAATGCCAGCACAAGAATTGAGAATAGACCCACACCAAGGCATACCAGTGTGAAATCTCAGAACAGTGAGGACAAAGAAGAGGAGAAAACAAGTCCTACATAAAGGATGACAAGTCAGAATGGCTTCAGACTTCTCAACAGCCACCGTGGAGACCAGATGGCGATGGCTTTCAAAACTCAAGGAAAATTGTCTGCACGTTAGAATTTTATATACCAAGTCCAAACAATTCATCAAGTGTCAGGGTAGATTAAAAACATTTTCTGACATACAAGTTCTCAAATATTTATATCCTATGCCCCTGCCCCAAAATGTCCCTAAACATGTGTCCAAATGATAGCACAAACTAAGAAAGAGACTATCAATGTTCCCCCAGGAAGCAGGCAAGAGAATCCCTGGGGTGATGGTGAAGGGAGATCCCAAGATGAGAGCTATGTGTCGTGTGCAGGTTGGAGCATGCTGGAAGGCACTGGGAGAGATTTTGAAGGAGATTGGTGAAACTATTAAAATACCCGAACATTCTGAATGTCTTGAGAGCAGACATAGACAAATGGCAGATGTAAATACTGTACATAGAAAACGAAGCCAACAAAAAACAAGACGGTTTGTAGCTCTCAAAACGATAGAAAGATGTGCAGGAAAGAAAAAGTGGTCATAGTTTACTGTATGGCTCAGCTGTGACTCATGTTTTATAGTCACAGTAACAAACATTGAATATTCAGCTAACTAACATTGCAGCGTAACTCCACGGGAAGGATGGAGAATGGGGAAGGATAAGTATGTCCCTTGGGGCTGCAGAAGGAAAGACACCAAATCCTAATCTTCTATCCTGAGGAAACATCAGATAATGGCTTCAAGTGAAAAATCAAGGAATAGCATTTCAAGCATGTTAATCTGGAGACCTGGAGTCACTACCAAAAGAATCATCTAAAAGAGGTTAAAGTGTGCAAAATGGGGAGGAGGAGTTATGGGACTGCTGTTCTTATGACAAGCCTTAGAGAACTATTTGACATTTTAGATTAAGTGCATGCATAACTCTGGGGGTGGAGTGGGAGAAGGAAAACAAGAAGTATCTTATTAAAGCTTTATTTAGGGTCCAAGTGTGTGGCTCATGCCTGTAATGCCAGCACTCTGGGAGGCCAAGGCAGGAGGATTGCTTGAGCCAGGAGTTTGAGACAAGCCTGGGCAATATAGCAAGACCCTGTCTCTACAAAACATTTTCTGAAACTTTTAAAGAAGCTTTATTTAGGGAAAAACAAAGCAGATCTCTTTTTCTCTCTGGATTCCAATTCCCCCAGCCCTGCTCTCTAGAGACCCTCACTGTTCTTAGTGTTTCTTTCCAAAAATATCCTATGTCTGTACACTTAGGCTTGCTTCATAAACTGCAGGAATGATTGGGTCTTGTGATTCACCACAGACTCTTGAAGTTGAGACATTTAGGCCACGCAGCCTCATTTTTTGAGGCTCCCAGTACATTAGAAAAGGAAAAGCTGCAAAAATGGGATGATAAAATCACGGTGTGCTTTGCATGTTTAAGTTAACAAACACCTTTATCAGATACCAAACGATGTCAGAAGTCTAAAGTTCAGGGCCAATGTTAACGAGGCCGTGTGGCCCTCCTGTGCTCTCAGCACCCCTGACATCCCCCAGCCTGCACCCTACTCTGTGGTCAGCCTTCTCCCTGGATCCTTTTCTAATTTTGCAGTCTTCCCTGGACCTGCCCGTTATTGTGCTACTTTGTTCCATTTTACAGACGGTGCACCATTCTGCATTTGCCTTGACTGAACTGCACTCACTTCCCAGCAATGTCTGTCACACCTCCTCAGCCTGCTGTCACCTGTCCTTTGAATCAATAAGCCCTCCATCCTAACAACCCTCATTAATTAATTAAAATGCCCTCCTCCGCCTGGTTTCCATTTTGGCCTCACATTCGCATTTAATGAGCATGCTGGCCATTCCGTGCGGCAGGTTGCAGATGAAATGTGCCGTCACCAGGCCCAAGGTCTGTGGACACCACATCAATTATGTCCTCCCAGGTTAATGATAACCCGCCAGTACTCATTGTCTAGGCATGCAGCCACCTCGTAATTATGTGGGTTAGAATTTAAATTGTAGAGCGGTGGTTTGCAAACCTGGCTGCCTATTAGAGACTCCTAGAGAGATTTTAAAAATATGGATCCTGGATCTTACCGCAATCCTATCATACTGTGCTAAAAACTTGACCTAATAAATGAGCCTGGTCACCTCTGATATAGAATCTTCTTTGTTTCTTCAAGGAGAAGAAAAGTAAAATATTGGGGAGGACGTGCAGGGCCTTGCAATACAAAGGAGAAGTCTGTCAGATTTTAAGTTGCGCTTTCCTCTTCTTGTATTCCAAAGGAAAAAAAAATGCAAGAACGTGGTCATCGGTGCTGTTTTAGTTTCGTATTTCTGCTGTAAAAAAAATTACCACAAATTAAGAGGCTTAAAACAACACATATTTATTATCTCACAGTTCTGGAGGCCAGAAGTCTAACGTGGGTCTCACTAGGCCAGAGTCAAGGTGTCAGCAGTGACTTGTTTCTCTTTGGTGGCTCTAGAGTAGACTCTGTTTCTTACCTTTTCCAGCTTCTAGAGGCTGCCCACGTCCCTTGCCCCTTGGCCCCATTTCTCTAGCAACGTGGAGCTGAGTCCTTCTCATGCCACCTCTCTCTATCTCTCTCCTGCCTCCCTATTCAGTTTTTAAGATAATCCAGGATAATTTCCCCATCAGTCAGTCGATAAATCAGTAGATTAGCAACCATGTGTCTTTTCTGTCCAACCTAACATATTCACAGTTTCAGGGAGTAGGACGTGGACGTCATTGAGAAAGATGTTATTCTGTTTAACACCCAAGACCGTATTCCATTTCATCCTAATAACTTTTATGTGTGATATAAGTGGATATAAAGCCCCACTGCTGGAATTATAGATGAAGGTCACAGGCCCCTGGGGACAGTGACACACCCTGCCTCATACCTGCAGGCCTGACCCTGCAGCTGAGGATCTCACTGTGACTAGGGTCTGTTTTCACAGGCTGGAGAGCAGTTGTCACCCCTTGGCTCTGGAGATGCCCCCGCATTTGGCCAGCAGCCCTCATCATGGGATCACTGTGCTCAGTGCCAGCCGGAAATCTCTTTCCTCCTATGGGCACCGGGGGAGGGAGGACCTGAGAGAGCAGCCCCAAGGTCCTCTCTGGATGCACAAAGGATCAATCTCTATGGATGCACAAAGGATTCTGAACCATGATCCCATTGGGGAGCACCTGGCGCCTTCCTGTGTTTCACATTGAATCAGACGGTCCAGTGGTGGGGCCCAGGAATCTGTATTCTTTAAAACTCCCAGTTTACTTCTGTGTACAGTCAGCTGTGGAAACTGCAGATTCAGACCATATTTTTTAGTTTAATAAATATAAAGAACAAAATTTAAATTTTGCTTAAATCAAGATGTACTAGTAGCATCTATTACTTTCTTTGAAATAGCGGAGATATATATATATATATATATATATATATATACACACACACACACACACACACACACACACACACACACACATATATATCTCACTCTCTGATAGAAGGAAATCAGACTAAAGGAATGATCTATTTAAGAAACTCTAATGGACTGAAATCAGATTTATAAGAATACTAATAATTTCCTTTAAACAGCAGATTCCCCTAGATCACTTAAAGTATCAGTTTACAAAAATTCAATTCTATGTTGCTTTTCAGGAACATTTCTATTGCATTGTGCACAGTGCACCTGAGTCTTAAAGGAGTTTAGGATCTCAGTTTGTAGACTTTAATTGGTCTGCAGAGTCTACTGACCAAGTCGTCTTCCCCTTAGAGTCCCAGCTGCCCGTCTCCTACAGGTGGGCTCTATCTCGACTACACCCTTGTGTCTATAAGTAGGCCCACCTGGCCCTACCTTTGAGCTAAGCCCTGAGCTCATCTCTGGGATGCGTCCTCATGTCAGGGGAGTTTCAGGATCCCCAGCTCAGCACTGAGAACAGGCATCAAGTAGCTCTGAGCTTGGTCCTCATTTTCTGATAATTGGGCTCTCAGTTGTTCCGCCCAAGTCCTGGCCTACAGTGTGAGTCCCTGCTTGGGGGCTTCTGCTTTCCTTGAAGCTTTCTTACTGTTCCCTTCAATGGCAGGTTCTAAGGATGTTTAACTTGAAACCTTAACCATGTGCAGACCCGCAGCTTGTCAAGACAGACTCAGACCCACCAACCAGCAGCGCAGGAGTGGGCCTTGATCTCTTGAGCTGGGGATCCCGTGATGAGCTCAGCCTCCCTCGCCCGTCAGCCACAGGCTCGTGAACTCCCACTACTGCTGCTGGCCACAGCTGTGCGACTGGGCTTTATTCATTCTTGCTCTGTTTGCAGCTTTGTGCTGGGCCTCAGCCTGCTTGTCTAGAGCCCTGATACCCTGCGTAATTTTTGCGTATTTCTTCTCTCCCAAGATCAGACTCCATTCCCTATATCCCCAGCTATTAACTGAGATCCTGCTTCAGACCAAACAGGCTCACTGGATCTGTCTTAATGAGAGCAGTTCTTTTGCCTGCAAGCAGAGCCCCTTTGATCTCAACACTGGCTTGGGGTGAGTCCAGCTTCAGCACCCTCTGGATGCAGTGGTTTGTACTGTTGTCCATCACTTGTGGGACTTGCCCTGAGACAGGTTAGCCTTGTATCTGGCCTGGTGGTGTCATGGAGTTGAGTCCCAATTCTGCCACATCATGGATGTGAAAGCTTGGTCAGTTTGCTTAACTTGTTTGATACTTTGATACTCGTGAGGTCTGATGGGTTTCTTCCTACCAAAATGATATGATCTACTTCTTAAGGTAGCTGGGAAATAATGTATGCAAATGCCTTGTGCTTGGCATATGGTAGGGTGATATTACTATTTCTTTTTTCTTCTTTATTCCCCGTGGGTAAGAGCCCCACGTGTCTCATGGCTGAATGGGTCCAGAAATTCTTAGCTGCAACACCTACCTCATCACTGCTTCCTCAGAGGTCGAGGGAAGCCTGAGCCACTTGCAATTTTTGAGGCTCTTAATATTTTAAATAAGTGTTAAGCAAATGAAAAGATTAGACACAGACCAAGAGAAAATATTTGCAAAACACATATCTGATAAAGGCCTTGTGTCTAAAATATGCAAAGAACTCTTAAAACTCAACAGTAAGAAAACAAACAACTCCATTAAAAAGGTGACAAAGATCTGAACAGACACCTCCCCAAGGAAGATGTACAGATGGCAAATATGCATACAAAAGGATGCTCTGCATTATATGTCATTAGGGAATTTGCAAAGTAAAGCAACAGTAAGATACCACTATACACGTATTAGAATGGCCAAAATTCAAAACACTGACAAAACCAAATGCCGGCAAAGATGTAGAGCCACAGGAACTCTCATTCCTTGCTGGTGCAAATGCAAAATGGTGCATTGGAGCCACTTTGGAAGACAGTTTGACAGTTTCTTACAAAGCTAAACATAATCTTACCATATGATCCATTAGTCATGCTCCTTGGTATTTACCTAATTGAGTTGAAAACTTATATCCACACACAAACCTAAGCGTGAATGTTTATAGCAGCTTTATTCACAAATGCCAAAAATTGTAAGCAACCAGATGTATTTCAATAGGTGAGGAGATAAACAAACTATTATATCCAGACGATGTTATATTAGTTAGTGATAAACAAGAAATGAGCTATCAAGCCACAAGAAGATATGGAGAAACTTTAAATGTGTATTTCTAAGTGAAAGAAGACAATCTGGGAAGACTACATAACTCTCTGATTCCAACTATATGATATTCTGGAAAAGGCAAAACTATAGAGACTGCAAAGATCAGTGGTTGCCAGGGACTGGAAGGAGGAGGAACAGGTGAAGCACAGGGGACCTTTAGAGTGACAAAACTACTGTGTGACACTGTGATGATGGATACATGACCTCACACATTTGTCAAAACCCACAGAGCTCTACAACACAAAGAGTGAACCCTAATGTAAACTAGGGACTTTATCAATTGTTCCTCAATTGTAACGTCTGTCCCACACTAATACAAGATGTAAATAATAGGGGAAACTGTTCCAGGGGCAGAGGGGGGTCGGGGGAGGATAAGGGACCCCTGTGCTATCTGCTCAGTTTTTCTGTAAATCTAAAACTACTCTAAAAATTAAAGTCTATTAATTTTTTAAAAAAATAAGGAAATGCTAAAACAGGGTAGTTTTAAATGTGGCATATTTTAAATATCTCTTTTTTAAAACTTGGTGCTTTTAAATCAAACAAAAATATAATGCAATGTAATTGTGCTGTGCCTAAAGTAATTGTGGGATTATAAATACCATAATTCATAATGCGTGAATGGTCTGGCAATGGGAGGCATGTTCAAAGCTGTGTGATGAGAGTCACCTTCTTTCAGTCCTCTTAGTGTATCTCTGTATGTGTGTGAAACTTCACGTGGAAATAACCAGCTTAGAGGCCCCTTATGAATGTGAGGCCTCCGTTATAATAAATGGAGCACTACGGTGGGCCCTACTAGGGCTTAGCTTTGTTCTTACAAGCCCACTTCGACCTGACCAGTCCTGGTCTTGGACTCCAGTAGGGTGACTGCCTGCAGGTGGACATATCTGTAGTGCTACCTAGACTTCCAAGCCTCGCCTGAGCCAGCCACAATACTGAACAACTACAATGACTGTAGCCGCTCTTTTTAGCTATTGTGTTTTGCCTGCTGGACTGGACTTCCTCCTTTATCTGGAACACATTGAATTAGTATACCCAACAGATATGGGACTAGAGATTACAAAAGGAGGAATGGTTACATCATGGACAAGGCCTTCCTGCCAGGGTCACTTGTTTTTTGCTACTCTTGCTGTACTTCCTCTATTCCCAGGGCTGGGCCTAGTTCTAACACAGAGAGAAATCCGTACACCTGCCAGCTTCACTTTCTTTTACCTTTTTAAACTTTTTTCTAATTATGATAGTGGTAAGTATTCCTTCCAGAAAATTTGCAAGTCACAGAAATGTATAAAGAAACAGAGAAAAAAACCACCCCAAGTCTTGTATTACCCAGAGAGGACCATTATTCAACTTGTGTTAGTTTTTGTTCCATATTTCACTCCTTACCCTCACACAGTTTGGATTTTGCCTCCTCCATTTCCCTAAAACTGCTATTCCGTAGGTCAGTGTCTGTTGGAAACAACCTTTCTGGTGAGCTGTGGTTTCTGACTATTTTGTCTTCCTTCTCCAGGACTGTACTCCTGCAATTATTCATCTTTTCCTGCATTGTTAGTTTGTCCCTCCTCACTGAATCATTTCCATCAGTTTGCAAACGTGCCCTAGTATCGGCCATCCTAAGAGCTTCCTGAACTCTGCTGTCTCCTCTCTGCTCTCCTTCATAGGAAACATCTCCGAGGAGATGCTGGTGTTCACCTTCTCTGCCTTCTTTTCTCCAGGTCTCTTTAACTTACTTCCATGAGGACTTGTCTTCATCACTCTACTGAAATGGCTCTTTTTAAAAAAAAGTTTTTTAATATAAATTTTTAATTATCTAAATTATTTACATTTTATTCATTTAGTGTTAGAGACAGGGTCTTGCTGTGTCACCCAGGCTGGAGTGCAGTGACTGGATCATAGTTCACTAACTCCTGGGCTCAAGCAGTCTTCCCACCTCAGCCTCCCGAGTAGCTGGGACTACAGGGGTGCTCTACCATGCCAGGCTAATTTTTTTATTTTTTGTAGAGACCGGGTCTTGCTGTGTTATCCAAGCTGATCTCAAACTCCTGGCCTCAAGTGATCCTGCCACCTCGGCCTCCCAAAGTGCTGGGATTACAGGTGTAAACCACTGCACCTAGCGAGAAATGGCACTTATCAAGGTCATTAATGACTTCCATTTTGTCAAATCTAATGGTCAATTCTCAGTCGTCATCTTACTTTACCTCTGAGTACCATTTGACATAGTTCACTTCTTCCTCCTTCCTGAAATAATCCTGGCCTCTGTTGACACCACACTCTCCTAGTTTTCCACCTCTTTCACTCTTCGTTTTCAATCTACTTTGTTGTCCTACCGTCTATGTCTGACTTTTATTTTTTTTTTTTAATTTTATTTGTTTATTTTTTTTTTGAGACAGAGTCTCACTTTATTGCCCGGGCTAGAGTGAGTGCCGTGGCGTCAGCCTAGCTCACAGCAACCTCACACTCCTGGGCTTAAGCAATCCTACTGCCTCAGCCTCCCGAGTAGCTGGGACTACAGGCATGCGCCACCATGCCCGGCTAATTTTTATGTATATATATTTTTAGTTGTCCAGATAATTTCTTTCTATTTTTAGTAGAGATGGGGTCTCGCTTTTGCTCAGGCTGGTCTCGAACTCCTGAGCTCAAACGATCCGCCCGCCTCGGCCTCCCAGAGTGCTAGGATTACAGGCGTGAGCTACCGCGCCCGTCCTATGTCTGACTTTTAAATGTTGGTTGACTCCAGGTCTTCTCATTTCTACAATCTCTGCTTGGTAATCTCACCAATCCCATTGTTTTAAATACCATCTACATGATATTGACCCCCAAATCTATATATCCAGTTATAGCCGTTGAGATTAGTTTGCGTATGTCAGGGGGAAAAAATCCAAATAATGGCTTAAACAAAATAAAAGTTTATTTTTACTTAATATATGAGAAATTTGAAGGAAGGTAAACTAGGATTGGTATGGTGCCTTGATAGTCATCAGAAATTCAGAGACTTTCTCTTTATCTATTTTGTTATCCTAGCCTTTGGCTTCCATCCTCAAGGGCATCTCATTATTTCAATATGGCTGCTGGAGCTCCAGCCATGTCATCTACATTCCAGACTGTAGATAGGAGAAAAGAAGGAGGACAAAAGGTTTCACCTCCTAGCTATATCAATACCCTTTAAAGGAGCCTTTCCAGTTGTTCTTCGCAAAACTTCCATTTATATCTCATTGATCAGAATTGAGTGACATGACCACACCTAGCAGCAAGGAAGGCTAGTAAATACAGTCTTTATTTCAGATAGCAATATACCCACCTAAATATCAGAGTTCCATTACTAAGGAAGAAGAGGAGAGTGAATTTCAGATAGGAATCTAACGGTTTCTGCCTTACCAGCCTTGAACTCTCCCCTGAGTTGTAGACTTAGTATCTGGATGCCCACATAATACCTCCATTTGGATGTATAATAGGCATTTCAAGTCAATCTTAGACAAACCTGTTGATTCTCCCCACCCTCAAACCTCCCCCATTACTTCTGCTTCTCACTACGCTCCCCTTTGGTACTCTGCTCCCAGCCACACTGACCTCCTTGCATTCCTTGACCAGGCCAGATACAATCCCACCCCAGGGCCTTTGCATATGCTGTTCCCTTGGCCTGGAATGCTTTTTTCAAGCTTTATCCCTCACCTTCTTCACATCCTCACTCAAGTATCCTTGCACCACCTTTCCTTATCACCTTGTTGAAACTCAAAGAGCCTGCTGACAGATGCTCCTTAACTCCTTCTGCTGTTTTATTTTTCTCCATAGGTGTCTAACATGCTGTATTTACTGCTACTTTTTATTTATCATTTCTCTCTCCCCACCTTGCAACCCCACACGGTGGAATGGGTACACCATGAGGGCAGGAATTTTTGTCCCTAAGGCATCCAACAGTGCCAGGCACATAATAAACACTCGATAAATATGTGTTTAATTAATTCATCAACTGCTCCAGCTTTTCCTTGCTGTCACTCTTAGAGTTTTGTTGTAATGCTGTGCCATGGGTTCCTGCTCCACATGGAAAAGTTACGAGTCTGTCCATTTGGAGCTGCCATCTGAAATGGCATGAACTTTTCCTAATAAGCTGTGTGTCTGGGCCCTTCTCAGCCATTATGGGCTTAGATTTTTCATTGTGTTCTCAGCTACAACAAACCCTTCTTTGTCCTTGCTACCAAAGGCCTTCTGGAAAACCAGACTCCCATCTGGTTCCTCCAGGAATTCAGTGGAGGCTGAGTCCATCAAGTGTCTGGGATCTTTTTCTTTTAGTTTTCTACTAGCATGGAAGCCTTTGCCCTTCCCTCTTTTCTAAGAAGTTAAATGTCAGTTTAGGATGATTAATTTTTGTCTAAAAGCCATACTATATTCTGCTTTTATTTTCTTAAAGCATTTGTCCATTATAAAAACAACACACACATTTCATAAAAAATTTTTTAAATACAGGGCAAAAAAAAATCACCCAATGATAATCACTATTCATATTTTGTCATGTCTTTATTAATATTTTCTACATGAATATATATTTATTTCCAGTTTTTAAATAAAGATTATTATAGAACAGTATTTCAATGTGAATACAAAACTATTCACAAACAATTCTTAAACAAATTTTTAATCTAATATAGGCAACTTCATTCTTTTCTTTTTTAACCATTCTCTTACATTTGCATACACATATCCAATTTCTTGCACTAAGCTAAAATTGAGATTAATTTCTTTGTGCATATGGCTTTTCTGACTTTGGGATTATTATCTTAGATTGGGACACCAGAGAGAAATTACTGGATCAAAGACTAAGAATAATTATAAAGCTCGATATCTATGACCTAAGTTCTATTCAAAGGTGTTTTCCTTAAGCTCCTTTGGATACAAGAAATCACTCAGGTTACCTCAGTCACTGGGAAGTTTGTAGGAATGACAATTGCAGAGATACTTACGGCAGGAATCCAAGCCATGAAGCCAGGCCTCATAGTAACCACAAAGAACAAACAAGAATCAGTTGAGCCACACAGGGTGGAACTGAAAGTTGTCTCAGATGCGGGGAAGCTCTGGGTACCCATCAGTTGTCACAGCCCAGGCAGCCCTGCCCCAGAGATGTGCCATCAACATCTGGTCTGTTTCATCTTCTGCTCCCATAACCAATTCCTCAACTCCTTTCCATATGTTTCCTTCGTTTTCCCCACAGAATCAATCTGACTGGCTCAGCTAATAGTAATCACTTGTATTTAGACTGTGTTTTTACTTCAGGCTATCTCACTGGTCACTTGAACAGATTAGATTTGGCTGCCCTCAGTGAAGTACCCACCTCTGCCTCAATCCTTTGTGGAGTTAGAGGGAGCAGAACATATCCTCCCCCTTTGTTGAACGTATGGTAATCTGCTCATTATTGTTTGAAATATTTAACCACCAATGGCACAGGCACTGGAGGGTCAGTCCCAGCCAAGGTGTCATTATGGAGTGTTAGTGATGCTAGGCATTTTTTCATATACCTAGTGGCCATTTCTATGTCTTCTTTTCAAAAATGTTTATTCATGTCCTTTGCCCATTTTGTGTTCATCTTAGTGAAAGAAAATGATGGCTTGGACTAAGGTGATGACAATGGAGAAGATATTTAGAAGGTAAAATTGACAACACCTTGCAGTATGTTGGATTTGGAGGTGGAACTGAGGATAAGCTAGTGATGACTTCTAAGCTCAGTATTTTTATGTGTTTTTTATTGCTTATTCATATTTATAGCTCATTATTAATTAAAGATTTTCCTTTTATTTTCTATGAATGGGGTATTAAAAATAATAAATCCCAGAGTTTGTTTACATTTATTTGTTTTGAAGTGATAAAAATCATTTTTTTAATATAATTAAATATTTTCATGGGTGTTATCCAGTTTTTCTTGGATCCTGACATTAAATTCACTCAGACAATTTTCACAATTCTTTTGACTGAGGGTTGATTGTATGAATAATGCTGAAATGAATAGGTATGAATTTAAGTCTCATGGCTAAGGAGCAATCAACTTAGCATTTCAGAAAGGTATGGAGAGGTCTCTGGAAGTCACCCCCTGTGGTGTGGCCAAAGTGAAGGCCAATATTTTTAAATTTAGCTTCTGAATAATGAGTATACATCTGTTGTGTAAGGGTGTTGAGTGAGCAATCTCATCCCCACCTCTGTGCATCCCACCCAGTGCCCTCTCCCTGCAATCAGTTGTATTCATTCCCAGAACTTATTTATGTAAAAACCACACAGATATTAATATATGCTTTTATTCTTCCATGCTCATTTTTAAAATAAAAAGGAGGAAAGGCAGAACCAACAAAGAAACACTGGACTTAAACGAGACTCTGGAACAAATGGACCTAACAGACATTCACAGAACATTCTACCTAAAAACTACAGAATATACGTTCTTCTCATCAGTACATGGGACATATGTTAGGCAACAAAACAAGTCTCAGCCAATTCAGAAAAATTGAATTCATAACGTGTCTTCTCAGACACAGTGGACTAAAACTAGAAATTAATTCCAAGAACTCTCAAAACTACACAAATACATGGAAATTAAACAACCTGCTGCTGAACAATCCTTGGGTTAATGACGAAATCAAGAAGGAAATCAAAAGGTTTTTTTAATTGAATGACAAAAACAACAAAAGCTTCCAAATTCTCTGAGATAAAGCAAAAGCAGTCCAAAGACAGAAGTTCATAGCTTTAAATGCTTACATCAAAAAGAAAGATGGATCACAAATTAACAACCTAATGTCATACTTCAAGGTACTAAATAAAGAAGAACAAACCAAACCCAAAGCTAGCAGAAGAAAAGAAATAACAAAGATCAGAGTAAAACTAAATGAAATAGAAGCAAAAAAACAACAAAGAATTCATGAAACAAAAAGTTAGTTCTTTGAAAAGATCAATAAAATTGATAGTCCACTAGCTAGATTAACCAGAAATAGAAGAGGAAGTACTCAAATAAGCTCAATCGGAAATGGAAAAGGAGACATTACAACTGATAACACAGAAATAAAAAATATCATCTGTGATTACTATGGAAACCTATGTGTACACAAACCAGAAAATCTAGAGGAAATGAAGAAATTTTTGGAAACACACAACCTCCCAAACTTGAATCAAGAAGAAATAAAAATCCTGAACAGACCAATACCAAGTAGAGAGATTGAAATTGTAATAAAAAAACTCCCAATAAATCGTAGCTCAGGACCAGATGGATTTACACAGCTGAATTCTACCACACCTACAAAGAAGATTTGGCACCTATCCTACTGAAACTGTTCCATAACATTGATAAGAAAGGAATCCTCCCTAACTCATTCTACAAAGCCAATATCACCCTGAACCAAAGCCAGGAAAGGACACAATGAATAAAGAAAACGACAGACCAATATCCCTCATGAACGTAGGTGCAAAAATGCTCAACAAAATGCTAGCGAACCAAAGCCAACAGCAAATCAAAAAGATAATTCACCTTGATCAAGCAGATTTTATCCTAGGGATGCAAGGATGGTTCAGCATACACAAATGAATAAATATGATTCACTACATAAACAGAATTAAAAACAAAAACTATATGATCATCTCAATAGACGCAGAAAAAGCATTCAACAAAATATTGCACACTTCATGACAAAAAACCCTCAAGAAACTAGGTGTAGAAGTAACATACCTCAAAATAATAAAAGCCATATATGACAACCCACAGCCAGCATCATACTGAATGAGGAAAAGTTGAAAGCATTTCTCCTAAGAACTAGAACAAGACAAGGAAGCCCATTGTCATCACTTCTATTCAACATAGTACTGGAAGTCCTAGCCAGAGAAATCAGTCAAGAGAACGAAATAAAGGGCATCCAAGTAAGGAAAGAGGCGGTCAAAATATCCCTGTTTGCCAATGATATGATCTTATATTTAGAAAATCCTAAAGACTCCACCAAAAGACTCCTACAATTGATAAATACATTCAATAAAGTCTCAGGTTACAAAATTAATGTACACAAACCAGTTGCATTTCTATATACTAATAACAGTCAAGCTGAAAGTCAAATCAAGAACTCAATATCATTTACAATAGCTGCAAGGAAAACAAAATTCCTAAGAATATACTTAACTGAGAAAGTGAAAGATCCCTATAAGGAGAACTACAAAGCATTGATGAAAGAAATCATAGATGACACAAGCAAATGGAAAAACATTCCATGCTCATAGATTGGAAGAATCAACACTGTTAAAATGTCCATATTACCTAAAGTGATTTATAGATTCAATGCAATTCCCATCAAAACGTCAAAGTCATTTTTCACAGATCTAGAAAAAAACAGTCCTAAACTTCATATGGAACCAAAAAAGAGCCTGAATAGCCAAAACAACACTAAACAAGAAGAACAAATCTGAAGGCATTACATTACCCAACTTCTAATTATACTACAAAGCTATGGTAACCAAAATATTAATAGCATGGTACTGGTATAAAGGTAGATACATAGACCAATAGAACAGAATACAGAACTCCCAAATAAAGCCGTATAGCTATTATTAATTATTAATACAACCAACTGATTTTTAACAAGGCAGACAAAAAACATACACTGGGGAAAAGAAGCCCTATTCAATAAATGATGCTGGGAAAACTGGATGGCTACATTCCCAATAGTTAAACTGGATCCCTATCTCTTACCATACACAAAAATTATTAACAATTCAGGATGGATTAAAGACTTTAATGTAAAACTTGAAACCATAAAAATCCTAGAAGAAAAGCAGAAAAAATTCTTCTGGACTTTGGCCTAGGCAAAGAATTTATAACTAAGACCCTAAAAGCAAATATAGCAACAACAAAAATAAACAAATGGAACTTAATTAAACTCAAAAGGTTCTGCACAGCAAAGGAAATAATCAATAGAGTAAATAGACAAACTACAGAATGGGAGAAAATATTGGCATACTATACATCCAACAAAGGGCTGACATCTAGAATCTAAAAAGAACTCAAACAAATCAGCAAGAAAAAATACAAATAATCTCATTAAAAAGTAGGTGAAAGATATGAACAGATTTTTTTTTCAAAAGGAGATAGAAAAATGGCCAAAAAACATGAAAAAATTCTCAATGTCACTAATTATCAGGGAAATTCAAATTTAAAATCACAATGAGCTATCACCGTACCCCTGTCAAAATGGCCATTACTAAAATGTCAAAAAACAATAGATGTTGGCACAGATGTGGTGAAAAGGGAACACTTATACACTGTTGGTAGGAATGTAAACTAGAAAACCTCTATGTAAAACAGTATCGAGATTCCTCAAAGAACTAAAAGTAGACTTACCATTTAATTGAGCAATCCCACTACTGGGTATATACCTAAAGGAAAACAAGTCATTTTATAAAAAAGACACCTGTACCCGAATGTTTATTGCAGCATGGTTCACAATTGCAAAGATATGAAATAGACCTAAGTGCCCATCAACTGACGAGCAAATAAACAAAATGTGATATATATATATATATATATATATATATATATGTATGTATACACACACACACATACATACCATGGAGTACTACTCAGCCATATAAAGGAGTGATATAATGTCTTTTGTAGCAACTTGCATGGGACTAGAGACCATTATCCTAAGTTGAAGTATCTCAGGAATGGAAAAACAAATACCACGTACTGTCATTTATAAATGGGTGCTAAATGAGGGATATATATGGTCATAAAGTGGTATAAAGAACATTGAAAACTAAGAAGGGGAAGGGTGGAAGGGGATGAGAGATGAAAATCTACCTGTCAGGTACAATTTTGTGAGCCCTCATTTAGAAAAAGAATGTAGCAGTGAGAAGTTTCTTTGTGCTGTATACAGGGACTAAAAATGGACATCCAGAAAAATGTTCAATCCCCAAAGCAGCAACCAGTGATACATAACCGGAGAATGTTGCACAGAAAATGAAATGAAGTCCAAGGATCCAATCAGATGCAGACAATGTGGAAACAGAATAATATACAAGAAAAGGACTAAAACATTGGTGTTTTTTTCTGCTCAGTGAAACATGGGAATTCAGAGGACTGTCTTCATTTGTACTTGGATAGGCCATTAATGTTTCTCATTTTTGTATAGCCTTCTGTTTAGCATACTTATCTTTATGAATACAACTATATACATACAAATTCCTTTTTTTTTTTTTTTTTAGAGATGAGTTCTTGCTCTGTCGCTAGGGCTAGACAGCAGTGGTATGAATTAATTTAATTTTATTTTTTAAAACCATATTGTATTTAGTTTTCTATTACACTTTGTATAAACAATTTTTTTTGTTCAACTGCATGATTTTATTTATTTATTTATTTATTAATTTATTTATTTTATTTATTTATTTTGGTAAGAGACTGAGTCTTGCCCGGGCGCAGTGGCTCACGCCTGTAATCCTAGCACTCTGGGAGACCAAGGCAGGTGGATCACTCGAGGTCAGGAGTTCGATACCAGCCTGAGCAAGAGCGAAACTCCGTCTCTACTAAAAATAGAAAGAAATTAGCGGGCCAACTAAAAATATATAGAAAAAAATTAGCTGGGTATGGTGGTACATGCCTGTAGTCCCAGCCCCTCAGGAGGCTGAGGCAGGAGGATTGCTGGAGCCCAGGAGTTTGAGGTTGCTGTGAGCGAGGCTAACACCACGGCACTCTAGCCAGGGCAACAGAGTGAGACTCTGTCTCAAAAAATAAATAAATAAATAAATAAAAATAAAAAAAAGAGAGACTGAGTCTTTCTCTGTC
Organism: Lemur catta; assembly: GCF_020740605.2. NCBI lineage: Eukaryota > Metazoa > Chordata > Mammalia > Primates > Lemuridae > Lemur > Lemur catta. The sequence continues at coordinate 66,086,934 of NC_059140.1, forward strand.
ACCCAGGCTGGAGTGCAGTGACTTGATCGTAGCTCACTGCAGCCTCAAACTCCTGGGCTTAAGGAATCCTCTTGCCTCAGCCTTCTGAGTAGCTGGGACTACAGGGACTATAGACATGTGCCACTATGCCCAGATAATTTTGTTTTCATTTATTTTCAGAGACAGAATCTCGCTATGTTGCCCAGGCTGGTCTCAAACTGCTGGCCTCAAGTAATCCTCACAGCACAGCCTGCTGAGTAGCTGGGATTACAAGGTGAGCCACTGTGCCTAGCAATTGCATAATATAGTTTAATTTTATTGTATGTATAATCTGAACACATTGAAGGTTAAAATTGCCCCCCCAAACCGTACTTTTAATTCACCTACAATCATCTGGGGTCTTTGTTAAAAATGCAGGTTTCTAGAGCACTCTGAAGGTTTGATTAAATAAAGTCCTTGGCTCAATACTCAACATATTCCATAGCTTATGAAAATAAATAAATAAATAAAGTCCTTGGAAATAAACAAACAAACAAAAAGAATAAAAATTATCAAATGCAAAGTAGGTGCAAAACCAAATAATTATGTAGACTTTAAAAAGAAATCATAAGTTACTGATTTTAAAAAGCTAACAAATACCATAAACATTACAGAATCTTGAAAAATAACATAACATCGTTACTAATTAACTACCTGACACACTTTTATAATACTTTGTTCTCTATCTTTTTTGGGCATATACACTTTGATGACTTCTTTCTGTGACCACAATTTTGTAATATTATTTTAAAGAGAGAAAGCAGAAAGATAATTCAGTCTCTCCTTTAGTATGGTTGACTGAAATTCTTTTTTTATTTTTGGCAGCTGGGATGCATTAAGCATTCAATTTCACACAGAAATGGTTACTATTTATAGTGCTGCTATATGTTTGTGTCCTACAACTCAGAAATTCTGATAAATTCTATTTCATGTGATTTCCATTTAAAAAGATTATAAATCTATGGTGCATTTATAATTGCTATATCATCGAGTATATTCCTGAGAAGCTAAAACATCCATTTTGACCAGGTATCTGTAAAAACTAAACATTCTGCTTATAATTTTACATGTCTAACATTAAAATAATTTTCTGACTTCTGGCTCCATGTATTTCAAGACTTGTCTCTTTTCTACCACCTACACAATTCTGGTATAAAGCACCATAAGACAAGTTCATATTTCAGTATGACCTCTGGCCATGCATCTCGTAGTCAGAATGGCAGATGGTTGGCACAGTGGGTGGTAGGAATATTTCTGGAAACCATTCCGACATGAGGACACCTAGCAATAACCTGGATATACATGCGGTGATTGCACACTACCTAAAAACATCCTAATAAACCCAAATTTAAGTATCTCCAAGCAATGTCTCTTTACCTGGATCCCAAAAGTTCCTGATGCCACTCCATTGCCACGTTTCACAAGAGAAAGTAAGATGGAGGGGACATCTGAGGGGAAAGAGCAGTGGTCTTAACCAATCATGACTGAAATATCTTACTTTGCAAAGTTTTCAAAAACACATAACATATTGAAAAATTGTCGGGGCTCCTCCCAGAGCCTCAAAAGGGGGTTATGCAAGTGAGGGGCCCTGAAGCTTATGCTTCATTAGTTTCATGATAAGTTTTCCTTTGGCTGTGTGAGTTTGTCCTCTATAGAGGTGGTACAAATTTACTCTTTCATTACTAATAATGAAAAGGCTTCCTTTTGCAAAGCCTTGACTGTAGAGTATGTATCAAATTTGTATATTTTTGCCCAATCTGATGAGTGGGGCAAAACAACTTAGTGTAATTGTATCTTGCATTTCTCTAATTATGAGTTAAGTTAAACGTCTTTTCTCAGGTTTAAGAGCCATATGTGTTTCTTTTTCTGTGAACTCTCGGCTCATTTTCCTTGCCCTTTTTCTACTGTATTGTCAGTCCTTCTCTTATTTTTATTATTTTTTAGATTTTATTTTTAGAAACAAGGTCTCATTCTGTGGCCCAGGCTAGAGTACAGTGGCATGATCATAGTTCACTGTAGCCTCAAACTCCTGGGCTCAAGCAATTCTGCTGCCTCAGCCTCCTGAGTAGCTGGGACTACAGGAATTTCAGGCATGTACCACCACACCTGGCTAATTTTGTTTTATTTATTTATTTTTTTGAGACAGAGTCTTTCCCTGTTGCCCAGGCTAGAGTGCAATGGTGTTGTCATAGCTCACTGCAACCTCATCCTCCTGGACTCTAGTGATCCACCTGCCTTGACCTCCCAAAGTGCTATGATTACAGGAATGAATCACTGAGACCACCCCAGTCCTTTTGTTACTGATTGCTAGGAACTCTTTATATGTTGGTAGATTAGTTTTTTATCTTGGTAGGGTGGCAAATCTTTTTTATCTCTTTGCTGTTAATTTTTAATTTTTCTTATTATGTATGTATGTTTTTGTTGTTGTTTGCTTTTACCAGGTTGGTATTTAATTATTATAACTTTATTGCTGTGTAACTTACGGAGTTTTAGTCAGAAAGGTCTTCCCCACTTTAAGATTATAAAGAAATTTTTCCATCTCTAGTATAAAAATGATTTTATTTTTCATATTTGAATCTTTGATCCATGTAGTATGAAAAGTTTTTAAAAATTGATGATTTATATGAAGATTCTAGGGTCTTCAGAAGGTGGAATTCTAGATAGTGATCAAAGAAAAGAGATTGTTCCTAAGTCTTACCTTAAAAAAAAGTTGCACTTCTAATTAAATATTAATCTGCTTTCTTCATCAAGCTAATATTTATTTGACACTTACTTTGTGCTAAATCATTACATTTCCCTGTGTTGAAAAATATAACACTGGGAATGAAAGAGTTCCAACTAGTCTACTCCCAAAAATAGAAATAATAAATAAATGTAATGTTCGGTAGCCAGAAATAAAAATTCTTCATGTTCCCCAGACATCTTAATATTTATAGCATTCCAGATAGTTCTATCCTTTCTTCATGGTTGGTGCCACATGCTTCCTGTAAAGAAACTCATCCTTCTGTGGGGACAAGCAACCTTCCTTTGTAGTGCAGGTACTCATTTTCCAAGTCAAGATCAAATGCTCCTCTCAGCTGGAAACACCCACTCTCCATGTAGTTTCAAAGGGTTTCTCACTCTCACATTCCAGACATGTCCAAACTAAACCCAGGTCAGAAAAAAAAAGACCTAGCTGATATCTAATGCATCTTGTTGTCTTTTGCTCTGGCATTAGATCAGAAAAATACATGAAGTGGGGAGAGGCAGGTCAAAGGATACAAAGTAGCAGATACGTAGGATGAACAAGCCTAGAGATCTAAGGTACAACATGAGGGCTATATTTAATAATATTGTACTGTACTGGAGATTTTTGCTAAAAGAGTAGATTTTAGGTATTCTTGCCACACACAAGAAAGAGTAACTGAGGTGATGAATAGGTTAATTTGCTTGCTCGTGATAACCTATTCCCTATTTATATGTATATCAAAACACAATGTTTGTTGTACACCTTAAATATATACAATAAACTAAAAAATTTTAAATAATCTTGTTCTTTATTTACAATGATAGCTTAATAATTATGTAATAATTTTACATTAATTAATACTTATTCAATATTGAATCATTAACAAAGGTAGTCTTTTCTCTGGTGTTAAAGATAAATCACAAAAAATTCTCTGGTTCCTCCTTTGGTACTAAACAGAGCTCTTTGAGCAAACTTAGGGAACCAGAAGCAACTTATTGCTGAAGGAAAGTGCTGTCTCTGAAGCATAATCAGAAACAAAGAGCTAAAGTAATGTGAGAACTGAAAGGTGCCTTTGAGATTGCTTGGTTTAACCCTTTCATTTTAAAGATAAGGAAGCATAGGCCCAGATAACTCTCAGCATAATGACATGTTACCCATATTTATCTCAAGTTATGACGCCCACAAATAAAAGAGCTGCTTTGCCCTAATTATTAATTTTATTTGATTAATTCATGTCATTAGTATGTTAGTTTTGCTTCTTCTAAAAAAAAAAAATGTGTAAGTGTGAAAAGGTAGGGGGAAAATCACCCCAAATATCTCTACCTAGGGACAAGTACTTGTAAAAGGCAAGAAGACCGTCACAAAGGAAATGAGCTTTGAAATCAGTGCCAGATGGAACCCCATCAGCTCTGCCACTTATTGGCTGTGTGACCGTGGTCTAGTTACTTAACTTTTCTGAATTCGGTTTCTTTATCTCTAAAAGAAGAGTGGTAATATTCATCTTGTAGTGAAGATTAAAGTATATCACACAGGTAAGGCATTCAGGTCAGTAACTGGCATAATTGTCTTTAATTCATGTCAGCAATTATTAGTATTATCATTTTGATAATACTCTGTAAATTTTTGTTTCATGCTTCTTTCACTTATTTTTTTTTTTCGTTTTTTCATTTTTTTTTTTTTTTTTTGAGACAGAGTCTCACTGTGTTGCCCAGGCTAGAGTGCCATGGTGTCAGCCCAGCTCACAGCAACCTCAAGCCCCTGGACTCAAGCAATTCTTCTGCCTCAGCCTCCCGAGTAGCTGGGACTTCAGGCATGAGCCACCATGCCTAGCTAATTTTTTCTATATAGATTTTTAGTTGTCCATATAATTTATTTGTATTTTTAGTAGAGACGGGGGTCTTGCTCTTGCTCAGGCTGGTCTCGAACTCCTGAGCTCAAATGATCCACCCGCCTCGGCCTCCCAGAGTGCTAGGATTACAGGCGTGAGCCACAGCGCCCGGCCTTTTTTCACTTATTATATCATATATATTTTCCCAGGTCATCCATGAATCTTTATTAAAATACATTTTAATGTCATGGCCATCTTCATATAGAAAAAAGGGTTATATTCCATTCCAATCCAAAGTTGTATATACCTTTTCCCCAATAGAAATAAAAAGCTGAATCAGCAGCTCCCAACAAAGGAAAAAGGAAACGAAGGTTAATTCAGAGGATCTATTTTGGAATAAATAGCTGGATTTACAAGGGTGTGCATGAGAATGCTTTGATGCATACATTTAGAGAGTAGAGGATATAGAATAATTGAGGGCTATATTGGCAGATCAAAGTATCTCCAGAGCATTGCAGGCTGTGGAGTTAAACCATTTGCACTTTTCCTGCATTTAGCATGTGTATTTTCTGAGCATAATAATAATTTGTCCTTACACAGGACTTTTCATCTGGGGTGGAGCTCAAAGCACTTTGAAGACGTTAATAAGAAAAGGACCTGCTAATTAAGATTGATTAAAAATAAAAATTCTCCTTTCAGCATGTTTACATGATTGCTGAGAAGGTTCTGACTCAAAGAGATGTGCTGTCACAGGTGAGTTGTTTCATATGTTTTCTTTTTAAATCCTGTTGGATTTTTTGTACTGATAAAATGGCTTTCTCTGGACAGTCACACTAGACTAATTCGACAGTCTATGGCATGCTTCCTTTGGAAATCACACATTTACCTAGAAAATTTTTTGACAGAGCAAAGAGCAGTGCCATGTTGGGTATTTGTAACAAGTTTTAAGATTATCAGACAAAACTGTAGACTAAATTCAGCAAAACAAGTTTAGAAGAAGGACAAAGCATTCTCAGATGTTTCTGAAACTGTATTTGTTAAAGAAAATTCAAATAGCAAAATTGGAGCCTTTTGACCCGGTGCATGGTGAACAGGATGACTTTGTTAAGAGTACTAGCTTCCACCTCAGCTTTCCTACATCAAACAGACTAAAGGAAATCCCTACAGAGATGAAGGCAATTCATTGAAATCTTCCCTAATCCCAACTGTCAAAATTGATAGCATCTTCCTTTCTCCTCTCTGGGCAGCTATGTTATTTGTCCAACTATTTAGTGTTTAAGTTATTTTTCTTATGTCAATTAGTTTTTTATAGTTCTCCCACACAAGAAAGTAAACTCAAGAAGGCGGGAAAATATTTTATTTATCTTAATATCCTGTCCAGGATTTATCACAATACTTGATCCTTAACACAACAAACCCTTTCATGACTACTTCTTTCAATTAAGAATTTTATTCTAGCATTATTGTAATAGAAAAGGAAACTGGGAACAACATACATGTCCATCATTAGATTACTGGCTAATAAAGTTAGGGACCCTCCATACAATGGAATATTGTGTCACTGTTAGAAAGAATACAGCAGACTTGGAAAAATTCAATGACAAATTAAAGGAAAAACTCACAGAGAAGAAAATATGTTTTAGGGTCTCATTTTCTACAAAATCAAAACCAAACCAAATGGGGGATTGATAGATGCATGGGATGAATAGATGGAAAGCCAGACAGATAGGCCAATCAATTTTTTTATAATTCATAGGAAAAGGAAGCTCTGGAAAAATATGAGCAAATTTTCAACAGTAAGTATTTCTGGTGAGTGAGGCTGAGGCGGGTGGGCTGGCTGTAAGAGCACAGTCCTTTGCTTTTTACTTTAACCTCTGTATTGTTTGAAGTTTTAGCAACAAGGAAGTATTACCTTTGGACATTAGGGGAAAAAAAGAAACTAATGACTTGAAGTTTCAATTTGTTGAACTTGCTTCATTCTGGTAGATGACCTAATATCCCATATTTCTCAACTTCACAGCCTTTCTCCCTGACAGAGCTCCTGGCACTAAGCTTGACAGAGGGGACAAAGTCTTCCTTTTTTAAGAGTAAGCATTTGGCTGGATTCAAACTGACTCCCTTGGGCATCTCCCTGGGGCACCTTTCCAAGTCCTTGCTTTCTAAACTTGGTTATACTAATGGGCTGGGACAGATTCCCTGGCTGACTCTGGAAGCTGTCAGAATCTCTCTGGTAACTTTCCTAGGCTTTTCTGGTCTCTAATGAGGCATCAACCTTTTTCAGTTGTAAATCAGTTTAGATCAAAATTCAAGCAGGAGGCTTTGCTGCCCCCAAGTCCCTTCTGCTCTCTCTTTCTAGCTGTCCAGCTCTTGCTTACTTCAAGCTCCTGCTTCCCTGGGGAAAATCAGAAAAGGCTACCTGGACTAACCTGATCAAGAGTGTTTTGCTCAGCAGGAGAGGTGCACTCTGTTTTCTACAGTTGATGCAGGTTGGCCTGCTGCCAGCACGATTCTCTCAACTGAAGGAAAACTCAGCACTCTCTCAGATGGGAAGGCCAGAGGGAATTTGCGTGAATAATGTAAATTAATCCATTTTGCTGGGTCTGGCCTGGCCCATTTGTGTGGGGCTAGTTTAGAGTTAGTTTGTGGTTACATAAATTCGCCAACATTCCGGAAGAGGAAAGAACACCCCCTCGTGGTAAAATTAAGTCTCTGCACCGCAGCTTCCAGCGCAGTTACCTACCTGCATTTGTGCTGGGGTACGCATGAGCATTTTTATTCACAGAAGTCTGTATGTAAGGAAATCAACTCAATCTTAATCTTGAGTGATATACAGTAATACAAGAATTAGAATTTCCTGAGGCTGAAGTGAGCTATGATCACACCATTACACTCTAGCCTGGGTGACATAGTGAGACCCTGTCTCAAAAAAAAAAAAAAAAAATTAGGATTCCCATTTCGCTATTACGCTTTTTATTTTTTGGTCTGAGTTACTGTGTGATACATTATGCAGATGAAAGTTCCTAACATTGTTATTTTATTATGGAAAAAATCTCCATCACTATACAAACTCAGAGCCCTAATTGGTTTTGTGTGCACCATTATTAATGATGTCATTATTTTGCTTATTTCAGGCCCATTTTATTTTTAAAAATGTGTCTGTTCTGTGATGTGTGTATAATATATATAATATAGATTTTTATTGATGCTCAGAATGTATTATTCCATTCTGCTATGTGCTAAAACATTCAAAATATATTCATAGTTATAGATTCCAGTCTTCTTATTGGTCTGTCCACTGTCATTCTCAGGGTTGGGTGGACTGCACAGAACATTATCAAAACAGATGCTCCAGCTCTGCAATTAGCAGGCCTGGTATGGAATGTTCAGTGCAAGTCAGAGTTTCTGTGGATCCTGGACATTTGCCTTCCTGAGATTTTGCCTCTGACTTTCCTTTTGGGAATAATGCCATAAAGGTCACTGTTTCCAGTTCAGAATATTCCCTTCAGTTTGTGCTGTGTGAGAACTCTGTAGAAAGCTATTTCCCTTGACCATGTATCCTCCCGGGCCTGAGATTGCTTCAGAAGTGGAGAGAGTTTAGTAAACCCAGGGGTCCTGCTTGGTACCTGGGCATTACTACCTGCTCCTCCTCCTGTCATTGGAGAGTGGAGCGTCCTTGGAGGGGATGATGCACTGGAATTGTAGGTGAGAGAAGATGAATAAGGCTCAGTCCATTATTTAAAATTAGCATTTGGTTCTTGTCAAGATGTTCACTGGTTACCTGGTATGGTGATCGACCTTTCTGGTTTGTCCAAGACTGAGGGTTGCCCAGGATATGGGACTTGCAGTGTTAAGTCCAGAAAAATTCTGGGTGAACCAGACGAGTTGGTCACACCAGCTTGCGTTTGGGACTGTGTGAACCAGTTCTTTGCTCCTCTCATTCTCCTCAGTTAATTGTTCTGTTTGCCCCATATCTGCCGAGTGCTGTTCCTTATGCCTCCTAATAAAATCTGTGATGTTTGAAAACAATTACACATTAAGGATTTATTGCATTTCAAAAGTGTTAGCCATGGAAAACTTTTCATTTGAATTTAAAAATTACACAAACGTGAACTTGAGACAGGCATGCCCATGCCGCTCCACTGGCATGACTTCTCACTGTTTGCAGGCACACGTCGTGAAGGTCGCCTATTCTGTGCAAGGTCCGTGGGTCAGGGGCTGAGGAGCTGAGCGGATATGCAGAAAAATGCCACCACAATTGCTGAGTGAGTGGTGTAGGAGGCCAAGAACAAAGGGATTACTGTGGGCTGGGACAACTGAGAGAGGCTTAATGTAGGAAGTGGGATGTGGAGAGGGCTGCGGAGGAACCAGGAGAAAAGGTAGGCCTTAGAAGAGAAGACAGGCTATTCTGAGCAGAGGAAACAGCTGCCTGCAGAACCAGGAATGCCTGGGTGGAAACCGCATTGGCTGGTTTCCCTGAAGCTAAATTTTCAAATGGGTGATCAGTTTGAAGTGGGTATGTAGATAATTCCTGCATTTCTGCATTGTTGGTTTTGCAATTATTACGGGCATAACCTTACCAAACAGAGGAGTATTTCTTTCTCCTCCTGTCCCTCTGCCAGCTTTTGTATTGTTAGGCCTCGTCTCCCTAAAGAATTACCTGACTGTCTCCGTAAATATTTGGGGTGCAGAGAACTGGAGCATAGTCAAAACTCTGTGTGCCTACTCCACCCTTCCTTTTATTGAGTCCAGTGCAGGGTGTGACGGCCCTCAGAGTACAAGTGAGGAAGCCATCCTTCACCTCTGGGTACACAAGTGCTGGCACAGCCCTGGCGCTCCCGTTCTCAGCAAATGCGATGAACATTTCTATGGGAAATGGGATTTCACATGACTACTGATCTCCCTTATACTTTACTTCTCAATAGTGGGCCTCCAATGACCTTACCATACATTGGACATAGCAAAATATCAAAGAATGAGTTTACCTAAATGGGCTTTTTGTTTTTCTTTCTTTCTTTTTTTTTTTTTTTTGTTTAACTTTTGTAAGAGGGAGAAATAAATGGCCTTCTTCTTACATGAATCTCACTGTTCGTTAGTGAAAGAAACCTCTTTTAATCCAGGCAAAGACAATATGAAACTGTGTTCGTAAACCAGATAGCATCATCATAAATGAGCCCAAGGAAGGCAAAGTAAAAGCAGAAAGTGCTTTTGGTGACATTTGAGAGAGGGCACACCAGCAAGGTTCTAGCTCATCTCCTCCAGAAAGATCAGACACTCCTGGAAGATGGTGCCTGGCCTGACATTCACACTAAGAGTCTACATCAGCACTTCCTCTTTGGTGAGGAACTGATGGGGCCTTGGGGGCTTAAAGAGAAGAGGCTACAGATACAAGAAAACACTGCCTAAAAGGAAGGCTTAGGGTCTGAGAACCAAATCTCTTATATCCAAATTTCGCTGAAACCCATCATAGTTTTTATTACAAATTGTTTGAATCACAGGAACCCTCTGAAAAAAAACTCTCTTGCTTTCCTGGTCTTGGATGTGTGGTTCCTTCATAACATGTGGCCTTGACCTCCTGCTGCCTTCAGTTTCCTTCTCCTTCTCACAAACTCTGTTTGTAAACTATTTTCATTTGCCCTGTTTCTGATCTGAATGTCCACCTTGGTTCCCACTGGCCGTGTTTATGGGTCAGCTCACAAAGATTGCTTCCTTTCTCAGGTCTGGGGAAGCATGACTAACACCAGATAGGATCCTGTTCCTCAGAAGACGTGAATACAAGGTTAAATTATGAAGTTGAGTAATTGCATCTTTGAAAACATCGTGATCACCCTTCTGCTCTTTGCTTGTTTATTTTATCTGAAGACACAGGTGGGTAACACATATTCTTAGGCTTAAAAACACAGGAGGGGAATTCCACTAGAGCATGTGCATGTGGATTAATCAGATACATTCTTTTTTAAAAAACTGGCTTTATCCTTCCTTTTGTGTCTGCTAGTCCTTAATCGTAGCTACAGCTAGGAGTCCTTCTCCCTCCATTCCCTCTTTTCCACATCTCTCTGTAAATAATTATTTTTAAAAACACTTTGCAATTGGTTTTGCTCTTGATGGGATCTGCTCTTAGATCACTGTCATTTGAATTAAATGCTAAGGTATGATGTTTGCTATTAGGCTAAAGGTTTCGTTGGAGTGGGCCCAGTTCTTTTAATTTTTTTTTCGATAAGCAGTTACTTTCAAAGTTCTGGCTTGAAGGTCCTTATTTTTAATTAGGAATTCTTATCTCTAAATAATTTGAACAGTCCCAGACAATATGGGCATCTCCCAAGTCTACCAGTCACCCTGCACTGGAGTTGCACAGTGTAAGTCTAGGAAAGAATTCAGGCAGCCGCAGTGGACCGACTGCTGTTCTACTAAAGAATAATCAGGGCCAGGCACGGTGGCTCACACCTGTAAATCCCAGCATTTTGGGAGGCCGAAGTGGGAGGATCACTTGAGCCCAGGAGTTTGAGACCAGCCTGGGCAACCTATAGAGACCCTATCTCTACAAAAAAATAAGAAAAATTAGCCAGAAGGATCGCTTGAGCTCAGGAGTTTGAGGCTGCAGTGAGCTGTGATGATGCCACTGCACTCTAGTCTAGGCAATAGAGTGAGGCTCTGTCTCAAAAATTAATTAATTAATTAATTAATGGCGATCAGGCCATTGAACCAAGAACATGTAAAGAAGCTGCTAGTGCTATTCTACCACTTCTGTCAATTTCAATACCACTGCCAAGTTGTAGTGTTCTCTAAAAGTTCAGTTAGTCCTGGGTTATGGCTCAAAGCACTTTGCATGTATCAGCCCATTAGCCCTTTCTGCATTCCTCTGAGTCAGGGAGCTGACAAGTGGAAATAACCCAGTTTCCTGCCTCCATCCATCCGTCCCTCTAATCATTGATCCCCTCACTTACTGTAAAGTATTAATATTTACTCAGCCCTTCCTCTAAGTGGATTTTCAAGCAGTTGGGGCTACAAGATTAATAATACACAGTCCATGCACTTGAGGAGCTTATAGTCTACTGGAAAAGATGGCAAAACAAATAGGCAATTCCAGTTACCACACATTGTAATAAGTAATGTTATTGCCTTTCTGAGCACTGAGGGGGCACAGAAAATGACCTTGATTTTCCCCTTCTCTCTTTGGGGATCAGGCATATCCCATCCCATTGTGACTTCTGACCAACCAACTTGGACTCTTCAAGGTCTGGGCTGAAGTTCAACGTGTAAAAGGGAAATGGAAAATGCTGCACCCTTTGCTAATGAACCAACTCCCTTCAGAAGCAAAAGTTAATATATCAGCGATACTGGGAGAAAACAAGTTTTCCAACTTGAGTCAGCTTTTCCGCCTTTCTTTTTTAAAACGAATTACTCAGAACACTGGCAAATGCTAATATCTTAAGTATCAGGGCCCTTAGCTGGTCAATTCAAAATATTTACTCTGATCAAAAATTCACTTTCCAGGTTTCAGTGGATGCACTACAGTGTTCACAGTTAAAAATGCTTCAGAAGAACAATTATTTTGTCATGCACCTTGTCTCTGAACATGTTGATAAAGCAAACTATCTTTCAGTTCTTTCTTAGTGTTCTAGACCCAGCAGGACATTCGGGTTTACAATGGTCTTAACTTGGAACACTCCTGCTGCCTCGTGGCACCCTCTGCAGAATTGCCTTGACTTAGAAGCGCTTTGCTTTCCCCAGGGCAACATTTTAAAGGTCTTTTCCTTCTTGGATTCCCAATTTAGTCAATTCTTCCCCCATGGAAGAACCACAATATTTATAACAAACACTCTGAGTGTTTTGGCCCTTTGTTGGCCTGACCCAACAATGACTCAAATGTCCATCTTGTTCCAGTTGAAAAAGCTTCTTGGATAGATAAACTAACACAATCAGCACCTGATAGGTTCTACAAACTATACTGAGCATTTTCACTTGTGCTATTTCATTTAATTCTCAAGATCACTCTATAAAGTGGGTAGAGCAGTGCCTGGCACATGGTAGATGCTCATAAAACATTTGTTGAATGAATGAAGAAGTTACAGTCCCCCTTTCACAGACTAGAAAACAGCAGGTGAAAGAGGTCATGTCATTTGCTTGAGACTCCTCAGTGGCCAAAGCAGGTCTGTTTCTTTATTGTTCATGCCCTCTGTGTGACTGGCCTTTAGAGCAGTAAAAGTTAAATACGCTCTCCAAGAAAAGCTTATGCTGCATTGTCATTTGACACCATAGGGATGTTCTCAGTTATTGCAATCAACACTTACTAAGCACCTCAAATAACCAAAGTCCTCTAATCCTTAAATGTGAAAGCAAAAGGCAAGCCTCTATCTTTTTGTCTCTGTTGGATAAAATCCTGAATTTCATCTGTCTTGGATATCAATTATCCAAAGAAGTGAAGAGAAACTGTCAGGAAGATTCACAGGGTAAAATTAATTTTAATGACTTTAATTTACATAAGAGCCCATGAAGGAACTATATCTTACTGACATAATCTTTGCCACATTGCCCTTGGCCTGCCTCGTTGGGCTCAAACTCCTTTCCAGGATGTAGGCCCCACCCTGCATCATCCCACCCAGGGCACCCCTGAGTCCTGATTCTCCCCAGCCCCCATACACCAAGATTATTCCTGTCTATAGGCCATTGTTTGGAAACTGTCCCAGCACCTGAAAGGCTGCTATGCCTCCCCACTTTTGAAATCAAGGCTGCTCTCCATGTGCCATCCACAGTCCTGCCCCCTTGTCCTGAATTACTATCGCATTAGTGGACATTTGTTGTATAGTCCTTAGTCTTATCTTTCTGCCTTGATTGGACATTTGTTGCCCCCCATTAAGCATATACCTAAAAATGTCTTAATTGCTCCCAGGCCACCCTTGGGTATAAGAGGTGGGTAGTGTGAAGTCCTATTGAGTACTGTTGATAAGCTGCTCCCACCAGAAGTACCAGGTTGCTACCAGGCACCAAACAAAAGAGGAACCCTGACATCTCTCACCCTTCATGGCCTCAGTTCTGAATTTCTTCTGCAAAAAAAAAGAGAGTTTTGCTGGCAATGGTAATTTATAGTTTTCTTCCTCTCCATAAACTGGACTACAGGCTGCATTCCTCGAATCCAACAAGCCCAAAGCTGGACTCCCCATTTCCCGAAAGACCTCTTCCGTCTCCTGTATTTCTCACCTAAATTGATAACACTGCCTCCATCCAGTTTCCACCACCTAATCTAATCATTTAACTCTTCCCCAACCCGTCAGACACTCACTCTCTCCCCTCCTAAATTCAGGGAGCCAATCCTTGTTATTTTATCTACTAAACATTTCTCAAATTGACTATTCTTTTTTATTCCCCACTATTTGTTTTTTTTTTTTTTTTTTTTTTTTGAGACAGAGTCTCACTTTGTTGCCCGGGCTAGAGTGAGTGCCGTGGCGTCAGCCTAGCTCACAGCAACCTCAAACTCCTGGGCTTAAGCGATCCTACTGCCTCAGCCTCCCGAGTAGCTGGGACTACAGGCATGAGCCACCATGCCCGGCTAATTTTTTCTATATATATATTTTTAGTTGGCCAGATAATTTGTTTCTATGTTTTTTAGTAGAGACGGGGTCTCACTCTTGCTCAGGCTGGTCTCGAACTCCTGACCTCGAGCAATCCACCCGCCTCGGCCTCCCAGAGTGCTAGGATTACAGGCGTGAGCCACGGCGCCCGGCCTATTCCCCACTATTTGGTTCAAACCCACATTATTGCTTTCTTGGGCTGTTGCAATACATTCTTAACTGATTTCGTTCCTCTTGTCTCTTCCCAGATCCCTTTAACCCCTTCAACACATGGCTGTCACACCTTTACTTAAAAATCTTTCCGCGACTTCTTCTAATACTAAGTCCAGGATTTTTGTCTTGGAAATAAAAATGCCTTTCATGATATGGCTTCTCTTGAACTCTCCAGCCTTTTCTTCTGCTATTCCCTTCCTCTCACTTTTTCTGGTACTCCAGCTCCTCCTAAATACAGTAGTCCCCTCTTACCCAAGGTTTCACTTTCTTTAATTTCAATTACCTGTAGTCAACCGAGGTTGAAAATATTAAATGGAAAATTCCAGAAATAAAAAATTTATGTATGTTTTAAAGTGTACAGCATTCCGAGTATTATGATGAAATCTTGCATGAAAACCGTCCTGCTCCATCCTCCTGGGACATGAATCACCCCTTTCGTTCAGCGGATCCACAGTGTATGTGCTACCTGCCCGTGAGTCACTTAGTAGCCATCTCAGTTACCAGAACCCAAAAGCGTGATGTATATAGGGTTTGGCACTATCCGAGATTTTGGGCATCCACTAGGGGTCTTGAAATGTATCCCTCACAAATAAGGGGAAACTACTGTACAACAAAAATTTTGCTCTTCCTGAAATTCCCTGCATGACCTACTCGTCATTTATATCTGAGCTTAGTTGTTATATCTTGAACCCCAAGGTTGATCTAAATGCTCTTTGCAAACCCACAGAACCTGTGCTTGCCTGTCTTCTCATTTACCATATTATATTATCTGCTGTTAAAATAATTTAATGGGAGGTTGTTAGACTGAGGTGGCTCAGTCCTGAGTTCCTACATAAGCAAACAGAAACCTAAATTGGATTCATTTCCTGTAAGCAGAAAATGAAAGGAGCTCAGCCAATCACAGGTAGCCAATTGGGCATTAGTTATATTGTCTTAAACCTCCCACTGGCTTGGTCCAAATAAGGCAATCGCTCAAACTTTAACCAGTCAAATAATTTCTTTGCTCTGCTTCTGCATTTGCCCTATAGAGACTTTCCCTTCATGCTCTCCTGGTGGAGCCCCAAACCACTTCCAGTTTGGAGCTGCCCAGTTCGTGAATCTCTGTCTGCTCAAATAAACCCTTTTAAATTTAACCAAGAGTCAACTTCTTGCTGTTTTTTTTTTTTTTTTTTTTTTTTTTTAACTTAGGCTTCTTTGGGTAACTGCTCTTTTGCCTGGGAAGTGGTGTCTTGTGGCTCAGTGCCACCCCTTGGAAGGAATGGGAGAGATTTTTGTTCTGAATTTGCATTCTCCTAGCCACTTTTTGATTGTAGTTGAGCTTACTGTATTGAAAAGTAGTTGATCCATGGACAAGGATATCTATGATCACTCGGAAGTTATATTTCTCATTATAACTGTATTAATTTGCATTCTGTTTTTATTAATTAGCTTCTTGAAGAATTGATTTGTATAATTACTGTTTTATTTATATTCTTTATGTTGTAAGAAACAAAATGCACTCAAGCTAGGTTGTGTGTAGAGGGGGAGAGGATCCCTTATGTGGAGCAATAAGGGAGACACGGATCATGGGAATTCCGGGATAGGACACAGGGTATAGCTGAACCTTAGAGGAATTGAACGTAGCAAGTGGGTCAGCTCTAGAGAATGCCACTCACTCTCTTCCTCTCTCATGGGCCACGTGGTCCCTTTCTTCCTACCACCCTTTTCTTTCCCTATACTCTGCATATCTTTCCTTTTCCTTACAGAGTCTACATTTTTATAGGTTTTGCTCCTTTATAAATTTGGCTCACACTGCCCATTATGGCCTCTTCAGCTTTCCCCTGCACCAATTCATTCTTTCTATATTTTGTTGGCTCAATTTCCTTAGAGAGAGTGTTGGCTCTAGGTAATCTTTTTAAGCTGTAGATCAACATATTGTAATCCGTCAATTTTTCTCCATCGCCATGGCTACTATTTTGGTCAAATCGCTATCATCTCTAACTTGAATTAGTACAATGTCTTCTAATGACTCTTCTAACCACCATCTTCCTCCACTCTCAATTTGTTTTTCATACCCTTCAGAAATTTCCCATTGCTGTCATGACAAAGTACAGATACTCTAACATCCTATGACACTCTTCATGATCTAGCCTCATGACCTTCTCCCTTGGTTCATCTCCAGCCTCATTTCTCACCTCTCAATCTTGTGCTTTGCCTCGTATTATACTGAAATTATTTAGGTTGCTTAAAATATACAATGCTCTCTCTCACCTCTGGCTATATGCCATTCCTGATATCTGGAAGACTCTTCCTCTTCCACTACAACCGGCCTTCTCCTAATTAATCTTCAGCTCTCAAATTAAACATCACTTCCTCCAGGAAGTCTTCCTTTACCAGGTTACTTGACTATGTTGCTATGTGGTTCCATAGCACAGCACTTTCCTTATCATATCAAGACAACTTATGTTTTGCCTGTTTGTTAGTCTTCTTAGGTAAATTATAAGCTCTGTGATAGCAAAGACTGCCTGTCTTACTCACCACTGTATCCCTAGTACATGACAAGCACTTAATAAATATTTGATAAATGAGTGACGACCCACCATAAGTCACTGGTGCTACGAGATATTGGGGATGGGGATAGTTCATGCTATATGGTTACATCTTAATTCTGCCTGATGTACCATAAGCAGGTCAATGAGAAGAGAAGCTTTCCTTAGCAGAGGCTGTGATCCCAGCAGGCAAGATTGATTGACATATTTAGCACTGTTACTCAAAATCTGGTCTCTTTGTGAACTAAAAAAGCTGACCTTGCATATGAAATGGTTTTACCAGGCTGTAGGCCTCCTATGAAGCTCAACCCAAAGCAACCTACTCTCTGCCCTGGCCACTCCCATTGTAACAGGACTAAAATAACAACTCCTTGCCATGACCTGCAAGGTCTCACATGGTGACCTCTGTCTGATGCTCAACTCACTCATCTGCTCTTTCCCCCTCACTGCGCCTCAAACATCCCCAGGTCATCCCCACCTTAGGGCCTTGGTTCTTGCTGTTCATTCTGCCTGGAACTCTCTTCCCTATGTCATCACACAGGGACATCCTCTTTGTCGTCTTTTGGTTCTTAGCTGAAGCATCACCCTCCTCAGAGAGGCCTTCTCTGGCCACACTATGTAATGTGGCCCCCACTCCTTCATAAAATGTATCATAAACTAAAATTATCTGATATATTTACTTGTTAACTCTCTGCGTGCCCCAGAAGGCTTAGGAGGTCAAGGAATTGTTTGGCTTGTTCTCTGCTGTATCACCAGAATCTAGAACAGTACTTAGAATCATAGTTGCTCAATAAATATGCTGGGCCGGGCGCGGTGGCTCACGCCTGTAATCCTAGCTCTGGGAGGCCGAGGCGGGTGGATCGCTCGAGGTCAGGAGTTCGAGACCAGCCTGAGCAAGAGTGAGACCCCGTCTCTACTAAAATAGAAAGAAATTATCTGGCCAACTAAAAATATATATACAAAAAAATTAGCCGGGCATGGTGGCTCATGCCTGTAGTCCCAGCTACTCGGGAGGCTGAGGCAGTAGGATCGCTTAAGCCCAGGAGTCTGAGGTTGCTGTGAGCTAGGCTGATGCCACGGCACTCACTCTAGCCCGGGCAACAAAGTGAGACTCTGTCTCAAAAAAAAAAAAAAAAAAAAAAAAAAAATAAATAAATAAATAAATAAATATGCTGAATGAATGAATGAATGAACAGGAAGGTTTGTGCTCAGAGTCAGACACAAGATTTCTATCTGTACTCTCTAGTTTTCTACCATTATCTTCAGTTTCCTAAGGAAAATGCAAAAAGGAGACAGTCCAGGCAAATGTAGGCCAGCTGTCCCTGATAGAGGTAGGTCTGCCCTACCCCGAAGACCCCTCCAGGATCCCTCCTCCCTCTTCCCATCCCACCTCCTTGAACTTGACCCTATTTCCAGACAGCTCAGACAGCCAGTCCCAGCAGCCTTCTTTTCTCCCTGTTTCCTGGGCCACCCTGAACCCACCCAGGTCTCTGGGGGTGTAAGCCAAGCAGAAACCACAAGTCTACCGAGTATTACTTGGAATAAGAAAGAGGATTAATTAGAGTTTTGTAATCCCTGGACTTCTCCATACCTCGTTGTTCTCGATGATAGACACAGAACAGGTTCTTTACTTGCACTGGGGATGGAAAGTTTACTGACCAACATCTTAGGATGCAAACAAGCCAAAAAAGCACAGTTTTGCAAACAGATTTAAATATGCTTCTGCCAGAACGGTCATTTGCCACGTGATGTTTGTGTTCCTTAATCCCACCACTTCACATCTAAATCCAGCATTAACTGCTGTGTAGGTTTTTTGTCTAAAGACTTAGAGAAGAACCACTGACACTTCTAAAAATCAAATTATCCAAACTCCCTTTGTAATTGGAAGGCTTTTGTTGAGGAATGTCAACACAGTGGTCCTTCCAGAACCTGGGAAATGCCTCTGGGGCACTTTGCACAGCACACTGGCCTGGCAGGAGCACAGTACACAAGCAGGTCTTGGAGATGGGTTGCCTGGCTGGCCAGCAAATGAAGCATTCTCCATTTGTCTGGTTGAGGAGATAAAAGCCTGGATCAGATGGAATGAAATGTGGCCAACACTTGGCAAGGGCTTTCCAATGAAAATAAAAGGTCTTAAGACCAGAGCATGCAGTTTCAGATCTCCTAGGAGAGAGAATTTGGTGCCTGTAATTAGAAATTTTGTATCAGGTGTTAGATTCGCAAAATGGGCGAGCAACTTTCTGGAAGCCTAACCGTTGAAGACAGGGAGTCACTGTGTTCGCCCCTGGGTTGGGGCTGCCCATAGGGAATAACTTATGGGGAGGCTTGAGGACCAGACCTGGCTGAAGCCCAGCATGTCAAAGAGCAACGTGTTATCCAAGAAGAGGCAAGGGCCAAGCCCCAGAGAATCTGAAAGGACAAAGCAGCCACTGTTCTGCCCTGACAAGTGCCAAGAAACCTCCTTTAACCTCTTTGCTTCTACTCAAACACTTAACAGTAAATTCATCCTTCTGCCTTTTAATGGTAGAAGTCTTCTGGCCAGGGTCAGAATCAGATAACATGAGCTTAGATATATTTGAAGGTAAATGGAAAATAATGGTGTAGTTATCAGGAAGGCTAAATGAGCTGGGAATTTGGTGGTTTTGAGGTGGATTCGATTCTTCATTTCCTGGCACTTCAATGTTTATCTCTGTGCTGCCTTTGGTGGAGGCGTTGGGGGTTGGGGGGGCGGCGGGGTGGATACAGTGACTCATTTGCACACAGGGGGATGTAGTACTTTCTGGATTGTGATAAACATTCAGAGACAAGGTTAAGGGAATCTGAAGCAAATGTTGCAAATTAAACTCTATTGTTTAGATCATAAAGTGTTTTTCTAAATTAAATCAACTCAGTAAATATTTATCAGGCAGATGCCTATCATGTGAGAGGCTAACACACAAAAACAAACAGGATTTGAAATGCAAGGAAATGAAAAACAAACCAGCAACATGGGGATTATAGTCAATCTTTTCTGAATTGTCTCCACAGAGAGACAGGAAGTAAACTAACTTACTAATAGCCAGAAAGCAAAGTTCTTCTGGGAAATCTCCCTTGATATAGCCAAAACAAATATTTTGATCTGGGAGAAAACAAAAGTTAAAATGCGTGTAAAACTGACCTTCACGTTAAGATGCCAGATAAGTCAAACAACTTCAATAAAAGACTGAGCACTTCCCGTGTGGCAGGTACTGGTTATACAAAGTTAAAAAGACATGGTGACATTTATGAGGACACATTTAAACATATATTGTTCTGTGTAAAACAGGTATTGTTCTATTCAAAAAAATGTCCTTTGTCTTTAAACCTTTGTTGTTATTGTTTAGGAATGTTAGAAGGAAAAGAGTAAAAAAATTATTGCATTGAAAGTTCATTAATTTAGCAAAGGGTATCAGATTCCTTATTCATCAAATGAAAAATGTGGACTAGGTAATGGTATAATTAGGTGGATTTGTATTTGTTAATTAATTGCACTCCAGGAGCATTTATTTATTGATTGATTTGAGACAGTCTCACTCTGTTGCTCTGGCTAGAGTGCAATGGGGTCAGCCTAGCTCACAGCAACCTCAAACTTCTGGGCTCAAGCGATCCTCCTGCCTCAGCCTCTGAAGTAGCTGGGACTACAGGCACCCACCACTATGCCAGGCTAATTTTTTTTTTTTTTAGTAGAGATGGGGGGGTCTTGCTCTTGCTCAGGCTGGTCTCGAACTCCTGAGCTCAAGCGGTCCTTCTGCCTTGGCCTCCCAGAGGGCTAGGATTACAGGTGTGAGCCACTGTGCTCAGCCCAGGAGCACTGATTTAATGATTGATGGCTGCTGAGAGCAGTCAGCCTCCACCTTGCATCCCTGAATCCCAGAAGGTTCTTAAAGGCATCAAGGCTATTGGGACTGACTTTTTTTGCCTGACTTATTTTGCTTTAGATCAGAATTATATCAACTTCACCCACCAAACACTGGGTAAGAAAAGAAGGAAAGGATATTTAGGGTGTATGTTCTTTATTCACTCTTCCAGCTATCCTAAATTCTATTCTTATATAGGTTAGACCACCAGAAGACCATATATCTGAACCACATTAAATTAGCCTCTCACAAAATGACCTTCACTGGCCCCAGAGGCTCTAGGAGGCAAGGCTTCCAGAATAGAAGGGACGGGGGAGAAAAATAAACTACCTGACACAATAAAACTTTTAGAAAGGCAAATTATCATAAGGAAGAGGCCGGGCGCGGTGGCTCACGCCTGTAATCCTAGCACTCTGGGAGGCCGAGGCGGGCGGATCCTTTGAGCTCAGGAGTTCGAGACCAGCCTGGGCAACACAAGGAGACCCCGTCTCTACAATATTAGCCGGGTGTCGTGGCAGGGGACTGTAGCCCCAACTCCTCGGGAGGCTGAGGCAGGAGGATCACTCCAGCCCAAGAATTTGAGGTTACAGTGAGCTACGAAGATGCCACTGCGCTCTAGCCAGGCGACAGAGGGAGACCCTGTCTCAAAAAACAAAGCCAAAACGAAAACCAAAAACCGTTTAACAGAAGCCTCCTACTGCCGCTTGAAACACGTTAGGCCCAAGAAGACCCGAGTGTGTGGTGGTGCTTCTGGCGCTCGGGTCCGCCGAGCCCCACAGGGTTTGAACCCCAAAGCCCTTGCTGGCCCAGCGGATGGCGCCGGCGCCCGCAGTGCGCCTCCGGGCGCGCAGGGGGCGCTCTGCCCGGGCCTCCCTTCCCGCGCAGCGGTGACCCTTCCTTCCGCTCCCGGGCCCACCTCCTCCGGCGCCGGCCCGCGGCGTCCCCACGCTGCCCGCTGGCCCGTGGGCAACATGGCTGCGGCTTCCAGCGGGGAGAAGGAGAAGGAGCGGCTCGGAGGCGGCTCGGGGGCGGCGGGGGGAAACAGCACGCGTGAGCGGCTGCTGTCTGCGCTGGAAGATCTGGAGGTCCTGTCGCGGTAAGGGCGAGGCCCGGAGCCGGCCGGCCGGGCGCTCGGCGGGGAGAGCCCAGTTCGGGGGAGTCTCCGGTGCACAAGTGTCGTGGACGTAGGGTCCGCAACTCTCCGGGACTCTGGGCTGAATTTTTTTTTCCTATTAGGGGGTATTTTAGTAATGGTAGTGAACCCGGAACCCCAAGACTGTCAGAGCTTTAAAAAGCGCGCGGTCTGGGTCCCTTCGGCCGCGGGCACTCAGCCAACATTAGGGAAGGCCCCTGGGTGCCGAGCGCTGGGGAGACGGTGGTGAAGGGGAGGCGGGATGTCGGTTGTCAGAAGGGAGGGACCATGTGTAAGCTGACTGGCGGGATGCGCCGCGGGCTGCTGGAGCAATGGGCCAGGTACCTTTCCCGGTTGTAGTCCGGGCAGGCTTCCTGGAGAAAGAGCTCACCGGACTTACTAGGTGGCCGGTGGATAAAAAGCCTGGAAACACGAGCACGTGCGACTTGGAATTGCAAGTTGTTTAGGAGATGGCGGGAGTGCATCATGTGTGGCAGAGATAGGAGATCAACTTGGCTATAATTCTCCGTATTCTGTCACTTTTTCTGGAGTCTTCCTTAACTGCCTCACGTAAACTTGGATGTTAAATTGTATTGGTTCTACCTCCTAAAATGTTCAGATTTGCCCTCTCATTCCTATACCCGCTGTCAGAACTACTTGTTAAATGCAATCTCCCAACAGTTTTACTTACCTTAATACTTTTGCACTTCATTCTTTTGTATTGCCTAAGACCAGTTATTGTTTTAAAAGGCATGTCATGTCACTTTTCTGCAGAAAAATATTTGGTAGATTCCCGTTGTCCAGTGTGGTTAAATCCAAATTAGGTTTGTGTGCAAGTCCATTCTCCATCTCGCTCAGTGCAACCTGTTCTCATTTGCTGCTACAACCCTCTGCCTTCCTGACCCTTCACTCTAGCCTCTGTTGAGCACTCCCCATTCTCAAGCTAGCCAGCCTTTATCTCCAGTGCCATTCCCACTGCACTTCCAGCTCTGTGAATGATTCATTCATCCTTCAAAATCCAGCTCAAATGGCACCTTTTCTCTAGCCAACATTCTCTGACAGCTTTAGAATAAATCTTATCTATTGTATTTTGAAATATACCAGATCTACTTACAATCAGCATTTTATCTTTGCTGTAAATTTAGTCCTTGCCACAGCATTACCTACCAAGTTACTAGGTCAGCATGATACTAAATGTTGAAAGAAAAACCTAAAAGCACACAGACACCAGAAGTTAAATGGCTTATGTGTTTAATCCACTGTTTAACCTGTATTAGACTCAAATACTGTCTGACAACAAATAGGGGCACGTGGAATTTTCAGCTGGCCTGTGGTTAACACCGTAAGGGAGAAATTCCCAGGCATAAGGCAGCTGTTTTAGTGTATTGCCAGTATGTGATTGTTTACACAGATTAATGCAAGCGCTATTTTCTTCTTTGTCTTTGGTGGTTTTGTACTTTGTGGTGAAGAATTTGTTAGTTTCTTTATTATTAGTTAGTCCTCTTAAATGAGTATTCACATTATTTCTTAGTAAAAACACACTAGCCAGACAGAGCATTCGTAGTATGGTGTTTTCAGTGAAATTATTCATGTCTTTGTTTGGTGTGACATGACTGTCTTTGGGACAGCAGATTGAAGCTTCATTTAGTTCATGTTGAGTTCTTATTCTTTTTAAGTTATTAAAGAGCAAATTAACATCCCATAGATGCTGCCTAGCCCACTGCTTTTCTAAATAGGACCAACTTTCATCTGAAAAACTCATTGTGCTCAACCTAACCAGTGCTTTTAGAACACTTGATCTGCCATACTGAGTCTCGGAAATACCTTGAAGAGGTAGCCATGTAGTTCTGATACAAATTTGTGTTCCACTGGATTCAGAACAACTAATGATTAATTGGGAAATACCTCTGTTGCTCATATATGAGACAGTTTTTCTAGTTCTTTGAATTTTGGATATTGTGCTTGAAATATTCCCTTGAGCTTTTTCTTCTGGGAGAATTCTCACCTGAAGGCTAAGTGTAATACTTGGTTGGCTTCTAACATCTGTGCTAAGGAATCTTGATGGTGCTGGTGAGTGTGAAATTACTCCAGTTGAAGTGTCCCTTATTGTTTGTTCATTTTGACCAACCATATGATATGGATGGTAGCGGTTAATTTTTCTGTAAATACGTTGGCTTTGCGAAGAAGTGACACCCTCTTTGGGAAGTGGTGGCTGCTGTCTTTTCTTCTGAGTAGGTCTTATTCTTAGAATTTCAAATCTTTGCCTTAGTATATTCAATGAACTATTACTTCTCACCTTTCTACTCTTGAGTTCAGTGAATTCATTTTTCTGAGCTTTACTTGCTGTATCATGATTAGTTTTTTTGTTTTGCTGAGTAGGCCTAGTATATATTTCATATTCACCAAGTTCAGGAACTGTTTTTCTGAGCCTGTCCTCCTGTGATGGTCTTTGAGAATTTCTTCTGACATTGGACAACTCAGTGGTCAGTCTTGAGATCTTGCCTTTGGATCGTTTGGCTACCTGGCTGTGTATCTGAAGTGTGTTTTCCTGATGCTGTCGGTACCTACAGGATTGCATATACTTGATATTCATGTACTCTTCACTTGCGATAGTGTAATTAAGTAATTTGTCAATTATGTTAAATGTTAGACTAAATTGAAATTCTCTTGCATCTATTAGTAGATTTGACCAATTTGTAGCTTTCCGTATTTGATTTTTTCCTTCATTACTGAGTATAGCATTTTCTGTTTGAAACGTATTTACCCACTGAAGTGGTAGATCATCATTTACATTTTTGTCAAGAACCTCAGTGTTTCTGAAGCCTCCTTCAGCTTTCCAGTTGTACATGATCAGTTGAGGCGCTGAGTTCTCTTTTGCCTCCTTTAAAAGAAGCTGTAGTTCTGTTATCCTTTCTCCAGGAGTGCCAAAAAGACTTTGATTTCTTATTAATTTGTAATCTTCCTTACTGAATCTACAGACAGATTGGTGATAGGACTCTTCTTCCTTGAGGGGTTCTGCAGTCAGTGTTAATGACCATTGTCTTGGAGGTTCGTTTTTCTTTGATTTTCTCATGGCTTATCTGCCACGTTATTTGTTCATCTCTAAAGAAAGAGTGAGTGACAGGTAAGTGAAAAATGTACCTCTTTTATGATTCTGGAGATGGTGGTGGTAGTGCAAGAGATGTTACTTTCTGGTTTGCCACCTAAGGCTCATGGGAACTCCTCTACAGAGTGAAGCTGCTCCAGGGTGATTGGCTTTCAGGAAAGTCCCATTGTGTGCTCACTCTCAGACTTAGTTACATGTCTTGACTCTGTGATCTGTGAAGTTTGTCATTAGCCTCTGAATGAAATTTGTGTATGGTTTGCATTTTATGAAAATAAGAAAATCTCACTAATGTACCTTACGTATTTTTATGTGTAGCCTCTTGACTTTAGAAAATAGCAGGTTTGAAATTTAGGATATATTTTTACTGTTACCCTGATTATATAGCCTTTCAGTATATTTATTACTTTGTAAAATGTAATAGAATGAAATAGCCTTTGGAGGAAATTAAAAAAATAGAAACACAGATCATAGTCTAACAAGTTTTTTAAGCCTGTTTGTAACTCAGAACTCTTTGTCCCACAGAAGCTTTGTTGATAGGAGTCTGGAGGCTTCTACACCAGCCTGTTAATTCTTTTTACCTATAATTTACCTGAAGTGTACTACCACTAATAATATAGGCTCTAAGCCCTATGTACATTGCATTTCTATGGGGAAATGTGATATGCCAGGAATGCACTTTCTTCCTCTGTAGCAGGATTGGGCGCAGGCGCCCTTCAGCCTCTTTTTGCCATTGAGGACAGAAGTTTCTGTTCTGTCCTGGATGGTTAAGAACATCACTAAGTCTTAGAGACATCTGCTTCCCCTGTACTCCTGTACCTAAGGCAAACTCATGTAAAGCTTTCTATGGATTGCACTCCCAGATTTGTAAGAAAAACAAAAGATTTATTCTACACCTCCTACCATAGCCCCACTGCAGTCACCACCACCTTCTCCCCACCTGAAACCAGCTTTTTACATAGACCAGAGGTTCTTGACTATATGTCGTCTATGGAATACTGAACAAGGTTCACGTGATATGCTGTTTTCATATAGTGTCGATTTAATCCATCACCAAGTCCTGATAGCTCTGCCTCCAAAAGATATCCTAAATCTGTCCATGTTTTCCCATTACTATTACTAAATCCTGGAGGCTGGGACCTAGTCAAAGCCAGTGTCATCTTCTGCCTGGAACACTACAAAAACCACCTACCCTGTTTCCTGTTCTGGTGCTCTTACAGTCTATTCACCAAATAGCTCAATAGTTATTTAGAAATGTAAATCAGGTCATGTTGCTTCCCTGTTTAAAATGAACCAATGGCTTCTCATTGGACCTAGAATGAAACACAAATCCTTTACCATGACAACAAGGCCCTATGGAATCTGACCCCTACCTGCCTACCTTTATCCTCACTTTGCATCCCCTCTGCCCAGTGCTGACAGTGCTCTGGCTATACCGCCTCACACCTATCTTTGGGCCAGTGAGCATTCTTTCCTCCCAGAATTTTTTGGTTAGCTTTTGTCATTTAATTCATGTCTTACCTCAGAGATGTGCCCTTAGAAAGAACTTCCCTGACTACCCAATTTAACAGCCATCCATCCCACCTCTCTGACAGTCTCTAATATACAACTCTGCTTTATTTCCTTCCCAACCCTTAATACTCTGGGCATTTATTTATTTATTTATTTATCCCCTTGGGACTCACATGCCGAGAATCCTCTGGGTATTTTATTTCTTCTCTTAGTTATTCTTGTCTCCTGTATTAGAATTTAAGTGCCATTGTTCACTTTTATAACCCAAGTATCTAGAAAGTGCCTGGCACATAATGGGCACTCAGTAAATATTCGATGATTGAATGAAGACTGTGTTCTTATATGCACTTTTCCATCAATTAATTAATTCATACATAATGGTATGGGGAAGTAGTAGTGGGGAGGGTTAGGTCCAATTGGCATTATCCAGAAAAATGGTATGAGGCTAGCAGGAAGGAAGGTGGAAATATAAAGGTAAAAATAACCAGCAGCCAGTGAGAAGATACTAACACTTGGTCTGATTAGAGCAGTGTCAGGTAGCTAGTTGTGAAGCTGCCCCCTCCTGTGTTACTTCTGAAACATCCCATCTATCAACAAGTTCAGAACTAATATATAAATATTACCTGCTGTACATTTTTCCTGATCTGATACTAATTTTCATATAGGAAAATTGGCATATCTATTAAGTGAGCATTCTAGAAGGATAGAATTTTACTATGTGTAAGAATCCCTCTTAGCCGATAGACGTTTAATTTAAAAATTCAGTTAAAGTGGAGGGTCATTAAAAAATGATCTGTGCATCCCTTAATTGCTTTATTTTACCTTAAAATATAAATTTAGTTCATTCACTAATCATTTCATGTAAGACAAAGGTCAGGAAGCTTTTTCTTTAAAGGGCCAGATAGTAAATATTTTTGGTTTTGCAGGCTATATTGTCTCTGCTGCAACTACTCACCTCTGCCCTTGTAGTGGAAAAGCAGCCATATACAATATGTAAATTGATGGGCATGATTGTCTTCCAAGAAAACATTATTTATAAAAACTGCTGGCTTTGGCCTGCAGACCCCTGACGTAGTTTTTCTTGTATAAATCACTCATAATGCATTGTCTACAGTTTCTATTTTGATTTCTAAATCAAATCAAAATGAGAACTTAGCCTCTCATCAAGCAGTCTTAGGGCAGACTCTTCCTGAGTTTTTATGACTTTTCCCTGGTTGTTTATATAATAGTTGTCCTTTGCAAACCTCTGTTGAGTCTTTCCAAGCATTTGGTTTATTAGGTTTTTGTAGAAAGAACTTTATTCACAGTCGTATTTCATGAGTATTTATGTAATGAACATTTATGTAATTATAATGATAATTAAAACTTGTATAAATAAGTTTGGTAGCAAGCACAGCTGATCTTGGTGAGAGTGCAGTGTAGCAGTTAGAGCTGAAGTCCAGAGTCATAGTTATAGGGCAGTAGCCATGAATGTTCAGCATGTCGTGAGTACCTTGAATCCAGCATGTCAGCTAGATAGAGAGTGGTTAAGAAAGCCTCTGTTGTAATTAGAAACTTTGCAAAGCATTTTTTATTGCTGTTGTTGGTTTGTTTTCCTTTTAGGGAACTTATAGAAATGCTGGCAATTTCAAGAAACCAAAAGTTGTTGCAGTCTGGAGAGGAAAACCAGGTAAGTGTTTTCTTTTTTAATTTAAAAAACAAAACAAAAAACCATAATTTCTACAAGTTTCCTATTTATATTTACTTTGTATAAGAATAGGAAGGTTGGATCCTTTTAAGTTATTAATCGAAACATTTTAGACATTTTCTGTGCATCATGTATGTAAGATAATGGTATGCCGAAGAAGAAAATAGTTGCCTAAAGGTTTGGCAATATATTATTCTTTTCCCTTATAGTTCTAGTTATCCTTACACATTTATTTCCGTCTTTTGAATTAACCAACAAAAATTTGTTAAATGGAGATTAAAACAATATTTGGAATCAAAAGTTAATGCTCTCATAAACTTAGCCCTTTATTAGGCTTAATTCCCCTAAATGCAAATTGAAAATGAATGGAAATAAAGGAGTGTACAGCTGTTAGTAGAGGTTATCTTGTGGGTGTCGGATTTACAGGTAGTTTTTATTTGCTTTATACTGTCCTGTGCTTCTAATTTTCTACGGTGAACAGATTTTCTGATTCAGAAAATTTTTAAAAGATAAATTTTATATTATGCTTTTACCTCAATTTAAAAAATATTTTTAAGAGAAAACGAATGAGGACTAACCTTTCTAGAGAAGATTTAAAACAGGAAACAGTATCTCATAGACCTCTCCTCCCTTTCCTCTGCCCCTTCATTATCCAAGTTTTATCTTACGACATGTTTTGAGGGCAGAAAAATCTAACAAACCCAATAGAGAATTGTCAGGGAACCTATGTACTTCAAGGATTAATCCCCTGAAAGGGGATCCAGATAAGGCCACAGGTTGGGGAAAGCTGCTAACTTTAGGGGTATTAAAATTTTTGTTTGTTTTGTTTTTAGGAAAAGAAAGATTAAAAGTAAATATGTTAATAGAAGTCACCTAGTCTCTCAGATACTCTATTAATAGATACTTGTGGGATTAAATAGGAATTTATACAAAATGTGTGAGAAGTGAATTGCAAGGCTTGACTTTATTGTCTAGACACTTATTACTTGCTATGAGCCAAGCACACAGATTATTCAGAAGGTGATAATTGATCTGCATAGTCAGCACTAACCTTTCTTATACTTTTCATTTTTGTTTTGAGACAGGGTCTCCCTCTGTCACCTGGGCTACAGTGCAGTGGCGTGATCATAGCTCACTGCAAGTCACCCGGGCTATAGTGCAGTGGCGTGATCATAGCTCACTGCAACATCAAACTCCCCAGGCTGAAGGGGCTCTTCCTGCCTTGGCCTCCTGAAGTGCTAGGACTACAGGCCTGAGCACTGCCCCTGGCCTACCTTACACTTTTTAAGGAGTCGCAATTCTGTAACTGTATCTTGTTCTTGGCACCGTGGATTCCTGTGTAATTTTCATTGGAACTATTAAATATTAAAGAGGGATGTGCCCATTTGAAAATTTTCTAGCCACCATTTTATTCGAATACTCATAGTTTCATATAGAATTTTAGAATTAAAAAGGATCCTAATGGTCTTCAGTTTAGTCTTCTGTGAGACTGAGCTCCAGGGTAGACAAGTGAGCTAGATGTTAATGGTGAGGGGAACCACAACCTAGGCCTTCTGACTTTCGTTGAATAATTTTTTCCTACCAAACAATAAAATCTAAAGAGAGTTTTTATTACTCTCTGGTAGCATACAAGTTAGTTCAAACCATGTAAACTTCTTGAAAGTTTTCATGGAACTTGCTTTAAAAATACAGCTTTATAGAAGTGGAAACCTAGTTTTCTCCTCCTATGACTTGGGAGGAATGAGGATTAGCAATCTGTTGGCCAAATATACTTTTTACAGAAAAAGCTTTCTGTTATTTAAAATACCCTTCAATATACAGACAGAAGTTAACCACTGTCTTTTATATATTCTGTCAGAATTCCTATGAAAATGAGAGGAACGTCATGTCAAAAAGAACTTGAAGAGGCATACCTATATTTTTTAGTCTTTAATTACATTTTAAAAATAATTTTTAAATTAATTCTGGATTTTGATAGCCATTTCCCTTTCTGAAGTATTATTCTCTAGTTAGCACAGTAAAGTAACAGTAGTTGGACTAGCAAGAGCAAGACCTTGTCTCTACTAAAAAAAATAGAAAGAAATTATCTGAGGCCGGGCATGGTGGCTCTCGCCTGTAATCCTAGCACTCTGGGAGGCCGAGGCGGGTGGATTGCTCGAGGTGAGGAGTTCGAGACCAGCCTCAGCGAGACCCTGTCTCTACTAAAAATAGAAAGAAATTATCTGGCCAACTAAAATATATATATACAGAAAAAATTAGCTGGGCATGGTGGCGCATGCCTGTAGTACCAGCTATTGGGGAGGCTGAGGCAGTAGGATCACTTAAGCCCAGGAGTTTGAGGTTGCTGTGAGCTAGGCTGATGCCACGGCACTCACTCTAGGCCGGGCAACACAGTGAGACTCTGTCTCAAAACAAAAAAAAAACAGTAGTTAGACTAGACTTGCATCTTAATTCTGTAATGGGGTGGTGATGATACTAGCTTTTGTTAAGCTCTTCCTGTGTCTGCTTAACATGCATTATATCATGAATCCTCATAATAACTTTATGTAACTGCTACTGTTGTATACTTTTTCCTAATGGGAAAACAGGCTCAGAAAGGCTGGTAACTTTCCCTCTGTTAGACAGCTACAAAGGAAGGACTACAGATATGAACCCCAGACTTTCTATTTTATGCACTTTAACCTTCATGTTTCCTTGCCATATCTGCATACCACTTGTTTATTTACTGTATTTTG
The DNA here is from genome assembly GCF_020740605.2 of Lemur catta. Taxonomy (NCBI): domain Eukaryota; kingdom Metazoa; phylum Chordata; class Mammalia; order Primates; family Lemuridae; genus Lemur; species Lemur catta. Next base: position 66,117,859 of record NC_059140.1, read on the forward strand.
AAATCCCTGTATTTTTTAGGCTGTCTTCATCCTAAGAAATACTGTGCATGAAATCACAGGTTTAATGTCCCTGTTAACATTTTTTTACTACTACATATCAGCACAAATGTGTACCTGTAAAAGTTTAAGTTCTTAGTGCTATCTAAAATCATCTCAGGTACCAACATCTGTGAGAACCTCCGTTACACTATATTTGTAAGGATAAACTTTTAAATTTTATCTCACCTGGGAAACATAAACCTACCCATGTTGGCATATTGCTTATCCTGAAAGGCTAGTTTTATTTTGTTTGGTATGAAAGAATAGCAGAAACAGACTGAAACAGGACTGAACAGGATAAAGACTGAAACAGGATCCCCACTTTTCACCATTCCTTTCAGAATCATTTCCTTCATCAGCTAGGAATGGCGATTCCTTCTCCAGACCAATCAAAGTCTAGGCCAAAGTAACTCGATCTTCCCAAGAGGTGTGTGGCACCACTTTTGAAAGAACCGCTAGGTGGAGAACTATTTGGTATTTTTCAGTAGCACTTTTCACCATAATTGTCATAAGGTTGGTCTCTGCATCCTTAAGCATAGGATAGTTTTCACAGACAAAAGAATGCTGAGGCCCAGGAAACTTGGCATTTCCAATACTTGGTACTAGAGACTATAAAGAAGTTGTTCTTTTAAGTATTATTCCAGTGTGGTTTCACCATGATTTTGAGAACCAGAGCAGGTTTCTGGCATTAGCAGAACAATCCTTCCTGGTAGTTGAGATTTCTGTGTGGGGTGCAAGTGCGGGGCTTCTGTCAGCCCTGTGTTTGATTTGTTTACCTCCAGAGTTGGTAAGTGCATATTTGCGTGAGATGGGAAAAGTGTGGATCGTGCTTCAGATTTCATCCTGACCCTTTTGAAATAACCGGTATGTTGGGAATTATTCGCCATTTCCGTAGCGTTTTGCACTGTAATAGTGATAAGGTTGGTTTCTGCATCCTGAAGCCTAGGATGCTTTTCGCAGAGAGAACTCTACTGAGGCCCAGGTAACTTGGTATTTCCCATACCTGGCAGCAGAGCCTTTGAAGATACGATTGTTTTCAGTATTATTTCACCATCCATTCACCACAGGTTCAGGAACGGGAGCACTTTTGAACCGTTAGTGTAAGAATCCTTCTTTGGAGATGAGATATTTTTCTGGGCTGGCAAGTGCAGGGCCTCTGTCAGTCCTGGGTTTGTTGGACTAGCGCCAGACATGAGAAGTGCGCCTTTGTGTGAGAGGTGAAGAGTGCGGATCCTGTTTCAGTCTTTAGACTGAAACAGGATCCGCACTTTTCACCGTTCCTTTCAGAATCATTTGCTTCATCAGCTAGGAACGGCGATTCCTTCTCCAGACCACCCGAAGGCTAGGCCAAAGTAACTCGATCTTCCCAAGAGGTGTGTGACACAACTTTTGAAAGAACCGCTAGGTTGAAACTATTTGGTATTTTTCCGTAGCACTTTTCACCATGATTGTCATAAGGTTGGTGTCTGCATCCTTAAGCATAGCATAGTTTTCACAGACAAAAGCATGCTGAGGCCCAGGAAACTTGGCATTTGCAATAGTTGCTACTAGAGACTATAAAGAATTAGTTGTTTTAAGTATTATTCCACTGTGGTTTCACCATTATTTTCAGAACCAGAGCCGGGTTCACGCAGTAGGAGAAGAATCCTTCCTGGTAGTTGAGATTTCTGTGTGGGGTGTAAGTGCGGGGCATCTGTCAGCCCTGTGTTTGATTTGGTTACCTCCATAGTTGGTAAGTGCATATTTGCGTGAGATGGGAAAAGTGTGGATCGCGCTTCAGATTTCATCCTGACACTTCTGAAATAGTTGCATTTGTGATAGTTGCTACTAGAGAGTATAAAGAAGTTGTTCTTTTAAGTATTATTCCACTGTGGTTTCACCATTATTTTGAGAACCAGAGCAGGTTTCACGCATTAGGAGAAGAATCCTTACTGGTAATTGAGATTTCTGGGTGGGGTGTAAGTGCGGGGCTTCTGTCAGCCCTGCCTTTGGTTTGCTTACCTGCAGAGTTGGTAAGTGCATATTTGCGTGAGATGGGAAAAGTGTGGATCGTGGTTCAGATTTCATCCTGACCCTTTTGGGATCACCAGTATGTTGGTAATTATTGGCCATTTCCATAGCGTTTTGCACCGTAACAGTCATGAGGTCGGCCTCTGCATCCTGAAGCCTAGGATGCTTTTCGCAGAGAAACCTCTGCTGAGGCCCAGGTAACTTGGTATTTCCCATACCTGGCACCGGAGCCTTGGAAGATAGGATTGTTTTCAGTATTCTTTCACCGTCCTTTCACCACCGTTTCAAGAACGGGAGCCCTTTTCAACCGTTAGCGTAAGGACCCTTCCTTGGAGATGAGATATTTTTCTGGGGTGGCAAGTGCAGGGCCTCTGTCCGTCCTGGGTTTGTGGGACTCGCGCCAGACACGAGAAGTGCGCCTTTGTGGGACAGGTGAATAGTGCGGATCCTGTTTCAGTCTAAAGACTGAAACAGGATCCGCACTCTTCACCGTTCCTTTCAGAATCATTTGATTCATCAGCTAGGAACGGCGATTCCTTCTCCAGACCAATCGAAGGCTAGGCCGCAGTCACTGGATCTTTCCGAGAGGTGTGTGGCGCAACTTTGGAAAGAACCGCTAGGTGGAGAACTATTTGGTATTTTTCCGTAGCACTTTTCCCCGTAACTGTCGTAAGGTTGGTCTCTGCATCCTTAAGCATAGGGGAGTTTTCACAGAGGAAAGCAGGCCGAGGCCCAGTGAACTTGGCATTTCCAATAGTTGGTGCTAGAGACTGCAAAGAAAGTGTTCTTTTCGGTATTATTCCACTGTGGTTTCGCCATGATGTTGAGAACCCGAGCAGGTTTCTCGCATTAGCGTCAGAATCCTGCCTGGTAGTTGAGATTTCTGGGTGGGGTGTAAGTGCGGGGCTTCTGTCAGCCCTGCCTTTGGTTTGCTTACCTGCAGAGTTTGTAAGTGCATATTTGCCTGAGGTGGGAAAAGTGTGGATCGTGCTTCAGATTTCATCCTGACCCTTTTGAGATCACCAGTATGTTGGTAATTATTGGCCATTTCCATAGCGTTTTGCACCGTAACAGTCATGAGGTCGGTCTCTGCATCCCGAAGCCTAGGATGCTTTTCGCAGAGAAACCTCTGCTGAGGCCCAGGTAACTTGGTATTTCCCATACCTGGCACCGGAGCCTTGGAAGATAGGATTGTTTTCAGTGTTCTTTCACCGTCCTTTCACCACCGTTTCAAGAACGGGAGCCCTTTTCAACCGTTAGCGTAAGGACCCTTCCTTGGAGATGAGATATTTTTCTGGGGTGGCAAGTGCAGGGCCTCTGTCCGTCCTGGGTTTGTGGGACTCGCGCCAGACACGAGAAGTGCGCCTTTGTGGGAGAGGTGAATAGTGCGGATCCTGTTTCAGTCTAAAGACTGAAACAGGATCCGCACTCTTCACCGTTCCTTTCAGAATCATTTGACTCATCAGCTAGGAACGGCGATTCCTTCTCCAGACCAATCGAAGGCTAGGCCGCACTCACTCGATCTTTCCGAGAGGTGTGTGGCGCAACTTTGGAAAGAACCGCTAGGTGGAGAACTATTTGGTATTTTTCCGTAGCACTTTTCCCCGTAACTGTCCTAAGGTTGGTCTCTGCATCCTTAATCATAGGGGAGTTTTCACAGAGGAAAGCAGGCGAGGCCCAGTGAACTTGGCATTTCCAATAGTTGGTGCTAGAGACTGCAAAGAAAGTGTTCTTTTCGGTATTATTCCACTGTGGTTTCGCCATGGTGTTCAGAACCCGAGCAGGTTTCTCGCATTAGCGTCAGAATCCTGCCTGGTAGTTGAGATTTCTGGGTGGGGTGTAAGTGCGGGGCTTCTGTCAGCCCTGCCTTTGGTTTGCTTACCTGCAGAGTTGGTAAGTGCATATTTGCGTGAGATGGGAAAAGTGTGGATCGTGCTTCAGATTTCATCCTGACCCTTTTGAGATCACCAGCATGTTGGTAATTATTGGCCATTTCCATAGCGTTTTGCACCGTAACAGGCATGAGGTCGGTCTCTGCATCCTGAAGCCTAGGATGCTTTTCGCAGAGAAACCTCTGCTGAGGCCCAGGTAACTTGGTATTTCCCATACCTGGCACCGGAGCCTTGGAAGATAGGATTGTTTTCAGTATTCTTTCACCGTCCTTTCACCACCGTTTCATGAACGGGAGCCCTTTTCAACCGTTAGCGTAGGGACGCTTCCTTGGAGATGAGATATTTTTCTGGGGTGGCAAGTGCAGGGCCTCTGTCCGTCCTGGGTTTGTGGGACTCGCGCCAGACACGAGAAGTGCGCCTTTGTGGGAGAGGTGAATAGTGCGGATCCTGTTTCAGTCTAAAGACTGAAACAGGATCCGCACTCTTCACCGTTCCTTTCAGAATCATTTGACTCATCAGCTAGGAACGGCGATTCCTTCTCCAGACCAATGGAAGGCTAGGCCGCAGTCAGTCGATCTTTCCGAGAGGTGTGTGGCGCAACTTTGGAAAGAACCGCTAGGTGGAGAACTATTTGGTATTTTTCCGTAGCACTTTTGCCCGTAACTGTCCTAAGGTTGGTCTCTGCATCCTTAAGCATAGGGGAGTTTTCACAGAGGAAAGCAGGCCGAGGCCCAGTGAACTTGGCATTTCCAATAGTTGGTGCTAGAGACTGCAAAGAAGGTGTTCTTTTCGGTATTATTCCACTGTGGTTTCGCCATGATGTTCAGAACCCGAGCAGGTTTCTCGCATTAGCGTCAGAATCCTGCCAGTAGTTGAGATTTCTGGGTGGGGTGTAAGTGCGGGGCTTCTGTCAGCCCTGCCTTTGGTTTGCTTACCTGCAGAGATGGTAAGTGCATATTTGCGTGAGATGGGAAAAGTGTGGATCGTGCTTCAGATTTCATCCTGACCCTTTTGAGATCACCAGTATGTTGGTAATTATTGGCCATTTCCATAGCGTTTTGCACCGTAACAGGCATGAGGTCGGTCTCTGCATCCTGAAGCCTAGGATGCTTTTCGCAGAGAAACCTCTGCTGAGGCCCAGGTAACTTGGTATTTCCCATACCTGGCACCGGAGCCTTGGAAGATAGGATTGTTTTCAGTATTCTTTCACCGTCCTTTCACCACCGTTTCAAGAACGGGAGCCCTTTTCAACCGTTAGCGTAAGGACCCTTCCTTGGAGATGAGATATTTTTCTGGGGTGGCAAGTGCAGGGCCTCTGTCCGTCCTGGGTTTGTGGGACTCGCGCCAGACACGAGAAGTGCGCCTTTGTGGGAGAGGTGAATAGTGCGGATCCTGTTTCAGTCTAAAGACTGAAACAGGATCCGCACTCTTCACCGTTCCTTTCAGAATCATTTGATTCATCAGCTAGGAACGGCGATTCCTTCTCCAGACCAATGGAAGGCTAGGCCGCAGTCACTCGATCTTTCCGAGAGGTGTGTGGCGCAACTTTGGAAAGAACCGCTAGGTGGAGAACTATTTGGTATTTTTCCGTAGCACTTTTCCCCGTAACTGTCCTAAGGTTGGTCTCTGCATCCTTAAGCATAGGGGAGTTTTCACAGAGGAAAGCAGGCCGAGGCCCAGTGAACTTGGCATTTCCAATAGTTGGTGCTAGAGACTGCAAAGAAGGTGTTCTTTTCGGTATTATTCCACTGTGGTTTCGCCATGATGTTCAGAACCCGAGCAGGTTTCTCGCATTAGCGTCAGAATCCTGCCTGGTAGTTGAGATTTCTGGGTGGGGTGTAAGTGCGGGGCTTCTGTCAGCCCTGCCTTTGGTTTGCTTACCTGCAGAGTTGGTAAGTGCATATTTGCGTGAGGTGGGAAAAGTGTGGATCGTGCTTCAGATTTCATCCTGACCCTTTTGAGATCACCAGCATGTTGGTAATTATTGGCCATTTCCATAGCGTTTTGCACCGTAACAGGCATGAGGTCGGTCTCTGCTCCTGAAGCCTAGGATGCTTTTCGCAGAGAAACCTCTGCTGAGGCCCAGGTAACTTGGTATTTCCCATACCTGGCACCGGAGCCTTGGAAGATAGGATTGTTTTCAGTATTCCTTCACCGTCCTTTCACCACCGTTTCAAGAACGGGAGCCCTTTTCAACCGTTAGCGTAAGGACCCTTCCTTGGAGATGAGATATTTTTCTGGGGTGGCAAGTGCAGGGCCTCTGTCCGTCCTGGGTTTGTGGGACTCGCGCCAGACACGAGAAGTGCGCCTTTGTGGGAGAGGTGAATAGTGCGGATCCTGTTTCAGTCTAAAGACTGAAACAGGATCCGCACTCTTCACCGTTCCTTTCAGAATCATTTGATTCATCAGCTAGGAACGGCGATTCCTTCTCCAGACCAATCGAAGGCTAGGCCGCAGTCACTCGATCTTTCCGAGAGGTGTGTGGCGCAACTTTGGAAAGAACCGCTAGGTGGAGAACTATTTGGTATTTTTCCGTAGCACTTTTCCCTGTAACTGTCCTAAGGTTGGTCTCTGCATCCTTAAGCATAGGGGAGTTTTCACAGAGGAAAGCAGGCCGAGGCCCAGTGAACTTGGCATTTCCAATAGTTGGTGCTAGAGACTGCAAAGAAGGTGTTCTTTTCGGTATTATTCCACTGTGGTTTCGCCATGATGTTCAGAACCCGAGCAGGTTTCTCGCATTAGCGTCAGAATCCTGCCTGGTAGTTGAGATTTCTGGGTGGGGTGTAAGTGCGGGGCTTCTGTCAGCCCTGCCTTTGGTTTGCTTACCTGCACAGTTGGTAAGTGCATATTTGCCTGAGGTGGGAAAAGTGTGGATCGTGCTTCAGATTTCATCCTGACCCTTTTGAGATCACCAGTATGTTGGTAATTATTGGCCATTTCCATAGCGTTTTGCACCGTAACAGGCATGAGGTCGGTCTCTGCATCCTGAAGCCTAGGATGCTTTTCGCAGAGAAACCTCTGCTGAGGCCCAGGTAACTTGGTATTTCCCATACCTGGCACCGGAGCCTTGGAAGATAGGATTGTTTTCAGTATTCTTTCACCGTCCTTTCACCACCGTTTCAAGAACGGGAGCCCTTTTCAACCGTTAGCGTAAGGACCCTTCCTTGGAGATGAGATATTTTTCTGGGGTGGCAAGTGCAGGGCCTCTGTCCGTCCTGGGTTTGTGGGACTCGCGCCAGACACGAGAAGTGCGCCTTTGTGGGAGAGGTGAATAGTGCGGATCCTGTTTCAGTCTAAAGACTGAAACAGGATCCGCACTCTTCACCGTTCCTTTCAGAATCATTTGATTCATCAGCTAGGAACGGCGATTCCTTCTCCAGACCAATCGAAGGCTAGGCCACAGTCACTCGATCTTTCCGAGAGGTGTGTGGCGCAACTTTGGAAAGAACCGCTAGGTGGAGAACTATTTGGTATTTTTCCGTAGCACTTTTCCCCGTAACTGTCCTAAGGTTGGTCTCTGCATCCTTAAGCATAGGGGAGTTTTCACAGAGGAAAGCAGGCCGAGGCCCAGTGAACTTGGCATTTCCAATAGTTGGTGCTAGAGACTGCAAAGAAAGTGTTCTTTTCGGTATTATTCCACTGTGGTTTCGCCATGATGTTCAGAACCCGAGCAGGTTTCTCGCATTAGCGTCAGAATCCTGCCTGGTAGTTGAGATTTCTGGGTGGCGTGTAAGTGCGGGGCTTCTGTCAGCCCTGCCTTTGGTTTGCTTACCTGCAGAGTTGGTAAGTGCATATTTGCGTGAGATGGGAAAAGTGTGGATCGTGCTTCAGATTTCATCCTGACCCTTTTGAGATCACCAGCATGTTGGTAATTATTGGCCATTTCCATAGCGTTTTGCACCGTAACAGGCATGAGGTCGGTCTCTGCATCCTGAAGCCTAGGATGCTTTTCGCAGAGAAACCTCTGCTGAGGCCCAGGTAACTTGGTATTTCCCATACCTGGCACCGGAGGCTTGGAAGATAGGATTGTTTTCAGTATTCTTTCACCGTCCTTTCACCACCGTTTCATGAACGGGAGCCCTTTTCAACCGTTAGCGTAAGGACCCTTCCTTGGAGATGAGATATTTTTCTGGGGTGGCAAGTGCAGGGCCTCTGTCCGTCCTGGGTTTGTGGGACTCGCGCCAGACACGAGAAGTGCGCCTTTGTGGGAGAGGTGAATAGTGCGGATCCTGTTTCAGTCTAAAGACTGAAACAGGATCCGCACTCTTCACCGTTCCTTTCAGAATCATTTGATTCATCAGCTAGGAACGGCGATTCCTTCTCCAGACCAATCGAAGGCTAGGCCGCAGTCACTCGATCTTTCCGAGAGGTGTGTGGCGCAACTTTGGAAAGAACCGCTAGGTGGAGAACTATTTGGTATTTTTCCGTAGCACTTTTCCCCGTAACTGTCCTAAGGTTGGTCTCTGCATCCTTAAGCATAGGGGAGTTTTCACAGAGGAAAGCAGGCCGAGGCCCAGTGAACTTGGCATTTCCAATAGTTGGTGCTAGAGACTGCAAAGAAGGTGTTCTTTTCGGTATTATTCCACTGTGGTTTCGCCATGATGTTCAGAACCCGAGCAGGTTTCTCGCATTAGCGTCACAATCCTGCCTGGTAGTTGAGATTTCTGGGTGGGGTTTAAGTGCGGGGCTTCTGTCAGCCCTGCCTTTGGTTTGCTTACCTGCACAGTTGGTAAGTGCATATTTGCCTGAGGTGGGAAAAGTGTGGATCGTGCTTCAGATTTCATCCTGACCCTTTTGAGATCACCAGTATGTTGGTAATTATTGGCCATTTCCATAGCGTTTTGCACCGTAACAGTCATGAGGTCGGTCTCTGCATCCTGAAGCCTAGGATGCTTTTCGCAGAGAAACCTCTGCTGAGGCCCAGGTAACTTGGTATTTCCCATACCTGGCACCGGAGCCTTGGAAGATAGGATTGTTTTCAGTATTCTTTCACCGTCCTTTCACCACCGTTTCAAGAACGGGAGCCCTTTTCAACCGTTAGCGTAAGGACCCTTCCTTGGAGATGAGATATTTTTCTGGGGTGGCAAGTGCAGGGCCTCTGTCCGTCCTGGGTTTGTGGGACTCGCGCCAGACACGAGAAGTGCGCCTTTGTGGGAGAGGTGAATAGTGCGGATCCTGTTTCAGTCTAAAGACTGAAACAGGATCCGCACTCTTCACCGTTCCTTTCAGAATCATTTGATTCATCAGCTAGGAACGGCGATTCCTTCTCCAGACCAATCGAAGGCTAGGCCGCAGTCACTCGATCTTTCCGAGAGGTGTGTGGCGCAACTTTGGAAAGAACCGCTAGGTGGAGAACTATTTGGTATTTTTCCGTAGCACTTTTCCCCGTAACTGTCCTAAGGTTGGTCTCTGCATCCTTAAGCATAGGGGAGTTTTCACAGAGGAAAGCAGGCCGAGGCCCAGTGAACTTGGCATTTCCAATAGTTGGTGCTAGAGACTGCAAAGAAAGTGTTCTTTTCGGTATTATTCCACTGTGGTTTCGCCATGATGTTCAGAACCCGAGCAGGTTTCTCGCATTAGCGTCAGAATCCTGCCTGGTAGTTGAGATTTCTGGGTGGGGTGTAAGTGCGGGGCTTCTGTCAGCCCTGCCTTTGGTTTGCTTACCTGCACAGTTGGTAAGTGCATATTTGCCTGAGGTGGGAAAAGTGTGGATCGTGCTTCAGATTTCATCCTGACCCTTTTGAGATCACCAGTATGTTGGTAATTATTGGCCATTTCCATAGCGTTTTGCACCGTAACAGTCATGAGGTCGGTCTCTGCATCCTGAAGCCTAGGATGCTTTTCGCAGAGAAACCTCTGCTGAGGCCCAGGTAACTTGGTATTTCCCATACCTGGCACCGGAGCCTTGGAAGATAGGATTGTTTTCAGTATTCTTTCACCGTCCTTTCACCACCGTTTCAAGAACGGGAGCCCTTTTCAACCGTTAGCGTAAGGACCCTTCCTTGGAGATGAGATATTTTTCTGGGGTGGCAAGTGCAGGGCCTCTGTCCGTCCTGGGTTTGTGGGACTCGCGCCAGACACGAGAAGTGCGCCTTTGTGGGAGAGGTGAATAGTGCGGATCCTGTTTCAGTCTAAAGACTGAAACAGGATCCGCACTCTTCACCGTTCCTTTCAGAATCATTTGATTCATCAGCTAGGAACGGCGATTCCTTCTCCAGACCAATCGAAGGCTAGGCCGCACTCACTCGATCTTTCCGAGAGGTGTGTGGCGCAACTTTGGAAAGAACCGCTAGGTGGAGAACTATTTGGTATTTTTCCGTAGCACTTTTCCCCGTAACTGTCCTAAGGTTGGTCTCTGCATCCTTAAGCATAGGGGAGTTTTCACAGAGGAAAGCAGGCCGAGGCCCAGTGAACTTGGCATTTTCAATAGTTGGTGCTAGAGACTGCAAAGAAAGTGTTCTTTTCGGTATTATTCCACTGTGGTTTCGCCATGGTGTTCAGAACCCGAGCAGGTTTCTCGCATTAGCGTCAGAATCCTGCCTGGCAGTTGAGATTTCTGGGTGGGGTGTAAGTGCGGGGCTTCTGTCAGCCCTGCCTTTGGTTTGCTTACCTGCACAGTTGGTAAGTGCATATTTGCGTGAGATGGGAAAAGTGTGGATCGTGCTTCAGATTTCATCCTGACCCTTTTGAGATCACCAGTATGTTGGTAATTATTGGCCATTTCCATAGCGTTTTGCACCGTAACAGTCATGAGGTCGGTCTCTGCATCCTGAAGCCTAGGATGCTTTTCGCAGAGAAACCTCTGCTGAGGCCCAGGTAACTTGGTATTTCCCATACCTGGCACCGGAGCCTTGGAAGATAGGATTGTTTTCAGTATTCCTTCACCGTCCTTTCACCACCGTTTCAAGAACGGGAGCCCTTTTCAACCGTTAGCGTAAAGACCCTTCCTTGGAGATGAGATATTTTTCTGGGGTGGCAAGTGCAGGGCCTCTGTCCGTCCTGGGTTTGTGGGACTCGCGCCAGACACGAGAAGTGCGCCTTTGTGGGAGAGGTGAATAGTGCGGATCCTGTTTCAGTCTAAAGACTGAAACAGGATCCGCACTCTTCACCGTTCCTTTCAGAATCATTTGATTCATCAGCTAGGAACGGCGATTCCTTCTCCAGACCAATCGAAGGCTAGGCCGCACTCACTCGATCTTTCCGAGAGGTGTGTGGCGCAACTTTGGAAAGAACCGCTAGGTGGAGAACTATTTGGTATTTTTCCGTAGCACTTTTGCCCGTAACTGTCCTAAGGTTGGTCTCTGCATCCTTAAGCATAGGGGAGTTTTCACAGAGGAAAGCAGGCCGAGGCCCAGTGAACTTGGCATTTCCAATAGTTGGTGCTAGAGACTGCAAAGAAGGTGTTCTTTTCGGTATTATTCCACTGTGGTTTCGCCATGATGTTCAGAACCCGAGCAGGTTTCTCGCATTAGCGTCAGAATCCTGCCAGTAGTTGAGATTTCTGGGTGTGGTGTAAGTGCGGGGCTTCTGTCAGCCCTGCCTTTGGTTTGCTTACCTGCAGAGATGGTAAGTGCATATTTGCGTGAGATGGGAAAAGTGTGGATCGTGCTTCAGATTTCATCCTGACCCTTTTGAGATGACCAGTATGTTGGTAATTATTGGCCATTTCCATAGCGTTTTGCACCGTAACAGGCATGAGGTCGGTCTCTGCATCCTGAAGCCTAGGATGCTTTTCGCAGAGAAACCTCTCCTGAGGCCCAGGTAACTTGGTATTTCCCATACCTGGCACCGGAGCCTTGGAAGATAGGATTGTTTTCAGTATTCTTTCACCGTCCTTTCACCACCGTTTCAAGAACGGGAGCCCTTTTCAACCGTTAGCGTAAGGACCCTTCCTTGGAGATGAGATATTTTTCTGGGGTGTCAAGTGCAGGGCCTCTGTCCGTCCTGGGTTTGTGGGACTCGCGCCAGACACGAGAAGTGCGCCTTTGTGGGAGAGGTGAATAGTGCGGATCCTGTTTCAGTCTAAAGACTGAAACAGGATCCGCACTCTTCACCGTTCCTTTCAGAATCATTTGATTCATCAGCTAGGAACGGCGATTCCTTCTCCAGACCAATCGAAGGGTAGGCCGCACTCACTCGATCTTTCCGAGAGGTGTGTGGCGCAACTTTGGAAAGAACCGCTAGGTGGAGAACTATTTGGTATTTTTCCGTAGCACTTTTCCCCGTAACTGTCCTAAGGTTGGTCTCTGCATCCTTAAGCATAGGGGAGTTTTCACAGAGGAAAGCAGGCCGAGGCCCAGTGAACTTGGCATTTCCAATAGTTGGTGCTAGAGACTGCAAAGAAAGTGTTCTTTTCGGTATTATTCCACTGTGGTTTCGCCATGATGTTCAGAACCCGAGCAGGTTTCTCGCATTAGCGTCAGAATCCTGCCAGTAGTTGAGATTTCTGGGTGGGGTGTAAGTGCGGGGCTTCTGTCAGCCCTGCCTTTGGTTTGCTTACCTGCAGAGATGGTAAGTGCATATTTGCGTGAGATGGGAAAAGTGTGGATCGTGCTTCAGATTTCATCCTGACCCTTTTGAGATCACCAGTATGTTGGTAATTATTGGCCATTTCCATAGCGTTTTGCACCGTAACAGGCATGAGGTCGGTCTCTGCATCCTGAAGCCTAGGATGCTTTTCGCAGAGAAACCTCTGCTGAGGCCCAGGTAACTTGGTATTTCCCATACCTGGCACCGGAGCCTTGGAAGATAGGATTGTTTTCAGTATTCTTTCACCGTCCTTTCACCACCGTTTCAAGAACGGGAGCCCTTTTCAACCGTTAGCGTAAGGACCCTTCCTTGGAGATGAGATATTTTTCTGGGGTGGCAAGTGCAGGGCCTCTGTCCGTCCTGGGTTTGTGGGACTCGCGCCAGACACGAGAAGTGCGCCTTTGTGGGAGAGGTGAATAGTGCGGATCCTGTTTCAGTCTAAAGACTGAAACAGGATCCGCACTCTTCACCGTTCCTTTCAGAATCATTTGATTCATCAGCTAGGAACGGCGATTCCTTCTCCAGACCAATCGAAGTCTAGGCCGCAGTCACTCGATCTTTCCGAGAGGTGTGTGGCGCAACTTTGGAAAGAACCGCTAGGTGGAGAGCTATTTGGTATTTTTCCGTAGCACTTTTCCCCGTAACTGTCCTAAGGTTGGTCTCTGCATCCTTAAGCATAGGGGAGTTTTCACAGAGGAAAGCAGGCCGAGGCCCAGTGAACTTGGCATTTCCAATAGTTGGTGCTAGAGACTGCAAAGAAAGTGTTCTTTTCGGTATTATTCCACTGTGGTTTCGCCATGATGTTCAGAACCCGAGCAGGTTTCTCGCATTAGCGTCAGAATCCTGCCTGGTAGTTGAGATTTCTGGGTGGGGTGTAAGTGCGGGGCTTCTGTCAGCCCTGCCTTTGGTTTGCTTACCTGCAGAGTTGGTAAGTGCATATTTGCGTGAGATGGGAAAAGTGTGGATCGTGCTTCAGATTTCATCCTGACCCTTTTGAGATCACCAGTATGTTGGTAATTATTGGCCATTTCCATAGGGTTTTGCACCGTAACAGGCATGAGGTCGGTCTCTGCATCCTGAAACCTAGGATGCTTTTCGCAGAGAAACCTCTGCTGAGGCCCAGGTAACTTGGTATTTCCCATACCTGGCACCGGAGCCTTGGAAGATAGGATTGTTTTCAGTATTCTTTCACCGTCCTTTCACCACCGTTTCATGAACGGGAGCCCTTTTCAACCATTAGCGTAAGGACCCTTCCTTGGAGATGAGATATTTTTCTGGGGTGGCAAGTGCAGGGCCTCTGTCCGTCCTGGGTTTGTGGGACTCGCGCCAGACACGAGAAGTGCGCCTTTGTGGGAGAGGTGAATAGTGCGGATCCTGTTTCAGTCTAAAGACTGAAACAGGATCCGCACTCTTCACCGTTCCTTTCAGAATTATTTGATTCATCAGCTAGGAACGGCGATTCCTTCTCCAGACCAATCGAAGGCTAGGCCGCAGTCACTCGATCTTTCCGAGAGGTGTGTGGCGCAACTTTGGAAAGAACCGCTAGGTGGAGAACTATTTGGTATTTTTCCGTAGCACTTTTCCCCGTAACTGTCCTAAGGTTGGTCTCTGCATCCTTAAGCATAGGGGAGTTTTCACAGAGGAAAGCAGGCCGAGGCCCAGTAAACTTGGCATTTCCAATAGTTGGTGCTAGAGACTGCAAAGAAAGTGTTCTTTTCGGTATTATTCCACTGTGGTTTCGCCATGATGTTCAGAACCCGAGCAGGTTTCTCGCATTAGCGTCAGAATCCTGCCTGGTAGTTGAGATTTTTGGGTGGGGTGTAAGTGCGGGGCTTCTGTCAGCCCTGCCTTTGGTTTGCTTACCTGCAGAGATGGTAAGTGCATATTTGCGTGAGATGGGAAAAGTGTGGATCGTGCTTCAGATTTCATCCTGACCCTTTTGAGATGACCAGTATGTTGGTAATTATTGGCCATTTCCATAGCGTTTTGCACCGTAACAGGCATGAGGTCGGTCTCTGCATCCTGAAGCCTAGGATGCTTTTCGCAGAGAAACCTCTGCTGAGGCCCAGGTAACTTGGTATTTCCCATACCTGGCACCGGAGCCTTGGAAGATAGGATTGTTTTCAGTATTCTTTCACCGTCCTTTCACCACCGTTTCATGAACGGGAGCCCTTTTCAACCGTTAGCGTAAGGACCCTTCCTTGGAGATGAGATATTTTTCTGGGGTGGCAAGTGCAGGGCCTCTGTCCGTCCTGGGTTTGTGGGACTCGCGCCAGACACGAGAAGTGCGCCTTTGTGGGAGAGGTGAATAGTGCGGATCCTGTTTCAGTCTAAAGACTGAAACAGGATCCGCACTCTTCACCGTTCCTTTCAGAATCATTTGATTCATCAGCTAGGAACGGCGATTCCTTCTCCAGACCAATCGAAGGCTAGGCCGCAGTCACTCGATCTTTCCGAGAGGTGTGTGGCGCAACTTTGGAAAGAACCGCTAGGTGGAGAACTATTTGGTATTTTTCCGTAGCACTTTTCCCCGTAACTGTCCTAAGGTTGGTCTCTGCATCCTTAAGCATAGGGGAGTTTTCACAGAGGAAAGCAGGCCGAGGCCCAGTGAACTTGGCATTTCCAATAGTTGGTGCTAGAGACTGCAAAGAAAGTGTTCTTTTCGGTATTATTCCACTGTGGTTTCGCCATGATGTTCAGAACCCGAGCAGGTTTCTCGCATTAGCGTCAGAATCCTGCCAGTAGTTGAGATTTCTGGGTGGGGTGTAAGTGCGGGGCTTCTGTCAGCCCTGCCTTTGGTTTGCTTACCTGCACAGTTGGTAAGTGCATATTTGCCTGAGGTGGGAAAAGTGTGGATCGTGCTTCAGATTTCATCCTGACCCTTTTGAGATCACCAGTATGTTGGTTATTATTGGCCATTTCCATAGGGTTTTGCACCGTAACAGGCATGAGGTCGGTCTCTGCATCCTGAATCCTAGGATGCTTTTCGCAGAGAAACCTCTGCTGAGACCCAGGTAACTTGGTATTTCCCATACCTGGCACCGGAGCCTTGGAAGATAGGATTGTTTTCAGTATTCTTTCACCGTCCTTTCACCACCGTTTCAAGAACGGGAGCCCTTTTCAACCGTTAGCGTAAGGACCCCTCCTTGGAGATGAGATATTATTCTGGGGTGGCAAGTGCAGGGCCTCTGTCCGTCCTGGGTTTGTGGGACTCGCGCCAGACACGAGAAGTGCGCCTTTGTGGGAGAGGTGAATAGTGCGGATCCTGTTTCAGTCTAAAGACTGAGACAGGATCCGTACTCTTCACCGTTCCTTTCAGAATCATTTGATTCATCAGCTAGGAACGGCGATTCCTTCTCCAGACCAATCGAAGGCTAGGCCGCAGTCACTCGATCTTTCCGAGAGGTGTGTGGCGCAACTTTGGAAAGAACCGCTAGGTGGAGAACTATTTGGTATTTTTCCGTAGCACTTTTCCCCGTAACTGTCCTAAGGTTGGTCTCTGCATCCTTAAGCATAGGGGAGTTTTCACAGAGGAAAGCAGGCCGAGGCCCAGTGAACTTGGCAATTCCAATAGTTGGTGCTAGAGACTGCAAAGAAAGTGTTCTTTTCGGTATTATTCCACTGTGGTTTCGCCATGATGTTCAGAACCCGAGCAGGTTTCTCGCATTAGCGTCAGAATCCTGCCTGGTAGTTGAGATTTCTGGGTGGGGTGTAAGTGCGGGGCTTCTGTCAGCCCTGCCTTTGGTTTGCTTACCTGCAGAGTTGGTAAGTGCATATTTGCGTGAGATGGGAAAAGTGTGGATCGTGCTTCAGATTTCATCCTGACCCTTTTGAGATCACCAGTATGTTGGTAATTATTGGCCATTTCCATAGCGTTTTGCACCGTAACAGGCATGAGGTCGGTCTCTGCTCCTGAAGCCTAGGATGCTTTTCACAGAGAAACCTCTGCTGAGGCCCAGGTAACTTGGTATTTCCCATACCTGGCACCGGAGCCTTGGAAGATAGGATTGTTTTCAGTATTCTTTCACCGTCCTTTCACCACCGTTTCAAGAACGGGAGCCCTTTTCAACCGTTAGCGTAAGGACCCTTCCTTGGAGATGAGATATTTTTCTGGGGTGGCAAGTGCAGGGCCTCTGTCCGTCCTGGGTTTGTGGGACTCGCGCCAGACACGAGAAGTGCGCCTTTGTGGGAGAGGTGAATAGTGCGGATCCTGTTTCAGTCTAAAGACTGAAACAGGATCCGCACTCTTCACCGTTCCTTTCAGAATCATTTGATTCATCAGCTAGGAACGGCGATTCCTTCTCCAGACCAATCGAAGGCTAGGCCGCAGTCACTCGATCTTTCCGAGAGGTGTGTGGCGCAACTTTGGAAAGAACCGCTAGGTGGAGAACTATTTGGTATTTTTCCGTAGCACTTTTCCCCGTAACTGTCCTAAGGTTGGTCTCTGCATCCTTAAGCATAGGGGAGTTTTCACAGAGGAAAGCAGGCCGAGGCCCAGTGAACTTGGCATTTCCAATAGTTGGTGCTAGAGACTGCAAAGAAGTTGTTCTTTTCGGTATTATTCCACTGTGGTTTCGCCATGATGTTCAGAACCCGAGCAGGTTTCTCGCATTAGCGTCAGAATCCTGCCAGTAGTTGAGATTTCTGGGTGGGGTGTAAGTGCGGGGCTTCTGTCAGCCCTGCCTTTGGTTTGCTTACCTGCAGAGATGGTAAGTGCATATTTGCGTGAGATGGGAAAAGTGTGGATCGTGCTTCAGATTTCATCCTGACCCTTTTGAGATCACCAGTATGTTGGTAATTATTGGCCATTTCCATAGCGTTTTGCACCGTAACAGGCATGAGGTCGGTCTCTGCATCCTGAAGCCTAGGATGCTTTTCGCAGAGAAACCTCTGCTGAGGCCCAGGTAACTTGGTATTTCCCATACCTGGCACCGGAGCCTTGGAAGATAGGATTGTTTTCAGTATTCTTTCACCGTCCTTTCACCACCGTTTCAAGAACGGGAGCCCTTTTCAACCGTTAGCGTAAGGACCCTTCCTTGGAGATGAGATATTTTTCTGGGGTGGCAAGTGCAGGGCCTCTGTCCGTCCTGGGTTTGTGGGACTCGCGCCAGACACGAGAAGTGCGCCTTTGTGGGAGAGGTGAATAGTGCGGATCCTGTTTCAGTCTAAAGACTGAAACAGGATCCGCACTCTTCACCGTTCCTTTCAGAATCATTTGATTCATCAGCTAGGAACGGCGATTCCTTCTCCAGACCAATCGAAGGCTAGGCCGCAGTCACTCGATCTTTCCGAGAGGTGTGTGGCGCAACTTTGGAAAGAACCGCTAGGTGGAGAACTATTTGGTATTTTTCCGTAGCACTTTTCCCCGTAACTGTCCTAAGGTTGGTCTCTGCATCCTTAAGCATAGGGGAGTTTTCACAGAGGAAAGCAGGCCGAGGACCAGTGAACTTGGCATTTCCAATAGTTGGTGCTAGAGACTGCAAAGAAAGTGTTCTTTTCGGTATTATTCCACTGTGGTTTCGCCATGATGTTCAGAACCCGAGCAGGTTTCTCGCATTAGCGTCAGAATCCTGCCTGGTAGTTGAGATTTCTGGGTGGGGTGTAAGTGCGGGGCTTCTGTCAGCCCTGCCTTTGGTTTGCTTACCTGCAGAGTTGGTAAGTGCATATTTGCGTGAGATGGGAAAAGTGTGGATCGTGCTTCAGATTTCATCCTGACCCTTTTGAGATCACCAGTATGTTGGTAATTATTGGCCATTTCCATAGCGTTTTGCACCGTAACAGGCATGAGGTCGGTCTCTGCATCCTGAAGCCTAGGATGCTTTTCGCAGAGAAACCTCTGCTGTGGCCCAGGTAACTTGGTATTTCCCATACCTGGCACCGGAGCCTTGGAAGATAGGATTGTTTTCAGTATTCTTTCACCGTCCTTTCACCACCGTTTCAAGAACGGGAGCCCTTTTCAACTGTTAGCGTAAGGACCCTTCCTTAGAGATGAGATATTTTTCTGGGGTGGCAAGTGCAGGGCCTCTGTCCTTCCTGGGTTTGTGGGACTCGCGCCAGACACGAGAAGTGCGCCTTTGTGGGAGAGGTGAATAGTGCGGATCCTGTTTCAGTCTAAAGACTGAAACAGGATCCGCACTCTTCACCGTTCCTTTCAGAATCATTTGATTCATCAGCTAGGAACGGCGATTCCTTCTCCAGACCAATGGAAGGCTAGGCCGCAGTCACTCGATCTTTCCGAGAGGTGTGTGGCGCAACTTTGGAAAGAACCGCTAGGTGGAGAACTATTTGGTATTTTTCCGTAGCACTTTTCACCGTAACTGTCCTAAGGTTGGTCTCTGCATCCTTAAGCATAGGGGAGTTTTCACAGAGGAAAGCAGGCCGAGGCCCAGTGAACTTGGCATTTCCAATAGTTGGTGCTAGAGACTGCAAAGAAAGTGTTCTTTTCGGTATTATTCCACTGTGGTTTCGCCATGATGTTCAGAACCCGAGCAGGTTTCTCGCATTAGCGTCAGAATCCTGCCTGGTAGTTGAGATTTCTGGGTGGGGTGTAAGTGCGGGGCTTCTGTCAGCCCTGCCTTTGGTTTGCTTACCTGCAGAGTTGGTAAGTGCATATTTGCGTGAGGTGGGAAAAGTGTGGATCGTGCTTCAGATTTCATCCTGACCCTTTTGAGATGACCAGTATGTTGGTAATTATTGGCCATTTCCATAGCGTTTTGCACCGTAACAGGCATGAGGTCGGTCTCTGCATCCTGAAGCCTAGGATGCTTTTCGCAGAGAAACCTCTGCTGAGGCCCAGGTAACTTGGTATTTCCCATACCTGGCACCGGAGCCTTGGAAGATAGGATTGTTTTCAGTATTCTTTCACCGTCCTTTCACCACCGTTTCAAGAACGGGAGCCCTTTTCAACCGTTAGCGTAAGGACCCTTCCTTGGAGATGAGATATTTTTCTGGGGTGGCAAGTGCAGGGCCTCTGTCCGTCCTGGGTTTGTGGGACTCGCGCCAGACACGAGAAGTGCGCCTTTGTGGGAGAGGTGAATAGTGCGGATCCTGTTTCAGTCTAAAGACTGAAACAGGATCCGCACTCTTCACCGTTCCTTTCAGAATCATTTGATTCATCAGCTAGGAACGGCGATTCCTTCTCCAGACCAATGGAAGGCTAGGCCGCAGTCACTCGATCTTTCCGAGAGGTGTGTGGCGCAACTTTGGAAAGAACCGCTAGGTGGAGAACTATTTGGTATTTTTCCGTAGCACTTTTCACCGTAACTGTCCTAAGGTTGGTCTCTGCATCCTTAAGCATAGGGGAGTTTTCACAGAGGAAAGCAGGCCGAGGCCCAGTGAACTTGGCATTTCCAATAGTTGGTGCTAGAGACTGCAAAGAAAGTGTTCTTTTCGGTATTATTCCACTGTGGTTTCGCCATGATGTTCAGAACCCGAGCAGGTTTCTCGCATTAGCGTCAGAATCCTGCCTGGTAGTTGAGATTTCTGGGTGGGGTGTAAGTGCGGGGCTTCTGTCAGCCCTGCCTTTGGTTTGCTTACCTGCAGAGTTGGTAAGTGCATATTTGCGTGAGGTGGGAAAAGTGTGGATCGTGCTTCAGATTTCATCCTGACCCTTTTGAGATCACCAGTATGTTGGTAATTATTGGCCATTTCCATAGCGTTTTGCACCGTAACAGCCATGAGGTCGGTCTCTGCATCCTGAAGCCTAGGATGCTTTTCGCAGAGAAACCTCTGCTGAGGCCCAGGTAACTTGGTATTTCCCATACCTGGCACCGGAGCCTTGGAAGATAGGATTGTTTTCAGTATTCTTTCACCGTCCTTTCACCACCGTTTCAAGAACGGGAGCCCTTTTCAACCGTTAGCCTAAGGACCCTTCCTTGGAGATGAGATATTTTTCTGGGGTGGCAAGTGCAGGGCCTCTGTCCGTCCTGGGTTTGTGGGACTCGCGCCAGACACGAGAAGTGCGCCTTTGTGGGAGAGGTGAATAGTGCGGATCCTGTTTCAGTCTAAAGACTGAAACAGGATCCGCACTCTTCACCGTTCCTTTCAGAATCATTTGATTCATCAGCTAGGAACGGCGATTCCTTCTCCAGACCAATCGAAGGCTAGGCCGCAGTCACTCGATCTTTCCGAGAGGTGTGTGGCGCAACTTTGGAAAGAACCGCTAGGTGGAGAACTATTTGGTATTTTTCCGTAGCACTTTTCCCCGTAACTGTCCTAAGGTTGGTCTCTGCATCCTTAAGCATAGGGGAGTTTTCACAGAGGAAAGCAGGCCGAGGCCCAGTGAACTTGGCATTTCCAATAGTTGGTGCTAGAGACTGCAAAGAAGGTGTTCTTTTCGGTATTATTCCACTGTGGTTTCGCCATGATGTTCAGAACCCGAGCAGGTTTCTCGCATTAGCGTCAGAATCCTGCCTGGTAGTTGAGATTTCTGGGTGGGGTGTAAGTGCGGGGCTTCTGTCAGCCCTGCCTTTGGTTTGCTTACCTGCAGAGTTGGTAAGTGCATATTTGCGTGAGATGGGAAAAGTGTGGATCGTGCTTCAGATTTCATCCTGACCCTTTTGAGATCACCAGTATGTTGGTAATTATTGGCCATTTCCATAGGGTTTTGCACCGTAACAGGCATGAGGTCGGTCTCTGCATCCTGAAGCCTAGGATGCTTTTCGCAGAGAAACCTCTGCTGAGACCCAGGTAACTTGGTATTTCCCATACCTGGCACCGGAGCCTTGGAAGATAGGATTGTTTTCAGTATTCTTTCACCGTCCTTTCACCACCGTTTCATGAACGGGAGCCCTTTTCAACCGTTAGCGTAAGGACCCTTCCTTGGAGATGAGATATTTTTCTGGGGTGGCAAGTGCAGGGCCTCTGTCCGTCCTGGGTTTGTGGGACTCGCGCCAGACACGAGAAGTGCGCCTTTGTGGGAGAGGTGAATAGTGCGGATCCTGTTTCAGTCTAAAGACTGAAACAGGATCCGCACTCTTCACCGTTCCTTTCAGAATCATTTGATTCATCAGCTAGGAACGGCGATTCCTTCTCCAGACCAATCGAAGGCTAGGCCGCAGTCACTCGATCTTTCCGAGAGGTGTGTGGCGCAACTTTGGAAAGAACCGCTAGGTGGAGAACTATTTGGTATTTTTCCGTAGCACTTTTCCCCGTAACTGTCCTAAGGTTGGTCTCTGCATCTTTAAGCATAGGGGAGATTTCACAGAGGAAAGCAGGCTGAGGCCCAGTGAACTTGGCATTTCCAATAGTTGGTGCTAGAGACTGCAAAGAAAGTGTTCTCTTCGGTATTATTCCAGTGTGGTGTCGCCATGATGTTCAGAACCCGAGCAGGTTTCTCGCATTAGCGTCAGAATCCTGCCTGGTAGTTGAGATTTCTGGGTGGGGTGTAAGTGCGGGGCTTCTGTCAGCCCTGCCTTTGGTTTGCTTACCTGCAGAGTTGGTAAGTGCATATTTGCGTGAGATGGGAAAAGTGTGGATCGTGCTTCAGATTTCATCCTGACCCTTTTGAGATCACCAGTATGTTGGTAATTATTGGCCATTTCCATAGCGTTTTGCACCGTAACAGGCATGAGGTCGGTCTCTGCATCCTGAAGCCTAGGATGCTTTTCGCAGAGAAACCTCTGCTGTGGCCCAGGTAACTTGGTATTTCCCATACCTGGCACCGGAGCCTTGGAAGATAGGATTGTTTTCAGTATTCTTTCACCGTCCTTTCACCACCGTTTCAAGAACGGGAGCCCTTTTCAACTGTTAGCGTAAGGACCCTTCCTTAGAGATGAGATATTTTTCTGGGGTGGCAAGTGCAGGGCCTCTGTCCGTCCTGGGTTTGTGGGACTCGCGCCAGACACGAGAAGTGCGCCTTTGTGGGAGAGGTGAATAGTGCGGATCCTGTTTCAGTCTAAAGACTGAAACAGGATCCGCACTCTTCACCGTTCCTTTCAGAATCATTTGATTCATCAGCTAGGAACGGCGATTCCTTCTCCAGACCAATGGAAGGCTAGGCCGCAGTCACTCGATCTTTCCGAGAGGTGTGTGGCGCAACTTTGGAAAGAACCGCTAGGTGGAGAACTATTTGGTATTTTTCCGTAGCACTTTTCACCGTAACTGTCCTAAGGTTGGTCTCTGCATCCTTAAGCATAGGGGAGTTTTCACAGAGGAAAGCAGGCCGAGGCCCAGTAAACTTGGCATTTCCAATAGTTGGTGCTAGAGACTGCAAAGAAAGTGTTCTTTTCGGTATTATTCCACTGTGGTTTCGCCATGATGTTCAGAACCCGAGCAGGTTTCTCGCATTAGCGTCAGAATCCTGCCTGGTAGTTGAGATTTCTGGGTGGGGTGTAAGTGCGGGGCTTCTGTCAGCCCTGCCTTTGGTTTGCTTACCTGCAGAGTTGGTAAGTGCATATTTGCGTGAGATGGGAAAAGTGTGGATCGTGCTTCAGATTTCATCCTGACCCTTTTGAGATCACCAGTATGTTGGTAATTATTGGCCATTTCCATAGCGTTTTGCACCGTAACAGGCATGAGGTCGGTCTCTGCATCCTGAAGCCTAGGATGCTTTTCGCAGAGAAACCTCTGCTGAGGCCCAGGTAACTTGGTATTTCCCATACCTGGCACCGGAGCCTTGGAAGATAGGATTGTTTTCAGTATTCTTTCACCGTCCTTTCACCACCGTTTCAAGAACGGGAGCCCTTTTCAACCGTTAGCGTAAGGACCCTTCCTTGGAGATGAGATATTTTTCTGGGGTGGCAAGTGCAGGGCCTCTGTCCGTCCTGGGTTTGTGGGACTCGCGCCAGACACGAGAAGTGCGCCTTTGTGGGAGAGGTGAATAGTGCGGATCCTGTTTCAGTCTAAAGACTGAAACAGGATCCGCACTCTTCACCGTTCCTTTCAGAATCATTTGATTCATCAGCTAGGAACGGCGATTCCTTCTCCAGACCAATCGAAGGCTAGGCCGCAGTCACTCGATCTTTCCGAGAGGTGTGTGGCGCAACTTTGGAAAGAACCGCTAGGTGGAGAACTATTTGGTATTTTTCCGTAGCACTTTTCCCCGTAACTGTCCTAAGGTTGGTCTCTGCATCCTTAAGCATAGGGGAGTTTTCACAGAGGAAAGCAGGCCGAGGCCCAGTGAACTTGGCATTTCCAATAGTTGGTGCTAGAGACTGCAAAGAAGTTGTTCTTTTCGGTATTATTCCACTGTGGTTTCGCCATGATGTTCAGAACCCGAGCAGGTTTCTCGCATTAGCGTCAGAATCCTGCCAGTAGTTGAGATTTCTGGGTGGGGTGTAAGTGCGGGGCTTCTGTCAGCCCTGCCTTTGGTTTGCTTACCTGCAGAGATGGTAAGTGCATATTTGCGTGAGATGGGAAAAGTGTGGATCATGCTTCAGATTTCATCCTGACCCTTTTGAGATGACCAGTATGTTGGTAATTATTGGCCATTTCCATAGCGTTTTGCACCGTAACAGGCATGAGGTCGGTCTCTGCATCCTGAAGCCTAGGATGCTTTTCGCAGAGAAACCTCTGCTGAGGCCCAGGTAACTTGGTATTTCACATACCTGGCACCGGAGCCTTGGAAGATAGGATTGTTTTCAGTATTCTTTCACCGTCCTTTCACCACCGTTTCATGAACGGGAGCCCTTTTCAACCGTTAGCGTAAGGACCCTTCCTTGGAGATGAGATATTTTTCTGGGGTGGCAAGTGCAGGGCCTCTGTCCGTCCTGGGTTTGTGGGACTCGCGCCAGACACGAGAAGTGCGCCTTTGTGGGAGAGGTGAAGAGTGCGGATCCTGTTTCAGTCTAAAGACTGAAACAGGATCCGCACTCTTCACCGTTCCTTTCAGAATCATTTGATTCATCAGCTAGGAACGGCGATTTTTTCTCCAGACCAATCGAAGGCTAGGCCGCAGTCACTCGATCTTTCCGAGAGGTGTGTGGCGCAACTTTGGAAAGAACCGCTAGGTGGAGAACTATTTGGTATTTTTCCGTAGCACTTTTCCCCGTAACTGTCCTAAGGTTGGTCTCTGCATCCTTAAGCATAGGGGAGATTTCACAGAGGAAAGCAGGCTGAGGCCCAGTGAACTTGGCATTTCCAATAGTTGGTGCTAGAGACTGCAAAGAAAGTGTTCTCTTCGGTATTATTCCACTGTGGTTTCGCCATGATGTTCAGAACCCGAGCAGGTTTCTCGCATTAGCGTCAGAATCCTGCCTGGTAGTTGAGATTTCTGGGTGTGGTGTAAGTGCGGGGCTTCTGTCAGCCCTGCCTTTGGTTTGCTTACCTGCAGAGTTGGTAAGTGCATATTTGCGTGAGATGGGAAAAGTGTGGATCGTGCTTCAGATTTCATCCTGACCCTTTTGAGATCACCAGTATGTTGGTAATTATTGGCCATTTCCATAGCGTTTTCAACCGTAACAGGCATGAGGTCGGTCTCTGCATCCTGAAGCCTAGGATGCTTTTCGCAGAGAAACCTCTGCTGTGGCCCAGGTAACTTGGTATTTCCCATACCTGGCACCGGAGCCTTGGAAGATAGGATTGTTTTCAGTATTCTTTCACCGTCCTTTCACCACCGTTTCAAGAACGGGAGCCCTTTTCAACCGTTAGCGTAAGGACCCTTCCTTGGAGATGAGATATTTTTCTGGGGTGGCAAGTGCAGGGCCTCTGTCCGTCCTGGGTTTGTGGGACTCGCGCCAGACACGAGAAGTGCGCCTTTGTGGGAGAGGTGAATAGTGCGGATCCTGTTTCAGTCTAAAGACTGAAACAGGATCCGCACTATTCACCGTTCCTTTCAGAATCATTTGATTCATCAGCTAGGAACGGCGATTCCTTCTCCAGACCAATCGAAGGCTAGGCCGCAGTCACTCGATCTTTCCGAGAGGTGTGTGGCGCAACTTTGGAAAGAACCGCTAGGTGGAGAACTATTTGGTATTTTTCCGTAGCACTTTTCACCGTAACTGTCCTAAGGTTGGTCTCTGCATCCTTAAGCATAGGGGAGTTTTCACAGAGGAAAGCAGGCCGAGGCCCAGTAAACTTGGCATTTCCAATAGTTGGTGCTAGAAACTGCAAAGAAAGTGTTCTTTTCGGTATTATTCCACTGTGGTTTCGCCATGATGTTCAGAACCCGAGCAGGTTTCTCGCATTAGCGTCAGAATCCTGCCTGGTAGTTGAGATTTCTGGGTGGGGTGTAAGTGCGGGGCTTCTGTCAGCCCTGCCTTTGGTTTGCTTACCTGCAGAGTTGGTAAGTGCATATTTGCGTGAGGTGGGAAAAGTGTGGATCGTGCTTCAGATTTCATCCTGACCCTTTTGAGATCACCAGTATGTTGGTAATTATTGGCCATTTCCATAGCGTTTTGCACCGTAACAGGCATGAGGTCGGTCTCTGCATCCTGAAGCCTAGGATGCTTTTCGCAGAGAAACCTCTGCTGAGGCCCAGGTAACTTGGTATTTCCCATACCTGGCACCGGAGCCTTGGAAGATAGGATTGTTTTCAGTATTCTTTCACCGTCCTTTCACCACCGTTTCAAGAACGGGAGCCCTTTTCAACCGTTAGCGTAAGGACCCTTCCTTGGAGATGAGATATTTTTCTGGGGTGGCAAGTGCAGGGCCTCTGTCCGTCCTGGGTTTGTGGGACTCGCGCCAGACACGAGAAGTGCGCCTTTGTGGGAGAGGTGAATAGTGCGGATCCTGTTTCAGTCTAAAGACTGAAACAGGATCCGCACTCTTCACCGTTCCTTTCAGAATCATTTGATTCATCAGCTAGGAACGGCGATTCCTTCTCCAGACCAATCGAAGGCTAGGCCGCAGTCACTCGATCTTTCCGAGAGGTGTGTGGCGCAACTTTGGAAAGAACCGCTAGGTGGAGAACTATTTGGTATTTTTCCGTAGCACTTTTCCCCGTAACTGTCCTAAGGTTGGTCTCTGCATCCTTAAGCATAGGGGAGTTTTCACAGAGGAAAGCAGGCCGAGGCCCAGTGAACTTGGCATTTCCAATAGTTGGTGCTAGAGACTGCAAAGAAGTTGTTCTTTTCGGTATTATTCCACTGTGGTTTCGCCATGATGTTCAGAACCCGAGCAGGTTTCTCGCATTAGCGTCAGAATCCTGCCAGTAGTTGAGATTTCTGGGTGGGGTGTAAGTGCGGGGCTTCTGTCAGCCCTGCCTTTGGTTTGCTTACCTGCAGAGATGGTAAGTGCATATTTGCGTGAGATGGGAAAAGTGTGGATCATGCTTCAGATTTCATCCTGACCCTTTTGAGATGACCAGTATGTTGGTAATTATTGGCCATTTCCATAGCGTTTTGCACCGTAACAGGCATGAGGTCGGTCTCTGCATCCTGAAGCCTAGGATGCTTTTCGCAGAGAAACCTCTGCTGAGGCCCAGGTAACTTGGTATTTCACATACCTGGCACCGGAGCCTTGGAAGATAGGATTGTTTTCAGTATTCTTTCACCGTCCTTTCACCACCGTTTCAAGAACGGGAGCCCTTTTCAACCGTTAGCGTAAGGACCCTTCCTTGGAGATGAGATATTTTTCTGGGGTGGCAAGTGCAGGGCCTCTGTCCGTCCTGGGTTTGTGGGACTCGCGCCAGACACGAGAAGTGCGCCTTTGTGGGAGAGGTGAAGAGTGCGGATCCTGTTTCAGTCTAAAGACTGAAACAGGATCCGCACTCTTCACCGTTCCTTTCAGAATCATTTGATTCATCAGCTAGGAACGGCGATTCCTTCTCCAGACCAATCGAAGGCTAGGCCGCAGTCACTCGATCTTTCCGAGAGGTGTGTGGCGCAACTTTGGAAAGAACCGCTAGGTGGAGAACTATTTGGTATTTTTCCGTAGCACTTTTCCCCGTAACTGTCCTAAGGTTGGTCTCTGCATCCTTAAGCATAGGGGAGATTTCACAGAGGAAAGCAGGCTGAGGCCCAGTGAACTTGGCATTTCCAATAGTTGGTGCTAGAGACTGCAAAGAAAGTGTTCTCTTCGGTATTATTCCAGTGTGGTTTCGCCATGATGTTCAGAACCCGAGCAGGTTTCTCGCATTAGCGTCAGAATCCTGCCTGGTAGTTGAGATTTCTGGGTGGGGTGTAAGTGCGGGGCTTCTGTCAGCCCTGCCTTTGGTTTGCTTACCTGCAGAGTTGGTAAGTGCATATTTGCGTGAGATGGGAAAAGTGTGGATCGTGCTTCAGATTTCATCCTGACCCTTTTGAGATCACCAGTATGTTGGTAATTATTGGCCATTTCCATAGCGTTTTGCACCGTAACAGGCATGAGGTCGGTCTCTGCATCCTGAAGCCTAGGATGCTTTTCGCAGAGAAACCTCTGCTGTGGCCCAGGTAACTTGGTATTTCCCATACCTGGCACCGGAGCCTTGGAAGATAGGATTGTTTTCAGTATTCTTTCACCGTCCTTTCACCACCGTTTCAAGAACGGGAGCCCTTTTCAACCGTTAGCGTAAGGACCCTTCCTTAGAGATGAGATATTTTTCTGGGGTGGCAAGTGCAGGGCCTCTGTCCGTCCTGGGTTTGTGGGACTCGCGCCAGACACGAGAAGTGCGCCTTTGTGGGAGAGGTGAATAGTGCGGATCCTGTTTCAGTCTAAAGACTGAAACAGGATCCGCACTCTTCACCGTTCCTTTCAGAATCATTTGATTCATCAGCTAGGAACGGCGATTCCTTCTCCAGACCAATCGAAGGCTAGGCCGCAGTCACTCGATCTTTCCGAGAGGTGTGTGGCGCAACTTTGGAAAGAACCGCTAGGTGGAGAACTATTTGGTATTTTTCCGTAGCACTTTTCACCGTAACTGTCCTAAGGTTGGTCTCTGCATCCTTAAGCTAGGGGAGTTTTCACAGAGGAAAGCAGGCCGAGGCCCAGTGAACTTGGCATTTCCAATAGTTGGTGCTAGAGACTGCAAAGAAAGTGTTCTTTTCGGTATTATTCCACTGTGGTTTCGCCATGATGTTCAGAACCCGAGCAGGTTTCTCGCATTAGCGTCAGAATCCTGCCTGGTAGTTGAGATTTCTGGGTGGGGTGTAAGTGCGGGGCTTCTGTCAGCCCTGCCTTTGGTTTGCTTACCTGCAGAGTTGGTAAGTGCATATTTGCGTGAGGTGGGAAAAGTGTGGATCGTGCTTCAGATTTCATCCTGACCCTTTTGAGATCACCAGTATGTTGGTAATTATTGGCCATTTCCATAGCGTTTTGCACCGTAACAGGCATGAGGTCGGTCTCTGCATCCTGAAGCCTAGGAAGCTTTTCGCAGAGAAACCTCTGCTGAGGCCCAGGTAACTTGGTATTTCCCATACCTGGCACCGGAGCCTTGGAAGATAGGATTGTTTTCAGTATTCTTTCACCGTCTTTTCACCACCGTTTCAAGAACGGGAGCCCTTTTCATCCGTTAGCGTAAGGACCCTTCCTTGGAGATGAGATATTTTTCTGGGGTGGCAAGTGCAGGGCCTCTGTCCGTCCTGGGTTTGTGGGACTCGCGCCAGACACGAGAAGTGCGCCTTTGTGGGAGAGGTGAATAGTGCGGATCCTGTTTCAGTCTAAAGACTGAAACAGGATCCGCACTCTTCACCGTTCCTTTCAGAATCATTTGATTCATCAGCTAGGAACGGCGATTCCTTCTCCAGACCAATCGAAGGCTAGGCCGCAGTCACTCGATCTTTCCGAGAGGTGTGTGGCGCAACTTTGGAAAGAACCGCTAGGTGGAGAACTATTTGGTATTTTTCCGTAGCACTTTTCCCCGTAACTGTCCTAAGGTTGGTCTCTGCATCCTTAAGCATAGGGGAGTTTTCACAGAGGAAAGCAGGCCGAGGTCCAGTGAACTTGGCATTTCCAATAGTTGGTGCTAGAGACTGCAAAGAAAGTGTTCTCTTCGGTATTATTCCACTGTGGTTTCGCCATGGTGTTCAGAACCCGAGCAGGTTTCTCGCATTAGCGTCAGAATCCTGCCTGGTAGTTGAGATTTCTGGGTGGGGTGTAAGTGCGGGGCTTCTGTCAGCCCTGCCTTTGGTTTGCTTACCTGCAGAGTTGGTAAGTGCATATTTGCGTGAGATGGGAAAAGTGTGGATCGTGCTTCAGATTTCTTCCTGACCCTTTTGAGATCACCAGTATGTTGGTAATTATTGGCCATTTCCATAGCGTTTTGCACCGTAACAGGCATGAGGTCGGTCTCTGCATCCTGAAGCCTAGGATGCTTTTCGCAGAGAAACCTCTGCTGAGGCCCAGGTAACTTGGTATTTCCCATACCTGGCACCGGAGCCTTGGAAGATAGGATTGTTTTCAGTATTCCTTCACCGTCCTTTCACCACCGTTTCAAGAACGGGAGCCCTTTTCAACCGTTAGCGTAAAGACCCTTCCTTGGAGATGATATATTTTTCTGGGGTGGCAAGTGCAGGGCCTCTGTCCGTCCTGGGTTTGTGGGACTCACGCCAGACACGAGAAGTGCGCCTTTGTGGGAGAGGTGAATAGTGCGGATCCTGTTTCAGTCTAAAGACTGAAACAGGATCCGCACTCTTCACCGTTCCTTTCAGAATCATTTGATTCATCAGCTAGGAACGGCGATTCCTTCTCCAGACCAATCGAAGGCTAGGCCGCAGTCACTCGATCTTTCCGAGAGGTGTGTGGCGCAACTTTGGAAAGAACCGCTAGGTGGAGAACTATTTGGTATTTTTCCGTAGCACTTTTCCCCGTAACTGTCCTAAGGTTGGTCTCTGCATCCTTAAGCATAGGGGAGTTTTCACAGAGGAAAGCAGGCCGAGGCCCAGTGAACTTGGCATTTCCAATAGTTGGTGCTAGAGACTGCAAAGAAGGTGTTCTTTTCGGTATTATTCCACTGTGGTTTCGCCATGATGTTCAGAACCCGAGCAGGTTTCTCGCATTAGCGTCAGAATCCTGCCTGGTAGTTGAGATTTCTGGGTGGGGTGTAAGTGCGGGGCTTCTGTCAGCCCTGCCTTTGGTTTGCTTACCTGCACAGTTGGTAAGTGCATATTTGCGTGAGGTGGGAAAAGTGTGGATCGTGCTTCAGATTTCATCCTGACCCTTTTGAGATCACCAGTATGTTGGTAATTATTGGCCATTTCCATAGCGTTTTGCACTGTAACAGTCATGAGGTCGGTCTCTGCATCCTGAAGCCTAGGATGCTTTTCGCAGAGAAACCTCTGCTGAGGCCCCGGTAACTTGGTATTTCCCATACCTGGCACCGGAGCCTTGGAAGATAGGATTGTTTTCAGTATTCTTTCACCGTCCTTTCACCACCGTTTCAAGAACGGGAGCCCTTTTCAACCGTTAGCGTAAGGACCCTTCCTTGGAGATGAGATATTTTTCTGGGGTGGCAAGTGCAGGGCCTCTGTCCGTCCTGGGTTTGTGGGACTCGCGCCAGACACGAGAAGTGCGCCTTTGTGGGAGAGGTGAATAGTGCGGATCCTGTTTCAGTCTAAAGACTGAAACAGGATCCGCACTCTTCACCGTTCCTTTCAGAATCATTTGATTCATCAGCTAGGAACGGCGATTCCTTCTCCAGACCAATCGAAGGCTAGGCCGCAGTCACTCGATCTTTCCGAGAGGTGTGTGGCGCAACTTTGGAAAGAACCGCTAGGTGGAGAACTATTTGGTATTTTTCCGTAGCACTTTTCCCCGTAACTGTCCTAAGGTTGGTCTCTGCATCCTTAAGCATAGGGGAGTTTTTACAGAGGAAAGCAGGCCGAGGCCCAGTGAACTTGGCATTTCCAATAGTTGGTGCTAGAGACTGCAAAGAAAGTGTTCTTTTCGGTATTATTCCATGTGGTTTCGCCATGGTGTTCAGAACCCGAGCAGGTTTCTCGCATTAGCGTCAGAATCCTGCCTGGTAGTTGAGATTTCTGGGTGGGGTGTAAGTGCGGGGCTTCTGTCAGCCCTGCCTTTGGTTTGCTTACCTGCAGAGTTGGTAAGTGCATATTTGCGTGAGATGGGAAAAGTGTGGATCGTGCTTCAGATTTCATCCTGACCCTTTTGAGATCACCAGTATGTTGGTAATTATTGGCCATTTCCATAGCGTTTTGCACCGTAACAGTCATGAGGTCGGTCTCTGCATCCTGAAGCCTAGGATGCTTTTCGCAGAGAAACCTCTGCTGAGGCCCAGGTAACTTGGTATTTCCCATACCTGGCACCGGAGCCTTGGAAGATAGGATTGTTTTCAGTATTCCTTCACCGTCCTTTCACCACCGTTTCAAGAACGGGAGCCCTTTTCAACCGTTAGCGTAAGGACCCTTCCTTGGAGATGAGATATTTTTCTGGGGTGGCAAGTGCAGGGCCTCTGTCCGTCCTGGGTTTGTGGGACTCGCGCCAGACACGAGAAGTGCGCCTTTGTGGGAGAGGTGAATAGTGCGGATCCTGTTTCAGTCTAAAGACTGAAACAGGATCCGCACTCTTCACCGTTCCTTTCAGAATCATTTGATTCATCAGCTAGGAACGGCGATTCCTTCTCCAGACCAATCGAAGGCTAGGCCGCAGTCACTCGATCTTTCCGAGAGGTGTGTGGCGCAACTTTGGAAAGAACCGCTAGGTGGAGAACTATTTGGTATTTTTCCGTAGCACTTTTCCCCGTAACTGTCCTAAGGTTGGTCTCTGCATCCTTAAGCATAGGGGAGTTTTCACAGAGGAAAGCAGGCCGAGGCCCAGTGAACTTGGCATTTCCAATAGTTGGTGCTAGAGACTGCAAAGAAAGTGTTCTTTTCGGTATTATTCCACTGTGGTTTCGCCATGATGTTCAGAACCCGAGCAGGTTTCTCGCATTAGCGTCAGAATCCTGCCTGGTAGTTCAGATTTCTGGGTGGGGTGTAAGTGCGGGGCTTCTGTCAGCCCTGCCTTTGGTTTGCTTACCTGCACAGTTGGTAAGTGCATATTTGCCTGAGGTGGGAAAAGTGTGGATCGTGCTTCAGATTTCATCCTGACCCTTTTGAGATCACCAGTATGTTGGTTATTATAGGCCATTTCCATAGGGTTTTGCACCGTAACAGGCATGAGGTCGGTCTCTGCATCCTGAAGCCTAGGATGCTTTTCGCAGAGAAACCTCTGCTGAGACCCAGGTAACTTGGTATTTCCCATACCTGGCACCGGAGCCTTGGAAGATAGGATTGTTTTCAGTATTCTTTCACCGTCCTTTCACCACCGTTTCAAGAACGGGAGCCCTTTTCAACCGTTAGCGTAAGGACCCCTCCTTGGAGATGAGATATTTTTCTGGGGTGGCAAGTGCAGGGCCTCTGTCCGTCCTGGGTTTGTGGGACTCGCGCCAGACACGAGAAGTGCGCCTTTGTGGGAGAGGTGAATAGTGCGGATCCTGTTTCAGTCTAAAGACTGAAACAGGATCTGCACTCTTCACCGTTCCTTTCAGAATCATTTGATTCATCAGCTAGGAACGGCGATTCCTTCTCCAGACCAATCGAAGGCTAGGCCGCAGTCACTCGATCTTTCCGAGAGGTGTGTGGCGCAACTTTGGAAAGAACCGCTAGGTGGAGAACTATTTGGTATTTTTCCGTAGCACTTTTCCCCGTAACTGTCCTATGGTTGGTCTCTGCATCCTTAAGCATAGGGGAGATTTTACAGAGGAAAGCAGGCCGAGGCCCAGTGAACTTGGCATTTCCAATAGTTGGTGCTAGAGACTGCAAAGAAAGTGTTCTCTTCGGTATTATTCCACTGTGGTTTCGCCATGATGTTCAGAACCCGAGCAGGTTTCTCGCATTAGCGTCAGAATCCTGCCTGGTAGTTGAGATTTCTGGGTGGGGTGTAAGTGCGGGGCTTCTGTCAGCCCTGCCTTTGGTTTGCTTACCTGCAGAGTTGGTAAGTGCATATTTGCGTGAGATGGGAAAAGTGTGGATCGTGCTTCAGATTTCATCCTGACCGTTTTGAGATCACCAGTATGTTGGTAATTATTGGCCATTTCCATAGCGTTTTGCACCGTAACAGGCATGAGGTCGGTCTCTGCATCCTGAAGCCTAGGATGCTTTTCGCAGAGAAACCTCTGCTGAGGCCCAGGTAACTTGGTATTTCCCATACCTGGCACCGGAGCCTTGGAAGATAGGATTGTTTTCAGTATTCTTTCACCGTCCTTTCACCACCGTTTCAAGAACGGGAGCCCTTTTCAACCGTTAGCGTAAGGACCCTTCCTTAGAGATGAGATATTTTTCTGGGGTGGCAAGTGCAGGGCCTCTGTCCGTCCTGGGTTTGTGGGACTCGCGCCAGACACGAGAAGTGCGCCTTTGTGGGAGAGGTGAATAGTGCGGATCCTGTTTCAGTCTAAAGACTGAAACAGGATCCGCACTCTTCACCGTTCCTTTCAGAATCATTTGATTCATCAGCTAGGAACGGCGATTCCTTCTCCAGACCAATCGAAGGCTAGGCCGCAGTCACTCGATCTTTCCGAGAGGTGTGTGGCGCAACTTTGGAAAGAACCGCTAGGTGGAGAACTATTTGGTATTTTTCCGTAGCACTTTTCCCCGTAACTGTCCTAAGGTTGGTTTCTGCATCCTTAAGCATAGGGGAGTTTTCACAGAGGAAAGCAGGCCGAGGCCCAGTGAACTTGGCATTTCCAATAGTTGGTGCTAGAGACTGCAAAGAAAGTGTTCTTTTCGGTATTATTCCACTGTGGTTTCGCCATGATGTTCAGAACCCGAGCAGGTTTCTCGCATTAGCGTCAGAATCCTGCCAGTAGTTGAGATTTCTGGGTGGGGTGTAAGTGCGGGGCTTCTGTCAGCCCTGCCTTTGGTTTGCTTACCTGCAGAGATGGTAAGTGCATATTTGCGTGAGATGGGAAAAGTGTGGATCATGCTTCAGATTTCATCCTGACCCTTTTGAGATGACCAGTATGTTGGTAATTATTGGCCATTTCCATAGCGTTTTGCACCGTAACAGGCATGAGGTCGGTCTCTGCATCCTGAAGCCTAGGATGCTTTTCGCAGAGAAACCTCTGCTGAGGCCCAGGTAACTTGGTATTTCACATACCTGGCACCGGAGCCTTGGAAGATAGGATTGTTTTCAGTATTCTTTCACCGTCCTTTCACCACCGTTTCATGAACGGGAGCCCTTTTCAACCGTTAGCGTAAGGACCCTTCCTTGGAGATGAGATATTTTTCTGGGGTGGCAAGTGCAGGGCCTCTGTCCGTCCTGGGTTTGTGGGACTCGCGCCAGACACGAGAAGTGCGCCTTTGTGGGAGAGGTGAAGAGTGCGGATCCTGTTTCAGTCTAAAGACTGAAACAGGATCCGCACTCTTCACCGTTCCTTTCAGAATCATTTGATTCATCAGCTAGGAACGGCGATTTTTTCTCCAGACCAATCGAAGGCTAGGCCGCAGTCACTCGATCTTTCCGAGAGGTGTGTGGCGCAACTTTGGAAAGAACCGCTAGGTGGAGAACTATTTGGTATTTTTCCGTAGCACTTTTCCCCGTAACTGTCCTAAGGTTGGTCTCTGCATCCTTAAGCATAGGGGAGATTTCACAGAGGAAAGCAGGCTGAGGCCCAGTGAACTTGGCATTTCCAATAGTTGGTGCTAGAGACTGCAAAGAAAGTGTTCTCTTCGGTATTATTCCACTGTGGTTTCGCCATGATGTTCAGAACCCGAGCAGGTTTCTCGCATTAGCGTCAGAATCCTGCCTGGTAGTTGAGATTTCTGGGTGTGGTGTAAGTGCGGGGCTTCTGTCAGCCCTGCCTTTGGTTTGCTTACCTGCAGAGTTGGTAAGTGCATATTTGCGTGAGATGGGAAAAGTGTGGATCGTGCTTCAGATTTCATCCTGACCCTTTTGAGATCACCAGTATGTTGGTAATTATTGGCCATTTCCATAGCGTTTTCAACCGTAACAGGCATGAGGTCGGTCTCTGCATCCTGAAGCCTAGGATGCTTTTCGCAGAGAAACCTCTGCTGTGGCCCAGGTAACTTGGTATTTCCCATACCTGGCACCGGAGCCTTGGAAGATAGGATTGTTTTCAGTATTCTTTCACCGTCCTTTCACCACCGTTTCAAGAACGGGAGCCCTTTTCAACCGTTAGCGTAAGGACCCTTCCTTGGAGATGAGATATTTTTCTGGGGTGGCAAGTGCAGGGCCTCTGTCCGTCCTGGGTTTGTGGGACTCGCGCCAGACACGAGAAGTGCGCCTTTGTGGGAGAGGTGAATAGTGCGGATCCTGTTTCAGTCTAAAGACTGAAACAGGATCCGCACTATTCACCGTTCCTTTCAGAATCATTTGATTCATCAGCTAGGAACGGCGATTCCTTCTCCAGACCAATCGAAGGCTAGGCCGCAGTCACTCGATCTTTCCGAGAGGTGTGTGGCGCAACTTTGGAAAGAACCGCTAGGTGGAGAACTATTTGGTATTTTTCCGTAGCACTTTTCACCGTAACTGTCCTAAGGTTGGTCTCTGCATCCTTAAGCATAGGGGAGTTTTCACAGAGGAAAGCAGGCCGAGGCCCAGTAAACTTGGCATTTCCAATAGTTGGTGCTAGAAACTGCAAAGAAAGTGTTCTTTTCGGTATTATTCCACTGTGGTTTCGCCATGATGTTCAGAACCCGAGCAGGTTTCTCGCATTAGCGTCAGAATCCTGCCTGGTAGTTGAGATTTCTGGGTGGGGTGTAAGTGCGGGGCTTCTGTCAGCCCTGCCTTTGGTTTGCTTACCTGCAGAGTTGGTAAGTGCATATTTGCGTGAGGTGGGAAAAGTGTGGATCGTGCTTCAGATTTCATCCTGACCCTTTTGAGATCACCAGTATGTTGGTAATTATTGGCCATTTCCATAGCGTTTTGCACCGTAACAGGCATGAGGTCGGTCTCTGCATCCTGAAGCCTAGGATGCTTTTCGCAGAGAAACCTCTGCTGAGGCCCAGGTAACTTGGTATTTCCCATACCTGGCACCGGAGCCTTGGAAGATAGGATTGTTTTCAGTATTCTTTCACCGTCCTTTCACCACCGTTTCAAGAACGGGAGCCCTTTTCAACCGTTAGCGTAAGGACCCTTCCTTGGAGATGAGATATTTTTCTGGGGTGGCAAGTGCAGGGCCTCTGTCCGTCCTGGGTTTGTGGGACTCGCGCCAGACACGAGAAGTGCGCCTTTGTGGGAGAGGTGAATAGTGCGGATCCTGTTTCAGTCTAAAGACTGAAACAGGATCCGCACTCTTCACCGTTCCTTTCAGAATCATTTGATTCATCAGCTAGGAACGGCGATTCCTTCTCCAGACCAATCGAAGGCTAGGCCGCAGTCACTCGATCTTTCCGAGAGGTGTGTGGCGCAACTTTGGAAAGAACCGCTAGGTGGAGAACTATTTGGTATTTTTCCGTAGCACTTTTCCCCGTAACTGTCCTAAGGTTGGTCTCTGCATCCTTAAGCATAGGGGAGTTTTCACAGAGGAAAGCAGGCCGAGGCCCAGTGAACTTGGCATTTCCAATAGTTGGTGCTAGAGACTGCAAAGAAGTTGTTCTTTTCGGTATTATTCCACTGTGGTTTCGCCATGATGTTCAGAACCCGAGCAGGTTTCTCGCATTAGCGTCAGAATCCTGCCAGTAGTTGAGATTTCTGGGTGGGGTGTAAGTGCGGGGCTTCTGTCAGCCCTGCCTTTGGTTTGCTTACCTGCAGAGATGGTAAGTGCATATTTGCGTGAGATGGGAAAAGTGTGGATCATGCTTCAGATTTCATCCTGACCCTTTTGAGATGACCAGTATGTTGGTAATTATTGGCCATTTCCATAGCGTTTTGCACCGTAACAGGCATGAGGTCGGTCTCTGCATCCTGAAGCCTAGGATGCTTTTCGCAGAGAAACCTCTGCTGAGGCCCAGGTAACTTGGTATTTCACATACCTGGCACCGGAGCCTTGGAAGATAGGATTGTTTTCAGTATTCTTTCACCGTCCTTTCACCACCGTTTCAAGAACGGGAGCCCTTTTCAACCGTTAGCGTAAGGACCCTTCCTTGGAGATGAGATATTTTTCTGGGGTGGCAAGTGCAGGGCCTCTGTCCGTCCTGGGTTTGTGGGACTCGCGCCAGACACGAGAAGTGCGCCTTTGTGGGAGAGGTGAAGAGTGCGGATCCTGTTTCAGTCTAAAGACTGAAACAGGATCCGCACTCTTCACCGTTCCTTTCAGAATCATTTGATTCATCAGCTAGGAACGGCGATTCCTTCTCCAGACCAATCGAAGGCTAGGCCGCAGTCACTCGATCTTTCCGAGAGGTGTGTGGCGCAACTTTGGAAAGAACCGCTAGGTGGAGAACTATTTGGTATTTTTCCGTAGCACTTTTCCCCGTAACTGTCCTAAGGTTGGTCTCTGCATCCTTAAGCATAGGGGAGATTTCACAGAGGAAAGCAGGCTGAGGCCCAGTGAACTTGGCATTTCCAATAGTTGGTGCTAGAGACTGCAAAGAAAGTGTTCTTTTCGGTATTATTCCACTGTGGTTTCGCCATGATGTTCAGAACCCGAGCAGGTTTCTCGCATTAGCGTCAGAATCCTGCCTGGTAGTTGAGATTTCTGGGTGGGGTGTAAGTGCGGGGCTTCTGTCAGCCCTGCCTTTGGTTTGCTTACCTGCAGAGTTGGTAAGTGCATATTTGCGTGAGGTGGGAAAAGTGTGGATCGTGCTTCAGATTTCATCCTGACCCTTTTGAGATCACCAGTATGTTGGTAATTATTGGCCATTTCCATAGCGTTTTGCACCGTAACAGCCATGAGGTCGGTCTCTGCATCCTGAAGCCTAGGATGCTTTTCGCAGAGAAACCTCTGCTGAGGCCCAGGTAACTTGGTATTTCCCATACCTGGCACCGGAGCCTTGGAAGATAGGATTGTTTTCAGTATTCTTTCACCGTCCTTTCACCACCGTTTCAAGAACGGGAGCCCTTTTCAACCGTTAGCCTAAGGACCCTTCCTTGGAGATGAGATATTTTTCTGGGGTGGCAAGTGCAGGGCCTCTGTGCGTCCTGGGTTTGTGGGACTCGCGCCAGACACGAGAAGTGCGCCTTTGTGGGAGAGGTGAATAGTGCGGATCCTGTTTCAGTCTAAAGACTGAAACAGGATCCGCACTCTTCACCGTTCCTTTCAGAATCATTTGATTCATCAGCTAGGAACGGCGATTCCTTCTCCAGACCAATCGAAGGCTAGGCCGCAGTCACTCGATCTTTCCGAGAGGTGTGTGGCGCAACTTTGGAAAGAACCGCTAGGTGGAGAACTATTTGGTATTTTTCCGTAGCACTTTTCCCCGTAACTGTCCTAAGGTTGGTCTCTGCATCCTTAAGCATAGGGGAGTTTTCACAGAGGAAAGCAGGCCGAGGCCCAGTGAACTTGGCATTTCCAATAGTTGGTGCTAGAGACTGCAAAGAAGGTGTTCTTTTCGGTATTATTCCACTGTGGTTTCGCCATGATGTTCAGAACCCGAGCAGGTTTCTCGCATTAGCGTCAGAATCCTGCCTGGTAGTTGAGATTTCTGGGTGGGGTGTAAGTGCGGGGCTTCTGTCAGCCCTGCCTTTGGTTTGCTTACCTGCAGAGTTGGTAAGTGCATATTTGCGTGAGATGGGAAAAGTGTGGATCGTGCTTCAGATTTCATCCTGACCCTTTTGAGATCACCAGTATGTTGGTAATTATTGGCCATTTCCATAGGGTTTTGCACCGTAACAGGCATGAGGTCGGTCTCTGCATCCTGAAGCCTAGGATGCTTTTCGCAGAGAAACCTCTGCTGAGACCCAGGTAACTTGGTATTTCCCATACCTGGCACCGGAGCCTTGGAAGATAGGATTGTTTTCAGTATTCTTTCACCGTCCTTTCACCACCGTTTCATGAACGGGAGCCCTTTTCAACCGTTAGCGTAAGGACCCTTCCTTGGAGATGAGATATTTTTCTGGGGTGGCAAGTGCAGGGCCTCTGTCCGTCCTGGGTTTGTGGGACTCGCGCCAGACACGAGAAGTGCGCCTTTGTGGGAGAGGTGAATAGTGCGGATCCTGTTTCAGTCTAAAGACTGAAACAGGATCCGCACTCTTCACCGTTCCTTTCAGAATCATTTGATTCATCAGCTAGGAACGGCGATTCCTTCTCCAGACCAATCGAAGGCTAGGCCGCAGTCACTCGATCTTTCCGAGAGGTGTGTGGCGCAACTTTGGAAAGAACCGCTAGGTGGAGAACTATTTGGTATTTTTCCGTAGCACTTTTCCCCGTAACTGTCCTAAGGTTGGTCTCTGCATCTTTAAGCATAGGGGAGATTTCACAGAGGAAAGCAGGCTGAGGCCCAGTGAACTTGGCATTTCCAATAGTTGGTGCTAGAGACTGCAAAGAAAGTGTTCTCTTCGGTATTATTCCAGTGTGGTGTCGCCATGATGTTCAGAACCCGAGCAGGTTTCTCGCATTAGCGTCAGAATCCTGCCTGGTAGTTGAGATTTCTGGGTGGGGTGTAAGTGCGGGGCTTCTGTCAGCCCTGCCTTTGGTTTGCTTACCTGCAGAGTTGGTAAGTGCATATTTGCGTGAGATGGGAAAAGTGTGGATCGTGCTTCAGATTTCATCCTGACCCTTTTGAGATCACCAGTATGTTGGTAATTATTGGCCATTTCCATAGCGTTTTGCACCGTAACAGGCATGAGGTCGGTCTCTGCATCCTGAAGCCTAGGATGCTTTTCGCAGAGAAACCTCTGCTGTGGCCCAGGTAACTTGGTATTTCCCATACCTGGCACCGGAGCCTTGGAAGATAGGATTGTTTTCAGTATTCTTTCACCGTCCTTTCACCACCGTTTCAAGAACGGGAGCCCTTTTCAACTGTTAGCGTAAGGACCCTTCCTTAGAGATGAGATATTTTTCTGGGGTGGCAAGTGCAGGGCCTCTGTCCGTCCTGGGTTTGTGGGACTCGCGCCAGACACGAGAAGTGCGCCTTTGTGGGAGAGGTGAATAGTGCGGATCCTGTTTCAGTCTAAAGACTGAAACAGGATCCGCACTCTTCACCGTTCCTTTCAGAATCATTTGATTCATCAGCTAGGAACGGCGATTCCTTCTCCAGACCAATGGAAGGCTAGGCCGCAGTCACTCGATCTTTCCGAGAGGTGTGTGGCGCAACTTTGGAAAGAACCGCTAGGTGGAGAACTATTTGGTATTTTTCCGTAGCACTTTTCCCCGTAACTGTCCTAAGGTTGGTCTCTGCATCCTTAAGCATAGGGGAGTTTTCACAGAGGAAAGCAGGCCGAGGCCCAGTAAACTTGGCATTTCCAATAGTTGGTGCTAGAGACTGCAAAGAAAGTGTTCTTTTCGGTATTATTCCACTGTGGTTTCGCCATGATGTTCAGAACCCGAGCAGGTTTCTCGCATTAGCGTCAGAATCCTGCCTGGTAGTTGAGATTTCTGGGTGGGGTGTAAGTGCGGGGCTTCTGTCAGCCCTGCCTTTGGTTTGCTTACCTGCAGAGTTGGTAAGTGCATATTTGCGTGAGATGGGAAAAGTGTGGATCGTGCTTCAGATTTCATCCTGACCCTTTTGAGATCACCAGTATGTTGGTAATTATTGGCCATTTCCATAGCGTTTTGCACCGTAACAGGCATGAGGTCGGTCTCTGCATCCTGAAGCCTAGGATGCTTTTCGCAGAGAAACCTCTGCTGAGGCCCAGGTAACTTGGTATTTCCCATACCTGGCACCGGAGCCTTGGAAGATAGGATTGTTTTCAGTATTCTTTCACCGTCCTTTCACCACCGTTTCAAGAACGGGAGCCCTTTTCAACCGTTAGCGTAAGGACCCTTCCTTGGAGATGAGATATTTTTCTGGGGTGGCAAGTGCAGGGCCTCTGTCCGTCCTGGGTTTGTGGGACTCGCGCCAGACACGAGAAGTGCGCCTTTGTGGGAGAGGTGAATAGTGCGGATCCTGTTTCAGTCTAAAGACTGAAACAGGATCCGCACTCTTCACCGTTCCTTTCAGAATCATTTGATTCATCAGCTAGGAACGGCGATTCCTTCTCCAGACCAATCGAAGGCTAGGCCGCAGTCACTCGATCTTTCCGAGAGGTGTGTGGCGCAACTTTGGAAAGAACCGCTAGGTGGAGAACTATTTGGTATTTTTCCGTAGCACTTTTCCCCGTAACTGTCCTAAGGTTGGTCTCTGCATCCTTAAGCATAGGGGAGTTTTCACAGAGGAAAGCAGGCCGAGGCCCAGTGAACTTGGCATTTCCAATAGTTGGTGCTAGAGACTGCAAAGAAGTTGTTCTTTTCGGTATTATTCCACTGTGGTTTCGCCATGATGTTCAGAACCCGAGCAGGTTTCTCGCATTAGCGTCAGAATCCTGCCAGTAGTTGAGATTTCTGGGTGGGGTGTAAGTGCGGGGCTTCTGTCAGCCCTGCCTTTGGTTTGCTTACCTGCAGAGATGGTAAGTGCATATTTGCGTGAGATGGGAAAAGTGTGGATCATGCTTCAGATTTCATCCTGACCCTTTTGAGATGACCAGTATGTTGGTAATTATTGGCCATTTCCATAGCGTTTTGCACCGTAACAGGCATGAGGTCGGTCTCTGCATCCTGAAGCCTAGGATGCTTTTCGCAGAGAAACCTCTGCTGAGGCCCAGGTAACTTGGTATTTCACATACCTGGCACCGGAGCCTTGGAAGATAGGATTGTTTTCAGTATTCTTTCACCGTCCTTTCACCACCGTTTCATGAACGGGAGCCCTTTTCAACCGTTAGCGTAAGGACCCTTCCTTGGAGATGAGATATTTTTCTGGGGTGGCAAGTGCAGGGCCTCTGTCCGTCCTGGGTTTGTGGGACTCGCGCCAGACACGAGAAGTGCGCCTTTGTGGGAGAGGTGAAGAGTGCGGATCCTGTTTCAGTCTAAAGACTGAAACAGGATCCGCACTCTTCACCGTTCCTTTCAGAATCATTTGATTCATCAGCTAGGAACGGCGATTTTTTCTCCAGACCAATCGAAGGCTAGGCCGCAGTCACTCGATCTTTCCGAGAGGTGTGTGGCGCAACTTTGGAAAGAACCGCTAGGTGGAGAACTATTTGGTATTTTTCCGTAGCACTTTTCCCCGTAACTGTCCTAAGGTTGGTCTCTGCATCCTTAAGCATAGGGGAGATTTCACAGAGGAAAGCAGGCTGAGGCCCAGTGAACTTGGCATTTCCAATAGTTGGTGCTAGAGACTGCAAAGAAAGTGTTCTCTTCGGTATTATTCCACTGTGGTTTCGCCATGATGTTCAGAACCCGAGCAGGTTTCTCGCATTAGCGTCAGAATCCTGCCTGGTAGTTGAGATTTCTGGGTGTGGTGTAAGTGCGGGGCTTCTGTCAGCCCTGCCTTTGGTTTGCTTACCTGCAGAGTTGGTAAGTGCATATTTGCGTGAGATGGGAAAAGTGTGGATCGTGCTTCAGATTTCATCCTGACCCTTTTGAGATCACCAGTATGTTGGTAATTATTGGCCATTTCCATAGCGTTTTCAACCGTAACAGGCATGAGGTCGGTCTCTGCATCCTGAAGCCTAGGATGCTTTTCGCAGAGAAACCTCTGCTGTGGCCCAGGTAACTTGGTATTTCCCATACCTGGCACCGGAGCCTTGGAAGATAGGATTGTTTTCAGTATTCTTTCACCGTCCTTTCACCACCGTTTCAAGAACGGGAGCCCTTTTCAACCGTTAGCGTAAGGACCCTTCCTTGGAGATGAGATATTTTTCTGGGGTGGCAAGTGCAGGGCCTCTGTCCGTCCTGGGTTTGTGGGACTCGCGCCAGACACGAGAAGTGCGCCTTTGTGGGAGAGGTGAATAGTGCGGATCCTGTTTCAGTCTAAAGACTGAAACAGGATCCGCACTATTCACCGTTCCTTTCAGAATCATTTGATTCATCAGCTAGGAACGGCGATTCCTTCTCCAGACCAATCGAAGGCTAGGCCGCAGTCACTCGATCTTTCCGAGAGGTGTGTGGCGCAACTTTGGAAAGAACCGCTAGGTGGAGAACTATTTGGTATTTTTCCGTAGCACTTTTCACCGTAACTGTCCTAAGGTTGGTCTCTGCATCCTTAAGCATAGGGGAGTTTTCACAGAGGAAAGCAGGCCGAGGCCCAGTAAACTTGGCATTTCCAATAGTTGGTGCTAGAAACTGCAAAGAAAGTGTTCTTTTCGGTATTATTCCACTGTGGTTTCGCCATGATGTTCAGAACCCGAGCAGGTTTCTCGCATTAGCGTCAGAATCCTGCCTGGTAGTTGAGATTTCTGGGTGGGGTGTAAGTGCGGGGCTTCTGTCAGCCCTGCCTTTGGTTTGCTTACCTGCAGAGTTGGTAAGTGCATATTTGCGTGAGGTGGGAAAAGTGTGGATCGTGCTTCAGATTTCATCCTGACCCTTTTGAGATCACCAGTATGTTGGTAATTATTGGCCATTTCCATAGCGTTTTGCACCGTAACAGGCATGAGGTCGGTCTC
This sequence comes from Lemur catta, assembly GCF_020740605.2. Taxonomy (NCBI): domain Eukaryota; kingdom Metazoa; phylum Chordata; class Mammalia; order Primates; family Lemuridae; genus Lemur; species Lemur catta. The sequence goes on from NC_059140.1 coordinate 66,161,661, forward strand.
TGCATCCTGAAGCCTAGGATGCTTTTCGCAGAGAAACCTCTGCTGAGGCCCAGGTAACTTGGTATTTCCCATACCTGGCACCGGAGCCTTGGAAGATAGGATTGTTTTCAGTATTCTTTCACCGTCCTTTCACCACCGTTTCAAGAACGGGAGCCCTTTTCAACCGTTAGCGTAAGGACCCTTCCTTGGAGATGAGATATTTTTCTGGGGTGGCAAGTGCAGGGCCTCTGTCCGTCCTGGGTTTGTGGGACTCGCGCCAGACACGAGAAGTGCGCCTTTGTGGGAGAGGTGAATAGTGCGGATCCTGTTTCAGTCTAAAGACTGAAACAGGATCCGCACTCTTCACCGTTCCTTTCAGAATCATTTGATTCATCAGCTAGGAACGGCGATTCCTTCTCCAGACCAATCGAAGGCTAGGCCGCAGTCACTCGATCTTTCCGAGAGGTGTGTGGCGCAACTTTGGAAAGAACCGCTAGGTGGAGAACTATTTGGTATTTTTCCGTAGCACTTTTCCCCGTAACTGTCCTAAGGTTGGTCTCTGCATCCTTAAGCATAGGGGAGTTTTCACAGAGGAAAGCAGGCCGAGGCCCAGTGAACTTGGCATTTCCAATAGTTGGTGCTAGAGACTGCAAAGAAGTTGTTCTTTTCGGTATTATTCCACTGTGGTTTCGCCATGATGTTCAGAACCCGAGCAGGTTTCTCGCATTAGCGTCAGAATCCTGCCAGTAGTTGAGATTTCTGGGTGGGGTGTAAGTGCGGGGCTTCTGTCAGCCCTGCCTTTGGTTTGCTTACCTGCAGAGATGGTAAGTGCATATTTGCGTGAGATGGGAAAAGTGTGGATCATGCTTCAGATTTCATCCTGACCCTTTTGAGATGACCAGTATGTTGGTAATTATTGGCCATTTCCATAGCGTTTTGCACCGTAACAGGCATGAGGTCGGTCTCTGCATCCTGAAGCCTAGGATGCTTTTCGCAGAGAAACCTCTGCTGAGGCCCAGGTAACTTGGTATTTCACATACCTGGCACCGGAGCCTTGGAAGATAGGATTGTTTTCAGTATTCTTTCACCGTCCTTTCACCACCGTTTCAAGAACGGGAGCCCTTTTCAACCGTTAGCGTAAGGACCCTTCCTTGGAGATGAGATATTTTTCTGGGGTGGCAAGTGCAGGGCCTCTGTCCGTCCTGGGTTTGTGGGACTCGCGCCAGACACGAGAAGTGCGCCTTTGTGGGAGAGGTGAAGAGTGCGGATCCTGTTTCAGTCTAAAGACTGAAACAGGATCCGCACTCTTCACCGTTCCTTTCAGAATCATTTGATTCATCAGCTAGGAACGGCGATTCCTTCTCCAGACCAATCGAAGGCTAGGCCGCAGTCACTCGATCTTTCCGAGAGGTGTGTGGCGCAACTTTGGAAAGAACCGCTAGGTGGAGAACTATTTGGTATTTTTCCGTAGCACTTTTCCCCGTAACTGTCCTAAGGTTGGTCTCTGCATCCTTAAGCATAGGGGAGATTTCACAGAGGGAAAGCAGGCTGAGGCCCAGTGAACTTGGCATTTCCAATAGTTGGTGCTAGAGACTGCAAAGAAAGTGTTCTCTTCGGTATTATTCCACTGTGGTTTCGCCATGATGTTCAGAACCCGAGCAGGTTTCTCGCATTAGCGTCAGAATCCTGCCTGGTAGTTGAGATTTCTGGGTGGGGTGTAAGTGCGGGGCTTCTGTCAGCCCTGCCTTTGGTTTGCTTACCTGCAGAGTTGGTAAGTGCATATTTGCGTGAGGTGGGAAAAGTGTGGATCGTGCTTCAGATTTCATCCTGACCCTTTTGAGATCACCAGTATGTTGGTAATTATTGGCCATTTCCATAGCGTTTTGCACCGTAACAGGCATGAGGTCGGTCTCTGCATCCTGAAGCCTAGGATGCTTTTCGCAGAGAAACCTCTGCTGTGGCCCAGGTAACTTGGTATTTCCCATACCTGGCACCGGAGCCTTGGAAGATAGGATTGTTTTCAGTATTCTTTCACCGTCCTTTCACCACCGTTTCAAGAACGGGAGCCCTTTTCAACCGTTAGCGTAAGGACCCTTCCTTAGAGATGAGATATTTTTCTGGGGTGGCAAGTGCAGGGCCTCTGTCCGTCCTGG